>NC_059475.1:11164436-12444436 GCF_018139145.2 Gymnogyps californianus
AGATTGTCCTTGGAGGTGTTCTTGGGCTCTGGAGATGAAAGAAGGAGGTACTTTTCATTACAGATAAACATGTCATCCATGGGAGCCCCTGGAGGAGTCTCTTTAAAGGTAAACTTTTCTAGGAGTCCTGGGACATCCTCCATCCTAGTGCAAGATGATTTCTGAGGTATACTGGTTGTCTTGGAAGGCCTGGTGTGAGAACTGTAGACTGGGAAGGATACCTCCTCACTGTAATCCCTTGGAGATCTCTCTTCAGAGCTGACAGAAAAATTAGATGGATTTAAGAAAGGGCTCCCATTTCCTAAATATTCTCCTGCCCACTCCCCTACTTTAAGCTCCTGTGGCTGAGTGTGATTTGCTATATTATTGTTACTGTTCCTTTGGCTTAGGGAATAGCCAGGAGTACTGGGGAAGCTGAAGAAAGCTTGCTCTGAAGAGGCTTTGATTTTGCTGTCTGAGTCCTGCTTTAGTCCTTCTGGAGATGAGGTTAGAGGCTCCAAAATGGACCTTTTGATAGCATTGGCTATGAGCCTCAGTGGTGATTTCGGCCAGCCAGCTGCGTGCTCCCTGGCAACTGCATCTGGACTCCTCAGAGCATCTTTTGTGTCAATTGGCAGACCTGGTGGAGCATCATCTGCAAATAAGAGAGGCACAGGACAACCAGATAGTTTGAACACATCTTTTCTCCAGTCAGCATCCTTCTCCTCTGAAGTCCACAGCGCTCCTTTGTTTCGATACCCTGGACTGGTTCCACCTAATTCCATCCTGTTTGAATCATACGACAAGGGTCGCTGTTGAGTACAAAGCACCAGCCTATGTTTTGCCTCCTTTAATTCTTGTGCGAGCTTTTCTTCTGGGCACCTTGTATTTTTGCCATCTTTCTCTTTCAAATCCAGAGATGACAGCACTTTTGTCTTCCTATTAAAACCTTCTGGTTCAGAGGTATATTTCTGGGTTTTTTTCTTCCAGCCCTGGGCTGTGTATGTCCCAATGTCACTATCTGTATCTTCAGGCTCAGAAAAATCAGCAGCCAGTGTCCCACTCCCAGGAGGGGTCCATAGAGAACCTCTGGTGCTGCTCTGAAAAGGACAATGGGGCACATAGAGACGGATGTCTTCAGGCATCTCTCTGGCTTTTTCTTTTCTTTGAAATACTGGGCTGCAGGGTTTGAAATGTCCTCTTGTAACTTCTGGTGGTTTCTTGTAAGAAGCCAACTGTGAAGTGCATGAAAAAAAGATTATTTTAGGGGTAGAAAAATACAGTTTAGTGTATCTTTTATTTCATATAATATTTTAATCAATTTTAAGCTTAACGTAATACTAATAAACATAATATTTCATTTATATACACATATATACACACATACATATGTAGATGATAATACAATAAGAAGAAAAGCTTTTCTCCCTAAAGGGCTAATATTTCTCTAGGAGTGGAGATCTAATACCACTGGAAATGTTAATAGTCTAAAAATAATGTTATTCATGCTAAGAATCTGTTGTATCTTTATGAATTGCCTTTAATATTTTCCTTAGAAAGAAACAGTCCTATCTACAGGAAAATAAACAAGAGCAGATCTGCTCTATTCTCCCATGTGCATTCCAGTTGCATCACCTTAGAGTTTCCAGCAAGCACAAGAGACCATCATCCATCTTCTCCAATTGCTTTTATAATATTGCATGCTTACATAGTGCAGGTAGGAATGAATGAAGTGACCCAGAAAAGATTGCAAAATGCAAGATGGTAGTTTTAAACAATTCAATTAGTTCTCTCTTATGATTATTTTTCCTTTGGTGAAGATTTAAATTCATTACTCTAGCCACTGAAATCTTCTGCTGGAGATAGTAACAAGGATAAATGTCCACATTATCTAGCCAGCAGACCAAAACTAGAAGGTTTTTTTCCTTCTTAAAAGGAAGGCATTTTATTCTCAATGCCATGTGATAACGGATGGTGCAAAGATTCAATTCCTGTTTCCACTTGTGTGTCAGATTCCCAAATTCACACGGGTGAAGCCATTAATCTGTCTGACTTCTTGTTTCCCAGAAGCATCAAAAATAAGGCAATAATGATTACTCCCTGTTTCACAGTTGTATTTGATGACTAAAATTAATATTGGCCAGGATCTGAGATAGAAAAACATGAGAAACACCAATAAACAAAAAACCACACTCTTAATCCTCTCTCTTTAGAGTAAGAAAAAGGCAACTAAGCACTGCTTACAGAGTGGGAGCTGCATGGAGTCACCTCTCCTTGTGCGCAGTGTGGCCAGGCAGCATTGTGCAGCTCTGCTCCCCTGGGATGTTCCCTTCCTGGCCCTATTGTCCTGGACCGGATTTCAACCACCACCGTGGACGTGGAAGACTTGATTTTTTTTTCTAACACAGACCCTGAGGTCAAGCAATTTTAAATCATATTTAATCCAAGGGTGAGTTCTAGGGGCCAGGACATGGAGCACATGGGCTGGTCCCTGCTCCGCCCGGCTCCGAGTCCAGGGGACGTGCTGCCCTTTGCTCGGGACAGTCGGTCACAACTCCTGCTGCAGTGCTGCACTTACAGCAGGCTCACCCTTCCTCAGCCTTGGGAAAAAAAGATTAAAAAAAAAAGCAGAAAATACAATGGAAATCCTAGGTCGTGAAGGAAGCTGAAGATGCTTCTGAGCTGTGGGAGGTGTGGAGCCAAGGGCCTGCTGCAAATTAAGAAAAGAAGTCTTCTGCCCACCGGCTGCAAGGGGTAAACATTAGACATGGGCACACCTATGTCTAAGGGCTGTAACAGCCTGAAATCCCCCAGTCTCCTACGCCAAGTTTCCTAGGGCTGGCACTATGCGAGCCCTTACCTCGGCTCCCAGATTTGCTCTCCAAGGCTGGTGCTGGCACTTGCCTTCCACCCAGTGATGCACAGTGCTCAAGTGGCATTTAAGCCGCTCAGATGTGATACTCTCTCACCCCACCGCTGCTGGCACATGGTCTTGCCCAACATGCCACACGTTTCCATCCAGCCCTACGAGCACACGGGCAGACCAACAGCCAGCTCGGGAGCACTGGGAGACAGAGGTGATTGTCAAATTGAATGATAGAGGGATTTCCTCTCCTTTGGGCAGAAACTGTGGCTCAAAGGAAATCCCAGTGGCAGCTAAGTCCCATGCTGCGAGGGAAGGGCAGGGTGGTGGTACCTACATGTTGACTGATGCAACAGATTAGTGCCTAACTCTCCGTGCGATCGAGGTCTGAAGTCCCACAGCAAATGTGATTTAGCCGCATGATTTGGGAACGGTTATATCAATCAGAGCATCAAAGTCTCTTCCCTATGTACAGCACAGGCATAACTCCAACTTTAGTGATTACTGTGAGGACAAAAACTATTTGAAAGAGCAGAGGATGCTCAGACAGCCTGCCAAGAGCAGACATGCCCCAACAGCAGTTACACTCATTTTGCTCTGTGCAGTTCTCCTTCATACCTGTGTTTGGGAGTGATCCTCTCCAGGACCACTTTGACAGCTGGCTGAGCTGTCCTTCCAGTGTAGCCCAGGTTTCTTGCTGGACAGTAGAGGGAAATCTGCCAAAGACACAAATTTTACCATCGCATTTGTATTGTTTTTGTCTTAAATAAAGTTTGCAATTAAAGAACGAGAGTAGAAAGTTAAACAGTCATCTGAATACAGTTGTACCTGAAGAGCTGACCTACAGTAATGAAGTTTATGGCCTCACTCACATGTGTGTACACACTATGCAAACACATGTTGACATTTTCAGCGGTGGACCTGAACTGCTTCCACTTTTTGGCTAGACGTAGTGAAGCAGCTTTTGAGTTCCAGAAAACTTTCTGGAAAACCAGCCCTCTTTAGAGGGCTTTCAGACCTTAAAAGCAGAGGCAGTCAAAACAACCAGCAACTTTTGAAGCTTTGGGTAGTTCCAAGAAACGAAGAAAATGTATGACTTCTGAGAGGGCTGTCTGTCAGAATGGGAAGGAAACGGGAAATGCAACCACCTGCAGGCAGTAAGGACAGAAATAATCCTGCGGTCTCACAAGCCAGGCCAACGGGCAGCATGCTGGGGGCTCTCCTAGGATCAGGCAAGGTAACCAATTGCTAAAAGTCTTGAACCAAAACTAGCACAGACAGACTTAGACCTGCTGGAAGAAAAAGTAGGGAGGCAACTTGCACCTGAAGGGAGTCAGGAGAGCTCTCTAATATTTGTGCCTGTGGGAGTTATACATAATAAATAATCTTTGGAAGGAAAAAAAGTATCCCTGAGCCAAGATATTACCATGTCAAGCTATAACTTGAGAAGTATATTTATAGCTGAATTATTAACTCCCAAACCCAATTATTAGTTCTGAAACCCACAAAGGTTCCCAAAGCAAACTTTGGTTCTTCTACATAGGGATTAAAAGCTGCATAAGGACAAAAGCAACACACCAGAGAGAGAAGACAGTTCCTGCATGTGGACTTGAGAAAAAGCAAGCCAGAGAGAGAGGCCAACTTTCCTTTCCTCTCATGTCTCACCTATTCATTCCCAATCTTGATGCAATTTGTTACATTCGGTCAAGAATGGAGGGAAATGATGCGCTGGAGTTCGTTAAGGAACTCCCACAGGGACTAGCAACCAGGGGCTGACCTTTATATTCTGTAAAGTGAATTGAGCCATAGGAAAACATGAGAATCCAGAATTAGGATTAAAAAATCCCACCATCACCTGTATGAGTGAGCCAGGAGGGTTTAGCCTGATCCACTAAAGCCCTTAGCCTCCTGACATGGGCAAATGTCATGGCTCAGCACACGGAGGGGAAATGCAACCACTGCAGCAGCGACAGCCATAACACCGATGAGGGCATAAAACCCACAGCCCAGGGGGTCTGCAGGGTAACGGCACGTGCCCATGGGGCGAACTACTTCCCACTACAGCTCTCGTGGGCACGCATTAGCTTACAAGGACAGGGCCTGCACATGCGAGAACATTGCTTCGCGCCAAGCCACAGCTTGCTGTCTTTCACAGAGATAATGGATTTATTCCCACCAAGACGCTGAACCCATATTTGCAGCTTCACATTCAAAACAGGATTTTAAAAAAAAAAAAAAAAAAGTTCCCTAGGGCACTATCACGATCTGCTTGGCCCAAAAGCTACTTCAAGTGACCAAGATAAACTAAGAGTGTGGCATTCCCTGTGGCCATGCGACGAGGATTAAAGATTTTGAAAGGTAATATCCTGCTCTGAGCCTTTCAGCCAATAGAACCATGACACTGATTTCCTTTCCTTGGCTGCGTACCTTGTGCTGTTTATGAAACATATGTGTTTTGGGAAATAAGTCTGAAAAGGAGACAGATTTTTCTTTCATGTGACTGATGATCATATGAATTCTTGTAACCAAATATTAAGTGGATTAAATATAGAAACTAAGAATTACAGTGTTCCTCCAGAGAGTAAAAAACGCCTTTATTCTGTTCCCAGTATACGCTGAATGTGCTTTACACCTCGTTTTAACAGCATACTTGAGGTTCAGACAAATTCATGCAGCACATCGCTTCCCTCTCAAAGGCTTTTAGCTCCCTCTAGAGCCCTTCGGAGGCACACGGAAGATTTTAATAAAATGATGGGAAAATTAATTGGCAAACGATTAAGTAATGTGCTTGCTGAGAACAAGCTGAAAATGAGTCGAAATTAAGAGTGACCCTCGGTCTTCTCTTCTTTCCTCCTCTTTTTTTCCCCTCAAACCTGGAATAAGCATCATTTTTGTTTGATCTTTTAAAAACTGAGATCAATTCAGGCAAGATTTTAAATCCAAGCCTTTGGTGAAGCCAGCCTCTGATATATAAGACAATCCCCAAATGCTGTACAGTGCTCAGAGACAGCCCTCAGGCTGACACAAATGCCATAAGACTTTTCGAGGGCACCCTGCTCTGCCTCCCCATCCCAAGCATGGGACAGCCTTCCCCTGGGTGGGACATCCCGTGCGGCTGCTCCAGAGAAGCCTCTCAGAACACGGCAAGTCCCCACACCTCAGAGGTGCACTGAATCCCAGGGAACACAGCCCCATTGTGGCCTGTCTGCCTGTCCGTCTGCTACAGCTGCCTCTCTGGGGACAGCCCATCACAGGGGATGGTTTGCTGAAGCTGAGCTTGGTGGGAGCATCGTCTCAGGACCGTGAAATAGCCCTGTGCATCCTCTACTGAGATTTACAGAGTTATCCCAGATGTGTGGCATCGGGGGCCTCCAAGGGACCACGGGGTCGGTAGTGACAGGGGTCATGCGTACCTGCAGGCATCTGACTCGGAGGCGAGCCCTGTGCCAGGAAGGAGAGATGCAGCTTGTCTGCTCTTTTGAGATACAAAAATTCATCCCACAGTGGGTACTTGCAAATAATCTTGAAGCTTGCTTGTGCATTCAAACCAAGCAAGCTGAGATACCTCTGCGTGAATGCTGGTCCCATAACAGACACAGGGATCCTACCTGTTTTGGGATCAGAGCCCTTAACTTCTCTGAAGGCAACTGGGACTCTGAGTGGCAGCAGAAATCCCCCTCGTTGCAGAGGGCAGCTGAGGGCAGGGTTAAAGAGTGGCTGTCACCACCATTCCCCAAAACCTGCTGTCTCCATGCCCAGAAACTGTGGCACTCGGTCACATGCACAAATCCCTTCTTTCCGCTGCTGTACATTCATGTTTTATACTTAAGGCTGTCAACACCCCAGTCTAACAGATACGACTGCATTTCTAATGAATTTTTGAGAGGGTTTGGGATGCTGGTAAGCTCACCCAGCTCTCATACTGGTCTGATCAATCCTGGCAGGTACCTGCGAGTCCTTAGTGCGAACTGGGCAGGCACCGAGAGCACTTGCAGAGGGGCTGCGCCAAGGCGGGCGGGCAACCCTGTTACAAGCAGCAGAGGTGTGACTGAGGATGGCTGGCTTGTTTTGGGACTGCAGCCCAGGAGGAAGATTACCTAGACACAGCCTCAGTTGCGAGGGGTGACCACACTGTGTTTCGGAAGTGAATTGAGCACAGACCCAATCACTATTAAAATCACTGCATTCCTGTGCGATTCCCATGGGCAGAGATGGGTCAGCCCAAACCAACTGAAACTGCTAGAGGACAAGAACTAGTAACACTTATTTTTACCAGCTCACCTCTTGGGATGGCTGTTAGCACTCTCTCCCTTTCAGTAACCCAGAAACATCACCTGTTTTTTTCCAACAAAAAAGAGGTGATAAAGCACCTGTAGATGGGTGTAAATAGGCACCTCCAGGAGCATTTCTAGTAAGTGATACTCAAAATGTTAGACCCAGCATTGCACCTAATCAAAAGCAATCAGTGCAGGCAGGGCTAGAGACATAATACATGGCTCTGGGATAGGGGTGCATTTTCTTGGCTGGAGAATAAGAGCGGACACCTCTTGCTGGTGGGTGTAATAATGTCGGCAACAGTCACACAGAAAGGGAATTTGATCTTTTGAGGACAAGAAAATGGAAAAGAAACATTTGGTGCATTTTAGATCTGTTTTCTCATCTAGGGACTCAAAAATAAAAAAACTTTTAAAGGAAAGAAGGAAAAACAGACATTTAAGAGACATGAAAACAGAAGACAGCACAAATAGAAGACACAATTGCTTCTCAGGCTTTACTCACTTGTTTGGAGTTTTCTCCTCCAATTCTGATACTTATTTAACGCTGTGGAGTGAAAACTGTTGGCTCTCTGTAGTGCTGAACAGAAACAGAAAAGATACATGGTCAGCTAATGCAGCAAAAGCCAGAGAGCGAAAATAGAGATGGGAAAAAAGAAAGGGGGGGGGAATCCCACGCGGTGGGGGGGCTGGTTTTCTAACCAGTCTCCCCGCGATCCCGGTCCCTCTCCCCGCGGCGGCGGCCGGGAGGGGGCAGCGCGCACCCGCCGCCGGCCCCTGCCGCTGCACGGCGGGGAGAAGCTCAAAGGAAAAGAGCTCATGTAATCCTTCTCACCTATCCCCAAACCAACACTGGCTCTTTTCTCAGTGAAGCTGGCGCGAGCAGAAAGGCAGAGACAGAGACACAGACGGGCGAGGGGACAGACTGAAGGGGTAAAAACTTCGGGATGCTATAATGCAGCTGGGTGAGGACGCAGAGCTGAGACAGGCTGCTCGTGAAGATCTAGATAACCCAGCTGGCATGGTAGGGAGGAAGGTGACCTTAGCAGCTGGGGGTGGGGGAGAGCATGAAACTGGGGAGGAAAAAGGATAAAATCCTTTAGTGACTGCATGGGGTCACACGCTGCTGGGCACACTTCGGGGGTTGCTGCTGTCCTTTTTTTGCCCTAAACAAGGGCTTCGTTATTCAAGAGTCAATTTAAGTTGCTGTATGAAATCCCCTCTTTTCTATTTGGATTAAAAAATGCATATATGGATGTGGAGGTGGTAGGAGACGGGAAGAAATGAATGCTGATGGCCTTTTATTTTCTGCAAAACCATTTCTTTGGCTGGTTTTAGCACATCTTTTAGTTCTGACCTTCTCCAGCTCCAGAAAGGAGTTTTCATTTGGAAGCAGACTGTTCCTAAACCTCTCCCCGCCTCCCTGCTAGCTACATCCTTTCCTCCTTGTGCTTTCACTGGCTACAAAAATTTTAAGCAGCTACTGATAGAAATACAAATTGAAGCAAGCAGAGCTTGTTAGTGCCTCCCAACATCACCCTTGCTTAGGCAACACTGCAAATGTTGTATTGGCTGCTAATAACGTCCAAACTTTTTACCGGTGGGAAAACTTTCATCCCACCCCTGCAAGCAAAGCATGAGGCACAACTACTCCAGGTTACCCTGCATCATGGAAATGCTGTTTCAGCTACAGCACCCAAAAGGCAGAAATCTCCCCTAAAAAAGACACTGTGAATGTACAACCTGACCACATCACAGGTAAGAGCCTCCGCTTCGAAACCTCCCGACCCCGGTTCAGCCCTCAGGAGAGGCTGCCGGAACATCCCCAGGTCAGGATGCTGCTTACCATCAGCAACTTTGGATGTTTTGGGGCTTTCCTCTGGTGCCACAGGGCTCCTGGCGAGTGATGCCCACCTCCGGACAGGGCTCAGGCAGGCGGGGGGCTCCAGCAGCGAGGTCCGTCCTTCGCTCACTTCAGAGTTTGATGAGTCACCGTTAAAATCAGACTCCAGCTCAGAGCTATGGGGAAAAAAAGGGAGAGATGGAAAGAAAGTGGGACATGTCAGAAGATGCACAGCATGGAGGTATTTGTTCCCCTCAGTGCAACAAGCACCAGCGTTAGCCCTGACAGCAGTGCGGGCGGCAGAGAAATAGATGTTTTGCAGCCAGAGCGGATGTCCTTATTTTGCTTTTTTTGTTGTCATTATTACAGGGCTGTAATTTGCAGTAGGTGCTACACAGCTGAGATATCCCTATTCCTGTCAGATCTCTGCTGCCTGGATTCACACCCACAACTGCTACGTTCAGCACCTGGAATCAAACTGGCATTGAGAGAGACTTGGGGTGAAACACCACACTGCTCAGCTAGCAGGGCCAGGCCCTTCTGCCCGCTAGGCTGTACTAAGATGAAGAAAGGGAAACAGCAGCATTTGCAATGCCATAATCCACCCAGAAGCAAGGCACGAGGGTCAAAACTCTACACTTTTCACCTTTTTCCCCACAGATTTTTGGAAATAAGAGGCACGCTGTAGGGAACTCGCAGGAGGCCAAATCCAGGGCAGCCTGCTCCGATCACAAAGTGGGCTTCACCGGCCAATTCAATACGGTTATTGCTGGACCTCGCCTCATCTCCTGTCCGGGACCTGGAACCAGCTCCCCTTTCTTGGCGGCAGGGGCTGCTGAGTACCCGTCACTTGGCAAGCAGCGGGGGAGGCGCAGCCCCCTCCTGCAACGCAGATGCCTCTGCACTGGCATTGCCGGCAGAAGATAAAGCCAAGGAGGGTGAGGAAATGCTGAGGGGTGGGAAGCTCTCCTAGTCTTCAGCACTTTGGGGGAACCCATGCTGGAAATCATGCAGCATCAGCCGTTTCGACCCCGAGGTGACAGATGATGCCACGCCGGCATCCACGGCTCAGATGAGACCTCTGTAAAACTCAGATATTTTGTTATTGCAAAACTTGGGTATTTTTGTTATTGCACCAGTATCATTTCTTATCATGTGTCGGGCACCTCATGGAGCCACGGGGAGGGTTTTGGATGACAGTGAGTTGCTGCACTTGGTCCTGACCCCACTTCTGGGTTCTGCAATACAGGACGAGGAGGGAGCCCGGAGGAGAGTGGTGAGGACAGCTACTGGCCCAGCAAACAGGGCTTAGGCAAGAAGTTGGAGGAAACTGTAAGCATCAGTCTAGAGAGAAGACTGAGTGAAGCTATGTGAACAGCCTTCAAACATGCAAAAGGCGCCTATAGGAAATAAGGAAACAAACTCTTCGGGAGCCACTGGGACAGCCCATTGAACAACGAGCACAATGAGGCACCTGAGCTGATCACAGAGGCAGATTTTGGCATCCCCTTCCTTAAATGTAATTAAAAATATGCCACACAAACACATGTGAATGGCACACACGCCGTGACCTTGCCTCTGGGCAGGAGAACGATTGTTTGAGGTGATTATTAGTCCTTCTTTCAATAATCATGGGATTTCTTTCGTCTCTAAAGGCCAGACTGTAGGGAACAGGCACTTTCAGGCCTTCTCACGTGACCACATTCCCACTGCCATAAATAAGCATGCCACCATCCCACTCAGCCTATTTTTAATGCAAACAATACTGCTAACCTAATTCACAGATTTATTGTGATGATTAATAGCTCTACCTTAGAAAAGAGGAGCTTACGCCATGAGTAGTCTTGTTGGCGTGGCAGGAGAAAGCTGTTTTGTGTTTATATAGCACTGCCTTGTAGAAAGTAAAGATTTATTGTAACAGCCCAAGGCACAGCCCAGGAGGCAGGAGAAAGAAAAGCTAAAGGGAAGCCTGCAGACAGTATAAAGCCAGGGTAAGTGCCATACAGGTATCACCCACCCGTCTTGCACCCCTGCTTTGCCCAGATCAAACCAGCAGTGCTGGGAGGCTGGGGCCAGCAAGGCAGTGAGGATGGGAGCACAGCTCCAGGTGTGTTGCTCTCTTGGTAGACTGAATCAGAGTGGCCTTAAATTTCACCACTCACACATACTTTTTAGGTGTCTTTCAAGCTGTGTCAAGAATATAGATATACATAAAAAAATATAAATATATGAAGTCTTTGATAGCTGAGATGCTGTGCGGGTGGGGAGATACCACACTAAGATTGGGCAGAGTGCCACAGAAAAGAAAAAGACCTGCCATTAACATTGACTGACATATTTCTGTTTTAAAGAGAAAAATGTTTATTTTCCTTGGCTGGCAAGGATGTAAGTGCTATAGTATGAAGCTTCTCCTCTGATGTCTGCTTGATAGGTGGTCATTGTTCACAAGTACCTAAAGCCTGAACTGCAAATCCGTGTCACCGAGGTGGTGGTTTTCCCCGTCCCACTGAGTGTCCTGCAGCCAGCTCAGCAGTGCCATTTGTCACTTGCTATTTCTCTCGTCACCCCTTTTTAGGCAGGCGCTGGCCTGCCGGAGCGGTGTGAGGCGAAGGGCGCCCGAGCTGCCGCAGCAGCGGGACGCTGACCTCAGAGATGCTGGCACCAGCCGCACCAGTGACAGATGCGGCGTCGCCCCTCACGCCGTGTCCCGCTGGAGGGGAACCAGGGGCCTCGCCGTCCAGCCGCGGGGGCTGCCACAGGGAAAGGACCTGATCCCTCAGATCAGAGGGATTAGCCAACTCTTATCGCTGCCCGGGTGCCACAGGGGCACCACAAGCCAGAGGGTATTAGCGAGGGATACAAGTACATGCTCCGCAGGGGTGTCTGTCAAACAGGTAGGAAACCCTTCCCCAAGCTCTCCATCCCCTGTGGGAGAGGAACCCCAGAGAGGTTCATCCTTCCCCGGAGGAGCACCCAGACCCATGTGGCAGAGCACAAACACCATTTAAAACCACCGCAGGGAATAGCAGAAAGGTGCATTTCTAAAAGCGTTGCTCTCCACGAACTACACACAGCACCACAAATAGGTGCTCGAAGGACGTCAAGAATTTGAATGAGCTTCCTTACAGAGCAGTAGCTCTGTGTTTGCAACAGTTGGCTTTGGGTTTGCCTTTTTTTTTTTCCTTTTTTTTTTCCTCCCCCTCTTCTTTTTTAGTTCTCAGTAAGGAAAACTGCTTTACTCGGGAGATACCAATCTAATCTTTAGATGGAATGAACTCCCACAGAATCCTGCCCAGAAAGTCAATATATTCTAATTTGTACGCAGAAATCGGGCTTCCTCTGACAGCTCTGCAAGGATCATCCAATTTCAGATTTCTTAGGGGTGGGCAGGCCCTCAAATGCCCCGGGAGAGGCCCAGGGTTCAGAGCTGCAGGATGATGCCCCAGGTGGGAGGCAGCCACCTCACAGGATGCACCTTTTGCCACAACACACCCACTGCCCTAATCTCTGAACTGACATTTTTTGGTACACAGAGAGCTGAACCCGGGCTGATCAGGTCAATGTTTTTCTCTCTGATTCAGGCCCCTGTGTGGGATGTGAATGTTTGAAGACTTCCTGCAAAGTGAGTCATATGTCTGGGGGATTTATGGCTGCGGTAA
Organism: Gymnogyps californianus; assembly: GCF_018139145.2. NCBI lineage: Eukaryota > Metazoa > Chordata > Aves > Accipitriformes > Cathartidae > Gymnogyps > Gymnogyps californianus. The sequence continues at coordinate 11,177,055 of NC_059475.1, forward strand.
AGAACAATTGTTATTCTGAGCGGTTTGTCTTTTTCTTTTTTTTTTCCCCCCCCAGTTGTACGTACATTCAGTACTATATTTTGTTATATTTTTCCTTAGCGTTCCAGAGAAAACCAAGCTGCTCTTATGGGTTTTTTTATAAGCTTACTTGTATTTTAAAGTACCTGCTTGCATCACTGGTGACCATGACTCGGATAGCGAGAAGGTTGTGCTCGGTCATCTCCTCCTCAGGGATGACCCTCACGGTGGCCCACTCGGGGGAAGGGGGTGAGAACCAGCTCTCCAAGTCGCAGCGCTCGGGGATGCTCTTCGCCTTCTTCGGGGAGGTGGGCTCATCGGCCGCGGGCAGGCAGCAGTCTAGGAAAGCACAAAGGCAATAGCAGGGTGTTAGGAGAGGAGGGAGTCCACGGGGGGGACCTCACCCTCGTGTTCAGGTGGTCCTTGGCCATCGCTGACGGTTGCCACACGGGGCCCTGTGCTGTCCCCACGGGTGCAGGTGAGGTGCATGCAGAAACAGCCTGGCATAGCAAGAACATCCCTTCAACCCAGTACAGCCCTGCCAGGGTTCGTCAGCTCGGATGCAGTGAGAAGGAAACTTCAGGGGCAGCCTCATCTTTTGCAGCTGCAGGTCCTCGCTCTGCTCAGTGGGATGGCCATCAGGCTGGGTGCCTGGTGGCAGCAGTAGGACAAGTGCCAGCCACACAAGTAGGGATTTACGGTCTCTTTTCAGGGCCCCAATGTATGTGTGCCTGTGGCAGGAGGCAGATGGACCAACCTTTCTTGGGTGGCTAAAACTTCAGCCTTTTATTGCAAGTTTAGGTCAATTTAGGACAGCGGGAATGAGCAAAATAAACACAGGCTCTTCAGGTTATTTTTGAGTGTGTACAGCAAATACAGACACTGATTTGGGAAAAGAAGCATCACAGCAGTTAGTTAAACAGCACCATCCCTGAACTTCGCATGCAGGCAGGAGGAATAAAGAATAAAGCCAAGTTTCCCTCGCTCACCCCAGGTGAGGCAGACGGAGCCAAAGACAGGAGATCATCTCTCCCTGTGAAATCCTTAATTTCTGAGCAACCTTATCTATCCATAACCTCCTGCACAAGCAAATACAAATGTATCAGCTGCACAAGTTCCCCTGGGGCTCACTCCAGAAAGGACAAATGACAAGCTCTGGGAGAGTGGCTTTGCTTGGTTCGCATCCCATGTGTGGTGCTTTCACCACATTGAATTCAACACTGTTGCTTCTAATTTACACCTGTATAAGTGGAAAAAATTCAGACCTGGAACATGGCTTATTTTCTCATCTATTAGAGCAAACTATCTAGTAAACATCAATTAAACTCCTCTTTAACTTGCAGCTCCTCCATTTATTGCAGGAGTGTACTCACCCCTGTCCTCCACCTTGCAAGGGTTTTTAACTCAAACGCCAAGCGCTTACATGGGTTGAACGCAGAAAACAAACCAGCCAGGAGCAAGAGTGCTACAAGCAAATCCCAGACGCATTAGGAGGATTATATACACCGCAGAGCCTGAGTGCTGGCCCACGGGACCCTCTGGAGCAGCAGTTCTCCACCTGCAGTCCCTGCGTCTGTCCCCAAGCTGTCACACATGGCTGTTCACTCGCACCCGAGAGGCAGTGGCCACCGGGCACTGCTGCTCCTGGGAGCAGACACAGCAGGTATTGCAGGTGCATGACCCGCGCCACGCTGAGCTCTAACCCTGTCTCGGATCACTTGGTCCATCCGTCGCTGTCCCCTCCCCGTTACCATTTCTGTGGAGCTGTGAAACAAGGTCCTCAAAACAAACTGTGACAGCAGAGCTACACCTTTATTTTGCATGATTCAGGCAGCTGCCAGCCTCCCCCAGAAAAAGAAAACTGGTGTTCTGAGCTTCTGCGCCTCTCCCAGTTATTGTTTGTGCTCACCTCCTTTCTGTGTTTGAAAATAAGCATCACCAAGGAAAGCCCAGCTGCTCGTGGCCCAGATGACTGCTTTACAGGTACAACTCTTGTGCTGGCCAGGTGAAGCTCCCTTACTTGTGCTCACAGTCTGAGTAACATGGCTTTGTGGGTTTTTTTTCTTTCTTTCAGTAGTTTTACTGATTATGCTTTTCCCAAGTGGCACAGAGCATTGCACTTTTCAAAAGGCTGCGGTGAGCTCTGTTTTTTCACTCTTCATAAAAGTCAGTGTGTTTTCTTGGCTTGAAAACTCCTCAAGACTTCACTGCTCACAAGAGTTTTGTGGGTTGTTTTTTTTTTTTTTTTTTAATTATCCTACTTCCATGTACAAGAAGCCAAGGAGGATGGAGGACTGGCTCACTGCTTCTCCAGAGCAAGATGCTCCCATGTGAAAACACATGCTCAGGCTCTACGTCCAGCTCACTAGCAGCACAGCAGCCACGTGTTTCTTGACCGCAGAGATTTCATTTCCTTTGGGAGATGGAGGAAATTTATGCCTCTCCGATTTTTATGTCTGACTTCCACTTTGGCCCAGCCAGGCCACCCACCCCAAAGCTGCTTGCAAGCAGTGCCCGGCAGCGTTCAGGTGGCAGCGTGGGAGTCCACAGGTCAGCAGGGCATGGCTGCCTGCAGCAGGGCATGGCTGCCCTTCCTCACATGGGGGCATGAAACCCTCCTGGGAACAGCCCCCTCTCCCCCAGAGCCGGGCTGGACCGCAACTTGCCATTTCTACTCTCCAGAAGCAAAGTAGAAAGCAGTATTGTGAGCCAATTTGTAAAACCCAAGTCCTTCAGCTCAACTTTCTCCTTAAAAGATGCTGCATTTTATATGAAAATCAGAGCAAGCAAAACCAAACAAAAGTTTGCCAGCTCTGTCTATAAACTTTGTACCGGTGCTGGCAATAAGCACTGCCCAAGGTCACTGCAAGCAGCTGTTAAAGAAAGTCAGTTTTGCCATTTGCTTGCATGCTCAGTACGTAATCCCTTCCCGTCCTGTGCATTAATGCTTTCCTTGCCACGCTAACAGGGAAGAGGAGAAAACATGTTTATGACTAACAGACACACAGCTGGAGAGCATCGAAACCCACAGATAGACAGACTACCTAAATGATTCCCAGCGTGGTTCCTGAATGTGAACAGATTTCCAGTCAACAAGTCCCTCTGCAATAGCCTGTTACACATCCAGTTTTCAATCATTATAGACATAATAGAGCTGGTGAAGGACCTCGGGATGTCATCCAGGCCACAGGATGACAGTGGCAGATAACACCTTCACCTCTCTCTGAAGAGTTATATTTCTCTGCCTTTTTTTTCTTTTTTTTTTTCTTTTTTTTTTTGGTATCATGGTATCTCCCCTTCTTGAATTCTGTACCTAGAAGCTGACCCCCTCAGGGATCTGTTAGACAGCCAAGTTCTTTCCTAGTAAGATAAGTTTGCATTCACAGCGATACTAATCAGGTTTAAGATCAGCATCCTGCATTAGCATCCACCTGGATCTAGTGAAAGATGACCCTGTCCATGGCAGGGGGGTTGGACTAGATCTTTAAAGGTCCCTGCCAACCTGAACCACTCTAGGATTAGAAAGCAAACCCACTCCTTACTAACATATTTAATCAATATTTGTATTGTGACATAAATTGCACTCAATTCCATAAAAGCAGAAACTGGACCATCTCAGTGTTTCAGTGCGTGGGACACCCACGGGTGCGCATTAACTCAAACACTGGATTACACATTCTGCAGGACATTCGAAAAGATTAAAATTAGTACCGCTGTTTCTCATCACAGGGCTGCACCTTCGGGAACAGGCTCAAACAAAAGGCAAAGATGTTCCAGACGCCCAAGCATCAGGGTTTTTTTGTAGGCCCTGATAACGTTACACAATTTGACTGTTCTCTCCTAAAAAGCAGCCCTTCCTGCAGTGCCAGACCGAACCCCCAACCCTGCAAGCAGGCGCTGCATGGTGAAACGCAGCCCAGCGGAGCACTTTGGGCTCCCACAAGAGAGAGATTTCAATCCCCGAGAGCAAGAGGGGTATGGACCGAGTACAGAGAGCAGGGACAAGCTGCTGCTGGATTTGTGTAAACACTGTGGAGGAAGAGCGTAGCCAATTCAAACAAAAGCCTGGAGGCTCCGCAGGCCTGGAGTCCGCCTGGCAATTATTACCTGCCTCTCCACAGCAATGCAAACAAATCCAATCGGCCATCAGCTGCGACTCCACTGTTGGCCATCGCTGCCATTAATTTTAAAGGAGTATCAAAAAGGAGAAATATGATCTGATATAAACAAGGAATTTAAAAAGAAAGCTGAGACTTCTTTAAAGCTCTTATATTGCACAAAAAGATAAGAAGGGCTGTCTGAACTAATTTCTCCTGAATCAGCCCAAAGGTTGAGTACTTACACAAAGGTGAGGCATACATTTATGCTCCTGAACAGATGCTAGGCTAAATAAGAAGCAGCCCTCGTGCCTCTCCATTCCAGCTGGGAGCCACGCAGCTCTACCTGAATCCTGGACAGCCACTCATCCTTGCAGCACCGGCAGTCAGGTCCTCAGTGAGACGTCAGCACAGCGAGGCTGAGCAGGAGGACACTGATTTTTTCGAAATCTGACTTCAGGGTGGAAACCAGGGTCTAAACCTCAGTGCCCTGATTCCCATCATGCTGCAGGCTGAGAGTTAAGCACCTCAGACTGGCACCTCTAGTGACCATTGCAATTAACTGGTCATGCACCGAGCCGGCTGATAAACCGGCCCTCGTGGAGGAGGCAGACGGAGCCTCACTGGAGGCTGAGCTGTGCTCAGGCAGGGGATAAGCCCGAGTTGTTCGGCACTTCTGGGCACATGCAGCAGCCCCCCCTGCTGCCCCTGCTCTCTGGGGAAACTCAAGCTCTTGCAGATGAATTAAGGTGGACATTCAGCTCCTAAATCCAAGGTGGCAATTCCCACATAAGCTCCAAGATATCTAATTTTGCTAGTGCTTGAGTCCTTTCATTAGTCTGTGCCTGGCTGTACTTACTGTGTTTTCCCACTTCTTCACCAGAAAATGGCCTTATTGCTATTCCCAAAGGGGAATGGGCACGCAAGTGGACCAAGCCACTCGTCTAGGATCACCCAGGCAGCCTGTGACACTGCAGGCACCTCTGTGGCCAGCCGGCACTCTCTCTCTGCATCAGGTTTCCTCCCCAGGACAGGAAATTTTCTACTAGAAGCTAAGAGACTGAGTCAGAAGAATTGAACTTTGTAAGATAAACACATACAACGTAAAAGCTAGAGAGGCATCCGGTCTGGGGGACAGAAATGGGCACAGCCTCGTTTCCTGCCGATGCAAACTGGTGCCATGCCACTGACCTCAGTGGGGCAGCACCAGACATTATCAGAGGAGAACCCAGTCCTCAGGAAACAGTCACTCAAAATAGCATTTGTGTAAGATCTTACTTCATTTCCATCATGCTCACTTCAGATTTCCTACTATCTATGTCTCAGCATGCTAAAGACCGCCAGCAGTGAGTATGCCTGCTCTGTAGCACAGTTTGGAGTGGAGTCCCTACTAATTCTTTGCCAAAATGTTCAAATAATTTACCCGGGGGGGCATGGACAAGCCATGCATGGGAGGCATTAATCTTAGGTCGCAGTCAGCTGACCAGATCTGTCATGCGAGTACGACTGCAGGGACAGGCAGTACATACCACAAGTATCTCACAGCACGCTGCTGGCCAGTTAAAGTGGAAACGTCCTAACAACAACTGACTTGCATTTTTTAGGTGCTGAAGCTAGTCAGTATGAGTAAGCCAGGGAGCTAATGTGCTAATTTCCAAATCCTCCACGTCCTTTGGTGCTTTCCTGCACGTCTGAAGGGAAGCGAGCAGGCAGGGCAGCCCTCCCGGCTCTGCTCAGACACGAGCAGCAGGTCCTCCGCAGCCTGCACAACCCAGTGTTAATGCTGTTTGTTTTATGGACTACACTTACACAACTGTAACTTGCTGTCTGAAGGTCTGGTGGGATTAAAAGAATTTAAGTTTTCCATTCCTTAAGTTCTTGTTAACCTCCTTCTAACTCCGCTGTCATCCACATATTATGATCCTTCCTTATCCATCACACTGCCCCAGTGCTTTGTTTTGGCCACACCATTGCCTTTTTCATTAATCTCCCAATTCTCCCCTCTCCTCTCCCCTGCCAAGAACACCGTGCCTTGCCTAATTTATCCCCTACCTCCTGGTTGCTTTTCCCCAGCTGCCCTTCTCAGAGTGATGTCCCAGCAGGCTCCTGGATGCTCCCTTCCCTCCTCTTCCAGCTCCAAACCCTGACAGTCCTCACCCATTTACATGCTGGCTCTGCTATTGAGCTGGACAGTTTCTGGGGCTGGGGACATCTTGCTGGCTCAACAGCAGGTGGACCTGGCCCAAGGCGAGGGCTTGGAGGGGCTCTGCTCATCAAAGCGGCGAGAACAGCTTTGTGGTAGTGGCCTCACACTTTCTGCTCCTAAACCGCATGACAAAACCGCAGGTTCCAAATCGAGAGTGGAGCCAGGCTGGGTTGAAGCACACCGGCCAGCGGCTGCACTTCACCGCCAGGCACAGCGCAGGCAGGAGGAGGTGAGGCTGTTCTCACCCTCACCAGCCCGAGGGCACTGAACACACCTACAAAGGGCACGCTGCACCATGGCATGGTGCGGGTGACCGGCCTTTGGAGAGTGCACTGCCTGCCCAGCCAAAGCCTGGAGTGAGTTTATTCGCTTTAGTACCAGACTGCAGCCCAGCAGGACAAAAGCGTTGGGTTTTTTCGCCCCACTTCAAGAAAAATTTGAGTTTCTGCTCAGGTGGTTTGGGTTCAGTTTCTCAGTTACATACTTTCCTGAACAAAATAAATGAGTTACTTCAGAGGAATTTTCCAAAGGATCCAGAAACCCAAATCCTACTGAGTTCGGGAAAACCTCTATTTTAACCTCTCTATCCTCTGCTGTCCGTGGTCACAACAGCAATACTAATGCTTCCTTCTTTCTCTGCTTTGCCATGGTTGCCGGCACAAAGGGCAACTCAGGGCTTTAGGGAGTCATCCCTTATGCAGAGTTACAGCTAGAAAAACCAATGCATAGATCTAAAGCCCTTTAATATTGAAAAAAATTTTGCAATGCATCTTATAATGCAGAGCAATGCTCAAAATACTGGTGCATTCACATCAGCAGTCACAGCTCTGTTCAGAGAATAATGCCAGGGCAGGGACGGCTGATCTCGGTGGCCTGGGGCAGCACCATTCCCACACACAAGCTCTATTGCCTATCTCTTCACTGAAAGCGTGAAGACTTGCACTGAGAGCAAATAACATGGCTTTAGGTTTTTTTGGGGTTGGGGTTTTTTTATGCAAGCAGTGGACCCTAGCTGCCTTCAGTTATTTAAACAGCAGCAAGACAGTAAGTGATTTCAACAGAACAATCCTGTATTCATCTGGCCCTCCCACTCAAACACGATGAAAAATTTGGATAAACAATTTCTCCTTTGTCTCTATTTCAAAGCCCACCTCATCCTCCTCGCACTGGGAGACAAATAACTGTTTTCCTTACAGGGCAAGGATTTAGCTAAACCATGTGGTAACTGAGAAGTATCCCTAAAGCTTCATCTGCAGGGCTCGCATCCAGGTCAGCGCTCACCCAGAGGTCAGGGCTGTTCAAAACTCGCTCCAACGTACAGGCTTGGCCAAACAGCCCCTGCAGACCCCAGAGACAGATGCAAACCTCTTTCCAGTAAAACACACTTTCATTCTCCGTTAAGTGTCATGCCAAATTTTCCCAATTCACCAAGAGTGCCAGCTCACCCTGGCATTTGAGACACAGCAATTTTTGCACCAAGTTTTGAATGAGTCAGAGATGCAGCCAGCGAGGGACAACGACGTTACAAGATCTCTGCAATGGTGGGAGGGTTTACAAAACTTGGAGGTGGGCCTTATTGCAGCTGTACAGATATGGTCAAGGAGTACAAATCCTCAGTTTTTCCCCATAGCACCAATAATCTAAACACCACGGTTATTTACTCACGAAAGGTAAATTAGCAAGACCATTTGGACAGTAAGACCGTCTTCAGCCAGTTCGTGGCTTCTGGGTGGACTTGCAGGAATTCACCCATCAGACCCAGCAGAGACTGCGGCTGAGCTGACTAGACCACTCAGGTAAGTTTGTACCGAGGAGCAGAGAAGGCAACAAAGTGACCCAAGCCTTTGGGATGGCACGGCAAGGCCCTGTGCTGGACTGCCAGCCTGCACCCAGAGCCCCGTCCCTTCAAAATCCTTCGCCCTGCTTTAGGGGAAGACGGGCTGTATGAAGATGCTCCCATCTCAGCCCAGCTGCTGAGCAGGAGCCGGGCAGGGCTCATACCCCAGCAGGGGCCTGTTTCAAGCTGATTATCAAATCTGAGAAACAAACTGTAGGGTTTTTTATGGCTCAGCAAAGTGGCAGCCTCTAATTAGGAATATAATTATGGTTTTTGGAGGTCCCTGTATACACAAGTCCAGCAGCAGCCCTCCTGCAGGAGTTCTGAAGAGACGTTTCCCCTGATCTCTCTGGAGACACTCTCCCTGGCTGAGCCCTGCAGAAAGCACACAGGCTCAAGGCAGCTTTGAATCAGCAAAAAGCATGCAAATTCAGTGTGGTGGTTTTGCTCACCGAAAGATCATTGTAACTGTGATTCTCTCAATGACAGACTTGTAAAATTCACACACTTACAGAATAACATCCAGTGATGATCCACCATAACCTAAAAATCATTTTTGCCCCCTTTTTTTTTTTGTTTTTAAATTACTTTTTTGTATCAGCCTTCTCAGTGGTCTGGATGCATTTCAGCATCTAACAATGCCTTCAAGCAGCACCGCTCTCCTGCAAAGGCTCTGTGCCCGGCGGGAATGGCCAAGGAGGGAGCACAGTGGTGAGACCATGCATGCAGCGCCGAGACCCAGCTCTGCAGCGAGGACAGCCCCGCAAGTCATCCTGAAACCCAAAAACAAGGATGGCGAAATCTCTCAGCATGCAGGATCAGGGACTCAGGGATCTTAAGTGCTTTTGTGAATACCTTGGTTCACCTTCCTCCCTCAGGTACGAGGGCAAAGCTGACAGCCAAGCATAGCAGTGGAGAGGTCTTTCTTGTCTGTAATATGCTGCATATTACAGACATGAGCTACATGAATATCCTTAAAGCCCTGAAAGCTTGCAATTAGTTTTGTTAGCAATTTTCTCCTGGAGTGATTTTAAAGCAGTTTATACCCGTGGAAATACAGGGCAGATCTCCCCCACAGCTACCAGGCACCTGCGCCGGTTTTGCTCAAGCTAAACAGGAGCAGCGCGGCTGAATGGGCCCATTGGCCTCGCACTGGAAGAGAGCAAACCTCTCCCAGTGTCGCAGGGCATCACTGCCAGTCCCCGCAGGGACCGAGGGAGAGCTTGCATGGGGCACTGAGCTGCACAGACCCAAATCCAGGACTGACACTGTCTCACGGTCTTGGCACCACCGTGCACTGCCCAGCGTGTCTGGGCCATGCCACTAGACCGCTCTGCCAAAAAGCTCAAGCTCAGATTTTTGAAAGCTCAAAATCTCAGAGCTGTTTACTGCCGCTCCGTGACTAACAAACTGCCAAATGTTGTCTACCACCAGGCAAGATCCCTCTGCTACTCCAAAGCAGATAAATGCATCATCACATACCTCCCTCCTGGTCCCAGAGGCTTTGCCAACACACCAGCCCCATTTAACGAGGGAAAGGTGCTGAGTTACACGCTGGTGTCTCACACACACCATGCCAATTCAGCACTGCACACAGAAGCACTGAAACCTTTTTCCATGTTATGCCATGCTTGGTGGTGCAATTGCAATGGTTTTGCTTAGCTGATGAAAACACCACGGTCCCGTGACAGGCCCTGGCATGGGTCCCCTTCAGAAACCTGCCCGGGAGCAGCGTGCCACCGCACACGTGGCAAAGGAGAGGCCCTTTCCAAAGGGGCTTAGCGTCCACCCACCCAGGGCTTCGCAGACAGCTCTCAGCACCTTCTATGATTACCATTTATAAGGCGCAGATCACTCCAGCATCTGAGTGCCCCCACCGATAACACCAGGGCCAACAAACAGACGTAAGCAGGAGATGTTATTCATACTGGCGAATCTCACTTGACAAGTCAGCCTGACTTTCTGTACGGGCTGCTGCTGCTCCTGAGTCATCTGCCAAACCAGCGTCAGGCAAATCACATTACTGTGACCTGACAAGGAGATGACAAGGGCTCGGGAACCAGCCAAATTTGGGCAGAGCCAAGCCCCCGCTGGGGGCAGCTGGGCCGGATAGGCCATTTTCCCCCCCACCTCGGGCAGAGCACGTGCTGCCCACAACAGCACAAAGCCTGAACTCTGCCAAACAACGTCCCCCTCCCCACTGGGAGCGCTGGGCTAAGCACCTCAGACACCAGCTGGCTCAGGGCAGCTGTGTTTTATCAGCTTGGCTCAGGAGTGGCTGCTCCGTCTGTGCCTCTGCCCATCTTGGACAAAAATGGTCAAAGATGCTCCACTGAAAAATCCCCAATCAAGGCAGCTGCAGCAGCCTCCCCATCAACGCCACCACGCCATAAGCAGCCAGAAGCATTCACGTTTATCCTCCCGCCTCCTCTTTAGCTGGTTTTAAGCCATGACAGGGGAATTCATTTTCAAGCAAGGTACAGTGAGAGCTCCCGCAGTATTTCTTGGCTAAGGCGAGTCAGACCAAACGGGAGCCTTGCACAAGCAGGAAGGGGGAGCGAGCCTTGCTGAGCTAACTGAAGTATGAAAACTTAAAACAATACAAACCCAGAGAACATCCCTGAAGGCAGATGAAAAACAGAAACAGAGCCCGGAAACAATAAATTTTAAAATGATATCAACCTTTCTGCTTTGGGCCACAACACACCCAGTGTACTGGTGGTCAGGAATAAAGTTTCTGCAGGGAGGCTGGTCCAGAAAACGCCCCGGAGAGCACCCTGATCTGGCCGGCTTGGGGGTCCCCCCACACCAAACACAAGGTCCAGTGGCTGACCAGATGGAGACCCCCTGGCTGGGCCCTCGGAGGGAGTAAGAAATTATTCATACCTGCTGCTGGCAGTGAAAGGGGACTCTGCCACAACTGCCCTGCCCCAAGGGCAGGCAGCAATGACCGGTTTCTTACAGTCCTGCCTATGTTGCGTATCTGCGTGTGGGCCTTGTTCAGGGTGGGAGGAGGGAAGAAGGAAACCTACTGGAATTAGGTGTCACAGCCTGCATTTGGGATGTGATGGTTTGGCGCCTCTGACACACCACGATCTTGTGACTCCCTGACGGCTGCAGTACTTACCCACAGCTGCCCCAGCCATTCAGGACCGGCAAAGGGCTTTCAGGTCCTCAGGTGTAAAGCACCACTGAATCCCAAGTGCTGCTCTTATCAACGGGAGGTGGGTGCCCGGGCACCCAGGGCTGGCATACAGCTCACTTCCCCTGCTGTGCAACTGGCCCAGTACAACACAGTGCCCCCCCCCCCCCCCCCCCCCCCCCCAAAGACCCCAGCCTAACTTGTGTCCTGCTTTCCCGCCTGGCAATCCTGAGGCTCTTGGCCTGCCATTAAACTGTGTCACCCCATAACTCATTCACAGGATGAGTGGACTCTGCCTGGCCTTGTATGGAGCTGCTGACTAAGGCAATGACAGGAGTGAACAATTTTAAAGTGGAGTTACTCATAAACATAGGCAGCTCTGATGGTGAAAGCAAACACCAGTTGGCATCAAAAACTGACGTTAAGACATTCAGTCAGCAGACCACAAATTGATTTGTAGCACACCCAGCACACTTTACTGCCTCTCTGACTTCTTACTGTATAATAAACTAAAAAAATAATGTATGAGTCCTGCTTATAATACAGCAGTGCTTTAAGAAAGCTGCAGGGGCAGAAGGAAGGCATCTTCATACCAGTGCTGCGGAAGCACAGCTGAAATGAACCCGTTGAGCTCAGGGATGAGATACAGAGCAGAAAGCGCTCACCAGGGAAGCACAGCCCACGTGGGACTGTGAGAGTGGATGGGGGAACTACGACACGTCCAGCTTGGTTAGACCTTGGTCTTGCTGCGGTACACTGGTTACCAGCCCACACTGGAGTGAAACCTGAGCTCAAACCTGCTATAGCTTCAGCTGTGCCCTGTAACCTGAGCTTCAAAACATATAAGGCTGCATGGGAGGATCGCCTGTGTTAAGAGTTTGAAACTGAAGACATCCCATTAAGGTATTACACAGATTTGCCTTAGGAGGCTATAGGGCTTCTAGCAGCATTCCCAAACTGATGTCCTGTCCAAACTTTGACTTTTCATCACACCTGAGAGACCGCCAGGTAGGTTTTTGTCCTTGAAAAAGGACTCCTGTAAAAGATATGATGTCTGACATTTCACAGATTTCAGTTCTTGCCACATTTCTCCTTCTTTTTCCTCGTGCTTGCTTCATACATCTACAGAAGTCATTTCCATGTTATGGTGGCTAACAAATGGCAAAGAATAAAGGCAACCAGCTCTCCCATTATCCATGGGGTGGCACACTGCTCCCTGTGGCAGTGGGGCCAGATCGCCTGCCCGGCTTCCAACTAGCAGCGCCTACAAATGCTTTCCTGCTGCCCCTTCTCCACCCATGGCCCAGTGACAGGCTCCTCCACGGCCCCCTCCTCCTGTCCCCACGCCAGGCGCCCACCTTCTCCCACTCCCCCGTGGACCCACGCCAGCACCTACACAAGTTCTTCAGCAACAAAGCACTTTTTTAAAGTATCCATTACTTACTCAATAAACAGACACTTCTGAATTCAGGCATGAAATACAACCAGGGAATTTGAAGTTGGCAAAGCAAGGCAGAGCCCAAAGCACATGACTTTTGATTGCATCCGGGACGGTGCACATTAATGCTCTAATACAAACTAAGCAAAAATTAATAGAGATAAAGGAAAAAGCAACTCAGTGAAAACCTGCTAGATATACTGAACATATATCTTTAGGGAAAAATTGCTTCTCAAACAAAAACTGCTTCGATAACACACTATTTCTATAATTTTAGAGTAAATACGTATTTTATCAGAGCAATCTGTGTTAGTCTGGTATATTAATGCATGTAGTAATTGTGAATTTGGAGTGCGGTGACAACAGTTTCAGTCTCTAGAGTGATCAGTGTCTGTCAAAATAATATTTTTTGCACACAGACTCAAAGCACCAAAAACCTTAAAACAAAGACATGAATGAATACCTGCAGAATAAATGCTGAAAGAGCAAATTCAAGACTATAGCAACATGCAAATTTCTTTGTAATTTCACATTTCAAAAAAACACATCAGAAATCCCATCCATTTCAAACAAGTTTGGAGCCCACCACCTGATGAGATGAGATCAAAGCCTCCCTTCTTTTTATGTTAACACAGCTCATGAAAAAAAGGAAAAAGACTTGGAGAAATATTTACATGACTAATATGTGTACTTGGATCAAGCATTAATACATAATGTCTTCTGATCTTCAGCAATATGATCTTTCATGAAAAAAAATCAAGTCATCTGCAAACATGTCATGCCTTCAAAAACATAAATATTAATGCAGAATTCAGTGCATTTCAGAACTCACTGTTTTGATTGGAATGTGAGGAAATGAGTGAGCCAGAAGTGAATTAAAGCCCATTATAGTAACTAATTGCCATAATGTTGTGGGAAAACGCAGACCATAGCCCTTGCTTGAGGTTGGAATACATACAGAAGCAACTTTCACTGGCATTTTATTGCTGTAGCAATCTAGAAGAGACCGAGAGGAATAGAAATTACTCTTCTTGGTAGAGTTAATGAAAGGCTGATGTTTGAATTTGAGCAATTTTAAGAAGTTTTGTCTGTACTCTTTTTTTCAAATCAAGTATGTTTAAAAACTGCAAGATCTTTTTCATTATAAAGCATTAGCATAATTAAAATAAAGGAAGGTTACTCTTACAGAATCCAGATATGTTTGGTTTTCATTAACAGACATCTAGGCAGGTAATGCTGCCTTACTTTGAGAATGAAAGATTAGCCTGGCTTTTCAAAAAAAGCCCATCTGTGTACCTATTTCCAATCCAAATGGCCCTACTGGCAACAGACAAGTTCAGAACCCATTTGAACCAGTATACAGAAGAGGAAAGAAAGAGCAACTCCTGTGCCTGCCAGACATAGCAAACGTCACCTCTGCACTTCTAGTGCTATAATGGCATCTATAACATGAAGTAGCTTTCAAGTCTTAGAAAGCATTAACTATGTAAAGAGGCATTAGTATCATTTGCTCCAAAACCATGATTTTTGGAAGGCACCCAGTTCAGCGGCAGCTCGAGACCAGAGTAGCAGCCTGTTTGCCTTTCAAACAAGCACTGCTGCCAATTCCAGCCATGCGAAGGGACGAAGCCTTACTGCTTTGGTGTGCATTTATACCAGTGAGTGCTTGCTGGAGACTGAGAGCACTGGAGCTTTTGGAGAGAGCTCAACACAAGCGCAGTAGGAGGATTCAGGCCTCCTATTCACAGGTAGGTCTGCTCACATGGCCAGAGGAGGACAGGAGTCCCAAATTAGGCTTGTTAAATTCACATAGAACTTAATCCACTAGTCTCTTCCTTTAGCAGCATTACTGGGAGCAAATCAGGGAATATTTAGTTTTATTATGTAATGATTTTGACTGAAGGGAGGGAACTAACACAAACTTGTTCCCCTCACGTTGCTCATTTTATCTGTTTTATTTCTTTTCCATAAACAGTGTCCTGTCTTGTCCACTAGCGTTCCAGGACATGGACTGTTTACTGCTAGGTATATCCCTCTAGTGATAGGATGTTAGTGATTTGACTTTTTGGGCCTTCTGTGCTACCACGAGAAACACAATTACAACAACTCTAGACTCTAACATTACCCCAGTTCCAAGTTATTGTATTGATATTTTAGCAGGAATAAGTGAAACTTTATGAGAACAGCATGAACATCTGATGCCTCTCAAAGCTTCAGTGCCAAACAAATCATCACTTTCTGTAGACACAAAAACCTCTTCTGATGTTTCCATGCCACTGTCTCTGCCTAAAATGATCAAGTAAAGATGGCAGAAGTGAGCTTGCTCCAAAACTGTAAATTGTGCAAAGAGTAAATTTAGTTTTACCCGAATTGCTTTGTCCATTACAATTAAGGAAGTGCCAAGTATTGTCTTAAATGGTATTTGTTGCCCTATGTTTTCATTATGCAAATCATCTCCCCCTCAGACAGCAAACTTTCTACTGTGCACGGTGGCTTTTTCTTTGGCAGGGAAGATGCAATAGTTCATTGGGAATAACATTGGTTGTTCTTTAGCAACGTTGTCTTTAGCAACACTTTCAAAAAATTCGTTTCTGTCAAACAACCCTAGTGAGGCTCAGTTTGAATTCACTTTAAAAAAAATATATCACACAATCTTTCCATTAAATTATTGGGACTATTCTTTCTGGGATTTGTTTTCTTCTTGGAATACAAAGGAAGAAATTATAGCTTAAGAACTGCAGAGCAAGCAAAAGAAAGAACATGAAGGGGAAGAAGACTTAGGAAAGCTTTTTTGGAGAACCTGCTGTTTAAAAAGAACCAAAACACCAGCTTTAAAAACAAAAAAAGAAAATTTAAAAAAGCCATGACAGAGCAAAGGAAGGCAAAATAAATAAATAAATAAAACAAGGCCACTGTTAACAGGCCACCAGTCACCATTAGCTGCAGCTTCCAGGGGTGCAGAAGATACAGGCAGCTTGCAAATAGCACTCCAGAGCCAGTAGCAAAGGTAAAGCTTTACCCACAGTTATTACCTGCTTTTCCTGTACACGATATAAAATCCCAAACGCATTAGTGTGACCTTTATGACATTTGTTAATGTGTAAAATAGAAACGTAAGGAAAGGTAACAGAAGTCGAAGAGAAGAGGACAAGTGCCATTTGTGTATGCAATACAAGCAACCCCCATGCTCACCAACACCAACGTATCATTCCCAGGAAGGCTAAATCCCAACACCAGGCACCTCCTGATCAGCAGGGGATGCGATAACTTGTCAAGTACCCCGACGTATATCCCTTTCAAAAGGGGGACACATGCAATTATACCACCACAGTGAAACTCTCTGGCCTTTGGGTCAGGCCACAATAAAGATAACACAACAGCATCCACCAGAAGAAGAATTTGCAAAATGAGTGTGAAGTCACTATTAAGTGTCCTCAGGAAATATTTTTAAAAGGAAGAGATGAAACAAGGAGACTTATAAAGAACTACATTTATTTTTGTTTACAGCAGATATCATAAATAAAGCTAAAACAATTTTCACTGTGTGCAAAATACAGAATTTCCATGTGAAAATTTAAATACAGCGTTAAAAACTATTTAATAAAAATATTCAGGTAAGATTATAAAGTAAAATGAAGACAGAAGATTTAGGAGGAGAAGGACAGAATCCTCACTGGTCAGGAAGAGCTAGGAAGACTCTGTAACAGAGGGTAAAAAACACAGCAATGGGAAGTGGTTTGAAATGGCAGACCTTTATGTCATGACCTTCATCTCAAAGCATGCTGAGCTTTGTAACAAAACACCGTAGCCCTGAAATACACAGGAAGTCATGTCCTAACCATTTGTGCAGGAAGTGACGCTTAAAATACAGAGAGGTTTCTGTGTGGGCACAGCGTGGGGACTTTCAAAGCCATCAAGACATTTTAGGATACCCACACAAATTAAATAATATTGCTTTAGTCACACAAACATACAGGTCAGCAAGATAAGGAGTGTGGGGCTCTGGCCCTGCAGCCCTTCCACATTCCTGGCTGAGGTGTGTGAAGTGGGGCAGGTGGCAGAGGATGTTTGGCCCCTCCTGAAAATTGCTGCTTAGATCAATTCCTGAAGGCCCTTCCCTTTGAAAGGGTTCCTCAGCAGGGAAGGCTGGGTCATGACCATGTCAACCAACACCTTAGTGCACTTGCTTGTCAGACTGAGCCCTTGGTTCTTGTTTGGATTCATTTCCCCTTCTAGATTATCAACATGTGATTACACATACTGGAACTTACGTAAAAAATACATACAAAATAATCGCACAAATTTGTCATGGAGAGTAGCGGCAACGTCTCATGCAGCAAGACAAACCCATTCATCAGAGTGGCAAATGGGGCCTAGTTAATCAGTTAACAAAACAATTCAAACCAAAACACTCTGGTTATATAAACTTTGATATTACACACTAAAAATAGCATGCACATTGCTGTTAGGCCTGCCTACTATGTTACTTGGGGTGGAAGACTGGAATTTGCATCGCTTTGGCTACTTTTTCAACAGGATCCTTTTATATCGTACTTTTCCAGTATGAAAGCAAAGAAGTGCTTAGAAAGCGCCACAGTGCTCAAACGGTGCTTGCTCTTTGCATATTTGAGCTCAATGGAAATAGGTGCTCACTCTAACCAGGAGAATCAGCTGGCTAATCTTGTCCTGGCCTTATTTTAAATCTTTCCTTCAATACTTTGAAAGAAATAAGGCTTTAATTAGTTCTTTCAGGAAACAATTTACTTGCCTAACTTACCTTAAAGGCACAAGGAAGTGCACATGCACAGACACAGAGAGAAAAACATTCTCTACAGAGAGCGCAGACATTACTCTTCTGGAACCATGAACTCAGCAACAGGTTAAATGATCGTGCCAAAGCTTGCATCCATTAATATACCAGACACACACAGTTTGCTCCAAAAGTCTTAAAAAAAACATGCAATGAAATGCTGTCAAACAACAGTGTTAGTCACAATTTTGGAACTGGCAAGCGGAAAAAATCACCTGAGAGCAGAAAGGCTTCAGCCAGTGAGTCGGTGCAGCACCGGAATGATGAATTGGACTAAAAGCAATGAGGGAGATTGACAGAGAAGACAGCAGGAAAAAAAACACAGAGCTTAACTTGGTTACATAGGAAAGCATCAGAAAGATTACATAGGCACAAAGAAGAATTGGCCAAAATGAAACTGCCTTTTTTCATTAAATCATGAACAAGGACAAATAGGTATGAATCTTACTAGCAGAATATTAAGATGAAGAGATTTTTAAAAATCTACCAATTAGATTGATACCAATAAAAAACCTTCCCAACAGAATGACCTGCAAAATCCCAGTGGAATGTGCAACGTAATTAAGATTCCACAGGAAAATGTTTTCATTATGCAAGTTCCTGAATTCTGTTGTGGGACTGTAGGGATTTTATTCCCCATTATATAAATCTATATAAAGCCAATACCATCTTTTTAATTTTTTATTTTATTTTTAGACTTTCTACTAGTAAGGTTCATTTGCTTTAAATTCATTGGACATCAGAGATTTCCAAGTTTCTTACTATATCACCATTTTCTGTAAGTTTACCATTATGCTCACTCTGCTGAAAAGCAGAAAATTTCCTATAGTAAACAGCAGGAGAAAATTTCAGGAAAAAGTGTTCCTAAAGACTGTGCTGTTGACAAACTGAAATCAAAATTGACGGCAAGCCAAATTTTAAAACTTTACCACTTAGCAGTTTGCTGTGTTGCAGGAGTAACATGGTAAATCGCACCGCAGATTTTTTCCTTTTTAGGGTGAAACAATTACTATCATTAGCAAATAGTTAAAAAGTATACAGTGTTCCAAAGTAGTTTTTTAAAAATGCTATAAAAAAGGTACAGATACATTTCTTTACATATATACAGATGCCCACCATGTTACTATAATTGTTGCTATGTCCAGTCAATATTCCAGCAAAGTTTTGCTGAATACATGCTTGAGCGTTAATGGCAATTTATTTCAAAGGAATGCTACCTTATACCTAAACAATTTTCTTCAAGCACTTTTTCCAAGTTCTGTGCATATACTTAACAATTTTTTCCCAAAATACATAATCACTCTAAAATGCGAAAAGCTTTATCCTTGTAGTTTAAAGAAAGTCAAACTATCTAGAAGAAAAATCCAGTTTGTCATTTATTTTAAACAGAAGACACATTTCCTTTTAATACCTAAGAAACAAAACAATTCAAATCATCTTTTCCCACATTATGTTAAAAAAAAATCAAAAACTGCCAGCCCATAAGCAGCACAGTCATTTAAGACCACTGGACGGTGATCCTCAACTTTGGTACTAACTGAATGGGACATTATTTCCTATTATTTAAGCCACATTCTTTTGGCTAGAAATAAATGCTACAGATGCGTTTAGTTTTAGGCTATACATATTACCATGTTTATGTATTTACCTATTTCCTGGTTAACTTCTGAATTTAAACATTTAAGTATTTGAGAGGCAGGGAGCATGCTTACCTCACTGGCTAACTAGACTGAAAGTAATCAGAATTTGGGATGTTGGTGTCTCCTTGCTGTTAAGTAGCTTATTTAACCTGTTTCGACACCTTCTGATTAAGGTAGACCTTGTTGAGAGACATCTGAAAGAAATTTACTTAAGGGCTGCTCCAGATAATAGAATTTGACCTTTCTGCCATCAGCTTTACACATTGAAAAGAACAAAATACCCAACTAAGAAGTAATCTCCTTAGAATATGTTTGTAGGTTTTTGTTGTTTGTTCTAAACTTGTATTTTTAAAAAATTCCAAAAGACAACAGGAGCAGTGCCTACCCAGAGGCACAACAGCAGTGATTTCAGTTACAAATGAGTGCTCCATAAATTGATATTCCTCAAATCAGCCATCTAATGAGGAAGCCTCAACTTGAGGAATAAGTCAGGTCTAATTACACTACCAGTTCCTTTGACTTACAGTTTCAATCAAACCTTCACTCAACTAAGATTTGCTCTTCAAATTTATTTCAAAACTTTAAATTAGTAGTACAGATTATACCCACTATCAACAAAGAGTATCTATCACACGTAAGAAATGTAAAAGGCATGACTAGAAGCAATGTGAATTAAGTACATGATTTTTGCTTTTTTTTAAAACATATTCATGCAAGTTATAAACCTCATAACCCAGAGCAAAGATGAAAGCAAGGAAAAAAAAAAAAAAAAGGTATGCGCCATATTCAGGTTTCAAAACCCAGTCATTTGTCATAAATATTACCCAAACATCTGAAAGAACACACATTCTTTCTTGATCTAACGAAAAAAAGAAAAAAAAAGGGGGGGGGGGAAGGGGGGCGCAGGGAGAAGAATGGTTTTAAAGTGTACCACCCCCACAATGGTCTGATCACAGGACAAAACGGGGGGGTGGCGATCTACAAAATATCCTTCATCTGTCTCAGTGTTCTGGAAATGTGTCTGGACACTGCCCTTCAAGCTCTAACATACAGTACATTTTATATTGAAAATCTTGATTGCACTTTGTTTATATCAGAAGGAATCCACTGTTCATTTAAGTCACACATTAAATTGCATGAAAAGTAAAAAAAACCAAACAAAAAAAACCCCCTCAGGAAAATACTGAGGCTGTTAATTTTGAAAATCTGAAAGGCACAACTGAGCAAGACACGTAGAAGAATTTAAACCCTATAGAATTTTTTCACCCATTCAAGCACATTTTCAAGTGATAGCTCTGCTTCCCGGTACATATGAGTAAGTACCTCTAGAAGAGCACAGAGGAATGGCACACCAAGGCTCAAGAGTTCGTACAAGTAGGTATAGTTATATGCATTGTCCCTGAAATGAAGATTGGTAGCGTGCAGAAAACCATGCATCCAGTTAGACAGGCGTCTGGGAATGTCAAGCAGATCCCTTGTCACCCGAAGGGGCCAGCTTAGCGTATCCCTAAAGAAGGAAGTCAGGATACCTGGGGACCTGTCCTCTGGACTGCTAGCAGTAGACAAAGTGCTTTCTGTGGTCGTGTCTGTGGGTTTGGGTTCCTCTTTCTTCCATGCTTCTGTTGCCTCCTTATATAAAGCATTAAAAAAAAAGTTAAATATACTTCTAAAATATGGAATGTCCAGTTTCTGTTACTGTTTTTAAGTCTTTATATATATTTTCATTTCCAATTGCTCTTAAGTTCAACTTTACTTTGTATATGAAAAGCTAAATGCCATTGAGAACCAGACTATAAATATGCCAAACTCATAGAACCAGGAGGTAATATTTTAGTATTGATTTTACTACTTCTGGACATTAGGTAGAAAACATCTCACACACACACATACACACACAAGTATTGCACCCTGCTCCAGATAAAGCTGCCTCAACATTTCTTGCATTAGTAATATAACCAATACATACCTTTCCTTGGATCTGTAATGTTGCTCTTCTCTTTCTGTGTTTAGTACTGATTTTGCAGTGCGTAAAATGAGGTTTACAGTAAAATTTACCTACAAGAGAAAAAATAAATATGATATGATATTTTATCTATATGTCTATGGACTGAAAACCCACTGTTGCATCTATAAAAAGATGAAATCAGGA
The DNA here is from genome assembly GCF_018139145.2 of Gymnogyps californianus. Lineage (NCBI taxonomy): Eukaryota > Metazoa > Chordata > Aves > Accipitriformes > Cathartidae > Gymnogyps > Gymnogyps californianus. Next base: position 11,198,392 of record NC_059475.1, read on the forward strand.
CAATTAATGGTTGGGCAGCAAAAGGAATGGGAAACTTGCCACCGACTGAATAGCTCACAGCTCTGAATGGGTTTCTTTTACAGTACACAGATCTGCACATTTGTTAAATAAGGCAACATCATTCCTCTACCACACAGGTTTAAGATTAATAAATGGCAGAAAAACAAGATTCTATAAATACCAAGTCACAAACCAACACAAGACATCAAGCAGCAAAAAGTCAAATAATCAGTTCAAAAAAGTCTTTGCAGAAGATTCTCTGGACTGCAAAAGAAACACCTTTGGCCTCGAGTCTTTAATCCTTTCGCAGAAGGAGATCAGGTTAATACACCAATCTACTCAAATCATTTGGGAGTGGCAAAAGAATTTCAATTCAGTTTAATAATTGCCCTCTAAACCAAAAAAAAAAAAGGGCAAAAAATAATTCCCCATCTCCAAACCCCAGGCTGTAGGTGGGATTGAGTGCCCAAGATCTGAACCTCCTGTTCTACAGCAGACTGGAATAAATTACACTGCTGCTTGGCCAGTACTACTGCTTTCAACTCCTGAGCTGTAACTCTTGAAAGAAATAACCTATATTCCCCTCATCCATGTAAATCTGCCACTATCATGGCTTATCCTTATAAATCACATTATTTAATGGCCAGTTATAAATGAGAGATAAGAATAATTCTGTATTGTTGGAGAAAAATCACCTTTTTTCCCCCCTGCTTTGACCTGTGATTGGACAAACTGCATTTTGGTCACTCAACTTGTTTTCCACTGAGAATTTCTTCATTTAAAGCTCAGGTCTGTCATAACTGGATTCTTCTGAAAGACTAGAACTGCCAGTACAAGGACTCAAAGATCAGCATGGACGCAAACAACATACTTGGCAGACCTCCTCCTGACCGAGCTACTTGGCCAGGTCTTTTTCCCTAGTTCCATTAAAAGCATCAATACTCAGACATTTTAAAATATTCTTAAATAGTTCCTATATTACCTTCTTCAACATCAAAGCCATAAATTCCTAAACGGAGTGTTGTAGAACATATTTCACACTTGAAGCACTCCCTATGAAAGAAGTGGCCTTCTGCACTCAGCCGCTCCATAACATATACCCGTTTTTTGCAGAAATAACAAATGTCACTCCCCCCGATAGACTGAGGAAATTCTTTTCGCAGAGTTCCCTGTTAAAAGATAAAAATAGAAATGCACATAAAGCCATTGCACTACACCCAGATATAAATTCTTATTAAGTGGGCGGCTGCTTTAGCTGCTTGAAGTTTTACACAGCACCCTCCACACACAATTAAAATAAGCATCAGTCAGCTTTTTTATTACTCATTTGCTGCAACTCTGGAGGTTTATGCAGCAATTCATAAACCAGACATCACAAGGACTTTAAGGGCTGAGTTTTCAGCTGGACTTGCATCCAGCTTCCCTCTGGGAGTTCACCAACATTCTGTGTTTACTCAGTACAAGAGCAGCATCAGCCCCAAATGCTCATTCATCACCCTGCACCACGCTGGCTCAGGCACTCGCATCTCACGGCTGGGGGCACCAGTGTTACTCAGAAGAGGGCAAAGGCAGACCTCGCCAGCCTCGAACAACAGACATGCATTTGGAGCTAAGAAAACAGGCCCCCTGAAGACTCAGTTCATACACACCCTGGAGGAAGATGTAGGCTCGTGCTTTAAGGTTCAGGAAGAAAAATTGACAGGCTTCGATGCTGGTGTCTGAACTACCATTTACATTGCCGCAGACATGCTTCCTCTCTCAGCCATGTTTCTCCTGAGACTACAGCCCATGCTGAGGCTTGGTTTGTTTTAAAAATCAATTTAATTCCTACCACAGACATTCAGAATATTTTTAACTCATTGGACTTTAAAATATGATCCCTATTAACAACTTGAAACTAAAAAAAAAAAAAAAAAAAGTTTTTGTTGAATTTGGGCTGGCAATTAACATTAATTGCCACAAATCTCATCCTCTCTGGATATACAGGCAAAAGGTACAGAAAAATAAATTATAAATGGATTAGATGCCACTGGGCTTCCCTTTTCTTATTAGAGGCAGGTATGAGGATGTTACCTTGCATTATTGTGTTATGCCTAGTTATAGGTCGGTACAGATGAGCATCCTGTCTCTACCACAGCCATGACCATCTCCCTCCGCTTCCACCATCCCTGCTGCCACAGGAGAGGTACCACGCATGAGACAGAGGAGGCGCAGGCTTGGCAGAGTCCAGGCACATTCAGACAGCAGCACACAGTCCACACAACTCATCTTTAATTTGCCAGCAAAAGGCGGCCTTGGAACAATTTTTTGATGTTAATTGCAAGTCACAATTGTCATTGTCACATTGTCTGGTGCTTAAAAGTTGAGAAACCTATTCCAAATCCACCATTAGTAATCCATTTTGCTGTGATGGCTCATTTCAGAACATGAAATTTTCCAAACGAACAACCATGCAAATGCAAAAATATACAAATGCATTTTTTAAAATAAGATGTTAATAGAACAGATAGTTACAATGAAGCAGAAGCAATTGGGTTTAGTACTGACTAATAAGTAAGTGTCATCACCACAACACAACACCTTACTTTGCTTCCCAATACCTGACAGCTCTGAGCAGTGGAGGCAGGAGATGGGGAATGAGGAATGGGGCAAGAACCTGTAGCTCTGTCCAGAGACTGCTTCTGAATTCAACACAGAACAGTGTCAGAGTTTAAAAACAGCTCTCTTCAAAATGAGGCACGGTGATTCAGCATTTGTGTGTTAAAAATAACTGCATAAACATGTACGGTACAAAACTTTCTTTAGAAGCCACCCTGATTATTAATTGTCTTCTGTTACTAATTGTACCAGTAATTACATTTAATAAAAGCCTCCTGAAGTTTTAATTCATACAAAGAAGTAATAAAAATATAAATAGAAGACATGGCGAGCAACATTTCCAGCACATCCACACATCAGCATATTTTGCCAATATGCACTTGATTCCTTAATAAGTATTAGACTAAGACCTTTCATAATGCTTAAAGTGCTCCACACCAGGGTCTTAAGACAGGATGACATTCTGGAAACACCACTCTTAAGTCAAGTTATTGTTTCTTTGTGGGTTTACTCTTACCAGTTCAAGGGGGGGAAGCTGTGGCTTGGGTCTGTGATCATTCACATACAGATTGACAAGAACTTCAGCCACAGCTCCAATTGCATGTGAGACATTTCCTACAGTCATCTAACCAGAAAAGGGGAGAAGATGAAGAATAGAAGGAAGAGCTTTAGTTATTCTTGAAAAATAATTTAATGAGAAAAGGACAAGAATGATTTGAAAACATGCAAACAACGATAAAGAGAGGCTAGGAAAAAGAGCAGAGGCAAAGTCTAGCAGAGCACAAGCATGTTCATGCATGATCAGCATGGTCCAGCTGGTGGCCACACAAGGCTTCCGTGCAGCCCGCACACTACTCCCTGCGGATGATGGAGAAATAGCTGCTGGGAGCAAACGCTGCTCCCACAGTACAAGGCCTCCCGCTGTGTCCATGTGTCCTGGTTTCGGCTGGGATAGAGTTAATTTTCCTCCTAGTAACTGGTACAGTGCTGTGTTTTGGATTTAGTGTGAGAATAATGTTGATAACACGCTGATGGTTTAGTTGTTGCTAAGTAGCACTTCTCTTAAGCCAAGGATTTTTCAGTTTCCCATGCTCTGCCAGCAAGCAGGTGTGCAAGAAGCTGGGAGGGAGCACAGCCAGGGCAGCTGACCTGAACTAGCCAAAGGGGTATTCCATACCATGGAACACCATGCCCAGTATATAAACAGGGGGGAGTTGGCCAGGAGGGGCAGATCGCTGCTTGGGCATCGGTCAGCAGGTGGTGAGCAACTGCATTGTGCATCACTTGGCTTTTCTTGGGTGTTATTTCTCTTTTTGTTATATTCCTTTTCATTACAATTATTATTATTATTATATTATTAGTTAGTAGTGTATTTTATTTTACTTTAGTTATTAAACTGTTTTTATCTTAACCCACGAGTTTTACTTTTTTTTTTTTTCCTCCTCCCCATCCCACTGGGAGGGGGGAGGGGGAAGCGGCTGTGTGGTGCTGAGTTGCTGGCTGGGGTTAAACCACGACACCATGAAAGGCTGAGCTGGGAGCTACTGCCTGGCTATCAGGGCTGGACCATTCTGATAGATTAAAAAAACCCCTATTATTCAATTTGACTTCTTGGGACTTTGTTGTTATATTTCAGAACAGGGGTGGGGACTAAACTTCACATTAATGGACCACAAACTGTGGCATTTCAGGAAACATTCTATGAAAATGTACTAGAAGTCCCACACAGAAATGTTTTGCTGATGCTCCCAGAGCAACTATTCTCCCTCTCCCCAGTGACTCATCTTAACACCAGGGAAAAGTGGAGAAACTACGCTCATGAAAGGAAGACATCTCCTTTAATCTGCTTCATCACACTATTGCAGCCACGAATGTTAGGCTGTTTCTAACCAAATTTATCAAATAGGCCTGCAAGGAGGCCTTGGGCTGTGGCTCCAAATGCACCGTAGCCAGACCACTGACTGCATGGTCCAGGGTTCCTTGCCAAAACACATGCTTGGGGACTGGAAAAGAAGAAAGGTGTGTGTGCGTGTGCATATTTGTGTGTGAGTGGCAGGCAGGTAAGGCAGGTACTCTAGTTCTCTGTTCCTGGAAAAAAAAGACTGTGAAGACTTCATATATTTACAGAAATATTTTCTACCCTAAACCAAATTTCCCGTAGTGATTTTGATTTTAGTTTTATAGTCAATATAAGATCCTACAACCTCTCTGGTAGCAAAGGCAGCAAGGGCCATCCTGGTATGGCCAGGGATCTGATACTCTGCTTCTGAAGTCAGGACATTTTTTTTTTTTTTTCTAGAGGATCCATGATCTCATATCTTACGCTCTATTTGCCTCCCACAGAGCCCAAATTTTAAGTCCCACACTTCTCATTGAAATGATTTTTCTACTACCACCACACCAAATCTTGCTAACAGAAAGGTTTTAAAATATCAGAAAGTTACCATGAAGAAAGGAAAAAAATATAAATGCAATGGTATTCGTGATACTTCAAAATATTTTTAAAGCATTTTCTATCAAGTTTAAAAACAACTATAATGCATTGTGGGTGTGTTTTCAAAAATTATGATGGATTAAAATATTCTTGCTAATAAAAAAAATTCAAGGGAACATGTCCACTGCCTTACAGCTCCCCTTATCTTTTGAGAATTATCCCATAATTAACTTAACATCCAGGCAGATATAAAATATGTATGTTAAGATGACAAAGTGGTACATTAAAATTATAAACCAATATGAGAAGTGAGATTACTTGCTGCTACAGGAAAACTATGTTCCTTTTTATTAAGATCACAGAAGACAAAATTTTCCTCCCCAAAATTCTGCACCTCTGAATATGCTGAGCAACTTTTAGGCCACATACAATTTATTACCCATGAGCTCCTAGATAAAAGAAAGTGTTCAAAGTCAGTTGAAGAAGAAAGTTTACCTTGAACTAGTTAAACTCTGGAGCAATCAGTTAAACAATAAGGCTATGCTTAAAGTGCAAGTAGTTGAATTTCAGGAAAAGTATCCTTGAGCCTGAACTACACCTTGAAATTCATCAGGTTGGTTGACTTCTGTTCTCCACCCATTGGAGCAATCTATGTCAACATTAAAGCAGTCAAAACAAGAAAATTGCATGTTTATACATACTTTAAAAAATGTGATTAAAAGGAAATGTTCTTGTAATGAATGTGAATTCACATTCCATGTAAAAGCAAATGGGATTTCAATTTAATCTAGCAACCAAAAGATCGCTGACCGCTCTCCTCTCCTAATCAACAACCACCAACACAAACATTGTTGCTACTCACCAGCGGGGAGGGCAGGAAGCAAGTGGACTTGAGGACTGACTAGATCTCATTGTAGAGAAACTGTTTAATAAGGACAATTTACTGCGGGAAGATCTCTACCGGTTCTCCTTACTGAACTGGGTATGCGGGTAGTCAAGAGGAGAACAATTTGCTCCAGCCTCGGTACTGCACCTTTCAGATGCCTTGCAGAGGGATCTAGATAGATTGGAGCATGGGGCAGTGATTAAGGGGATGAAATTTAACAAGTCCAAATGCCAGATCCTGCACCTAGGATGGAGTAACGCCAGGCACAAGTATAAATTGGGAGAGGAGTGGCTGGAGAGCGGCCCTGCAGAAAGGGATCTGGGGGTGCTGGTTGACAGCAGGCTCAACAGGAGTCAGCAGCGTGCCCCAGCAGCCAAGAGGGCAAACCGCATCCTGGGGTGCATCAAACACAGTATAACCAGCCGGTCAAAAGAGGTGATTATCCCGCTGTATTCAGCGCTGGTGCGGCCTCACCTTGAGTACTGTGTGCAGTTCTGGGCCCCACAATTTAAGCAGGATGTTAAGGTCCTTGAGTGCGTCCAGAGGAGGGCAAAGCTGGTGAAAGGGTTGGAAGGCATGTCCTATGAGGAGCGGCTAAGGACTTTGGGTTTGTCTAGTTTGGAGAAAAGGAGGCTGAGGGGTGACCTCATTGCTCTCTACAGCTTCCTGAGGAGGGGAAGTGGAGAGGGAGGTGCTGATCTCTTCTCCCGCTATCCAGTGACAGGACGCATGGGAATGGTTCAAAGCGGCGTCAGGGGAGGTTCAGACTGGACGTGAGGAAGCATTTCTTTACTGAGAGGGTGGTCAAACACTGGAACAGGCTTCCTAGAGAGGTGGTCGATGCCCCAGACCTGTCAGTGTTTAAGAGGCATTTGGACAATGCCCTTAATACCATGCTTTAACTTTTGGTCAACCCTGAATTGGTCAGGCAGTTGGACTAGCTGATTGTTGTAGGCCCCTTCCAAGTGAAATATTCTATTCTATTCAAATGCCATTCAGTCACAAAATAGAAGTATCACGGCAGGACAAGAATCCACCGGGACAGTCCCATGAGCACCTGCCACCATCAGAAACTCGCAGAGAATGGGAGCGACAGGGCATGCAAAAGCAGTGCTGCCCTGCAAGGCTCGTGACTTCTGCCCTCATATGACAACAGCACAACTGTCGAGCAACCCCCTGTGTCTTCTCTAAACCTCACCCTGCTTATGGACAAGGGATTCAATAACATCCTCACCCATTTAATCGTGTAAGTGTAACAAACTCCAGTTGCAGGAGAGGGTCTGACTCCAAATTTACGCACATTCCTTCAGAGAACCTGTCAGCTCTTACACAGCTTAGCTTTGGTCAATAGCACACAGATCTCTGCCTGCCTGATGCTGCTCATGTACCCTAGAAACTCAGTATACACATAATAGGTTTTATATTTTGCTCGTGCACTTACTACCCTTGAGGCTACTGGTGTACGTGAAGTCCCACACATGCATGCAATTTTGGAGTGCTCGGGCCACTATCAATATGTAACAGGCTACCGCTCACAATTCAGGCAGGTTTATACCAGTAGCTTTAAATCTTTTGTTGGAAAGGAACCTTAAAGAGTTACCTTACATGGTGAGTTTCAGGAAACAACCAAGAAAACACTTGAAAATCCCCCAAGTGTTTGTGATTTACTAAGACTACTGACCTGTCAATGACATGTTGCCAAAGCTTTTCAGCAGCTTGATCAGGGTAGTTATTAATGTGGGAAGAGAAAGCTGCCTTCTGTATTTCCCTGTGCTATTATTTATAACACCACAGCCAACCAATAAGTAAGCCTCAGTAGTATTTTCATAAAACAAAGGAAATATGCTCTCTGCCTCCAAAAGCATACAATGCTTCCCCTTTGTTGTTTCATATTCTTAATGATTTTCCTGGTCTTATTTTGCTTTGAGGGCAATTTATTTACTTTCGGTACCACCTGCTACATATGTTTTACCTCTGAGATAAACAACATTTGAGTAATAAGTTACTGTGTGTAGGAAACACCCAAGCCCTGCTTACTGCTGGTAATTAGAGTCACGTCACTGAAGGGAAGTAGTTGGTCCAAACTCTGCAGGCAGCAAAGCCTATTGATTGCAACATCTTCATAGTTCTTATGACGTATTGTGTGGATTCACTCATGCAAAGCTCAGATGAACATAGTTTTTTGAAGGTCAATCCAACTTTAAACAGAAAACAGGAATAACCAAAGCCCAGCCTGTAATATAATATTTGTTAATTCATAATTCTACCCATGTGAATTTTGACAGTTAATTAAAGCTAGAAGGTAGTTTTGATTATTACTGGGAACTTGCATATAGTGTCATATAGAAGTTAATTCTTAATAAGTTGTAATGACTGTATGTCTTTAAAAGAAACAATACGCTTCCATAGCCTTCCTTTCAAGTGCTCCTTTCAGGACTGAGGCTTAATAACAGGTTTCTGTTATAAGACAGTATGATTTCTTAGCCACCATTTTCAATAAATATGCCACCAAACCAACACTGTTCCAATGAAAATTCGACAGATGTAAAGGATCATCATGTCTGATAACAATCTCAGTACTCACTTGGAATTAAAATGACAGTACTAACTATTTAAAGGATGGGAGGGTGCTGATATTTATAGGTCATATCTCATGAAGTCTTACAAAATGCAAGAGACTTCTATTATCTTCTGTTCTTCTGCTGGGAAAAAGCAGAAACACTGAGAGTGACGTGAGGGAGCTCTTTCTGTTGGCTTAGCAGTCCTGAAGCCCTTTTTCATACTGAGGTCTAGACTTACCTAGTGATATCTCTCAGAACAGAGACCAGAAATACAAATTCTGAGTCCTATAACCCCACCCTCAAGATAACACAAACACAGGCATTACCAGTACATATTCACAGCAGGGAGGTCCAAACATACTGTGAAATTATCATGCACAGTACTTGAAAATGCGCACTTCGCACCTGAAATATTATCAAATTTTATTTATATAGTGCTGCACATTTAACCAGTGTTTTATAGAGTATGATAAAATTTTCATGTTCTGAGAAGTGTACAATCTTAAGAGATAAAACACAGGGACAACAATTTAACCATGAAACGGCATGGACAGATTGCTTTTTATGAAGTCAAGGCTGCAGCAGGTGTTCCCTGAAGATTTAATACTCTTACAGTAAAAACAGCAGTAAGAAATCTGCTTCTGGAAAAATTTTGCTTGAGAAACAACAAAAGGTAAGCCAAAACATGGCCTGTGTAACTTGAAGAGGAACAGAACTTAAATTGCCAAAGAGAGGTAAAGCTAAAGTAACAGGGGTATCACAGGACTGAATCGACCTCACAGCACATGAATAGTATGGAGAACAAAAGTCTTGCACATCCATTAACACCTCACCAGCACATCACCAACGCAAATAAGGGTCCTGGACATAGGTCCAAAGGGCCATTGAGTCCATCCCCTGTCCCCAGGGCAGGATCCACTTTACTTGTGTAAAGTGCACGTTGGCATAACCTGCTCCAAAAGGTGTCCGTGCTGCAGACTGCAGATCTCCCCCAGCACCCTGCTCCTTACTATTCAAGGGTCCCCTATCCCCATACCCAAGCCTGACCTGAATCTCCATTTCCATGGTGACTGTCCATCACCCCTTACTGTGCCGTTAGTGGGCACGGACGACAGGTACCCTCCCCTTCTCTGCAACAGCCTTGCGCAGACGCCATGGCTGACTGACCCTGTCTAACCCCTCCATTCCATCTTAGTTACCCCTGTAGCAAGGACAGCACCAACAATGTCACTTGTGCTCACTGGCAACCCTGGAAAGGAAACTCAAAGGGGGTTTTTGCCTTTTTTTTTTTTTTTTTTTTTTTTAAATCTACTTACTACCTTTCCCATTGAAATATCTACAGTAATCCATCATCACTTGGGATTCATTTGGATCAGCTTTCTATTATCGCATCTGCCTCAAAGGGGAGCAAAGTAAAAGTTTGCCTGTTCATTATCAGACCTGCTGTTTAAAAATTCTCAACTATGCCATGCCAAACGCACCATATTTAGACATACGTAATGCATACAGTGTACAAGAGGACCTAAGCCTGTACAATCCTATGGAGCAGTATACTAGGCATCAAGATGTTCATGCATGTAGATCTGCCAAAGAATACATGTAGTCCTACCTAACCAGCCAAATATCTACCAAATGAGATGAATGTATATTTACTGTGCTGGTGACAGAACAAGATTTTCTTGCCTCAGCTGTGCTGCATTCTGCCATTACCTCTGGAGAGAGCATTTTTCAATTGAAGTAAACTCAGCCTGAGTGAAATGAAGTCACAAACAGCTATTGCTACACCATTTAAATACAATGGCAAACTAATAAAAGGCTGTGAGTGCACTTTAAACAAAACGCAATTGAATTAAAACATCCAAAAATGATTGCTCAGGCCAAACGTTCTCTAAGAAAAAATTTTAAAATCCCAGTAAAATTATTGCTCACAGAGTTTCCATATGATTAAGAGCCTAGTTCTCATAGTCTAAAGGGTTGTTCACATAGTTTTTTGGGTTTTTTTAATTCTCTTTGCAGTGTCACAATAGCTCTCCAAATCAAATGAGCACCAGGCCCCGATATTTTGGAAACCATTACTTAGCTTAAAACCCATCACATGCTATACCTCCTAGGTCATAAAAAGTAAGAGGTAAATCCAGGCAAAGGAATTATTTTGAAGCTGAAGGGAATTAGGGGATTACTGCAGTAAGGCACCTGCTGGGCTTGCAGCGTCCTTGAAGGGCTGTGTAGCCTATATTTTTGGGGGGAATGAGAGGAAGGGAGTCTTTTCAGCACAGCTCTATCTCAACCGAGGAACATGCCTTTGCAAACTGCAAGTCAGCTCAATATCTACCTGCTCAGTTACTGCTGAGGCTGTGAGCCCAATTTCCAACCAGCAGTAACAATATGGTGCAAAATAACCTAAAAAGATCTAGACCAATTGCACTAAATGATCCTGCTGAACGCCCACCAGACGGGAAATTACCTTCAGCCATGGCTTACCTGAAGTTGGGCAATATTCATGACTATTTCATAGAACTACTGTTATTTAAATACAACAAAAGCAGGCAGAATGCCTTGCTCATCCTCACGGTAAATGGAGACAGTACCCCATTTTGCCAAACAGCACTTCTTTCATGTGTCAGGCAGCAGAGCTGCCAGCTCCAGCAGCACCTGCATTGGGTCACAGCAGTCACCTTCAATACTTCTAGAAACTTGATCTTTCCACTTTTATTTCCACACCAACCCTATTCAATACTGCAGTGTTCCCAGACTGCTGCTACATAATCTGTGGGTGAAGGAAAAGGAACCCGGGCGTTTACCTGCCCTGAAAAGCTGAAAAATATCAAACTTTCTTCAATTAAAATCCTTCTAAAACAAGGGGATTTAGAAGCCAATGTCATCTTAACTTCCACAGATAAAAGCACAGCCCATTGTAACATCAGCATCAGTAGTAAGAGCTGAGTATCTCCGATTCAAGTGTTATCTAATTGCTTTCATTCAGAGTATGCATGTTTCCTCTCTGTAAAATTTGCTGTTACAAAAAACTGTATTCTAGCAATTAATGTGCAGAAGTTTAAAGTAGATATAAGTAAACAAACAAAACAACAACAAAAATCTGTCTGTATTGACAAGTTCTCGTACAATTCTAAGACATGTCCTCCAGTTAAAATAATCATTATTGTGCAGGTTCTCCCCTGCAGTCCAGATGGATATTCTTATGAGAAGAAACACAAATGCCACCCAAGAACAACTAACCAATCCCATAACATCCAGTTAGCTATTCAATGGGAAGCTCTTTCTCCGCTAGGCATGTCTATGGTATTATCCAACAACAGGACATTTAAAATAAGCAGCAATGCAAAATTTTCAGAATTGAAGCAAAAAATTTTGTTAACTATTTGCTTTGTTCTTCACCTTTATACCTGAATTATTTTTAACAATGACTTTCCTCTTACAAACATGCAGAATTAACAACAGTGAACAAAGTAAAGTTTGATTCAAATGTGAAATACAACCTATACAACAGATCTGCTGGCAGCACCTTTCATCCAAGCCATTTCTCAAGCAGCTTTAGCGCAAGTTTGGATTTTACAGGAAAAATCTGTTAATAGAGTACCTGTCTAGAAGGAAGAGCAGGGGAAGCTGAACCGACAGATGACGGAGAAGAGGCAGCAGCTGAATCATGAGGTGGAGGGCAAGAGGGAGTTGGGGGCTGAGAATGGGGTAAGCCTTTAGTAGGTAGCTTATTCTGTGTAGAGCAGAAACAGGAGAGTTATCCAAGAGACAGTGACATTAGCACAGGTTAAGAGAATAATTTCACAGTCATGCATCAAAGAAACAGAAAGATAATAACTACAATTCTGCTCTTTTATCTATTTCTGCACAGTGAGGAGCCATGGAAATCACCACGGCAAAACCTTCACGGCAAATGATATTATTGCACTCAGTTTTCTTATCAAAAGTATTTACAGTGGGCAGTAAGGTAAGATAGTGCTGGGAGAAAGCATAACAAAACTTAGGAAATGCCAGATTGCACTAAGAGCTACTGCTCACCAATTCATTAGAATCTGTGAGCTACCAGTGTATGCTTAAGCACAAGACATGGTTTATTCTAACACGTTTCTCTCGTGCTAAAGTACTCTGACTAGCTTTATGATTTAGATTGTGTTTTACCTCGAAGTGTGCAACAATATTTAAACAAAGCTTTTTACCATTTTCAGTGGAATCCACATTACTTTTCAGATCCACCCAGGATGAAAGGAAAGTTAAAAACAAAACCACTGCAATTTTTTCCCCCCATGAATTCTTATACATCTTCTAACTCAGCACTTCTTCAGGTGCAAAACCTAATATTCACCTTTGGAAACTCCATGTATCCAAACATTGAGGCAAGATGTGCTGCTTTCTCTTTAATGTTCTTTTTATGGAATTCCCTATTTGCTATGGTCTGAGCTCTTTTCTGCAGTAAGAGCCAGAGAAGGAAAGCCAAGAAAAGAGAGAGAGAGAGATTGCAGTTAATGTCACATACATCATCAGGATACAGCAAGTTTGTAGAAAGACTTTTTATTGTCTTAATATAACCTAAAGTCAACAGAGAAAAGGCCAGTATATTTAGGGAAAATACAGTATACAGCTTAACATATGCAGTTAAGAGACAAAAAGGAAAAGAAATTGCTTGTCACCTGTTTCATTTTTTCCTCCAGGTGCTGAAGACGCTCAAGCACTCCAGAAAGTACAAATGCAGCAGAACAGGCAGATGCGAGATTTTCAGAGGTTTCTGACAGACTGGGCTGGGTATCTGTTTTTTGTACAGTCTTTGCTCTCCTGGCCATATGATCAGAACCATTTAAAGACTGTTTGGGTTCCCTGACCTCGTGTTCACTCCTAGCTACCACCTGAAACTGGGAAACACTTGAAGTGAAAAAAATCTGCTTTCTGCACTACCATGCAGTTTATGCAGCTTTTAAGGATGTTTCCAAAAGCGCAGCACAGTCATGCACATAACTAGAAATAAAATGTTCTCACATCACTCTTTGCACACTATCAACTGTATCTCTGATGCTTGTGTCCATGCACTGAAAGAAATCAGTCCTACATAACTTATGCAGGTCTTGACATCCTTCTCTAGGTTTGTGTCAGTTTTTATGAATAACCCCAGATAGCATCAGTGCAGAAGAACATGACACTACATCTCCTTCTAGGGTTTTTAGCAAAGGTTTTGGGGGGTGTTTTTTTTAGCATCACATCTGCCTGAAAGTAAACTTACAATCAAATTGTAAGAATATCAACAGTAGTTCTTGGCATAATTCTAGATCTAGTCTGACCCAAGTCAAGCTATAATGTATTTCATATTTAAAGCATTTTCTGAGGAGTTCAGAATAGATCTCTGAATTTGAATCTTCATATAAAATAGCTTTTGAAGTAAATGAAACATTTGAACCAGTTCAGCTTTATCGAATTCAGTCTTAAAAATGACCTTCCAGTTGGTCATTTCATGACAGTTTTCTACTTCATCCTATCTGCCCAATTCAAATAAATACCCAAACTTTCCAAATTTCTCAGAATTAAAATTAAAGAACCTAATGCCAATCACCTTGCAGTGTGCTCCTGATGTTTCAGAATAGCACACCTGCCTTTAAAGCAACAATTCTCAACCAGTTTATGAATCTGCATTTTTAATCAAGCTGATCTGCAGATTTCCACATGCAATGCAGATCTCATTTCATGGCAGACTACTCTTGAAATGCCACTACAGGATATTTACTTCTATTTAAAAGTCTAATGTATAGTGAATGTCAATACTATTTGACATGAGATTGCTTTCATTGGAAGTACTAAGAGAAAAATTTAGACAATGTATTCAAAAGTTTTGCCCCATGTACATGATGCTGCAAAAGAGCTTTCAGCAGAAATTCTTATCACTAGTTCTACTTAAAGAAATAAAAAAACCTGGGCATCAATAAAAGCTTGACCATTGAAAAGCTGATATCTTAGACACTTTTGTCAGGTTTCTCAGGGTGGAAAACTCCCTTTGCCTTATCACTACAACAGCCCAAAGCATTGAGTACACGCACAGACAAATTTTCAGGTACTGCTGTAGTTTTCTCGCATGTTAAGTGTAGCTATGTAATTATATTTATACAATTTGGAGTCCAGATGTGATAACACAGAAATCAACACCTATGTTTTTAGGGTTTTTTCCACACAGTTACTAATTCTTTCAAACAGTTTTCTCATCTGGTCAAGCAGGTATAAAATAGCCTTAAACTTTAATGTGGTTTTCACAATTCTCAGCTAAATATATCTGCTAACTCTGCAGATTACATCCAAGTATTGTTTTATATATTCTGTAGTTACATAATAACATTGAGTTCCTAGCAGTAAGAGAAATGGTGTGCTTGTGGGGTGTTACCCATATGAGTTCCTACCTGCCTTTTTGGTTGAGGTGGAAGAAGATTTGGATCCTTCGGTTTAGCAAAGCGAGGATTAACAGAAGGGTCAGAAGAGAGCAGGGCTGGTCTATCTATTAGCTCCTTGTAAAGCATTTTTAAAATCATAAAGACAGAGTGGAAAAAAAAAAAGGAAGACAGTAAATAGGATTCAAAGATCTTTTGAGGCAGAAAGAAACAAAAGCTGCTGTTAAAGACACGTTACTATGGAGCTTAACAACGCGTTTTGCAGATTTTTGTCACCTACCCATTTTATTAACCCCTTCTACCATCAAAGATATACTTAAAACTCAGCACATTCAGTATTCTTTAAGAGAGGTTATGATCAAAAGGTAACGCATCGAGGCTCCCTTCGACATGGCCAAGCAAACCTCTGCACATGTATCACATGCAGAAAGCTCAGGGCATTGACCAGTAGCCAAGTAGAGTGCAAACAACAGTGGTTCACAGACTGAGAAAGTCACTTGAGATCTATAAAGCCTACACTTCTGGAGGACTTAAATATGTAAAAAACCAAATGGATACAAGCCCAAAGCCACCACCCTTGACAGAACCTCAACACCTTGCTCATCCTTCCTTCAGACCTTTTAGGGGACAGATCCAAACTCAGCTGACTCAAACCATCTCACTGGCTAAAGTGTGATTTTGAGCTTATCATCCCTACATTGACAGCACAGGATTATTTTTAAAACACCATTAGTCACACTAACAACAAAGCATGAAAATGCTGTGGAATGTACAAATACATTCCATTATGCCTACTTTAGGAATGGAAATGGAAGCCAGACACATCTTGCAAAAGATTAGGTTCCCTTCTTACGCTTTCTAAATTTTCCACAAAGAAAGATTCCACTGGATATGTAGTGTCCTTTATTCACAGAATACAGGAAAAAAAAGCCCTTCTGCAATACCATATGCAGCCAGCTTAGACTTCCACAAAAAGCAAAAATTCTACAGACTGGCTTACAAGAGATTTCTAGACGTTGCAATTCCACTACACTTTATTAATATAATTAATACATTATATTAATATGTATTAGTCAATCTATACTAGTCATATTTGTTTGCTAAGTATTGAGAGGAATACCTTTAATTTGCATAAAGTATAAAAAAAAAAGACAACCCACTTCAAACACATAACAGATCCATTTTTTCCCTTGGAAACCTGCATCACGTTCACAAGGAGGGACTACAGTTTAATTTCAGAGATTACTTTTATGTTCATCTATGACCCACCTGCCTCCGAAAAATTGTATTTGGAGCATTCTCTTCAAACTTTGCCAACAGTTGAGTCGCCATTGATTTAACTTTATTCTGGTTCATTCCTTCTCTGCCATCACTCTGTTCTTTCCCAGCATTCGTCCCTTGGCTTGAAAAGCCTGAAGCCTGCAAGGAAACAACAAACGACGTTCTTCTTGAGTTTACCTATGACACTCATGAAGAGAGAGAAAGAGAGGGATAACATCCTTATCAACAAAGGGTGAAAGGAAATACAGTCTACAGTATATTAAAAGTGACACTGTTTAGTATGCAAAAGTCACAAAAAAAAAATTTTCTTTGGTCCCAGAGCACAGTAAAAAGGGAACATCAATCAGTGCCGGTGATGATAAAGCAGAGTCACAAAAGTAACTAATCAGAGAGGGGCTAGGAACCAAGCTGCAATGCAAACTCTTCAAACAAAAATTTGTTTAAATAACTGACTTGGGAAAAGGGAAAAAAAACCAAAACACAATACCTCAAGTGTTCTTGGGTCAGAAAGAAAACTAGTGCAATTTAGGTAATGCTCTCCTCCCTACCAAATGATTTAAATAAATTTAGCTCTCCTTTAGTGCATACCACAGTAAATTCAACGTTTTAAGGGGAGAGGCTTTTTGTTCCCGCCAAGCACAAGAGGCCAAGCCCTGGCCCCCCGACTCCCACTGCTTCCTCAGCTTTGGTGCTCATCAAGGAGCTGGATATGTGTGGACACCACTGAACACCAACCTCCTCGAAGACACCAAAAAGACCTTTTCGACGTCTTTTGTTAGTCTCATTTTCTTCGGTTTTCCCTTCAACCTGAAATGGTAAAGCCAAAACAAGTTCGATGGATTACTGCAGCAGTTACCAGATTTACCCAAGCAGTTCCTCCCACGATACCAACTTTCATAACCAGGCAAGTGTGGTCTGGCCTGTGTTAAATAAGGCAAACACAGGTAACCAGTGCCAGCATGCGGGGGTCCTCATTGCACTGGCACGCCTCGTTAGGCCCCCCCAGCTCAGCAGGATCGTTCCTCGCGTGAGGAGACTGGTGGCTCTTGTGGCAGTTATCACGTACGTAAAAGCTGCCCTGTAACCCCTGACTGGGAGCTCTCGCAGGACTCTGATGGGTGAAAATACATGCTTGTACACTTTGTTGAACACAGGCCCTACAACGCTGGTGTTTACCTTTTCCTCTTTCAGTGCTGAATAGTTTATAATTCATAAAGCACTAGCACATCCTTGAAGAAAAAGGCATTACAGCATCAGTTATTCTGTGAATTTTAATCTAGACTACACTGGTTTCCAGATAAGTAACAAAATCCAGAAACCCCTCACTCTTTCACTATAGCCTCCACATCTCTTTTAACCTAGATATCTGCATGCAGATCATGTGTTCATAGTGCAGATATATCTCCTTTTTTGGAGCAATTGTCTGCCTTAAAGGTCTGTCTCCCTTGTAAGGTTCCTATCCCTGACTATGGCTTTACATTCAGTATTTAAGCAACCAAATGTCCTGTTTTGTGCTCAAGCTATGCACATATTATTTTACTGAACTAGAGATTACACAAATAATAAATAATACTTCATATTCAGTCCGCACAAACTTGCAAAACAGTCAATGCTTAAAAAATTTCTATCCGTTCTTATTAAATTTAGTCTTGAAGAACTGGTACAATGGAGAGATTTTTTTTGTCTGATAAATTTCATGTTAAGTTATATTTTATGAACAATAAGCTACATTCCACTTATTTGCATTTGCCCACACTGTAACTTAGTGATTGCTCAGCCAACTTAAGAAAAAAGAATAGAGAGAGAAAGATCAAAGAATACAGGCTTCCTTTTTACATATACACTGTTTGTAATAAATCATTACACAGTGAATAGAAGTAATCCCAAACAACTTCTGGGCAAATACCAAAAGAATCAGATGACAATATTTTGATTACTTTGTATGCTTTGGTACATTGTCTTTCAAGCACCAGCTCTCAGTAACCTAGCTTTACACTACCTATAGTCATTAGTCTACCAAGGAAGAGTGAACAACTTAACAGCACAATGTATTCTGCATAATAATCTGTACCACATAAAAGCAGAATTTGCCTAAGTGAATAGAGCAAACAATGTTGCCTTTCAAAAATCTTACATAAAGGACTTTCATTAACGTATTTACAAAGAAGTGAAAGACAAAGGAATTTAATTGCCTAGCAGAACTCCAAGAAAAAGGACTGTGTCCTTTATTGTGTAAACACCTCCATTCATTTATTAGTCTGGAGCACAGGAAATCTCAGTTCCTCTCCAGCCCGGCTGACACTCCTAGGAGAATGGAAAACATGATCCAGCCCAGCACACTCTGCCAGAACAACTACCGCCACACCAGTTCCAAGCCCCCGCTTCCTGGTCTCTCACAACCTGTGCCCAGTAAGGATCCCTCTTCCAGCCAAATAAAAGGACAAACTAGATGGCATGGAAAGTTTAGTAAGCGATACTGTTACCCCAGTTGGTTTTCGACTCTGTGATACCTGAGTGCTCTCCTACTGTCACACCTGGATAACGCTCAGCACCACTTTTTGCAGGGGAGAGAACCATCAAACTGAAGCCACAGCCAAACTCTTAACTCAAGCAGTTGCTTTCCAAGGAGCTTCATTTCCCAGCTAATTTCAGACGGTTATGGCACTCACAAGTCTCTGTCCTAACTAAGTGCTGTGTTTCTTGCTTAGTTTCATGCCCCATCCATGACAGGGCTGCAAAGCCTCATAGAAAATAAGGTCTTGACAGTCCTGCTCCCCAAGCTGATTTGGAAAATATCGCTTCCACTTCTCATTTCAAATGAGCCCCTGTAGTGTGAAACCAAAGGGGCCCATCAAGCAAATCACCTCATGCTTTCATGTAGTGCCAAGAACTACACCTCCTGTTATGACAGAAGGCTTATTTCATGACAGGAGGTTAGTCAGAGGGCTGTACAGCTTAGTAATGGAAAGCTTTCCCCACTAGTAAAAGTCTATTTACGTCTGCAAATAACGCATGGAAGAACAACAACATTGTGGTTATGAAAAAGGTTTTTCTTCTAAAGAAGTCACCCACAAGAAAAAGCAATATTTATTTTGCCTATTTGGTTTCTCACTGCTTGGTTAGCTGGGAAACATGTCACTTGGTTTTGTGTATATGTGGGTGGCAGGGAAAAGTTATTTCCTAACAAGGATATATGAGGTTACTGGGCAATTGATTGTCCACAGGTTTTGAAAATGTGTTTGTGGATGGAAAATATTCAAGACGTAAATCAGCCTAGGAAATATCTGGAAATTCTGGAGTAATCCTTCAGGTGGGGGGGCGAATCACTTTTCTACCAAAACTGAGAAGATAAGACAGCAACAAATTTAAAAAGCAATATATTAAAATACTGGGAAATGTAGTACATACATGTACACCTGAACTTTTAAGGACACTGAATTCCAAAAGTAGTAGGAAATCTGTACTTTTGCAGGCAAAACTTAGAGTCTCTGCATAGGTGTAAATGAAGCAATGCAGTTAAGCATTAAGGAGGTCTGTTTAAAAAAAAAAAAGAAAACAAAAAAACCAAAGAAAGAACTTGAGAATCATCGTAGTTGATATACAGTTTCTGGCTAGCCCAGGAAACTCAAAATCTGGAACAGTTTTGCATTAAGCTGTGTTTCAGAAAATGCAGAAGTTAAATTCATTTTGGTGGAGGAGTACATGCTGCTGTCTAACTTGTGCTGGTTGATCTGCAAGAGTTGTACTTGAGACAGTGCTGCCTCTGAGCCAGGTTGTGCAGACACTCCCCATTTAAACTGAAGTTAAAATGAAGGTAGGCTTGGCTGTGAGAGCAAAGCCCCTCCCCAAGGTCTCCTTTCAGAAGAGGACCAAGTTCATGAAGAGGCAGAAGGTGAAACAGTTTATTACTGAATAATTTCATTAGAGTAACTTTTAAATTAAACTTTTAAATTAAATCTCATAAAACTTTTGAAGTTATAATCCATTCAGAAACATATAGACAATACTATCACTGCACACAGTCTTATGCCAGACCAAACCCAAAGCCCCCCAAAATAAAAAACTTAGCATCTAGCATTGCACAAAACCTCCTAAAACCACCTTTTGAAAAATTTCCAAGGATAAAAAATAAAATACAATACACGTAACAGAGCCAAGATCTCAAATATTTCAAGTTGAAAATGGCAACTTATAAACACACCAAATAAAACATCCTCCTCCTCTCACTTTTAGCTACTCTGAAGAAGATTGACATGGACAATGGATACGAATTCTCCCCAAGTACACCCAAATTCTCACTGTGATTCGAAATTTTGCATTTACAGAGAATGCTTAACTGGGACTATTATTAATGCTTCAGCAATTTGACACTGACAATGCTTCAGTTTTATCCTTACAAACATCATAATGATTGAGTGTGCATGTGTGTGCTAGCTTTGTTTACTGTGAAATCTTATTTTACTTTTTTAATATGCTAAAAAAATCTCCTTCTACAGGTCTTTTAATAGTAGAATATATAAAACCCTTATTTCTGAGCCTGACAGTTTATTTTCATCTTTTTACAGGAGAAAGATTTATAGGGCAAGTCTTCCTTCACAACTTACCTTTGGTACTCGTTTTCTTGGTAAAGTTAAATTGATATAATTATTAAAGATGAAGTTCGATGATTTTGCTGAACAAAGATCGTTATTTTCTCCATTTTGCTTGTCGCCCGCATCTGTTCAAAAAACAACTGCTTAGGGTATTTATTCAGATTTCTTTTTTAAATACTTTGACTAAGCCAGAACTTTCCAGTTGAGTGCTGGTAGCAATTATATATAAGAAACCCAGGCAAATAAAAGTAAATACATACAATGTAAGGTGACTTTTTAAGAAAGGAAGAGAAACACCCAGGAATGGACATGCTGTATGCAGTCATCCTTACCAGAGAATCACTCTAACGACCTGATATGCGAACTTCATGATGTCAAGCAGCAGTTATCCAGCTGCTCCTGTTCTCTGAAACCACCAAGGAGCCACAAAACCCTGGTCTTTAATCAAGTTTTTCCTCCTTTCCTTTTTTAAAAATAAGGTAACTATTGCAGACAGAAGCAGGCACGCTTGCATGCCAGAATGGCTCAACTGGGAAAGGGCTCTTGGCTCAAGAGCAGTGCTCGTAAGCAGCCTGGATGAAGTGCTTCCACTCCCTAAACTTGCAAGAATTAGGAGCAGTCTGGGTTCGGCTTACCTACTGCCCGCAGAGGTGTGCCCCTGAACAGTTCGTAAAACTTGGAGAGGTACATGACCATGCTGAGCTTGTCGGGCTCCCCGGCTGACCCCACCTCCTTCCCCGTGGTCACAGGGGGGATCCCAAACTCCTGCTCAGCAACATCGAATGCCAGCTGGTTGTTTTTGACAATGTCCTCTTCGTTCAGAGCATCAAAGTCACTGCAGGGACAACACACTGGCATCAGTTGTGGTTTGCTCTCTGCCTGCCTCAGAAACACGCAGTGCTCCCCTGCCCATTGGAGAGGTGCAGAACAGCAGCATGAATGAGGGCACAGGCATTTCACTGGGTCAAAGCTACAGAGTCTACACAATGCCAAAGGTAAGAGTCTCATACAAATCCTGTTATTACAAATCCTGGCTTTACCAGAAATGTAATTTAAGAGCTGTTTCACTGAACTGGATTTTGATGCAGTCCCATGAAAAGGATTCCCTTATTTATGAAGAAATGCAATTCCTCCTCAGAAGTGCTAAGAAACCTTTTTCCTCGCCAAATACAGCTGTGGTACTACAGATTTCACCTGTTAGCAATTGACTTTTTAGTTTCGATTAATTCTATAAATCATCAAAGCCAGGAGGAGTAAATTTAGGCTAGCATTTTATGAAACAAACATGTTATATGCGTGCGCACACACATGCACAGGCACTACATTTCTTTTTAAGGCGTTACACACACAGTTTGAATGAGGACCTCCTGTCCATGTCATAACCGGATTTAGCAGTGCACTAAATAAGTACATCACACATCTGGAACTGCATTATCCATTCTCTAATCCATTTTCTATGGGACCTATTCTAAGACTCTGATCCCTTGAACAGCTTCCAAAATTCATGATTAAAATAAGCATGTGAATAAATTACAAAGCTCCAGGCAGGGTAGTTTCTTCCTCCTCATAAGAAATGTGAGTTTTTGAACCCCTGAAGTATTTCTCCCCCCTCCCCCTTGCTTATTTCTGGAGCCAGGGGGCTGCAGGCAGCCCTCTGCCCCAGCCCTGCCCGCAGCCCACTGGCAGGCGCCTCTCTTGCCTGCCTGGCTTTCACCTGGCCGAGTCCTTCAGCAGTCCCATTTAATACAAAATGCCAACAAGATCCGAACACAATGTTAATTAAACAGCAGGAGGTCTGTTAGCTTGGAAAGATAAATTTATCAACTTTCAAAAGAGAGCAGCACTTAAGAGACATGCCTTCCACAGACAGCAAAGATTGCTTTGCTTTCTACACTCTTTCTCCCCCCCCTATATCCACAAAACCATCCGTAATTCCCATTTTTTTTAAACTAACCCGAGGCAAGAAAAATATCTTATTCTTACAATGTTAGCTCTTCCTCTGGCAAAGCTGTACAAACAAGCACCCTGGGTATCGCTCCTATTTTTTCCAACTTATCACACCTCATAAAAGAGCTCAATCATTTCTTTCATTTATCCACAATAAAGGGAGGCTGACAATAATTCATTTGCGACTCCCAAGTCTGTGTAGGAAGGCAAGAGAATGCATCTGCTGCATTTTTGAGACTGGCGAGAGGACAGAAGAGTCACCCCACCACAGACGGCATCAAGCAGGCCCAGTAACCCAGTGCCAGCAACTGCCATTTCCTGACACCTGTTACACGCTGACCCTCTTGTATCTAACCAAGGAACCTTACAAAATATTCATACATAAGAAGTTGGGTCTTGTAGGGTTAGGACCTCAGAAACACTGTCAAAAGGGGAATGCTGGCTTACATTCAATCCCTAAAGCAGTTAATTTTCAAGTGCCAGCCCTTGTTGCGTAGTCCACGTGCAAGGGCGTTGCGCTCTTCTGGACGAAGAGTTGTGCAAAACGACCATCTCCTGTGCACCTCCATGGCCCAATGTTACCCTACATGACTGTCACAGCAATCACTACAACACACTGAGGATGGCTCATCTAAGGCTCATCCAGGTATTTCTGCAACTCATGACAGTGCCATTATGGCTGTGGTTTTAAACATACACTAAAAACTTGCCTCCAGGGACCTGGGAATGCAACTCACATTCTCCAAGCACTGCAATTTTTGTTTTAAATAGCCATGTGACTCCCACAAACATGATCATAAGTCATAACGTTCAAAGCCTTCCTAGCTCTTTGAAAGCATATATATTTCATTTTAAATGGCATGCAAGGACATACAGAAAAAACAAAGCAAAAACAACCCCACCCTCTCCATCCCCCAAACCTGGCAATGGTGTGCACCTCCTTGCAAAAACCAGCAACAGAAGGGGACTGTAGAGTATCAGTGTTCTGGCTGGTCCTACACTATACTTTGGTAGATGCTTAATATATCCTACACTCAACAAGATCTACAGATGTCACTTACATGAGGTCAGGTCTGAAGCGGTGGATAATTGCACACAACGCAAGGCCGCTTTTCCAGGAGGTAGTCAGGTCTGTGACATTAACATTACGATACCCTTCTGTCTGTTTCTGACACCAGGTCAAAAGTTTGTTAGGTCGAATATCTGACTCTGCAGTTACAGTGGAGAGCAAACATTTTGATCAGTTTTTGTACGCTCAGAAGGCTCCAAATATTAAGCCACAGCAAACATGAGATGTAACATACCATGTCTTGAGAGATTCACTGATCTTCTAATGGAGTTTACTCTTTCAAGAGGACATTGTTGTAACTCATTGGTAACATATAATTGCCTCACCTACAAGTAAAAGCGATTGGCAGCATAATGTTAGAATTGCTTGGAGAGAAAAAAAAAAGAGGGTTTTTTTTAGGTTAACTTTATCAACAGCTGGATCTAAATTAAGGAGTCTCCTGAAAATTTTGTTTATGCACTACTTGTGGCCGTATCTCCCCTAGACAAAAAGTGAACTATGATTTCAGAAGCAAGCCTTTTAAGTACTGACCTGGTGAGGTCGAACGCAGCTTGAGTTCAAGTTCGGGTATCTTGTTCCCGGGTCAATGGTATACTGGTCAAAGTTCTTGTTAATATTTTCAGGGGTAGTCTGAGGCAATAGTCGATAAATGCTCTCTCTAATAGAGAAAAAAGATGCAAGAGATACTGATTAAAATAAGTATTTATTATATAAAGAGCATTTTATTTTTTGCAGCTACCTGCACCTTATTTTGATTCTGCCAGGACAAGTGTTACACACTAAATGCATAATGCATCTATCCCATTTCTTATCTCTGCTCAGCAGGAGAATGATGCCAGTCAGAAAAAGGACAACAAAAAGACAGACTCTTAGAACTTATGCCCATATTTCCCTGAGGCAGGAAGCGAGCAAGAAAAAGAAAATAAGACGACAAAAAAAAAGGAGGTTACATCATTCAATCATCTGGTTTTGCTTTAACCTCCACCCAAGGAGTAACTTCTTTACCACATAACAGCACTAAATCCCGTCATTCTGCAATTCCTATAACCACGACAGCCTTTTTTCTTATGCTGTTCAATTTTCCATTTGGGACTATGCCGTGTTTGAGTCATCCCACAGGCTTCTATCTTAAACCTTCTCAAAGCACTGTATTTAGTAATGCTTCTACTTGCATTACCACAACGATGACTATTTCTATTGTGTATCTGCCCCGAAACAGCCTGAGCAGCTGTAGCAGAGCAGGGCAGTTGCCATCAGGACCAAAGTCAGCAACTTCAACCATCAGACCATGGCGACACCAGGATTGCTGGTGTACTTAACAGATTTGTTTGCTCTGGTCAAAAAGACATTACATAGAGAAGCTTATGATGCAGCATTATAGCAATTCTCCTTTGCCACACATTTATCAGTCTAAATAAAGAGGGCATCAGGGCTACTAAGCTAAAATGCAGATTTAAAATCACAGATACCAACTATGAAAGCTGTTAGTGTTAAAGTATTTATTTAGACTAGTTTCAGGATTTTTTTTTTTTCTTTCAAATTAAAAAAACCAACAAGTGCTGAGATGATTGGAGGGTTAGTCTTTTGACACAAGGTATCTTTGGTTTATTTCCTTAAGGATCACCCTTAATGCTAGTCATTAGTGACTTAAATTAGTGATTTAAACCCATGTCATGCACATTGCTGGATCTCTGTATTAGTGTACAGAAGCTGACAGAGCAACGACCTACTGCTATTTTAAATTGTTCGGTAACCTGAAGGAATGGATAATTGCAACCCAATGCCATTGCAGTGAAGAAGAATATTTCTCCTGTTGGCATTCTGAATTCCACTACCTTCTACCAATACTGCAACTCTTTAAAACACTGGAAATGATGGAGAAGACAAAAGCAGCACTCACCGTTCAGCAAGGATTTCTAACGGGGGTTTTCCTTGAGCCCAGCTCCGCACCATCCATGCAGTATCAAAAGCAGCTAAGAAGCCTCTTGCACAGCCAGTACCCATTGGCCAGAAAGGCTGTAAGAAGCATTTACATTTTAATTCCTTGTATTTCTTAAGGTCTTATTACAAAAGTAACTTGCTATGTGAATTTGGAGTCTAGGGTTTCATGCTGTCTTAGAAAGGTAGCCCAGAAAGAGTTAAAATACAACATAGCTAACTCTTGCAGTTTTTAGACGTTTCTCTCCTCCAAGTCTTAGGTAATGAAAAAGACTGCTTTCACTTTTTCTAACTTCTATATTTAAAAACAAATTTCTTAACCTCAAAAGGTAAAGGCTGGGGGGGGGGGGGGGGAGATTCAATACTCAAGAATTAGTCAAGGAAAAAAAGGGAAAAAAGATGCCTTTCTTCTTATCTCCTAATTTCATCTCCTAATTTTGCTTTGGACAGATCTTTTCAAACGCTTCAGGCTGTCAGCATGAGTTAAAAAAAAAATTAGTTGCAATATACACTTTTCACTTCAGAAAGAGAAAAAGAGAACATATTAAGGCAAAGAGACTGCAATAAAAATTTGGACCAAGTTTTTCTCTGTGATGGAAGTCAGGAAAATTATGCCATGCACCCAAGCTGAGGACACACAGCTCACAGTTTTCAGACAGAAATACAACTTGCATAAAGCAAAACAGGATCTCAGCCAGAGACTGCCAGCCAAGCATTAGTTATGACATAAACTATGGCATAAAAAAAGAAAAAGGGGGAAAAAAAAAAAATCTATTCCAAAGAAGGTACCATTGTTTCAAGACATGTAAGAGAAGACAGTTTGTTTTGGAGGGTAGATTGAATGGCTGGATTAAGGAAAAAAAACCAAAAGACTACTTGGAAGACATTCCAAGATATACCTCAAGCAAACTATCTCCAACAAGCGCCACCAGGAGCTGATGTCTGTGCCTCTCTCTCACTAGTGCAGCATTTTCAGATGCATACATGGAAGTAAAATCAAACATTGCTACATCTGGTTGCCCATAGTGATTAATTGCAAAATCCAAGGAAGGCAGCTGGTAATTGGTTGCAAAGTCAGCAGCTTCTCTGGCATAGGACAGCAAATTGCTCTGGTTCACATTTTCCCCACAGAGGAGCAACTCAGTATCAATGTAGTCCTGCAAGGAGAGAAGCATGCAGAATTAGATACTTCAACTATCCTCTCTGGATCGGAACATTGCAGTCTCATGGCATCAGTGTGGCAACTACACATCTCACAGCATAAAGAACCAAGTGAGATTTTTCGTCTCCTCCAAAAAGTTCATACACAAACATAGGTTACTGTACTGCCCCAAACAGGAACTCTCTATGCCAACACTGAATAAGCAGCTTTATTTGCAATAGAAGATTATAGTGCCTCCCAGTTCCTCGGTTATGTGTTATTTTTGTAACATTACTTCCCTCCCATCAAAAGATGTTATCATCATCATTGCAATGCTTTTCTGCATGTGTGCACCCCACATCTGAAACCACACGACAGCAGAAATATCGATGTACCGATGATGTAACACGTGGGTCTCAGCCTGAAGGTTTGACTTAGCGCCTCAGTAACAACACATTCAAACTTGGATCATAGAAGCTTTTCTGTTGTTCTGCTTTGGGCTGGGGTTTTTTTGGCCTTTGTGGTGAAGGACCCTGCCTTTACAGGTCATCCTACTTAAAGCCAGTGATTATTAACACAGCAGTTTCTATTTACAGCTTAATCATGGATGAGGCCCCTAATCGCAGGGATGATACCACAGAACTGCTATTAGCCCAGTTGTTTTAGACAGACTGGTTTTTTCTTCCCCTCAGACCTGATCAGGTCAGGAAAACAGCTCTGACAGGCCACAGCTGCTGCTCCTCTTCTCCAAACTCCCCACAGGTCTCCTGGGACTGCGCCCACCTACAAACACCAGCCCCTCAACCCTGGGGCCCACCTCCCGCTCCCCCCACACACTGCTGGGGGCTGCCGCCCTTCCCCTCTCCCGCCTCAGCCGGGTAAGGCCAGCTGCTCTGTCCTGGGAGCCTCTGTCCTCCAAAAGGGCAGGAAATCATGGCACTGAGCTTAGTGGTCCCATCAGAAAGCCAAGAAGCCTTCCGATAGCTCCCCACAAGTACTTCCTTCGGGAAATTATATCTGACTGTTGTGGCACTGTCTTACTTCGCAAGAAAAATTGACCTCTCTTGGGTTTCCAGGAAGAGAAATTTAAATGGTGCCAAAACACTTTCTAGAAAGAAAAGAAAACAAACCCTCACATCTTACAGAAGAAGGAAAAAGAAAAAAAAAAAAGGAAGGAAAAAAGGCCTCAAGTCCCAAGTACCTTTGAAAGTTCAGGCCATCTTTTTTATAGCCTCCTTCTATCATGTTTCATCCACTTTAGAGAATTTGCAATTTAGCCTGGGGTAGGTCTCAACACTTCCTTATTTGCCTGATAAAACTGGACATAGCTGTGCTAAGTTCTCCTTTAAATAAATGAAGGTTTTATTTTCTGGTGTGATGACCACACCACATATTTCCAAGGTGAGTCAAGATCCCATTTCAGCCAGTTTCAGAACTGACAAATTTAGGAAGTATTGTTTTCAGTTCTCTACAGAAACTTTGTGCTGACTGGAGGGAAAAACAAACAAAGAAGTCAGAGTAAGATCTAAGTGATCTGAGCTTTAATGAAGTGATCTAGTAAGTCTATAAACACCCTCTATAACATGCAACTATGTTTATGCAGATGGTCATACTTATTCTGTGCCAAGTAAATAAAACAGAGTTTCAGCCAGCATTTTTACATACATTAATAATCACTCCTTTGTCCAGAAGACTCTGCTTTTTTGCTGTCATCACAAAATAATGAGTGCTATCTTTGTAGTAAACAATATTCTCCAGGTCAATTCCTGAAAAGAGATAATGCATTTGTTATGAAGTACAGTGCATTGTCTGTGTCATTTACTAACAACATGTGATTGATCCCCACATGTTTTTCCTTCTTGGGATACATTCACTTTCCCAGCTGGGATGAAGCATTAGTGGGCAAGATGCTCTAAAACAAAACAAAAACAGAACAAGAGAGGAGATCAACCTTACCCCACAAGAGTTTGTCTCAGCATACTTTAAAGTTATTTAGCATCCTTTTAAGGAATAGACAGTTAAATACAGCCTTAATCGTCTGAGGTAGAAAAGGGGAGCCAAGGGAACAAAGTGCTTTTTAGGTTGCTAGGGCTCTGGCATTGGGTCTAACCAGGAGTTTTGGTTTCTATTATAATAATATTTTTTTTTTTTTTAAAAATCAGCTGTAAATCAAGAATGGAATTGCTTGTACTGACAGTGGATGCAACTATTCTGAAACCCCTTTTCATACAGATGTATTTCACAGTTTATAGTTTAAGTATTTATGGCAGATTCCTGTTTAGTTCTTTCCAGTTTATCAGATCTACACATCAAAAAGCAAGAATAAACTCCTCCCAGAAGGGCAGAGCCTTTTTCACAGGGTTTAAGCTGTTCAGCATGTGAACGGATACAAACAAAACAAACCATGTCTTAAGGGAAATCTCTGGGCACTGAAAATGCTCTTCTAAATTTGTTCAACATAGCAGACATTTTTACAGTTGAGAAAAATTTAAACATTAAAACAAGCTATGATGTGGCAACGCCTAAGCTAAAAAAAAATTTTAAAAATGCCACTGTACCATAAATGGACACCTCCATCTGCAAGATTCTGACATCAACAGCATTTTATCACTTGCCTTTTTTTTTTTTATACAATATATTTAAATTGATGTTAATCGGAATAGGAGGGTGGCCTGGCAGATAGAGTTCCTCTACTGCCTCTTTTATTTGGTTGTAGAAAAAATGAGGATGCACCCACCTGTTTCCTCTTTAAGGTCTTGGAAGAACTTCTGATTGAAGATGAAAGCAACACCACTAATTTCTTCTACCTTGGCTTCTGCAGTTGTATTTCTGTTTATAAAATTGGCAGTGATAGCTATAGCCAGCTTTCCACGAAACTCCTTCCTCCTGAAACCTAGTAAGCAAAGAAAAGAATTAAAAACACTGGAAACTTCACATCGGACTTTCAGGGAGGGTCAGCTCAAGGCAGCTCGGTATCTTTCCTATGTCTAGTCCTACACTTCATCAAACAACACATCAGCAGATTCCGTCATTCCTCCAAAATTCCCTTGAACACAAAGAGTCTTTTCTCCCCACTCCCAGCTGCAAAACTGGAGCTGTACTGCATTCGAGATGAAGTCTCACTAATAGAAAAATAGGTCTGGGGGGAAACTATGGGAAAAAGTTGAACATGGGAAGAGGTTAAGGACAAATGATGACTAAAGAAAAACAGACTGGAAATAGAGCAGATCAAATTTAATGGAGGGAAACATTTTTAACATGCTAAATATCAAATAAGATTTTTGTTACATAGGTAGTAAAGAGGTTGTGAAAAAACACGCAAGAGATCAGCAGTCAAAAGCAGTAGAGATCTGAAAAACAGAAACCTCTATAACAGTGCTTAGGTGCACACACAACCAGCTAATGAGGTTTTTCAAACATGTTAGGGGTTGAAAAAAATTCAGTGGCTTAACTACTAGATTGCCAAGGTGAGGCTGACTGCGAAGTTAATTGCTCTCTCGCTCTATCCTAGCTTCCTCTTTTCACAAAAAAACCCCACTAAGCCACAATCTTGCAATCACACATTTAAGTTTTTCCCTCTGTGTATTCCCCTTATCTGTAAGTAAATTCTGAAGTAGGACAGAGGGTCCTTGGAGTATTTTTAGCCAATTGCAGACGACTTTTCAGAGAATACATGTATTTTCTAAGAAGAAATAAATCAGTTATGAATTTTTGTCTCTGTGCTTCTTGATACGCTCTCGTTTTTTCATTGGGATAAATTTAACATGACAACACCAGCTTCTGTATGTAAACAGTCTTCAGTGCACCAAATATTCCCTTAGATACTGGTACGATGATAACCATTAACTTCTCAATAAAGTCTGCAGCTGAGGTAAGAATAATTTCGTTTTGCTGATACCTAACTATTTAAACAGTCTTTTATGGGAGATAGCTGGACAATAGTGTGGCGAAATTTCTAATAGAGCTTTACAAGGAATTAACTCTAAGCATATTGTGGTTGGCAGATATAAGAATAAGCAGACAAACTATGAAGCTAATGAAAAAAAGGAAATAGTGTACTTAATGAACTGAAACTAACATGGATATAATTAAAGCTACACAAGGGGAATATATAATTAAGTAACAGGTTTGTTCATGTGATACAGGAGCAGCTTAGCTAGTGTCTCACTAAGAAAGACAGCTCAGGTGGTCTGAATTCTCAGCAGTGGCTCAAGTTCATGAAGTATTTCCCCCCTCTCCCCCCACCACCTTAGAGTTATTTATTATCTTTTGGTATCCAAAGTAACAGCTTCTCAAGTTAAATCACCCTCTATAAAAGAGCGATACCTCTGATGCCTTCATTAAATACCTGGCAGTCACGTTTCGGTCATTAGTTCAAACAGATAGTGCAAATTTATGGCACAATAGCAAAGACTATGCAATTCCTGACACGTATCTTGTCAGCCTCCTTAAAGTTAAATCATCATATAATTACTTAACCTTGAAGCAAGCCCAATGGCATCATGATACATTTCGTAATCAATGCAGATACACAGTGCTTAGAATCAGTGAAGACATTAAATGCCTTTATTTTGAGCTACAACTTCACAACAAAAGCTGAAGATACCACATCAAAAATAGTTTCCACGCAGACTTCAGCGGATTGAAAGGTAGCCTGTTGCTTTCTGTTCTCCTCTGACTTTGAGGCCTTCCAAAATACCCTAAAGACCATTAATAAGGCTAAAAGCACACATTCACCTACCTTCTAACGTGTTCCTGCGGCCGTCTGCACCAATAATAACATCAAATTCATACTCTGACAAAGGGTGATCCATGGGGAGAAATTCAGCCCTCCAACCTATCTCTAAAAACACAAAGAATAATATTTATTCATTCTTCAGTAATACAATGGAGAAATGCTTTCAGAGTCTGAAGAAAGGGCATTAAGAGAAATGGTCCATTTCTCATTCAAGCGGAGCTGAATTCTGCCTCAATTTGATGCAGGAAAGTCCTGCTACAGTCAAACATACGTTCAGGCTGTATTAGCAAGGTGTCAAGCTCGTAAACTGACAATAAAAAAAATGGAAGCCTTAATTTGTATCACCTAATGCACTAAACTTCCTCTTGGACCCATATCACAAGAATATGCTTAAGCACTTCATTCGCACAGAAATAGCCCCACAATGACCTTATCGGGACAGCACATATATGTGGTAACAGCAAGAAAGGGCTGCGTTTTAAAAGAAGAAAAATAGCATTCCGTTGTCGATACTTTTAATTGTCTTCTAAATAGAAACTAAACAGAAGCATACTCACAAAGCTAAATTTAATCTTTGCATTAACACAAAGCTGATTATGTGAAAATGTTTGTATTGTCCATATTTTAAAATTATATATCCTTTAACTAGTTAAAACAATATATTTTTTCTACTGTCGCTATATGACCATTTAAAGAGAGATAGCATAGTATTTTAATTAAAGTAAAATTTTAAAATATTTTATTGCTACTACACACTAAATACTAATCTTTAAAAAAAAGAAAAAAAGAACGAGAACTCTTTCTCTATTTTATTTAAAAAGCTTGCATAAGATGGCTGATAAGACTCTGTGTGCCAGTGGGAGTTATATCAAATGTGAAAGCAAAATGAGGCCCAGGGAGCTTAATCCACACTCAATATTTATATTATCAATCAAAAATTGTTTTTGCAAGAAGATACCAAAAAGCCACACCAGACTCCCTACAAAGCCTCAAACGCATGCCAGAAGGCATAGTGCAAAGCCTCAACTTCTCAGACTGGGTCATATTTTAAGAATTATCAGTGCTCTGTCACAATGATACTTATCATGCATATGACTGCATATAGCAAACCTAGCTGAATAAGAGGGGAAAAAACCTCCCATTTCTTTAAACAGAATTTAACTACCTTGAATGATTTCACATAATGCCTGACATAAAAAGTACTGTGAACAGAACTACATTATGATAAACAATACTTTGGTTTTCTTGATCTTCAGGAGGTTCCAGGACTTTCACGAATTCTAGATTCACATGGATTTCAACTCCTAGTATAAGTGCAACTTTGAAGAGGATAAGTTGAAGTTGTCGAATACCTGTGGACAGCAAGTAACAAAGATGTATTTAATATCTAAGTAATCACAGCTGCTATCAGCATGCCACCCAACTGATATTCATTGTTAACACAAGCATGCAGCATTATTAT
Source organism: Gymnogyps californianus (assembly GCF_018139145.2). Taxonomy (NCBI): domain Eukaryota; kingdom Metazoa; phylum Chordata; class Aves; order Accipitriformes; family Cathartidae; genus Gymnogyps; species Gymnogyps californianus. Next base: position 11,231,437 of record NC_059475.1, read on the forward strand.
TTCCTCTACTGTGATGAATGCAAATGTAGCAACCACCACAGGATGTTGTTCTCTTCTGCCTCATTTTCCTCTTGCAGCACAATCTCGTAGGTAGTAAAACTCATTTCAGTGAGTTTCTTAGAATACTTTTTTACAGCTTTCCTTCTTAATGATATTTAAAGGATCTGCTAACCAATATGTTGATCATTTTAGGATAGAAAGTTTTACAGCATATTTCCCTGTAAAATAGCCCACTTTTGCATATTTTCTCATTAGATTAAGGGTTGTGTCTACCTTCAATGTACTAGAATGAATATCAATATTCTTCATACTTCATAATAAAAACCTACTGTTTAACAAATCCAGACTAACAAAAAGCTGCTCCGTAAGACTCTCATTTGTTCAATTGCCGTTTTGCTTAAATGAGACCATTTTTTTTTCCCCTCTGTGTGTGTGCGCGCATGCACTCACGCATGTTTAAGGTAGATGAGCTTTCTGCCAAATCAAGAAAGTCTCCATTAATCTTCTGACCTTGGTACACCTCTTATCTGAACAGTGCCCATGCCCTCAGATACTTACTAATGTGATCAATAGATCCTGCACAGAATTTTCCATAAAATTTCTTTGCTCCCAGTCCCCGGAGGTCGTGGATTGTAAACGGCCAAAGATGCAACACATTGTTTCTTGAAAAAGTGTCCCGCTTCTCCACGACGACGACTTTGGCTCCCAGGAAGGCAAGTTCTATGGCAGTCCGCAAGCCACATGGGCCACCTCCAATAATTAAACACTAGCAGAGTAAAGAAGGAGTCTTACACAGGGTTTTGTATTGACTTCCACATAGTTTCTAACTTAATCTATTGGTACGACTTGATATTCAACCCGACTTATGCTACTGAGAGTGTATTCAAGTCATCTATTTAAATCAGTAAACATTCAAATTTTGTTCGCATGTGGCATTCAGTCAATTTATACAAGAGGATAAACTGTGCTTCATGCAGACATAAAAGCATGTGATAAAAAGATGTAACAGAAGAAACAGCAAAAAGCCAAACACTTTTGAGCATCTGCTTGTACATTTCTAACTCACTCACATTCAGTGTTTCAAAAGTGCTTGCAGTAAACAGTATTACAGCTACATAAAAGGGAGGGGAAAGGAAATAAGTGGTCTTGGTGTAGGCTTTTTTTGTTTTAAAGAGGAAATCGGTATACATTTGATACACTTGTTAGACAAATCTATGATAAGCCAGTAGTCTTACAGTATTAGTTACTCTCTATTTCAAGTGAGGGCATATCCTCAATATAACAGCCTAGTTCACCTACAGCTGTAAAGCAGGGCATGTCAAGAGAGGTCAGCAGACTTGTCCTGCTTCACCAGAGCTGGGGAACTCGGCCTATTCTATTCCTTTTCACCCAGTAGTCAACATCCTCACCTTCAGGAAGATCACATTTTAGGAGCTTAAATCTAAGTTTGGGCATCCTCAGAAGAACTGCTTCAGAAACGATTACAGAGAATTCTCACCCAAATTTTAGCTGACAGCTGTAAGTTTTCACAGACTAACAAGCAATGGATTTCCAGAAAGCAAACTAATTAAAACTGAAACATATCTAATGCTTACCTTTTCCTGACTGATTACTAAAAACTGATTAGAAACAGTCTAATAGCTGCACAACGTTGTTGTTCCACACACCCCGCTAAAACCCACCCTACCCACCCAAAATCCCCCAAAACCCACACAGACTTCACAAAACCTATGCCATCAGTTCAAGCACTGGGCTCGGGCAGGGAGAGATGAGGTGGGCCTGAGCAGAGGGGAGAGCTCTGGCTGCGAGGCCGAGCTGTGCCACGTTACAAATCCAAACCCATTATCTCACAAGCCAGACATGCTCCTGTGCGTCCCGCACACATAGCCAGACAGTGATTACAGTTTCAAAGCAAGCACGGACTGCATCTGGAGGCTCGTTGGATACGAGTCTGGTTCCCATTACATTTCAATTTCATAAAATAGAGTCATTTATTTATTTTGGTTTGTTCGTCATTTGTTTTCAAATTTAATAACTTAAGCAAAAATTCTGGTGCTGACTTTTGTCCATGACTTTTGTCCAACCCAATCGTAAAAGTGCAAAATTTTTTTTTTAAATTGAATAAATAATTCAAATAAATTCCCACTGAAACAAGAGTTCCTGTGAGGTACTTTCACTTTGCTTTAGGCAAGTGTTTTGTTAACTAGAGATATTAAATAAGTTAAGCTTAGGTTGTTGCATTAGCCACTTGGCTTTCTTCCTCCTAAAAGAACATATTTAATTCATAATTTCACAAGAACACTCCTCACTGCATGCTAAATATTAAGAAAACATCAACAGACGTAATTATATAAAGGAAGAAAATGGAGTGCAGATGTTATCCTGACTAAAGAGGATCACTGGTGGAGTCTGGGTCAGCTCTTTTCTGCACATGCTTGTTGTGATTACCATGGGAACTCTGAGCTCTGACAAGTAAGTGACCGCCTTCACAGCTACACAGTTTTCCAGTAATGTTTAGCAAGCAGTTAGAAACATTTTACAAATAAAGACCATACATGGTTTGATAAGGTGGGGTTGTTTTTTTGGCTAACAAACTGTATTATATATAAATAAATGCAACTTTTTAAAAAGCAGTCTTTTGAGATTTAGTCGTAGTGGATCCTGCCAAGTAATAAAACCCACAAAGAAAACACTGTCAGTTCATCCTGGTGCTCTGCAACACAGTACATTACAATTTTAAGGAGGATTCTGCCCTCTCCCCTTCTCGTATCACCATTGACAAAATATCTTCCTAATTGCCTAGAGACAATGTGAAAAATGGTTGTCTACTTGCCATCATCCATGGTTACCTTCCATAAACATATTTATCTATGTCTCAGAACTATTTGTTCTTTGATTTATTAAGGACGCTTCCTGCTGGCGTAGAGCTTACTCTTGGCACTTTGTCATCTTTCTTGAAACTTCTGGGGTCAAAACCAGCACAAAACCCTTGCAAAGGTAATTCTTACTGTGTTTATGTTCCTACCTTTATTAAGTAAGGAAAGGGACCGTACCACTGTCCTGTCCCTGCCCTCCCTCCTGAGCTCTCTGCTTGCAAAGTCACAGGAGAAACCTTCTTGTAGTCAACCAGAACAAACCTTGAATGGCTTCCTATTTTCACCTCCTGTTACCCCAGTCTCCTGGCTCATCAGGGCCTGCTTTTGAAATTAATTTCATGCAATTTAACACAGATCATGACAACTGACATCACATAAGGAAGTCTTGAACGATCAATCCTGAAGTGTAACAAACAGGGTTGGACAAATGCCAACGGTTTCTTGACATCCACATCGCCATTCACAGCTCAACTCTCTTAGTGGTGCCAGATCATTGCCTAAAAAGGTAAAGGGTAACTTGACTTTTCAAAGCCTCTTCCGCAAATTATTCAAAGTAACAGTTGCTGAAGAGGACTGACAAGGAGCTTTTGCATATTTCTTGTTCAGGCTGGAAATGAAGGGAGAACGACTTGTATAGATTACAGGGCAGCTTATCCAAGAATAAGATCACAGCTAGACTCTGTGACCTGCCTGAAGAATCAGTATCACGTTGGATGTTATATCCTGTTTTACTACCAAGAGTATACCATGTTATACCACTTAGTGCAAGATAGCAATACTGAGAGAAGGCATTTTTCTCAGTGAAAACCTCATAGTATAAAGGGCTGATCTTCTGCCTGCAAATGCATGTAAATACTTCCTGTGAAATGAGAAGCTTCATTAAATTTAATACACTCCCCCAAAACAGCACCTACGTTACAACAAGACAGGAGCAGGCAAAAGTACAGAAAGAATAAATGAGGATGGAGAAAACAACATAGTTATGCATTCATGTGGCAGATTAAAGCACGTGATTTTAAAATGCCAAGTTTCCTCCTTTATCCTTTATGAAAATAATTTGTCTTTGCACATATTTCATCCAAAGATCTTATAAATGCTTAAAATATTGAGCACACATCCTCTAGAAGATGAAATGCACACACTGAGAAAGGGAGCCATGACAAGGACTCCGACCGGGCCGTTCCCCGGCCCTGGCCCTCACCGCAGCCCAGCGCTGCACCCACGAGTTCCCCAGCCAAGGGGAGAAAAGCCGGGCGCCACGAATGCCCTGCACGCACCCAGACAGTGTCTTGCCCTGCACGGGCACACCTGCCCTCCATCACCTCATCAGCGACAGGACCTGCGCTCCGTCACCTCATCAGCGACAGGACCACGTAAGGTTACATACATCAAATTTCCTGCACCAAACTCCTGCTATGCAGTAACCGGCAGTACTGAAGAGACTGCCCATAAACACTAACTCCTACAAGCAACGGTCACCACAAGTACTTTTCATGAGAATTTTATGTGAGTTAAATTCATCTACTCTTCTTGCAGATATCCTGGATATGAATGATACTAATTACTGATTACGATAAATGCGACAATGAAAATTTTACACTTACGATTTAAATTATCATAAGTAAATGGACGTGCTGGTTTGAGTTAAACTTCTGCAAGAGCATTTTTAGAATGCCAGTTACAAAATTCCCATTGAAGAGGACTAATGCAAGTTTACAGGCCAGTAGTAGTCACCTAGTGACAAACTTAGGACTATTTCAGTTTAAAATTATATTAAGTAAAGCACGGAAATTTATGTACTTCAGAATAAAACACTGATAAGCCCATGCATATTTTATAAAAGTTGTCTCTTTCAGCTGCTGAGTATATACGATGTTTCTACAGTACTTTTTAACAGTACTGTACTTTTCCCTAAAAGATAATTATTTGTTTCAGTATAAATCTTGTCCCACACTATAACCAAGCACACTACTCATTGCGTTATTTATCTTCAGATTGAAATAGAGCAGAAACTTCATGGGTTTTTCTCCCAGTACAATTAAAAGATATCAGAAAGTTTCACTTGTAATAATATAAACATACACAGCATTTGGTAAGTGTCATAAGCTTGATTCTACTCAAAGACCGATCTCATTGTAAGAGATGCTACTTTCTCTCTATTAGTATGTTTAAGAATGGCAGTGCCTTGAAAATCTCCAGAAAATGTTTCTACGCTGAATAAGAGCACTTAGTGCTGAGCTAAACGGCAGCATAAGTTACCTCTCCAAAAGCAGAATGACTTTTGTGCCAGGCGCAGGTTTTCAATATGATCTCCTGTATATAACATACAAATACATGACTTAGAAAATAGAAGGGGAGGAAAGGGAGAGAGGGATGCGAAGTAGGTGCCTCTTGCAACCCCTCCCGTCCCCCACTATTAAATCGGCAGCCTGTGAATCCAGACACCTATATCCCATTCTGGAAAAACCATATGCAGTTTAACAGCTGAGAATTTGCAGAATGCCTCCATTGGTTTTCACATAGTAAAGAAAGCTTACAGAAACAACTGAGGTTTTGAGAGAAATGAGAGAGAGAGCAAGAATACTAGCACTATGTTTAACAAAAAAACAAAATAACACTCCACAATGACCTAGTCACAAAAATCTCATCCACTTTAGTAATTGAAAGGCAGAATCTACTCATTGACCTTGAAAAATGTAAAAAAACATCAGCTCTCGGCATTTACATGCTCACAGTCAAGGAACCCACCAGTTGGCAGTAGCATGTGGGTGGGGGATGCAACCAAACAGCATCTCTTTGCACAGTTAAGAATAGACAAAACCCGTTGTAGCTCAATGCATTACAATGTTATCATTCAACTCTAAATCCCTCACTCCTCTCCTGCCCAAGGTACCCAACCATTAAATTAGTCCTGGAAAATAAAAGTGTGTTCAATTATGATCCACTCCCCGTATATTCTTGGGATGAAGACAGAAGCTACAATCACTCCAGGAATTCAAGATTTTCTCATTTCTGCCTTTCAGTTGTTTTGGAGTTGAAAAAGAGGAGATCAATTTTAGACTCCAGCTCAACAGCAACTGGATAGACACAGAGACACCCTCTATTGTCCTAAGGCACGCCAAGTCAGAAACACCACTTCAATTCTTCAGTGGAAAGGCACACATATACTAATGAAAAAATAGTGAAAACCATCTGCCTAAATTATTTAACTTCCTTTAGCTTGTATGTAATGTTTACCCAAATCGCCAATTGGAAATCAAAACCTATAGGAATGGATCTTGCTGCTAGAAACGAACACCAAGGGGTGGCTTTTCCCACACGCCTTGAAGCCGTTGCCTGGTGCTGCAGGTGCCCCCAGCAGCTGTGGGCCTCCCCATGCAGCGACAGGAGGTTCTGCCTGCGCCCAGACAGCCTGCAGGACACCAAGGGACAGAATGCTTTGCCTTTCCATGGCAAACCCTCTTCCATTGTTTGCTCTGGGACTCAGGTGGGTTCATTTCCATAGTCTTCAGATCTGGGACTTCACACTGATTTGACTGACTCCACAGGATTACATCCTACATGGATTTGGGCAAGTGTTTATTCGTGATAGAGCTAAATGTGATGCAACATGAGATAGGCATGAAATGTAATGAAACAACACATTTTCTGGATCAGCACTGACTGTTTCCCTGGAAAGGCTCCAAAGAGAAACAGCTGCATAAGCAGCTAAGGCAGACAGCTACTAGAAGCTGCAGCGGGAAGCTCTCTCCACCACGCTTTTCACTTCATCCCCTTTACTAGACATGAAAATGCTTCTGGCAAAAATAGAACTGCTCAGTAAGACATTCCTGACTTACTGACTTACAGTTCAGCTCACATTTGTAGTCTCAGGTTTTATCACATAAATTTATTGACAGTCACTAGATGCAACAGTGCAGTCAAATGTACCCTGAATCCACCGAATAGCCAATATAGTTTTTAAAGTTTGAAACATTATACTTGAAGTCACTGAAAAATAAAATTCTGTATGCCACTTCAGATAACATTAAAAATTTCAAGAGCTAAAGCTTTATTTAAAAAAAAAATATGAAAAAGAAAAAAAGGTTAAGCTCACAATAAGCATGACACGTGTTTTCAATCTAAGATGCGAGTCTAATCTTCCTACAGCCCTGGTCTACCAAAGCACTTCAATATATGGTTGCTCCTGTAAACTCAACAACCCTATTCAGGTACTCGCTGCTTCTCTAGACGAAGACCCCTGTACAAGTGCTTGTCATCTCCTTTTCTACAAAGCAGCCCAGCCACTGGCACCAACGAAGGATGTGTCGCTATAAAATAGCTTGGTTACCAGACAGGTTAGAGCTACGCAAGTATACTGCTCTGTTCACAGTAACGTGCCCTGCATTGCATGAGATGCTTGTACTCGTTGCCTGTTGCCTGACTTGCTGAACACTGCCATACCTATACAACTGGTTTTACTAAAAGGCAACAGAACACGACCCTGTCAAGAACAGTGATGATAACTGTAGCTAAATATGACAGTGATTTGAAAGGTGTCCATTTGACTACATACATATATAGGAAAGAGACAGTGTTGACCCAAAACAAGAATTCTTTTCTTCATTTTTAGAAAGAGGCCAGATACCGAAACATATACCCAAAATTTCTGTGATTAACAAATCTATACTACATGCAAATATTAAAAGAAAAAAAAAATTCCGTCAAAGGAAGGGAGAGGAGAAGGTATAGGAGCTAATTAAACTCGCCCTACAAAAATTAAGTAATCTTTAAAAGAGTATTTTCCTCTATTATACTATGCTCTATGAGCTCCTTATAAAATTAGTAAGGTTAAAAATGTTTCATTTGACAAAAATAATATTCAGTTAAATGTATTTTAATGAGAGGTCCTAACTCTCCAAAGGATTATGTGAACACTACTTAAATGCACTACAGATAGTTCCAAAATCTACCTTAAAATATTAATAAGACTAGCTGGATCTTGCTGAGCAGACATTTTTGGAGAGTGAACACCACATAAATACCACTGTTGGGGAAGTTCAAAGGCAGCTGGGAACAGCGAGACTCACGCACCCCTAATTGCCACCAACCACAGCAACAAAACCCTGTCCCAGTGCAGGAAGCGCAACACAATGAGTCCATTTCTGCTTTCGATCCCACTGGTATTTTACCCTTTGTACCCCCAGCTGAGCACCTGAGAAATATGCAGTTTTGTCATCTCCTGCCAAAAGCACCCATATCAGCAACTGGCAAAAATGGAGACATTGCTATTTTTCATCTTAAAAGACTGTAACATGGATTTGAGGCTACCTAATCTAGGCTGATTTTGGACAGAGCTCTTTCCCCAGCACTGCACCCTGCAGTTGCCGCACTCACAGCTGGACTCAGCACAATCCAGAGATCAGAGGATCTATCTTTATTGCCCTCCTGTTTTATTGGGCCAAAATGCCAGAAGTGAAACATTAGTACATTTATTGCATTCATGTGGCTCATCTTCACTGGGATTTTTTTCTCTTTTTTGGAAGACAAGCTTCTGCATGGAAAAAAACACGTGCCTTCATTTTTCCTGGATGAATTTGGACACACTTGTCCATCCATCCTCTCTGTCTCTCGGATATATGTACTAATATTAGATTTGCGTATAAAAACCTTGCCATAGTTTGAAATTAAAACAATGGTATGAAAGACATCTGAAACTTATAGTCTGCTATGTGACACATTACAGAAAGGCTGCATGCATTCAGTGTGCTAGAAGGTCAAGAGTTCCTTTGTTGATGCACAAAAGCTGTCAGGACTTTGTTACTTGGAGCTTTTCTGAAGAGCTCTCTCAGGCGGCATTTGTCATATTTAAATATGTTGACTTGATCTCAGAGCTTTTATAACAACTTACAAAAATAAACTTTAAAAAATTACAATTGGTAGACATAATACAGAACAGTAGCTCTAGAAACTTTCAGTACCCCTGCACCACAGTTATCTGAAGAAAACCTGCACATCATCTGACAAGAAATGTTATACTATTTTTAATAAACAGATTATTCACCAGAAATCAGGCAAGTGCTTTAATCCAAAAATCTCCTCAAATAAAGCACAAAATAAACCCTCTAACATCCTTTGGAATTAAGAGCATATTTGCTGTTTTCTTACCTGTCTTTCACTGTAATCAAAATGGGGGGGGCAGGCGGAACCCACACCCAAAACCCAGAAGAGATTGCTTTCTTTTCTTTTTTTTGGCCAATTGTTTTCATTTTGATTGTTTAAGCAAGATAAACCTTGCAGAAAGAATGTTGCCTGACTATCCCAGTCATGAATAAGGCTGGCAGCATTTAAGTACCTTGCCTTTTTTTTGTAGGCTTACGCCTATCATACTGAGATAATGCTTTAAGGCTATCATTAAAAACTTAGCAAAAAAACAGAAAGCAAAACCATTAATCCAGAAACAGAGAACTGGTGCACAAAGATGAAGAAACAAAGGCACCAAGAGCCTCACCTTCGAGCACAGCAGATACTAAGCAGAGACTAAGCCTTCAGTCTTGGGAGCCTTGCAAGTAGTGACACTCACGAGATTGTGATTGCAAGAAAATAATTAATCCTCTACATGGTTCCAGGGTCAGGGGCTGACCAGCCAGTAGAGGACTTGTCTACAGACCCAGAGGAAGGGATTTCTCATGCTTTATGGCATCCAAAGCATGCAGGCAAGTTGGTCAACAACCATGGCTTTGCTACAGGAAGAAGCTGGTAATATGCTTTTAAAAAAAAAAAAGAAAAAAAAAAAAAAGCCCTGTTGCTACAGTCTGGTCTGACTACAGAGACGAAATACTACACTGAACCTAAAATTTTTAACTAAACAACAACTACAACAACCTAATAAATCAGCTAAGCTTCCGCTTAGAAACTGGCTTTTTAAAGTAAGTGGTGAGTCAAGTTATTTCAAGGTCATTTCACAGAATATTTTACAATATGTTCTAAAATACATTTTTATATTAGGTGAATTATTAATGAACACTTGATTAAGACTTGGTTTTTAGAAGCCAGTACTGGGTAAATGAGCTCATACAGAACTAGCCATCAGGTCTGAGTCTGAATCCAGATTTTTAAATTATTATTTATTTATTTTTAAAGAGCTGAATCATTTAATCCCATCATTTCTAACTTTCCTGAGCAGAATGACTGTACAGTAGTGTATGGCAGCTATAGCTGAGCTCAAAATGCAATGCTATACAAGAAGGCAGCAGTTCTGGGCTCCTGGGGTCTATTTTCTTCCAGCTCACCACACAATCTTCAAAGTCACTGCATTTTCCAGTGCTAGCATTCACAGCCACTTAACTAGTAAAGCCAAATACAGCTCCAAAGAATGATAATATGATTTTTTTCCAGTTTAACTCATCACTTGCACATACCAGTTTACCATGGGTAGACAATGCTTTTACTTTTTACATTTTTATTTACAATTTGGAAACACTAGGAATTGACCAACCAGCATCTCTTACCAATATGGCATCCAATAGTGTCAACAAGCAAGATGGACTTGAACAGTTCAAACAACTAGAATTAGAAAATGTATCTTTAGCGTAACATTTTTTAGGAAGGTTTCTGACAGCAGGGAAAGTTAACAGCACTCATACAGAACGAACAAACCAGGCTGCTGGCAGCATATCGCACAGTGAAAATTAGATTTCAGCACCTCTAGGTCTTATTTCCAAAACCTTTCTGGCCGAAAACAAAGAAGGTACATAACAGCCCTTATGACTGAAGGAAAGAGTCTTGAAAAATAAAAGTAAATATAAAAAAGGTGAAAAAATATGAAAAGGAGCATGCTTCAAAGAGAGGGGCAGAGAGCCGAAGACATAAAATTTGGCAGCAAATTGCACACCACGAGGTACAATAGTCTTTTTTTTACACCAAAATCCAACACAATAGAAGGGAGATAAACATACGTAGAAGATCAGTGTTTATTTACACAGCCACGTATTAATGACTCTGTTTTCACACTCCAGCCAGCGTGAAATTCAGACGGAGGCACCTGTCTCAACAACACTGGCTGTGCTTGTTCTGCTGCTATCAGGGCTGTATCTGGGCTGAGAGGCAGTGAACTTCCTACCCTAGATGCCTACAGCCAAGCAGGAGACGGAGCAAGCCGGCCTAGCCCTTGCAGCCCCGCGGCCAGCCAGCCAGGCAGCGAGCAGCCCCAGCGGCAGCCCCACCGCTCACAACAGCCCTCACTTGGCAGGAAAGGCTTCCTACCGTATACAATTACTTCCTACCTCGCTAAAAAAAACCAAAACAAACAAACAAGAGAAAAAGGAAAAAAAGAATCTGAGAGAAATGCCTTTGCCTTCCACTGAGCACTTGCTGATCAGCATAACTTGTATTAATGATCTGGGTGTGTAGTCCTTGGCAGGAAGCTCACTACCATCTCTCGCAATGTTTTCTAATCTCAGTTGCAATTTACCCTGGGGCAGTTGTTTTATCTGCATTGTACATCCAGCAAGGATGGCAGAGAGCACAGCAGCATGTGGAGGTGGACACCAGTCACAGAGAAGAGTATTTGCTGTTGCACAGGTCCTTTTAAAGTTGCTCTTGTAACTCATTCAAAGGGGCAGTAGAAGTAAGCAACACAAGACTAATTCAAAGTGTGGCATAACCACATGGTTCCTTCTAAGTTAGTATCTTAGTCAAATGAACAAATCCAGAGAGTGATGCAAGACAAGCAAGGCAGTATCTCTTAATTGGTTTCTTAAGCAGAAACAGGCATGACCTTGGGAAACACAAGCTGTTCTTCAGGGCTGAAATAGGAGCAGCAAATGTCCAAGGCAAAATGCAAACTTTGAAAAACTAATCAGAATTTGATCTAGCAGTGTTAGCCAGAGTATTAGAGAAGGTGAAATGAACAACAGTTCTGGTTGTGCTCCAAGTAACTATGTAGTGTTCCTCTTTGGGTCTTCTCTAACATAGATTAGGTGAAGATGTTTAAGCCTCTCCTGCAGGTCACGTTCTCTAAAGCTCAGACCATTCTTGCTGCTCTGCCCAGGACTTGCTCTAGTTTATCTGCCTCTTGCCTATAACATGTGCTTCAAACTGGGCAAACTATTGTAGCTGGGGTTTCACCTGCACCAACTAGATGGAAAGGAAACCACCCCAGTCCCCGACATACCGCAGGCCTTCTTAGACTCCCAGGATCAGCACCCCTTGGGTCAGCACTACACCCTATGGACTCAGGCTTGGTGTGTGGTCTGTTATAAGCACCAGATCATTTTCTGCAGCATATTCCCAATTTTCTCTGGGTGTTGCACTCCTTCGTTAGAAGGGTCATAATTTTCTAGCAGCTTTTAGAAATTTTATCCTCTTGATCTCAGACCATTTCTTCAAGTTTTCAAGATTTTTAAAAATTCTAAGCCTGCATTTCAAAGCACTTGCAGCTCATTCCAGTTTGATTACATCTGCACCTCCTCAATCCAGCACCCAGATTTTTAAGAAGCATGACAAGTACCAGCCTACCACAGGAATCACTGAAATCCCACTTAATGCATTTCCCCCATCTAGCAGCAAACTATTGCTAGCACCGCTGTAAGTAGTTCTTTAGCTGCCCGTGTGACATAATTTAACGTAAACCATATTCACAAGTTTGCTCATTAAAGCAAGGGCTCTACAAGTGTCAAGTCAGAATTGCAACTTCTGCTGCTCTCAAACATGCTGGACCAATTTCTTCATAAAGGAGGAAGATACCTATATCTGGCTGTAGCGTTCACAATCAGTGCCAAGATGTCACCATTACCCACTTCATCCCTCAGCTCCCAGGTGATTAGTATGACAGGCCCACAGCTCTCATGTATTTCTAATTTAAAACTTCTGTAAACGTGAAGTACAGCTCCTCTGTTAGCTGAAATGATATAATGCTTGTCCTTCTCTCTGCCATCACCCAGGACCCAGAACAAAACCAAGGCCCATTTGGGTACCTGCCAGACTCTCACAGTTCTGGAAGATTTGAAGCAAAATGTGACCAGCTGCCAGGCCAACAGCTCTCCTTGCAAAGGCTTTTTCACCACAGAAATACTTAGTTCTCCCCTGCTGCCAGGTTTGTTTCAAAATACAGCTTAAACTCACCCAAACATTCCCGACCTGAGGAAAAGGTTAAAAGACTGAAGAATTAGAAAACTGTAATTATGTCATATTATGGTATAAACTCAGATTATTTTTCAATAAGCACTTTTCATCGGACATACAGGTTAAGACACCAATATCCTAGAGATCTGAAACAGCAAACAGGTGTCTAGGTTAGTTCGCAGAAACCTGGCTGTTTGCAGACACAAACAGATCTCGTGTGTAAGTGTAGACATGTTAGGGAATATGGGAATTTTGAGAACTGACTGACACAAAATAATCCACCTTTAAACACTGTAGCAGAGAAAGTAAAGCAAACTAAACACAATTTCAAGGGCATTAAAAGGGAATTTCTACTTTGTCTTCACAACAGATCCCAGTTAAACTTTTGTTTCACCATGAACTCCATCACTGTTAAGGCTTTCTAAAGAGAAAATGCGAATAGAAAATCTGTCATTTGCTTAAGAAAATCAGCTTCTACTAAAATATTTTGCATTTTCACTTCTTATACAGCATCTCTTGGAACTGTGGTATTTTACATTCTACCAAAAGTATATTAAAAGCTATCTGCACAGATGCCCAAAACAGAAAATAACGTAGAATTAGATGTGTCAGCAGAAAGAGGAAAGAGTGCAACCACATCCCCAAAACCCCAGTTCTCAGGACAGACATGGGAACCTCAGGAAGGACCTAATCCGTAGGAGACAGGAAATTGCCTTATTGTCTGAAATCGGGTTTTTAGCAGCCGAGTGTTTAATCACTTCTTGGTAGCAAAAGTTATGTATTTCCTCACTTATCAGTACACAAACATTACCAGAGTGAAGCTGGAAACGTAGCCAACAACAAAGCCCTAACAACTACATCTGGCACCGTCAGGGTCTCTCTGAAGCCAGGAGAAAGGCCTGACCCGAGCAAAGCATTGGCATGGGCTGCGTGCCAGGGGCCACGCAGGAGCACCCCTCGCCCCACACACGCCACCCTGCCTGGTGGATGGACACACAGCCCAGCTCCTGCACAGTCAAACCCAAAAGCACTACGAAGCCACAGTTACGGGAACACGCCCTGTCGTAACCTTTTGTTTCATTCAAACTTAATTAAGCCACTTGTGGTGACAATAGTAGTGTTTTGTGTGAAAGTAACTGGGTGTCACTCCCTGTGGGAATCTCTATAAAATGTCTAGGAAACCAGGTCAGGGTGGGACAGTTCCCTTCTGTCGATTACTTGCAAAGCCATTAAAGCAAGGGACAGGGAAACAGCACAGTGCTGTTAAAAGTACAGATGTAAAGCTACTGTTATCTTGTAAGCCAAAAAATTTAAAATTCCCAAATGCCTGTAAAAAGTCTTATTTAGGCTGCCTGCTTATGGTACTTTGGCCGGGCTTCATTGCTTTTCATGACTGATAAAGCTGAAAAATCGTGTGTTTGTGGAAATGTCTGTAGGATAATAAAAATAAAGTGATTTCATTACCAAATCACATGCCAAACATTTGCTTTTGCTGATGTAATTTGGCCCAATCTCAGTTTAAAACACAGCTCAGAGAGTCAAATACTTTGTGTTGCTTTCAAAAAACCCTGTCTGCTGTGTGTCCTGTCATCACCCGAGCTTCTCCCCATCCTCTCTCTAAAAGTCCTTAGAGAAACGAATGCATAGACAGCGTTCAACAACTGTGGTTTCACTGCATGTTCATAGGCGATTTGCTGCTTCTCCTCTCGTCTCAAACAAATCTTCCTTACCACTCATTCCCATTAGTCCCATATTTTCTACTACTTTGAAATAACTCTGTAGAAGTTACTTATTAAAATTCTTAAAAATAAATTTACAATGAAAATCCAGTGCAAGGCTTTGGGTGCCCTGTCCTAAAAGGCAAAAGCAAAGAAGCATAGATACCAAAATAAACAGCTTGTCTTTCAAGTATACCAAACACACCTAGGTGCCACTTAAAAAGTCAGTAAAATATGTGGCCCTTAATACCCTCAACACCTCAATAGCTTCTGGATTCTGCTATCCAAGCACTATGTGTTTGGATTTAAAAAACCAAAAAACATAACAACAACAAAAAAAAACCCCAAAAGCAGCTGAATGTCTTTTTGTGAAAAGTCATAACCTTTCACTCACTAAACTTCCTATAAATATGGCAGTCAACTCCTAGTTTCAAGTTTTATGACCTTCACAGGAATGCATTTTTATTATAATAAGCAATTTAGCAATGCTATCTAATACAACTAAGATAAGTTTGGTGTGTTCATTATAAACCCTGATTATCAGGTTTGGAAATTTCCCCATTTCAATTATTATTTTGAAGAGATTAGTAAATCCAGCAAAAGGGATGTGCCATCTGGATATTCACTCTTTATAGAAGAAACAGGTTAAAGTTTTCATTATGATAAGGATATTTTTGAGTTGGAGCACAACTGGCATTCCCTTCTTTCATCTTACAATTCAATTACTCTCTTAAAAAAAACAAATATTTGCCTCAAGGGACACAATCAGTCATGACACTTGAACACACAAACTCACTGGCTTCTGTACCAGTATATACAGCACAGGAGAAGCCTGGCTGAAAACCCGAGTTGCCTCTAAAGGATCAACAAATGCCAGCACTTCAGGAGGAAATTTAGCCACAATACCAGCAGGTTTATACATGCTGGATGATTTGCTTAATTAAGAGACACGTATTTGCTTAGCACTACAGAGGAAGGTAGACAGAGGGGAGAGGAAGACATCTAGAACCCAACCAGCCTCATTTACCATGAGGGGCAAGACTGCAGATTAGGATGTTTGTAAACAACTGAGGACTGGTAGGAAGCCAATTTCTACCTAATAACAAGAAGAGAGACCTGGTATCCACTCCTCATCCTGCTGATTGCCCTACGGCTACGTAACGTGGCAGCACCCAGCACGGCCCCGGAGTACCTCTCCCTTTCTCAGCTCTGTGGGAAGGAGAGCACCAGGCAAAGCAGGTTTTATTAACTCCCAAAGCATTCATTTGACAGTCTTTTGAAATGAAGACAATATGAAAAGGAGCGGAAGGGGTTTGGCAGATAAAGACCATCCCGTTTTATCATTCGCGGGTACACCAGTGTGGTTAGTACAGGGAGACGAGGCTCAGAGCCAGTGCTGAGTCAGTCACAAAACCTCCAGCCTCCATCCCCATTTCTGACCCAGGGCTCCACCTCAGCTGACTCACACCCTGGCCCCCGACTCCCCTCCGCTCCCATCCCCCCTCAAGCCACATGCTTTCTGTAATGCTGCCTTGGCTAAAGCAGCACCCCACCAGAGGAGCCTGTGGAGCCTTCCCTACAGCAGACACGTCAATGCCACCGAGTCCATGTAGGACTGACAGCATATGATGCTACTAAAGAGAGCCACTGTGTTTTTATGCAAGCCCTGGAAATGTGGTCATAAATAATTTTAGAGTCATTCTCTTGCAATAAGTTTCCCAACAGGAGTTTTTGGAAGGGAACTTAATCTACTATAAAACAAGCTTTGAAAGGTCAACTCCAGGAACGAGGAAAACAAAGAGAGGCCAACAGGGACCGAGTTCAAGATCATTTCATTTGTTTTTCAGGAATCTATATGATATATATATACACACATATGCCCACAAATGCACATATGTATGTATTTATATACACAGCACTCAAAACTTCTTAGCTCAATTTTATTTCCTTGCTTTATGCTAATGTTGTCCAGTTAGGCCTCAAAACCACTGCTCAGACTGTACAAGTCCTCTGCCCAGGAACCGTGCCCAACGTGGGCTCTACAATAGAGACAATGCTCAGAAGACCAAAGCCGTGCACAGGAATTTGCCACGGCCCTCCCCCGAACACACAACACTATCATCCGAAACTGGGTATATCCAGAGAGAAATGCTAGATTTTACCAAGGCAGCTGATAATTATGCATTAGCACTGTAGATAAAGTTTCCTTAGTTCTCCTCAAGTGTAAGCATGTGTTTTGAAAAAACAGCATACATGTTTGAGGGGGAAGACAACACCACATTTGCATGCTTTAGAGAATCAACACCTCCCTTCAGAGTCAGTCTGGGATGTTTTCATGTGCAGCGATTTCTGCTCTCCTCAAGCATGAATCTACAGTCATGGGAGAGCCAGAATTTCAGGTGCACAGCATGAGCCAGGTCCTGCCCTCTGATACATACCTCAAACATCAGTGGGAGCCTCATTTATATGTGCATGTACATATCTGTATCATTTACACAGGTAAACTGCCAGTAAATCAAGTGAAGAATCTACTCCATACAGAGAGGTTCAAATAAATGTTTAGAGAACACTCACATATGTCTTAAAAAGGCTATTGAATACACTCTGCAACTAGCTGGATGAATTCTTGTTCATCATCATGTTATGTTTTGCATGTTCAAAAACTTAGAGAGACATTCAAACTACTAGCATGGTGAACAACATATGTTAAACCTTTAATCTTCTTCAATTGTCTAGCTATGTTTCATTCCATGAAGACACAAATAAGCATTACAGATTCCAAGCATGCTACTCTGCATTGATTAGTAAAAGAAGAAATAAGAGAGAAACTTTGCCAGGATAATAAAGCTGTGCTCTTTTTCTAGATATATTTGCAAAAATCACAGTATGATTTCTAGGGTTTTGGCTACTTAGGACAGACTTCTGTTTCTCTCTCAAACTAGTGAACTGTGCAAATGCCAGGTCCAGAAACAGCTATTCTGAACAGTACTCATTCCCATTTTACAAGGTTGTGATGGAAGGAAGTGTATGTTTGACACAGATTTAACATACATACAGATGGACTCCTACAAACTCAAAAAAAGTTTGTTTCTGCTCCAATTTGGTGCAAGTCTTCTGCAGCACTTTGGTTTTTTTAATTCTACAAAGAATTAAGGGGAAAATAAAGTCCACAGTAAGGCAACTCTGAAACAGCAGTGGGTTTGAACTTCTTGAAAATTGTTCAACTGGTTTTATTCATCCAGCTTAAAATCATATCATTGTAGAAACTTTGAAAGCCATATTTGGCAATGTTCTTCAAGAGCAGTTAAGACACAGGATTATTGTTATTTAGTTGGAGTGGAATGTTCTGTATGTATAAAACTTGTGTATATTGTAATGAGTAACTTAAGTGTGGCTAAAAGAGTTTATCAGCACAAAAATCAACAAGTACAGCATTCAGCTCTTAAATACTGTGAAAAAAAATGAACAGTTTTTGGGTGAGGCAGCAGGTTCTCGGTTTGTCTAAAAAAAAAAAAAAAAAAAAGAAAAAAAGACCATCAGCAGTTTAGATCCTGATCGCATTTTACCTCCTTTACCTCCTCCAAAGATTGGGAAGATTGCAAGAAGCCTGATAGATTGCAAAGCCATATCTGAGAAGTACTGTGAGCTGCAGACTCAGCTACAGAGCTCATGGCCACAACCTCATATAAAGTCTTCAAGTCATATATTTTTTTAAAATGATGCCTACTAGCAACCTTGGCTCTGTTTACAGAACTACAATTGCAAAAATCCACTTAGCTCATTTTGTGATCCTGCTTTAACAAGTAAGATTTTTACTCCTGGCTGATCTACTTCAACCAGTCCCCAGGCAACTCCACAGAGGTGAGCGCTGGGCACCGCTGTCAGGATTTAGCCTGCTAACTCCTGTTTGCCTGCTTCACTACTAAAAATGGTAGCTGGCATAACATGCAAGAAAGACAGAAACTTAAAATCACCAGTTGCACCAAAGGAAAATCATGGTATGTATATTGTAGCCTAATCCCTCTGCGCTGGCATTTTGGTTGGACTCAATTTCTAAGAATTCCTTATCTGTAAGTGGGGCTGTCAGAGTACACCACGGCAATGATTAGGGAGTCCGCAGTCTTCTCGCAATGTGTCTCCTCTCATTCATGTTGCATAGATAGGCTTTCACAGCAGACTGTGATTCACGTGTGAGGAATGTTTGGTAGATATCCCCACAGAGCCCGCAGACTGCAGTTACTGCTTTCATTTGCAGTAATCTGAAGATTCATGTTTCTCTCATTAAATCAGTGATGACACAGTGAAGTGCAGGTCTGGGCATGGTCCAGGTTCATAATGAACATCTACAAGTATTTCACAGAATATCTATTCACACACTGCTCACATACAGACATTCTATATTCATTTGCAATTTGATCATATGTGCATCACAGATATGTCCATTAATTTCTGCAAATACTTACACCATGCCACTAGAAATAAATCTTTACTCTCAAGGAGCAGTAATACCACACTTTCAACACTGTGGAAGGTGTTGATTAGCCTCCTGCTTGGCAACCTTGTAAAGCATTACACAGGCTGTATTTTATGTACCAACTAATTTCCATGAGTCTTCTCACCATATATAAAAATTAATCACTTTGCTTAAGAACTTTGCAGAACCACGCCTTGCCTTTGTAATGTCACACTTGAGAGAGGACTTCATTTTTTTATTTCACATGGGTCTTAAAACTTCTTTTTTGTGTTGCAAATACTCCCTCAAACTAACCATGGAAATTTGGACCTGGGGCTGTATGTGTAGGCGAGGTGCATGTGGAATATCTCCTATAATTTGTTAATCATCAGACGCTTTCTCATTCCTTCCCTTTCCTGTCTGTTTTCATTACAAAGATGCTCAATGACATATGTTCAAGGCCTTTTCAAAAGAACAAAAGGGAGGAAGGAAGCACAGGTCAAAAAGGGAAACGAAGGGAAAAAGGAAAGGAGAAAAACAGAGGCTGTCAGGAAAACAGTGCAAATAGCTGTAATGGCACTCTTCATTTTCTGAAGAAAACTGTAGTAAGGACAATTATTACCTGAGAAAAAGTTAATAGTCACTGGGAGCTTATTAAAAATGAGTAAATAAAAACAGAGGCCTCTATATGTACCAAAGGTAACATGGTGTCCTTCTCCCTGGTGCTTTTGAGAAGTTTCAATGCAATGATGCAAACAAGAAGACAGACACTTTCAACACTGTTTGTCTACTGAGTCCAGAAAATAACACTTCAGTGACAGTTTTAATTAAAAAGTCCTCCACAGTTTGGTGTCTAGTTACCCTCCAGTGTGCCCTTCCTCTCTGTTCTACGTCTATACAGTCAAGTAGCTTCTTAAAACTTACCCTTCTTGGGGCAACTTTTAGCCGTCACTTGGCAGTAAATAAGTGAACTGCTCCAAGACAAAGCTATTAAAAATATTCTTCGATAGCTAGATGTGGCAGGAACTAGAGTATTTTTTACGGTTTTGTCAACAAGATTTATACCAATGTTCAGTGGTTCTCTCTATCGAAATATGGTATTGCATGCTCTGCTGAAGAGAAGATCATTTCCTGTCCTTTCCACAACCAAGCAGACCACCTCCTTCAATAACTACCACATAGCAATTATCCACATTCTGCTTGCGAAAAAGCAGTTACAGGAAAGTATTTAAATCCATAAGCAGTGCAGGATTTTCTTTTGCTGTTGTTTAGCAACTAGAGCCAATGCTAGGTGACAGACAGATCCCCAGACCTCCAAACTGTTCTCTGGAAAGTCCTGTTTAGGAACTGCGGTTGAAACACATTTGGCCAGCCCTGGTCTCTTACAGCATGCACCAAGCAGCAAACTGAGGAGCCTGCCGAATATGCTATGATTTGCACCTTGCAAAACCCTGTTTAATAAAGCAAGTAGTTCTTGTGAGCCTGGAATGAATGCAGCCTAGTGCCTCATGAGTTTACGTCTTATGCCTGATTGATGCTGATGTCTAAAGAGGGCAGAAAAGTTTTCTGCCATGTTTGAAGCAGATTGTAAAGCAGGGTACTTTTAGGATCACTCTTACATGCTGTGTGTTTCCACAAAACTTGCAGAACAAAAATACCTGAAACTTTGTCAAGATCAGTTGATCCCAGCCATACTTTCAAAAAGTATATTAAAAGGAGGGTTACACGAACGGACACATTGCATGTCATGACAGAAACCTTGCTTCTGCAGAAAAACAAGTTTAAAAGATTCTAAGCTATGAAATCCAAAACTGAACTCCACTTACCTTAGTGTTCATACAAGATTTTCCGCGCTTATACTCTTTGTGACTTGCTCTTTTATCAAGCTTGTTCCACAGAGCTTTGGCCTTCCATGTGGTCACTCTTGACTTCAGTTTGGTGTAAAAGTTTCTATTGTCCAAAGGATCTAATTCAAGTTGGCGAGTGAGAATATTAAAGGCCTGAATGGTACCTTTGCACGTTGATGCTTGTACAAAGTTTTCAAATATCTGGCCAGCTTGACTGTATTTTTCATCATCATTTTCCCCCATGTTCTGAGAGAAGTGTTTGAAAAGGATTAAGCTGGAGCTCTTGTGCTGGGGTACAGGTGATCAACACTACCAAGTATTTCCAAGCATGTTACTCCTAGAAAAGACAAACACAGGTCATGTTAAAGCAGGTTCTGCCTAACAAAATTAAACCCAGAAACTGCATATCCAATATGAATATAAAAACACAGCATATGGCGACTGGACAACCAGGTACAAAAAGTTAGTAGTGGCATCCAAGGTAAGTGTTAAAAACAAACATAACATACTTGTGCTGTCATGACACATACTTCACAAAAACTGTTATAAAACCACTACAAACTCAAGTTTACTGCTTCAAAAACCATCAGCTTCACTGAGAACCTGAGGATTTCTTCAATTTTTGTCCAGTGATAAGCGCTAGATAACAGATGAAGAAAACCCAAATGTCCAGATGCTTTTCCCAAGCAGAATTTATGTCACAGAAAGTACATCTCTGGTAACGTTTTGGTCTTAAGAATTCTTAGAAACCTGCAGCCAAAAGTCAACCCTATTTGAAGGAATTTTCTCCTGTTGCACAAGCTAGGGCCAAGAGTGCAGCTTAGCCAGAGCAATTTAGGATTGGCACAATCACTTGCCACGAGCAAATGCACAAAACAGGCTAAGTAGAAACATTATCACAAGTTACACCAGAACTGAAGAAACAGAAAACAAGTAATCACAGAGAGCTCCCCTTTTTCTAACTCTTGCCAAAATGAGAAAGGGTTCGGTGCTCTAGTGCACAGAATGGAATTTTATCTCCACATGTTAAATGCTAAAGTTATGTGTTTGGAGTCTTCCCTTGTCATGTGCTGACGATAAAAAGTAATGATGTTTGGCCCACTAAGCCCCATTGGCTCTTCCTAGCAACATGATCACTGTCAAACTGTGCCTGATATTCCAGATAAATACCCTTACATTCTGTAAGAGCAATGCTATTCTAAATTAATGTACGTTTGAAAGAACTAAAATACTTTCATTGCGGCACTCCCTTATCCTTCTTTAACCTTGCTCTCAATCTCTAATGAGGAGCGTCTTAGAGTCAGCCAAGGTCCACAGAAAATATCCAAGTGGCTTTCACATTTTCCAAGAAAATTGTTACAGGTTATGTATAAACTTGTCCTCAGAAGAGGGTCTACCTGGACTCAAGTCCAGAGATTTAAGTCATGTATTCTTTTTCTTGCTATTAAAGAATTATCTACCAGTCCAAGAAACCAAAAACTAAATCAATGCTTGCCTAACCTCCCACATAATTAGTTACTTTGCTTGGAACATCATCTGTTGGCTGATAGTTTCAGAATAAATTGTTAGAAAGGCCTTTGAAGTTATACTTTTTAATTTAGCACTGTTCACAAACTATTCATTCTCTGCTTGCATTTCCTTCAAAGAAGAAAGAGAAAACATAACCAGTGTATTTAAGTAAAGAAGAGACCTACCATGTCTATCTTACAATCCTCTAATACAGAAAAATATTACGCAACTTATTAAAGATCTCCCATGGGGAGATATAAGGAAGCATTTGGAATACTCACATTCCCTGACTGCGCTCAAAATAAATAACCTTTGTGTGCACATCATCAGTCTGTTGTTGGTTTGTGGGTAAAACAAATTGGCAATGTTGAGAGTTTGTACATTTTCTTAGACCAAATGTCATGACTAAATATTTGGTGCCAAGAATAAGTCAGAAAATTTTTGTTTTCCCCTCTGAATACTTCATTTATAGTATGCTCCATGCCCTTTTCTGCAGAGCTTTGTGGCTTTGTGAGGTAAAAGCACAAACACTTTATATGCCCCGGCTTCCAGAAGGCCTAATTTTTCAAGGAACCAAGTGCCATGAACTCCCATTGACTCAAAAGAGTTCAGAACATCCAGCACCTTTCCAGGTTCAAGTCCTCAATGATTAATGAGTAAATCCCTCCAACAATTGCCTGCCGTCAGGAGGGAGCCCAGCCACCTTCGCTACCCTGGTGAGGGTGCGAGGGGGGGCCAGCATTACCCTCACCAGCCCCAGCTTTGGGAACGCAGAGCTACACAGGGGTTTTTGGGTCAGTCCAAAACCGGCCAATAGATCCAGAAGTTCCTAGGGGAAGAGGAAAGGTAGGGGACTACCACACAGAGAGGCTGGTGTATGTCTGGACTTAAGCTTTACACACGAGTGCTATTACAAGGGGAAGGCAACACAGGCCAACTAAAGATAGCAACAGCACAGTGGAAGATGCTACAATGCAGCTTAAACAGCTTGATATACAGGCACCCTAGAATTCAAGACCTATTGAAAAAAAGAATTTAATTCAAGGATAAACACTTACTTTACTCAACTTCCATACCTGCTTGAGACATTTTTTCTAATAGAAAAGCCTAAGTATTTTTCTTTTCTCTCAAAATAATTATGAATAGCTTCTTTGGGAGTGGGGAAGTGTCAGCGAAACGTCCCACTTTGGACATTTCAGCTAAGGGAGTGGCAGCCAGATTAGATTTTCTTAATCACTATAAACTCACATCACTACTGCCTCAGTGCTACCAAAGACTTCAACCGACTTAATAGCTCTAAAACAATACTTCCTCTCCATTGTTTTCATTAGCTCACCACAAGACTGTTATCATGTTCATATAAAACAAATATCTTCAAAAGCTAACTCTGCCATAATTGATAAGTGAGTCTGATCACAAGCTCTTTAACTTAATATCTTTTCTGCTCACAGACAGGAGATTTTTATAGCCTCAGCTGTTTCCATCCAGCAAGGAAGGGGGGGAAGAGAAAAGCTAAAAGAATTGAGCCATATCTGAATGAACCAAACAAGAAAAGCAGCATGTTCCAGGGCTGATAACGGTGAGGAGAAGACAGAAGAGATGGTCGGCAGGAACCACTGCAGGCAAAGGGAAGGGGAGGAAAACATTTTAATGTGATGCAAACCAGTGGAAATAGGTGTTGCACACGCATGCACATACACACAAACACACGCAGCAGGCCTGGGCTTGCTCTGCCTTTCCACTGGGGAAAGAAGCAGCTGGGAAGGACAGCCAGGACACCTTCCCCAGCCTTAAAACTTCCCTCCTCCAACACCACAAAGCCAGGACTGAGGCTATTCTTTCTGGGCACAGTATCTTCTCCTCATGAACTTCCAAAACACTCCCATCTTGTCCACACTGAAAAGCTGCGGAGTGGCATCTCAGCAGAGACATTTGCTCACCAGCGAAGCATTTCTCCTCACTGTATCAGAGGTCATGTTCTCCAAAAAAAGCCACATTTTGTGGTCAGAAAGGCAGGATGAGACAGGAGACTTTGGTTACTGGGGTTTCTGGCTTGCTGGAAACACCACCTTTTTTCTCTTTTTTTTTTTGGCATGAACACTATGTTGACAGATGACAGAGAGGAAGATGGTGCTGTAAGTATATGCAGCTCATGGAAAAGTATGTGTTTTTTTCTGAGGAGTCACCAATATTTCACTGCAGTATTGTAAATAACTCACTAGAAACAATGCAGTAAGGACAAGAAGTCGAACGGAGTAATTCTTAACTATAATTAAAGTTTTCTGTTCTGTAACTGTCTCAAAGACTTAAGAGGCAATGCATAAACTGCTTACCTGTAGTGGAAAAAACCCCAGTGTTTGGGGAAATGCTTGAGTTCTTAGAGTATTATCATTTATCCTTTTTCTTCCTTCATCATATAGATCACTCTAGGGACAAAATACAGATCCAACAGTCTCATCAAGGTGAGTATTGATGCTGAAACTGCAAACTATGCTTTTCAAAGTGACCACTGAACTTCCTCTGGAAGCACAATCCAAAAATATAATGAAGTCTATTTGAAACTTTACTGAAGTGCTACAGAGCCCAATAAAAATTTGGGCCACTGAAAGGAAGAGAATTAGAGAGCTGGAAATAGTCTGGACAAACAGTTCTTTTAAGTCAGAACTGAAGCATCCATGGGTCACAGTTAACAAGAATGCTCATTTTAGGTCCCACGCATGATGTATTAAGCACATACAAGAATCTGGCCTTCCATGCAGCTTCCCGTGGTATTACAGTAGTCTCTGGAGGGCTCCCAGACACAAAGTGCAGACACTGGGAAGAAGATGGGTTGCATTTTGATGATCCCTTCTACTGTAATAAGTTAGCCCAACCTCCTTTCTGCCTTCAGTCAGGGGCAAACAGGAATGTCAGATCAGAAAAGCTGAGAAGTGCTGTTCATGCCTGGTGGCTACCCAAAGAGAAAGTGAAGATCTTATTACAACTTAAAGGAAAGCAGTACAAGAGGGACAGAGAGAAAGTAGAAATTAAAGCAATGGTGCATGTACAGATGTATACATATGAAAGCAAATGCCTCCAGTCTTGGCTGGTATTTCCTGTCAGTGAAACAAGCTCTGTTACTGCAGATGATTTTGAGAATAGTGAAAAAATGCCTCCACTGTCAGGGTAATTCCACTAATTATCACTAGTTAAATGGATGTATGGGGCTGGTTCACATCTGCACATGAAGCCTTTCAGCATAATAGAGCAAGCAATGAAGTTGACATATAGGAGTCATTAAATGAAAGTAACTTAAATTTTTGACAACAGTACCATGTGAATTGCTTGCCAGCAGTGTTTTGAGGTAGTATATGCAAAAATTAAAAACATTTTTTGGCTTAGTTGTCCCACTGGAGAGAGAACAACCCTAATTTTAATTCAAACTTGCAGCACTCAAGTCCTTCCTTAGTCCCTTATTGCTCTGTTTCTAATATTTGAGAACATGTTCCTCAGGGAGATTGGAAAAGAATTAAATTCCTTGCATTTCAATAGCACTAATCCTCATTCCATTTTCAATACAGCCCTAATTCTGCCATGTTTACCGAGAATAAATTCTTTTATTAAGACTTCAGTTTGGCATGCAGGATACAATACATTTATTGTTTGCTTAAGGTTAGAAACATCAACAGAAATGAAAGACTGGATTCTGCAGCATCTGTAGTAATCATTTGCTTTGGCCCTTCCTCATCATCAGTAAAAACTACAGTATTTCTGCTGTCTCTTCCCTGACATAACTGTCTAAAATCTCAATACCATTACAATAAGTGAAATTTGCAAGTGAGACTGGCTGTGTTACAGGACCTTCTAGGTTTTTCAACTTAGTTTCTACTCGCATTAGGCACTTTGTTTTCATGGTGACCATTTTAAATATAAATATTTCTATCTGGAGGAAACATAGCTTTTTGGTGGTTTGGTTTCTTTGCATGTTTTCCTAGAACTGACATAAAAGGAAAAAAATTTTTAAATGTGATTCTGGTAACAACTGAAGCTCTCCCTTGCTTTGCTTATAAAACTAGTTAAAAAACACAAAAGTACATTTGCCTAAATTCCTTGTTTTCTATTGGTGACAAATAGAAAACACATTTCTTAAGATGCACAATCCTAACAGAAACATCAATGAACAGAAATTGCTTCTGAACAAAGCCTCGCACACAGTCTCTCTTTATAAACAGCCAGATTACTTTTCTGTATTTTTATACAAAGCTGACTTCCACAGAACTCCTGCAAAATGACTTTTCAGGCCAAGTATGGAATTCAAAACAGTTCCTACCGAGACACTCTGTGCCTATGAACTTACAAGGTTACCGTACATGCTATCAACTTGTTTTGCCAAAGTTACATGAGACATTTCAAACATAAGCCTTCCAACAAGTGCTGCTGTGCCAATTTAACCTGCTACATCTGCAATCATCCCACAATAAAATATAGCTGGAAGCATGTGCACAAGTACACTAACACTTTGCAGTGAATATTTTAGATATGTTCACAGGAAGCATAAAATAAAATTACCTATCTGTAGGATTTTATCTGCCACACAGACTAAGTCACATTCCACGCATTTTAAAGTTGAAAGCTTTAAAAATAGTCCAGTTTGTTTCTTGATGTTATTGGTCTGAGCTTTCCAGTTTTACTGTGGGAATACACTAAGACACTGACAAGTAAAACGAGATCAACCACATAAGCCAGCAGCTTGCATATGTCTCCATTCATGCAAACATACAGTGTTGGCATGGGTAAAGCATGAGATGCTGCCCAAGGGTCCACATGCACAATCCCAGAGATGGAGGCTCAAACGTCTGCCCCTGCCACAGCCGCTGGTGGGCCCAAGGCACGCTGCACTAGCTTTGCCATACAGCCACTCTTGCAACCCAGATTTCAGATAACACAGAGCAGAAA
The DNA here is from genome assembly GCF_018139145.2 of Gymnogyps californianus. Lineage (NCBI taxonomy): Eukaryota > Metazoa > Chordata > Aves > Accipitriformes > Cathartidae > Gymnogyps > Gymnogyps californianus. Next base: position 11,258,879 of record NC_059475.1, read on the forward strand.
ACCGGCAATCACAGGGTTCACACCATTCTGCCGCCTGCACAGGAAGTCCTGTCCCGCGAGCATCACCAAAACCCCCGGATGCTCGTTTTGCAAAGCACAGGCACAAGTATTTCAAATGAATGACAATACATAGTTTTCCAGGCATCTGTATGCAGCATATACTTAAACTATTCACCAGAAATACTGATCAGAAATGCAGAAATGCTGATGTATTTCTGAGGAGTGAGTTGTAAAATAAAGAAATTTTCTTTTTTTTTTTTTTTTAAAGTAATGGTGTTGTACCTATACCACTGGAACTTGTAGCTCTAAACTTTTAAGTCCAATGGTTTTGAGGAAAAATGTCTCCAGCCCAATCATCATTCTGTGCAGGTTACAGTGAGTATTTAAAAACTATTATTTCTAACAGGGGTGCTAAAAGCTCTATTACAAGGTCCCAAGTTTCCATATAGTCTACATCTTCAAAGCTAGCTAACTATAGACGATTAAGCCACAGTCATTAGGGGTTAATGTTATGCATAAACAAGATCTTAAAACCTGACTCTTGTTTAGACTGGTTACAAGAAAGAACATTTTTCAGCTCTGTTGTAGTAGATTAGAAACACAGCAGAAAGTTTATCCTGATGTTTTCCTAGGTTAGGATCACAAAAGCAAAGGAAAGAAGTATACCATAAGGATAACATCAGCCAGCAAGTAAGCATACCTCTTAAGAAAAGGCACCTGTTAAGTTAGAAAGATGTTATGAAAATATTGTCAGTGAAAACAATTAAAAGGACAAACTTCAAGCTCTTTGAAAATCCTGCCTTTCTTTTCCTATAGTGACACTTACAATTTCAAGATCAGAAACTGGAACAGCAGAGATGTAAAAGTTAATCACAGAACAGGCAGTCGGTTGGTTGTTTTTTGATCAGCGCAAGATTTTCTACTTTCAATAGGATGTTAGGACATGGGGCCAGACTAATTCAGAGAGCAAGTAATATCTATTTACCATTACCGAAATCACATCCAGCAGGGAGGTGGCAGGGCCAGGCGTACTGAGCAGGGGCAGATGACACGAGAGGATGAAGGAGAGGGAGCTCTAGCACCACTCCTGCCCAGCTGCCAGTGGGAGCTTCGACATCCCACTCCTTCTCACAGCCCTGTGTCCTCCTCTCTGCTCCTCAACCCCAGGTCACAGGGAAAACTTAAATGGCACAACTGTGTGTGAGGAGCACAAAAAAATGCATACCCGCTAGCTGACAGAGCTATGTCAGCAAAATCCCTGGTATAGATGCAGCTATACCAACAAAATTGAGCCACATTTGGCAGCAGTGGCTCCTCTAGTACAACTTCCCCTTTGTATGCATGGGGACATAATTATGGAGGTAAATACACCATGAAAAAAGAAGAAACTCATGAACCAGGAAAAAGCAGACTCTCTTAGTCAGCAATCATGGAAATAATGTTGGTTCGTGACACTTTGAGAACAGGGATAATCCAAAAGGATGGCGCAGCAAGATAGGCTATGAACTGACACAGCAATACAAGACTGCCAAGGCCTCTGGCAGTGCCTGAGGAAGTGCCACTGCATTTCTAGGCAGCTGGCAGCCCCCAGCAAGGAGCATGGGGCAAAGGGGGCCACCAGTCTCGATGCCTTCCTGCTGTCTCCAGCTGGGAGCCACCCTATGCCCAGATACAGCTTGTCCCCTTACTGTGGCCACTCTTGACCCAGAGCAGCTATGGAGCAGAGAAAGGTGACCAGCACTGCTGCTACTCAAACTGAGAACTGCCCAAAGACATCGACTGGAGACACCAGAAAGTGCCTTGCAGTGAGGGACCAGAGAACAGTAATACCAAAATAAGACTGTCTTTTGTTTCCCCTCAGGATTTCTATGAGAAAGGAATTAATGTTTGTTTGGGTTTTTGTAAGCAAAAATATGAAATTATGGCTGTGCTGAAGCAAACTGCCCAGGGTATGTCTTGGGGGAAGAAAAAGAACAGCACCAATGTTAGCTTTCACAGAATACATGCCAAAAGCTCTCCGGAGTATGTTTCAGATTGTCTTTCCAAGTGTGGATCTCTGGTTATATGTCTTCTCTCCAGTATGTTTCCCTCTCGTTATTAGGGCTGCGACAATTACCCAAGAGCAGAACAGGAGGAATAAACAGTCAGCATGAGGGCTGCAAGACCCCGAGGGCTCCAGGCCACGATAATTTATTTGGCAGAGCTGCCCTCATCTGTAGACATCAGACTTCCACATCAGTAACCAGGATTAATCCACTGAAAACACAGACAGTATTGCATTGCCAATCATCAAAGAAATAAAACATTCTGGGCAATATTTCACATGCATACACACACGCTTTTAGGAATCAACACATTCCATTGTTATAATTTTTTTAATGCAAGCTAGCACACAATACTTCCTATGGCTTACTGGGGTATTAATGTTATCAGTCACACTGAAATCCATGGGAACCACAAATAAGTTAAAGAAAGAGAAAAAGAATCAAAAAAACCCCAAAGCAGTTTTGAGTTGTGAATGATAGGTTCCTTGGTTAGAGTAATGTCAATTCACCACCGAAAGCCAGCCATTGAACGACAGTGGAGAACAGTGAAGCCGCAGCCAGACAAGTCAGCCAGAGGGCGGTGGAAAACCAGAAAATTTAGGTTAAACACCAAACTCTGCTCCAGGGAACATTTACATGAGAAGACAAAAAAGAAAGCAAGCTACTGGGATTGCTTTATATCTGTTTTCTTTTTTTGTGCTTGTAAACTGGACCCATAGTTACCAGAAGAGACTAGAAAAGACATCGCTTCTGAAAGTAGAAACAGTATTTTTGGAAGAAAATGTGCATGACAATTTCTACCCTCTCTCAGCCTTCACTTCCCAAAAAATGAAGAAAAACAAAGTATAAAACACCCAAATAAGGATTCCAAGAGAGTTACAAAAACATCCTCCATTTCTGCTGCAGAAAAATCCTCTCACTAAAACAACAAAATACATCTTGAAACATTATTTTTGGGAAGTCCCTCAGAAAAAACAACAACAGTGGGAATAAATGTTAGGAAGCAGCCCCTTCAAAAACAACTTCTGAGGGCAGAACATCATTAACCAATAATAGGAGAGATGACAAATGCATCACTGTTTTCACAAGGCAAGCTGAGATATAGTCAGAATTAAATTATGATTCATCTTCTCCAGCACAGAAAAGTTTACTAGAAAATGTGAAACACCAAAAAAGCACTTCTTAATAGTAATTGTTCATCACACAGCCTGGTTCCAAAAGCCTGAGGTTTAAATCCTCTATGCTAGTCCTGTCAACAGTATTGAAGGTTCGAGGTGTATGCACCTTCTCATATTAAAGTCTTTATGCAACACTGGCCATTTGCTTCCAATCACCTACCAAGCAAAATGACCTACGCTTAAATACATAGAAGATGTTATCATCAGGCTCTTCATTAGTCATTCTTTCACTTGGAAAATCTATTTTTCCATGTACCTGTACTTCACTGCATGTAAGTGGGTAGACACTGTAGGAACGCAGGCACTTCTAAAGTGCCAAGGCGAAGAACAATGTCAATTTTTTCTAAAAAGTTACTTTTCTTACTGTCACCTAGTCCTAACATTCGCTTTACTGTATAGCAGATTCACAATTTCTTAATGAAGGAATGCATCTGTAGGAGGCTATGGCCAACATCAACACATACATATCCGAAAGTCAACGTTAACAGTGCTTTTAAAGAGTTGTGCATGTGTAAGTGCAAAAACATCACAGGTATGTTAGATCCAGAAAGTTTTAAGACAGTGTTACCGTTTCATTCCCATATATTAACATGAGGTTACATGTATCAGCTACAGCTGTTTGGGGATCCTGAAATGATGCCATGTGGTGACTACATGTTGCTTACTTGAGCATAATGTTTGCAGTATCAGTGTAGATTAAAGGCATCGCATTTCTTCCCCTTGCTACAGGAAGAGAGCTAAAGCTGCTTTGGTGCCCCAACTCTCAAACAGTCTGTAATTTTCAGAGGGAGAAAGGATTAACTGGTTCTGGGTTTGCAGAGCGCCTGGTACACAAGGTCCTGATTAGAGCTGGCTTTGTTAGAGAAAACAACAATTTAGGAAGGAAAGCGGTTTACAGAAACATCTTGGGTCAATTTGGTTGTGCTTTAGCACAGCCCAGCCTCTGCCAGCCGGTTGGATGCCCGCTGGCCTGTGCCTCAGCGCTGCCGGCCCCCCAGGGCCACGCTAGGGAGGGCGTGGGGTGGCTGCGCCCTCTCCCCAGCTGCCGTGGGCCGCCCACGGCCCCTGCGTAGTCCCCGAGGCTGATCCCGCACAGCCTGACTCCCCCAAGCGCCGTGCTCCTCCCTCACCGTGCCTGCTCTGTAAAGAGTGGGAACTGGGGAAAGGGAACTGTCAGAATACTGAAAGTTTTTACTCAACTTCTGGTCAGAAGGAAACCCAAATTCCATTCATCCAATATGCTTACATAAAGCAAACCAACTGAAGACATGAAGATGTATTTCATTATTACAGTTCCTTCATATATAGTTCAAAAAATTTTAATATCCCCCAACTTACAGAGATGAAGAAGGAAAACAGAGAATTGACCATCAGAAAAAGGATGGAGAGAAAAATTTTTGGATGTAAGCTATTCACAAAGGAAATATTGTTAGGTTCTCCACTTTACAAATATAATTTTAAAAAATGTTTTGTTACTGAGCCCAAGACCTTATATTGGCTTGGACTGCTCTCCGGTTTTACATTAGAACAGATTTCTCCCTCTCTTCTGCATACAGGTAAACAGTATTGCTTTTATTTTACTGAAATGTGCAACCAGATCTTTATCTACACTCCACTTACCAAGCTGTAGTTTACTAGGAACAAAGAGTTAGCTAATGCCCTAATACAGTGGCTGTATTACCACTGTGATTAAATACTAATGCAACCAGTGTTCCAAGAGCTATATGCACAAAACAGCATAGGCTTTGTTGCAGCATCTTTCAAAAGTAGGACATCCTTGGAGATCACTACACGGGGCTCTGAGTGTTCATAAACCCACAAAAACAGCACAGAACTAGCCTTTACTTGTGTTGCACTTTCTTAGCTATTTCATTACAGACTGTAGCAATCTGCATTTGGCATCTCGCTCTGCCATTGCCATACTGAGCCTGACTTTTGGCCTAGGCATCAGCACGGAGGTGGCTGGTAAAGGACAGGCACAGACAGAGGAGGGCGGATCTGTGTTTGGACCAGACCAAATTCTGCCATTGCCTCTGTCACAGCACAGTGATAGACGCTGGTTCAGGATGAGCAGCTGAAGGATCCTCATGCAACACCACTCACTACTCCGCTGCAAAGAAAACCCAAATTGGCAGAAACACCTGCAAAGATCATGTAGTACCTTTCAGCTTTGTAAAGCATTGGGGTGGGGGGAGAGAAAAAAGAACTTTGGAGGTACTGTTGGATGGTTTTTGCTCCTCAGTTTTTTTTCCCAGCTGGAACTTTTTTTTTTTTTAAAGATACATGAATATTTTTATTTTTTCTCCCCCCAAACAGTTGCTTGGAACTACTACTTGGATTACCAAAGAGAATGAGCAAGCAATACACTGCATAAAGCAAAGAAAAGCATGATATTTTCTGAAGTAAAAGCTGAATTATGATGCACGTGAAATTGCAGTATTTCCCCTTTCAATTTTGAACTGGAGTTAAAAACAGGTTCCTCAGTACATGCTGCACCCACAGGCATGTGATCACAACTAAGTTTCAGGTATTGTGCAGTTATTGCATGGAGAGAAGAAAAAAAGGAAGGGAAAAAAAGGTATACAGCAGAAGTTTTGGACGGTTGGCACATCAGGTCCAAATAGATACAACTTGCATAGTATAAGCTCACCCCCCTCGAAAAAAAAAAAGTGAGTCAACATACAAACTAAACCTCAGATGAAGTAATCTGGAGAGGAATAAGTATGGAACAAGTTTAAAGGGTATTTATATCAGCTCTGGAAGCAAAATTTTCAAGGAAGAGTGCTTCCTTTTGCATGCAAATCACACTACAGCTAGATACTACTCAAAATTCTCAAACCAGTAGCCAAAGGGGGAAAAAAAAAAAAAAAAAAGGCACAGCGGCATGAAAAAAGCTCGTATGCCACTCAAGTTATTTCCATAATGTATTTCTAAATCAGAAATCCTTATGAAAGGGAGCCGGGAAGTGACTGCAACAGTCACAGAATCAGTTCATTTCTTTAAGGTACAACATGAGAGCTTTTACCCCACCCTCATTCCTGCCAAGCACAGATCACCATGAAATACATTAAGTTCAAATACTCCAGAACCTCCCCTGTGTGTAGTACAGATTATCATAGCAAAGGCTTTGAACATCAATGTCTCTTTGGTGGTGCTTCTGGTGCCTGGTGCAGCTAGGTAGGATGAGAGGGCTGTCAGACCTCATGTTTCTATCAAAGCTAGACTGAGCATGACTTCTTCATTGATGCTATCAACTTCAGGGAATTCCTTTCAAACGAGGTCCATCAGACATACCACTGTCTGCATCTAGGGAAAACGGGCTCCTTTCTAGCCAGATTAACCTGCTAGCTTAAACTGCCACATTTAAAACCACACACACACACATCCAAGGATATATTACAGTGATGTGGCTTGTGAGCACATATCCCAGGGCTCCTGCTGCCACTAATGATGTGGAGCCTTCCATGAAAAACTCTTTTGTTGTATTTCATATGACGGTTTATCTGTGCTCCATGATCCAAAGTCCTCCTCGCCCCATCGCATATAGCTGGAGCTCTTCCACCTCTGCCCATTGCTGACCACCAGTCCGGCCAGTGAACGCGACCAGCGTGCTGCCTCTGGGGGAGCAACACAAGCACACTGAGAAAAATTCAAAAGCCTTAGTAACGAAGTGTTTGCTTCCCAGATGCCCTAATGTAGCAAGTCAGCAACATCCAGAACAGTTCATTCCTAGCTTTCTATGACTGACATGATAGGATTCTTCAATTATTAGCTTCTTTTTTTCGCTGCAACAGAAGATGACATATGTTTGCATAAAAGAAGGAGACTAAAAAAATTGTAAAGAGGTGTAAGTTACAGATGTTGAGTTACACGAGTGGCCACAATCTTTCTTGTTGTGGTCCGTAAGATGCACGTGTGAAACGCCGCTTTGAATATATAAATTGGGTCTTAGGGAGATTACTAGAAAAAAGTGCAGAAGGCAGCACTTCATTGGATTCCTAATATCCAGCATATCAACTAATTATGAATCACCTTTTGCAGAGCGCATTTCCCCAGGGCATCTTGGCAGGCAGCGGATGTCAACGCGTGAACAGTTCACCTCAGTATTTTCAGGTCAGACTATATCCTAAATGGGTCAGTGCAACATCAGGCAGAAAGCACCCTTCCTTTCTAAAAACAGAAGCTGACAGCTTTGCGCAGGCCCCTTACAGCCCATCTTCTTGCAGCTGGGGCAGCTGCACTTACGTGATTACTCCTTTTACCTCACGGCAGACCTTTACTGGCAGGGCCACTCCAGAGTAACCGTGTCTCATAGTGCTCTGGCAGAGGTCTATTAATCATCAGCGGGTTAAAAGGTCAGATTAGTAAATCTGCTTAAGGCATAGGCCCGACAGGCAGGGGCAAGGTTCTCAACCAAGGACGTTCAGTACAGCCACTGCTAACGTGACTCCACTTCTCTGGATGTACAAAATGCCCAAGCAGGCAGACGAAGTGCACTGCACTCGCAGGCGCTGCCTTCACAGGGTGAAGAGTCCATCCAGGCTCTGACAGACTGCTCTAACCTTATAGGCACAGATACTTCATGTGTTAAGAAGTACAATAAATCCAACATGCTTATATTTCCCAGACAGAAAACCCAGATTATTAGCAACAGTTACCAACACAATTACCACAGGAGTTCTCAAATGGATTTCTCTACATTCTTGCCTACATCCTATTTTTCTGATCCCTATGAGGTTGCACACCAGCACATCTCACAGCTTAAAGCTCAAAATTTTACTGCTGGAATTTTGACCAAAAGCAATAGGAACATAATATAGAATATAGGCTTAGAGGAGAGAAAAAACAGGTAAAGGCAAAAAAAACGAATGAGCAACTAAAATACAATTTTGGTGGAAGAAAAAAGAACCTTTGGCCTGAGTCTCACTGCCACTTTGACATTTTCTTACAGAAGTTCATGACAGTTTTGTAAGTGACACTGACCAAAACCTTCAAGTCACAGTATCTTGAGTGAAATTTTTAAACATGCTATACAAGCAAAAAGTTCAGCTGTTTCCACCTCTCCTTAGCATTGGCAAGGTTATCATTACACTGTGTCACTGCTGTAAAACAAATCCAGTCATCTACAATTGCACCACAGAGAAGATGGCTCTGCTGAAAACAGGGGAGGGACTGCATCTGCTGGGGTGTGCCAAGCGAAACTCATCAGCATCACAGCACATGACTAAGCATGTATTCGGGTACGTCAATACTCAACCACCAATTTGAAAATAAAGGTACTTTCTTTTTATCTTCCCCCTCCCACCAATCTGTAAATATGGGAAAAGACAGACCATTGCAAATGAAGTTTAAGAAACCTTAACAAGAAAAAAAAAAAAAACAACACACCACAAGATATGAAACAACTGTTTGCACAGGACAGTGACTGTTAATATTCTATTTAAGATTAAAATGTATCAGGTAAGAAATATTAGAAATGAGGATCCTATTTCTAAAAATAGAAAGGTGACTGCAGATACACTTGACAGAGACTATTCATGTGAATACAGGCCTGTAAGGTAAATAAAAAAATAATGTAAATGTTGCCTTTTTTGCTTAATTCTAATTGTGACAGGTAATACTTATGTTGTCAATACTACTTTCTAATGACTAGGTCCAGAACAATCAATTAGTTTTCATTTTAAATTCCCCAGACCTGGTAGAAAAGAGAAAAGCTCTCTCTCTTCTGGATATCTTCCCCCAAGAAAGCAGAATAATCATTAACATCATAATGGAATCATCAGCCAAAGGAAGAAAACACTTTTTGGCTTCACTTCCTCCTCCAAAATTAAAAACCACATTAATTTCAGCCCTGCATCTGGCATAGTATCCCAGCAAAATATTAGACATCAGATAAAACCCATAAAGAAAGTAGAAAATTTGGAATAAAAACATGAGCTGCTTCTTAGTATGGCAAAGGTGTATTTTTCTCATTAGAGAAACAGTCATTAAAAATAAATGTAACGAGGGCTTCCATGAACTCATCAGAAGCACTGATCACAACCTTACAAAGTCTGTTGATATCTAGTAGGAACGTCAGACAAAGTAATGAAGTAAGTTTGCTTTCTACTTTGTAGAAGTACCAGTAATTCTCACACACATTTTCAATAAACTTTGCATGCAGGTTAGCATATTGGCTGCACGACACCAGATTAGGCAGACAGACAAGGAAACCCTTGCCATTCTTTGCTTGTCTGTATGTTACTTCAGTAGAGCGAATAAAACTGAAAAGAAGTGATTCACAGTCTCTTTGCGCACTAGAACTATTAGAGTAAAAAAACTGTGATGTAGCTGCACCAATATTTACTTCTAAATTAAATCTTGTATGCAGATGCAGACCTGCTATACTATATATGCCATTCCTTTATCTTAGAAATCAGTGAACTAAAAAGACACACTTAAATAATTATACAGCTATTTTCCAGAAGCCAGTGTTTGTAGTTATACTGGCTTCAGATTTCAAATGAGCCAGATCGCCTTACGAACATGTATCCTATGAAGTTTTGGGTCAGTTATGTCCTGTTGAATGTTTTACTTGTCAAAGAACTCACAAAGCTTTACCTCAAAGGGCAAAAGTTTCATATTGACATTGCTTTGTAGAACTACCTGCTTTACCTGACCATCTGAAGGATGCATACAAATGCTCCGTTAGAAAAAGCTGACTCAAGAAACTCTGTCAAATAGCGTTAAGTCATTTGTGTATTTTATTGAACGTCAGGTTGAACCTTGGACTTACCTTTGTAAGAGGAAAGTATTGTGAACAACACACAAAAATGTCTCACCTTGCTCTGAAATAGCCATGTAATTCCTTTTGTTCTCTATTAATGCATGATAAACATAAAATAAATGGGAGGCAAATAATTTGACTCCATAACTCAGCTTGAAGATGCTTCTACACGCAAGTTACTAATAACATCAATCGATTCATTAAGTCAGGTAGTAGCTAAAGAAGTAGCTATATACAGGTTCGGTGGTATATGTTTAAACGCATGCATAAAGAAGGCCTTCAGATATTATCAAGCTTCTGCATTTGTCATGAAATAGCGTTGGAAATATCGCTGGAGCCCTCTACATGCATGCATTCAGGAAACAATCACAACCCCTTCCTCGGTGAGAAAGAAAATAACCCTGCCTTTTGCATTTTTGTATAGGCAAGTGTAAGATAAAGACCTTGTGGATCTCCTTTCCCACATAAATACACAGAGGAAAACTCCCCATTGTGGAGTTTCATTCCCAGATCTGAAGGAAACCCAGACAGAAACCCCGTCCTCTGAGCGAGGGGCCAGCATCCACCTCTGCCACCCGCACCCAGGCCTCTGCCAAGCTCCCGGTACATGACACAGCTTCGCCTTCCTGTGCCAGCACCTGCTGCTTCGCATCTCCCAAAGCCATCTCCCTCACAGGGCTGCCGCCAGCCCCAGGATATCTTAACTCTGCGTTGAAGCACAAGAAGTGCTGAACTGCCCGAGGTCGGCATCCCGCTGAGCCCACCTCCAGGGGTGAAGTGGTGCTCCCGAAGGAATAAAGCCATTCCCCTTCGTATGCTATTCTATATTTATCTTGAAAATTGGTATGTGAAGTATTCATTAAAATTACTCTGCAGAGGATACTAAAGGCAATTTTTTTCCGCACAACTTGCACAAAGCAGGTTGGCCTAGTGCACATTAACCTGTTTTCCTGTCCGCTTATCTAAGCATCAAAGTTACAAATAAGATGTGGCTGACCTGTAGCGCTGGTTCTGTCTTACTTGTACCGCACAGAGTAGCTCTGCAGTATGTGCTGGGGAGTATTACATTACTCATCACCCCTCTGCTGCAGTTTCAGCTCAGATACCTACTCCCAAATATATACCAGGTACGCAGGACAAGACCCAGTGCTTCATTAAATATTTGGCACATTGTCTCAAATTACCTTTGACACACAGGGTTATTTATACATCGTGGCACATTGCATGCCTCTGCGACAAGATAGCATCACACAATACTGTATGTCAGGAATGCAGGCAACAGATTTAAACCAATCCCCACTTCAAGACACTTCTACTAGGAAGCAGGTCACAAACTGAGTAATATCCGTTTTATGCACTGAAAAATGTATGCTATTCATTTCCAGGAAATAAAGTCAACCACCCTAATCCTTCTCCCCTCTCACATACACCCTCCATCAGAACAACAGAAAGGTGGTTTCTTTTGTCTTAACAGGTTCGCTGTTGGGATGTATTTAGTTCTTTATGCAAGCCTTATTCTTCCTAATGCATTTGCTAGGACACCTAATGTTGACTTGGTGCAAGGGCAGTGTCTCAGAGAGTAATTACAGCAAGAGGTATTTGGTTACATCCATTGAATTCAGCTTTGAATACGCACCAATAGTTCATATTTACAGAGCTTGTGTCCAAGCCTTAAACATGTGCACATTTCTGATATTCATTCAACCACATTAATGTTCTGAACACAAATACTGTACAGAGGAGTGTCAGCTGTTACTTTTAAAAATCCATAGGTAGAAATGGGAGGAACATACAGTCTGCATTCATCTTATGAAGCAAAACTCTGAAATCTGAAAAATGGCTCTCGACTTCAATATTATTCTGTCCCTACAGCCATGCAATCACTTAAACAATTTTCTGAACTTATAGAAACAGTTGGTTGCACAGGTGGCAACCACAGGAATCCTTAGCACCCAGTGAAAGGGGAAAACCAAACACTGGGCTGAAGGCTGGGAGTTTGGATCTGAAAGAGAACTCATTCACATAAATTATCCAAACCCAAATATCACATTTCATCAGCAGTTCCTTCAGTCCAGCTAGGATGGAAATGAGTCCTGGAGAAGCAAGTTCTCTTCTCAGGATGCTCACTCCTTTACGACCTCTAACAGGAGAAAAGCAATGGAGATTCAAGTGTACAAGTATATACTGTGCCAGATCCACAGCTGGGGTGAAGTGACAATGACAAGAATATTTAAAATACATAAATAAATAAAATCAGCACTGACTATATATTTACTACCATGAAGTCAAGCCCAAGTACCTCCTGCAATACAAGCCCGGAATTTTCTCCTAATCAGTTCAGATTGCTACTTAAAACTATTCCTCAGCTCAGCACAAGGTGACACTGCATAAAGAAAATCCATAATAAACAGCCTGATAACAAGCATATACAACAGATGATCCTGTATGAAAAGAAGCTGATCTCATGAGTAAGCAGAAACCAAAAACTACCCACTATCTTCTAAAGTTCATTAAGGGTAATGTTTAACCAGAGGGTTTTTTCAGCAGAGAACATTGTGTTGCATTATGAATTTCTCCCTTGCTTTTAGCAACTGCCTTCAGAGACTGCATTGCTTCTCTAAATCCTTCTGTGCTGCTCCCTGTGTGCGCAAGTTTAGAGGCCAAGGGTATTGCACACCCCTAACACCACTAACAGATGGGACTCACCTCAGCCAATAACACAGATTATAGTTATTGCGATATACTCTCATCCGATTACATGCAAAAAAGAATTCCACTATCTGCCAAACCCAAGTCTTCTCAAAAAGAGGGGAAAATGCATCTTCTGCTCCTGCTCCACTTTCTCCTTTTTTTTTTTTTTTTTAAACTGTTAATATTTTTTTGCTGGACTCCATCATATATGATTTGCACGTGATAGACTAGGAAAAAACGTCTTGGAAGATTTAAAAGCCTTCCAATTGGCTTTTGGAGTTGCCTATTCAGGTAAGAAAACGGCAAAATATGTTATCTGAACCAAGTAGTATTTTGATGTACTCAGTCTTTCAAAAGTAACACTATATTAAAAAAAACGTAAAATATGCAGAAGAGTTAAGATAAGCACTTGAATTACCAAAGACTATTTAAAGTTGATTATAAAACATCCCTACATATTCCCAACAAAAATTTCACATGGCTTCGGAAATTCTATTTTGATGCTTGGCTATGGCAGTTATATAGAAGGATAAACTGTAACACCCCCTTGGGCATTACTGCAGTCTACACAGGCAATAAGCTGCAAGCTTAAAAGGTCTGAGAAGGATTTATCGTGAACTAACGGATCCAAAGAACCTGCTTTTTGAGAAGCCAAAACTCCACAACACATACTTCCAATGCCAGGCACAGTAATTTTAAAAACTGAATTGGTAATATCCACTTGACTGAATGCAGCAACGGGAGAAACTGCTGGCATTATTTGTCCAGACTAATGCAGATGAGATGCCAGTGACAAGAACAAAAGTTTAAATCTAATCCCTATATTTCCATCACACAATTCAAGAAACAGTCTGCCTGAAGGAGTCAGGCCCCAAATAGGAAGCTTTCGGAGACCAGTTAACAAAATGTAGCGAAGTGTCCAGAAACAGACAGGCAGGTGATCTCTGAACCCATGGGTTGTCTTCAGAATTATTCCCCCCTCACCAGGTCTTACCATCACAGCTCTAGGAGGAAAAAAGCAAGAAGAAATGAACCCAAGTTTCCTCCTAGTTACATCAGTGTTACTGGGACACTGAAATAAAAATAATCAGAACTGGAACTGAATATAAGCTAGGGCACTAGTGTCTATTATAATTTGTGTTGTGCTAGGGTCTCCCTTTCCCAACAGAGAATTGGGCTTCTCTTCCCCCCTTCCCCACGCAGTAGATTGCCCACAAAAATTTGGAGGGGACAACAAAACAAAACAAAGAAACCCCAAACCAAAACCCCTCACTGAATGGCAGTCCAGAGCAGGAAGAGGGGTTGATCACATACACAGCTCCGATTTAAACACAAGTCAGAATTTTTTTCATTTCATGGAACTAAGAGTCTAAATATGACAAAAGATCATTTTGGGGAAGTTCTTACTTGCTTGTAAATGTAACTATGCATAGATGAAAGAGTTCTTCTTAGTTATCTTTTCCATGTCAAAAATAAACCCAGCAATTTCCAGAATGTGTCACAACACAATATTAACTACGTATCTACACGGTCACTGAATCAGTGGACACTTAATAGCCTTAATTTAGAATATCAGTATTTGCTGGAAACAGTCTAATGTACCGTGCTGGAATACCCCGAACTACTAATACCACTTCTGAAGGAGTCAATTTGCAGCATAAACACCTCTAGAACTGGTCCTAGTGATGAGCAAAGCAAACAGTGTGCCATCCCTTAGCAGCCAGGCTGCCAGACACAGAGCAGAGGATGCGTTCTTCAAATTAATGGACTCTTCACACAGAAAGAGCTTGAAAAGAAAAGGTGCATCAAAGAAACAATTTGCTCACATACAAAATGCACACGCTAAATGTATATTATACAGGTACACACGAATTATACAGATATATGCGTGCCGGGCTGCCTGTACAGCCATACAAAGCAAGCCCTCAGCCTTCCTGTAGCTTGTTGGCTCCGGATACAACACGCAAGCAAGCTGAGAAAACAGAAGGACCGTATGGGGAGGCAGACCTCAATTTCAGTCATCTGAAATTGTCTTCATTTTAAGGGAATCAAAACACACCATGCCCCTAAGAAGCAATGCCTCTTCCACTAGAAAACAGAGTTCTGCTGACGCCAGGGGAATCAAACTGAGATGAAGGACTCCTGAGGAACAGATACACGTTACCAAGGACTCACAACAAATGTTACAGCCACGTGGAAGAGTCCCAATGGGAAATATATAGCATTTGAAAGTTTTCCCTTGAGTTTTCAAGATACTAATTACAAAATACCAGAGCAGTGAGACAGCTGGAGCAGATACAAGGTACGTGCTAAAAGAGGTGAAAGACTTAAAGCATACTCACGGAGAAACCAGACAGCAATCACCTCTCTTGTTTTATGGTTTCTTACACTTAAAGAACATCTCCAGCCAAAAAATAGTCTCTCTTATCTCCACAAGGAATGGGACATGCACACCAGACAAGAAAACTCTGCTTTAGAATATCTTAGAAAAAACAAAATCTTTTCAGATCATACTTTCTTCTAGATTCTAGACAAAACTGAAGGAAACCTGAACTCCTCACAAACAGCAGTGCAACCACCACCCTGATATCAGGGGTATTTTACTGCTGTGCATCTTTAGGGCAGCATTAAGGCAACTAAGAACAAAAAAAAAAAAAAAAAAAAAAAAAAAGAAATGCAGAGTTTCAAACAGAGACGACTTCTCATTTCTGAGAAGTATACTTCACTGGTTTGCTAAGAATTCACCTAATTTTACAGATAGGGCAGGAAAAGTCACCTCACTTGCTACAGGCCACGTGGCAAGAGGAATTTGGATGCAGCATCCTTCAGTTTCCCATCGGAACTTCATTTCTCCACCACACAGTATAAGCTGCATCTCCAGTATCTTTTTCTAGTACTATGAAGAGAACAGCACTAACCAATGTCAAGCAGCATTTTAAAACCTTTATTTGTCACATATCACCTTGACAGATCTGTTTAATGTGGGAGATAACATATGTTTTACAGCAACAATCTTGAAAAGGAGAACTGAATAAAATCCATGAGTCGAATGCGCTGGTACCTGGCTGGTCAGCCCAGTCATAAAGCAGCCTCCCAGCACACAGCCTTGCGGTATGGGGAAGCCAAGAGGTAGGAAAAGGACTGAGAATTTCTCAACCCAAGGCTTCAGCTGAAAAAGACCATTACGCCTGTGCTGTAAGTAGGTGTGCCCATTCACACCAGCTGATTTACAGAATACTGATGTCTTCTGGCATAGATGGCTGGTGACCCCATCACCCCAGCCCTGTGCTATTGCCACTGCAGGCTCTGCTGTCTGCCCGAGGGGGGAGGCAGCAACGATAAGGAGGAGGTGGGGCGAGATTCAAGTCAGGGGAGTAAACTGGCTAATTACTGCTTTGGGCAGCAAGTAAAATGCTTACAAAGATAAATACAGCACTTGTATTTTAAAGACAACTTGTATTTTCAAGCAGAGAACCGTAAAATTGCTGTACATTTTTCCAGTTTCTAAAGAAATGAAACATGACAAAAACCGAGACTGAACATAAGATTCAGTTTGAGTAAGACTAAGATCAAGGATGTGTTCAGTCAACATAACCTAATTCTTAAAACGACTACTGACCTCATGATACACAGAGAAAAACTGTATAATATCTCTAAAGTTAGGAGCAAAAGTTTGCTGATGCTTCACTACAGTATTTTAGAAGCGCATTTTTCAGATGCATCCTCCAGAAAGGATAAAACCCACTGTATTTATAGAAATACCCAGATACTTCAAACTAAGAATACATGGACATACACTTATTTAGAGTGCTTGTGTAAATGATAACAGACATGAATTCCAGTTTGGTTGCTGGATAATCTGTTTTCCACCCATGTAATATAATTAGCAACCAACAGAGTGGTGAAATCAGGGAAGCAAGATGCCCTCTTTTCTCCCAGATCAAGGCACTTCATGAACATCAATTAGATGTTGTTAATATCCCTGGGAGGCAAGCGTGACAAGTCTTATTAAACCATTTTAAAGATTAGGACACTGAGTCACAGATTAAGAACTTCCTCAAAACCAACAGCAGAGTCAGAGAGGGGGCAGCTACACCCCAGCCAGGCCTGGCGGCACGACACTGCACTGCTCCACCTTATTACAAGATTTACAGTCTCCAAGGCAAAAAAAAAAAAAAAAAAAAAAAGAAGTCCATGCTCACATGAAGTTTCCTTGTCATGCCAACATGCCTCAGTTTTGACCTGCAGGGACCATCCTTAGATACAAGAATGCAGTTTGGTTTCCACGCTCAGATCATGTTTTGGCTGAAAGTACCAACAAGGCTGCCAATTGTAAACGATTTTTAAAGTCGGCAGAGACCTCCAGATCTTTTCCGATAAGCTTGAGAGAGAACTTAAAACTTTTTGATACTGGTTCAACCCTATAAGCCTAAGGGCAAATAAATCTACAATCATCAGTCTTCGAGCCAACCCACGGCCAACTATCTGAATTCAAGTCACATGCTGAATTTACACATTAAAAACGTAGTGAACATGACAAGACAATTACTATCACAGGTTAATACATACTTCAAAGCACAAAGAAAAACCCAACAGATGCCATATTCCATTAGTCCAAAAGGTGAGCAGAGAAGGATGTTGCGCCGATTAACACACTCATTAAGACGCATCCAAACTCATAGCCCACTTCTGTGTTGTAACACATTTGGAAAGCATTTTGCTGTCTTAATCGGAGGATACTCACGAAGCTAAAGATCATTTTTACTTTTCCTGCGTCGCCCTCCGACACAGCACGAGAGCGAGCCCACGGAGCTACCCTGCGTTACTACAGCCGCGCAGGGGGCAGGTACCGCCCTCAGCTGTGAAAGCGCCACGGCCGGCAAAAACCCAAATCCGCAAAAGAAAGCCCAGGCTGCCGGGCGCAGCGAGCTGCCGGGCGCCCCGCCGGGCACCAGCCGCGCGGCCCTCCGCGCCCCGCCGGGCACCAGCCGCGCAGCCCCCTGCGAAGGGACGGCGCGGCCCCGAGCGCCGCCACCCGCGGAGGGAGAGCCCGGCTCTGGGTGCCCTCACCCGCGGAGGGACCCTCCGGCAGTCGCCGCCACCCGCGGGGAGTCCCGCTCCCACCGCACCTGCTCCGCCCGCGGCAGCGCGCCCCCCGCCCCGCGGACCTACCGGTGGCGGCGGCGCCGCTCCGCATGCTGCCCGCGGCTCGGCTCGGCACGGCGCGGCACGGCACGGCGCCGGGCGGCTCGGGGCGGGGCGGGGCCGGCGGGGCGGGGCGGGCCGAGGCGGGCCGGCCGCCCCAGCCCCGTGCCAGCCGCCGCCGGGCGCCCTTGTGCTTCGAGCAAGGTGCGTTCCCCCCCCCGCCGCCGCTGATCAGGATATTCCCCCCCCCCCCACGCCCCCTCGTGGCTTTTCGGGACCGGCCGTGCCCGGTGCCGCGTGGGTCCCGCACCCCGCTCCGCCTGCAGCCCCGGCTGGCGGCAGGGGCTCACCTGCTGGCCCGGGTCCGGCCCTGAGCGGCGTCCCCCGCGGTTGAGGCAGCGAGGGGGCGGTAGAGAAGATGCTACCTGTAAATTGGGGAAGTGGTGCGTGTGTGTCAGCACATCCGGCAGAGCGTGAAATAGGGAACTCAGAAACGATTTCTTCTGTCTGTTTAGGCTCTATATTTGAGGAAGCTTAAAGGTTGTCATATATTCAGGAGATTTAAGAAGATTTAGGTCAGCAAGCAAATGGAAAACTACTGGAAAGAAAGTTCAAGATTGACAGGTAATGTAACTCACAGCACTTACACTACAACTCCTTGACTTTCATCAACAATAACAACATCTTGCTAATAGTAGAAGTGAAGTTTTATGAAAAAAGAAAGAACAAAAACAATTAGGATTCACTTGAACTGCTGCAACAGGGAGGGTAAAATGCTCCACAGCTAAAGCTCATACCTACTAACCTAAAGGTTTGATAAAAAACCTCAGCAAGCCTACTTTTATGTAACCTAAAACATTCATAAATATCTTGACATGCACCACACAGATGCTATACCTTAAGTGACCTTGAAGAAGGCTGTAGCAGAACAAACAAGCAGGACCCTAGTCTGCCATAACATGAGCTACCTGACCTTTTTCACACTTGCCTGCTCTGAGCCAAATTTAAAGCTACTTTGGATAACATGGAGAGAAAACAAGTGTGAATGTGGCCCTATTTATCCATGCACAGCTGAATGTAACACAATCTCTAATGAGCCAAGCATTTAACCAACTCTCCAAAATAATTTGTTGACCTCAAGGTAAGCATTTTGTTGTGGAAAATACCTCCCATTTGGGTTGAAATTTCTCTTCTAGCTTCTTGCATCTTGCTTGGCTGAACCCAAGTTTTACTCAATCATTAACTTTTGAATTGCAGTATCTTTATCTGCTTATTTAACTTTGGGAGATTAAATGTACTTTTTCCTCAAAGTGATAAAAGCTAGAATATAGAAATAATGGTGCATACCGTTTCCCTGTTATCTAAAAGACTATCTTCTTAAGCAGCCTTGAGGAAGGGAAGAACAAGGAATGAGAAAATGCTCTTGGGAAACTTCTAGCAAAAGTGATGTGTAATTAGGAAACAGGGATGTGTGTATGACAGAAATAATATCTATATGATTTGTACAAAGTCTTCCTAGTTTCAGGCCAGCATTCAGAGCCACATGAAAGCAAGATTCCTCCACAGAGAACCCAGAAAATACAAAGTCAAAAAGAATTTAACCCCTCTTGGGAAATATTCCGAAACTTCCATCTTTAGGAAAAATGTTCCTTCTTGGTTAGGAAAGATTCTTACAGCACTGGCCTCCCATCTCTCTTCACCTTTACCAAGTGTCCTCTTCCCTCCACTCCTCTCAGAAAAAGTTAGTAAGTCCATAAAAAGATAACCTTCTCCTGCCAAGTCCTTCTGAAATTTCTATGCGCTCCCTAGGGAGACATGTCAGGGGCTGCATGAAGACCACCGGGGACCCTGCTATTCTAATAACTATAATTAGTATATTTACTGATTGTCCTTAAATATTTGAGCTTTGAAAATGGCCAAAAGATGAATGTATAGTTCACACTCACTAATCTTAACTATTATCGTAACCATCTTTTAAAATTATGTTTCATTAGATGTTACTTAACCAGAATTAAGAAATTCTTTATTCACAATCACACCTGCCTCTCTCCAAAAGAAAACATAACTAAGATACAGTCTAATCACACTGGTCTAAGATGAACACACTTCAGTAAAGATTAAATTAATAAACACTAATGAAGAACCACAAATATGGCATTACATGTGGCTCTGTTGGCTACCCTAGCCCACCCTCCCTTACGTGAAGCATGGGACACGCAACCATAAAGGGAAATGGTGACTTCCCTGGGTGCTGCGCAGCCTCCCCTTGCAGTGAGACCAAGTTCCTAATCCATTATTTTTAACAGTGCAGCTGCTTTGTAAATTTTTTTTGTTCAGTCCTAGCCTGTTCTCGCCCGTTGAAAGGATAGGAAAAAGGAGTAAGAATAGCCCTTATGAAAAACAATCCAGCCTTATCAACTAGTATAAAGCCATGCCTGCTAGCTCTGCTGTAGGATGTTCATCCCCTCACTGTGGCTGATTATGTAAAGCACTCCTTTTCCTGACATGTGCAAGCCTATCTATTCAAATTCTTGTAAAAGTAATACTATCTACATATCCAACACAATAAAAGCCCTTCTGGTGGTGTTAAACAACCTGTCTGATCTTTTCTCATTAATTGTGGATTTCTTCAAAGTTAACTGAACTTTTTTATACAAAAGAGATGGTCTGGTTATTATGTCGCAGCCTGCGTCTCAGGAGACCATGCTGAACTCCCTCCTCCACCACTCGTCTCCTTTATGACTTTGAGAATTCACGCATATATGGTGTGTATCAGTTCATGATCTATAGGGTGAAGGTAATAAGACTTCCTTACCTTATGGGGACTTATGAGGGTAAAACCTTGACATTCTACTACATCACGTGAACGGCCATTACAGGTAGCATAGGTATTTTCCTGCTCTTGGTTTGAAGTTTGTCATCATATTCAACTCCGCTGAGAATCAGTAGTTAAATACAAATTTTCATACTCTCTTCCTTCAGTAATGTTTTTTGTTTTAAATTAACATATAAAGCCATTAGAGTGGTTCTTTTGAAGGAATTTTGCTTTACAAATTGAGGAAAAGAAAATAGATCTAAGGAAAGGAAGCTGAATTCTTTATGTGGGAGCATGTAATTTTCCTGGAGCCTGGAATAGCTGGATTTTCTCACCACATGTGCAGGAAATAGCTCTTCCTACCCGATCCTGAATGTATCACATAATACCCTTAGCGTATAATGGAACTATTCTAGTGAGACACCTTCTAAGCAACATTTCTGTTCAAGTTTCTAAACACATTAACAGATTTATACATGTCTATTGAGGAACAGTTCAAAACACTTTGGTTCATTGGTAAATAATGAATATTGAAACTATACCACAGGATCCTTGTTTCTTAATTAAAAAACCAGACAGAAGTACCAACAAAACACACCTAGCTAATTTTCTAGCCCTCTTCCCCCAGATGACTACAAGTTGATTTGTTAGGGAAGTTTGGGGATGGGTTCTTCATCACCCTACTTTCCTCATATTAGCAATTTCTCATACACTCACTGCTTCTGCTGCAGTAACAGTAGTAGGGCTCTCCCACATTGGCACAGAACTGCCAGGATTTATATTTGCCCTGTGGTGCCTCTATTCTTTAAGAGGGCAAGCTCTAACAAACTATTCCACAGCACACCTGGCCAGTAACACATCCCCAGGTTGGTAACATTAGTCCTCCTTTCTTCAACGCAAATATTCTGTTGTTTGGGTTTGGGGCGTGGGGGTGGGGTTTTTTTAGTTGTTGGGGTTTTTTTTTCCATATGTGAATATCTTTTCTGATATTTTGACAAAAAGGAGATAGAGTTTGTCTGATGCAGGTTACTGACACAAATCTAGGAAATTTCACTCTTGGGATCACATGCCTTTGCTGGTTAAATCTCCCTGAAGCTAAAAAGGATTTTGCTGATGTGAAATTTCTAATCATACACCAAATCTGAGCACAGGATGATCTCTTGCTCCCAGTATCATTCAATATTAACTGATTCATTTCCTAAGACACTTCGATAACTGCAATCTCGTATAGGGAGTACCCAGCTAGCCAGCACCAGCCTCTTCAAAATCTTCAGTTCATGAATCAAAAAATTCCTTCTTTGAAGGCAGAAGAAATGAGCCTCACATTCTCTAGGATAACTCTCATTTTAGTAAGGCATAAAATTATAATCCTGTATTTATTCCTACAACATCTCTCATTTCACTTTGTGTAAGGGATAATGTCAGCTTTGGTAATGTTGTAATTACAAATCATGGAAACATTTTTTGAGTTCTGAAAAGCTACAACCAGAACCTTAAGAAGTTTGAAACTTCTCTTGGGGCACATATAATTTTCTAAGGTATATTTGAATTTTGAGAAGATTTGACAGGTAATCAAATAAGGTGGACATTATGAAAAGTAGAATAAATCATTATTATAATAGAGTTGCATTTTCTTTTTCTGTCCTTGTTGTAGCCAGTCTTCTAGTCAGCTGTTAAAAGATTTAGTCTTCCGTAGGGATACATTTGGATTTTTTCCCTAAGGAATATCACTAAAACTCTTCATTTTATTAATGCTAAGTCCTCGGTGCCCTAAGGGCTTTATTCCACAGATATTTGATATTTTCATTTCTGACATTTGGGTTTGTGTGCTCAGATGCAGTTTTGATTCTGCTTTGATTTGCAGAAGTCACTACTCTGAGAAATACATATGAGAGAATATCAAAGGCATAGAGCTGCCTCTCCTGTTGAAATAAATGTCAACATCTCACTGACCTCAGAGAGAAAAGGATCAAGTAATTAAACATTGTTTTGCATGGATTCCAATAGGCTTTGGATCAGGCCTTATTTTCCTAGCTAGTACTTACAGCTTTGCTGCTTTGGATTCTGCTGACAAATGACTCTCTGTAAAACTAACCAACCAAGCTCAACAAAGCTGATAAGATTGCCTTTCTGCACTGCTGTGCTAACACCTTCCCTGAAAATGTACTCTGAGTTTGATCATACTTGATTTCAGATTAAGACTTTGCAGAGCAAAGTGAAACTTAAATGGTAGCTAAAGTGATAAAGAAATTTGAGTTAACGCACAGTCTTTCAAGCCAAATGATTCCAGGCTGTGTACAGCTGGTAAATAGGTTCTGCTTTGTTAGGGTGCTAAAACATCTGCATGAGCTGGTAACTGTCAGCTGCTTAAAGGATGTCACATTGCAAAATAGCCAGCTAGGTTGCTTCAGATTATATCAGGAGAAAAATATAGTGATCTGTGATAGAGATGTTGGGGAAATTTTGTGGAAAAAAAACCAATAAAAACAACACAGAAGACTTGTGTATTTAGCACACACCTGCATGAAGATAGTTCCTAGAATGTGCCTGTCAGTGAATAAAGGCAATCTTCTGTAAATACATCTTTAATACAAATTAACCATTCTGTATGTGTTGTCAGCAAGAACCTGAGATTATTTCTTGTCTGTGGGAAACCTTCTGTCAGAGACAAAGATCACTTTCCAGATGCTTTGATGTTAGCATATTATATCTTAGCAGAGACTTTATTTAATTAAATGTTATTTATGTTTTGTGGGTGTTACTGAACAAAGTCTTCCCTGAGTGTCATTAGTGGAAGAATGACAGAGTTCGAACCAGTGAGGACCATCATGATAAGTCTGAGTGCAGAGATAGTCTCTGGTGATATTTTAGGGAATTACTGTTTCTCAGACAGCTGAACACTCAGACATCCTTGCCTAGCTCAAGGATGAAACCACAACACTTCTAATTGCCATGCTTCCAGTTTCACAGATTCTTACTCTTCATTTTTAAGTTAAACACTTCTAGTTAGTGTTATTGTGATTGTTTCTTTAATGAACATGACTCCGTATGCATGAGAAAACCCATGTTGGAAGTTTAATGCTAAATCTCTTTTTTTTCATTCTCGTGGAAGGAGGTACTTTCTTTGGCAATTCCAGAGTTTACTTTGGGAGATTCTAGTGACTGATCATCTACTGTGCTGCATTATGCTGTATTAGAGAAGAGATGACCTCTCTTCTCATGCTTAGCCAGGAAGGAATGGCTAGGAAGGAAGAAGATGTAGTCTTTTTTTAAAATTATCTAACACAAATGTTTCTAACTTGCTCTGTGGAGATAATAGAAAACAATCAGCAACTGCTGGGTATCATTTTGTCTATTATACATTATTTTCTGTCTTCACAGCATGAAATAAATAAATTATATGTATTCAACCCCCCTTTGTTTAAAAAATAAGGTTGCTAAGAAACAAGTTATGCATGTTTAATGCCATTTACAATCAGCATTTATATAAAAACATGAAATGTAGCCATGATGCACTTGGAGACTATTACAGTGCAACTGAAATGCAAACTCGTGGTCTAGGCAAAGAAGAAGAAGAAATGTGAATTTTACTGTCATGTCCTAATTAGGACTCTGGCCAATGTATGATTACAACTTCTAAAGTTCCTTTCCATGTTCTGGATTCTGTAGGAAATGTCAACTAATGTCACTGACATTTTTACTCTCATATTTACTCTTTCTTCAAGATAACGTTGATACGGATTTCCAAAGGATACTGTCAATAAGAGTGGAATAACTAAAGACCTATAGGTTCCACAGAAATTGTGCATATCATAGTTATATATAGTTCAGCAAGAAAAGCGTTGATGCAGATAAAAATTTGGTTTACCTGTAGGTTTGCATTTCAATCTGATTTATATGTGTTACAAATATTTGCATATGTAAACTTTGTTCAGAAATACTCATTCGTTGTCATGGTTCAGGAGGTAAGTGATTATGCACAATGAAATATGCATATTGACATTTTTCCCTACTATGCTTATTGGTAAGAAAGAAAATTTCATCCAGCCTCCTACCTTTCATTGGAGTCAATCCTATGCTCATTTAAACCAATAACCAACTTTTCTTCTGACTTCATTCAACCGCAAAAACAAAAAAAACCCACTGACATCTGTTAAAAGCAAGGATTCCACAGTCCTCGCCAGAGGCCAAATAGCAGCACAGCAACACAACTGGTAAAGCTAAAGATATTCATGGCATTGATAGGCTACCCACAGTACAGACACAAAAGAGGCTTTTTCCTAAACCTGGTGTTATAAACTTGTGAGTTGTAGGTCTCTAATCACTACCTTAACCTTAGGAAAATTATCCTCAAAAGACTGGACTTCTTTCTGGGTAAAAATTACAACAGTGTTCTCCAGCTGCTACTCAGGAATATGTTCTTGAAAGTTTAATTGCTTTTTAACTACCCACTGCAACTTCAGGTTTTTTATTTTATATCCAGCTAGTGCAGCATTGAAGATTTCTTTTTCTTATCTGATCACAGAAAAAAAGCAGCTTACTCCTGTTTCTACCCTTTCATCCCTGGTTTCTTAAATGGGGCCTAAAGCCATTTACCTCTTTAACCTTATGTGATAATTAAGTTGCTCAAGCTTAGTCAACTTCAGTTTTCCCAGTTAAATTGGCCCTCTTCCAGCATTGTCAGTTTTCCATAAACCTATAGGGAAGAGCTCAGCCTTACATAATGCCTCGGCTCCCAGAGGAGCTCAGCACTGCCATACAGATGCAGGCCATGCATGGACATCAGTGCTACCGAAATCCATCTGTGAAATTCAGAGTGGCTCAGGAGGACACAACCCTCTTCAACAGTGCTTATGAGAGGGAAGACAAGTACTAAAGCCCACCTGGCAGAGCAAAAGAAGTTTTACAGCAAGCATTTGACGTGTTGAGACCACATGTGGAATAAGGCTAGGGTCATTCATCTCCCTGCCATAAGCTTTGGCGATTTCAAAGATGTTGCAGGTAATTCAGCTCCTATTACTGCCTCCCCCCGAGACGGCAGGCTCTGCAGCACCACCACTTGGCTATTGGCTTAGCACTTGACAGAGAGGTGCCACCTCATGAATTACCGCCAGCTCCCAGGGTTAACACTAAGGCTTGTTGAACAGCCTCCTTTCTGTTGTTTGGGTTTTCTTAGCTCATGTGATCTCACTGGATCACAGCACAAGCAATATTGTTCTTGACAACCTGTAAAATATTTTTATGAACTCCATATTTTAGTATTTAAACATGTCACGTTAGCAACTTCAAACGAAAAAGCGTAGCTTAAAGAGAGACCTTTTCAGAGTTGCACCATCTGCCAATAGCTTTCCAGTCTCAGTGCCAGCATAAAAAAAAGGTGTTCTTTAATTAAATTTAAAAAAAAAAGAGGTCCTGTGCATCTGCAAATTTGTCAACAGGGCAGTTGGCATCCCTCCACCCTTCGTGCTCGTGCATACCCAGAGTTTGAAATATCAGATTTCAGCTGGTGAAGGAGGAGCCTGAACACACCAAGAGCAAAACCACTTTGAACTCTCCGGAATGGTAACAGCAGCACTTGGGGAGAAAACAAAGCCTGGGCACAAGTGCTTTTTCACGACAGCTGAAACGAAGACATCTAACAACTGTCACATTCCCAGGGCAAATCTTGTTGAGCAGAAACTTAGTCCATCAGCTTGTTGTATGATTGCTCCATGTAGTTCACAGAACTGGCATTTCTTTCAAGTGCCCTTCATAGGTTATTTAAAATTCATACATGAGATGATTGACCTGTGAAACTCAGCACAACTGAAAAGTCGTCTTCTGCCATTCAACCTTCCTGATTTGAAAGCACTTCTTTCTGCATGTGAAGTGCTTCTTTTTGCTATATTGCATCCTTGCAATTTCTTAATGAGGAGTAATTATGCTGCTCTTTCAAGATACGCATCTGGCATCACCCATTCACCAACATACTGTTTAACAATGTATAAGCTAAAGACTAAAAGGTATTTTCAGTATTAAAAGAAGCCAATTTGAAATAACTTCACAGGATTCAAATGGTTTATTTACAGTAGTGCAATACTTCCTGGTGATCTAGAAATCGCTGTCTGGCCTTTCACTTTCACCGACACAGACAAGTATTTGTTGTCAGACAGTAAAAAAAAGTTTAGATATACATGGATAATTCATATTAAATTTCGACAAAATACAGTCGCTATCTAACAGACTGTTTCAGAGAATGGTTTACTGTGAAACTTTACAGATGAAACTTCTCTATTAAAAAAAAAGTTCTACATTTCAAGCAGACTTCCGTCTTTAATTAATTGAATTAAATGGCTGGTTTCCTTCATGAGCCCTGCCACTTCTCTCATCATTTACTCCAGGAAGTGATAGAGTAGGATTTTTTTTTTTAGTGTACAGTAGTAGGATTTTTAGCTAACACATACACTTCACTGTGTGCTCATGGAGAGACAGCTTATATGTACTTTTTTATTTCACAATATACCCAGATTTTGGAAACTTGCCCACTCTTGCCTTCTGTTTTGCTTAAAACATTAGTCTACAAAGCATCAATAAGCATCTTAAACTAAACTAATGTCTGCATGTCATTATTTATAAATGTGTAGGCGCTTGCCTGGAGGCAAAAGAACCCATAATACTGCTACCATTTATTGTTATTTATATTTAGCTTTTTCTTTTTTAGTGAGGGTTTTCCTACAGCATTTTTTTGTTTCAGGTTTTAGTTTGGCCTGCCCTTGCTACTGTATGTCATACCATTTTCACCCTTGCAGCTCTGTATGCCAGCCAAAGAAGGTCAGCTGAGAACAAGGGGTTGGAGCATCTCCCAGGGCCTGGCTGGGCTGTATTACTAGCACTTCTGTGGACAAATATGCAAAGTTTAATGAAAGCAGTGGGAAGACTCCCACTGGCTTTGGTTAGCTTTGGATCCGGCTATAAATTAGGAAAGTTTGATTTTAGTTCCATTACTTGTCTGCAATATTTTTTTCCTGTGTTAACAACATAGCTCCTCTTTAAACAATGACAGAACTGCTCTTTTCAGTCAAATGATCAGTTTGTCAGTAAGTCATACTGTAATACGACCAGATAGGGATCCTAAGATTGCTGCTAACTGGAGGGGGGAAAAAAAGATGCCCTTTCTGGTTTTGTGGACAAAGTCATTGACTTCAAGGGAATCGTACTGTATCCTATTATGCTTTGTATTCAGCATGTGGTAAAATACCATTCTGAAAGGGGGGAGTAGCTGTTACCCTACCTTTCCAGAAGAACAAAGTGAAGACAAATCACAGTCCTAGGAAAAACTAGGGAAATGATAGGAAAACTTGTGTAAGGCAACTCACTAATTTAACAATGGCAGAAGCAGTATTAACGCAGGAATTCCTAGCTTCTGTGTCCCATTTCTTGCTCTCTCTGTATGTATGATATATGACATATACATACTGTATCACAGAAGAAAGCACATAGGAAGTGCACAGTAAATCAGGATTTTGTCAGTTTAACAAGGGTATGTTTAAAGAAATATGTGTTCTTGGAATCAAAAGCATAGGCCTTGAAAACAAAAGGACAGCTATCCAGACAGTTTATTTTGAAGTTTAAAAGTGATTACTGTCCCTACACATTCATCTGAGTAAGATAAAGATGTAAAGAAATAGTATTAAGTAATTAAAGTTTTTTTAAAAAAAGAAATAAAATTTTCCATTAAAAAATACTGGTCTTGTACAACAGACAACATCTATACAGTCACATATCACTAGAATTTGCTTTCTGCGTAACGATTTTCCCTTAGAACATTTTCTATTTATAAACCCCCTCAAGCCTTTTGCAGTATGTTTCCTGTTCAGACGTACCACTTAATCACCAGAAAATGACTCAGCCAATCAGTCCAGGCACTTCCCAAACACAGGATTCAAAACTAGTCAGAAAATTATGAGCATGCTCAAAACTTGACTGATGAGTCAAAATACTGTTTAAACTGATTCTTTTTTTTCTAGATCAGGAATATGTTAGAAATTGTTCACTTTGTCATTGGAAGCACTTAGGCATTTGTTCAGCAAGAATAGGAATATTTTGCTCATTCATTCACTCTGAAATGCTTTCTATTTCTGTAATTACTCTACCACAATATTCTATTTCAAAAGCAAACAAGCAGGCTTATGACCGAGATTTGTAACATGGATAACTCTCCTGCTGCTCTTCTTTGGACTGGGGTGGGCATTGTTATGAAGAAATGCTTGATCTTTTTAGCTTGCGTAAGGAACTATCTTGGAAACACACAGACATAACTGGCTAAAATTGTCATTTTCAACTTAGTTACTAACTCACTGCTAATTTTTCAGCTCTAGAATATCAGATCTTGTTACATTTTCTATGCACAAAAATGAATGCTGTTTAAATATTCATCCATAAACATCATCCAGCATATTCATCTGCAAAAAAATTAGAGATGGAACTGGAATACAGAGCACAAGCAATCTCAGTTCTCCTTTCAAGAGCAGAAGCATTATCAAAAACTAAGGACGGAGTTTCATCCTAAAACATTAACTCGTGCATAACTATCTGCATGATTCATCATGGAAAGAACCACAGAATTTCTTCCACACTCCACAGTGAAAGCAGAGCAGTAGAAGTATTTTCTTTTGTCCAGATGTAAAAGCACCAAATTTCTGGCATCGCAACCATTTAGCTTAAAGACAGCCCCACCTGCATGTGTTGTCCTAATCTGTACACACCAACAAAACCCCAAAATATTCCTGACCCTTTGGAATCTCCTGAGGGACACAATCTACAAATAAATCTCAGATCTGTAACACCTTAGAAGTAGTACCATAGAAATAATAGAATTTGCATTGCAAAGGACAGTTTTTTATTTTGAGCACTCTTGAGTCTCACCCTGTTTTGCAGCTGTGGATGTTGTGGCTTAAGGAAGTAACTTGCTCACAGTGCAAGCCAATGGCCAGGCTCAGAACAGAATTGACATATAGTCTCAGCTTTCACCCTCATAGTCTATCTACCAAACACTTGGCTCCATTATTTTCAATGGCAGTTAGGGAGAAGGAAGCTATGGAGATTATACCCAAGTAACATCATTTACTCAAAATCTATCTTTTAGATAACAGCTTCTTTTCTGTTATTGTTTCAGGTACTTTGCAAATCTGAGGCAGGAAGGAATGATCGCTTACAGTTTATGAGACCTTGGTCTACTAAGCAGAAGAATACCCATGATCCACAGCAAGAAAATTATCCTCATTTGATATTTATTTCAATTTTTTTTCAGAGAGAATAACCAATCTTTCTCTAATGCCAGTGGTTTCTTTCAAGCAGACTTTTAAAACAGGTTGGAAGTGACAGAGGAACATGTTAAATATCTACACACAAGAGAGGGCTTTTGAAACGAAACCTATTTCATATTAACTAAGCTAACTTCATATTGAGAGTCTTTATATGCCATTTATGGGGACATGCATGGCATGGCAATATATGCCCCCATTCTGAACTGACCTGATTCCATGCCAAAAGTGGTCAGAAAAATAAGAATGCCGTATCATCTGACAGACAATGTCATTCTGATAAACGTCCGAGGTCACATTCCAATGCTATCATTGCTGGCCTTTCATCTGCAGAAGCTGTTCTCTCACTTTCACAGCCAGCAGTATAGCAAAGTGACTCAAAAGCAGCTGAAAAACATACGAGGATAACTACCATAGAAACATCAGGGAAAAAATCAAAATACTAGAATGTTTTCAGCTACAAATGCAGCTTCACATGTGTTAACATCTATTTCTACTCCAAGTTTTGTTCAAAGTAGCTACCTTTCTACATCACTACAGGCTTACTGTGGGTTCAGTATGGAAAACTGACAGAAGGTGTGAACAATGAACTAGCGCTTACAAAAGCTTTGTATATCTCAGTATCTGCAAAATGCCATGATTTCTTCCATCTCTGAAAGGCATTTCAGGTTCCACATTTCTCTGCCTCTGATATCAAGTGATATTATTATGGTAATAACGAAGCTGCTTGTCAACACTGCAAAATTTAGACATGCTTTGCTAAGTCTTTGCTGTTAATCAGGAAAAAAATTCAGTTTCTTAGGTAAGATGTGCCTACCTTCCCTCTTTTTTCTGATCCAAAGTTCTTTCAACTTCTCCTGAAAAATAACATTTTTATAGTTCTACATTATGCATATATTTACTGGGAGAGGAAAGAGAGAGAGGTCTGCAATGTCATCACAAGTTTTCCTGCTGACCCATGGAAAGTACATGTGACCCTCGCCCTATAGCTGAAAGAAGTTTTGATTTAAAATTTTGTTTTAAAATAGATTTGGACAGCTGCCTAAGTCTGAATGCCTGGGCTGTGTTCTGCAACAGAGGGGAAAGAGGGAAAGAAGAAGGAAAGAAGAGGGAAAAAGGGAGGAAACCATATTGAAAACTCCCCACGTAAACATAGGTGAAATAATTAAACAGAGACCTTGGCAAACTCCATCTCCTTTAAAGTTATTAGGAAATAAGAATTTGAAAATACATGCAAGTCAGCCAAAGTATAATTAAACAGTTCAACAGTGTACCTTTTATTTAACAAAAAGTCGTTACGCAAATGCATTTTTTAGATTAGATGGAGCAAAATGAGATGTACACAGTACAGAACAAAAAGTAAACTAATACCGGACATCAGTATTACTTCCAAGGCCCCTGTTTGTATTGTGTTCTTAAACAACTCCTTCACCCTCTTCTGTGGAGGGTAATTTGCTTAGTTTCTCCTTTCCACCTTCCCCCCCTACTCTGATATGGTAAGTTCAGAAGTGGATGCAAAGAGCAAACCAGCTAGAGTTCAGCTTGGTCACATCCCATCCATCGGTAATTCAGTGTACCTTTCCAGGGAGGTCACAAAAGCAAACTTCATCAAGACAAGGCAAATTAAGAAACAAAACTATTGATATATATCCTGTCAGATAGAACAATAAAACCAAACACTCACCAGGGAGTAATGTATCAGCTGGCCTTTGGTTAAGAAATGCTCAAGAAGCAAGAATCCATCAATTATACCAGAAATAGTTCCAAAAGAAGCACCAACATCACAGACTCAGAGGCTCTTACTTAGGTAGGTAATTGGGAAACTTGTCACCATAGGTTGCTGATATACTCAGGAGGGAGAGAAGACTTCCCAAAGTGACAAGTCAGATTAAAGCTTCTTCCCTAACTTGGCCCTGAAAAAGTCTCGCTAGCCCCAGAGGGAACTCTGTCTCCTAACCTGAAGGGATGCAGCATGAGCACATTTTTGCACATACAAGAAGTTCACAAGACGAACACCTGTTTAGCTTCACCCTGCTTCCACTGACTTCAGTGGTGCAGAATCAGATCTGCATCTGGGTGATAAGAAAATAACTTAATTTCTTACAACAAATTATAACTATATTCTTCAATGCTCTTTCAGGAAGTGCTCACATATGACAAAAAGGTAAGGCTGCAGATAGCATAGGTTAAGGGATTTCTAAACTCAGTTACGTCCTATTGGCTAGGAGTTACTACTCCCCTAGATGCAGCACCTCATCTGACAATAATGCCATTGTCATGCAAAGTAAATGGATAATCTTAAGTCATGCTTTTTTCCGAAACTGAACATTAAAGCACTCAAAGTATTGGCTTATTTTAAAACCATTCACTACTTTCGCTGGTTCTGATAAACTTCTGTGTGAAGTGTTGTATGTGTATGTGGAAATAGAAAATAACAGGAATAGAGCTATGTCTTCTACTATTTCAACACATGTTAAATATACCCTTGATAGCAGAGGTTAATAATCAGAAGGAAAATAGGATTCAAAGGAAGACATATACATAGATTAAGACCTGAGGAACTTTGTCATCATTTAACTTGACTTCCTATCTAACACGGGCCGTTAATTTTAAACCACATACTTTCTGCTTGCACTATAGTACCCATTTTAGAAATATTTTAGTCTTTATTAAAAAGGCTCAAGTATTAAAGAAGCTTCTGCATACCAAAGAAGATTGCACCAAGAACTAGCTTGCCTCAGAATAAAAAACCTGCTGCTACAGGTTATTTGTAGCTTGAATGTATCTAGTTTCTGCTTCCAAATTTAGGGTGTTTCTTCTGCTTGATTATGAACTGACATTCACCTTTCCTTTACTTGTGGGCTGTGATAAATGCTAACTCTTGGATTAAACAAATAAATTAGCCTTTGTTAGACTCTTCCTCCATAAGCACTGGTTGTTAATATTCAAACACATATTACTCAAGTGATCATGCCTTATCAAATTATTCGAGTTGGGTTTTATAAGTGACTTGGAGTCATCAGCATTTTCCATGTTGACTCTGATAAAAACATGGCATTTCACCAGAGCAAGAGCAAATTCTTGGGAGTAACAGAAATAATTCAAACTAACTAATCTTCTCTTATAACAACTTCAGATTATAAAGTTCTGCTCTCAATATACTGACTCTAACAAAACCTTTTAATAGCAGTGTCTGCGCAGGAAGTTTGGCAGGAATCACAGTAATCCAGTCCGCAGTAAATAAAGGTGTGGGCAAGTTTCAAAACATCTCGGGTGGTGACAGGGTCAAAGCCTAGCGCTCTTCTACAAATGGTAAAAAGAAAATGTTCAAATGCTTGAAATACTGTTCTTGAACGGGAAGATTCAAAAATAACACAACAGTCTGAATCCAAAAGGATACAGTAGCTGAAAAGTAATTCCATATAAAGAAAAAAATAAAATCAGTAAATTTAGTAAGTGGTTATATTTAGAAGGCCCTAGTGCCAACTTTTTTTCTGGTAATGAATTGTTGCCAACCCTCCTCCTTCTAAAGATAAATAATATCAAACAGGCAGCTTTTTGGTCATGAGAAACAAGCACAAAGATGGCCAAGACTTAGCAGAAAAAGATAGTGAAAGGCTGCACTGGATCATACGTAGTAGCTACGCAAGGGATCAAAACCTGATATTGTGGATTTCTATGGCAGAGTTAGATCAATCAGAAGAAACAATTTCATTCACAGAGTTGACACCCTTGACTCTCGGACAGTAAGTCCAGGTTTATACTGGCCCTAAGCCCGTTCACCCTAGAACAAACAAATATGACCCTAAAACAAAATCAGGGCAAAATCGGAGCACAAAGAATGACAAATAACGTTTGACTTTGAAAAGTCATAGCAATATTTTGTCTTTTATGAAGAATTTAAATCTTCCAGTAACTTGCAGTTAATATTCTGAAAGCTTTTTCTGAGTTAAGCTGTGTTCTTGTCCCACTGATAGATTTTGTTTCTATACTTTCTCTGTACAGAGTGATTGAGTGGATTAGAAGTCACTACAGTTATTCACATGGGAGAAGACTATTCATCTGGTTAAGTATTCTTCTTGTCCCAAACACTGCTGACCAATATGCCAGAATTGGTAATGCATATTGAACAAAACCCAGCTTGTGAAGAAAGCCATTTGTAACACAACCAAACAAAACAGCTGTGATGACATGCATGACATGACAAAATTTTTTTTCTACGAAGGAACAGAACAGACCTGTGTCAGCTGGAGATCCTAAATTTAAACCAAGCAGCATCAGGTTTCAGATATGCACCAAAACCACCTATATCTTAATATTTATTGGGACTTTTGGATCTGTAGATGCATTTGAAAGGAAGAAAGATGCTTATGGAAAGCAGATGTACTGAGTTTTAATCCCAGTTCCTGTCTGGGTAAACTTGGCTCCTTCTCCTCTCATCTTCAACAGGATGTGAAAGTATTTAGAAGTGTTTCTTCTGTGTGAGGAAGACCTTACTCATGTGATTACTGGGTTAAGAAGTACAGATTAATGATTGTAAAGTGCTTCGAAATCCTGAGATGAAAGGTATTATGCAAGAATGATGATTTTATACCATTTAATATCAGTTTGTGTTGATGATGTCATGTAATGAGAAAGGAAGTATTCTTAAGCTAGACACTCAGATCTGGCAAGGGAACTTGTATTCTGGCTGCAACAAATTTTCCATGTCCATGTGGCATAGCTACATCACAGACCCTCACCTTCTTCACCACAAAATAGAAGTGATAATACTTTTTTTCTTCCCCCCCCCCCAGTGTTCTTAAGCAGAACTAATGTGTGTTTGTGGTGGGTGCAATGGCCATATAACACATGATAACAGGACTATCATCATATCAAACAAGACAACATAATTTCTGTAGTCCTGAGATAAATTGCAAACCATGTGGGGAAAAAGAAATACTTTTTTTTGTACATAAAGTCTCCCAGTCTAGCATGTTGCCTGCTTTTACTGGGTCTCTGGCCTTTCTGGTTCATTAGCAGATTTCTCACATGCAGAAAAAGGACTCACCACAATTTTTTTATTTTTTTTTTTTGCCTAGTCTTCAATCACCTGGTTCACATTTCAGCAATACTCCACAGACATTCAGGGCACCCCTCTCCTGTTGTAGGTCATCCTTTATCTCCTGCCAGCTGGTGAAAGAAAAAAGTGCCAAATCTCTCCCTGTATCATTTCCCCAGTCCTGCTTGCCACACCTGTGAAATAAAGGGAAGTTTCTCCTGACACAGGGAAGGCAGAGAAGTAAAATGAAAGGATACAGGTAGATGGAGGAAAAGAGAAGACCCCAGAATATTTCTGTACCAGCACTGGGGAAAGGGTTCTAATGTTTTCTTCCTTTATTTTTTATAAAAGCCTAATATATACAAGCTGCTGAAGTGCTATAAAGTGTAATTCTACTTCTGCAATGCTGCCCTCTCTAAAGAAAGGCTTAGTCTCCTGGAGAGCTCTGTGCATGGCAGAGTCACTGGGACAGGGCCATGGCAGCCTGCCTCACGCCTCCATGTCGCTGCAGCAGGGTTACCTGCTCATCTCAGACAGACACTAGCAAAAACTTTACATTTCTCCATGATATAGCCTTGTACATTATATAAGTAAATACATCTCTCTGTGTATAGCCACATAAAGGAAATATTTACACTGCTAAGCATTTGGATTATGAAAGCATAAATAAAGTGAAGGCTACTGGAGCCACTGTAAACCATCAGAGTTACACTAGCCTAAGTATGGTGAGATACACTACATAATGTGCACCATTACATCACATGTTCTGGATGTGTCAATACTAGAATACTGAACTGTGCTTTTAGGAAAACTGTTTCTTGAGTAAGCACTGGCAGCATCTTAATCCCTTTAGTATGGCTCCGATACACTGATCACCAAAATCTAGGGCAGGCCTCTGAAGTAGTTGGATCAGGCTCTAATACTCCTTTAGATCATAATCCTGCAAAGATTTAACATTTACAAATGACTTTATCATGTGAATACTTAAATGGGATCTTGGAGGATCAGGGTCAGAACTGGAACATTCAACAAATTCCAGCTTTGGTTATATCTATCAAGGATACAACAGAAACAAGAAAAAAGCTAGGTTCTGACAGAACCTGATTCTTAGGAACATGCAGCATCTGAAGACTTACGTATCAGCTTAAATTTACCCACAACTATTCAGTCCTATCGGCTTCAAAGGATTTTAATCAGCATGCAAAGCTAGTACATCTGCAAAAGATAAGGACCTAGGCTGTAGCAGTTCTCCTTCAGACACAAATATTTTGCACTCTGCTGTGACCGAATGCCTATTTTAGTGTTTTTCCCCCTGTGTTTCTAAGCCTCTTTTTTTTTTTTTTTACCTTCATTCTCTAAACCATCAAACAGGATACCTACCTGGATACCTCAAGAGTGCAAATGCTGTGAGGCTTTTACCTGTAACAACCACCAAGATAAGGTTAGAAATAGGAGAGCTGAAAGAGAGAAGCTACTCTTTAATTTAAAAGCTAAGCAATGAGTGTTTATAGCCCTCAGCTGAGGTAGGCTACCCTGTCCTTGCGACCTCAAAAATTTTGGCTCTGGATTTGGCTTCTTACCTTCTGTGTAAAGCACTGGAAGTTTAATTTGAGGGAAAGTAGTTGCATTTCTTGAACAAGTTTTGTATGGTTTTGCAGGGGGGAGAAGAAACTGAGCAGAAAAAGATGTGTCCAAACAAAATATATTCTAAAACATCAGACAGACTATAGATGTGTCAGGTGAGAAGTATTTTCTCGGTCACTGCTAGGTTTGATACTGGATAATTAAAAAAGATTATCTAATTCTCCACGAGCATTTCTACCTGGGCATCTGCTACAGCCCTGCTGTGTTTAGTTTGGTGTTTCTCATTAGAAAGCCTCTGCCCTGTTGCTTACACATCTTCTCTCACAGAGATAAAATCATATAATATTTTAGCAATAAACACTCTCAGAAAAATGAAGAGTGTTCTGGAAATAAAAGAGGAGGAAAACAACTACTTGGACCTGGAATCTGGTTTGCTCAATTTACACATGAAGAATGAATGCCAGTTATTGCATATATTTTTTACTTTTTCATTATGAAGAAAATAAGACCAGGAAAAAACCAACAGTGATTACTGCTGGTTTTGTAGATCAGTGTACAATTAAGATTCAGATACTATTGGAGGAAAAACTGGGCAAGACCAGAGTATGAATGGTAAATTCAGAAATTCCTGCCTATCTGAAAATTATGTATAAGTGTTCAAATACCGAACAACGCAAGTATTACATGTATAAAGGAACAATCTTTAGCATGTTACCAAGAATCTAATTTTGCACAGAATCTGTCCCTTATTTATAAAATAAACCCATCTATTTTATAAATCACATGTAAAAAATACTTTCACTGGTAACAGAAACATTTGATATGAATGCTTCTTTAGAAGTTATCACTTCCTATTATCCTTTATAGTTAATTTCTAACAGTTGCGTAATGGGTCAACTCTTTTTTTCTAGGCTGCAGTGATATGATGCCTGTAAAACTGAGGTTATGAAATGCAAACTATTTTACAACAGCATGTCCCTGCTATCAGAGTAGCTTCCACAGCAAATTCACAGCTAAATATGTCTTCCGTGCTTGTATATTGATTTCATTCCTGATAAACAAATAAAAGTCCCCCTCTATCATTACAGGATGTCTGCTGCAAAACTCAAGGTTTTGAACAAACCTTCACTTGCAAGTAATTTATTAAAAGCATTAATCTTAAGGTCTTGAAAAGCTACACAAGTCAGAAATACAGTAGCAGTGGCTAAATGCAGAAAATATCATAATATAATAAAAAAATTGTCATTTCTAAATGACATTGTTAGAGTTCATCAAGATCCCATATGTGCTTAAATCCTTGCAGATTGAAGGCCAAAGTAGTCTTTTTCCAGTATTTTAAACAAGTTTCTAAAATTTAGTTTAGGGAAAAAAACCAAGGTACTAACTAAAGTATCTTTCTATACTTTCTGACAAAAAAGTAGTCAAAGGAGATGTTACCATTATTTACTACAGAATACACTGCGTTAATTAGATTAGAGCAGGAAATTTGAATGCTAATAATTCATTTGTTTAAAATAAAAGTGACAGACTACAAAAATAGGTTGCTGCTTCCAAGCCACACAACAGCCTGGTAAGAAAAAAAACCTATCGAAACAAAATCCTGAAAGTTGGGGGTTTTTTACAGTTCTATATCTAATAACAAATTTTATCTTAGAAAAGTTTTACAAATCCTATTTTTTCTAGTCATTCCTTAAAGTACAATGTCCAGTGTAGGGGTTTCCCAGGAACTAAAGGCCACACCCATTCAGTAGCTCAGATATTCCTGGTTTAGAAAAACTCATAAGCAGGAGATCATCTGACCAGCCCATAAAAATAGATTTCATTTTTATAGTAATTGGCTAAATTATTAGTCACATTTCTAGATGTGTTGAAAACTACCATGTGCCTAAGACAGCACAGTCAGTAAGTGTGACTAAATAGTCATTAAATTCCTAATCTGAAATTCTCCAGTACAGAAATCCCATCCTGTTGCTTATCTGCTAATAAACAACAAACAACTGTGTATGAAATATCACCAATCCCAAGCATTCTAAAATCATGGCTCAGGCCCCCCAGTCAGAAGTTTTTTCACAATAAACATGCTTTTAATTTGCTTTTCACATACAACTGAGCAGGTTATTAAGTGCTTTTCTGCACCCACAAGAGCTTGATATGTAAGCTATTCTCATGTTTAATTTAAGGAAAAAAATCCAGAAGCTGGAGCTCAACAAAAACCACCAGAAATCATGACACTCATGATATTGTGAAATCTAGTGACGAGACATATGGAAAAATGAAGTGATACCTGACATTTAAAAAGCTGCTGATTTAGTTTCGTCGTGGCATGTCAAATACACCTATCCAACAATTTTAGCATGCATGATAAAAGGGCTCTTTTATCAAAAGGAATTAAGGTAAGACAGGCAGGCTAAAAAACAGAGTCCTGAGAGATCAGAACGAAAAAGAAAACAATTTGCTTGCCTGCAGGAAAGGGAAAACCTCATTTAACTAAACATCCAGCAGAAAAGGTAGCATGTACATAGCTTGACAAAGTCCATCAATGGTACAATTTATCTTCTTGATTTCACCAAATGGTAAATGATTGTACATACACATAAGGACAATCAGCTACATTCTGTTCTTAGCTGTAGTCACGCAACCCAGGCGTGAGCAACTAGAGCTTAACCAGTGATTGCTTTTCTACCTCTCTCCGTTCAAACATGTTCATTGTTTATGTGGATGTAAAAGACAGCAGTATTTGTCCCATATTTCTTCCATTGCTGCATCTCAAGCCATTCTTGTAAGACAGATTCAAGGTACTGTGGAGACAAGAACAACTGATACTTGGATTTTAAATTGGGGATTTTAAATGGGCTCTCCACTTCCCTGAAGAAATGCTGTAAACATAAGCCATAACTGCTCAGCCAGTACGAACAGGCTGTAGTCCAGCCCTGTACTCACACGTAGCCTCCATTCACTACAGCAGGATTTCACAAGAGCAACTGGGGGCAGAGTGCAGCCGTTGTGTTTCAAAACATTTGCAGAATGTTTGGATATAATTCTTTGAAGAGGATTTAATTTTCTTAATGAGTCTGAGTAAATCATTAGCCTCCACAGTTGCACAGGGAATACTTCAGGAGATTTCATGAGGTATACTTTAGAGAGCAAAACAACACAGACAGTGTCATACTTGCTGGACACAAGATCTCAGAACAGAGTGAGCTGTTCCTCTAATATTTCTACTGCATGGTGTATTTTTAAAATACTGAACAAACCAATCGCACTGATTGATTTTACTGTACCAGAGACTATACATAAATTTTTTCTTGACAATATAATTAATATTCCTTCTCATATCATGATTTTACCATAAACATGCATATTGAAGTGCCTTCATTCCTGGAACCAAATTAAGGAATTATTTTGATAAGTGGAAACGTGGAAGAGTGGAAATCTTAAGCAGATGCCTTTGGAGCCAGGTTCTTCTCAGTGTTCACTCGGCATACAACATTTACTTGCGTTCTTTTAGTGACCAAAGATCTGAATATTGTGCTCTGGAAAACGACTGTCACGGTGCCTGGATGAATTGCATTGGCCATGAGTCCACCAGTTCTGGAGTCCAAGTGAAGGAAGCATGATTTAGTTGTGCCGTTCTCCACATGCTTCTCTCTGCCTGACTCACCTTTCTGATACTTTCCCCGCCCCAACTGGTCATACTTGCACTCTGCCATCTGCTCAGCCTATCTCAGCAAAACCCATGTCTTGTGCAAGCAGCAGTCTGTTGCAATCTCTCAGTGGGAAGCAGGAGGCCCATGGGAACAGCGGGCATCCTCCAAAACACTTCCTAAAATAACCACATCTATGACTATGACCCTGTTGTAAGAACTGGCTTTCCTGGGCTTTATTCCTCTTTGCCTCCTGTCTGCCAGCAAAGAACCTGACCCTTTCAAATCAGCACCGACTTACGTGGCAGGGAGCTATAGGAAAGCTAGCACTTCAGGTTAGCACTCCCTTTCCCCTGCTTTAACCTTTATAATCAAATATCAAAAAGAATGAAAACAAACTGTGGCTGCAGTCATTGGTGCATTACATTTTCTGTTCTCACCAGCACATTTTATAGGTCACTGTTTGGCCAATGAAACATAACATGGTGTTGCTTTACCACTTCCCCCTTGCCCCCCTTTTTAAATTTGAAAACAGGTATCTTCTTCCAAGCTAAATACTTTTAACTACTGAACTTCACAGAAGAAGGTCACAAGCTGACTCATCAACAGCCGTAATAAACGTGTTGTTAAAGATCCTGGACAGGACATCAGATCATATAAGTTATATAAATGCCATGTACAGAGATACTCACCACCCAAGAAAACAGGAGTATGTGTTCTTAAGGTTTACTATGATTTATGAAGTAATAAACATATTACTCCAGGCCAAAATGTCCTGGTCCTCATCTTCCACTGCTTATCATCCATGTACATTTATATACATCTTCTACACCCCATGCACAGACTGAGCTTTCAAATAAATCAGAGCAGAAGGGGGTTATATCCTTTTGTGTGAGGCATAAACACACAACAGTTGACTTTTGAAGCTGACATGCTAAGTTCACTGAGAGAGAGAAGGACAGTTGTTAAAAAGAGTCTAAGAAACAACTGTAAAGATGCCTTTATCCAAACAATTTATATTCCAAGCATTCAAAACACAGAAAAACTGTCCTTTGCAGTTACTATTTGGCACCACCAGCTGGATGGTCTGAGGAACTAAGATACAGGTTTTTACTGCTTAAAACTGGAAATACCGGCAACGTGATCTTGTAGTTATGGTCCCATACGCTATTTTGTCTTGCTGGTAAAGCGTCAGTTGTAAATACCTGGTACCTTCTGCACAAGAGAGTGACCCTGCTGAATTTTATTCGTTGTGTCGAGCAGCAGTCAAGTG
Source organism: Gymnogyps californianus (assembly GCF_018139145.2). NCBI lineage: Eukaryota > Metazoa > Chordata > Aves > Accipitriformes > Cathartidae > Gymnogyps > Gymnogyps californianus. Next base: position 11,300,363 of record NC_059475.1, read on the forward strand.
AAATCTTGGAAATACCGAAGGATGCCCATCTGTATGTTGTGTGCCTCTGGTGAGATCTCATGCCAGTGGATGCAATATATACCAGGGTCCCACATAGAAAGGGATTGTCCATCTCACCTGCCTCCTCACCCCTATGGATGCAAGTGTTAGTGCAGAAGGACCTTGGTCTCACTGCTTCCAGCCATACCAGTAGTATGTTCTGGACAAGCAGCCGAGCACCGTGTGTCAGGGCAGATGCTCTAGTGTTGAGAACGTTTCACTTGGACAGATTGCTGTAGCACGTTGTCGTTTCCTGCAGGGCTGTTTCTTGCATCTGAGCTAGTAGAGGGTGCTAACAGTGACACTGGGAAAGTAAGGGAAAAAGTTTTAGAAATCTAGCTGTCACCTCACCAGACTTTTTTGCAAAGCCCATCCTAGTCCAGTTGGAGTCTATGAAAAACTTGCACTTTGTTACTGTCATAAGTACTTGGCATATGTCACTCCTTAGGAGGAGTACACAATGTGAACTAAGTAGGAGCAAAATGCCTGATTCCATTTTGCCTGCTGGCAGAAAAATCCTGAAAGGATTAAGTTGTGGGTAAAAGAATATACTAGAAGTGTGTAACCTAAGTGATGCAAAAACATTACTTCTTAATACAGAGCAGCACAAACATATCAATTGCTCAGCAGGGTTCTGCTGTCCTTATCCCTTTGCCAGGGGTGATGAATGGCATGAAAGGAAATAAAAATGACCTCCTGTAGATTCAGAATAGGTGTGGTGGTGGCAGGAGATTGTATCTCTACTCCCAGTCCTGGAGGCAAAACTCCTGCATACAAACGTCCATTTTGTCTGAAACTGGATACTCCTCTCTACTTAAAAGACAAAGCAGTTCTGTTGCAAGCACAGGAAGGGAAGGGTGAGTAACTGCCTGAGATACGAAGTTTTATGTCCAGTGAGTTCAAAGGCATCATCCCTTCTCCCAATGACTTTTGGTCTGAGCAGATTTGGCCCCTAAAGCTTTGCAAGAATCATTTCCCCTTCCCAGACTGGATTCCTGTGCAATGTATGGTGGAGGTACATAGTCCAGCCCTGAGGAAGCAGGTCAAGTGGCACAGTGACAAAGACTGAGGATGGAAAAGGGTTAGAGAGGCTGAGTCAGTCATAGTAAGCAATGATTAACTTCGGGGTTCTTTGCTTTTGACATTCAGATCATGTAAAATCATGGGATCACTTCAGTGCCAGTCAGCCCCATGTCTGGGCCCTTCCCTTCATAACAGGCACCATGGACAAGACAGATCATACCAGCAGAGTAAAAAGCAAAAGCTGAAAATGAGTAAAAGGTATTCACAGTAACTTCTGCTTCAATGAAAACATTGGTATACCTGTAAACAAATAAACTATAAAATTTGGCACAAGAGGGACCCAGGACTGGAACAGCAGGAATGCTGCAGATCAAGATTAATGTGCATTGGCAGAGCTACGCGAAGAAACATGCACAGCACCTGTCTCCACGGTGCCTGTCTTGAGCTAATGACGTTAATCTCCTGATTTCATAACCATAGTATTCAAACCTGCATTTTGAAACGGTACCTTGTAGATTGTAATGTAAACTATTTTGAGGGAAATTTCGCTGAGAAGAGAAAACATGCGTACATGTGACAAGCCAGCTGAATAAGAAAGTAATATATATCTATAAATGTGTTCACAGAGAAAGGATCTTACCTATTCTTAGGAATATATATACGTGTATGTGTGTGTGTGTAAAACTATGTATGTTCTATACATGTTGATAATAGGATAAGCATTAAAAAGTGTGACAAGAGAGATGAGGACTTTTTACAATCCCAGTCACCTGAGGTGCTGCATAGTTCCTCTCAGAAACCCTTCTCATCTTCTGCCTAAAATCCCAGAATATGCTGCAGCCTGGCCTTAAGACAGAAATTCCTAGCCTGGATGGGATGCTGGAGATTCTGAAGCCTTGCTTACAAATATCAGCAATAGGCATCTGATTAGCTAGATGCCATTATGTTATTCAACCATCCTTAAATAACTATTACGCTATTTCAGCCACTAATCCTTTCTGAGAAAGACAAGTAAGAAAGCATTAATTGGGCGACCATTACATGAGTACTATACTTTCTTTAGGACTGAATGTACTGCAGGTTTTGCTGTGCTGTATTCCTTCCTGAAATATTCCTCACTAAGCCCTAACTCTATTAATGTCGAAACTCCTACTAATTTTAGTGGGTCTAGAAACAAATTTTCTTTTTTCACCAGCTAAGAACAACTCCCTCAAAAAGATAGGGGAGAGAGTAGATACAGGATTTTGTAGCCATGTCTCACGTCAGGATAAAACTGTATTTTCACATTGCCCTTGCATGTTTTGTCTTGAAGATAATAATGAATACTTACAAACATACCAGCTCTCAAATCCCAATGAACTCCTTCTTCTTATGTAAAATATATTCTGAGAAAAGCAGTACCTTTAACTGTGGGAAGGGTATGTCAAGCCTGAAAACTTTTCAGTGTCTTTCATTTCTTTTAAAACTCATTCTGAAAATTTCTGGACAAACCATCAGAGATATTTTAGCTTATTTAGGCATAATGGACTCAGTATACCCTGTAGTGAGAACAGCAGAACAGTCTATCATTGAAAGACCATATTAAATATTGTACGTGTTTTTAGAATACCCATGTAAAATCTGAAATAATTTTACAGATAATCGGAGGTTCCTACTTTCTCTCAGGAAAACAGATGTGCAACCACTATAAAAACAGTGGACAGGGTGTCCTGGTATGCCAGAGGAGTGTCCTCAGCCCAGTGATACCCACTAGATGGGGATATTTCCATAGGACATTCCTGGATGGCGCTGGCCTCCCCAGCAGTGTTCTGTGCACCACGCCTGTACCAACACCCGCTCATATTCACATTTCAGATTCTCGAGTTTTGGATACGATCAGAGTTAACTTGTTACAAATACTAATTCAGAGCAGTGACATGCAGTTTGGGACAGCCTGGGGACATTTTCTCTTTAAAGAGCAGCAGATCCAAATAATTTTTTTACATTAGAAAGAACAGATTAACGTGCCTGTGTACACACACACACACACACACACACACACATACTTGCACACATAGATGTATTCAAGAGCCTAAATGGAGCACAGATTCTACTGCTTCTTAGTTGGAGTAGCACTTCTATAGCCTTTAACAGTTATGCAACTCAGACATGCAAGACTTTGGGCACAGACTAATTTTTCAATGGCCCTTATGTGTTTGGTATTAGTTAAACTCAGTTACAATTTTAAAAAATATTTCAGGTTTGCTTGAAAATCAGACAATTTGATTTCGTTTATGTGTGTGCTTATGTGTATGTGATGTGCAAAAGACTGCACGATGAGTGAGAGACATCTAGTATATTAAACAGTCATCAATTACAGTGAAAAAGGCACCAGAATGCATTAATGCTGTTTGCTTTTTGTAATTTCAGTGGTCTGATTTTCCAGGACTCCTTAGTACAAGCTACAGAGATCAACTAACCGTGGTGATTAACCAGCCACAAGAAGCATGGCTTTTCCTATCTGGTACTCCTAGTTCTTTGAAAGGCAATATTCACCCCCAGTTTAAATCTTCCGTGGCTCACTTTCTCCTGTATGTGTTCAGCCAAGGCTGATTTGACCATGTGCAAGATCCTTTCCCGCAGCCTGGTATTTTTTTCAGTCTGTAAGAATCTGGTCAGTACTTCCTATGCAATGGGGTCCACAAAGAATAAAGAGTTACAGAAATGCTGAGCTTTATGAGGTCTTATGTTATGTATAGGTGTTAACTTCAGAACTGGAAATATCCCTTATTTTCACCCTATGTTGCACGGGTTTGCGGAGCTTTGGGGATCTGCTAGATCCACTCACTTTCTGTTTGCAAGGATCATAGAATCATAGAATCATTGAACCATTCAGGTTGGAAAAGACCTTTAAGATCATCGAGTCCAACCGTAAACCTAACACTGCCAAGTCCACCACTAAACCATGTCCCCAAGCACCACATCGACACTTTTTTTAAGTATCTCCAGGGATGGCGACTCAACCACTTCCCTGGGCAGCCTGCTCCAATGCTTGACAACCCTTTCAGTGAAGAAATTTTTCCTAATATCCAATCTAAACCTCCCCTGACGCAACTTGAGACTGTTTCCTCTCGTCCTATCACTTATTACTTGGGAAAAGAGACTCATGCCCACCTAGCTACAACCTCCTTTCAGGTAGCTGTAGAGAGCGATAAGGTTTCCCCTGAGCCTCCTTTTCTCCAGACTAAACACCATATAGTCATGATTTTGAAAGATTTCTGTGTTCTTTTACCAGTATTTCATCTGTGCTCTCTCCACCTCTCAACCTCTCTGTGTTCCTAATGTGTCATACGCGAAATAACTGAAGAACTAGTTGTTTGGTATTTTTTGAAATCACTTACAATTAAAATGGTCTTTCCGTGAACCTCAGGGAAACCAGGTCGTATATGAACTCCACAGGTCCTGTATGAACTTCATACACTCCACAGCACAAAACAGATTCCAGAGACCTAGGAAATCATCACACACACCACTGAGCTGAATCACTATATAAATGTTACCTTCGTTAGCTATTTATTCTCTTACCCCTACAAGCTGGATAAGAGCACAGGAACCCACACCTCACTATCAACAGGGCCACACTGCTCTCTTTTTTGTCTCACCCCTTTTCCATTGCACTGATAACTGTGGATTTTTGCCAGCTGCAAGTAGTTCTTGGCTGGCATTTGAGAAATAACTTGGCTGGTGGCTGGGAAAAGTATGTAGGGATGATCCACCAGAACAAATTAACTCCTTGGTCTCTGCTATATTTCTTTGACACAGTTAGCTTTCCTTTAAGTATTAGGTGCTATTCAAATTCTCTGAAGTGCCTTCCTTTGTCCCCCTCCTAATTTGTTTATTCAAAAATATTTCAAATGGCAAATTAGAGGCATGCATTAAACTAGAGTGTATAACATATGGAAAAAACAACTTACGGCCCCATCTCATTACTTGTATACACCATGAGTAAGAAAACTGACAATTTATCCACAGCCTGCAGTTTTTCTGAAATAAACCATCAGTCAGTAGTTGATGCAAGCTTAATTCTGGACAACTTTCCAGCATCAGTGATATAACCCAGTGGAACTGCCAGAAAAAGTTGTCCAAGACAAGCTAAATCAAATTTTTATTATAAGGCAAGATGCTCTTTGTAAAATCATGTTTTCAGAGAAATGTTTGCCCAGTCTCTTTGTTTATCAGCAAATTGATACTTCTTCAAACTGTAACACTCATTAACTTAAAAAAACACTAGTGTATTCAATGTGTTGTGGGGACATCTTATATCTCAGTTTGAGTACACACCATTGCGAGAAAACAATCAGAAACTCCATTTTAAAAGTTGTTCTTGGTACTTACATGGTGTTACACGTACTTTAAAAAAATGCCTAAGTTAACTTCATGCATGTGCAATGTTGAGATCCTTTCTCAAATATGTAGAGTGAAAGCCTTCCAAAGACCAAAATACCATTGGTGAAAGCTTGCTATGAAGTAGGTAGGCAGTATTAGATATAAACTACAAAATAGAACGTTATAATCACAGTCCAGCAGCTGTGACCAAAGGAAAAACATTCAGCACCACGGGAGAGGCAGGATGGTAGTACCAGGCACACAGTTCAGCAGTCTTTACATTAAAGCAATGATGAGTCTGTGCATGGTGCCGACTCTCGGGTGCCATGCAGCCCTCTGAGACGTGCTCAGGCATCAGGGAGCTCAGCCTTGCAGTTCAACAGAGGTTACAGAATCCCTTAGATTAAAAACCATTTTGTTTTCCTATAGAGCCGAAAAGAGAGTCATGCACAGGCAGTTGAGAATCTAGCCCAAACCAGCATATGAAATTATACAGAGACAACAGTAAAGACAGTGATTTCTAATGATTAATTTTTTAACTCTCACTGTCATTTACAACAAAATATTAGTCACTAGAAAATGCTTTTGTTACAGCTTTGTTGTGTTCCACACTGCAAGTATGACCCTCTCTTATCTTTTTATAAAAATGCTAGCAGTATCATGGTTTGTGTTGTTCAACAGCAATTCTCATTTTCACAGTCCCTTATCACACAAACACATCTTTATGCTTCCACATCATTCCCACCACAGGAGGGGGAAACAGTTTTAATCAAAGAAGCGCAGAGCCTACAACAACTGTTTTGACTGTCATTTAAAAGCCAACCTCACCAGCTGAATAGCTGTAGAGATACCGATCATACCAGATCAATCAGACCCAGTTCTGACCCAGGCTTAGGTCCAGGAATGAGCTCAGTGTGCTCCACTGATCAGTCTTCAGCCCACCCCTCCTACCCTAATTTCAGAGACGTCTGTCCGTGCCAGCCCAAGCCCTGAAAGGGAATCTCAAAAGAAACAAGAGGGAGGCTGTAACTAAAATCAGCACCAAAAGTTTGCATGTTTCTTAGTTTTCTTGTCAACTTCAGAATATCTCAAATAAAGAACTGGATGCCACACCAGTGAAAAATAATTAATTAATTAGGGGAGTAGCGTAGATGTGCTACACCAATGTTATGGCTTCTAGTTTAATGGCATGCTTTTTGTGTCTAAACACAGGCTCCAAATGGAGCAGCCAAGAGAAAGAAAGAAAGGAGAGCTTATTCAACACAAACACATATAGGAACGACAGACCAGTCCATGGAAACATTCTTTGCAGGAGCTGGCAAAAAAGTATAGAGTGGTCATTGCTAAAAAAATTCAGAATGGATTAAATATAACATAGCTGCAAAAGTCGATAACTTAGGGTGAAATCTTTTTCCTTCAAAGGCTGACACAGATGCATGTGCATGCAGCAAATGTATACAAATCCACCCACTTGTGTGAATTATGCTGGAAAGAAACAGATGCATGTTAAAAAGTTGTAGGAAAACCCGTGCTTTGCGTAGTGTGTAATTTTACTGAAGTATATTAAAACCTTGAGATAGATGGCTTATTAACCTATCTTTTGCCCTAAACGATGGCAATACTGTAGCCTTCTGGGCAATGAGATCTTGCCACATCTGTATTACATATATATCATAGAAGGGATGAAGGATATAGCGCGATCAGAAATAATTGTGCTTTGCTTTTGCAGAACTTGACATATCAATACCATTTTGAAAGTGTTTGTCTGACTGGAGGCTTGGGAGCAGCCAGTCAGAGATATAAGAAAGGATGCAGTCTTGTGAAAGATAGAAGCTAAAGTATAAATGCTTTGTTCCAGCTAAGTAACAGTGACATCTTCCTAGTCAGCTCCCGGCCACAGGGCTGCCTGCCTTGGGCTGCGTGAGTCTAGAAAAAAAGTGAAAACTTAACTCGCAAATCACAAGGCAGTTGCCTTGAAATATGTAAGGATATAAAAATCATTATTGTAAATCAGAGCAAGATTCTTTGCAAGCTCAGTGGACTCTTTGTTCTGATACGGAAAAAACTGAAACTTCTTCCTGGGGCATTTGCTTTATTACTTGGTTTACTCCCATAAGTACTTACAGCAAGATGTGTTTTCATGACACAGATAAAATAGAATTATCAGGTAATATGGTCCAGTTTAAAGGTTACCAAAACCCAAATAAATGAAACCTCTTTTTATTTCCTTCCACAATTTTGTTCCAGAGTAGAGACGTTAGCAAAAAAAGTTCTCAACACAGAATAGAATTAACTCAAGTTCCTACAGGGCTGTGCCCTCACTGTTTATTGCCACACTGCAGGAATTGTTTTCTGTCATTGCTACCTTACAGGTCAGTCAGCTTATAGGGATCTGTGGAGCTGTCAGCCCACTTTGCAGATGTCAAACTCCTTGTTGTCCCAGGACAGGCTCTGCACAGTCATTAGACTACATTGCAACTGGAAGGGCAATTAAAACCTGAAGCATTCACTGTAGCTAGCAAAAAACCATTGTAGTAAATGCAAAAGTTCAAGGCAAGTGTAGGAAACCGTTCTATCATCAGATGAAGCTGCATTAAAACAGAAATCACCTTTTAATATGCTGGACTATAATAGTGAAGAGGTTCTGTAATATATGCCCTTTCAACATCCATCAGTGCCATTGACAGGTGCCATTAGGAGCCACTGTTCACAACAGGAACATCCAACATAGTGCACATATGAAATGGCACACCAAAAGAAGTAGCGGTGTAAAGAGAACGAAGCAGTTAGTTACTTTAATTCATTATTTATCATAAGACATATAAAGAATGCTTAGGAAATTTACTACTGTTATATTCATTTTATTGAGGGACTAATCGTTCATGCTTTAAATACATTAAAAATTATTAATGTGCTCTCAGCATATACATACACACAAACACAGACACATACATACATACATACATGTATATCTACTCCTTCAACCCAAGAATTACAGTCCTATATTCCTCATTGTCCAGCAATCCTTGTAAGGTAAGAAGAAAGTTAGGTAAGAGTTTTAAAATAATCCTGTATGTTCTTTGTTTTTCAGTCAAGAGCAGAAACCTGTTAAATTAGTAATCACAGTAGGTAGCATACTAAAATCAGTTGAACAAAACAGCCTACAGATTGATTAGTTGAAAAAATTACAGTTAAATACCTTAAAATACATGCAAACTTTGGAATTGAATGTAATTTCCATTATGAAATGGTATTATAACTGAAGAGATATTACCTAAACAAAACAGAAGCAGGAATACATTTTATTAAAATAAAAGTTATTAAAATTGAAATACAGAAGGAAAATATGTCTTCAAAGTCCAATCTTAAATCCTCAGGAAGCAGGAAGGAGAGAAACTGCAAGCTGATTTTTAGGCAAGTCTGAAACAGAAGGCCAACTCTGGACCTGCTGACTAATGTCAGCAGAGATCTTCCCTGGGGGCAGCCGCAACATGATGCCAAGGGAATAAAAGCAGAGACTTGCACAGGGGTATTAGGGTGGGCACAACAAAGAAAGCTTTGAAAGAAGATGATGGTGTGTCCCTTACCCAAGCTGGCTCCTAGGTGCTAGGCAGTCCATTTGACCACAGAGAGAAGGGTGTGACCCAGAAGAATTCAGAAGTCATGTGAAATCTGGCCTCTACCAGATTGCATAGCATTGCCCTAAAAAGGCTTTCAACAACGCGGTCAGTACAAGGGTTGTCTCCTAACCCCAAAGTAGGGCACACAAATCAAAGATCCTCAGCAACTGATATTCTTCATAAGGGACAAGGATATAACCTGTAGCCTATTTGCAGAAAGAAGTTCAAAGGTGCTGAAATAAAAAGTATGCTCTTGGAAGACTAATGCACTTCCAAAAGCCACAGAAGTCACATTAGTCAAAAATTGAAGGGCTTCATAGGTGAAAAGAACGTGATTTGAGTCACTGGCCCAGTAAATGATTCACTCATCCTGCGCAAACCCACAATGCAGATGAGTCCTTCGTTGCACTGTCTCTGTGTAGTTGTCTCACATCTGCTCTGCACCCGTTATCTCATCTCATTAAAGCATGATCTAGAAAGTTACCATGACTTATTTTGCTGCAGGCTGACAACCATGTTGATTCATTAGTTTATTTCAAAATATGACTGATAGTTGTATGTCTGTGTTCGAATCAGTCATTGATTGCCTGGCTGTCGGACACATCATTAATGTTCCCTCAGTTCCCCCAGATTCTGTCTTCGTTACTTTGCACAAATGGTAATTTCTTTCATCCATTCATTCATTTTGGGCCAATTATGGGTGTTTCTTCCTCTCTCGCATAAGACCATGTTAAAGTGGCCATTGTTAATACTTTTGAGAAGTTCTTGATGAATTTTAGTTGAAATCAGTATATTCTCTTCTTTCAATAATTGCTCTCTTTCCATAACTTGTACTTTTAATTCCAGTTGTTCCCTACAGCTAATGAACATGCGATTTTATTGTTTTTTCTTTGTTTAAAGCTTAGTCACATCATGTGTCTTTTTTTATTCTTTCTGACAACCTGTTTCTAAATGATAAATTTGGTGATACAACGTAAACTTCTTCCAACTATTCTTACTTTCCCTATCTTTGCACAGCATACTATCAGCAACAGGAATGTATCTTCAGGGCTTGCAGCTTCCTGGCAAGTCACATTTTTGTAACTTTCAGACTAAGTGCAAAAGCTAAATGCTTGTCAATAATGCTTTTTAACAGTCTGTGATCCTCTTCAACCATTGCTGCGCAGCCACACATCTACTGATAACATTTATGGCACCTGGCAACAGTGGCGAATCACTCCTCCTCCATTTGAGCCGCTTTGGTGTCACCACTCTGCCACTCCTTCCAGCTGCAGTGTTGCACCATCTCCTGTTTGTAAAGCTTCTCCTTTTAGTGCTTATTTGTAGCTTCTGATGATCGGTTTTAACAGTGTTTTATGGACAATGACAACCTTCATGTTCTGGGAGGTCTTGTCCCAATTGCTTTCATGGTACCACTTGCTGTTTATTTTCACAGTTCTTGCAGCAATTCAGCTACTCTTGTTGCCACTGCTATCCATATGGCACTCTTCTAGCACATTTTACCTCTCCTCTGGGTCATTTGTGATGTTAATGTCACCTAGATTTTATTTTGTACAGGGCTGACAGCTCCTCTTCCTAAAATGTGACCACAAAAATTTATTTGCGCTCCACAGTACCACTCTGGCCCACTCACAGTTAAGTACTTGAAAATAACTTGCAAAACAAAGTACTTGCTGTAATTTTCGTAGTTTGGTCATTGCCTCTGCTCCCAGATCCCTTCTGATTCTTAAATAACATAGGATTCAGGCCTCCCTCAAAAGTAGAATCCTCCCTTGTATTGAAGTACACAGAAGTATTGGATTTTTTAAAAATCAAGATGCTTAGTAAAACTTTTCCATGTAGATGACCCAGTCCCAATTCTGTTATTTTTGTAGGTTTATATTCCATTATGTAAACAATAAGAATTTAGTTTCAAAATCTGCAAGAGATATCACAGTCCATTACTTTAAATTCTACATTACTTTAAATTTTAAAATATCCTGAATTTAAAAGAAAACTCTGTTTAAAAATATTTTGTGTGCATAATAATTTTGTATTAAAGCTAAATAATAATAACAGCCCCAGTAGATTGCAGATAATGTGAATTTAGAGGGATATGCAGTAATATTTTTTTCAAATGGTGTTCCATATGGATTCTGAACTTTGCCCTTCATATTTCAATAGGAATTTAAGTAAGCGTCTTGCCAGAAGAATATTGGGAAAAAAGCTAGAAAATAGCCGCTGAATACACATTCAAGACAGCATGCTGTTTTGAGTTCTTTTATCTTATCTCAGAAAGTACATCTCAGAATATCTATGAGTGTTGCCAGCTCCTGCAATTATTTGTTGCTGTTTTTGCAAGGGGGTTGGAGCCAGTGATGCCAGAACTGATGCCTTCTCCCAAATGCCACTTTTTAGTGGAATCTCACTCCCATGCTTGGAGACGAGCAGCAACCAAAATGCTGTAGGAGAGAGGCAGATCTCTCCAAGGCAGCAGGTGAGTGGAGGGCATGGTAGGAGATGCAGAGAGGGACACAGGGAGGGTGTATCCCAAGTCTTAATGGTCTGTGAGGAGGCTACCAGGGTCCACCACCTTTTCCTTTCCCTTTCCCTATGCTCTTCCTGTGTCCTCAAATGTAAGTGAGAACTTGAGTCACCTGTGATCATTTCTCATCAGAAAAGGAAAATTGCAAGAGAAATTCAGTGAACTGGCTTCCACAGAGGAATCCTTGTTTTGTTGGCTTCAACAACCACCTTGAAAAGCAGATAATGTGGGGAAATAGTGTGCTAAAGTAAAAAACCATACCCGTGAAAAAAATGGGTCATATAATGATTCACAAACTCAAGTAAGGCACGATGCAGGGAGCACCTATTTTTTCTTAATGAAATACATTTCTTTGTTCTGAATCGTTCAATGGCTTTTTCTTGTCTACTTTAACAAGGACCATATGCAAGTTAAATATCAGTGTATCAATGACTTTGTACTTGCACTAGCAACTTTGAAGATACCCAGTCAGCTGAGAATACTGGCTAGTCCTAGTTTGAGCAAATGGATTAGAGCATCTTTAATTCATGAATTTTAAAAGTCAGATCTTTCCAACTGAAGGATTCATATGTTCTTGTAACCTCAGGGAAGCAGCCAGCTGTGAATGGCTAACCTTTATTGTGGGATTTCTGTCCTCTTCTATTTAATACACAAACTTATTCACCATAACAACCACTAAAAACTGTGTGGCATGAAACAGTAAAAAAACAAAAGGCAGCAATACCCATCCTTGAAGGAATACTAATTCAAGCAAACTTCAATTCCATAATGGAAAGATGTACAAAATACCATAATTCAGAATGGCAGGCAATTTTAAAACTGGAAATATCGGAGCTGTTCCTCTTACATGGATATAAATAATGATAAATCTGCTAAAATCTGTGAAGGTAAAGTACAATGCCCAATTTTAACTTCAATTCTTTTCTGTCTTTTGTAAAATAAATAAATTGTAATGCCCTGTTATGTTAGATACACAGACACAGGGGAAATACATTCATAAGATATATTTAGCATAGGAAATGGAAAATCAGAATATAGGAATGACTGGATTTCTTATAAGGTTTTATCACATTGTTTGCATTTTTCTTTATTTTGAAATGACAATGACATTAAGCTAAGTTTTGACTATGTACTAAACCAGAAAAATTGAATAATGATGCTCAATTACAATGTACTATTTAGAGAGAGTGGAAATCTGGTGGAGAAAAGCTATATACATTACAGAAGACAAATTACCTTGTTAGGTCTTAATCAACTATACCTGATGTTTTTGATGATGTTTTAATATACAATTTTGTATTTCTCCTGACTTCATAAATGTTTAAGATATGTGGCTAAACACCGTCTAGCATAATATTGACATAGCTTCACTAAATCTACAAGAGGGAAGATTGGATCTTGTATGATTAGGCAAATCCTTAGACAACCTACTGGCTAGTGAGTCATCTATGAAATTGTTGCTGCCAAGCTGCAAACTTCATGTGTATTTTGTCATTGCTTACTTGCTTATCGTTTTCAGAAAGGCTTGAGGAATAAATGGTTGTGTAACCTTTGGGGGATTTCTTGAATGCGTAGCATCTGCAAAGATCGAAGTGGATGGCTGATACATGATCTATAATGTTTTCCTAACACAACTATTATCTTTGCAGTTTTTGGTAGCAGCAAGTGCAATTTGTAGCATAAAAGAGGAGAAAACTGGCCAACGTACGACACACATTCTTGGCCAAGGGATGAAAACATTTTTATCCTCATATACAACCAAAGCACTATTACACATTAGATTCCCTATGTTTTGTTAAAAAAAGAGGCAAGCAAACAATTTTTTCCTCAAATTAAATGTCTCTTTTTGTGTATTACATATATGACAAAAGTTCTCCGTTTCTCACTGTGCATTTGGTTCTTTCTTCTCCTTTGTCCTTTATTCCATGCAAGCACATTTTCTATTTTCATTCTCCTTTATACTAGCTTCAGGTTTCCCTTCCCCCAGTCATTTGCTTTTCTGAACTAGCTTTTTTGTTTCCCTGCTAAAGCTTCACTGTTTCGTCCATATGACTTTCTTTCATACAATCGCTCCTAAGCACTTTTTCTCTGCAGCTCTTCCTTCACACTGCTTCTCTCTTCCCACGTCCCAACCCAGTCTTCTCACTATTACTTCAAAAAACCTCCCTGCTGCTCTAGGGGTTATCTTTTCAATTCTCCTTGTATGAGTTCCTGTCTACCTTACTTCAATTCATTTAATCTCTTACTATATTTGGTTACTTCTCTTGCAGGCACCTTCTTTATGAGTTACTGTTGGCCCAATTTCACAGCAGCTCTTTGCCCATTTCTTGATTTTTTTGTCCCAACTCTCATATATACATGTTATGTTTGCCTATAGCACAATTTCGAGAAGCAGAATAGGGGACCTCCAGCTAGGAGATGAGATCTGTACCAAGACTTAGGTCATGCCTAACTTCATGTTACAAAGTGCTGAAGCTAACAGGACTGGTCACCAAGTAATGCCATGAACAGACTAAAATATTTGACTCTAGGATGGCTTCTCTCTACACATATCACCTCTGAGCAAAAGGGGACCTACTTCCCTGTGCTATCCAGGCAATACAACTCAACAGTGGCCTGGAAGGATCCCCTCTGACAATGACAGAATGGCTTAATATTTATTGATACCCAACCCTCTTGCTTTTTGGAACTAGTGTCAACAAAGCTATCAACTACCTATCTACTACAAACTGAGTGGAGACATTGATTCATTTCATATAAATCACTAAAAACTTTCTTACTGATTACTTACTGATCTGAAATACACTCTAAAAAAGATCAGGAGATAGAGGTTCTGTATTTCACTCCCAGTTTTCTTAACCACCAAGTCTTAAAAGAATGAAATACTATGACAGTCCTCATGAGAGTGTTTGTAGCTATGGACTGTCTGTTGACACTCTCCCCCCTTCCCAACAAAAACATACGTGCACACTTCTGTAAAAAGAATTTACGTTTTCATTTATCAGACAATATTGGTCTTCCTGGATAGTTAGAATAATTTGGCACGCAGAAGTTTTAAAGTGTAATTTGATTGTATAGAATCATAGAATCATTTAGGTTGGAAAAGACCTTTAAGATCAAGTCCAACCATAAACTTAACACTGCCAAGACCACCACTTAACCATGTCCCTAAGTGCCACATCTATACATCTGAATGCACAAGGACAATACATTTGAGCAGCAAAAAGATTTCCATCCACTGTCATGGACTTATGCATTACAAACAGAAATAAATACTTTCTTATAACTTTCAGAACCTTATTGCCACAGGTCATTATTTTTAAACAGAGCCAATGGCTTGGAGTGGCATTTAAAGTATCTAGGACATGTACTAGAATACAGCCATTTGCCTATGTACATAATTTGCACTTGTGATTGTAGAAAAGAGTCCTTACCAGGCTTTGCAGTTTGTGTAAGTCAAAGCAAATTCAATATGCTGTATTTCCGTGGTCTGGAAAGCAGATACAGTTTAGAGGTTTCATCTGGTTTCTTGTTGTCACATAATGTCTGGTAGGTGACTCACTGCTCCATCTGCTCTGGTCATGAGTAACTGAGACAATACAAGGCACACTAAAAAAATAGGCATTGTTGATTAGTTAGGTCTTCACCAGGAGTACCTTAAAGTAGTACCTGGAGTACCTTAAAAGGAAAATACAGTCCACAAAGCAATAAAAATGAGATCAAAGCATGTTCATATTTCAAATGCACAGCTGCTATCTTGATAAATAATGTGCCATTAAAACTGAACAATATTTGTATTTGCATAATTCTGCTTTTCCCGAGTAAAGTACAGCTGCCACATGATGACTGTGTTTGAAAAGACTGTCAAGGATTTACTGTGTGCTGATAGGTCAATATTTCATAAGTCCTTGGCATATGATAATCTAACTTCTAGAAAATTTTATGATCATTCGTGAGAAGGCCAAAAGGAGATAATAGAGCTCCACTCTAAACTCTGCAGCTGTGAAAGTAAAACTAATACAAGTCCCTTTCTTCCTTAAGAAAGTAAAATTAGGCAAACCACAAATCTCTTCTTCAATCTGTTAAATAAAGGCCCACAAGGTGTTCACCTACACCTGAACGTTACTCTGGTTCTGACAAGGCATGAAGTTAAATACAATAACTGTTCATAATCAAATCTATGTGTGATACTCTTGCATTTTTTAAACAAGGTCTTACGACTTTGTAATTTAATCAACTTACAGAGCAAGTTAAATTAAACTAGAATGAGGCACAGTTATTCCCAAACAGTATTAAATTAGGAATTTTTCAGGACCCGTAATTCCAGGAAAACTCTGTCTGTTGATATTCCTCTCATTGCAGTCAGGTTTCTCCCAAACATATGTTAGCATTTCAGTGTCCTTAACACCTATTTACTTGAGCAAGACCTGACAAAACTATGATCATTAAATGATTCTGCTCTAATTGCTTTAAATCCCTAATTCTTTCATAAATCTTTCCTAAAGTTCCTAGATCTCAGATTGAGCTTAAAAATTTTATATATGTTTAACGTATAAAAAGGGTCAGAAAGTTAAACACTGAGCTGAACCAGCAACATAACTCTGTGGTTTTTTTATCCTTACAGTTATTCAGTCCTGACATTTACAAGTTTCCACACTGTAAAACCTCATGTGAGTAGAAAAATATTTTTACTACAACTCAGAGCTTTGTAAGTCCAAGCAATCTGATAAAACAAATGACCAGTAAAAAGAGTAGACAATAAATACTGTTATCACATCTTGATCCATCTGGATAGTGTCTCTCCCATGGAAAACCCCTAACTGATACTGTTCTAATAAAGCAATCAGTTTTACGGGGGACTTAAGCTTACTGCTGACATGCTAAACAATATTTTTCAAGACTGTAGTATGGATATATAAATTCACTGTAGACCATAAGCATTCAGTTTGTCACTTGTTGTTATTCCACTTTGTCAGTTAGCTGCACTCAGTTTCATTTGCCCTTGGCTGCTGTCACACCTGGCCTTTCAAGCTGCTGTTAGCAGGGGCTCATTGGCACAATACAGTCTCCTGCAGGACATCAACTATGATCCTCCACTGACCACTCGTCACTGAACTGGCCAGCTTTCCTGTGAGACTCATACCAAAATCATCATGGGCCAAAAGCCACAAATGGCTGCTTTGGTGTAGGTGTCCTGCATACTTGGGGAGTAAGGGAAAGGAGCACTGCAGGGAGTAAGGGGAGTAAAGGGAAGTTCGCTCTGCAGGTGACAGGGTCAGCCCGGCAGCAAGGGCGATCCCTTGGCAGTATCAGCCTCAGCAGCCCTCCTGGCCCGACTCCGGCCGTATGGTATGGCCTCTGCGGGGAAATTCACATCAACAGCTGAGACACATACGGCTTAAAATGGTAGAAACTGCAAACTTCACTGATGTTAATTCCCTCTCCTAACTCTGCTCTCCCTCTCTCATGCTCTCCTTTCCCCTTCAGCAGGGAATTTAGGCTTTCAGTTTCTGGAATTTTTGCCTGCTGGTGATAAATTTTGTCTTTGTTGTACAGATGTTTGATGTTGTTTATACTTACATACTTCGGAAGGCTGCCTTTTCTTCTCATATTATAGGTTGTACATTAGCCAGACATCTTGCTATTCTTTTTTTCTGCAGCTAATTGATTGATTGTTCGCAGTACAATTGTTGGAAAGGGAAAAGAACTCAATTAATTGGTAAATGAAAATGCAAAATAACAGATGTTTGAAACACAGAAAAGAGAATATAATATACTGCCTTTAAATGAATAAACAATGTGTGGGAAAAAATAAATCAAACATGCACAACTCCCTACCCTGCTGCTTTCAGGAACATGGTCTTTTGTCTCAAAACTCATCCAACCAGAAGGTGGTTTCTATTCTCCAGAATCACTGATTCAAATGATATCTGCCTTTGACAAGAGTGCATTCAGCATGACAGGGGGGCATTTTTGCCTCAAATCCACCTTAACGGTCTTGTATTGAGCCTGACCTAAGTCTTATAAATTCTTTTTATGTAATATCTCTGGGATATGCTTTTCCTAACTATGTTTCCAGCTAAAATTATTCCAGCTTATTATGTCCTTTCTAAATTAATAAATGTCTAAGAATAAACTATATCTTGGCAAAAAGATCATATGTGTTTTTGTATAATGTAGGTTTTTTTGTAATACATGTGTTCAGGAAGAGATGCTCTTTAGCTGTGTTAGTTTGTCTTAGAAAAATATCAGCTCTCTGGGCTGCACCTTAGCTATGAAAATTTGTTATAGTCCAAAACGTATTATCTGACATCTTTTACCTAATATAATTTTAAATAAGACTTTGCACTAGTCAAATATAAGAGCATACTATTCATAGTTAATCCTATGTCATCAGAAGCACGCTTTTCAACAGAAGCAGTTATTTTCAACACAGACATGGCTTGCTTTCTGCTGTAAAAATGCAGTAGAGATAACCTGATTACAGGGTTATGTTACATTAAATACAGATGAATTTTTATCTTTTTTGATTTTTTTGTGGTTGTCACTGTTGCTTTAATCATGCAAGATAAAAATGGTAGAACAAATGACCAGAAGAGGTGATCAATACTACAAGCTCCTTCTGATCCTCAGTAATTCTGTTTAGAGACAGAGTGTAAATCCCACTGAAATTTATGGGAATTTTTCCACTAACCTCAGTGGGAGATAATCTAGGTTTAACATTTTCAGTATAAGTAATTAAAGTACCTAAGGCCCTGATCTAGGTTGTATGTCAGTATAATTATACAAGTGTAGCTATTTTCTGTACTATTGTATACATAGCTATAAAGGTGTAATTTTCTACATCGGCATTCAAATCCTGCTGAAAGAAAAATGAACCAGTAACAGCTCTCATCTTAGCTGCATGCTGTGCTATGACTTAACTGTAAATCAAAAAAGTACCTGGGTACTAGAATAGGAGTACAGACTTGGGGGTTTATAGCAATGCAACCATATTAGAATAAATGTGCACCCCCAAAATTTTCCATGTAGATAAATCCTTTTGCGTAGACACTCAGGACTGAGCCAAGAAGGAAGATAAAGATTAATCATTACAAATCCTAAGTTTTAGGTGCACTACCATCTATGACAATTTTTCTCTCTTAGTTTGCAACGTCCCTATACCCAGCAGATCAAGTGATACTGAGGGGAAAAGCACCTAGCTCCAAATGCAGGGAAGAACCTAATCATGCCAGGAATCACATCAGGCTGCTAGCATAGCACCGTGCCCTAATGTATATACCTGCCTTTCAGTAAGGCTAATGAGCTCAGGCACATCATGGGGTCACCGTGAACTAGACCTGGTTCATGTCTCGCCAGCCCAACGTATGAGCAAGGCACACCACCCCTGTGCCCATGGCTGTCCTTGCAGATACAGTTACGGGTGCAGGGGACTTCAGCAGCTCCAGGGCGAAGTGCAAATCTAACCAGGTGCTCTAGGGTGCTGCAGGTTGAGCTTAGAAGACATCATTTGCCTCACCTGGCTATAATCATAGTCAGTCTAAGGCCTTGTGTACACAAGGAAGTTATTATGAAGTAAACCAAGGTGACAGTGGAAAACCAGAAGAGCTATTCTGCACTGACTTCAGGTGCAGATCTTCCATTCTGGGATACAAGTGCACCCTTACCTCTCAGCTCAATCCCTGTCAAAGAAAGCTCATTCAAAGGATATGACAGGAAAACTGAGTTAAAATCTGTGAAAACAGTCAGAAGTAACTGTGATTGCATTGTAAGCATATTCCACAGTATTTCTCCATATTGAAAGATGAATGTAGTCTTAATTCACTGCAACAATACTGAATAAAGCATATGCTGCAGCATCTTGTTAATTGGTCAAACAATGCATGACTTTATATCCTGTCAGACCTGTCAACATCAGGGTTGGTTTTTTTTAAACCACATTCAAAAGGCAGCATGGGAGTGTCTTGCCAAGCCAGGGTCTGGGACTGTGGCCCTCATCTCACTGCAAGAGAGGGAGACTTTAGCTCTTTAGACCTACCTCTTCTAAAGTATTTAGGCAATTAGCACTTACATATGTTTAGACTGTTTGGAAAATTGGTTTGAGGCCCAAATTTACAAAGATGTTACAAAGAAGTATCTAGCTTCTATTCTGTTTCCTTGGGAGTCCGATGACCTTTGGGAATTTGGGCCTCAGGTCTTTTTTAAAATGTTTTCATTGTGTGTGATCTAACTTTCAGTCACTCCTCAAAGCTAAGAAAATTACAATTCTAAATGTTACTTAAGTGTTTCCTATACTTTGTCAATATTATTAAGCTGATTTGAGGCAATGGATGAACTGGAAACCTAACCATAAAGACAGAGGCGGAAGAGAAGAGTATGTTGTCTGAACATTTCTCTGCCAATACAGGATTGTATAATATGCCATACTTCCTGCAATGTGATGGAACATAGTTAAACTATTAATTCATTCCAGATAATTCCTAACATTCTTTATTAAATTGTGTAGTCCAAGAGGTTTACATTCTAAAAAAATCAAATTATTGTACCAATAAACTAAGATTTATGGTGTGTCCAGAATGAAACCTTCTGTGGCACTGAACAGAAGTATGATGTGCTGTGGCTGGGAGACTGAGGGAAGGATTTCCCTCTGGGGACACAGGGGCCTTCCCTTCTCCACTTCTCTCTACTGCATTTCTGCTAGCATTCAGAGGTGACTGAAACTGCCTTAGACTGCCAATAACACTGGATTTTATATTGGTGATTATTGTAATAATGCACTTGCAGGAAATTTTCAGGACTTAAATAGTTTCTGCAGAAATACTTTACTATTACCTCTCACCCAGGCTCCAAAATAAAATGAGACTTAGAGGTCAGTTCTCTCTTGGCACAACAATGTTGCCCTGGAGCAGCAAGCTGATGGCTGCAAAAACTGTCCATGAAATTCTTGTGGTGCAGCATGAAGAGGAAAAATAATGTGGAAATTGGGGAAGATGCACACAGATACAAAATTATGATGCTGTCTGAAGTTTTTTAGAAAAACGTTTGAAAGGAAATAATCAGGGAGAGTGGGGTGCTGGCCAGCCAGATGCAGGCTGTGTCACCTCTCAGAGACCTAGCTGATCCTCGGAGCTGAAAACATCTTTTTGAAAACCTTCGCTGAAGACTGGAAAGCAAAACACATAATGGCGATGTCAAGCAGCTCCCACCATCCCCTTCGCATTAAACCTGTTCAAAAAATCAACAGAAGGAAGGTCTCGGGTCTGAACGGGAAACTCGTACTGCTGCTTTCCCTCAGCCTCTCTCCCCCCCTGCCCTTCCCGCTCCCCGCGGGGCGAGGCTTTCTGCCCGGGGTCCCGCGCCCTGCCTTGCATCTCTTACGCCCAGGGCTGCGGGCTCCAGCGGGGGGCTACGGGGGCCGGACCGGCGCTGTGGAGCCGGCGGGGGGCTGCGGGGGCCGGGCCAGGCTAATGTGGGCTGGCGTTGCGGAGCCGGCGAGAGGCTGCGGAGCCAGGCCGGCGCTGCGGAGCCGCCCGCTCCCGCCCCGCCCCACCTCCGCGCCGCCAGCCCGCACCGTTGAGGGGCAGCGGCGGGAGCGGCGCCACCGGGATGCGGCGGGGAGCGGGACCGGGGCCGCGGCGGCGATGGCTGCTGCTGGCGGCCCTGCTGGGGTCTCTGTGCTGCGCCGCGGCGGGGGGCGGCGGCCGGCGGCGGGCGGCCAGCCTGGGCGAGATGCTGCGGGAGGTGGAGGCGCTTATGGAGGACACGCAGCACAAGCTGCGCAACGCGGTGCAAGAGGTGAGGGGGCGGCGGAGGGGTCCGGGGGGACCCCGCGGGGTGGAGGGCCCCTTCCTCCCTCACCCCGCCCGGGCCGGGCCGGGCCGCACCTGCGGGCAGCGCCGCGCGGCGCGAGCCTCTCACCCGCGTTCGTCGATTCCTGTCAGCGGCCGCCTCCCCGCCTCCCCTGAGCGGGGCCGGGCCGATGCGGGCGACAAAGAAAGCCGGCGGCCGGCCCTGCCCGCGCCCCTCCGTGAGGAACCGCTGCCCGAGGCGGCGACCTGCGCGCTTCTCGGCTGGGGGAGCGCGAAAATCCTTTCAGCTCGGTGTCCACCGCCCTAAGCTCGCCCGGTGCTGCCGCCCTCCTCAGGCAGGGAGGCGGGAGGTGTGGCGGGTACCGGCGCGGCCGCCTGCTGCGACGGAAGGTCTCCCCTCTGCTTCTGGCGCTATTTCTTCTCGCAGGCAGGCTTTCCCGCCCCGTTTCTCACAGCGCCCACGCCATCTCCGCGCCCTCCGGCTGCTGTGCGTCCCTGCGGCTCGGGGTTCGCCGTGTGTGTGGATTGCGGCGCTGGGGATTGCACTGGAAAGCCACCCTCTTGCAGCAATGCAGGCAGATAGTGAGGCAAAAATGCAGGCAAATAGTCCGTCTGGATCCTAAAGTGAAAAAGTAACAGTATGTGGCAAGGGGAGGAGTGAAGAGTTGTTTTATTGTCTTTGTACAGCAGGAACTGAGACACAAGAGGTTATCCCAAACCAGGATTCAAAGGTGTAAGACAGTCGTGAAAACACCTGTGGAGAACCGGCTGGCTTTTGATCTAATTCTGTGTCTTGATCTCAGATTGCTTGCCCAGAATCGCACAGGACCTGTTTCAAAGCCAGCAACTGAGTCTAGACCCCGAGCCATTGTCTCGTAGCGCTATCAAAAGACCTTGTTCCCGCATTCCCCTTACTTCTGCGACTTTTTTCCTTTCATGTTAAGAATCTTCCTTCCAAGTTCTCTTTTCCTCTCATTCAAAAATACGTAGTCTGAAAAAACCTTTTACTGACAACGCACTGGGGAAACAGACCTTTGTTTACTATAATTAGATAATTTCTGAACTTTTACTGTCATCTGGACAGTTGCTGAAATCTACCTCTGTCATCCACTTCATTTAGACTGCAAACACACTGAGACAAACCATTTTTTTTTAAAGTATTTACAGTGCTGAAAATATGCTTAGTTATAAATAAGGATGTAGTCAAAATTTCTGCCTGTTTTACCTTCCTATAGTCAGTTCTGGATTGAGGAATGGTCTGTATACAGCACAAAATGTGTATTGTCTGAGCTGCGTCTTAGCAGATAAATGCTTTACACTTAAAAAGATTTGCAGCTGTCGTTTAAAATAAACAGGCACACCACAAAGAGAAATTTTGTCTTGGGAAAAATTCTGTTGTTCAGCCTGGCTGAACTTGTGGCCTCCTAGCTCTGTTACAGCAGTTGCAAATAACAAAGGGACACAGCTTCTTCAGAGTTTGTGTTGTTTACAAGACTCATGCCCTTTTGCTGAGCTTACTCTATTTTCTGATTCAGAGAGCACTCCTGTTCTGTGTTGAGTCTTCATCTGGCAAAGAAAGACAGTGGGAACTGAAACAGAGAATGAAATTCTGAATGTATGCGCCCTGATCTATAGGACTGCTTCTGTTGCCTTCAAGGGGCTTTGGCTATGTCTCTGTCCTGCCAGAATATTTTCTCCTCTTTGTCAGATGGGAAAGTGTGTTGTAAGTGTTTAGTGGTATTCTGGGAAAAATAAAAAGCTGGGCTCTTGATCGGCATCAGCCTGTGCAGATACCAAATTGTCACTAGTCTGTGCACATTTTTTCCTCACAGGAACTGACTTTGGCTTAAACAGTCCAGAGCTCAAGGGTTTAGCTCACCACTGTTTTTCTAGTCCATTAAAAGCGCTGCTGTGGTCACTGTCTGAAACAGCTGAGTAAGCATTCCCATACAGGGGGATCTGTACTAACAGCATCACATAATTAAACAGGGTGTTACTGAAGGCTGCACAGGAAGCGTTGCTTGTTCTCTTTTGTGTGATTGTTGCTAATTTTCAGTTGGTTTATTTAAATTTGGCAGATGGAAGCTGAAGAGGAAGGGGCAAAAAAACTGTCAGAAGTAAACTTTGAAAACTTACCTCCCAACTACCATAATGAGTCCAACACGGAAACCAGAATTGGTAATAAAACTGTTCAGACTCATCAAGAAATTGATAAGGTATGAGAAAACATATATAGCAAGCTGCTGGTTCTTACACACATTTTCTTCAAAAATAAGAACAATTTTGCATGTTTTGGGGAGAAATAAGATAATTTGGAGCATAAACTTTCCTGATGATAGTTCTTTGGGGTTTTATTGTATCTTATTTGCTTGCCTAATCACTGTGTAGGGGCACATGTCATAAAAGGTTAATGTGAAATAATTTATTTTGAAAAAAGTGCTTGCTAAAAATAGAACAGAGGTACAGCTATTACATGGGTCATAAAAGAATGACCATCTCCCGCTCAGTTAGCTTCATTACAGTGACATTTTAAATAGATAAGGAGGTAGCCTTGTCATCTACATTTCCCCCCCAGATTAGGATTTTATACGAGTGACAGCAAAATGGGAGAAAAAGGAGGGGGTGGAGGTGGGTTAATTATTGCAGAACGCAGGACTGAGAGTAACAAAGGACTAATAAAAAAATGTAGTTTGATATTTTGTTCTTCTTTTGCCGTATCAGGTTACAGATAACAAAACTGGATCAACAGTTTTTTCTGAGACAGTTATTACATCTATAAAAGATGGAGAAAACAAAAGGAATCATGTAAGTGAACACATTTTTTCCTTTTGAAAATTAAACAAATACTTTGGATTCATCATTCAGAAGGTAATACAGTTCATCTAGCGAAATTTCTGAATGCTTTAAAACACAAAAACATGGGGTTAAGCAGTCAAAAATGTTTTTGTTTTTAAATTAATTTAACTTAGGAATATTATATATGAATTGGAAGCAGACTTTCAGTGTTGTGGTTAACTGAGGTGCTTGATCTGAATATTCAATTTGTCTGTCAAATGTAAATGTTGTACTCAAACAGCAAAGACAGTTACACAGCCCTATCCAGTGAGTGTGAATAAACCCTTAGTATAAGAGTGCTTCATGTATGTCCTCTCTGTACTCTTGGGTTTCATAAAAAAATTGCTTTATAGACTTTCAACGCTAGAAAATAACCCCCAAATTGTCTATCGTGAGGAGTCTGTGGAACAATATATGGCTCTATTTGCTTTTCAGCCTAACCTAGTGATGGACAACTGGTTATGAAATGTCACCTTGGGGAGGGGGAGAGGGGCAGGACAATAAATCCCCCTCCCCTCTGGAAATATGGTTGTTTAAGGATTCTCAAAGAAGTTTAAAAGATCAAGGGTATTCTTGACCTGAGTCTTGCAAACACAGGTACATTTGCTAAACATCAGTAGTCCCATGAGAAATTCGGCATGTACCAGTACTTAGAACAACTGTTAGGTTTTCTTCAGTTATAGTCTTACCAAAATGGACTTTTTAATGCTCTTACTAAGACGGGACTTGCCAGTGTTTCCTCTGATAGATGGCTTCATCTGACTAATAGTTTGTGGTTTAATCTACTTTAACATGCCCTGGCTTTTTTTAGAGTAGCTTTCTTCCAGTTCTTTCACAGAAGCAGCTCTTTAACTATTTTATAAAACATTAAAAAAAAGAAAAAATTATGGTGGTAGTTCCTGTTTTTAATGGAAATAAAACCTGAAATTAGTGCATCTTTTCTGCTATTATCCTCTACGTTTTCTCTCTTTCAGCTCATGTTTTTATACTGCTATTAAAGTTTGAGAATGGCAAGTAGCAAAGTAAAGTTGCTTGTGTATGCTATACTTTTTTTTTACTATTTTGCAAAGTTTATAGATTAAGTGGTAAGTCAAGGTACAAAATAAATTGCAACTATTCTAAGGTGCAGCTTGGTTTTATACAAAGTGTTAACATATTCCACAATGCTTTTTAATAATGAGATATGTGTAATGAAGGCAATCCAAATGTTTTTTTCAAGCAAACATGGTAATCATCTTCAAACCCAGTGTACAAAGGCAAACTTTTCAACCTTCTTAGCACTGGGATACAACACGGGAGTTGTTTCATAATGTATTTGGCTTGCTTGTGGTGTCTAATCATTCTTCACAGCTGTAAAAAATATTTCTAAATTAGCTTTCTCCAATGGTCATACAAGTTCCTTATAAGCTTCATATATCAAGTGACATCTGCATTTTCCTTATGGGAAGGTTGCCTCACTTACCAAGCTAGTGCTGCATCCAGAACCAATACCATTGTTAGTCTTCCAGCTGAAGAATTTGAGGGCTGAATACAAATTTTTGTCAAACTTAATGGTGGCAGTCTTTATTCAGTTATGAAGTAAGCATAATCAGAACTGATCACGTTAACTCCTAATCATTTAAATCCTGGGGCACTTTATTCATCAACATCCTTACTGCAGCAGCTGCTGAAACAAAACTACATTTGTTAATGTTTATTTCCCCTCTCACACTCGTTTTGAACTTTCAGCATGCCCATGGTACAAACACCTTATTTAGAGGTTGCCAAGTTAGAGAAAAAGCTAAATGGGAAAAGCAACCAACAGATGTATTTGGTTGTTATTTAAGGAGAGCGGGCAAACACGCATATATTAATTTGACTAAGAGATGCCTAACAGAAGTAAATCTGAAAATACTTGAAAAATTTAAACGTTAAGGAGGAACATGAATTACTTAGTGTACTACAAGGGTGAAGAACTATTGTAGGAGTAATGGCATGAGATTGAGAATTGGAAAATTTGGGTTACAGCAAAAAAAACGTGCTGCCGAGGAGAGATCTACCAAGTGGAAGAAAAATTTTGTCCAAATTAAAAAGCACTATTGCTTAGATCTGTAAACTTAAGACAAAAGTATTGGGAAAATGAGTTGCAGAAAACTTTGCACTGGCCCCTTAGGTCATTTTTATATACATAAATTTTCATACTTGAAGTGTTGTGTGACGTTGTGGGATGTCCCAGTCACTTTCCAGGCCGTAGGCTTCACAGACCGCTGGATGGTGGAAGAGTATTACTGCTTCTTTGCTGCTTATTTTAAATGTTAGCAACAAAGTAATACATGTATAGGTTTTGTATTTGCCAGGCAGTTAAAAATGGAAACCTTTTAAATTCTGTTTGGAGATTATCTCAGTGGATCTCTAAATACAGCTAGTATATGCTGTTCTGTAATACACATCTTTAATACCCATCAGTGATTCATCCTGCTGTGTAGTATAATGCAACAAGAGGTTTGTATAATTGTAGCTATAAGTATTGACAGTCATTTGAAAAAGGCACTGGTGACATTTTGTTCTGGGGATGGAGAATTTGGTAGCAGAGGCTGTAGGGAGCCAGCCATTGGGAACAGGAGCTCTGTTCTGATGCTGTCCCATAGCCTTCAGATTGGTGCCTCTTTAGAACAGCACTTTTGTTTTTATTTTCAATCTGCTAAATAAAAGAAATGGGCACATGCTATCACACAAGCTCAACTTTTATGCTTGTAGGGAAACTGAATGCTGAAAACCGAACCTGTTTCATAGGTTCAGTTTATAGGCTTAGCTTATAAAAGTTAAGGATTCCCAAAGCTCCTGCACTTTAGGTACAAGATTGGGTGGTAAACATAAGAATCCATTGAACACCTTAGCAAACCACCTGCTCTGAAATGTAAACTCTATATAATTTATTACTGCAGTAATTAGTAATAACTGGAACCCTACAACCCTCAGTTCACATTTATTCTCTGAGCTGAGTTAAAAGCCACTGAAATCACTGAAAGTTTTCCCAGTGACATTTTTGGGCTTTGAGACACGACACAAAAGGCTCACAGGTAGGCAAAGATGTGTCTTGCGGCGGGTCTGTGTTGCAATAATAAATCCACATACTGGCTGGAATGAAATTCGGCACTGGAGAAGCAGCTTCATGGAAAATAGGTTGTGTCTGCTTTTTAAATCACAGTGCCTGTGCAACCCCTATGTTCTCCTGCAAACAGGTACAAATACACATATATATATAATACATATAAATATATGTAAGTATATACACATACATATAGTACAGATACATTATTACAGAAACATAAGGCATAATCTTCCACACACACACTTTTCCCTCTCAGACAGTATTTCTTCTTGGCTTTGCATCATGAAAGTATTCTCTTTAGACTGTGTTCTTTGTTACTGACTGGCTCACTTGACAGTATTTTGATGGCCAGAAGACTATCAGTATTTTAAGTCTCCAGAAGAGGAATTGGGCTGCTTGCCATTTCTGGCAATGCAATCCAGTTCTTCAGAGGTGCTGCATTTTTTGGAGGCGCCATTTACATTCCCAGACTAACATTCACTTTCTCAGATGTCAGTGAGGACTGACAGTCACCAGCATAGATGTCAGGCTTTGATCCAACAGTCTTGTATCTTTAAAGGGGCCGAATACAGGCAAGAGGTTGCTGGATGTGCATGTTTTTATGTCTATGCAGGGTTTTACATCCACTTGCTCCTGGGTTTAAGGCTCAAATACTCTGTAATTTACTTCTCTGGGGAACATTGGTTAGCTTGCAAATTAATAAGAGTATTTCCAGTAGTAAGCTCAAGTATAGAACACAGATAAAGTAACAGCACTCTTTATTGCCATATGAAAATCAAACTCTTTTCTAGCTTGTTGACTAGTCCTATTTCAATTGTGAAACATTAGCCTAACCAATGAAAAGTAAGCATGAATAATAAAAGGAAAGAAAATTGGTACTGGTAAGATTTGCTGCACAAAGATCAGTTGCATTTCTTCTCAGTTGCGTTCAGAGTAGTATTTTATATAAGCTCTCTCTTCTGATTCAAAGCTAGTGTCTAAGATTTTTTTTCTTGTCTGTATTAATTTGATAAATAAAAATAGCAACAGCTTTTCTTTAGCAAGTTTGTTTTTCTTTTTTTCAAACTTTAATAGAAGTACATCTGGTTGCTTTCAATTCTCTTTCTTGAAAGAGATTTTTGAAGATGCTAATATCTAGGGAGAGTGTACCAGGGAACTAGAAGAGTATCATGCATTTCTCATTTGGCTTTGGCACTATAAAACCCATTCCTTTCTTTTGCCTGTCCTTGATGGTAGAGGATCTAGAGGGCATGACTGAGCCTTCTCATTAGTTACACAGTACAGGTCAAAGTTTCTTTGTGGGTGAGTAAGGAGAGGTGTCTTCAGTGTGATTCTGTGCAAGGTGCTTGCTCTTTCTCTGCAAAGGTGGGTGTTTGCCTGTATGCACACATGTATTTGGCACCCACCTTCTGCAAATAAAGCAGCTGGTTAGTAAGTAATTTCAAACACTCTCAGGTCCTTAGGAGAGAGGCCCCGTGATACCAGGCCTTTATTTCCATGGTTAGAGGCTGCTGTTTGGATCCCTGCAGCTCTGGGCAGGGAGGACTGTATCACTGTGGAACTGCTTTTACAACCTGACTTGGCAGGTTCTGGAAGTGACTGTAAATCAGGTCACTGGTTTACGTGTAGAGATAGAATGGATAGCATCCCCATTATAATGGCCTTATTTAAAGCATTTTTCAGCCTTTATCTTTGGTCTCACAGTAAAATAGTAAAAAGAAAGAAAATAGTAGAAGAATTAAACATTAATCTCTGGGGTTCTATTTCCCCCTTTTCTAGAGAAAAATCTGTTTTAAATGGCTAAGCTGTAGCACCTCATAACCAAGCTTCCCCTTCTCTGCAGATATCCAGAACTGCTAAAGTAACTGCCTGATTTCTATTTTTGAGCAACTTTTATATGATTTCACTAGGCATGTTCTCAGCCACATATACTGGAGTAACTCTCTTTGAGATTCATACTGCTCCAGGGAGAGGAGTCCCTACCAGAGAGAAAAGGAGCTTTGAAAATTGAGAAGGAAGCATTAATGGAATGGAAATTGCAATTTTTCCATTAGCACCACTGCAGGAGAGCAGCTGATGGCAGAAATTTGAACACGCAACATCTTGATGTTGACTTCTACTCCCTTTGGCATGCTAGTGTCTCAGGGAAGACACTTGTTTTGGGCATCCCAGTCCTACATTTGGGTCCAATTTTTTTGTTTCATTTTTCATAGAACTTTTAGTCCCTCGTGACTTGCACTCAACAACCTTAAACTATCAATAGACACACTAAGTGCATTCCTGAGTTGAAATCCTGGTCTCCGTCTAGCCAAAAATCCCATAATATCTAAATCTGGTAGTCTTTGTGTACTTAATTTAATTCATTAGCACTCTTAGTTTGCTTTTCTGTTAACTGTCCAGCCTGCTCTGTTGATGTAACTCATTACATGAATCATGTCTTGACTAGTACAGTTCTTTTCAAAACAGCCCACCTTTTAGGTAGTTCTTAGTGTAGAACTAGATAAGGCAAACTGTACTTCCTAGCTCATGCTCCAGGAGAGAAGTAAGAGATCTGAATGAACTGTGTCACTGTTTTTCAA
Organism: Gymnogyps californianus; assembly: GCF_018139145.2. Classification (NCBI taxonomy): domain Eukaryota; kingdom Metazoa; phylum Chordata; class Aves; order Accipitriformes; family Cathartidae; genus Gymnogyps; species Gymnogyps californianus. Next base: position 11,330,248 of record NC_059475.1, read on the forward strand.
GTTTATATACTACACAGTTACTTGAATAGATTATTACAGTTATAATATAGGCTAAAGCTTTCTGAAAAAAAAAAAAAGCATGAATAGCTTACAATAGCAATCAGTTAAAAAAGTGAACCATAGTTTCACTAGCCTTTTGTAAGCAGAATACCTGCATGCTATTGCACTCTCTTTTGTCACATTCAGTTGATATTTTTTAAGTAGTACCTCTCAAGTGTTTGCAAGTCATAGCTTACATTTTTAAAACAAAACACCTCTTGTGGGCTAGGTTCCCATCCAGTCCCAATCCACCTAAACTCCTGCAGGAAAACTAGTAGGCTTTTTTTTTATCTTACCATGCATGAAAAACTATTGCTTTTCACTAGCAAATCTACCCTCAGTTCTTTCAGTCTCTTGCACAACCTCTCCAAGGCAGTGTGACGTGTGTTTTGCCCTTCTGATGTTTTAAGTTTGCTAACCTGTCTGGTGCTAGCAATCTGCTCATAGTCCACACTTACTCCACTGGAAAAGATACGAAGTAGCCATGCAAACTGAAGCTAGGTGTTGAGCTTTTTGAGCCCAATTAGTGAAAGAGCATTCTGATGGTGATCCTGAGAGGCCTGAATACCTGTGTCTTTGTTTTGAAACAAGCAAATCCATCCCCTGGCTTGTTTTAGAGAGCCAGGGCTCTTCAGCCAGGCAGGGGTCAGACATTCTGAACATTTTACTGAAACCCCTTTTTTTTCCCTTTTCAGTTTCAGTCTTGGCGATGTAGAATATGAAGCTGAGGGGAAGGTGCAAATAGCTCATGAGGACAAGTAGCTTGTGTTTGTTAGAGTAGAAAACGATGTGGAGAAGGGTGCAAAGGGAAAGAGGATGTAGCCAAAGATGAGAAGAATTGTGCAATTAGTATTTTGAATTGCTCTTGTTAATCTGGAATACTTTTAGGTTATGAATCTTGTTGTAGAGCAAGGGACATATCCTTCTTGTATGAAAGGTGTGATGGAGTGTGCGCATACCTCTGACTGTTCATATGTAACTCCATAAGAAGCAAATGCTTCTTAGTGATGCAAAAGCTATTAAGAGATTTAATTTAGCTCATGGATGATAGGATGGCCTTATTGTCAGTCACAGTGTATCTCTAAACCCAACATTTTTACTGGTCATCTGATGTTCACTGGACTATAGCCAAAAAAATCTGAATGTTAGCTCAATGAATGGAAAGACTTTTCATAAGGAGTTTGAAAAACATATGTCGCCTCTGATCCTGCATGAAGAAACTTCTCCGAGGAAGAACGTGGGAAGTCTCTGTAATTGCCAGCTGAGGTGTGTGTCATACAGCTCAGTGTCCACATCTTTATTTACTGAACTTAGTCCATTCTGAGTTGGCTTGTTTTCTCAGAGAGAATGCTGTGTAGAAAGTTATGGATCCACACAGAGAATCAGGAATGGATAGTGTGTACAAATGTAAGATGTTTTTGTAATACTATAGTGCTGCAATGGCCATGATGTGGAGAAAAGTGAGACTGCAGTTTCCATGGACTCAGATATCATGCTTGGTGACCCTGAGCAAACAAGCAGGTGTAAACAGCTGCTAGACCTTATCAGAGTGAAGAGAAGCAAGGTGCCTTTTGCTGAGAGGTGAGGCAAACCAGGCAGGTGTTTTGGCTGAAAACACAACAACCAAAGGTCAGAGAACACAGATTATTATCACATTTCTTTTGTCTTAAATAGTGGCTTGGATTTACAGGCAAATAACTGATGCAACAGCAAAGGGGTTACTCCTAATTAAAGGTATCAAATCCTGCTCTTGTTTGTATCAGTAGGAGTCTGAAGTAATTCAGATAACTTTAGTAAATTTACTTTGCTAGTAACGAAAAAAATTTAAAAGAATGACTAGGATTTCTTTCATATTTCCTATTGCTCTAGCTTAGTCTAAGTTTTTTTCTGTCAAGTTAGATAAACAAAACTCTGTAGTACTAATAGATATTCTGAAAGTAACGTTCTTCATTAGTAATTCAGGTCTATGCTCGTGTTTAGAATTGTTTTAAAATTTGTCAGATCCTCATGTGTAAAAATGTGGTATTTCTATTCCAGTTAAACGACAAAGAAAAACAATACTTTTATGCAAAATCAAGTTGGCTGAAGAACTGCCTCACCATTTTTATCCATCTGGACTGTTACCCTTTAAGTAGCTAAATATTGAAGAGAGAAAGATTTTCTTGGAATAAATTTCTCCTCACCAAAAATAAGCTATTACTGTAACACAGTAACAGTGCCTAGAATTGATTCAATGTTCTAGGTGATGGTTAGTAAAAACACAACAGTAAACCAGTAAGTTTATCTCCAGAAGGCTACAAAACAGACTTTCTCTTAGAGAGTCAGTGCCCACCCACTCTTCATCAGTGTCCATCTGAGAGCCATGCACCACTTCTAAAGCTTACAGCATTCTTGTTAGTTGTGGAAATAAATTCTGGCTTGTCTGAAACTTTTCATCTGTGGGGAAGTACGCATCATGTTCAGTTATCTGCCTCTTCCTTGTTTGCATATTGGTTGGTACAACTCTTCTGCAAACAAGCCGTGGTAAGGGAGTAGTATGAATCAAAGAGCAGTTGTTTACCTTTTCCCTGGTTTTAGTTCAGTCTTCTCACAGATAACATGCTGAGTTTAGGGAACCAAGGCTGTCCAAATGTCTTTTACAGATCATGTCCAAGTTGTAGGGAGATATAAAAACCATGAATGCTTTTACTTTCTGCCTCTACTAGATCTACCAATTTATCCTAAGAGAAATTAAATGTTTTTTTATCATCTCTGTAAGGTAACAGATACAGTCAGGAGAGTGAATCTTTTCTGTGGGCTGGTGACAATTGTGTGATCTACTGATGTCTGTTAAGAGATCATAGTATGGACTGTCTTTAGACAGCAGTGAAAGTTCATCAGCAATGTTTCTTTCCTCAGGTCAGACCCATGTAGCAAAATTAATCACATGAGAGGAAAAGCTTTAAGGCAAAGAGAAATTTTTTCCACAGGTTTTAATTGCATGGTTTAAACCATTGGCTCCAGCAGATGCTTATTTGAGATTTTAGCTGAAACCATGTTATCTAATTAAGCAGTAAGCTTTAGCTGATAGGGTAACAACAGTAGCAAAGGCTTTAGGAAATACAGGCTACAGTTCTGGATGTAAAGTATAAATATTTTGTCTTTTAATTTTTTATTTACATCTGCTATAATCTTAGAACGATTGAGATACAAAGGATACAGATGAATGGATTAAATCTGCAGCTGGTTTACATCTGTATTGTCATATGTACGGTGGCAGAATGGTACCAATTTACCGTGGCTGGGAGGTTGGCCCAGTTACACATAGTTCCATATATGATGAGCCTAAGTCTTCTCTAACCTTTTCCTGGACTGTAGGAGGGGTGGATTCATGAAAATCAGTAGAATGACACTGGTTTTACACCAGTGAGTAGGTGAAGACAGAATGAATGTGATCTCTGATCGCTTGGCCTTCTGTGCAGTTGTTTATGGTCAGGAAGACAGGTGAGATGCTACTAGTCCAGCTTGATGGTGTTTTGTACTATGATTTACTAAGGTAAACCACAGAAATTGAAGGAAAGTGGTGAATTGAAGTGTGTTTCTGTTTAGTTCTGTTTCATCAAAGATTTGGCAAATGTGAGAAAAAAAGCACTGTAGAATGGTGGCTTCAAATGTATTCCCTTGAGAAATGCATTTCTGTATCAGCTGAGTAAGTCTCACTTTGTCCTTCCTCCCATCTGATTCAAAAACAGCATTTTGGCATCTTTTGCGGAGCTGGTGTCTGCCTGGCCTTTTGAGGGACTTGAGTCACTTTGATAGTTAGCACTGAGGAATACCACACCATTGAATGCATTAGCTGTCAAATCATGGTTGTTCACCACTGCAGCTTGTAGAGAGAACCCCCCTCCATCTTTTCTACCTGTCCCGATTCTTACCTTAATAACAAGGCCACTTCTCCTTTCCAATTAGTAATATATCATAATATAGCATAATTGGTAAAAAGATCTACAGGGTGGGGTGGGAGTTTCGGATTTGTTTACTTGTTATTCTGTCTGGAAATGACTCAGAGCCTTTTCTGTGAATTTATATCACATGAGGACTCCCTCAAACTTGTTCCCTTAAAAAGTCCACTCATCCCAGGGGGAGGAAGAAGCATCTTATGGCATGTAGAGAGGCTGACATCATGGTGCCAGGCAAAGGGGAACCTTAGTGGTCTTTCTGTGTCCAAGGTATTTTGTAGCCATCAGCAAGGGAAAGTTTTGGTCCCCTAGTAGGTGTTTGTCTTGGACTTCATACATGATAAAAATCTGTAATACTTTCGTGTTCTTTTGTCCTTTTTGGAAGGACATAGAGTATGCTGAAGACCCTTTTTCATTTCTTCTTCATGGGAGTTTGTTTAGGAAATGGAATGAATATTCATGAATAGTCATCCTCTCATGTTGTTGATAACCTCTAGACACGTGATTTCAGACAGAGAATTAAATAAAGGAAAAAAAAAAAGGCTCTGTTGTAATCCCAACAAATGCCCCAAAGAGGAGGTCTGGAAGAAGCCTCAAAAAGTCAACATCTGCCACCCAGATGCCTACTCCATCCTTAGGCAGACATTCATCTCGTGTTCTCAAAATCCTCGAGTGCTGGAGACAATTTATTCCAATGCTTTTCTATGCTCACTCTAAAGTCTCTATTGCTGTAATTTAAACCCCTTCTTCTTCCATCTACAGCTCATGGAAAATAAATTATTCCCTTTCCTCTACAGTAACAGCAGTCTCCCACACTGTAAACTCTGCTATAGGCAAAATCCATTGTAGATGAATTCTTACCCATGTATTTCTGTTCTAGTATTATTATCTTTGGCTGACACCTTAAACACATTAAATAAGTCTTTTGAAACTGGAAACTACCAAAAAAGTATATCATATAAGAACAAAGCACATAAGATTCAGGGACTGAAATAAGTTCTGTGAGGGACTGGGCGCAGGTTGGCGTCTTACTCTCAGTGTGCTACTCTTAATTTAGTGATTAAGATTAGCAAGCAGCTATTAAGTACAGAAATCTTGTTTTCAACTGTTTTTCTTTTTGCACAGCTGTTTCACATCCTTGCTGTGTACTGCTACTCTTGTGTTGTTTTGCTTTTATAAATTTTCAAAATTTACATAGTTTGGTAGTGAATCATGGAAACTTTGTAGCTGTCAATTGTAGAGAGAAGAGACGCCTGCATTAAAATTCAGCCCCGGGCACACAATTACATCAAAGCTGTATCTTTATATGATTACTGACTACTTAGAAATAATGACACTTTAGAGCTTTGTAGCACAGTTTTACAGTGTTTCCGTAACTGTTACTGTATTTCAAAACATTCAGAATAAAAACCAAGATCTTTTAGACCACAAGGGTTTAGACACATCTTCTGGTTATCAAAGGTCGAAGAATTGTTGTTTTCCAATTAATAGATCCACAGGTAGATGCATTTCTTTATTAAGACAATTAATTGCAAAATCATTAGGAAAACTTTGTTTATAAACATGCATCAGTATTTTGACCTCATTGGATAATCTCATACTATGTGAAAAAGCTTTTCTTAACAGGGAGCAATTAAACATGGAACACATGGCTACTGGTTTTGGGTCTCAGATTGTCTAACTTCAGAATATTCCTTCTCTGTCTGATTATGGATATAGAAGATTATAGAGTGTCTGTGTATTTAAAAAACAATGGATTGAGTGTATAGGATGGCACCAAGTTTCCAGAAGGCCTAAGGGAAGATTTTGTGGTCAGAATTTCTACGATCCTGCTCTGCCTACAGTACACCTGACAAACAGGAGAAAACAAGAGAAATTTCATATTATAACCTGTCCTGCCTGCTCTAGGGCAAATGTGTGGGATGAGTGAGACTTCTGCTATTGCAGACAGTCACTGCAATATGTAGCCCTGTATACATATACATATATATGTTTGTGTATATACATATACACAGACCTTTGCTCCTTTCTTAGTTGGATAGCTCTTAGTTTCCAGACTACGTTAATTACCTGTCAGATTATAATTTGTAGGGGTTTTCTACCAAATTTGAACAGGTCTTCTAGTGTGCCTCCTCTGATACAGTTGCAAAATAGATTGAAATAAGTACTTTGCACTGTGTTTCCTACTCAGGAGCATTTGCAGAGGCTGTAGTCTTGCCAGGATTAAATTATTACATTGCTTACTGAGAAAAAGAGGGGGTGAGGGAAGAAAATAAAGTGACTGCTTCTGCAGAGTGACCTGCCATGAGATTATTACATGACATACAGAGATTTTGACCATGCGTGAACAGAATATGATCTGATAGAGCATCTAAGCATCATTTTTCTCATTATCCTGAGGCATTTGTCAGGAATCTTTTATTTTTTGCTTTTGTGTGTAGTTTCTTCTTTCATTGAAGTCTCAATTCCTTGAAGCTGTGGATAATATGACATTTTATTTATTTCTTTTTTGACCTGGAACATTAACTGCGTAAGAGTTTGATCAGTGACAGGATCACTGTATTTGTGGTGAGAATAAGCAGATGGTGTAGAAAGGGATGGACTTCTTACACTAGCTTTGGTGGTGGGCACTTTATTGGGTGACTACAACCTGCCTCAATTAATTCCCTAGGCTTTTTGATGGCGTGTTAAGGCTAACGTGGCTATGTTGCTTTTGGTACCTAAAGCCAAGCTCAAGTGCCTTTGGGCCATCTTCAGTTATGTCATGTAGACATATTTTGCATTCATTCATATTGCATCATGTGGAGAGCCAGAAATGAAGTTTTTCCAATTAAAATGTTTCTATTTTCTTGACGGGGGGAAAGGAAACACGTGGGATTAATTCTATGGAGAAGTTCAAGATAAAACTGAGGGAGTCACTTGTATTTTCTTATTTATTAGTTTTGAGCTCAGAAGTCACATTCCTGTTGAACAGCCACACAAATAGCTGACTTCCCCACATAGCACTGGGAGGTGACTAATACCATAGCTTGCAACTCACATGTCTGCTCTTTTTAGTATGTCTTTTTTTCACAGTAGTCCTTGTTTTTATGAGTGCTCTGTACTTGGCAGGACAGCAGTAAGAGGTTTGGTCTGCTGGAAAGTATTACAGAAGTTTTGAGGTATTTCAAGGCAAATTAATTCATATCTCATTAAAGACAAATGCATTATGTGCCCTGTCTAGACAACTAAGAGATTAGGAACTGGAACACTACTGCAATTCAAACTATGGTAGTAGTTTCCATAAAACAATATTCCATTCTATGTCATTCTGCCATTTTTCTCATACATGTAGTACATGTAGGATATAAAACAGTTTTTATGCTTTTTTTTTCCTTACTACTCAGCAGGTTTTGCCATCTGCTGCAGTAATGGAGACCAGCCCTACCTGAAATGACTTGTAGAAATTAAAACAAAACCTAGAAGGGGATATGTAAACACAGAAGTAAATATTAACTCTTAGAATTGCTAATTGCTAAGAAATGTCAGTTTCAACGTGAACAAGTGGTTTTGCTAGAGCACTTCAGCTATGGCTGAAATTATCATTGTCTCCCAGATACAGTTGGGTGAGCTCTGGAACTGTTTGGGAAGGATCTGTAGCTACCATTTATGGAGGTTAACATTGAGTTTTACTTGAGTTACAGGTTTTTGAAAAGGAAATTTCTTTATATCAGTAGCTTTTAAGAAACACGTAAAGCGGCTTTTTGTTCAGAGAAGCTTTTGAAGCATAGTTGTCCCAGTAGACTGCGAAAGGTGCCCCCATGCATTTCCAAGGTTGTAACTAAAAAATATTTTCTAATTATTGCACCAACTGCTTTTGTAGCATTGCTTCCTATGTTGTGTACCTGCTGGCAAAACTTCCTTACCTCTCCAAAACCGGGGAATTTTTCCTCTATACTTTATGGCTTGTGAACTTGAAGTCCATGGAGGGTTAGGAATGAACACTTTGGAATGGCTGTTTTGGCTTACAGCTGTACAGACAGTGCCAAGGCAAAAAAAAAAAAAAAAAAAGCCTGCTTCTCCTTCAGCTCTTAGGCAGTTTCAAAAGGTTTGTAGTCACAAACTGCAACTGAGTCAGAATAAGCCAGCAAACTGGGCCATATAGCTTACACAAAGAGGGGAAAAGTGCTTCTCCTATTTGAATCCCACTTACTGTTCTCACGTCAGAGCAGTCCATGACCTTGGCAGACAACTGCTACTGCGTTTCTGCACTACAGCTGCCCCTGACCCACGGGGGCGTTTTCTGTTCCATATACCACTGCCCCACCCCTAGTGTTCTGTGTCTGGCTTTGACAGATGTATTAATCATCACTGAGAAGTTGTATATAAAGTCATCAACAGTGCCTTCCTCTGCTTTCTTGTGTTCTAAGCTAAAGTGTAAAGAGCCCAGAAGGAAAGGAGAGCTCATTCCGGACAGTCATTTGCCTGTCCCTGACAAATATTGGCTGAAGATATGAGTAGTGAAGGGAGAGTTTTGTTTAAAGTTATCTTTGAAGAAGGACTTTTTGAGAATGTGGGAGGTAGGGTGAGTGTGAGTGGGGAGACGGAATAGACAAATCAAATGTCAATTTTGAATTTAAAATCAATTATTCCATTTTGAAAGTCAGACAGTATCAGAAGAGACTTGAGCATATTTTCTATTCTACACTTAGGGTGTTAATTAGGAATTAAGGGGAAAAAGAGCAAAGCAAAATGAGCATGATTGCAGTACATACTATATCACCAGCGAAACAGAGTATTAAAAATATTGCCATAGTGAGGTACAGAAACCAGATGAACAGTGCAAATGAAAGTGGGTTTCTATGTGAAAGTAGGTTAACTCTGGCGTTGTAGTTCTGCTTTCATAATGTGAACTGAGAAATTCTTTGCTTCTCCCTCTTTATCCTTAGTGTGTTATATAGGCAGAGGATAATGTGGTCCACACCACAGTTGGCTACACTCCACCAGTCAAGTACAGTCTGCCAAAATAGCCCATAGCGCCTTCTAGGTCAAAGGCGTGCTATTGGGTGGACTGTGAAGATTGTCGTGTCACATTGAAAGAAAACTTTTTTCTTCTGTGCCTTTCCATGTGTATGTAAACATTCAGCCCGAAGGAAAGTACTCTTGTCAAAACCTGTTATACCAGTTCTGACCTGTACACTCCCGCGTCATCTTGCACTCAGGCGTCTTTCAGTTTTTTAGTAGTTGTGGTCCTACCATACTTCACTATCACTAACATCAGTCGCTTTTTTACTAACCATTCTTTAGGAAAGCAAACGATAGCTTGACATAATCTGCCAAAGACAAGAAAATTGAAGTTTCTTTCAGCAGCAGTTGTTTTAGCAGTCCTATAATACGGGGAAGCTTTTCTACGAGTTTCAGTGTTTTGTTGGTGGTTTTTTTTCCCCTGTTGGTTTTGGAATAGATCCTAACCCCCAAATTGCTTTCAGGTGTTGCAGGATATTCACTGCAGAGTACAATATTATAATAAGAGCCCACAGGATGCTGAGTATGTACTTACAGGTACATAGCATGCTCTTCTCCATCCTGGCTTCTGTTGTTTATGGGTCCTAATATACCCATTAATAAATAGGCAATCCTGCTTTCACTCTGCATTGTTCTTTAGCACTTAAACAGCATATTCCTTTGCTGCTACATTAAATTAACTGGTGTAACATCGTAATGGATTTCAGAGAGATGTACACCATTATAAGTGTAGCTAATTCTGTCTTTAAGCTATCTGCTCAACTTGTATGCTCTGCTGCATGTCAGAAGCCAGCACCTCTTCTCCTCAGTTTACACAGTTGCTCCTGCAAAGACAAAATGTTCTGAGAAATAACTTAGTTTGCAGAATTCCAGAAAAAAAATTGATTGTTCAGAATCTATTGCAGCTGATGAAGATGTTCAGGTTTGCTCCTTGTCTAGCAACTGTTGTGTCTTAAGGTAGCCTGATTAGAAAAGGTCTGTAGCCTAATTAAATTAAAAAAAAAAAAAAGAGAGAAAAAAAGGATAAACGGTTACACATCTGCATGTGTAAGCATTACTGAGTTCTGCATTGAGTATGAATTATAATACCTGGTGAAGGAAGTTGGGTTTGGAGTGTGGCACAAAATTTCACAGAGAGCATATGAAAGCAAGCTTTTTCCATGCCAGGAAAGAAAACCGTGAAGGGATTTTTTCCCCAACTGAAAACCCTCATAAAACTGGAAGTCTGAACTGGTGGGACACAATTCAGTAAGAGGGGAAAAAGAAGTTTTTTGGTGGGGGACTCATTATTGCAGGAGAAAGCAGTGACTGGAGAATTGCAACTTTGGTGTTAGGTGGTTTTAGAGCTAGAGAGAGAGTTATTCCATGAGCTTAAAAATTATTATGGCAAGATTTCTCCTTTGTGGAGAGGGACAATTGGAAAAACTGACTACACTGAGACCTGGCTGCTTGCCTGAAAGCGGATGGAACAGGAATGAAACAGTATAGTTTATTCTGAGTATGGTTTATACAGAGGGATTCATAAAAGAAGCTGACAAAGCTACAGACAGAAAATTGGCCAGAAACAGCATGGCTGCTGAAGAGGAGAAGTAGCTAACTGCTAACTTGGAACCACAAAACCTCAAACATACTATGTAACGTTTGGATTTTGACCCACCTGATTATGCAGCAACACAAACAAACAAGCAGAACACACACTGTACTGGAATAATGAAGCTGCAAAAACATTATGATAATTTATAGCAGCCTAGACCCGGTGATACTAATGTCTTAAAATAGCTGAAATGCCTGCTTCTTAATTATAAACATATAACCTGAATGTCATGTCATTGACTTGAAAAGAATTGGGCCCTAGACTGTGTTTGGCTTCTGTTCTATGGTCCGGGTAATCAAACTGTTTTAAAACATCTTAGGTGACCAAAATGCATAACTTAGATGAGGCATTGCTCTTCATGCAGAGCAGTCTTGTCTCACATAGGGCAAGAAGCTTCCATAAGGTTTAATCTGGAGAAGATCTGAAGACAGTATAGCGGTTTAATAATGTAACCTTTTCCTCTTTTCAGTAATTTAAGAGCTTCACTTAAACTTCTTGCTGAGCTAATTTTCAGCCCAGCTGAAACACAAAACCCAACTGGGATGGGGTGGAAGAAGTCAGCAGTTTGGGGAGAAACGATCTAAAAAATTAGAAATAGAAAATTGAAAGCTTAGTAGAAACTTTCAATAAAGGTTGCACAGATGACAGTTGATCTGCTCCAGCAAGTGAGATTAATATCTGCCAAAGAGCAGTCAAGTGGTTTCTTCAGAGAATTCAGGGATTTTTGTATAACTCCTTTTTCTTTTTTCTTTTCTTTTTTTTTTTTTAAATTAATTGACTAATAGCAAAAAGATAGCATCAGCCTTATGATGGTACAAACCAATGATGGAGTACAAGTGACTCAGAATGGTACTATGATTTATTCTTCTGTTGGCTAGATTGTTTCCAGCCTGGAGAAAACACATTTTAGAGAACAGGGTTAATCACATGATTTTTAAGAGGTAACCATTAGATGGGAAGAGAAAACACCCCCTCTCTGTGAACCAGACACATCAGGGGTGCACAAACATATACACTTACCCTCTGTATTATCCTCACTGCCATACCTGCAGAGTTGTGTTCTGACAAGAACTTCTGACCAGTTTGTATGTTCACCCTGCGCAGCATGGATGAAAGGTGAGCCATCTCTACCACAGTGCTTGTGGGACCTCTGGGTGAAGAAACTTCAGTCTGAGTTGTGATTCAGATGGGAACTCAGGTGTCCCTCTCACATGAACATTTTTATTAAGGCCATGAAATGATTCCAGGTTTCAAAAGCTAAACGTGTGCTCAAGCAGCTTGCTAGCTTGAGGCCTACTCTAGTGTCTTAGCTGGGTAGCAAAGGTTGATGTATTAGGGAACTGTGGGGCTTTTTTTTCCCCTAGGATGTATGCGGCTCTTCAGTACTTGTCAATCTTAAATTAGTGTTCAGACCTGTCTGCTGAATGCTTATGTGCAGCAAACAACGGGGGCGGAAACATTGAGTTTGTTATGTGCATTTCAGAAGTGTGCAATGTGGAAATCAAGTTCTTCGACAGGCTAGAACATTACTAAATGTAAATTAACTCCATCGACAGCAGGGAGATGCCAGAGGAATGATGTCAGCTGAGAATCTGCTCCTGCATATTTTGCAATATTCAAATTAAATTAAAGTAAGGATTTAAAATTTACATGTGTAGGTATTTAGACATTTGCAGCTGTGAGCTTGCAGGTGATGGGCTATGGTGATAGGTACATGAGAGATATGCCATCAACCAAGAAAAAGAAATCAAATGGTGTATGACATCTACTGCTTCCCAGAAGTACTGGCTGTAAGGTAGTGCTGCTGTTACCATAAAGTCCCAGGAACGTTTAACATTACCAGTCCGGTGGAAAGAAGCACTGCATTTCTCAGCATAGAAGTTGTTGCTGACAAAAATGCTCAGGCACTGCAAAGATTGCCTGAGAAGAATTTGTCTGCCCCTTGCAAAGGGGAGCAGAGGAGCAGTTAAAAGGAAAAGGAAACGCATTTCCCTTCTCCCTTAGGGCTGTCCTTGCTGGCTGAGGGAAGCTAACCATGCTGTGGAGTTTCTGAGGTCAGCACTAATGTTGCTGGGGAAGAGAAGGGAGGACAGCATAAAGCAACCTGGCCTGGGATCAAGAAAGCTGTTGCAGAATGGTGTCCCACAGAGCATAAAGATATTCTTGGCTGCTGCAGCTGCTGTAGTGTAGCCTCTTTCCTTTGGTCTTGCCCCCTATCTGAAAAAAAAAGCCGACAAGTAATGAATCACAACTGTACTCTAATACAAGTTGTCCTGGTTTCGGCTAGGACAGAGTTAATTTTCTTCCTAGTAGCTGGTACAGTGCTGTGTTTTGGATTTAGTAGGAAAATAATGTTGATAACACACTGATGGTTTTAGTTGTTGCTAAGTAGTGTTTATTCTAAGTCAAGGATTTTTCAGCTTCTTGTGCCCAGCCAGCAAGAAGGCTGGAGGGGCACAAGAAGCTGGGAGGGGACACCGCCAGGACAGCTGACCCAAACTGGCCAAAGAGCTATTCCATACCATATGACATCATGCCCAGTATATAAACTGGGGGAGCTGGCTGGGAGGGGTCGATCGCGGCTCGGGAACTAACTGGGCATCGGTCAACGAGTGGTGAGCAATTGCATTGTGCACCACTTGCTTTGTATAGTTTAATTCTTTTAGTATTACTATTGTCATATTATTATTATCATTATCATAGTTTTTCATTCCTTTCTGTCCTATTAAACTGTCTTTATCTCAACTCACGAGGTTTTTTTCCTGATTCTCTCCCCCATCCCAGGGGCGGGGGGACAGTGAGCGAGCGGCTGCGTGGTGCTTAGCTGCCTCCTGGGGTTAAACCACGACACAAGTAGAATAGATCTAATACAAATGTCTTCAGCACCCTCCCCCCCAAACCAAACCCAAAAAGCCTGCAGAACAAGATAATTTAATTTCTTGAGGTTGCTGTTATTAATATTTATACAAGAAGTGAAGCCACCTAACACTTTGAGGCCACAATATTTAGGTATGCCAGGGAGATAGCATTGTTCTGTTACAGAACTGTGGTTGTATGAAGAACCGAAGCAAGCTTTTTTTCTTGGTTCCCAAATAAGAAATATAATCAATCAAGACCTTCTGGTATTTCAAGAAGAGGTATGGATTTCTGTCACACAGTGGCAAATTACACTTTTATCCTTTTCTTCAGGAGTGTATCATTGACGAGGACTGTGAAACAGGGAAATATTGCCAGTTCTCCACCTTTGAATACAAATGTCAGCTCTGTAAAACCCAGCATACAGTAAGTCCTGAATGAGATGTGATTTTATGTGGCCTTTAGAAACTCAATATATAAGTTACTGTTGCTAATGTCAGCAAGTCAAAATTGATAGAAAAGAAGATGCAAAGCTTTCTGCATGAGGTTAAAAAATGGAAGTGTAGAGTGTTTTGGGTTGGGGTTTTTTTTTCTGCCTGTTAACACAACTAAGTTTTAAGGTTTTTGTTATCATATGCTTTAAAACCTGCACTCCGCTCCTCCTGGCTCAAGCTTGACTTGTTAGGTAGCCTAAGGACAGTGTGAACTGACACATTGTGGGCAAAGAGGAAATACTGTGCCAGCTCCTAAGGCTCAGCTGACAGTTGGTCATTTCCCGCTCTTGATTCACAAAGAGAACTGCAGCAGCCTGCGCTCTTCCCTTCGTTGACAACTTGTACAATGCTGTAGTGCAATTGTTACTGTAAATGATCCTCTTACATGGATCATTTACAGTATTTGAATCTGTGAACCTCAGGAAGCAGTAAATTCCTGTCTTTTGAGCTGAAAGATAGATATTCTTGGTAGTAGCTATGGTTAGATTATCTTCTGTAGGTGACAGGTGCCTGAGAAGTTCAGGCTTTTTCTGTGGTGAAAATCCAGCCTGAGAGCAGTCTGTCGAAAAAGGCCTTTTATCTGACTGTCTCTCTTCATCTAACTTCTGCTGATGGCCTCTTGTGAAACAAATTAATTCCTCAAAGCATTTGCAGACAGTTAAGTCTACAAGCAAGCAAACCTTGCTGTAAAGTCATGTAATCAATAGGATTATTATAATGTAAAAGCACCAGGCTGTTCCTGAAATGATTTAAACACTTATCTTGATAACTTCAGGGAGCTCTGTTGACTTCAGTGGACTGAATGCTTGCTTAAACACAAGTCCTGAATATATGCTGAAGTGTCATTAAGAAAGGTTATTCTTCGTATTTTAGAAAATGTTAAACTGATAATTTTTCACGTTAACATGGAATAATTAAAAATCAAGATTGGGACGACCTAACACCTACTCCCCTCCACCCCCCCACCCCCCTTCTTTGCAGTCCTCAGTATAACATTTGTAGGACAAAGAAAGTAAAAATTGGGTCCTAGCTACACTCCTGTTGTAAGTGAGCTCAGACTGAAGATGGTGGGATCAGTTCCCTGACCTAGAACCCCCACAATTACAAAACATTTTTCTTTTTAATTAGCAGGTCTTAATAGTGCTAGCGTAGTCCTACTTCTTGCCCTGTGTTAACCACTTCCTGTGGGATCCACTGGAAGAGAAATTCTGATTTTGTACAGCTGCCCAGACAGGGCTTTACATAGACAGAAAAAAGCTGTTAGGATGCTGACCTACTAGGAATCTTTAAGATGTTAATCAGACTACCTAAAAAAAGAAACAAAGTGACACACCACTTTTATTAGGTTTATTTATTAGGTGTGCATAGTTGAAACACTGGGACAATTGTCATACAAAGCTATCTTTAGCTAGAGATTTGCATTTCTGATTTGCAAAGAGAATTTTTTTTCAAAGATTCTCGGTTACAAATGAGGTCTGGTTCTTACTACAACTAAAAATTGGATTTTAGTAAGATTTTTTTGCTTTGCTCTTTGAAAGCAATCCTTCTGAATAAATTGTAAATTCCTGAATGCATTTAACAATGGAAAAAAATCAGTACTGTTTTCCATTGATAATGTTTCATTAATTTTTTTTTTCCTTGATTGCAAAAGGCTACCCTGAAATCCATATTACACTATAGGATGTCTGGGTGCTGATCAATTTTGATGTAAATGCCAAAATAAGACTTCAGGTTTTGTAAGATTGAAAGTATAATAGTATAGGAGTGCTGTTCCTCTGCTGCAGAGGTTCCTGTTTGGCAAATAGTTCTATGTGTGCTTGAAGTTGAGAACCTATGCAGTTCTGTTTAAACAGTGGGAATATGACATGCATATATTTAAAGCACATATATGCCATTGTCTTCAGGACCAGGGTCTAATTCTATGTTTAGCCATCTGTTGATCTATGCAATTAGTGCTAGAGTGACAGCTTTGTCACGTGCTTTTTCCATTTGCAAGCATTGCTCACGGGATGTTGAATGCTGTGGAGACCAGCTTTGCGTTTGGGGTGAGTGCAGGAAATCCACTTCAAAAGGAGAGAACGGCACCATTTGTGAGAATCAACATGACTGCAACCCTGGAATGTGCTGTGCTTTTCAGAAAGGTACAGAGGTTTTGCTTTTTATCCTATTCATTTTATAATACAGGAGTGTTAATATTTAGCTCTTTTGCCCAGGTGAAGTGGTTAAATCTCTACAGAATCAATAGGTCATTCTCCCTTGGCCTGTGGAGCGCACTGTGTTAACTTCATTATAAAACTTTAACAGAATTAGGAGTGAGAAACAGTCTGATAGGGGTGCACAATGGTGAAAGAAAAGCCTACTGCACGCTACAGATGAGACCAGCATGAGAAGCACAAAAATCTACTGTTTCTAAAGGACAGTCTCAGACATTTAAAAGTAGCCGAGCTCTGTGTCAAATTTTCACCCAATAGAGCACAAATAAGAGAATTAAAAATGTACAAAATAAATTAATGAGATTACTGAAAGTGGTTTTTCCTTCATATCAGCAAGCAGACCATCAGAATCAGACTGCTGATACATTTCATATTCTGAGTTTTATATAAGCCTTCCAGGGCACCACGCTATGCAATACTGACCAGCCAGCCAAGATATGTAGAGGAATGATGTTCCAGATTATGTTGTCAGCCCACATGGGAACGTGAAACTTGATTTACAGAAGGGAGGAGAGGAGGAGAAGGTATCGGGCCTGAAATCAGTCCTAAATCCTGCTTGGTCAGGGCCCAGCTGCTTCTGCTGTTTTATACCCACTAGTTCCTCACTGCTTTTATCATAGTTCACCTTAATTTTGTAGTGACTGGATACAATTCCAACCATCTTTCTACACCAGGTAGATACTTTTCTAGATAGCTTTTTTTCCCCTGGCTCTTGTTACGAGCAAGAGGTGACCTTGTACCTTGACTGATAGTTGGGCTGCCTGTTCTACCTTCAGCCCACTGGTGGATCAGGCTACTAGGGCGTTTCAGGAAAACAAAGGAGAAAGCTCAAACACCATTTAAAGGTTCAGCTTTTCCTTGTCAATTTTGAGCATTACATAGTAGACCTTCGATGTTAAGTTCGATTTCAGCAAGTTTTGGTTAGAGCAGTTTTATTTTCCTCTTCATCAGGTTTCTGCCTAAAGCATTTACAGGTTTTGCCAAGCTCTATCAGAGATTTCTTTGTACTCCGATTCTGAAATGAGATAGAAAGGGCACTTTTAATAAATGCCTATTACTTCTACCTTGCAGGACTTTGAATCTCTGCTTATGCTGCAGAGATGAGTAAATCAGTAGTATGCATCCATTGGTGTTAGTAGCACTTGGCTAGTCTACTGTGAGGGTAATACTGCTTCTGTAGGCCTGATTTCCTATGGGATCCAAACAAGCTGTGTCTTCATGATGATTATTTCAGCTGCAGAAGACATTCACACTAATTTGAGTATAAGTTAGTGCTTGGCTTGAAATGAAATTTAGTACAAACCTGTAACTCAGGAAGGAACAATACAATAGATAAGAATATTGACTAAAATTGATGGAACACTGTTATTAAAACTTTAAATAGAGCTGTTGATTAATATCAATGGATTTTTATTCTCTACAGTTGTCTGCTTTAGCAGTGCTTTAGGGTTTTTCAGGTTAGGCCTAACCTCAAGGCCTTTCTCCATCACTAGAGTATTGCAAAAGGTTGTCCTAATAAAGATTGGGCTGTCTTTACATGTGTATTTTTTTATACAAAATTGTACTAAACTATGGAGCATTCGCTGCTTAAGATATAATCTGTTTTGGAATTAGGAACTGATAAGTCATATACATTAAAGCATATGTGTGTGTCTGTGTATATACACACATACATGTTTTGACCAAGCCTGTTTTAAAAACTTAAATGCTGAACTCTTCACATATTTTATTCTGCCATACCACAAAAAATGAGGTGAATGAAGGCAAGAGGAGGAAGGGAGGTTTGATAGGAACATCTGGAAAAGCTGAATTCAGGATTGACACTGTAAGTTACTAGCATTAGGAAACCCAAATGATATATCCTTTTAAATAATTTCTTAGGTTGAAATTCACCCCTGTGCAGAAACAAGGGTGCCAAGCCCCAAAAGCCATCAGACAGCTTTGCCTATTGTAGAATTACTGTAAGAAATTAAATGGCTGAGTAGTTCTTGTAACCTCATTATTTAGTCTCTGAACAATTGCTCTTTATTTGTTAGCTCTGCAAAGAAATAGGAAAAATAAGAGAGTTCTAAAATAGATATTTCTCTATTCAGATTTTAAACCATTAATGCTATGCATTGCAAAGGATTCATTGTAACGTTAGTCATCTTGGTTTTAGAATAGTCTTTCAAATCTCCAAGGGATGGAGTTGTGCAGTACTACTGTATTGACAGTAGTACTTCATGAAGAAGTAGGAGTTGATCTTGCCCATTAAGCATAAACTTCAAATGTCTTACTCCCACCTAGTGGAAAGAGCATTAATTTATGGCTCCCTAATACATAAGGGGACTTAAAAAGAGGTCCAGTAGGTCTTTTTATATCTTGTGTGTAGACTTAAAGATTAGGTCATCTCAGTTTAGCAGACAGCTAACAACAACTCATAAAATTAATTTACTCTGGCATGCAGAACTACTGTTTCCTGTGTGCACTCCATTACCTGAAGAAGGTGAACCCTGCCATGATCCTTCCAACAGACTTCTCAACCTGATCACCTGGGAACTGGAACCTGATGGAGTACTTGAGCGATGCCCATGTGCAAGTGGCTTGATCTGCCAACCTCAGAGGTAAAGATTAAAACTGGGCAAGCAAACTGCTTGGAATTTTTGAGGGGTCTCTTTCTGCGGTAAACAGATACAGAGCTTGCAGATTCTTCCACACTATAAAGTGTTTTGACAGCTTTTCTCATCAGTAGCATTGAAACTTTCTCAAACTTACTGCTGTGTCCCACACAGATGTGCCTAATTGAATCTGGCAACACCTTAATCCAGTGTGAATTAAGTTTGTGTATCAGGCTGGAACTGCTTTTTAATCAAAGTACTAACAGCTGTTGAGATGTATCATTCCAATTTAATTCTCTACATATAGCTCTTGTCTACCAACTTTCTATGTGAGGTTGGGCTTCTGTTAGACATTTTGCTTGCTTTCATACATAAGACATATTAAAGACATTTTAATACATGCAGTAAGTATAAACAGGCATGTTCCTGTACTACTGATCAGCTTTACAGAAGGTCACTTAAGGTATCTCGCTTGCACTTTCCTTCAGTTTCAAACTAACCTGAGAAGCCAGTTTCCCTATCGCTGACTTAAGATCCGCTGTTCAGACTTGAAACACTTCATACTGTGCAGACTTCTTCAGTCAGTATCATTGAGCTTCATGGAACAGGAAGCGGGCTGACTCCATATTTTCTGCCAGAAGCTAAAACTTTTAATATATCATGCTTTTAATCATTCTTTAAAAGGACAGTTATTTGCATTATCAGCAATTTCATTGGGAGAAAGTGAGATCATTTCAGTTTTGCACTAAAAGCATTTTTAGAAAACCTACATGTTATCTATGAAATAAGCTGTCCAAGTTTGTTCTTACACTACCATTTTCACTATATTAACTTTCAACAAGACAGCATAGCTGTGACAGAGATGTAGATGAATATTTCTCTTCTGTGTCCAACTGTTTCTACTTTTTTCCATGCATGAAAAGTAATTGGACAACATTTTGTTTCATATGTGATCTAAGGAAGCAAGCAGAGTTGATTGCATCCTTTCAGCACCAAAATTTTAGTTAATGTGCAAGTACCATTAACCTCAGGGAAGGTATGTCAGCAAATGTCATGTCCAGTAAGCAGGAAAACATTTCAGATGAGGATACAGAAACACAGAAATGAATTGGGGTGTGAATATAACTGAACTGTCCAGCTTTACTCACAAAAATTACTCATCTGTTTAGGGTTATCACAAATACAGTAATACAGTACATACCACCTGCCTGTGACTCGCATGGACAGTAAAGCTGCTTCTGTGAATTTACATGGTGAATTTGAAGATTCAGATAACATTTTTTATTAAAAGAAATAGCCCATCTCTGCTTGAAGTGGCCCTTGGCTAAATATTACTAGTGATAAATACTGAAACTATCAGATTATATCCTAGAGAATATGAGGACAGTCTGCCCACAAATGGAAGTCTTAGAACTCCTAGAAAGCAAAACATACAAGAATTCAAAATGTACACAAAATAAGCTTCAGGAACATCTTTAGTTCATTTACCCTTTGTTTCCAGTGAAAGAGGCTGCAGCTTTAAGCAGCTGTTGAGGGGTGCCTGGCACAAGCAGTGGTCACCTTGCACTCCGTCACAGGACCTGTAGCCCTGTTCTGTCCCATGCAGTGCAAAGAGATAGCGGGTGCACCATGATCAAGTTCTATTCCCCTGCCTCCCGTCAACAAATATAAATCATTCTTGTTCCCTTTTAAAGTTCCTACAAGTGTGGGATGTTTGTTTCCAGGCAGCTGAAGCTACTTTTCAAAACAAAGACAGCAGCAAATACAGCTATTACACTATCCTATTTAGAACCAAACATATAATGCTCACAGTTTTCTCAACTCTATGGCTTGATGGCAAACAACATTTTTTCTGCATTCCTCTTAAGCTGGAGTATCACGTTTCTTAACTTGGTATTATGACATGAACAGAAAGGACTAGTCATCACGATTGCTTGTAGGCAGAAGGGCCAGATTGTGCTGAGGTCCACTGCCATCTTGTGTCCCAGTATCAAACACTTTTTGCTATTAGGATCTTTGTTCTAGCTCTGTATGTGAAAATCTCATCTTTAACTCTCCAGCTGTCAAGCATGTAAAAAAAAAAAAAAAAAGAGATGTTTATGAAGTCAGCTGTGGTAGATCTGACAGTATTATGCATTTAACATGCTTTCATGTGGGGAGGGAATGAAGACTTATTAAGGAACTAGCAAAAGAACATGAAGAGATGTACTATATGACCAGATGTCTCTCTTTTTCCAACAGCCACAGTACTACATCTGTGTGTGAACTATCTGCCAATGAAACCAGGAATAACGAAAAAGAAGATCCCTTAATCATGGATGAGATGCCATTTCTCAGCTTGCTACCCAGAGATATTCTTTCCGATTATGAAGAAAGCAGTGTCATTCAGGAAGTGCGTAAAGAATTAGAAAGTCTGGAGGACCAAGCAGGTTTGAAGCCTGAGCCTGACTCAGCTCACAACCTGTTTCTGGGAGATGAAATTTAAGTCCCAACACCAGACAGTTTAGTTAGTTACTTCTAGAAATTTTTGTCTAGTGTCTTGCTTCTATAAACCCTAAGCACATACTGCTGGATAGAAGTGCAATAAACAAGGTCTTCAATGAGCATCCTTTTCTGTGCACCAAACCTGCATGTTCAAATTATTGTTGAATTCATTCAATCCTTGGACCAAACTTTCTGTCAAAGACAAGTGAGAAATATATCAGTGTTTCTTCTGGATTAGTACTTTCCCCTTGTACATTAGAAATAGACTTATCCATACTTGTACTCATTAAAAATACACATAAGCATAAATAATCTTAAGTTATTAGTGACTGTAGAAGTGACTTTTGAGTATGTATGTTTAGAATCGTTTATTTTTCTAGGGTAAGAACCATCTACTTCGGACTGTTTTAGTCATTGATTTTAAGCATTGTTTTATTTTTTCTTTAGAAAATATAATCAGTGAAGCTGCAACATACAGATTCTGGGTGTCATGTCCCCCCCACCACATACACATTGTGGAAGGACAGAAACGATAAAGGATGCTTACCCTTTTAGATGAATATACCCAGAGCTTCTTTCCAGTTGTGTACAATGGATGCTATCTGTCCTGCAGCAGCCTTCATGAACTGGTGCTCCATAGCTAGAGTAGCCCTTGAGTTTTATACTTTCATATACAATGGTCGTTGGCCTCCCCCACTACGTAAGGGGCATACTGTCACAAAAAAAGCCTACATTTTCCATATAAATAACAAATAGTGTGTACATACTTATATCCATAGAACACATTGGTTTCTATATAGGAACTTTCAACTTGACTGTTGAGGGCGCTCTCTCTCAAGGGCAAAATACACTATTTAAAATTGCAGAACAGACAGTTAACTGGGCTGAATACAAAGAATATAGATTCTCTGTTGTACAGTGAATATGTAAAGTATCAATATATAGGAGAATAGTGCAGCTGCAGTTACAAGGCTATGCCTAAGCTAGAGCTAAATACAGTGCCACATATATGGCAACATTCTGCACTACATGAACATACCTTCTTGGGTAATGTTGATTAAAGGATCTGTGGACTATACTCCATCATCACCTACCCTTTTTGAGAGATAGAGGCAGTGAACATAAATTCATTACTTCAGTTTAGCAGTAAGACAACGTAAATAGCTTCTTGCATTTAGAGACTTGGGCTTCTCCTACTTGATTCCATTACATCCAGAGAAAATTCTTTGAGAAATGGTTTGTGCTTTTAATACACTTCATGGGCATAAATCTATGCGTGTTACAAAATGTGATTATCATTACCATCTTCAGAGGTCATTGATTTAAGAAATCAATCGCAAGCTAAGACTAAAACCTGATCCACCAAACTCCCCAGCTCCCAGCTGTCTCAACAAACAGTTGATACAATGGCTCTTCCACTATTACTGGGTTTTTGGGGTATAGATTTCACCATCTGTTACTGCACATGGTAAAAGACAACATGAGGCTCCAGCCAAGTAACTTTCTGTGGAGCTTCTTCCCAAATAATCCCTACTGCTTATGGTTAATTTGGAACAGTAGAGCACTGATAACTTAACAAGAGCAGCTACAAGACTGTGCTACTAGCCTGCAAGTCTTTCACCACTTCTGGTCTGTGAAAGCTTTTCAACAAATTCCTTGAGTACCAGAATTAATGTTAATAACCATTATCATTATCAACAGGAAGGATATTTCATCAGAACGGTCTGACTTTTAGTTTAAGGATTCATAGCTACCACCAATTCTCACACCAACACATGCACACGTACACATGCTCTCAGAGTTCACTGGATTTACCTTTCCTTTCTATCCCTAATAAAATTACTGTGCTTTAGACAGCCCATCTATACAAAGAGAAGGAATTAAATATCATTGCAATTTTCCTATTAAAAAAAAAAACTTCCTGAGAGCATTGTCTATAAATACTGCCCTACTTACGGACAGCATTATTCTCCCTTCAAGTTTCTTGATGCCTCAATCCCTGAAAGATAAAGTGTTAGTATTCATCAGAAGTTCAGTAAGACTTCTGCTGAACTAAGCAAATTAGAAACTCAAGGCTGTTTGTTTCTTTAAAATGCCCATGCTCAAACTCAAAAATGTTTGAAATGATCAGAATGTAAAGCAGATGCTGAAAAATGAACCACTCAGAATATATTCCGGTACACTTACGCAGAAGGAAGTGCACCACTGGACAGGAAATCATTATAAGGATGCCCCGCAGTCCTCTCTCCGGATTTCTGCCAAGACTTAGAGGTTTAAAATTAACTTCTTCAAAGAAGTTCTCAATGGAAGTTTCCCAAATAGGGCTAGAGATTAAGCAAGCAGTTTTTGGAATTCTTTTCTTAACCCTACTTTATTCCATCTCTAGATTTTTGCCTCTCCAAACATCCAAATTTGAAGAAAATTCATGACCCATTTGACAGTTCATTTTTTTCTCTCTTCCAAAACCTCCAAGGATCCTTCAGCAGTCTATGTACATATGTAAATGGTAGTTTAGTGAAGTACTTTACCTACTGGACAGTACTCACTCTATGCTTCCTTTGCTTCTGCTTCCACCTCCTCTATGTTGAACAAGAGGTGGCACAGGTCAAACAGAAGAGGAAGAACGAGGGAATTCCTCTGCACAGTGCCTGCTTCTCAAGCTGCCAGACTCCTCAGGATTTTTAGGTTGCTGTGGGTCAGCATGCAAGGAAGAACTGAATGTTCAGTTATTGAAAACCTTTTTTTCTCTCTGGAGCAGAACTTAGCTGCCAATCATATCCGGAGCTTAGAAGTTTCACTGGTGAGGAATTCAACTCTGGAAAAGGAAACTTATAGTTGAAGACAAATTTGGTGTGAATATAAGTAAAGAGGAGCAGCAGACAGGCTATAAAACACGTCCTCTAATACTGTGTACACGGGGGGGTGAGGGTGCATATACACACATATATGCACACAGCCTTACAAGTCTGTATTTCCATTAAATAATTCCGTAATTTTTCAAATAAAAACCACAGCATTTAATGACTAAAATAACACAACAGAATGAACAAATGTTTTATTGGCATGTTCATTGTTGTAAACAGCATCTGGCATGAAAAAGTTTACCAAAATCTTTTGATTGTTATAAATTAGGTGGTTTTCCAAAAACTACGGAGAATTGTTCTCTATTGATCTTTATGGACCAAAGCAAAAAATTGCTGTTCCTAGGCTTTGCAATGAAATCATGTTGACTGCATCAGTCTTTGCACCACAACCTGAACTACCAAGTCTGTATGTTGAGGTGTTAGAGGTTGCCCCAATATTTGACTACACGTAGCTATGGAATCAACTCTGGGAAAAATAAAACGACTTTCAGTGGGTGGAGAAGATGCCAACTTGTAATAGTCTCAAAAACAAAATGTACAAAAAGTAGCTGAACAAAACAAAAACTTCATTAACAAGGGGAAATACAACCCTAAAGTACCCAGCATCATCAAACATAAAATGAATACAAATTTAAATAGGCAACTATACTTCCAAATGTACACAATGAATGTTGATATCTGAAAAGAAATACCATGGTAAATAGCTGAACTGCAGTTCTGTTAAATGGATAGGGCAAATTTTATTTACACATTGAACGCAATATAATAGAGCTGCTCATCGGCTTCCGTAACCTATTAAAAACCAGTTTACCTTACAACAGCACTTCTGCAAAATGAACCAACGCCTGCTGGCAGCTTTCTGCAGACACCTCTCAGACTACCTGTTTTATGGAAGAATATTCTAAAACCTTACACTTGCAGCACTTCCATTCCATCTTCGACCCTTTGCTGCTGCTTTTCTAGAACCAATGTGTTAACATTGACTTCAGACTCTCTGATGAGGTAATGCGTGTATCAGTGAAACAAACAGAAAAAAGGATTCTTTCATGGCCTTTGCACAGCTTTTATTATTAAGCTATGAGTATCCTGTTTGAGGCTAGTTTCACTAGCTACTGTATGCACACTGTCCTCAAAAATTTCCACTCGTTTCCCTCCCCGCCCACTTTTTAGTTCTAATCTTTTATTTGCACATCCCTTTTAGCTTTACAGTACATTTGACTATAGTGCACAACATGATTCCAAGTCAAACAGTGACCCAACGGGGCACTGCGCTTCTGATTGGTAACACAGCCCAATCAGTGCTGGTGTCAGCGCTTTACACCTAATGAATGTCCTGCCGTAATGGCACTACACAGTAGTAGTGAACCTTTTTATTTTAAACAAAAAAATTCCCCAGGGAAAATGCTATAGCGAGTATCAGTCTTGAGTCAAATCTTTATTTGGTGCTCCATCCAGATAAATTTTTAGTGCTTTTTCTTTACGAGGAGAGTAGGTTACCCGGTGTCCAGTTTTCTGGAGTCTGCTGCTTTCTTTTTTCATCAGTTCATTTCTCTGCTCATCTGTTAATTCCATTAATTCTTCAGTCTTATCCCTGAAGTGTAAATATATGTTAAAATTCAGATTAATACAATAACCATAATTAGATTTCTGTCATTTCTCCCTTGGAGCAACTTAGTAAAAACTGCAACTAAGCATAATACTCCTTACAGATTATTTTCTTCTTCTCCAGAAACTAACAACCTGTCTAAACCTGCTTTTCTAACAGAGACATTCAGTATTCTAACTGACAGAAGGCCCAGAGGAAAGCGGCAAGAACAAGCCTATACTCCTCCATCTACCTGGTAACTCCTATTCTTTATAGACAACTACGACTCTGCTCTTTATTCGCTCATGGTGCCAACCGCTGGAAGCAGCATGTCAGCCAGCCCCTACTAGAAACTACCAGCTGATCTCCCAAATCATTTTCTTCAAGGCCAGCCCATTATCAACCAGCTGTTTCCCCCAAACTCATGTGTAATTATGAAAAATACTGTAGGAGCAATGTGTTCACAAGGTTGCCCCACCCGCCAAGTTTAGCAGAAATGGCAATATTCAAGCTCTTAGTCCTCAAATACTGCCTTTGGGCTACCGCCGCCAGCTGAGGAACATTTTTCACGTTAACAAAATTTTTATCATAACAGCGTTTTTTCCAGAGAAGCCATACTAATTTCTCAAAGAAATAAAATCAGAAAATAAAATCCTTGCTCTCTAAAACCTGTGGCAAGACTCTCACAGACTCCACAAGGGATATGGTTCTACTTGAAGAGATTAAATCCAGATATACACTCAAGCATAGCAACTAGGTTTGCATTCAGCATTATTTTCAATGGTTTGGGAGGGAGGATTGAGTCAAAGGGTGCAGTGTTTGTTTTCTTAAACAATAAACATAATTAATATTCAGGTTTTTAGGAAGCTGAGGAGCACAAACATTTCAGCTCAATGTTTTAAACCCTCTTTCCGTTAAGACAATAGAAGAATATTTTTATGCTTCTGTTGATTACATCACCCCCAAATGTCATACACAGACTTTTTGCACGGTTTATTATACTGTAATAAAGTACATACCTATAAAATATTACTGCACCATCATCACAAATGTACAGAGGCCAGACATTCAATGTAGATACTTTAGGATTCCAGTCCAAGTCTTGGTGAATCTCTAGTATGGAAATGTCACATGGAAACGTTCCTCTACCCTGAGAAGCAGCAATTACTTAGTGAATAAAATAAAACTCAATCACACAGCCATGCCATTAAAAGGTAAAAATAGACAAAATCTTACTTACCTTAGCAAATTCTATGTTTTCTAAGGGTATTCCACTTATTTCACTCAGCTGTAAAGTGAAGAAAAGTGGTGGATTTAATACTATTCCACAACAACGTTATGCAATGTCTACATAAAGTCAATAGACCTGCCAAATCTAGAAGTCAATTAAAATATTCAAAAGTCCTCCAGTGATCCAAAGTATTAGTACAAAATTACAGTGACAAGGTACAAATTTTTTACATTTTGGAAGTTATTAGTGTGTCACAAGTGACACTTGCTGTGATAGTATTTCATCACACTTCTGTAAACAGTGGAGAGGTGACAGAAAAAAGTTATTAGAAACAATGAATAACATCCAAGTTCCAAGATACGAAGAGACCAACTGCCTCATGGTCCATCAGTTAGCCCTCAGCAGTTTCCCTGTATGAAGTGAAAGCTATTATCCAGTCAACCTGGGAGCAGGCAAAGCTGTAAAATATGCACGACTAAAACCCATCTAAAACCCGTCTCCACACACGTGCACTTCCCGCCATAAGCACCCCACAATTCCCCAACAAGCACCACTGGCTGCTCTTCCCCCTTGCAACTGCTCCTGCCGTGCGCCTCCCCGCTGCCGAGTGCGTCGTCCATCCCCTGGCCCCTGCTGCCGCTGCCCGGTCCTAGCACCCGTCACAGGGTCACCCAGCTGTGCTTGGCACGGCCTTGGCGCAGCGCTCCCTCCGCTGAGCAGTCTCACAGCGCACACGTGCTCATCGCTGCCTCGCCCTTAAGTGCGGGCTGCAGTCTCGTCTCCGCAGCAATGCGGACACTAACTTCGATTTGTGTTTATCTCTGGCCGCTTATTTTCCAAAAACTTGAAGAGATTTCCTCTCTAAGACTCCTGTCTCTTTCAAATCCACTGTTAAAACAGATGTGTTCAAATTAAACTGATGGTGAGAAAAGACTAACAGCCAGTGTGATTTTCTAACTCTCATTTCCTTAGGAAACTAGGATAAATAAACAATACTGACAAAAGCCAGACAAATTCTGAAATGTATTAGCCCTACACTCTGCTAATAAAATTTGTCTGAGAGAGAAGAGCTGGCTGGCTGAACACATCTGTTACTACAGATGTGTCAAATTCAAATTTCTCTTATTACTGGTGAGAGTAAAAAGATTAAGGCCTCTTGGAGAGAACGCTGCTAAAATTGCTCCCTGCACATCAATTCTTAAGACAAGAAAACAAGAGCAGCCAACTCTTTCTTCAGTTACGAGTGCAGAGGACATCTTGAAGACGGCATGCAAGAACCTGTAGTCATAACTTCATTTCTACCTGAAGAATACAAGAAACCAGTCCATAGCTTAATCTGTGTACATACACAAATCCAAGGCTGTTACATTCTATGGTAGCTGAACAATGTTCCTCTTGCCAGCCTATGAACTAAGCCCTAACTTACAAATGCTGAGTGTTTTAGTAAGGTAAGACTTTGGCAGACTTCCCTGATACTAGGATTTTTGCTGGCCTCAACATCCAAAGTGGCCTTCTTACATCTGGGTATTGCCACACATAAATAACCGTTTCTCTAAGAGTGGAACCCTGCGATATACTGGATTAATGAAACAGTCTTAATAGGAGACACACCTCTACTCTAGATTTCTGCTAGGATGGCACATGTCTGCTTACCTGTTAGAGGGTTCTGGCCTTAAGGAAAAAAAAAACCAAACACAAAAACATACCAATGCCATATTTCTTTCCAATCAAAATATAGTTCAATCTACTTGGTACAGTTACACTGTCCCTGAGCAACAGCTCTCAAATTCAAATACGAAGAGGCTGAAAGGTTTGGTATTTTGGAATACCAAAATACTAGCTTGAAAAAACAAAGTGACAACAGTTACGCTTTTCTTTCACCTGTGTTTTTCAAGGATAAGGGACACAGGTAATATTATGCTTCTTAAACTTCAAGATAAGACTTTTTTTGCATGCATGCATTCACCTGAATACTTTGATACCAGACCATTATATGAAACTAAGTAGTAGAGCTGATAATTCATATGGCTTTGATAATAGAATGGGACAGGTTCTCAGTTCCTGGGAAAAAAAATAATCACCATGCAATAAGATTTTTGTAGCTATGACATCTCTGTGCTTCCCAACAGGGGACATCAGTAAAGCTCTTAGATACCACAAGAAACTTGCATCATGTTACACATTTTACCTTCTCTTTTAATTCTTCAACACTGCTGCTTTCTAGTACTACTTCCTGGAAAGAATCTAGTTTCATCTCTGATGGCCTCCATCGTCTCGATAAAACAGCAAGTTGTGACATGGATTTCATCTTTTCTACTCCTAGGAAAGAAAGAGAAATTTATTATATTAGCATCACAAAATATCCTATTTAAAATTAAGGGTTTTCCATAGCATAAACATACTCAAATATGGAAAACTGCACTACATATACATACACAAACTAAGTAACCCAGTGAGTGTGCTGCAAGTAGTCCACCAAAAAAAAAAAGGGGAGTGGGGTGGGGGGGGGTGGGGACAGACTAGGATTCAGTTGAACTTTTCTTTGTTATCAACTCCTTTCAAGGATTTTTTCATAGGCAGCATCTCTTAGAAGCCATGCCATTTATTCTTCTTCAAGGCACATTTTTCCATCACACCCAACTTGGTTATACACACAGTATCTACCCACCTAACCAGAGGCTGACCGCCAGATCTTGCATTTGCACAAGACCTTCCTCAGCAGTCTGATATTTATTCATGTGCTTCACTTCCTTTACCAAAATAAGCTTTCCACATTTGACTTCTAGATTTCACACACTAACTACACACTTGTTATTAAAGCCTGCTTTACACCTACCACCTTGAAGAGTTTTAGTATGTACTGCCTCCAGCCTTTTTATATCAGTTTCAGGTAACAGAGCTTTCTCTGGCTGACAGGGTAATACTGTTAATGTTACAATCAGACAAGCAGAAGTGATATCAAAGGGCTGATTTTATTTTTATTTTAAATCAGTCTATAATTTTGTAATTTAGCATGCTGAACTTGTGGCTTAAACTTTTATGTCTACCATTACATACTTGTTTTGCATGAAACCACCACCACTGTTTAAGCTTCTCCCTAAATACCTTCTACAGTCTTGCCTATGACCACATTTATGCCACCTTTCAACACTAACCTATTGTCCAAAGTGAAGATACAGCCACCTAATGCTTCTTGGCATTTATTTCAAGTCTGAAGCAATTACATAAACTTTCTTCAGAGCCAGAGAATAACTAAGTTAAATATGTCTGCAACAGTGTGATGTAAAACTGCTATGCTAAGAAACTTAGCAACTTATGCTAAGTTGCATTATTTACCTGCCTAATGTCTTCAGTGTTTAGCTGAAGAACAAGACAAAAGCAATGGTGATGGTGGAAGGCCTTACAAACCTTGATTTAAAGCAGCTGCCTTTACACTCATCCAACAACCTCTGTGCTAGCAGCGGGTACATACAACTTAATTTTCACAGAACATAGTGGGATCTAGCTGCATCTCCTACTACTGGATTAAAGTAGCACCTTTTGGGCAGAGCTAGACAGTTATACAAAATATTACAGAATACTTAGAGGCCCTGTAGTCTATAATATGGCATGTCTGTGAAGTAGGTGGGCTCCAGTGGTCTAAAAAGCAGCACCTCCAAGACCTACTCAGTACAGAAACAGTACAGCAATTAATCTAATCCAAAAATATTTAAAACTGTAAAGTTTTAACTGAAGTGTGAGCTGATACATATGTTTGTAGGAATCTGCAGGCCTGAACCTCCCATGTTCATTTCAAATTTTGGTACTTGCATTGGCACAATTTTGTTAAAAATTAAAAATACCAGGATTGAACACAGCTGCCAAAATACTGGAGTAACAGCTAAATGAGACTTCTTAAGCCAGGTATGTTTGTGAGGAAAGTTCCTGAGTGAATGGAATTCACATTCTTCATCTATCCATTAACAGCAATATCTGTTAATCTAGAGGAAAAACAGCATGGCCTACTTTTTTCCCCACTAAATTGCGCTTTTGCATTCAGAATCAACATTTTAAGTGTATATGCAAAGGATAGCTTAAATGCCATATTTTTAATGATATTTAAGCAGAATTTAAGAAACAATCTGCTCTCTAACATTTGATTCCAAAGCTGTTTTGATGAACAAGGTCTGTTAAAAAATTTAGCACTTCATGACAAAAAGATGAGTGTTTTTTCATTCCTGTCTGAAAACTACTAAATGACTGAACAGCTGTGCTGACTTTAAAAACAAATTATATATGTATTATGTATATATACACACATATATTTCAGCTACCTATGAACACCACCACCACTAGTCCAAAAATTAAATACAAATAAAAGCATAACATATAGGCATTCCTACAGTTTTATGTACAAGAAAACACAGACATGCGAAAAACTGCCTACAGTACTACAGTGTGTCCAAAAGCTTCCAATAAACCTACAAAACAGCACTGCTATTAGACCTTTAGTACATTGCAGCCCCAGGAAATCTGCACTTGCACAATCCCCCCCCAGCTTCATGCAGAGCTTTTATTATTTTTAATTCTTTTTGCTTCTATTTTTTTCCTAATAAAATGCTATTAAAATGCCAGTAATAGTCTTTAAAAAAAGGAAAAAAGGGAAAGTACGTTTTCCAATGTTCTCTAAAGAAAAAAAAAATCTCTTATCATTATCTTTACTTTTTCTTGGCACTATATCATTACCATCAAGTATTTCTAAGAAGACCTCCCAATTGCTTGAAATATTGATATCTTCTTCATAGATATGATAATCCAGAAACACAGTGCCTGGGTTCTTCCAGGTTTTCTTTCGCAGGCGAAACCTGTAAATACATCACGAAGAAAACACTGAGTTTCTATCTGCTCGTAAACACTTACCACTGCCAGAGATCAAAACTGAATTACTTTCTGACAAAGCTGAAATACAACTCATTTATGCAAGGTTTGGTTAGGTTTATCAGGAACGAGTTTAACATTCTGAAACAGTCCTGACAGCAAGGTATCACTACTGGCTCTTAGTGCTGAATCGTTCATAAACACAAGGAAAACAAGTCTGTATTGTGCTTGTTCAGTGCAAGAAATGTGTAGGGATTTAGAGGAAGAAAACAGTTTCGTATTTAGGATAAGAAAACAGAATATTCTCAAACACTTCTGACAATTTTGCTGCTCCTCTTTTTTTTTTTTTTCTTTTTTTTTTTTTTGAGGGAGAAGTGGGGAGGAAGGGGAGAGGTGGAGGATTAGAAGAGGATTGGTGTCCGATTTATGTACTTAGTTCTACTGCATCAATCCTGTCACAATATAAAAGCATGAGCTTTGATTTAGATACAGAGGTAAATAAAGGTATAAACAACTAAAATGAGATTAAACACGAGTACAAAACTTTACTTGTAATGGTTTCTCCACACACAAAGGTAGGCATAAATTTTGTGATGTGCCCCATAACTATACAGCACTAGAGAACATAACCCATGCGGGCAGTCAAAAATCCTTTGGCCCAGTCATGGTGAGGAAAGGAGAAAAACCTGGTCCAGATCTAGATTTCTGCTCCTTTTCTCAACAGGAAAGGGCCAACACTTGTATTCCAATGTTTTGCTCCAGCCTGATTTTAGGTATATGTCAAGGCCCCACCAGCTTGCTTACCACATCTTACAGGTTTTTCTTAATTCCAGTGAATACAGAGTGTCAGCTATTTCACAGTAAATACCACATCACTTGTAACTGACAGTAGGGAGTATGTGGAATCAAGGGCCCAAAGCAAGTTCAGCCTTGATGAGATAACCGATTACGGGTAAAGGGAAGACGGTACTGGATCAGTGCTGTACACATACCCTATGATAACGCACAAGGCAGTTTGCTGCAGTGATCTACACTGGGCCTGCCTCTAGAGAGAAGGTGGCTTTTTTGTCAAATGATTTACTTAATACTCTCCTTTCTGAAGACAATCATCCTTAGAGAGAATAAAACTTCTCAGATCTAAACCTGTAGATATGTTGCACACAGGCATTTCTATGTAAATATTATTCCCTATATCATTCTATATGAGATGAAAGCCAAGAATTGCTAAATTGATGTTTGTATTCACAATCTGATTCAAAAGACCACAGTAACTTATTTCTGCTCCTTTCATAACTTCCTTTCCCCACAAGATTAAAAAAACCCACATTTTAAAGTAATACTTAATCAGGTAACTTCAACGGATTGCAGTCTCTTTACCTGTCAATTGTCAAGTCTAGGCCACATTGTTCTCGAAGCTGGGGAAGCAGCTCCTCTTTTGACTGTCGGACAGTCATTCCTTTAGCAAAAACTGCATCTAGAAGAAACTTGCACGGCTGTGAACGTAAATAGAAAGGGATTAAAGACAAATTTTTTGAACAGAAAAAAGCAGATTTGCCTCCTGTTCATGTTTTGTGACCAGTCCCATCCACCTAGCAAAATAACCATTAGAATGCTTTTCATAAACAAGGTAGGCAATGAATTGATTAAAATTAGGTCTAACTACTTTGTGTAGCAGCAGCCCTTTGACAGATCATTCAAACACTCTGAATGCATGCCACTGCAGAAATAGTGTCTTGTGTCTGTATTATTAATTGCTACCATTATAGTAACATTCTAAACAATTTGAAAGGAGCTTTTAATTTAAGTAAGCCATATGATAATAAAAATGCCACTTTCTTGGCTTTCATTGGTCAGACAGACCAGAACTCCATGACTGGAAGTTACTTTAAATTTATCTTATTCCCTGCTTTATCAGTTCAGCTTCAGTCTCTTATGCTTATCCATTATTAATATGTATTCTGCAGTTTGGTTCAAAAAAATAAAACCAGAGAGATTAAGGTACATACAAAGTCAATTTTTAAAGACTGCAATCTATATAGTGAAGTTACATTTATACTTTCCATGTCCCAAAAGATGTAACAAGCAAGTAAGCTGCATTATTGCAAGAGAGGCATTTTCGTTTCAGGCTTGTCTTACGCAGAGAGTACTATTATCCAGCTAACCATTCTGATAAGCACTGTCTGCAGTGCATGAATGCGACAAATTATATCAGTACAATATTACTGGAAACTGCAACCATGAGCAAAAACAGTTTCTTATTTGGAAAGAATTCTACATGACTTTCATGCATTTAATGAAAACAAACAAACAATTATTTTCATCTGTCCTCCATTTACACTGCAGAAATAGAGACACTTAAGAGAGATACTGTAGATCACATTCCAATTGTATACTTGGAACAGCATAAACAGAAATAATCAAGTTCCCTTTCTAAATCCAGGAAAACTGGCAGGAAAATGCAGAGAAGAGGGACTTTCTTTTTTTCCAAGATTTCAGAGAAAAACCTTGGTCAAGGCACATATTAATATATTCATGAATCAACCTCGAAATATTCAACGTCCTACCTCTGGCTCATTTACCAAAAGTTGATACACTTTGACTCTGTATTCACCCTTCTTAAGGGCTCTTCCAAGTCTAATAGTTATCTAGAAGGCAAAAGGAGTATCTGTTAGAATGGATATCAAAATCAAAATTACACTTTGTAACACACGACCAATGTAATGATTTCACCTGACAAGTTAACAAAAAGTTGTAAACTGTGTTCTGAAGTTTGTCTATATTGTACCAATATATTTTCTAATGATTCAAAATAACTTCTGAATAACCTTATTGTCATCAGAAAATGACGAAAGTGTCTCATTCAGCCGAACACTCTCAAACTCTTGATTGCTGGCGTAGACTCTAAAGACTTTGAAGTGAGAAGATGGAACTCCAACAAAAGGCTCCAAATGTTGCTTGAAGGCAGACAGTGTAATTCTTTTATCAACATGCACCATCAGCCCTAAGCAAAAATAAAGATTAAAATGGCATGAAACGCCGCACTACCAAAAAAGAAAAAGCACTCTAGTGTATTATTTCCATATATTCACAGTTATGACTTGCAGAAAAACAGTACTGAAAAGTCAGAATTATAGTTAATGGCCACATTTACATTTTATCTGAGGGTGTTACTGTAACCTTTAAGAGCTTTGCTGTATTTTAAGTGTTTATGGGTAGATATTCCTGGAAGACATAGCAGTTCCAAACTGTCTGCAATCAGTGGTGGAACAAAGTAGTATCTTCTTCATTCATTAAGACAACAAATAGAGAGAATCAGATGGAGCGTTTGCAGATAATCCCCCTACAGGTTTCCCCTGCCTCAAAGTGGAGACAGAAGTGCTTCCGAGTTGGGGCTGGCCAGGCACATGCCACCAAACCTTTTTTCCTCCTGGCTTTCAGGATTAAAAAGTTGGGTTAACTCTGTGTTCTAGAAGGCCAGAGGATATCACAAGGCATGCTCAAGTCTAGATTAAGGGACTTTTTCACAGAATAGTTTCGTAATTAAGGAAAAGCCACTGTAGTAATATGAAATTCTGGAAAGTAAAGTAAATAGTTTATCTTTAGAAATTGTTTTTCTTTATATATGCAATTTGGACTACACTACAAACTACAGTATGATTATATTGTGTCATGACTCATTAGAATAAGAAAATTGTTATTCAGAATATTTAACTGAACAAATAAATTATTTGAATTATAAATCCGTTCATGTCGTCATACTAAAAACACATGAAAGTTTTCCCCTCAGAATAATCATTTATACAGCGTACTATGAAAGCATCAAAATTACTGTAAACAAATAATTCCTGCATCCAACTAGTCCTACCAAAAAAAGGGAAAAATTAAAGTAGTTCAAGATTAGCCCCAAAGAAAGATCCTTCCAAGCTAAAGGAGTAATTTTATTAAAACTTCAGTAGCTGCAATTAAATTTCTCTGTGGTTTTAAAAATGAAAATATTTGTTCACCAAAAATAAATAAATAAATAAATAATTCAGCAAAAAATATTTTACTCTATTATTATTACATCAGGATTTCTGGATTGACAGGAAAACCTTTGCCTTTCAAAATATTTATGTTATATCCTGTTATTCTTTAATTATTCTTCTGTTAGTTATAAAACATACGCAGGTACTGAGCATTGTTTAAATGATTTATCTTTATGACAATTAATATACTACTTAGGCTCTTACACTGAACTTGTTCAGACATTTTCATGTCAGCCATACACTTCGTTGTACCTATTGTACTTCAGTCAATGAAAAGCAACAGTCTACTGAATTAAATGATCAATATCAAGTATGTTTGAATTTTCTTTACAGTCAAATGACTAGGAGTTTTCAGATTTGTTAATCTAAATATTAACAGAATTATTGCTCTGTGAACCACAGTAAATAACTGCATTCTGAAACAGGTGAATCATCATCATCAGATGCAACTGTTTTCCTTTCACTGGAAGACAACTCAGCTTGCTCTCCAGAAAACACTTTCAATGTGAGGAAATGAATGTATCATAGAGGTAGCTTTTAATTTTCTTAAAAACAAAAAAGCAAGACACTGTTCAAATATGTAATCACTTATTACAAGATCAAAATTAAGCTAGATTTTTGCTGAATGCAACACCATGTCCCATCTTTGCACTTTCATTAGCTTTAACTTGACATATAATCAAGTTTTTCAATAGTTAACACAGCGTACGAATTAAATAGTAATAGAAGCTGGCTTATTTTAAGGCACTTAAAAAAGAATACATACATTTTTGCCCTTCTCCCGAACCTTCATCTGCAGTGTAGGGTTCTGACTTAAAGTACATATATTGTGCTTCTCCTCTGCTCTTGCCACTTTCATCGTATTCACTGTCTGTTCCAGAATCTTCTTCTGCTGTGTCCCACGTTTCTTTCTTCCCCTGATTTGCTTTTGATCGCCTACTACTTGTGATACTATGAGAATCAAGTCCATTAGCCAAGGGAAGTGGGGCATTGTCCACGTTGCATAAAGTATCACTGCTATGACTGGAGCTGAGGATATCACTGTCCACTGAACTTGTACTCCTGTCGTTATTTACATCTGAATCTGACCGTTCCTCAGACTGGAGATTTTCTGGATCGGAAATCTGAATTTGGTTTTCAAGTTCTCTGTTTTCTGCTGATGCTGAAGAGTCTATTTCATTTAAAGGTGATTCAATGTTTTCAAAATCACTGGCTTCTGTGCTTTTGCTGCTGTCTCCATTATCCCCCTCCTGCTGCTGCTGCAAGGACAAGCTTTTAAGCTTTTCAGTGCTTTCTTCCAGAATTGCCTCTACAGATTTCATATTACCTACAGGTCCTTTTACTCTTTCACAGGCTTCATCCAAGTTGCCTGAATCTCCACTAGACTTCTGATAAACTGCTCGTCTAAATTGAGATCCAGGTGATTGCTCTGGTAATGAAACATACAGTCTGATTGTATTTGCATGACGATCCAAAAGTTTCCATAAATGAGAATCTGTATATGCCACATGACGATCTAAAGACTCTGAGCTTTCAATAAATACCTGAACATAAAATAAGTGTTTTATCATGTAGTGTTATTTTAAATAAAAGTAAAAGCAACAATAGCAAACAGATAGAACTGAGCACACATTAGAAATTATGTCACTAAGAAACATTCCATTTTATAAAAAATTAAAATTAAAATACATGTTCAGAAAAAGATAGACTAAGGAATCTGTAGTTTAATAATGATTTCACTTTTCCTTATTTTCATAATCATGTTAAGATTGGAGTGAACTGTAACCAGACTGACCAGCTACAGTGAACACTTTTATATTCAGAAGTGTATTTATATATCACTTCATGTGCACCCTTCACCTGTACACTAGTTATGGTAGTAATGAGACCCACAACTACAGCTGGCAGTCTTTCTTTATTTTCCAGTATAGCATCATAAATAAGGAATCTTTAAATGTAGACATGGGTAAGCAATAGTGCAAATTAGAACACAAGGGAACAAATTTCTCTTTTCCCTTTGCCAAAGGCCACTGTGTTGTAGTGACAACGTGAATGCAAATGGGCTTGAAGTAACTGAATAACAAGTCAATGCCATTGTTTTGGTCAGCTATAAGCCATCAAAGCCTTCGCTAATCTTTCTTCATCGAGGATAGTGTGTTCTTGAGCTTAAATTTCAGAGACAGAGGATGTGCAAAATGTGCTAAAAGATGTGCTATTACTACTGTAGTAAAAAGGGCAATGCTACAGATGTTTATTTAAGTTATTTAAGTACTAAGTTACTCTTTGTCTGAATGCATTACATAACTATTATTGGAAACATTTATTAGAAGTCTTTTTGGGAAAACAATATAAATTTGGCTAGGGGGAATTTGCATAGTAAAAATTACTGAATTTAAGACAAAAACCCACCAAA
This sequence comes from Gymnogyps californianus, assembly GCF_018139145.2. Lineage (NCBI taxonomy): Eukaryota > Metazoa > Chordata > Aves > Accipitriformes > Cathartidae > Gymnogyps > Gymnogyps californianus. Next base: position 11,368,442 of record NC_059475.1, read on the forward strand.
AACTTCTCTTAGTTTTGACATTTGTTTCTTAAGAACTTTAATACTGAGAGCAGACAGCTGTTCAGAAGTTTTAGAAAACAAATTAAGCAGGCTTCACAGTAATATGCCAACCTTTGTTCCCTAAGGGTTGACTTTTAAAAATCTTCATCGTAAGGTTGTTAACCTCAGCATCATTTGAACCACTCAGTACCAACCAGATGTCTGATTCTAAATCTGCTCTACCTTGTTATATACACTTGGTTTCATACAGCCTATAGTATTCATCAGCACAATATTTGCTAGTTAAAAAACCCACACAGTACACAGTGAAATACGTGACAGTTATCCATTATAAATTCTATACAGATATCCATACCTTTTATATAACACAACGGTGAAGTCTACAAATACATGAAATGAACAATTTAAAAACCAGAGCATGTACCTTGTTGCTTCTGAAAAAGCCTTCAGCTTTCAGTGTTTTGCTGGAAACATTCAGAAGACGCAAGTCATTGTAGCAACGTTCTAATACTACCCGCATGGTTTCAGCAGGCAGGTGTGTAGCCTAAAATAAGATATTGACAGTAAGGCAACATGCACATTACACGTAATTTCAAATACTCGAACAAGTATTTCATTTTTTGAGATTATTCATAGGGAAAGGAGAAGGTTTGTTTATTGACTTATCAATTGCAAAAGACAACGTGGGGGAAAACCTCCCAAGCCTGTTCAGTCCCAGCTCCTTTCCTCCATCCTTTGATATGTAGCAAATGTTAGTTTTTCCAAAAGGTCAGTTGACTAAAAGGGCTTGGCTTTGCAGAGAACTGGCAAATTGTTAATGACCAGTAATATAAGGAATCAGTCTTATTTAGGGTATGAACCAACTGAAAATAAAAAAAATATTCTTGAGCATCAGGTTTTGCACACTGTTCACTTACTTCTTAATTAGACTGAATTCAAATTACTGAAATCATGTTTCATAACAAATATTATGAAGTTACACCAACCACTGAACTATTTTACACAGAACTGACTAAAACTTCTATCTTCCAATTCAATGGAAGCAGTAACATCCCATGGTTTAAGACCATGTAAAAATCAATCTGCATCTTAATAACAAGTGGCTGCTGCGATGAAGATGAGGGTTTGTAGGGAGAATGTGGACAGCTTTGGATGTTAAATTTCAATTACTGAAGCCAATGGGGGAAGTTACATGTCGGATTCAGTTATATGGTAACAGTTCACTAGTTCTGCCACGGACTGGATACTCAGTGAGGTGGTTCAAGTTACTAACCCAAAAGAACATGAACCCAACTCTTCAGCTTCACCAAAAAACTTATTATCTGGTAAGCTAGTAAGCAATATGGCCAGACAGTGACTAAGCTTGTGCAAAAGCCAGGGCAGACTCTGGATGGAAGCAAGAAGCAGACTGCTGCTTTTAGCAGCACTGGGCAGATAGACAAGCTCCACTGTAACAACTAACCTAACCCTACCAGACATGACACACAGTATGAACTGCAAAAGGTGCAGGCTCTCATTTTGGATATTTAAATTATGACACATTTCCACAGTAAGAATGAATGAAAACTCTGTAACACAAGTCCTTAATGACTGTAAATTACCTTTGAAATTAGCTGTTTAAATTCTGAAACTGTTTGATTTAAATAAGCTCGTACACTTATTGGAGGAGCAACAGATTCAGTCTTTAGGTCAACTACGTGAACCTTTACCATGACCTCTGTAGGGAAGAGGAAAAAGAAAACAAAGCCACATATATATAAGAGAGAATTCAACAGGCAAAGAAAACACACATATGCTTGTCTGATGTACTGATTAAGGGGTTGCATTAAATACATACAAATAGTAATTAATTTGAAAAGCAGTCCAATTTCAGAATTTCATTTTCAGATCAATTTTAATGCCAGAGGCAAAAATGTTCCACAGTTTGACAAATTTTAGTATACCTTGCAACTGCTTCAATTAGAAAGAAGTTGGCAACACAGCACAGTACATAGTTCTGAGTACTGACTTCGTAAAATTTAGTACAACAAAGTTTTTCTTCTTTCACACACTATAACAAAGTTCTACGTTTTACAAGTTTTATTTTCATGTCATCACGCAACATACGATTTTAGTCTATCCTTGTCTATATGTAATTACATGTCTTACCACCAGGTTTATAGCACTGGAAAATCTGGTCAGGTTTTCTTGTTTCCAACAGTAAGTCAAACATGTACGTTGATTTGACACCTCCAAGTAATAAACCCATTGGTGTATCCTCTTCTCCTTCATAAGATCGTTCCAAGTAGTCATGAAACTCATCGTATTTGACAAGACGACAGCAATCCAAAGGAACGGCCTCTTCTAAATCCATTAGCTAAATCATGCACACACAAAAACCCCCCAAACATTTAATAATGGTTTATTTGTGAGTTTAGTTTTTCCCTTGTAAGCTAGAAATACCTCAGTACATGTACATCCAGGAATCCTTTGAATTCACAAATTTCAATTTGGTTTTAGAAAAAACACACGCATACATCATATATATTATATACATACACTTACAATATATATATACATGTTTTCAAAATCAAAAAGGAAGCCTGCATCAAAATGCAGAGAAGAGGAAAGTTTGAGAAGTATGTATATAAGCACATGAAGTCAGGTCCCGGAAGTATATTGAGAGGAATACATTGTGTATCAGTTATACCAAATGGCATCTCAGAGGCCTGAGGAAGTCATATCCACCAATTATCTTCCATGCATTTCAAGGAGATATTAACACATTCCAAATCTGTAACTGCCTTGCTGGTACTCTCCCAGCCAAAGACATATATGGCAAGAACCAAAGAGTACAAGTAGGTAAGCAAGAATAGAAGTCTTCAACTTCTACCTGTTTGAGGAAGGCAACAATCAACAGATGCTTTGGTGCCCACTGATGTTATTGTATTAGCTATGCAGGAAGTTACTTCAAAGAATTCTCTTACTACATATCTAATACAACATTTTCACTGCAATACAAATATAAGCATTCATAATTCTTTCAACTTACTGAGGCTATGGTGAGTCTAACAGCAGGTCTCACTATCTGATTTTAAAATAAGGGTATGGAGAATCATACTGCCTTTTAAAAGGGCAGGCTATATCATTCCAATCAGAAATCATCTGATGGCTACTAACAGAAAACTCAGTCAACAATCCCCAACTAGAACACCTCTTAAAAAAAACCACCCTACCACAAAAAAACCCCAAAACAACCCCCAAAAAACAACCCACAACAAAAAACCCCACAGCCAACCCCCCACAAACACTCCCACAGCATTAGAAATTTAAAAACTGAAGATACACAACAGCAGAAAAAATTATATCTAACAATTAAACTATTCTGTTATGCACAGCAGACCTTGTAAGCTATTTCCACAGCTTCCTTCAGTGTCCTGTCCTTATGAACCTCTAATTTGTTCTCCATCATTATTTGTTTTGTAGGATGCATGCAGAACAATTTAATCTATGAAATACAAAAGGAAGAAAAACGATCATGAAGGCATTTCCAAACACCTTTCATATTAGAGTACATTTAAATTTACAACCCTATATTCAAGCAATCTAATATAAAATACATCTTTACCTCTACTTCAGCTATAGGACAGTTTCCTTTCAGCTGGTTACACAACTGCAGATAGAAAACGTCAAAGGCACAGTAGATAGCACTAGTGTGTATACATGTGTATCTATATCTTTTTGCAAGCTAGGGTACAACGTCTATAACCAGAACATCTTTAAACTGTAGGCAGCGTGCAAATCCAAAACAAAACGCACGTAGGAACAATGAATGTGAAATTCCTTTTTCAGATACAGAGTTACATATTTCACAACCATAGAGAACCTTCTAATAAAACAATCACTTGATTCATAGGTAGACCAGCTGACTGTCATGGTTGTAAGTCATAGATGTCATATTTTGTTTGTTACTATTGAATCTATGGTTGGAAAAAGATTCTGCTCTTTCTGCCAAATAATTATTTTAAATTAGTTTAAGAAACATCATTTCACAAAGCAAAGGGCATATGAAAAGATTTAACAGTACGAAACACCTAACATACAGCATTACATACTCCTTGGAATTCATTTTGCTGAAATCAATTGATGTCAGATTAACTATAGTTTTGTTTTGGTTTTAATACCAATTCAAATTCACATGGAAGACATGAACTCAACAAAAAATCTCTGGTGAATACCTCTAACAGATGCCTCCACTGTGTGCAGGCTTCCAATAGGTGTACAATTCATTTTAAAGAGTTATAATACATTTATCACAAAAGAGTCCTTGTATTATAGTAAAAAATTACTATTTAGTGTAGAAACATTTCTTGCTAGAAATGTATTGTTACTTTATTCAGCACAAATTCTAACCTTGCAAGTGTTGCGCTCAATTTCACGTTGCCTCTTTTCTTGTTCTTCCAATTCTCTCTCTTTCTGTACCAACTGTTTAATATGCTCTGGATACTCATGTGCCTCAAGAAACTCTGCCAGTAAAAACAAAGCAATAGTTTTAAAAAATAATTTTTTCCAGAGGGCAACAACTTAGGAATTATGGGTATATTTAATAGTTATCTTTCTTGTCTTCTTTCCTCTCTCTTCTCCACCCAAATTTCCCACTATACTATGTCCTGTTCTCTTTTTCATGATTTAAATGAAACCAAAGTCAGCCTTTTATTCCCCCTAATTATACATCAGCAACACAAAAAAATGCTATTAGCACAAGATTAATATTCCAGTATCAGTAAGGGAAGCTTTGCTGTTGTAAAGAAATACACTAAGACTGATGACTGCACTTCAGTCTGTTTTTACAATAAAGGTAAATTCTGTTCTAGAAAGTGAATTAGCTGATAATAAAAGTCACAAGGTATCATCTATATCATGATAAAAATAAATATTGCACTTAATACAGATTAGTGTACTTCATGAGATTTTGTTTCATACAGAGAAACAAGAACAGAACATGCAATACTTCATCAAGTTTAAAAAAAAAATCAACTTTTGCAAATACAGCTGTCTTCCAATCCTGGTGCCACTCCTATCGCAAGGAATTGGGCAAATAATTTTTCAGATTCAAAAACGGGTTTGGCATGTTCAAGAAATCTGAAATAGCAGATTCAGTTTCTTTTACTTGCTTGTTGAGGAATTAACAATCATAGCACTTACAGGAAAATCTACTTCCAAAGACAGCTCTTGACCCAGACTCTGTTTATGGCTGCTGTTTATTATGTTTATTACAATCACTTCTTGTTCAGAATTAATAATATTGCTTCAATGATTCAAATATTGAAATATTATTTTTTGTTGCTCTGAAGACTTACTATATCAATCTGTTGATAAAAGGCTGTTTTGACAGTATCCTTCTTGTGTTGAATCCACTTCAAAACTATATAAAGCATCTACCTGATTTTAAAGTAACAGTATCTGAAGTGATATATTTTTATAACTGCACTGTCCCCTGTATCATGAATTCTCAGAAACAAAGAGAAGCCAGCAAAATTGATTTTGTGAGATACTTAGTTTTTCTCCTCCCTTTCTCCTCAAAGAAAATACCATTGTTCAACTTTATGGAGAAAATAGAAAAGTAAAAGAAAATAGTAGAAAAAACTAGAAAAGTAGAAAATAACATCTGAAAGTACTCTATGTATGATGAAATAGATTGCTGCTAAAAATAAATGTGGTTTGTGTTTATTAGGATGTTGAAATAATATGACAAATTTGCTCCAAGTATCATAAAACACTTTTTAGAACATACTGATGTAGAAGTAGTTGCAAGTCTACTTTTATTAATTTTAGGATTTTTAAAAATAAAATTTAGTATAAGCTTAGAGGTTTTTAGTTTGTATTCTAAAAAACATTAAAGCTTGTTTTACTCATCCTTGCTGTCCTGGCTTCAGCTGGGATAATTTTCATTCTAGTAGCTGGTATAGTGTTATGTTTTGGATTTAGTAGGAAAATAATGTTGATAACACACTGATGTTTTTAGTTGTTGCTAAGTAGTGTTTATACTAAGTCAAGGATTTTTCAGCTTCTCATGCCCTGCCAGCAAGAACGTTGGAGGGGCACAAGCAGTTGGGAGGGGACACAGCCAGGGCAGCTGACCCAAAATGGCCAAAGGAATATTCCACACCATATGACATCATGGCCAGTATATCAACTGGGGAGAGTTGGCTGGGAGGGGTGGATCGCTGCTTGGGAACTCACTGGGCATCGGTCAGCAAGTGGTAAGCAATTGCATTGTGCATTGCTTGCTTTGTATATTCTAATTCTTTTAGTATTATTATTGTAATTTTATTATTATTATCATCATCATTATTTTTCTTCCTTTCTGTCCTATTAAACTGTCTTTATCTCAACCCACGAGGTTTGGGTTTTTTTTTCTTTTGATTCTCTCCCCCATCCCACTGGGTGGGGGGAGTGAGCGAGCGGCTGTGTGGTGCTTAGTTGCCGGCTAGAGTTAAACCACGACACTTGCACTGCTAATTTCTTTTCTTATTCTTAGGAACAGTCATTCTCAGTTTCTCATGTGGAATTCAAAATTTTACCTCATAAGAAGCAGTTAAGGAAGCAGACAACTATTCATCTCCCTCCTAAAATATTTACAGCAGCAGAATAAGATAAATGTTATTTTCAAAGATCTTCAATTCCCTCCTCTACTGGACACGTTACAAGCTAGTGTGTTACAAACTCTCTCAAGTATACAAGTCTTTTCTATGCTTGTATGCTCTTCAAAAAGAATGAGTATGCCCCAAAAGGAGCTACACAATGCGAGGTGCCAAAGGTTTCAGTTGTGAGATTCTATTCTATTAAGTAATATGTAATTTCAGTTTACCAATTAAGAATAAAATAAATCCAGCTATCAAAATACTCTCCCTAAAAAAGGATGATTTTAAGATTCTTGAGAGCTTGAATCTATTCTTTCGGACACCCAACCTCTTGAGCACTTAATGAAAAAGAAAAAAAAAAAAAAGGAGGAATGCAGAGGTATTAGAGGTTTTTTACCTGCCTTTGAAAGTTTATGTGGCTTCTCATCTGCTCAAGCTATTAGGAAAAATTATTCACTGACTAGATCTTCTTCTGCACTTCAGTGCATTAAAGTTCTGGCAATTGAACTATATACACCCCGAAAACTTCGAACAGTCTACACTATTTATCAGCCTAACTTCAACCAGGCTACAAACCGACAAATTTCCCTTTATAAGGGCAGACTGCTGAATTTTTCCTTTAAGAAAAAAATAAATACAGCTTTGATACTGTAAGCAAATTAATCTTTGGCTAGATTCAACCAGTTAGAATATTAACAAAATACTTGGTTCTTCCAGGCACACTGCTGATGAGAGAAAGTGTGGCTAGCCACTGCTCTTCTGGTTTCCTTTCTACAGCTGTGCTTCTAACAAGGGATTAACAAAAAGGGGAAAATAGCAAACTAACATGCTTCCTTCTATTCTGATATTAGTTAAAAAAAGTTCTATCAAACTTTCATTTACTACTGCATCATTTAGGTGCGCTCAGATTTTAAATGAGAAACGTTACGTGTTTCAGCCTGGAGAAGAGAAGGCTCTGGGGACACCTTATAGCAGCCTTCCAGTACCTAAAGGGGGCCTACAAGAAAGCCGGAGAGGGACTTTCTGCAAGGGCATGTAGCGATAGGACAAGGTGTAATCGATTTGAACTGAAAGACGGTAGATTTAGATTAGATGTAAGGAAGAAATTCTTCACAATGAGGGTGGTGAGGCACTGGAACAGGTTGCTCAGAGAGGTTGTGGATGCCCCATCCCTGGAAGTGTTCAAGGCCAGGTGAGATGGGGCTTTGAGCAACCTGATCTAGTGGAAGGTGTTCCTGCCCATGGCAGGGGGGTTGGAACTAGATGATCTTTAAGGTCCCTTCCAACCCAAACCATTCTAGGATTCTATGAAATAATACAGTATTATTAAAAAAAAAAAATCTACAACGAGAAATCCTGAAAGTTTACAGTTATTAGTAATATGAACAGTCTAAGACCCTATGAAATTAGCCAATACTTGAATGAAGCCTCCAACCAGACATTCCTGTTTTGAATTAAAATAGAATCTTCATTTTCCACTGTATCATATTTCAAAGATTAATCAACCTGTCAGGTATTACATAGGGCCAGGCATCCTCTAAGCCTCGGTGAACTAAATCAGAGATGAGGGGAATAAAAGACCGTGAAATCCAAGATTTGTTTCTGCCTATATAACTTATAGTATATTGTCTCACCTCCTAACTGAAACACAAACAATAAGGGCTGGTTATAAAGTGTAAAACTTTGTCATTATGAAGTTCTTACATACTTATTTTTAAGAAAATTTTTTTATTCTATCAATCATGACACTATATAGCATTACATTACAGTTTATTCAGTGTCACCCAGTATACCTGTTTTTCATTTCCATGATATCCAAAATACCAAAAAATTACACAATTTATTTTGTGACAACCTCCTAATGATCCATAAAGGTTTACTATAAGAAGAGTAATGAAAAGCTATGAAAGGCTTCCTTTATGAAAGTTACTTTAGCTTACCCTAAAAATACCAATACTACCATCCCTCACAAAAATCGGTACTCATCACATGTAAAACATCTCCTTATTCCACAACAGAATCTTACTATTTAAGAACTCCAAAGCATACTTACTTGCATTTCTCGTTGGATCCTTCAGTCTATATATCAGCATGTATGCGTTTGTGGAGCTGGTGGAGAAAAGAATAGTTATCTGAATTTATCAGATAGGAGGACAATATTGACTTCAAAAGTTGTTTTGGTTTTTTCCCCAGTAAGGAGTTATGTCATGTATATCTTAGCAATACACTAACCAAAAATGATTTTCAAAAATAAATATGACATTATTTCAATGATCTGAAACAGCCATCAGGATAGTTCTTACAATTATTTGAAGCATCTACTATTAATTTTAAGCTAACATGTTAAGCACATGCATCTTGGCCATTCATTTGATTACGCTAAACCACCACCAGAAAGAAAAGTAATATTACAGTACTACTAACCTAGCAAAAGCACTGGAATAATAGCCTCTGCTTCCAGAAGATCCACCATATGTTTTCTTAATATCTTCCTGAGTTATCTAACAGAAAACCAACTTAATGATTATTTGAGAAACTGGCACTAATCAAGACGCATTTATTCTCATTAGGAAAATGGCATTACATAATTAACACACAATATTAATCATTCTAATTTTTAAAAATATTTCTGCTTATTTGCTGACTGCAAAAAAACCTGTTTCCAAGTGATCTGCCTCTTCATTTTACAACGAATGTAAACTTTTTTTTTTTAAAGCAGGAACCTGTTAGAAAAACAATATCCAGGTTCTTGATTGTACTAATGTTTCTGGATACATGTAACACCTGAAATGCATCAGCAGGACAGGTTTAACAGCACAATCTGGGTTGTAATATGTCTACAAATACACTTCTCTAAGTAAGAAGTACTCTTCACATGTATAAAAGGCAAAATTCTAAATTCAGCCTGGTCTGTACACGAATAAAGGCCTCTTTATGAACCATCCCCCTTCACCATCAAGAAGAATCACTCCTCCCCCCCAACACACAAAAGCCCATACATAAATAAGAAAACCCCTAGAAATCAGTTAAGCTAATGAGTGAAACATATGTATACGGCAGGACATTAGGATGAGAAGATGAAACGAAGTAAATGCTTGAAATACCTGCACATAAAACCAGATTCACTATATGTAAGTGAAAAATCACATATAAAATAGGAACTTATTGGTTCATCTATGAGTACACAAGATAACTAAAAATACTATTTTTACCTTGCTAACATGCTGATCATTAAAGCTGTACCACTGGTCATCACTAAAAGATTTTATACAGGCATAATAATGGCCACCAGCAGCACTTCCAGAATGAACCATAACAGAAAAGAGCTCATACAGTAAAGAACTCTGGGGAGAGAAGAAAAAGGTGTGATATATATTAAGTAAAGAAAAGGTAACCAAATTATCATTTTAGAAAGTTTTAAAACAATTAAACGAACCCAAATATATAAATAGTTATATGTTACAAAACAGGTCTGTGTAACAGAAACACATTAATGCAATAGACACTGAACAAAATCAGAACTCTGATACGCTAAACATTATACAAGAGTATGTAACAATGGAAGTAAAGAGAATTTCCCCTTTTGCTGGTGGGAAGAGAGAGAGAAAAGACCAAATGACTTAAGAAAAAAAACCCAAAACATGGAAACATTTTTGAACTGGCTTAATGCATTACTGTTACTTCTTTTCTGTACAACCTCTGAATTTGTGAATTCTTAGCTAGATAGGTATTAAACATATCTCCACACAAAAAACAAAAGTAATGACCAACTTGCCTGTAGCTACAAAGTTTAGTCTTATTTGCTATCACCCTTCTCTGCATTCTTGAAGATTGCTTTTTGCGCCTTAATGTATACCGCAAACCAGCAACACACCATTCAATGCTTATCAGCACTCTGCATTAATTTATTACACCACTCGGAGTTTGCTGTCATAAACCTTTCTTTTCATAGATAAAAGGATGGAAATAAAGGGTACTAAGGACATACCTTCAGTGTTGTGTATACATTAAAAATAAAACTGAACAATACTGACTCACACAAGTGTTACAAGAATAAAATATTTTTAGTTTATATAGAGGAAATGCTCTGTAAATTCTTAGCATAGACTGCATCCATTATTAAGATATCCAAACCAAAAAGCTAACAACATGGCTTGACAACTAGTTTGCCTTGAGAACAAGTAGTATGAATTAACTGGCCAAAGGTACTGTCAATACTAGGACATGATATTTGCATTACAGATACATTACAATACTTTGTCCCTGTTCCAGTCAAGTGACTATCTATTAATTTCTTTCTTTTTTTCCAGCTAAGATTGACAGTATTCAGAACATTTATCAAAAAAACCTCTCAAATCGTTTAAGGTAAATTTAAACAGGGACAGATGTGCAGATTAAAACGCAAGACAGCCATTAAATAGTTATGAAAGTAACAGTTACAGCCAAACAGCTTCCTAACAAGTCTGAATAAAAACCATTGGCCAAATTTCAGATGAGCTCACTGAATAACAAGACATTAAGTACATACTGTAGACATTACCATAAAACTCAGGATTTTTGATTAATTTTGTATTGGCAAGAAAACTCAATCAGGTTTCTTGAAGATCTCTGCTAATCTTTATGTCCCACAGAAGGATGACTGCTATTCTAGACCAATTTGCTGCTCAATTCCTTTATATTAACTCAAGATGACTGAATGAATATTTAACACTTAGACCCAAGGCCTCATCTAAATGACTGCTTTTATAAGGACAAGAAATGGATGGCAGAGACTGATCAAAACTTTCCAATCTTCTCCTACTAAGCTGCAAGACACTTTTGCAGCCAAAGCTAGTAGGCCTTTGACAGTTGGCCTCAAAGAAAAAACACTGCTCACAAGACAAAACAGTCTTCAATTCGAGGGTCTACTGCCAAAACAAGTTATCTGGGAATTCTCAGTCTGATAAGCTGGGAAGACCTTTATTCTCAGGTGACCTCCAAATCAGTTGCATGCTTTCCTCTGCTGTAGTGTCAATTTTTGGAATTTGAATAAAAACACACACTCCCACCCCCTCACCCCACCCCCAATATCAGAATTAATTATATTTTTATCATTTACATTTGTGGTGGGTTGACCCTGGCCAGCAACTAAGCACCCACCCAGTCAGTTACTCACTCCTCCCCTTGACTGGGATGGTGGAGAGAATCAGAAGAGCAAAAGTGAGAAAACTTGTGGTTGGAGATAATGACAGTTTAATAAGCGAAGGAAATAGGAAAAAAAAAAATGATGCAACGATGCAAAGGCATTACTCACCACCTCCCACCAGCAGACCAATGCCCAGCCAGTCTCTGAGCAACAGCTACTTCGGAAAGCCCCCAGTTTTTACTGCTGAACATGACATTACACAGCAGGGAACATGGCATGGAATATCCCTCCGGTCAATTCAGGTCAGCCATCCCAGCTATGTTCCCCTTCCATCCTCTTGCCCACCCCTAGCCCTACTCATTACAGGGGCAGAATGAGAAACAGAGAGTTAACACACTGGTGTGCTGTCAACGCTGTTTTAGTCACAAATCCAAAACAGAGCACCACACAGGCTGCCATGAAGAAAATTAACTCCATCCCAATCAGACTCAGTAAAGCATTTTTTTAAACATACCTTTTCACTGCCAGCTTTAGAAATTCTTTCTGCTGCACTATTGCTTTCAAGGCAGATTCCTTCATCAACTCCATCATCATTTGAAAAATCATTGCTCATCTGATCACTGTGACAACTGCCTTCATTTTCAGCTCCACTATCAGTGCAACTCTCAGTCTGAGGAGACTTCTTAAAAAGAAGACATACATACTAACATTATACAACTTTTAAAGTTACATGGAACAAGAAATAACAATACGTTTGTGAAATGAAAAAATTCCAATCTGCAAAACAATGAAACTCCTCAAAAACCTAGAGACCTCTGCAATTCAGCATGGAGAACGGACTTGTTTCTGCTAGTAACTGTCTTCAGTCCACCTCTTAGTTCAGTATTTTCTGGTCTTGTATGCAACTGAATGGTAATTACCTGTTTTCATACTTGGCAAAATTCTATCTGTTACTAGCCTATTCCATTTACTAGTTAATTCAATTAAATACCTGGAAGTCTAATATCAGATAATAAATCCTATTGTAACATGGCCCTCTTAATCAGAACCGATTTGACTGGAAATATTTTCATCCACAGTCAAAGATTTTTCTCCATTTCAACTCATTGGACAGAGTCAAGGTATTACAGTAAGACTGATTAGTGTTCTCTTAGCTTAAAAGCATGATGTCAACAACACTATGAATGCAGTTCATTTAGTACACGTCAGTATATCCACCTCTTACCTGATCCTCTTTCCTCTGGATAATTCTTTTGATTTTCTGACAGTTGTTAATTTTGTCTCAAGTTCTATTCTCCCAGATCAATCTTCATTCTCATTTAGCGTCCCCCCACCCCCCGTAACACTTTGAGAGGCATCAAATTGCTTAAATGGCATACTTCATAAAACAAAGGTTTGTATAGAGCCAGAAAAGCCTCTCCATATGCGTATCAATGCAGTATTTCTCTTATACCACTACAAGCTAGCAGTGTGACATAATGTTTTCCGGAATGGAATTAGAGGAATAAATTTAGTCTTTAATGCAGAAGGCACATTAAATACTTCTTGGTGAATGTAATTGCACAACATGAATTGTGGCCAAAATCAGAAGAGTTAAAAGCCAGAAGAAAATTGAAGTGAAAAATAAAATTTAAAAAATTTCATTTCTACAGTATACACAACACTGAGTCAGAGGGAAGGAATTAGTGATTAATGTTTTCTGGACTAACTTCAGTGTTCAGAGTGTCAAAACTTTACATCACCTCTTGTGACCAAAACAGATTCAGACACAAGTTTAAGAAATATGTTTCATTCTGGATTTGCAGGATATGTAGAAGCCCTGAGACTTGTGCTTTTAAATCACTCCTGTGAAGATACAAGAAATCAGAAACAGCTTCTTTATGGAAGCATAGAAACCCTATAGTGATTAGAGAACATACTTCCTTTTCAATATAACAAAAATCCACGTGGACAGATTTAAAAACTTCAAATTAAAACATTGCATGGCTAAAGAATATTTAGATAAATAATGTTGTTAAAATGGGTTTATTAGACAGACATTTTCAGTTTCTTAATGAGAAACTTCAAGAAAGTTAAAGACTTGTCTCTGAAACCAAACACTTTACCTCATCTTCAACATCAATGAAGACACTCATGTCTAACTCCTCAGGAAAAGTCATACGATCATTGAGTTTAATTCTGTGCATAGTGGTATAATCGAAGTCAAATCTCTTCAGCTGTAATGTCAGCAGATATGGAAAATGCAAGAACCGCAGACCCTAAATGAAGAAAAGACAAGATTATGCTACCATTGTCAGGATTGGTATTTACCAAGAGTAATTTTTGCAAATGATTTGGACAGTCTTTACCTTCCTTGCATCACATTTCTTCTTACATCGTTCACAAAAATACTGATTGGGGCCATCAAGAATCTCAGGCTGAATGAAAGCATGCAGTGCTTCTTCCTAATAATAAAAAGACAGTACCTGATTTTTAAAGATGTTTGCTATGCAGGTATAAATCAAAACAATAAATTTACAATGAGACTACAAACACATACAAATTACTTCAATTAAATCTACAACCAAAATTTGATTGACATAAACTTTGATACAGACACAGAGTCAGGAAAACATGACTAGAAACCAACCTTTCTACCCAGCCCAAGGTTAAACAGTCAAACCACAATTACTCCTAAATATATTTCATTCAGTATTTGATGAATCCAAATTGTCTTTGTTTTAATAAACATACAATATAAAATGACATTTACTCCTGTTATCTTGCACATCACATTTAGTCATGTCTGTTCAGTCAACTACTGCGAAAACAAGCTTATTTTTTAACCCTGCTTTGGCCCTGTTCTGCCAGAATTCTGAGATGGTTCTTCTGCATTTCAATACGCGTTTTTCCCAACAAATACCATCCAATTATTGTGGGGGAGGGGAGAGGTGGCAGGAAAAAATGTTACTCGGTTCCTCAGTGCCCTGCCTAAAGACAGCCTTAGTCCCATTCTACAAAGGGACCTAAGAAACTACATTTGAAGATACTACTTTTAAGTGAAAGGTTGGGAAGGACAGAGGAAGAGTATTTGAGCTTCACTCCCAAAGGAGTGAGAATCAGATACAGCCATCTCCTATAAAGACAGAACTAGCTTCCTAGCGTAAACCTTATGAGGTAACTGACCAATAACTGGAATCTTGTCCTCTGACAGCTGCCTAAAAGTTCTGTCACTAATGCTTAAATCCAGGAGTTTAATGATTTCTACTTTGCTCCTCTCTACAGCAAACAATATTCAAAATACAACCAAACTGATCATTAGTCCTCCCCCTAACATCGTTTGCAACAATGATATTGCAGAAGCTGTACATACTTGAGAACAAACTTGTTAAAACAAAATTCACTAAGAATATTGATATGGGTTCAGTGAAGAATTTTACCCAGAGATTTTAAAAGTTAAAACCTTTAACCTAGTCAGCCTGCAAGCCAATAGGCTCTGGGTTTCTGAACTCCGAGTGGAACCCAGAAGCTCTCTGTTCACCTATGGAGGTGAAAACAAATACAACTTGCATATTTAGACATTCAGTTTAAAGCAAAGAAGATCAACAGAAACAATGTTTTTAAAATTGTTATCTCTTACGAAGGACTGTAGCTGTTCTCTGAAGTCTGAATAAGAAGGGGCTTAACTGGGCAGAGTAAACTCACCAATAGTAATGTGGCTGGCACAGAACTTAAGATTACTATCTAAACCATGTTGTTTGATAAGTCACACTGTGGGAGGAAATCAAGGATATGCCGAGTTCTTCAAAAAGCCTCCAATTCTTCCCTTCTCCCTTCTTTCTTCCTGAGAACTCAGGGAAGCAGCAAGAACAATAATAAAACAAATGTTCTACAAAAGCTCTGTTGCTGTTCTAGGAGAAAGGACTTTTTTTAAAAAGGACTGTATTCCAGGTGACAACTACTCACAAATGAAAAATGTGCCAAACTCAATAGAACAACTGTCCATTGAAGGCAGTCATCTCATTTTACCATTTCTGGATCCAGCCAGAAAAGCCTTTGAACAGCCCTGAATCACAGCTCTTAGGCAGAGAAACTCTCTAGACATGTGAAAACATTTTAGAGTGTGAATTGAACTGCTGTCTATGTATTTACTTCCTAAATGCTACAGAGGCTGAGTTGCTTTTTACTCAAGGGCAACTGTTGTGGTTTAATCCCAGCCAGCAACTAAGCACCACACAGCCGCTCGCTCACTCCCCCCTGGTGGGATGGGGGAGAGAATCGGAAGGGTAAAAGTGAGAAAACTCGTGGGTTGAGATAAAAGACAGTTTAATAGGTAAAGCAAAAGCCCCACGCACAAGCAAAGCAAAACAAGGAATTCATTCACCACTTCCCATCGGCAGGCAGGTGTTCAGCCATCTCCAGGAAAGCAGGGCTCCACCACGTGTAACGGTTACTTGGGAAGACAAATGCCATCACTCCAAATGTCCCCCCCTTCCTTCTTCTTCCCCCAGCTTTATATGCTGAGCATGACGTCCCATGGTCTGGCATATCCCTTTGGTCAGTTGGGGTCAGCTGCCCCCGCTGTGTCCCCTCCCAGCTTCTTGTGCACCCCCAGCCTACTCACTGGTGGGGTGGTGTGAGAAGCAGAAAAGGCCTTGACTCTGGGTAAGCCCTGCTCAGCAATAACGGAAACATCCCTGTATTATCAACACTGTTTTCAGCACAAATCCAAAACATAGCCCCATACTAGCTACTGTGAAGAAAATTAACTCTATCCCAGCCAAAACCAGCACAGCAACAAAAAACTAATGTTTAGTAAGATTATGCACTGAAATGTGAGGAATCTCATTCTAAAATATAAGAAAGACGACTAAGCAAGTTATAGCCCTGCTTAAAAAGGGGAAGAAACAGATTACCGCATTTTGACTATTCTGTAAACTAGTTAAGGAATTAATATTCAGAACTATTTAAATGAAAGCAAAAAAGTTAATAACCAACACAGAAAACATGAAGTGTAGAAAACATCACATAATGACCACAGAACTATCTCTTATGAATCAAATGCCAGTTAAGACAATAAAAATATATTTCAAGTGTAAGAAAAAAGTCACAATTCATGCATCAATATGAAGATGAATGAATGGGAATATATGAATGATGGGACATAAATCATTATGTAATGCTTACATAGACTCATGTGATGTGCAATTTAACAAGGAAACATACTATAAATTTTTACATATGGAAAAAAGTGATGATCCTTCAGACCCCCAAAAAATGAAGTATTATTACATTACTCTTGCGGTTTCACTGCTTACCACACATAGCAAGCTGTGCTTTGAAAAACCTGATTAACGCTCTTGAGAACTCCATTATTTTTGAGCTACATGAATATCCATGTATTTTTCAATCCTTGTATAAGGAACATCACTGTTCCTCAGGTTTACTCATTTGTGTCTCCTCCAGTTTTCTCCTATATAATCTTTACACCAAAGTTAGTTCTGCTGATTAGGATGTTCCTTAATACAACTCCTATTCTAACGCAGTTCACCATTTTCTACTCTGACAGTTTACTCAGCAAAACCAGTGACAAAGCTTCTACACTGCAACCTATCACATGACATCCCCCATTTTTGTGGGACTCTACTTTTAGAGTAAATGTTACCTTTGAAGTTATCTTCAAAGAGGTAACTATTATGTAGCCTTAGAGCTACTAAGCATTTCCAACATCCCCAACACACACACATTTCAAAATATACCATAAATGATCAAGCAATAGATTAATATGACAAAGGCTATTTGAACTTTTTTATAGTTCACAGAATCAAAAGAACAATATAGGACGAAAGAGACTTCTGGAGATCATCTGATCCTGACTCCCTGCTCAAAGCATATCCAACTTAAAGCACATCGCTCAGGGCCTTGTCCAGCCAAGTTCTGAGTATATCCAGTTTTTAATATTCTGATTATGAGATTTATAACACTTAGCATACTAAAATGCCATTTCAAACTAGTTATTGTCTGGCTAAAGATAGGCACTTTGGACACACTCTTCTCCACAAAAACTCATTATGATATAGTCAGTAGTTTGACAGGTATCTTACTGCAAGCATTTGTAAATGTGTAAATTGGTAAAACTCGTGAACAGGAGCAGTAGAACCTTTATGAAAAGTTACATAATAAATAGCAATAGGCAAAACTGTTCTTGGAAAAAACTAGAAACTAATTGCCATCAGATTTTCAGAACTCATCTAGTTTTCCCATGTCCAAAGAATATGCTCAACTAAAAATACAAGACCTTGTTGTTACCAATCTAGCTTAAAAAAAGGTAAATATCACATCATCCATATTCTAACTGCCTTCAACATTTTTAGTTCAGCAATGACTCCACAGAAGTCCATATTAATTTCTGCCCAAAAAAGGTCTACTTGTATGCATACTTACACCCTCAAAAGAAAACAGAACTGTACTTGCTACATCTCCAGAATACTTGCATTAATAGTCTTCTGGAAGCAATTTCCACTGTTTTCTAGTAACATAATTTCAGCATGCCAGCTAGTTCCCCGTTGCACCCACTCTTCTTTCTGTTGTTCTTCATCTTGCAAAATTTTTATGTTTTGCAGTCAGAAAAATCTTTTTAGCTTATGTCTAATGCTGTTAAATTCAGGTATTTATACAAAAGATACTAGTACCTACAAAAATCAGTATGTGAATTGCTGCTCCTGTTTACCTCCCTGAAATAAGCTATATATTTTTATGTCTATATTTCTACTGACCTCAAGAAAAGACTGATTCAGGTTTTTTTAAACCATGCCCTTGAACAATGCAGATAGTTTCTGAAAAAGTACTTACACTATCTTGAGATACATACTGACAAGATCTCAGTGCCCCAGAGCTGTCCTAGTGAGTTTGTAGCTATGTAGTCTTACTACATGAACTTAGGGGATGGAGTGAGGAATCAGAAAAAAATTTCAAAATGCAAACCTTAAAAACATACTGATGAATTTCAGAATTAGTTCGTGTTAGGAAATAAAGAAAGCATAACATTATCCTTCCCAGTTCTTCAATGTTCCCATATATTTAGAATTAATACATATATATTTATAGATAAATGCAACATTTCACATATCTACATTTTTTTGATAGTACACAATGTCGAACAGTGGGATAATACACTTTATGTGGCATTCTACAGATTAACCTTACTTAAAGCTCATACATCCATTCTCTCATTAGAAAGTAATGGAAAATCACTTACCTCTAACTAGAGTTCTTTGAAGGTAGTATCCTCCTTAGATCCCCTATCTTGGGTTGTGTCGCCTGCTGCAAGTTCCCTCAGGAGCTGACTAGCAAGGTCTAAAGAGTTTTACATTCCCTTCTATAAGCCCTATTAGCGCATGTGTGAAGTTTTTGATCTCTCACTTATACCCTTTTACCTACACCTACTAAATCACCATCATCTATGGATCAATGGAGGATACTACCTTCAGAGAATTCCATTTAGAAACAGGCGATTTTTCCCTTCTCCAAAAGCAAGTATCCTCCATATCTCCCCACTGTTGAAGACTACAAAACTAAAAATTACATCTGCTATAGATAATACAAATGCAGGGAGGAGAATCAACTGAATATGATCAGAATACGAATTAAAAAGGCTCAAAAATTGAAGCATCAATACAAATTGCAACCATGTAACTCCGTAACAAAAATCTTAAAACTGTTTTCCTCAATGTAGTAAACCCAGTAAATGCTGATTTACAGGAGAAATATCAAATACTACTAAAAGTAATCTGATATTTAAGTTCTTAATTGTTCAAGCTTTCTGTGTTTTTACAATTATACGAAGTCTTTTTTTTTTTAGCATTCCACTATAGACTTCTCTACCAAAGAAAAAAATTTTGATTTGAGACACATGTACAATGCATTGTTAAATGCGGAATACAACTACATGAACTGAATAGTTTTCATTACTTTAAATAGATCAGAAAAATCTCATTATTGAATAAAAATTACAACAAAAAATTTTGGTTTAGGGAATACTTCTAGAAATTAGTTTTAAAAGGTGAAAAGGGAAGCCATCTACATAAAGTATCAATCTGTATCAATACAGCATCAATTAGCTGGCTAGTTCTAAAAAATTTTGATGCAATCTTAAAAAGAATTCAAAAGACTAACTTGAATCCTTTTTGTGAGATCTGTGTCTCCCATCTTTACTACTTCTCATGACTGGTATTTAAAGTATGAAGTACTTTGAACCTACACTGCAGTTTAACCTAATTCTAACAATTCTTTTCTTAACAGAATTACTGTTAAGAATTACAGACTATTAGTGCTTAAAAAATATTGCTAGCATACTAAATACAAAAGGAAAAATACTTTACATATAATAAATAATCCTGGTAAGCCAATTACACAACAAGTGTTTGTTTAAAACAACCTTTACCAAAAGACTTGTTTGATTTATTCTTATTCATTCTCACAACTTCATCCGTAGTACAGGTATTTTAAGCCACAACAGTGGAATTTCACACTTTGTAATCACTTCTTTTCAGGGGGGTGGAAAAAATAAAACAAAAAGTCTTCCACAGATTTACTAAGCAATATATATGCTTGCCAACATCAGTAATGCTGGAGCAAAAGTGACCAAGAACACTGATGTACGATAGGATTTTTTATTATCATTAAATCGCTTGTTAAAAGCATATGGTATTTGAGACGTGAACTTTAAAAAGCACAGCAACAACATGGCAATTAAACTAAAAATTTTAAGTCAACATTCTGTTCTTTCACTAAGATTTTCAACAATGCTATGAAAATTTAGCAGATGTGCCAATAAAGAGAACAACCCGAATAAAACTTAGTGATCTCATAAAAATATCTCGAGTAAATGCTGAAGATTTTATCAGGAAGAAAATAATCGATTACTGCAGCCCTAAGGCAATAAAGCTGCATTTCCCCTCCCCTTATACATGCACCAGTAGGACTCATTGAAGGGCAAAAGAAAAAAAACAAAACAAAAAATAAACCAAAAAGCCAAAAAAAATCTTCTAGAACTTGCTAGCTGGTTCACTGCACAAAGACGAACACCCCAAGATGGAGTATCTAGGATGATACTTACCATGTAACAAATTATACCACTGTCGCATTATGTATTCTATGTGTGTATGGATGCACTATTAGTCAGCATAATAGTACACACCACGCTAGCAAATGCCTGGTTGGAGCCATACGGCCGGATGACCAAAGGAATATCCAGGTAGGTGTCGATTCTCCAGCCTTCATAGCCACATTCTAGACATCTTACATAGTCCTTCAGTTTGCCTTGATACAGTTGATTTATAAGATCAGCCTGAAACAGATATTCAGCAGAGCTTTAAACAAATGAAACAGAACACATTTCCTTTCTTCAGTTCTGCAAGAAAATGCCTTTTTTTAATTAAGTCTTAATTGCAGAGCTACACATTTAGAATACCATTCCCCAGCAGGACATCCATCTCTTGATTTCTTGTTTTCCCCCGCCCCACCACTGCACAAAACACGTATCAAATGAGCTTCTCCAACCATGTTATATAAGCTTCACAGTGTACTTTACAGTCACATCTTAAGAGTGACTACAAAACTACCAAAATTGAAGTTTGTTTTAAAAACAAGCCTGATCTTGCAGACATTGTTAACAGATTGATACCGCAGTCCTTCCCTGTGTCTCCAGAAGTAGGTGCAAAAAGATAAAGGAACTATTTGCCAATCTACAAATCTGAAAATTGGCCTACAACAAGTTGGCTGCTTATCAGAATGTAGCATGTGTTATGAATATATTCCTAACTTTCTCCTACATTAGATGAGTGTGCTTGAGCTTCAAGAGCCCGCAACATAGCCTAATACTGACAGCAAGGAAGCTATCACAGGAGTTACACAATCACTTTCTGTGCTTCAAATAAAGACTAAGTATCCAGAGTTCAGAATATTCCACTTTTAATTGGGGGAGGAAAACATAAGCAACACACTCTTGAAAGTTGTACATTATAATAGCTTAACTATTGCATCAAACAAGAAAACTGGCAACTATTGCAGACTTCCAATAACCTGGTATTTAAAATTCAGTTACCATTTTTCATAATCATCCTTAAAAAAACCCAACAAAACCCCACAATGCCACACCACTGAATGAATGGAAGGAAGTTTTTACACGCTTACCTGTTCTGTTTGCTTCCACTTCTGCTCCAAAGCATCAAACATAACTCTACAAAGCTCCTGTACATCATGTTGCTGCCATGCTGTTAGAAATTGAAATTAATCTTAATTAAAACAAGAGATGTTATTAGCCCCAGTACTAACTGTAGCCTGAAAATACTTCCTCAAAAGCTACCAATTTTAAGTCTGTACCTATTATTTACTACATTATTCACTATCGGGCCAGTGTTCAATTCCACAAGCAGCTGCCTCTCAAGTTAGAAAAATAAGCAGCCAGCTTGCTCACAATGTTTATACATAAACAAGAATTGCATGCATAAGCAAGAATATGTAAAAAAATACAGAAATGCTAATATGCACTGTTATAAAATAAACTGGCTCCGACTTATTTCCCACTTTGCGCTGATTCTCAAACTCAATTTTCAACTCCTTATCATCATGTGATTACTCCATGGAAAAATCAGCAGGTTATAGGGCAAAATTATACCATACAAGTGTCAAAAAGCCAAATAGAGTGTTTGATTTTATGGAATTATCCATATTATTTTCTACTTAAGTGGAACATGTGCATTTGACATTTGTGATTCAAAACAGATGCAAGTTTCTCATAGCAAGCTACTTCTTTAAAAACAATTAACAACTGTAATGATAGCTTAATTACAAAAATATAATGCTTTTGACTTTAACAGCTTAAAACTCACAGACATCATTTCTTTAAAAATCAAACACACACCACAACAAAGTAGCCATTTAGGCTATTTTGTTTCCATTGAAACAAAGTGGATTCTAATAATTATTTTGAATTATTCTGGTATTTTTCCCTATCAACAGCAGTTTAGGCCCCTAACAGGCAGCTGCTGAAGCAAATCACACAAGCTTAATAGCTGCATTATTACCCTCACTACTATCCCATCCAAAACTCCGTGTAACATCTGTTGTTTCAATTGCTCTTTTTTTGCTGGTCTGCAGTAAAACAAACAGTCTTTGAAGCTGGTAGGGGATACTTGTCACAGGATCCTCTTCAGATTCTTCAAATTCCCATCTATTCACAACACAAGATATTTGACAATCAAAAATGCTTTGAAAACATTACTCAAAAAGGTATTTAAATTAGCATTTATTACATTTCAAGAGGTCTGCCAGATCACAGAGGTTAACTGAAGCTCTGTTTCTTGGGAAAAGTCAAATGAAATTGCTTTCCATTTCTGCAGTAAATGACAATACTATTCTTTAAATGTACAAATTAACACAAATTAATGAAATAATTTTGAAGCCATTCACTGCACAAATACAGACATGAACTGCACTTAGTAATAATTTTAAGTTTGATGTTTTCAAGATGGAGCAAATTCTTTAAAAACCTTGTCCATGCCACAACCAATAACATATCTTAGTATTTCACTAAAAATCTGAAGCTTTTAAGCAGATATAATTTATGAGTCTATCCAGCTTGACTTCAAGTACGCTTTTCAGTATCCAAACAAGGAAATTTTGACAGGAAGAATTCAAAAGGGTCTCCTACCAATATATACCAGCACAAACTTAAGAACAGGTTTTGATTCTATATACTCACTTATATAATGCATTTCTAAATTCAGGAGTCATGAAAAGTGTTTGTAGAAGGCTGTTCAAGTAGCAAGTCATTGCTTGATTTACTAGCCCCACATAACCTAAAAATACAAGAAGAATGAGATGGAAATAATGCAAAAAGATGGGAAATCACTTTAAGAGTTAATGTTTTATTTTTCTTGTCAAATGTCTTATCACAGAATTGTTAAGAACTGCATCTGTTGTCATTTATACTATAAAAATTGAGGGAATATTACAATTGCTCATTTCTGAGAGCAATAGAGAGTAATAGTTTACACAACAAATAATTTCCCTGAATGACACAAAGCTGTTTTAGTGATCATGAATTATGTTTCACAATAATAACCAACATTTAATGTTCAATACTGCACCAATAGGGACATAGGTAACTGTAAATATTTTAATAGTAGATTTAAATATTTTACAGAAGAAACTAGAATTTGTTAAGAAACAATTATGTACTAGCTTATTGCCTGATGTAAACTAAAAATATCCTAGTTATAATGTAAATATAATTTGTATCTGCATTGGTTTGTACTATCATCTCAGAACTATAAAAAAAAAATCTCTAAGGTGCCCACACACACGTATCTTCTAAAACCTTCTCCCATAATAACCAATTAAAACAGCTACTAAAAATCAGTGTCATTTTTATTAGCTGAAAAGGGAATTATTTACTTATAGTCATCTTACTGTAATTTTAAGATTTTCTCCAAAACATACAAAATTAACAACAGTTCATAAGTAAGCAGCATATACTGAAGCATAGTGTAATGAAGAAATTAAATGCGCCTATTTATACTCTGAAGCTCTTAGTAAGTATTAAAAAAAAAATCTCAGTTCCATACTAGTAATGAAAAGGCAGCTACTCCATGCAGAACACAGGCACTTTCTGTGAAGAGACTGAGTTAGAACACGTGTATTTTATTTATTACTCTACTCTATACAGATCATCTTTTCACAGTTACATTAAATGAAAAAAGGCACATGGCAGATAAACTTCCTTATCTCTCAAAAAATCTTGAACATGCACGAATTGGTGTAATATGAATGTTGTCTTTGTGTCTGCTCAACAAATTTAGTATCGGGAGTTTGTCTCATTACTGAGCTGTAACTTGCTGTCTCCTCCTGTCCCCCTGTGCAGCAAAGGCACCCAGCCAGCCTCCCGGGATCTGCCCTGGCACTTGCCTGCAAGGCAGAGCTGCACTTCCCTTCCAGAGGGAGTCTCTGCTTGCTGGTGGGGAGCCAGGCAGCAGAGGATGAATCTCTTGGGGAATCATGGAGCACGCAGAGAAACTGCAGCCGGGGGCTACAGTAGGAAGACTTTAGTCAACACGCGGAGTGCCAAGATTTGGCAACAGCCCCTCTATAACAGAGTACCAAGTACTCATTAAGCTGTGAGTGAACACAGTCTGAGGTGAATACTTTTTGGTAATACAATCCTGACTACTCAACTAGGGATGCAGCAGCAGATAATACTGAAAAGGAGGGCCCCTGACAGAGAGTGTGAATTGCACTGTCCAAGTAAGAAAAGGATGGATACAGCTCTTCTGTTCCCAAAGTGATATGAGAATACTGTAGAAAACATGATGGAAAATGTAGTAGTGATGTGAGTTTTTTTAAAATAAATTGCAATTTATTTAAAAAAATCTTGAAGTGCTGCTATTTGAAAATATGCTAAAATAATTACAAATTAGCATTGCCTTTACAAGAGAGAACACTATACCTGTCTCCGATTTGCTCAGGACTGAAGAATAAGAATAGCTTTGACTGACATAGTCATTGGTACAGCCAACAGAGCCTTCTCTAGGAAGAGGGCCTATAAATCTGTCTTGTGCACTGTCGTCTGTTGTACCTGACTCCTCCTGAAAACATAAATACACTGATTTTACGCAAAAATTAAGACAACAAATTTTTACTGAAGCACCTACAAGTTTTACTGCTTTCTCTCATGGCTAAGAAATCAATTTTGCTAAGCATATCACACAAATTTTACAAAATTGCAGATATACAGTTGCTTGTGTAACTTTAATTCTGCCCTCCAAATTCTCAACCCCTTGAGAAACCGTTCTTTGCATTAGTGGAAGCAAATGCACTTTAGAATACTGTATAATCAAATACAATACTATAATGCATACAACAAACAGGTTTGTAATTTAGCATCTCCTGTGTCAAGTTTTCTGCGCTGAAATACAGAATGAGATTTTTTTCAGATCTAAAAATTACAATTCAATATTCTTTCAGAATCACCCTCAAATTCTGATCTTGTGCACAATTATTTAAACGTGGGGTTTTTTTTCCCTTTGCAGATAATTAAGTCCACAACAAAGGCTAAGTAGGCCAGCATTATGCTGACATGAGAGCTGAGTAATAAATCTTAATATATCACTAGTCTATCCAATCTGTGATTTAAATAAACTGCAGCTGTGTTTATCTTTCACTGCATCACATATTTGAGAAATAGGAAATTTCAAATATTTTGTTATGGCAGACAGTTGCTTCTAGTAACACTGACAACTCTTCCTTTATTTTATCCATTTCCCCCCCCCCGGTAAATTTGGAAGCAGGTAACTGCTGTTGATACAGGACTGTCGTTTCTGAGAATTCTGTCAGTGGCCTAATATTGCTTTCAAACACCCAGAAGAAAAGGATTAGGTATATGATTAAACCTGTGTTGTTAAGACTTATCTCTAAACATGTCAAAGATTAATTAGTTATATAACCTTAGGAAATTACTCACAGCAAAGCATTACATAAATATTTGACAAGCATGAATAAAAAGTGACAGCAAATCATTACTAATGGAATTGGTCCTACTCAGGAGAAAGCTAGAAGTGTAAAATAGTAGTCTAAAAGTCTGTTGAGAAGGTTCCTGAAGCTTATTGTATGAAATACACAGCCCAATTTTATTTCATTTTCTGCTCTCACAAGAGCAATACACAGAACATACATCTCTCACATCTCTCTCCTCCCAACACTATAGGTTATGTAGCTGAGTGAAGATTTTACTTACCGGCATTATATGAGGCTGCTCACCATCTTTGTCTGTCAAATGCAGAAAGTTCTTCTTCCCTGGCTCAAAACCAGCATCAAGAATAGTTTTGTCACTGTTCTGATCTATTGGAGTCTGCTAAAAGAAAAAAAAAAAAACAAAAACCCACCACTTTTTATTTTTTAAAACAGATCTATACACAATTAACAGATTCCATCCAAGTACATTGCTTGAAGTAGCCTCTGACACAGTAAGATGAAATGAAAATAAATAATTTTCCAGTATAAACAAAACATACTCATCATTAATACTGAAAGAACTTGGGAACAGTTTAAGAAACAGTGTAAATTAAGTATTTTAAAGAAAAAAAAAAGAAAAAAATTTCAGGAAGCATAAACATGACCTGAAATAAATTAACGTCTATTTCTTAAGGAATCTTACGAAGTTCTCTAGGAGCATCTATAGAAATCATATTAACTGAAACCAACACTGATTTACAATAAAGCACAGAAGTGATATTAATCATAATTTTTTTGTATATAATAAATTCAAATAGGTGTAAGAAACATGGGAAGTCACTACACAACATGCTTCAGTTGAGAAGAAAACATTTCTCAAACAAGACCACAGGAAACAGAGGAGATGAATTATCATGGGTATTATTATTAAAAATACATACTGATAATGAAAAGTAGCATTACATCTGAATGATCATATTAGTTTCTTTTGTTTAATGATTAAATACATATATCAATTAAGAGCACATTTTGAGACTAAAATGTAGATATAATACAAAATAAAATTCAGTCAAATCAAAATATGTTGTCAGTCTGCTCTGGTGCACCTACTACAAATTTTTACAGGAATTAAGAACAAATTTTTACAGGAATTAAATGAGCACTACACAAAACACATAGCACTTTTCTATAATGTGAAGATTTAAATGTTTGCTATCAAGAGGAAATAAAAAGCACTTTTGCCATACCGTATCAGTTACATTATCTCCATTTCCCCACATTAAATCAAAAGTTCCATTCACGTAGCCCACTTTTGAAGCCACATCTTCAAACAGCCTTTTAAGTGGTGTGGAAGCGGGCAGGTTCAAGGTAACACGCTCGTTCACTGTTTTGGAATTTGTGGTATCTTGTATTATACACAACACCCTGGGTTCCTCAGCAGCGCTTTCCACCTGAAATGACAGCAGACAACAATTCATGAGTAAAGTTAAGAACGTTCTGGAGCTTAACTGAAAAAAATCAAAACAAGACTTCGCCAATAAAATGTAGTATACTTTTACAACCTAAGGATCCTAAAACTGCACTTTATTTTTGAAAGCAGGCATAAAAAAATTAAGAACCTTCCAGTTTTGGAAAACATATGTAAAAACAAGTTCCATTTTTACAGAACAAGAATGAATTTGTATGGGTGGATCACTGTGTAGAGAGAGAAACCGCTCAAGTTCTGCACAGAATTTCAGCCAGTAAGCAGACAGACTGCTTCAAATCAGGAACAGACTTTCAAATCATCACTTCAAGCTCATATTTTGCTTTGACATGATCATAAATCCTGCTGAGGTAGAAGTATACCTTTTGTGATTTTTAGGAATGCAACCCAGAAGATCTGCAAGCTTCCAAATAATCTTGGAAGCTGACCATTAAACAAAAAGTTTCATAATCAAGCCACCAACTTTCTTCTACTAAATCCACTGCTGCATGAGTCAGAGGAGAAATTCTTCTGCCTGAACAGAGTAAGAAAATTAACACTGCCAAACGGCTACTAGACAAGAGATTTTAAACAGCAACTTCAATATATCTGAAATCAGAAAAGTAACAATCTTAAATGAAGGTGGCAATGGACTAGTGATAAAATTTTACAGACCCAGGTAAGCCAAGAAAATGGCATTTTCCCAACGCTTTGTAACACTGAAAACCCAGGAAGTCCAAAGATCTAAGCACAATCAATTAATTCTCTCAATTATCCAAAGTTGTAGAACAATAAGGAATAACTAATATTTAAATATAGCTCACACAAGAAAGCATCAGCTCAGTAAATGGAATAATTAGTCCCCAAGGACTCAGCCTTTTCAACTTGTAACACACAGAAAGCATTAGTAATGCTTGTCAGAGCACCCAAATCTCAGTCCATGGCTACAGGGTACATCATCTAAAAAGGCAAAAAGATACATGCAGTACTATCACGATTTTCAGTGGATAAAAACATTAATAAATAGCAAGAACTGTGTTCATGCTGAAACTGTCAGCCATGTCATAAGCATCTTCTAGAGAATAAAGAACTACAAAGAAGATCTAAACAACTTCAGCATCCCTTCTATTTCTACACAACCAGCCTCACAACACAAATGACCATCACCGAAGTGGTATAGTCCCTTATGAGAGCTCTTACATCACCAAACCTTTTAAAAAGGAACAGAAACATTTTAGCTGATGCTGCATCCCTTCATTTTACAAAATTTCAAGGTCAGCTGACAGTCTTCACACAGCTATAAAATAAAATGTTAGCTGACTGCAGTGTCTATTCCTACCTTCATCAGGAAAAAGTTGTCAGAGAAGGGCAAATAAAATCACACACCCTCCAATCTGTATTACGTTAGTTTGCTTTAGACTGTGATTTTTCTTAAGACTTTAAAGCCCAATTTGTCCAAGTTTATCAAATGTAATGTCCTGTGTGGAAATCTTCATTAACTGCATGCTCAAAAAGATTCAAGGCGCCATTTCCAGCAAATCTGCAACACTTCATCTTCATACATTTAATCTTTACTGGAGAATTTTAGGTTTATTAACTACTTTCCAAGAAGACAGACAAAACTATTCCCGAAACATTAACCACACATTAAGAAGAAAACATAATTTAGAAGTCAAAGTAATTTTGACATATGATATCCTCACTTTCATCCACAGCACCCACAGAGACACACAGGGCTGTACTTCAGTAGACTAAAATTAAATTTCACCAGTGATTACTTCTCCTGGGTTCCTTCCTTTAAATTTCCCAGCATAGCTTCATCTTCAATTTTTTTTTTTTTTTTGCTAAACGACAAGCACACAATTTGTCTCTTTCATTGTGTGGTTACCAAAGAGAAGATGAAGCTTGTTCATTGGTCTACTTTCTTGATTTTTCTGGAGAAGATGAGCAGCAGCTAAAACCCAACAAACTAGTAAGATCAGCCTACATTTATGACCCAGATTCCCCAGCAATGATAAAGGCTTGCTCTGGGTGGAAGCCCACCCTCCTCTATAGAACAGTGCAGAGAGGTTAAGAGGCATTTGCTACTATTCATACAGCTTCATCTAGGAAAATGTAAGTTAACACAGACTTAATGATTCCCACAGTAATTTTGTACTGATCCTACAACTTGACCTGCTACTGTATATGAGCATGTCAGGAACAGAAGTTCTCCATTGGAGACTCAATTCCTTGTTGTCCTACTGCCTTTACATAACCAACACCTTAACTCCCCTCCTCTCTGCAGAAGATACCTATAAATTTAACTCCTCCTACTCACACTTTCTTCACTACCTTTGATAGTGAATCAGTTATGACTTTATTGGAGTTTCTACTGAAAATAATTAGACACATAGTATCTGATGGATGGTAATAACATTAAGCAAACAAATTACAGAAGATTACAGAAGATTTGGTGGTTGGGTTGCTGCATGTTCCATGCCAGACAAATCCTCTCTTCCTTGTCCACGGATGTAATTCTGACAGACTGAACTGGTTTAACTCAGGGTTAGTATAGCAAAGGGTATTAAGCCATCATTCGCGCTGCCACTGCTTCAAGTCATTCATAGTAAACACATAGAGCAAAAATAACCTCCGTCCAACTCTACTCATCACAAGCATTCACATATACCATCTGAACTATCAGACAACAACGTAAACATCTTGTTTGTGGCTACTTGACTAGAAAAATAGTATAAAAGGCAATATTGGCCAGTGATAGGCCTCTAAACTATTTTGACAGGCTGTTATCAAACTGAGTCCACAAAGTAAACACAAAACTTAATTTTAATCATTACATAATCTGATGTGACAGCTACACAATCCCATTTTTTTAATTAAAAGCTACAGAGGGCCAAAAACCCACACACCACTGTAAAAGCACATAAACACATACTCAGTTTGAAGCTTCTACCGTTAAGACTGCGTTTAATACATACATAATCTTTGTATTCAAGAACATGCACAAAAAATTCAATAGCTCATGCTCATGTTAAGAAATAAACAAAAGCTACAGCATCATGCTGTTACTATGTATCTTGGTTATAATTGTATAAAGTCGATTTCATCTGTCTACCTGTGAAAATTTCTTCTTCATTTCAGCAAAGATACTTTGTCTGCAACTCCAAAACATATCCTATAGTATATAAAGACAAAATTAACAGGTCATAATCCTTTAAAACAGTAAATTGACTTTTTTTTTGCATAAAGTCAGTTTTATAGTATAAGTAAAATATTATTACTGAGTTCCAAACCACCACTCACAGAACAACTTTAAAAGGAATAGTCTCCAAATATTGTAACAAGTTCTCTATTAACACGAAGTTCAGTACACTCTATTTTAACATTTAAATTGTCATAGGAGCAGTGTTACATAAAATGTTAGTTAAGTTGTAATACACGACAGACTACATTTCCTAAAGTAAAAAAAGAAGCGAGTGGGTAAGAAAATGTAAACAATTCAAGATACAAATTCATACTAACAAATTCCTTCATTACATTAAAAAAGCCTTCCAGATGTAGGTAAACATTTTATCTCAAATGGCTCAAGCACAAGATTAACATATAACCCTGTAATTCAGTTTATTACTGCATTTATAAATTATGAAGCTATCCAGTTTCATATGAAACTGTTTCTTCATGCCTGAATTATTTCCTGTAGGAAAGTTTTCATTAATATGAACCGATTTTGAAGTACGCAGCTGAAAGTAATAAAGAGATGAAGTTACTGACTCTTCTTATTCCTAACACTCTTAAAAAAAGCCTGCCTTAGTATCTCTGTTGTACCATCAAAAATGCAACAATAAACATTACCTGTACAAAACCGTTTTCTGACTATGGACAAACATCAAATTAACTAGTTTCTGAATCTGAACCATTACACTTTGTATTTTTCCAGAAAGGAAAAACAGGAAGTAAGAATGAAGATGCTAATAACATCATTGCTCTTTTCCAAATTTCTTCAGCTGCGCCCTCAGTCAAGATTATTAAAACATAAAACACTGACATAATCTTTACTGACATGCCCTATTTGCCCCACCAAATGACCTACAAAAATAGCCCAAATTAGACCACTGCATTTAACTTCAGGAGGATGACACACAAGGCAAGATTTCTTTCTTTGCATACAGAGAACTGAAGTTCCAGTTCTGAAGTTTTAATAATCCAAGATTAGCAACTGTATCTAGCAATTGTTTTCTTTACACACCAGTTTGTAATTTCAGATTTGACAGAGGTTTTAAAAACTAAAAAAACCAACCAAACAAAAAACCCCACAGAAAACACACACTACTACAATTTAAATGTTTTGTTCCTTACTAGCTTTACCTGCTGTCAATTGAAAGTTACATACATTCTGCTAAAGTGACTTAAATGTTAAGAGAGTGCCCGAAGCATAATTTTGAAACTGCTGATTTATAATATTATGATAGTCATCAAGTATATGGCCCTGTGCCGAAGACTTAAGTCTTCCAATTTTCCTCCTAAACAGCATCTCCAAAAAGCCCTTACTTTAGCCTGAATTCCTTCTCCCCAGAGACAGGCAAGTTAAGTCCAGTACACACAGGGGCATGTGTAATTTTCTCATGTGCTATTTTACTTGGTGCATGCAGTGGAGGGTGGAAGGGGAAGACAGGCTCCAGGCATCACCTGAACTGCATAGAAATATCTACAGGTTGCTTCTTTTATAAGAATGCTCTTATTCTGGGTTCTCAGCTCTTGATTTCTTGGTAAAGGACTGCTGGAAGAGTTTCAATAGTTATTTCACTCTAAACAAATTCTGAATGGCAAGAGTTGATTTTCAATATTCCACATAACACAAACGAATCAAATTTACAAATTGTACTTTTTATATGATGTTCAGGAATTTTAGAAGTAACAAAGAGCCTTCAGCTGCTCTGACAAGACAAATCACAAATCACACAGATGTGTCAATCCTTCAAATGTAGCATTGCCTACTTTTCAATTAAAGCATTCACTCTACCACTCTATAAATATACTTTATAATAACCACTAGTTCAATTCTACATTTTACAGAAAAGCTCCTTTCACCATGGAAATTTATGCTTTAAAGTACAATTAAGAGAACAAAGATTGTACTATACATAAAGTTGCCTAAATTTTACCCTGATAAAAATGACTCTGGAATTCACCAAACCAATTATTTATTACACCTCACAAAATAGATGAGCATATTAACTACACAGCTCAAGGGCTTCAAACTAACATACACATGATATTCATAGGTACATACAAAAATATCCTATTGCCTTTTCCTCAGAAGAGATAAGAGCAACAACTCAGGTAGCAATCACATCTGTCCTGTACTTGTGAGAAGTCCTCAAAGCCAGATGTTGCTACTTTGCCATACTGTGACACAGTATACACATCACCAGTAGCTTAGTAAAACAAGTTGCAGACCCTCATCTGCACAAGCATCTAAAAAGGCAAATGACTGTTACTTAAGGCTACAATTTAGGAATTTAATCATAGGATGGTTCCTATGATTATTTTACCACAGAAATCTTCTCAAGCTAATCTTTTGGTCAATAAATATTTGAAATTGTAATTTCAAATGTTAACCTTTTAAAAATGGTGAAACACTGACACTTGCATCCCAAGGCCCTCCATCTTCTACACTCTTCCATTTCTAGAAAGGAGATGATGTTCTCAAACCTGCATGTAGATTTCTAACTATGTATTAGACCAGACTTGCAAAAGACTCTTTATAATACAAACATGCAATCAACACACAGGTCTGACATGGGTGGACATTCTAGAGCGCCATTCTACATTAGCATTTACCCCATATACCTTTCTAAAAAAATACTTCACCTTTTTTACACGAAAGATCTGCATCTAAATTGTAGAGCATAAAACCTATTGTAGCACTGAAGTAATTCAAGCTGTAATTCTGAATATACTAACAAAGGAAGCATTGTTATTAGTGCCATCTGCAAGACTGAGACATTAGCTTTGACCATATAGGTTCTGTATTTGTTGAAAATAGAGGAACAAAAAAATTAGTGTTACTAGATCTGTCAAAACAATATTCAAATGCAAAACTGTAGTGGTTTTAACACTGCATTTAGATGTGGCTTGCTATTTTTCAGCTTTGAATCACTGAGTTCATTAAAATTCTATAGCAGCATTTTACTAACCTTATGAGGACAAATCAACACAAACATTTTGTTTTTCAAATGACAGAAGATTCTCCCAAGATTTTAACTCCTGCTTCAGTTCTTTTATAAAATTATTTTCAGAGATTGAAAGTGAAACCTAAAGCTAAGCTCAAACTTCATGTAGATTCTACCCAACGTTTCCAAATTCCAGTATTTCCAACAGGCAAAAATATTGACAGCATGAATTAGTAAGTAAAATCACAAGTTTCAGGTCAAGAGTTTAAATAACAGATGTGCGAAGTTTGACTGCCAAGTAAAGTTAATGGCCTATTCAGACTTAAAATGATCACCAGTAGAGAAGTTCCTACATGTCCACACCCTATAAATAATTCTCACAAATCACTGCAATACAGAGGAAAGACAAAGAGATCAGTAGCAAGTGGCAATGGCAGCCATCATGCTTACATTCACAAAATGACTTGGATGAGTAAGCCTAAGACAGCAATTCTCAAACTTCATGTAGCTTCAGCAACTTAAGACTACTATATGAAATGCACACAAGTGACTACTGCCTATCACATTACTGCTGGTCAAACTTTGGGGCGTACATTCCAAGTTTATGTAACTGATTGGGTGCACATTTCCGGCAATTACAAGTATAAAGTGAAATTTGGTAGCTTCAATCACAAAAAAGTAGTCTGCACTTGTACCTTTTACTTTTAAAGCATCATCACATAGAAATATTCAGATATTAATTACAGTTCAACTGAACAGAAGTTCGTTTCAACTCTCTTTCTCAGCAATGACAAATGGCTATCACATCAGCTCCCTGAGAAACCACAACCATATTTCAGGAATTCCTTCACCTATTCAAAGAGGTCCAACCCATTAAACACCACACTGGATGCATGCTGACAGCATTACATTCTGCACAAAATGTGAAGGCCAAAGACCTTTCAAATATACAGCAAGTAAGGGGAGAATAATCTGAGAGAGCTAGGTTACCATCTCCACTCCAAGAACTCTCTCTTTACTATGTGCATTTTGAACTATGGACTTCAGAGAGTCCTTACAGCCCACAACCAGGCTAGTCACACTCCATATTTTTCCCAGGCCAACAAAGCTCTTTTTACAGAGGCCAACTTCCCTGATACAGCCAGGTGAGCAGGTCACTCCCCTGGGAAGTAAACAAGGGGTGATAAAGGTCCTCAGAATGAGCGAAGCATTGAGCAGGTGGTCTCCATCACTTTGGACACTGCTGTAGTTACTCATCTACGGAAGAAAAGAGAAATCTGACTCACATTTGGCTTTGTTATAGAGGAAAGAAGGAACTTCTTTTTGAAAGACAGCTTACTAGACTAATTCTGTCAGAGCATTGTGAGTTTTTACTCAACACAGGTGCCTCACTGCAGCCTAGTTTGAGTTAATGAGGGAACAGTGCACTTAGAACTCTGTTACAAATGCCTGAACCAAAATATACTTTACAAAGAAGTATTTTATAGTACACTTGTGGCAAACTGAATACACTTTTTTTAAACACTGATCCCAGGAGATCTCAATAAACAGAATCATTTTGAGCTGTTAACTTGATATATCTTGTGTTGGAACATTTCCTGAGGCAAAATAATTCTGAACAACCTTTAGACACAATTATTTAATTTTGAATCTGACTGACTTTGTGGCATCAGATTTGTGAGTACCTGAATAACATAATTTATCCTCAACTTCAAATTCTTCATTATACCTGGAGAGACTTCAGGCAAAATCCAACAACTGTGCTTTGAAGCCAGTGAAACTAAACAGAGGTTTTCTGTCCCATTACTAGTGAGGAAAAAAATACTTCCCACCAAGCCTAAAATACCATCCACATTCAAGAATATGTACCAACTCTGACCACCTTCCTAATTACTGAAACTTTGCCCCCTCCCTTTTTTTTTTTCCCTGGGATGGGATATCAAGGATTCACAAGACTTAGGGAAACCCTTTCAGTCTATCCTTTTGACTAGGAACAAGACTGGAAAATAGGAAGGAAAACTACCAAAAGGGTGTGTACTGGGCCAGGCTGGCGTAGAGATAATTTTAGTCATAGAAGCCCCTAAGGTGCTGTGTTTTAGACTTGTGACTGAAAAAATGCTGATAACACAATCATGTTTTAGCTCTCACTGAACAGTGTTTGTACAGCGTCAAGGCCTTCCCTGATTCTTACTCTGCCCCCGCAGTGAATAGATTGGGGGTGCACAAGAGGCTGGGACGGGACACGACCAGGCAGGTGACAGAAACTAACCAAAGAGATATTCCATGCCATATAACACCATGCTCAGCAACAAAAGGGAAAAGAGGAGGTTTAGTTAGGTTTCATCTTTGCTTGGGAATTGGCTGGGCATCGGTCTACCCATAGGACATGGTGAGTGATTGCCTTTGCATCCCTTGTTTTGTTTTTTTTCCCCTCTATTCTTCCACTTCTCCTTCACTTATTAAACAATTTCATCTTGACCCCCAAGTTTTCTTGCTTTTACTCTTCTTTTCCTCTTCCTCCGTCCCACTGGGGGTGGGAAGTGAGCGAGCAGCTGCATGCTGCTTAGCTGCTGACCAGGGCTAACACACAACAGGGTGATTTTAAAAAAAAATAATCTTGAAAGTGATATCATTAGTGTTTTAATTTGGCACAACTGAAGTGTGGCTTTATTTTTTGTTTGTGTTTTTACCCTCATTGCTTATCAACTTTTAATACCCATTCACCTCTGCTGGATCACAAAGATTTCAAACAACTTCTCCATCCCCACAATTACAGTTAGAGAGACTTCAAAGACAGTGCAAGGAAAGGAGAGTCAATAAAAATTGACAAAATATTTTTTAAAATTGTCACTAGAGTAAAAATCTGAGAGACTTAAAAAGACACATACAGGCTAGTCCAATTATGTCCCCCATTACAAAGCCTGAACTCCAATTTCAACCTTGTGAACCCTCATCTATTTCAGTTCACACAAACTGCTTCACTGTTTCACTTAAACACATTTGCAGCATTATGTCCTTGGTTATACTGTCTCCCCCTCTACTTCAATCTATGGCATTTAGCTATGCTTTCCTCTCATAGTATTTGATATACTTTAAAAGAACGAAATTGCTGCCTGAGTGAGATACCTCATTAAAACCACTGCAATTAAAAAATAATTATGATACCCTTATACAATAAAATGAACATACTCGTCTATTTTCCAGCCTGCTGTAGATACACAATAACTGCTAGAGATCATGGAAGAAGGCCGGGGCCATACTGAGACTAATGGCCCTGGCTAAGTGAACCCTAAGAATGCTTTCCTATGGTGGATGACCCGATGCAGAAAGGAGAAGTACAAAATAGAATTCTGTAGCAGGGCCTCTGTGATCTTGCTCCTTTTGGAAAAACAGGTACATGTTTTACCCTCTTCTCTGTCTCACGCAGATTATGGATTCATCTGTTGTTTTCAAAGACCACCTCCTCAGAAATGCTTCTCTAGTAACAAAATTTTGATTTAAAAAAATTAACACAAGTGTTTCCCACCTCACTGAAACAGAGTTGCATGCCAGCTGTTAATTGTCACTCCTGTAAAATGCATACGGACAAATTATTTTTATAATACATACACACTTCAAAGTCAAATACTTCCAACTTTCTAAACATGAAAAATAACACCATGCCTCAGAAATAAAGAGTATGTTATGAGAGTATGTTATGAGGCTAGCATTTACCTTTGAGAGTTTGTTTCTACTATTATGGATTACTGGGTCATCTGTAAAAAGCGTTTATACAAGAAATGACAACCAGAAAAAGTTGGTATGGGGCTAGAGATAAGTACTTGTATCCAGAGTGTTCAAAAGACTATAGAAAAGGATATGGCAGTGGGGGTACATGTCTGGGGACAGCTGAACTAGAGATCA
Organism: Gymnogyps californianus; assembly: GCF_018139145.2. Taxonomy (NCBI): domain Eukaryota; kingdom Metazoa; phylum Chordata; class Aves; order Accipitriformes; family Cathartidae; genus Gymnogyps; species Gymnogyps californianus. Next base: position 11,406,221 of record NC_059475.1, read on the forward strand.
AAACACTTACTTTTCAGTTTTACAGAAGCTATTTTCCATCCAAGTTCTGTATTTTGAAAGACTTTAAATGTCTTAAGAACGTCTTGAAGAACCAGTCTTCTTACGCTTATCTCCTAATGGTCTTTTAAATATGGTAAATTAAGGTGATTCAAGATTAATTACTTCCCTTAAAAATCAAACGTAGCAACTGTCAATAGCGAAAGAGTACAAATATTTCCTGGTCATGCCTACAGATCACACAAGAACTCTAACAGTTTCCTGTTATTAAGTTAAGGAAATTAAGGGGTAACAAAGAATACAACCACAGTAGCAACAGATGGAGTTTTAAAATCTAAACAGTTTTCTCTTAACCACTGGACACTGAGTATTTCACTCTCTTATTCTTAAAGGTTATAATTTCAACTGATCGTATTTTCTTTCATCCTATGACCCTGAATTGTTTAATTTCCAAGGGCTTTCATAACCAGACTAAAATAATTGTGAGAATTAAATGTAAATTAAGTTCTCTATATTTGCAAACTATCTGCCAGCCTCTATATATTCATTACAGTACAAACTTTATATTCAGATCTGAAACAGCCTCATCTTTATATGGCTTCCTTTTGTTTGTGTCTTCTCTCCACCTTCTTAATCAAGGAATGCTCCTTGTTTTTCCTTCAAAAAAAAAAGTGAAAAAAGGGGATGCAAGAACATCACGAGATACTTATTACACTTTTATATATTAACCTATAATCACATCATTTGTTGCCTATGGAGAGTCACAGAAGCAGAGGATGTGCTTTCACACTTGCCCTCTATTCCTTCAAGTATGGAACTACCATGAACTTTACTGAAACATTTTCCTATGCTGCTAATATTCTAAAGGACTTTCTGCTGGACTGAGCTACAAATGCAACGTTAACATAAAAACAAATTAGAGTCTGAGCAAAAATAATAATAAAAGAAGAGTTTTCTCTTTTTGGAGAATTTTGAAATGAAGGTTTACTTCACTACAAAATCACCAACAGACATGTATGCTAAAAAATTAAATTACTGTACTGTTTAGAGATTAAAAAAATGTGAATACAGGGGTAATTTTTAAATCTTTAATAACTCTCTGATTTTAAACTGTCCACCTGCTGCTGGGGAAGGATAAAGAGAAGCTGAAGAGTGAGATGGGTCTGCAGGGATTCTTTGTGTAGTTCTCTAGCAATATTGCACAGAATGAAGGATAACAGCTAAGAATGTAAGCACCCATGAAGCCTGGGCATAAACTCTATCTGCTACCACTACCGCAAAGGGCTCCAGGGAGAACATGGAACTCTGAAGCACAATATCTTCGTCTAAAGGTATAGATACGACAATGTACATAGGAGAAAGGACCTAGATGATTTTTCCGTATATTAACTGATGAAAATATTTTATTTACAAAAAACAGATACTACTTTAAGTTGTCATATCTGCTATTTTTTTCTTTTCCTTCAGTCATTGTTACTGATCTTTACACAATACCTACACAAATAGTAAACATACCTGCCTTCCATTCCTTTAGCTCCTGCTGTACTCTGCCAGACTTCTTCAACAAATGCTATTTACATGTTTTCAGACATTATTTACAGTGAAAACTTTCATAGTATATCAAGTATATTTCTCACATAGCTTCAAAATAGCATTCACCAATCCAATGCAATTCATGCATGCTTCCTCATGTTACTTAAAAGGCTTTCATCACATGTGATTATTGAGAAGATATACCTGAACTGCAGCACAATAACCAGTTCTAAGCTATTCACAGAACTGCCAATCTAAAAATAATCTGTTGTCATTTTTCAGAAGCACCTAAAGTATCCTTGTGGTCACAATCTCAAAGATTAAACTGAATCAAGTGATTTTTACCAATTTTACCCCTTAATTTTTTAGAACATGGCCAATACGTCCTTTTTAGAAGTTATTTCATCTGCCAATGCTGTGTAAGACCATTTGTTCAGTGCAAGCTGCTGACATGCCAAACATTGCAAAAACCAAAGAAAATACTACACATTTCACAGTGGCTGAAACTGTGATCAAGTTGGTTATCATTTTATCATAAGTTTACAAAAAAATTTGAAGACTTACTGGTATTTTCAATTATCAGTTCTTTAGTTACTACTGGCATTGTTTTGAGAATATTTTGTTCAAGACAAGAAAAATAACAAAATGCTAAATAGACAGCTCACCTGAAGGTATACCATATTAATTCTCAAAGGGATAAAGTGTAAAATATCAGCTTTAAGTGTTCACAAAAGGGATCAAAATTTTTTTCAAATTTAATAAAAAGGCTGGATATGTATATGTAACTCAATCACTCAATTTTCTAGAGACATAACTTTCACACTTAGTTTCTTACATAAAACCCAATCTATTTTCAAATACAACAGAAAAAGTGGAGCTGTGACTGGATATATGAACATCTGTACATATTTTAGTGCATTATTGTATCAATTGTAATGTACTAGGGAAAAGGTTTAAAATAACATCCCCCCTCCCGCTCCAAGTTTAATTCTGACAGGACTAAAACATGTAAGTCAAAGGCAACACGACATCAAGGTACTGGTCTATTTCAGTAAGTCTCTGCAAGTTTTAATCTTATATTAATATCAATACATTCTATAAGCAAAAGGAAGTTGGATAATAATGATTTTCATCAGTATTTGTGTAGTAGGATGATTCATATTTTAAAACTATGACGCAAGGCCACATTGATCTAAATCCACAGGTACTTAGGTTTTAAAAACAACAGAAAATAGTATTAGTGGACTTTATTTAAAAACGGCAACAAACAAAGCACCAGAAACTTTTTTGTTGTATACTGAAATTCTGAGCTCAAGAAAGACAGTGCAGAATGTAACATTGACAGATAAAGTATTCTCTGCCTCCAGATAACTACTTCACAGCTTAGGAAAGAGTTCATTACTAGTTTGAGAAACAGTATGTAGCTGCACAAAAAAAATCAAGGATTATATTTATACTACTGTACTTATTTGATTTAGAAACTTTAATCACCAGTGACTCACAAAACACTTGAAAAAAATGCATTTCTTGTTCATGGTGATGTTCAAAATGTACTACCGCACCAAAAAAAAAAATTAAAGTGATATGTTATTTAGTTGTCAGATTATTCTACTGAGTAGTAACTTTAGCTAGCAGTATTTAAAGACTGAGGTTCCAGTACCAAGTACTACTTAAGAGGTAGCTGGTACCTCTTAGGCAAAAACTTTTCATCAGATTATCTCGAGGTGCTATTGGATAATTATTCTGATCATCTTATACTGCAGATTAAATACCCAGATGTATATAGCAAGGGGAACTAAACTGTGACTGAGAAGCCCAGTGGCTGAACTAAGTAGGGAAAGATCTTGCATTCTACTTTCATGCCTTTTTCACCAAACTAAATTACTACCTGAAGAGCATTCAGAAAGCGTTTGTTTGCAAGGAACAAATGACTTGGTGGAATTCTGTATGGATTTTCTGTTTGTTTCCTGAATTTGATTTCCAGAATATCTGCTCAGTCAAAGCAGTCAGTTTCTCTATTTGTCACAATCATAACTTTAAGTTTTACAACGGAGCACACTAGAAGGAAAGCAGGAAAAACTAATAAATTACACAAGGTGTAACCACTTGTAGAATCCCTTAATACACAGGAATGAAAGAACAAGGATGTCATCAGCATTGAAAAGAACAGCATCCCTTTACTAAACAGAATTGCAAAATATCTTAATCGGATTCCTGCTCTTCTAATGAAGAAGTTAGAGTGATACCCATCAAGAAACATATTTTATTTGTTCAATGCAGAAGACTAAAATGGATTCATTAGTGTAGGGATGAAAAGACTCACATTAGTTAGCTGAGAGAGAACTCACACTACCTTCTTTGATTTAATGGCAGCAAGTACAAAGCATATACATATATATTTACCCTGACAGGTGTACTTTGGACAGTTCATGCTGGAACATGTTGAGAAAGTATCTGCACAGCATTTATTTAATTAGTGGCACAGACACTTCAAAAACCTCATAGCAGAACATACTTTGTATATTCTGACCAATTCTTTTTATATTCTGACCGATTCTGGGCAATATTCACTAAGTTCTGATACATCTTGATTTTCAAGAAAAATCTTAGTAAAGTTCACTTACATTACCAGTAAACAAACATATGCATCTAACTTTCTCATCAACTGTGTTGATCAGAATATTTTACTATTTTCTATTTGAGGTAGATTTGCCCAAAATAAGTTTCAAGTCTGCTTCTCCTCTAAGAAACACTGGAAGCCACAGAAGTGTCTTCCCTTCTAACAGCACCACCTTCTTCTTATTTCCATTATTATCTTAATTATACTATTCCCCCTCCCTCCCCAGGGTTACTGTTTTACTAAACTAATGGGGGAAAAATTGACACCTAATAACAAAGCAATTTTTAAAGAACTTGCTTAGCATTTACTACCAGGGCGCACCAATGTCTTGTATGTTACTCAACGCCTTCTGTTTTATTGGCTATAAAAGAAGACTAAATTGAGTGACTTATCTTCAGAGAGAAAAGGAATTGAGGATTGGCAGGAAAAGGAACATGGACCAGTTCACACTGAACCCCAAATCTAGTGAACAGGGATTCTCATTGTCCCCACCATAAGGGATTATTGGTCACACAATTACAGGAATAGTTGAGAAAGCATTAGGCAGTGGTAGGGATGCAAGAACAAATTTACTAAATGCCTGTATAACTTGAGCAAAAATCTTAATATAAAAAGAAATCCCAACACTGGGTTATTAGAAACTGCTTTAATACATCTGTTCCAAATAAAAAAGAACTTTATGCCAAAATTATGAGCAAGAGAAAACAAGAAGGCCCTGATTACCCGTACTTCAGAGATGCAGCTGAACCTATGCAATGTCCAAAAGAAAAATTTTCTTAAGAGACTAATAAAAGATATTCTAAGTGCAGCAGTGAACTACTAGTATTCTGTATCCATGAAAACATGCTATTACTTTTTACAAAAGCTAGTGAAAAAAATCCATGCAATACTTTAAAAACAGCAATCTGAGCTCCTGTTAGCATACACAGATATATATACACACACACACAAACATGAACTGAAGACTTATAAACAACCTAATACCTATCTTTCCATTCTTGAAACACAGAGGCTGTTAATGTTATAGATAACTCCTACTACCATATCTATCATGGCATCACGTAAACTTGTAGACAAGAACCAAAATCCTTTTCCCATCCGCTCATCTTTAGCGGACATTGGTTCACACCCCAGTTTAATCTTTGAAGCAGCACAAGACAGTGAGCTGTACAAGCGATACCACTCAGCCGGTTGGGAAGGGACAAAAAACATGAACTGTAATCCTTTATCCACCCCTAAAGGGCAGAACTGAAACTCCAAACGATCTGCTTTGCCTCCAGCTGCTGATAACGGCATAATAGGAATATTTAGGAGAAGGCTGTTGAGAACTCAGAGACATGGAGAATTCTGTTCACCTGTAACTCACAGTGTTCTCTGCAATGAGACTATTAATGAATCTCAGAAGGACTAAATGTGAATGCTGTAGCATAACATTTGTTAAACTTCCTATCACTGAAATAAAAATGAGGATATACTGAAAAACATTGGAAAAGTTGAAGATAAACTTCTATTACAACATATATATATAATCAGATGGGCTTAACACAAACAGTTAATCTGTTTTCCTCCTCAGTTTGATTTTTCATATATTCTGTTCAGTTTCATTTACTTACAAAACACATAGGGGCACAATAAAAAACTTGAGGAAACTTGCTGAGAAAAAGCAACTCACACTAGCGTTATCAATGTACAAAGTTTATAGATTTCACACTGTGTATTTAAGATATGGATATCTATAATAACATGTATTCATCTTCCTTTACCCATACGTCCCCTCCCTACAGATAAAAGTGCATTCAAAATCCTAGTCCAATGAGTCAGTTAAAAATACACATCTGAATCATATGTATATTCTGAATACAACTTTAAAGCCAACAGGGATACTATTAATACATATAACTAAAGAAACAGCCTCAGCTAGCTGCTTTTATTAATCACCTTGTCTGTTCCAGTTAACCACAACTAATGCCACAAGGTTTCTCCTGCCAGTCTCCTTTATCTCAATGTTTGTTTGTTTTTAAAATGAAATATTTAAGTATACTAGCTACTATCTTCTATCCCTGGTCTTACATTTTTGGAGATTTCGTTTTTTAAAGCAAATATTTAAGCATACTAGCTACTATCTTCTATCCCTGGTCTTACATTTTTGGAGATTTCGTTTTTTAAAGCAAATATTTAAGCGTACTAGCTACTACACTCCACCCCTTGTTTGAAGTTTCTGGAGATTTCTCTTTCCTGTAAAAAGACTTAACATAGTCCTATAAACCTTAGCATTTTAAGAAAGCAAATAAGAGGTAAAATTACCTTTGTCCTACATGCATCCTGTACAATTGTATGCACAAAAATTTGTTTCTAAAATTCAGTATTGGTATTTGTTTCACAGTTCTGCTGAAGCATACCATTTAAGGATCAGCACCTCAATTTGCTAAACTCTACAAAATTAAAGTCCTTGCCTCACAAAGCTTCCTGTAAGAATACACAACAGAACAGGTAGATGTAACAAACCACTGACATTTGATGAAAAACAACAGGACGGGTTTGAGTAATTTATCAGAAGAGTAAAACTGTCAGAAAAGTTGGCTGAATATGTAAGTGTACCTGCTCATGAGATAAAGTTTCTGCTAATACTACTCTATGAATAACTGTTTCCAAACATTTCACACCATCACTCAAAGACTCCTTTTCCTGAACAGTATCGCTCTTACTTGACACGTGTCATTTGCCTATCGCTGCAGGACAGAAGCTTAGCCTTCCTCTTTCACGCAGGCTCTTATCTTTAGCCTATGGCCAAAACCAAGCCTTCTCCCTTCCTCCTGCAGCAGACATGAGGGGCCCACAATAAAGAAAACTCAATCCCCTGCTGACCCGGGCCACATTTTCTCCGGCACCTACCGCAGGCACTACCGCCCGTTTTCTGCAGCGCTTCGTACCGGCGCCGGGGAGGGACGGAGCTGCCCCACAAACTCGGCAGCGGCCCCCCCGGCTGCCAGTTCGCACGCCGGTCCCTTTCCCTCAACCGAGGACGCCCTCGGTCACCCAGAGACCCGCCTCGCCGCCGGGGCCTGCTCTTTGCTCTGCCCCCTCACCGCAGGGCCCTCACCCAGAGCCTCCGCTCCTCCCCAGCCCGGAGGCGGGCTGCCCTCCCGGAGGGCTCCACACAAGACCTCTGACACGGGGAGCGGCCCGGCCCGCGGCCGAGCGCAGGCGCCGCCGGCCCGGCCCCAGCCCCGCCGCCACGCAGGCCGGCCTCCCCGCATGCCGTGACACAGACAGGTGCAACTCCCCGGCCGCCTCCGGGGCCTTGCGCAGCCCAGGCTCGGCCCCGGCCTCCTCCCCCCCACACCAGCCCACACGGAAAAGCCTCCCCTTCCCCCCCGCGCACCTCCATTCACCCCCGGCCCGGCCGCCCGCGGGCCACGGGCTGCCCGGCCCCCTTACAAAGACGGGCCCTCCCTCCCGCCGGGCCTCACAGGGAGAGCAGCGAAGCCGAGCCAGGCCGGGCCTCCTCCGCCGCGCCCCCCCAACCCCCCCCCCCCCCCCCCGCCCCGGCCGGCTCCGGCACCCCAGGCCTCCCGCACGCCGCAGGGGCTGCCACCACCTCCCCCTGCGGCGCCCGGCCCGACGGTCCCCCGCCCCGACCCCGCTCCGCCTCACCTCTTTGGGGACGAGCTGGTTCTCCTCGCTAGGCACCATGGCCGGTGGCGCGGCGCGGAGCCCGCAGCAGGCTGAGCTGAGCGTCGTCGTCAGCAGCGGGAGGCGGGGGCACGCCAGCGGCTCATCCTCCTCCTCCGCCGCCGCCGCCCCAGCCGGCGAGGGCAGCGCCACAGCCCCCACCCCCTCCGCCACCGCCAATCAATGGGGAAAATGGCCGCCACCGCCGCTCTCGCGAGAGCCGAGCCGGCCCTCCCGCGGCGGGGCGCGTCCTGCCGCCGTGCTCGCCTTCGCCGCGGCGGCCGTCGGCGCGCTCCGCCGCCCAGCGCCGGGCTTGCCCGGCGGAGGTGCGCCGTTGTCGACTAAGTACGAGGAGCGGTGTAGGAGACGCAGCGTGTAACCCCTGCAGGCGGCCAGGGCAGAGCCGCGCCGTCCCGTCTTCCCGCCCGCTGCCGCGCCCCGCACTCGGGGGCCGTAAATGGCGCTCGGCTGTCGCCGCCTTCCCCTCGTGTTACCCTGCCCTAGAGAGCAGCGACGGGAAGCGATGTCCGTGGGGAGGCTGGCACGGACCATAGGGCAGGCCGGGCGGGGGGGAGGATGCTGCTGCTGCCGCTGTTTTGTCTCCTCGCCCCATCTGTGGCGCCGCGGGGCCCCCGGGCTTGCAGCGGGTGCAGGAGAGAGTAGCAAGTAATTAACATTAAGTTGCACTAGGTAAGTGGGGAGGTAGCGTGTCCAGAGGTTATGGCCTGCAGGTGCGGGAGAGAGCTTATAAGGGCCTCTCGTGGGCGTGGGGGCCTTCAGCCGCTTGTAAGAGCATGGCCCGCCAGCTGTGCCGTTAGTGTGCTCGGGTGTTGGGCCTCTGTCCTGGGGTAATGGGAGGCACAGGAGCCAGCTAGCCCCCGGCACCACGAAGGCCTGCTTTCCTTCACACAGTTTTCCTGCTCTGCCACCTGTGAGGGGCCCTTGGCAGAGCCAAGGGGTGCGGGGGACACGGGCTGCCGTTTCAGTTTGTTTCAGTCGTGTTTTTTTCCTCACATCTGGGTGTGACTTGGTGGTGCTTGGCTGCGGGGTTAGGAGACTGGCAGGAGTGGAAGAGTAAGCACAGCCTGATCCCGCTAACATGCAGGCCCAGAAGTTGTTCTTTGAAGTCATACTGTGAAGTTAAGCATGTGCTTGCTTCCCTGTAAATTTAGGGTTAATAGTTCATTTTCAAATGAAATGCAAGGCTGTTTCTGTGGCATCACTTAGTTGTTGATTTTTGTCTACAACAAGCTGAAATATAGCTGTTTTTCATGCCACCTAAGGCACACTAAAAGCCAAATATTAATCACTAGAATGACTAAAATGCACATTAGTAGAAAAGTAACTATACATTAATGTCTACTTCACTACAAAATAGTTTTTAAGTGAAAAATGTTCTACTTGGCTAATGAAGAAGAATGGTACATGGTAGCTGTACATTTTTGTACAACTATTTTTGTCATTATTTTAGTGTCCTCTTGTGGAAAAATGCAGAATTGAGGATACTTTTTGGTTTTGTTCCCAAGAAACTTTGTGGTTTGGGGTAATTTTTGAAACCCTTTGTACTGAAGGTTATTGGGAATCTATTGTGAAGATTTAGTAAAATTAAATGACCTCTTCTCCCTTTTCATGTTTAAAGTATGTAACTTCTCAGGTTCCTCTCCGTTACCCACTCTGCTTTCTCAAAGGTGAGATTAAGTAGCACGTTTTGGAGTCAGGATATGTTATTAGTATTTATATTAGTATAGTATTTTAACACTTTAAAAAAAGGCTTCAGAGCTGTCATTTCTGTGAATAACAACATCAGTAGTTTTATTTTCATCTTTCAAGTGTGTGTATTATGGTAGGTGCTCAGTTGGGGTTTTTTTTGGGGGGGGGTTCAGTTCTACCCCTTGAACCATGCCCAGAAATCCTCTCATTGAAAACTTACTCAGAGCAGTTTTTAAGTGTATTTCTGACCTGTTTTTCATTACATAACTTAATGGGATCAAGTTATTTATATAGTAAAGGTCAGGACGTTCTTTGAGACAGGAGCTCTTGCCCTCTAGTTTTAAAATATGTTGCACCTGAAAGCCCTTCACCTTAGACATTTGAGCTCTAATATGATGAAATCAAGCATCAAGGCAGGAACCTCGGAGTCTCTTGCTTTTACTGATACTTTATGTTAAGCACAGGGTTGTGTAGAGCTACCCCTCTCCGAGAGGGAAAGTATGTAAAATAGTTGGGTTTTTTAATAGGAAAGACAGTATGGAATTAATGAACTCATGTCTTTTAGAAAAAAGGTTTTTTATCAGCTGTGTGGTTGATTAAAAGATTTGGGATTTAATTGGGGTTTTTTTGAGGGGGACTTTTGTAAGCATGTCAGTGTGAGAAAAGGTATGATTGCAGAAGCAATGAAAAATGATGTTGACATTTGTAGATATTTGAACAAACACAGCTGCCTGGTGATATTCTGTTGTCCAGTGGTGTCCAAAGATCCATGAGATTAGCGAGCAAGTACTTGAGTTGAAGAGCCAGAACAGATACATAAGCTTGCAATAGAAGGCAATCCAATCATCAAAGCACTGGCTGGGAGCCTGCAACAGTGGTATGTGACTGATGGGCCTGGTGTTACTTCCCCCCCCCCCCCCCCTTTTTTTTGGCGAGGACACACACCGAAACCTCTGGCACTTGGGGGATTCTTCCTCTGTTTTGTAAGGAATCCAGAATTCAGGAAGGAGAAGCTTTCAGAGATGTTACTTTTGAAAGTTCTTTTGACTTCCTAAACTGTTGCGTTCTTACGGGGTTTTTTTGCTGCCATTTGTGCTTAACAAGGGGCGAAGCTATGGGACTCAATGACTTTAATTAAAATACATTGTTCTATTGGGATAAAGAGGTAGCTACCACAAATAGGTGCCTACTAGATAAGAATCAGGAGTTTGTTTTTTAAAGAAATATTCTGTTAGATCCTCCTGCCAACCTTTAAAACTGTGCAAACATCTAGTGTAGCATGTGTGCATGAAAAATCTTTAATGGAGTAGTAATCTCTAGTTAATAATTAAATCTCCAGGAGCTTTTGTAATTTGTGGATGCTACAGTATTTAATCTCTTTATGTGAGACTTCTTAAAGAGGAATATTCAGAATTTTAGTTTCATGAAGGGAATCCTAGCCTTATGTAAAGACTGATTTAACATACCACAGGTTTAACTTGTTATTAGTGTGAAGAAGAAGAATTGATATCTTGGACTAAAAATGATGCTGGATTTGTAGTTACAGGTAAATTTCTTAGGCTGTTGATTGTCAAACTATTGTTCAGAGATGCATTAATGAGAGTCACAAGTGTGACTTCAGTCAATGACACTTGGCTAGTTTTAGTTAATACAGTACTTATCACACTAATGTATGCATCATATTAATGGAACTGTAGTTATGCAACATCAGTATGCTAGAGTAAATAGCAGGCCTTCATTGTAAGAGATGATGAACTTTTAAATTAGTCTGTGGGAATGGGATACCTTCCCCCCTCTGCAGCCTCTTTAAAATTTACACTTTAATCATTTCTCCTTCTCTGTAAGAATTCACTCACTCCTGTCCCAACATCCATATCCAGGATTTGACAAATAGTGAAAAAAGTTTTAAAAACTAAATGGAGGGAGTGCTGCCATCTAGCTCTTTCATATGCGCAGTTACATGCTAAGAACTCTAGGGGTGCAAAATCTTAAGAAAACAGGTAAATGTCAGAATACAAAGTAATGTTGTCTTTCCCAAATTAATATTATCCTACCTGTTTGAAATAGAAAGTCTATGTAAAGAGGATTGTGTAGACTAATACCATTGATTTGGGATGTCTTCTCTGAAACACTTCAGTTTTGATTTTTCAAATAGGCTGTTGGTGGGAGATCCATTTCCCATTTCAGAGGTTGGTGGCCATATTTGTAGAGCCAGCAGTGCAGTGCTTGTTTTCTTCTGTATTGTTCTGTGAAAAAACAAACAAACAAAAAACCCCACCCCACCCCCCAAAAAAACCCAAAACAAAACTCCCCAAAACCCAAACCTGAAGTTTGCAACCATTGGCAAGTTGCTGATGAATTATCAAAATGACATAGCCATTCTGTATTTGCCAGCAGTAGAAATGTAGCCAATGCTGATGCAGTGTCCTTTTAGAGCTCTTCTGCACTGTCAGCACTTCAAGGAAAACCAGCTGAAGGCCTCTCCCCTTTTCAATCTTTGGCAAGTCCATGTCTACTGATAGAAGAAGAGATGTGTGAAAGTTCAGGATATCACAATCCAGCAGTTCATTGCACTGCTGGTTACTTTGCTGTTTGAGCCTCAAGTAGCTTTTCCAGAATTGCACAGAAAGCTTTGAAGCATTTCTCTGAAAATCTGCAGCCTACTGACTGCACCATCCAGTCCTTACAATAAGGAGAAAAAAAAAAAATCAGTAAATTTGGCCCTTATATGGATGGAGTGAAGGTAGGGTGAGGGGAGAACAGGGGAGAATTATTAGGGAGAACAAGTAGAATTAGTACAAGGTAAAGAAGGGAAAATTATAGAATTCTGCATCTTTAAAGGTGCTTTTTGCTAGATTTCCATTTCTTTGATCTTAGCTCCCCAAATATGAAGCAGATTGTTGTGGTTTAACCCCAGCTGGCGACTAAGCCCCACACAGCCACTGGCTCACTCCCCCCTGGTGGGATGGGGGAGAGAATCAGAAGAGTAAAAGTGAGAAAACTCATGGGTTGAGATAAAGACAGTTTAATAGCTAAAGCAAAAGCTGCACACGCAAGCAAAGCAAAACAAGGAATTCATTCACCACTTCCCATCGGCAGGCAGGTGTTCAGCAACCTCCAGGAAAGCAGGGCTCCATCATGTGTAACGGTTACTTGGGAAGACAGAATACCATCACTCCGAATGTCCCCCCTTTCCTCCTTCTTCCCATGGCTTTATATGCTGAGCATGGCGTCCTATGGTGTGGAATATCCCTTTGGTCAGTTGGGGTCAGCTGTCCCAGCTGTGTCCCCTCCCAACTTTTTGTGCACCCCCAGCCTCCTCGCTGGTGGGGTGGTGTGAGGAGCAGGAAAGGCCTTGACTCTGTGTAAGCACTGCTCAGCAGTAACTGAAACAGCCCTGAATTACCAACACTGTTTTCAGCACAAATCCAAACCATAGCCCCATACTAGCTACTATGAAGAAAATTAACTCTATCCCAGCCAAAACTAGCACATTCTCCACCCCTTATTCCATATGTTATGCTCAAGTACCACACTATCAATACAACCTCGTTAACCACCATTCCCCTTCCCATCCTTTGATACAATACACAGATATCATTCCCTTAGTCTATGGACCACCCCTGTAAAGTGTCCATAAAATGTCTATAAAATGTCCATTGAGTTCATTTAGTCCATGACTTTGGGCTGCACTGTTATGGTGGTCACTCAGGACAGGAGGGGCGGTGTGTTGCGTGGAGTTATTGGGCACCAAAGCCACCTCAGGTTGGGTCACTGCTGCACTTGCACTGCTTCTTGTAAGGCTTGTCCTCTATTGGTTCAGGTGGTTCCTGCTATAGTAATTCCTATAACATGCAACTCAAATCATGGGTTACAACAATTTAAAGGTGTTTCCATTACAATCTCCACCCCTGGTCCCTTTGGGCCAGGTTATAGGGTTTAACATTGCAATGAATTCCTCCTCTTGCTCCTAGCCTGGCCAGCAACAAGGGGTTCTTGCTATAGTAATTCCCATAATATGCAACTCAGATCCCAGGTTCCAACAAGTTAAAGGTATTTCCATTACCATCTCCACCCCGGTCCCTTTGGACCAGACCATCGGGTTTAGCATTGCAATGAACCCCTCCCCTTGCCCCTGCTCCGGCTTGGACTTATCCGCAGACTGCAGTCCCTTAGGGGTGTACCTGCTGCGGCACAGACGTAACCACGGCCGCAGGCGCTTCAAGATGTACCTGCTCTGGTGTGGACTTATTCACAGCCACAGACACTTTGGAGTGTCCTGCTCCTGTGTGGACTCATCCATAGGTCACAGTCCCTTCAACTTGAGTTCACACTGTAGTTCCAGCCTGTCCAGTACAGCAGCACAGAAACAGCAGCGATGCCCTGGCCATCTGCCAGCCCAGGCGCATTGCCATTGCTGTTATCAAAATGTTCCCAGGCACAGCAGAGTAAGATGATAAGCAGTACAGCAGCACAGCAAGCAGCGAATGCAAAAAGCAGCCACTAATGAGCACTAGACCTTAATATACAGTAAGGCAAGCAAGGCCCGTGGCAAGCACAGGAGCCTGCCAGTTAATAGCTAAACAGCAATAACAGCTATAAATTTGATCTAGCACATTCCAATCAAATCTGTCGTTATCTGGAACCCTTTGAGCCCCACGTTCGGCACCAAAAAGGACTGTCGTGGTTTAACCCCAGCTGGCAACTAAGCACCACACAGCCGCTCGCTCACTCCCCACCCCGATGGGATGAGGGAGAGAATTGGAAGGGTAAAAGTGAGAAAACTCGTGGGTTGAGATAAAGTTTAATAAGTAAAACTGCGCACGCAAGCAAAGCAAAACAAGGAATTCATTCACCACTTCCCGTCGGCAGGCAGATGTTCAGCCATCTCCAGGAAAGCAGGGCTCCATCACACGTAATGGTTACTTGGGAAGACAGAATACCATCACTCCAAATGTCCCCCCCTTCCTTCTTCTTCCCCCGGCTTTATATGCTGAGCATGACGTCCTATGGTATGGAATATCCCTTTGGTCAGTTGGGGTCAGCTGTCCCAGCTGTGTCCCCTCCAAGCTTCTCGTGCACCCCCAGCCTCCTTGCTGGTGGGGTGGTGTGAGGAGCAGGAAAGGCCTTGACTCTTTGTAAGCCCTGCTCAGCATTAATGAAAACATCCCTGTATTATCAACACTGTTTTCAGCACAAATCCATACCATCGCCCCATACCAGCCACTATGAAGAAAATTAACTCTATCCCAGCCAAAACGAGCACACAGGCCAATAAAAGGCTAAAGAGCAAATTAATATCTTTGAAAAAGGAACACTGATTATTTTTAATTCTTCTGTAACTGTTGTTAGAAGGGGTCTTTTATATTTTAGCATTTTGGACTGTTTCTTGAATGTGTTAAGCACTGGAATCAAGGTATTAATTTAAAGATAAGGAATCATTAAATAATTTTCTATGATCTGTATCTTTCAAAAGAGAGAGATTATAGTCTTCCATATCTAAAGAAGTGTATGCAGAATTTTAGGAAATAAATCAGTTTCTAAGATTTGAGAATGCTGTGGGAAATAAAGCTTTAAATGGGAGATTTACTATGGAAAAAGTATTCTTTCACTTTAGAAAGACCATTGTAGTAGGTCTTGTTGGTCTAGTAGGTAGGTAAGCAGCCCTCTGAAGTTAATGAGATTAAGAAAAAAACTCAGTTTACTAAACCTTGTGTTCTGCTGTTCTTAAATAGTGTTTTCTGCTATAATCTTTGAGCATGCAAGTGCTTTTCTGTCCTCTGACATGGTAATTCATGCCAAGAGCTTTTCAAGCAAAACCAGTAGGGGATTATTTTAATTAATTATAAATCAGCAGCCAAGATTCATTGACATTTCTGTTAAAGATTATCTTTTTACTGTGGTTTCAAGACACTGAGTGTTCAGATATTAGCTTAGGAAGTTAGTTTTCTTTTCTATGATAGCATTCATCTTATGTATGAATTCCCAAAGGAGTTTGAGGCTGAAATTACAGTTGTAAAGAGAAATAGAAATCCTGTAGAGAGTTTTGCAGGACCATGGATTCCTTTATTAACACTGAATTCTTTTATCAGCTTGACTTATGATTTTCAACACTGTGTACTTAAAACCACAGAGCAGTTTCTAGCATTAGTAGTCTAAACAAAACACAGTTCCAGGGTGTTTGACCTCTTGATGCACTTGTCGAAACCTTCCTGGTTTCATTGGGAGTAAAACACATGCACTAGCAGGCCAACTTCCACTTTGTGCGGTGAGGGTTTGGAAACAGATGTGGGCTGTATCATGCAGAGTTTGAGATACAAGCAAATCTCACACGGAGTTTGCTGGCTTAGGCTCATGGCCAGACTGTAACTCGTCTATCTAAAATGTGTGCAGTAGCTTGGAAATCTGCTGTCTTTTTAAATGTGCAGACTAGTAGAGTGTACTGCATACATCCTTTCTGGAATATGGGCTAGTATGTTATCTAACCCCCTCCTCTAAGGCTGGGGGGTGGCAGGGGGGAGGGCGTCTCTATGCACAGCAACACAGCAAAGGCTTACCTATGGGAAAGCAAGAAGAAAGGAGAGTTGCCTTGAATGCATACCATGATGGTAATGTCAGTCACCAAAATGGTTCAGTTATTTCAGAGGTTCAAAAAAAGCTCACAGTGACGTAGCCAGTATATTTAAAAACATTGAATTAACACTTATCGCACATGAGGAATTGCTGTTGGAGGGTCACGGTAAGGGTGCAAAGGCAGCACTAAATAAGACTATGTATGTAATGTGCAAAAATAAGAGTAGCTTAGCTTCACATGGGGCTGCTCTCAGTGTGGACACTCCAAGTATTTGTAGCTGCCCTTGGGACCAGGGGAGTTAAATAGTTCAGGTTTGCATTAGGGGTTCCCAGTGACCCCTCAGATTAAATCTGGTGATGTTTAATATTATGAGCAAGTGCTAATTATACTGCTTACAGCTCTTTGGGCAAGCAGGAAGTGGTTTCCCATCCTCAGCAAGCCCTAGCGCACATGGAACATGCCTTCATCCCAGATTTAAGTTCCTAGGTGGCCTTCCCCTGGATGAAACATGTTTTCTTCACCTTTTATTTGTAAGGTGTCATGATTATCAGTGTAAAGCAGTAGCTCGCAGCTGCCTGGGCTTCACCCCATCCCCTCACTGAGGGGAGGGAAGGAAGTGCAGCAGTTGGCATCTTTTGAATGTGCTGTCTCATGGCTTTGAGCGCAAGGGCAGTACCTGCAGCAGGATCTGTGCCCTGGGCTGCCTTGTGGTGCGGTCTGCCTTTGGCCTCTCTGCACTGCCCAGGAATAGAGACCTGCCAGCCTTCTCTACTGGGGCAGGGGTGGAAAGCAGGAGGGAGCTGTCACCTCTCTTCCCATTTCTCCATGAATGCTGCTTACTGACAGTGCTTTACACCCCTCTTTCTGCTTTGCTCTGTGCCCTCACTAATAATTTTCTTCCACTGGTGATGGGAGGCACTTTGTATTTTGAGGAGTGTTGGGGTGGGCTGGGTTATTTTATAACTGTTTTAGGATCATGGGAGGGGAGGAGAGTTGCTCTTCATCTGTGGTCATTCCTCGTGCCAGGGCTCCCTCCTGTCCATCACAGGAGGGCCATGTGTCTACAGCCCGGTAGCTTCCTGCTTGTGCAGTCTGCATAGCATAGCAAACATTGTGTCCCCACAGTGGCAGGGGCTCAGAGTGTCCTGCAGTGAGATGTCTCTAAAGTAGCTTTTGGGTAGTATGTGCATAGCTGTTGGGAGGCTTGGTCTAAAACGTGCTGCTGGCTCTGTGGTTCTCCGAGCTCAACCTTGTCCTCGTTTTGCAATAGGCTGTCCCCTGAACATCTGCAGCTTTCTTGGGCTTTAAAGGCTAGTCTGCTGTGGGGGTAGCTGAGCTCTTTCTTGCATGAATTAATGTAGCTTTACCTTTGGCAGCAGCAAAGGGAGCTGCCAGAGGTCTTACATAGTGTTTAAAATGTCAGCTGCCAGTCTGGAGCAGCTGCCAGCACTGGAACTCTGGCAGGGGCAATGCTGTCACAGGGCGAATGCAGGGAATGTCAGTGTGGACACAGCGTGAGTCAGGCTGAGCAGGGACTTGTGTGCAGAGTATCCTGACATTGGTAAAATGCCCTTTGAAATCTCCCAGCAAGTTGTCTCCTATGTTGCTTGGGTCATATATAAGGAAATGCTACTGGCTCTTGACTGTTGTGTTTTGTATTCAGACCTGACTGTAAGTAGCCTGTCAGAGTGTGGGGTCTACATTGATAAAGTAATCCTGCGGAACTGGTAGTCTCTCCTGTGGCTGAAAGATAAAGGCAAAGCACTAGACAGTGAGAGTCTAAAGAAAGAATGTAGTTCACAATCATTTTGTTCACATGTATCTCAATTTTAAGCTTTTTTAATTGACTTTTTCTTTTAAATGTTCGGAATTCATCTGTCGGTTGGACTGAATTAACATGGGAAAAATAATTAAAAAAAATTCGTATCTACTGTCCTTGCTTGTCATCATTGCCTTTGTGAGAAGATGCCTCTGGAGAGCAGGTGTGTTTCCTGAACATTTTCATTAGAAGGCTTGGCTGCCGAACTTTGAAATGTGTGCACATTTATGCTAATTTGAATCTCCTATTTGCTGTTAGTGCAGGAAGTAAATTTCTTTTTATACTGTTACTTCTTTGCAATGTATTGTGCCAGCTGTTATAAGTTAGATGCATACCCATTTGCCTATCACCTGTGATTTAAACCAGGCTTGTTAATTGGGCCTGTTAAATGTAAGCTTGTCTACCAGAGATGCCCAGATAGGTAGAGACAAATTCCAGATCATTTGGATTGGATCCAAATCCATTCATGAGACTTAGCTTTTCAGCAGAGGGTTCTTTTATATGGCAATGTTAAAGGAAGAGGGCTTGTTGGGGTTTTTTGTTTGGCTGGTTAGTAATGTAGGGTGCATCCATGGAACGCAGGGGTGCGTGAATTAGAAGGGTCTCAATGCCAGGCTCATAGATATAATAATAGACTGGGTACTGTAGTATTTACCACAGTGTTTTACACCTGGAATTAATCTATGCCCTTCCTTGCGCTGGAAATGGGTGGCTTTCATGCCCTGTGCCTTTGCATATATGCTGGTTTTGTGTTCCTTATGGTAACAAAAGATTTACACTAAGCAGCCCAAACCAATTTTAAATACTAACAGGCATATAGAACTGTGCTTTAGATACCACCAGTAATGGAAATACTGGAAACCAAATTCCAGACTTGCTGATGGGAATGCTGTCTACCAGGATAAGAGTGAGCCAAAAGCATCCGTGAAGTTTTTGATGTTCTGGGTTTACTTCTATGTACAGGAAACTTGCATATACAATAAAGCCCCCATCCTGTTCTGCATCCAAGATCTGGGTTGTATTGCAGATTTTTTCCTAAGTCTAGGAGGGTTTCTGAAATGGGGAAGATGCAAGCCTTAGATCATCAAAACTGCCCAAGAAATTATAAACAAAGATAATAAAGTCAGTCATATTTGTCTTTTAGGTTTTTTGTCTGTTCTGACCATTGAATTCCAGGAAAAATAAAAGCCTGACTATAACATACTTTTCTAACTGCAAAATTTTTGCTAATACCCTGACCATCCTTCAATCTGGTCTTCCCTATTTTATTGCTACTCCTTCAGCCTCTTCCTGTTCTTGCTGGCCCCAGATTTTTTCAAAGACAGGCTGAAACTATAGTGGCCTGTCTTTTGTTAATCTGCTTTTTGTATTCCCATGTTATTTATTTTCATGTCTTTGAATTTATTCAGGATGGCACTCATGTAGTATACAAGTTTCAGGCATGAAGAGGTTAATGAAGCTTTAACTACCTCATAAAAACATTCATGTTCTTGGCAGCCTTGGGATGGTAGTTATTGCCTGCAGTCACATACAAGGACTATTATCCTTTTTGATTGCCACATTTCTATACAGCCAAACTAGATTTAACAGAATCTTTAGGGTCTTTTTGTACATTCCTCAGCAGTAATAGCAATTTTATGGTGCCTCTTTTGAAAATTGAAAGGGCAACTTTTAGTAAACAGTTAATCAAACCAAGAATTCCTATGTTAAAATGAATAAAATAGTGTTCATGACAAGGTGTTTTGAAGATGTTTTTGTGATTTAATTTTTGGAAATAATAAATTCGTGGCATAAGGAACAACTCTCAAAGCCTCACTGCTAGCTGGATTCTGTTTCTTTGGCTGCTTAAACCATGGCTTTAACTTAGAATGAAGTAACTAGCTAATTTTTTTTTTTAATCTGAGGAAGGGGAAAACGTGAAAGCAGTAAGAATTAAAGTGGACAGGCTATTTTTTTAATCTCCAATGGAAGTGAATATTTTGGGGAATTTCAGCATAATTACTAGTTACTTGTGCTGTGCTGGCTAGTTCAAATCCATCATGTGACTGAGAATGATGCCACTCAATGCACTTGGATTGCTTAATGACTTTTTTCTAGGCAATGTTATGTTGTAAAACAGTAGTTAGGTAAGATGTTTCAACCACAGTTAGTTTGGTACTAATATGCAGTATGAAGAAATCTTGTTAAAGCGGTAATACCTGTGGGACATTCACAGGCAGAACTAAAGAGCTAGATACAAAGTAAAAAAAGAAGGCAGTGTTTCTTACGCAGTACTCACTTCATCTGTATAAAGTCTTGAGATGTGAGAAGTATGATTTTGAATACATGGCTTTGTTGTTTGGTCCTGTTGTTCCCATGACTATTTGCTTGTATACATTTCAGGAGTCTGTAACTGCTACTGTGAAATACATAAGATGTTTAATGTATCAGAGTGTTGCTGCAACCTTAAATCTTAGAAATAGCTGAGATTTATGATTTTGAACTATCCACTTACATTTCATTAGCTATTTTGCATCTTCTTACATTTTTAAGGGAGGAGTGCTTTTACTTATTATATGCTACTTTTTATTTATTAACATTAGCTAGTACTAATTAGCAAACATATTCTGTCATAGCTGAAATATCTAAACTTAGAGGTTTGTATCAAGTATGCCAGTCCTGAGATAATTAGAGTATGGGTGAGCGCTGCTATTTTGAACCCAGAGAAGGAAATCTCTGATTTTTAAAACTTGAGAGTAACTCGGGCAATCTTTTCTACTGTAAACTAGATGTATCTCTACATTAAAAGAAGCTAGATGTTAGAATCCTGTTGTGAAATGTTAACTGCAGCATGATGTCCTTTTGTTTCTTTGAATTTATAACATGTCTTAATCTTGTTTAAAAAAAACCAAACAACTTAAGATTTTCTTGAGAGCACAATTAGACCTTCCTCTATCACTATCCTAAGAGGCTTCATGTGAGTAGATTAACATGTCTCTGGGTATGCAGAGATACTATTTTTATTTTAACAGTATGCTCTAACATCATATTAACAATGCTTCCTTGTGCTTAGTGAACATTATCATCAGAAAGCATGTGAAAAGAATATGGAAATTCCAGATATGGGAACAGCATGACATAGCTGCGTGTGAACATTAGACTTTACTATGCATGGTGTAATTCATGACACTTAAAATTTTGCACATTACTGTATATACTAGATTTTTTTCACATCAATTTCAAGACTTTTCTCTTTTCCTAAGCTCTCCCAGTTAAACCCAAAAGAAGGAACTAAACTTGCTTATTTTATGTAAATCTGAAGCTTAGCTTGATGATAGAGAACCCTCCAGAAAAGGACATGGCAAAGTGAAAGACAAATCCAAAAAGTTTGGAAAAGAATGGGAGGCAAAGGGAGAAGAAAAGAAAAATAAATCTAATCTCTATAAAATAAAAGAGAACCTGGATGCATGAGGGGGATGCATGGGTAGCCATGACACTGATCATAAAAGGAATAAACATCTTTAAAAGAACAAGCATGATACAGTCCAGCTGCTTGTTTGTTTGTTTGTTTCTGTATCCAAAGAGATTCTGGGAAGAACGAAAACACTTCTCCATGGGCCTTTATAGGAAAGAAGGCAAAAGCAATAAAGCTACTTCCTGGTACTGCAGTAAATAGTGATAATTAAGAAAGCTTTTGATAAGAAAATCTACTATATTGTAAAAATGCTAAAACATTAAGTTGAGCAAACCCATCTCTGCCTCCTTTCTTTATCACAACAGTCTTTTGTTGCTGAGAAAACTGCACCTAATGTACTGAATCACAGAGACAGCTCTAGGTGTCAGACACCTTGCAAACAGGAGGTTCATGATTCTGCTGTGAGCTGTTTTGGTGGTGGAATCAGAGCGAGGTTTGAGAACAGGAAATTGCATAAGGACGTCTCTGTTGGCTATTTACTAGTAGCCAATGCCACTGGAATAAACAGCTGTACTGGCAGTACAGTGTCTCTTTTGTCATCTGGTCTAGCAGCACTGGAGATGAAAACTTAAAGCTCGGGCCTTGAATTCAGCGAAGGAAGCCTAAGGGATAAGGGAGCTTGTCATATGACTTTGAAAACTGAAGCAATATGCGGTAGTTTTGATCATAGACAAGGGCTTTTTAAATCCAGAAGTTGTTTTTGCCAGTATTGCTCTGTAAACAAAACTTTAATAGACAAACATAGACATTGAAAGCCTTGCCCCACCCTACCTCCCCCCAAAACCACCTCCCACCTCTCTTCCCCTATGCTGTAGAGGTATTTTACAGTTTTCTTAGGGGTCTTTGGACAGATGATCTCTTCACCTGTGATGAAGAGAGTCAGGTTTCTCATTGCAGTATGACAGCAAGATGGGGAAGAGGAATTCCTCAACAAGAGAGTGTGCAATGCAAACAGAGACCTTTCTCAGTTCTCCAGCCTTAGCCACCTATTTATTAAGTAGGAAAATATCTGCAGACTGACTCAAACAGTGACTAGACCTCAGTTTGCCTTGCAGAATTAGAACAAGTGGTGATAATACAGGAGTGCTTTCCTCATTAGAAGCTACTGGTGATGGTTTCACATTTTTTCTAAGCATATGTAAACATTTGGATCCACTAAACATCCTCCTGCAAGTGTAGTGTTTTCACAGGAAAGGGAAAATCTTGATTTCACCGAGTCACAGATATTTAATGAGGTAAATTATGTTCAGATACTTAATTAATTAATCTTCTTTCTTTACAGTGAAAGGTAATTCAGATGCTGAGTTTTCTAGAACACCATGCATTAATCCAGTGCCAGAAAACAGGGGGAAAAAAAAACCACCAGGAATTTAATAAGACTAAAACATCCTTGTTGTTCCACTGCTGACCAAACTAAAAGGAATGTATTTACATGGATTCACTGGAGGTTGTTAAGGCTGACTTATTTCAGTATAGTAAATGTAATGAGTGGGTTGGAAAGAAGTATGCTCTTATATTGAAATTATTACACCTCTAGCAGAGATAAACAATGCTTGATTTACCTTACTGAGGCCTGTATTCTCCCTAAGCCTTCTGGACAATAATGTCCAGAGACCTCTGTGCTCCATTCTACATCATCAGCCAGTTAAGATGTGTTATAAGAATACACCTTTTCATAGTTTCTGAGATGGGAATAGTTTAATTAGGTTCTTAGCTGAATAACTGAAGTTCAGTGACCGTGTTTCAGTGTTAATGTTAAGTTCTGTATTGGAAAGAAAGGTCAACTTAATAGGGAAGGATTTTGTCAGCACTATAGAAAAACCTTTATGCTGTTATTTTATGACACTGTAGGAATTGTCCTTGGTACCACGTCATGTGTGCATTTTGAGTATCTTTGAAGTCCTAGAATAACTTACTGTAGGTTACATTTAGACCCTTTTTTTTTTTTATTTTCAAGGAACACCTGGCAAGTCTGTGTTTCTGTGTAGTTATAGTGTTTTGACTTTGTTTTGGGGAAAGGAGAATAAGAGAGGCAGAAAGTTGAACTGAATGAAACTTTGTTGGATTTAGGTCTAGCAAATTTAAAGGAGTTTAAAGTAGGAGAAAGAAATGCTGTGTGTTCTTGCTATTTTAAAAAATAATTTAACACTAGTCCAAAAATAACAAAGATATTATGAAAGCATTTTACTTGTCTTGTTAATCTTTTATTTTTGTGGCAAATTAGTTTCTTTTTCATTAAAAGAATTCATACTAGCTTTTGATTTAAACATTGCAGCTATTTAAATAAAGTTCTTATTTACTGCTACTTGTATGTTTTCTACAGAGCTCTATATTAATTTGAAATTCAGTATTTCATTTATATGCAGGGAACACAATCCTTCTCCTTCATCTAGCAATCTGCACCACCCGTATATTTTTTTTAATCTTCACATGTAACCTTCTTAAATACTTAAGGCATAGCTCCAACAGAACAGTGGTAAGCTGTTCTTGTGTTAACTTTGCACTCCCTCTTTTCTAGGTCTTAGTGAAATACTCAAGGTGCTTTACTTTTCATAGTCTGAAGACCTTGTTATTCAGATGATAAGGCACTTGTGTTTTCTAGTCCGACTTACTACTGGTTTTGAAAGTGCAAATAAATATTCAAGAAAGGATAAGGTATTAAATGCACTTTGTTCAATTTGTAAAATACAGTATCTTCAGATTCCTACGTATCTAGATCTGTCAGATTCAATGTTGCTGATGAAAGGGAAATCATGTGCTGTCCCAGATGTTAAGAATAGATGGGAAGGCAACACAGGGATCCAGAGAAAGGAGCAATGGGGAAGTGCAGTTTCATAGCTCTGGTTTTCTGATCTCAGTCAGGTTTTGTGTGCCTATTCCATTTGTAGTATTGAGGCAAGTAACCTGTTCCCTAAGCTATCGCTGATTTGTGTGCAATGTTTGTGTGTAGAGGGAATATGGAATACCTGGGATAGCATAGTCACCGTGGCCAAAATACAAGCTTCTGTAACAATCTCTTATTACAAACTTGCTATCTCCAGTAAACTAGATTTTGTTTTGTCTGAACAGATACATGATAAGCCTTTTATTATTTAAAATGGGGTAAGAGTACCTGAACTAGCAAGGCCATACTGAAAGGGGTTAACATCCTTCATTGACAACAGTGAAAGTGAGACTTGTTAACAAGTTGAGCATAAACAGATTTGGTTAAATACTGATGGCAGAAGCTTTCCTAATTAAACAGGTAAGATGAGGATAACGTGGGAAATAGAGAAGGCAAGAGAAGATATTTTAAAATTTGGGAAAGTTACTATCGAAGTGCAGAAAAGGTGCGGGCATTCTTACGTTTCTACACTTCTACTCACTGCTACTGTGCCAACTTATCTGCTTGCTCTTTTTGATCTACTTTTGATAGAGTTCTTATGTACAGATAGTATTTTACGATTCTTATATAGCAACATTTTCAGAGTAGAAATTCATCCTTTGTTCAGTTAGCACTTAACATATTGGAATTTGGATGTTTAGATATTCCTGTAATAAGTTTAATAACTTTAAGGAGTTATTCCTCTGATAGTTTTTCTAAGTAGTCATTAAGCTATTCCTCAAAAGCTTGGTGCTCCAACCTTATGGAAAGGACTGTTTATTTATCCCTTATTTTTTTATAGAGACTTTGCAATTAATTTGGTAGCACTTTGAAGTGAACAGGCAGAAGGATGAGACCTCAGTTAAAAGCAAAGGCCCATCCAGATGGTCTCTTCAACATGAAGTCACTTATGTGTTATGGTCTCTTCAACATGAAGTCACTTACGTGTTTCCACCTAATTCTGGTGGGACTGAACCAGATACAGGGACTGAACAAGAGTATTATAAAGACAGTTTCTTTGATCATCTCTTCCTATACGTCAATTTCTAAATTTCTAAAATATGCAGGGTGCATGTACGTTTTAGTTCAGATCGGCAAAGTGTTTTCGGAGTAAATCTCCTAGTTAATACTATATACTGTTGTTTGGCTCTCTTCATCAAGCAGTCTCTTCAAATGCATATAGTCTGTGGATGCAAAGTCCTCAGCACCACTGATTGGTTCTACAGACCTTGTGTTGGATGGGTTGCACTATCTGCAGATTCCCTACTGTTATAGAGAAGTTCTGCAAGTGATATCCTACATTCTCCAAAATTCAAAGTAATATGGGATTCCTTTTTCCTTTGCTTCTATGGTAAAACCTTTCAACAGTTTTTGGCTCCTCTGTGATTATTTCGCTGTGTGTACTCAAAATATTTACTTGCTGTGCAGATATATTTACTGCAGCTAGGAATGGTAACCAAAGAAGAAATGAGTAAAGAGAAAGTAGTTCAATATGCAGTATAAGCCTAAAGTCCGAAGAATAGTTCCAGTGAAGGTCATTTATTCTAGGAATCAATGTTGTTGAGCAGCCTAGTCATCAAAAATATAAATTGTCTTTTGTTTTGTTAACTTTTCTTTGTACTTTCTTTTCTTTAATGTATGTTGCTTTTCTTAAATCTCATTTTGGGCAAATAATGTTCTTTTTAGCAGTGATATTGGTTGTGTGTAACTTTAACAATTGTGGACATGTTCAAGGGATCTGTAAGAAAAGATCTCTTTAAAAACCTCAGTTTAGATAAGTAGTCATTCTTTACTTGATGTTTGCAATACATTAAACTATACCTGCAAGGTGAAATACTTGGTATTTTAACTTAATTCTTTGAGGGAGGACCAACTATACCCTGAATAGATCCGAATTCTTAGCTTTTGATTCAGGAAATAATTTCTTTTCAGAAACTCTCATGGAGATTCTTCTTAGAACTCTGCATTCCTTATCACACTCTTATAAATGGCTAAAAATATTTTCAACATGCACAATACATCAGATAATAGATGTATGGAAAATTCTTACTACAGTATTCTCAAAATGCACTCTGTGAATCTGTTGGAATAAGATGTGTCATATTTAGTCATGGTTTTGGATGAGCAAGGAGCTATACCTTAAATTATATGGATATTTTAAATTGCTGAATTTCGTTACTGAAAAATGCTTATAAACATTCTCTTGCTGAACAGTTTTGTGGTAAGAATTCTTCCAGTTTCAGGAAGTGATTTTTCATTTTGCTCTGATAATAAAGAAGTCCAGTTAGAATAAAAGCCAGCCAGTTAAAATCTGAATATTCACGATGGATTTAGAGGCTGATGATAGTTGCTTCTCACTGCAGGTGTGCTGGATATTTGGCTGAACTCAGCTTGTAGATGCTTTTGTAGATCTCCCAACAAACATACAGCCATAACTGACACTCCTTCAAAAGAAGAAAGAAAAAAAAAGAGGCTTTGAAGAAAAAAATAATAGAAGTAGAGTTTTGTAACACTAGAAGTAGCTTAGTCTTTTCAGCCCCTTTTCACTTCAAAGAGAGTTGTGAATTTTCACTGCTTGCCAAAAAAAAGGTGATTCCGACATGGGAATTCATGTTGGAAGGTCAGATCAGCTCAGAGGAGCTCAGGGACTCAGACCTCTCAGCTCTTGTTCTGGTGCCCAAACTTCTGCACTGCTTGGAGCAGAGTTTGGGTCATCCAGGTAGTAAAAGCTGTTAATGGCACTTCTAGGAGGCTGTCTTCTTGGGGTTGACAGTGAACCGAAGGCTGCAGAGGTGGGGTGGGGGGCATAATGACACCCAGACTCTACTAGCTGATTCCTCTGCTGGGCATTTCCTGACTTTGGAGATGTTCTTAGTTGGTTAGTTAGAGAAGCTTTATGGCTTTTCATTGTTTGAAGGAAGCACAGTGTATACATACCAGGAGCGACGTCATGGACTGTTATAAAACTGATCTAACTAGAAAGGTAGTGAAGCACTGACATTCTTAGTTTGGACTGTACCATAACAGGTGTATTTATTTTTTTAATGTGTCCTTCTGTATCAATGAAAATCTACAAAAAATCAGAAAAGACAAATCCTATATATTAGATCATTAGCTTTGAATTTATTTCTTAAATTCATCCTCATTTAATAGCCTCTATTACTAAGTTCCTACTGCAATTATCCCTTCCTTTGAAGGGCTTCTGCAGATCCCGACCACTTCTAAAGATGGGATTCTCAGTAGAAGGCTAATTGGTCTGCTCAGCTATGTGAATTTGTGTAGTGTAACAGAAATCTCATGCTTTATAAAACATCTCACCCATGCAAACGTGTCCTCTGTACTCCACAGTTCTAATGCTTCTGATTTTTTTAATAGGTTCAAGAAAGCAAAGTAACCTCGGGTGTGTAGGAGAGGCAAAATATATGAGGGCAGACTAACATTCAGAGGTGAGATACACAGATAAAACACATTAAAACCAAAGCCCCTTAACTTTAAAGGGACATTGTCAATGCTTACAATGTAAGGTTGCTTTGCAAGTGAAATATGTACATCTCCTGAGTCCATTTTTTTAAGAGCTCTCAGACTCCAGCAAAGAAAAAATCTCAAATTGTCAGCTGGGTAACCAGTATCAGGAAATATAATGAGCAGTTTTTGTTTGCAGATGTGGGTAAACTTACACATGCTTGTGACATCATCCCTCCTCTCTCCTCATACCTGCTCTTAGACCAGAAGCATTCATATTTACAGGAATTAAAATGGTTTTGCAGAGCATCAAAGGATTCAGAGGCTATTACCCATGAATCCAAGACAGCTTTGCAGAGGGAGGAGAAATACAGCATATTCTAATCTCTCCTTAAACACGATTTGTTTTAGGCAGTGGTTTCAGATTGAATAAATAACTGAGAACAGACTTTAGAGACTCCAGGCACCTTAAGTATATTGCATTAAAAAAATTAGGAGGCATTGTTGTAGTGAATAGAAGGCAATATGTTTTACAGAGAAATGGGTAGGATATGTCTCTTGATTCAGTATGCTTCCAAGCAATTACTAAGAGCAGATCCTGCTGCTAATTCAAACAACAAAAACATTTTCTAATTATATAGGGCCAGATTTTCTGGTTTACAGTTTCCCAGTGAAGAACTCTTCTTTGGGAAGCCTAGGGTAGAATTTGCCCTCCTCTGCCTGTCCTTCTGCAGGAGCATGGAAGTAGAAAAAGGTGTTCTTGGCTCACACGATGCATGCTGAGGTGGTGATGCAAGCTAATAAATATGTTACACCTAGTTTTTAACTAGTAAGTGCCAGAATGTCTCATAATTGGGGCTGTAGTTCCTTTCCTTCAGAGATACCAACACATTTTACATTTGTGTAAGTAACTGTGTTACTCAAATACACATAGCAAGATGGTGTTTCATACTGTTTTTCAAAGGAATAAATGAAGACCCAGAGCTGTAATAGACTGTGACAGAGCAAGAATAAAATCTAACATTATGCAGCAATGATGGAAACCGGTAGTTCTCTGTCTACTAGCCAGTTGCTTCAACTGGAAAGTAACAGCTTCATTTTAGTAACACCTGTAAGGAATTATTTTAATAACTCCTTGTAATATCTTATAACAAATTTACATATTGGGAGAGTGGAGCGGTTACTGCCTATAGCTACAACTGTAAACCCAAAATAGCATGAAGCTGTTTCTGATGTGAGGGGTTTGCAGGAAGACATGGATTTTCATAGAATCATAGAATGGTTTGGGTTGGAAGGGACCTTAGAGATCATCTAGTTCCAACCCCCCTGCCATGGGCAGGGACACCTTCCACTAGACCAGGTTGCTCAAAGCCCCATCCAACCTGGCCTTGAACGCTTCCAGGGATGGGGCATCCACAACCTCTCTGGGCAACCTGTTCCAGTGTCTCGCCACTCTCACAGTAAAGAAGTTCTTCCTTACATCTAATCTAAATCTACCCTCTTTCAGTTTAAAACTGTTACCCCTCATCCTATCACTACACTCCCTGATAAAGAGTACCTCCCCATCTTTCCTGTAGGCCCCCTTTAAGTACTGGAAGGCTGCTGTAAGGTCTCCCTGGAGCCTTCTCTTCTCAAGGCTAAACAACCCTAACTCTCTCAGCCTGTCCTCATAGGGGAGGTGCTCCAGCCCCCTGATCATCCTCGTGGCCCTCCTCTGGACTCGCTCCAACAGGCCCATGTCTTTCTTACACTGGGGTCCCCAGAGCTGAACGCAGTACTCCAGGTGGGGCCTCACAAGAGCAGAGTAGAGGGGGAGAATCACCTCCCTCGACCTGCTGGCCACGCTTCTTTTGAGGCAGCCCAGGATGCAGTTGGCTTTCCGGGCTGTGAGCACGTGTTGCTGGCTCATATTCAGTTTTTCATCCACTAACACCCCCAAGTCCTTCTCCGCAGGCCTGCTCTCAATCCACTCATCGCCCAGCCTGTATTTGTGCTTGGGACTGCCCCGACCCACGTGCAGGACCTTGCACTTGGCCTTGTTGAACTTCATGAGGTTCGCACGGGCCCACCTCTCAAGCCTGTTAAGGTCCTTCTGGATGGCATCTCTTCCCTCCAGCGTGTCGACCGCACCACAGAGCTTGGTGTCGTTGGCAAACTTGCTGAGGGTGTACTCAATCCCACTGTCTATGTCACTGACAAAGATGTTAAACAGCACTGGTCCCAATACCGACCCCTGAGGAATGCCACTCATCGCTGGTGTCCACTTGGACATCGAGTTGTTGACTGCAACTCTTTGAGTGTGACCATCCAGCCAATTCCTTACCCACCAAGTCGTCCATCCATGAAATCCATGTCTCTCCAATTTAGAGACAAGGATGTCATGGGAGACAGTGTCAAATGCTTTGTACAAGTCCAGGTAGATGACGTCCATTGCTCTTTGCTTATCCAGCAATGCTGTAACCCCGTCGTAGAAGAGGGTTTGCAACCAGGAAGAGCGGGTGATTTTTTTTCTAGCAACATAGGAAATCTTTAGGCATGCTAATAAAATTAATTTTAGGAGATTTTCAGTATTCCCAGGTGAAAGTTGAATATGCACGCAGACTCTGTGGCATATGGTCATTGTAATACTATAAATTTTCTTCTTACTTTCACTTTGATAAAATGAAACATTTTAAAATTTTATTTTCTGCATTACACATTTTAATCATGGAAATAGAAGATTGAAATATTCCATTCACAAAGGTGAAGTCAGAATATTTTGATCTTATTAAAGCTACTTTATTTGTTTTCGAAACAGATTCCTGCTGAGGGTGTGTAACACTTGTTGAAGTGACATTTTCAGCTGTAAAAACATTGTTAGAAAATTTCACTCTAGATTTAATAGCAGTTGGTGTTTCCTTAGCTCATGCTATTAAATTCAGTCCAGCTGTAGGTGGTCATAGTTCTTGTCTTGAAATCTCTGTGTGTGCATTAGAATTAGAAGATAGAGAATTAGAGAAATATAAACTATTGTATTAGCATTAGAGACAGAATGTAGAGGAAGGACGTTAGTACACACTCCTGACTTCCTGGTGAGAAAACACAGGTGAAAACATCTCTCTGTATACAATGGCCTGCTATTTGGTCAGTGACTTAAGAAAAGACTTTGTTCCCTTAAACTGCACTCTGTCCCTTCATCCCTAATGTCAAGGATGGATGTACGTAATTTTGAGAACTGAGTTAAATATCTGACCTTGAAAAATCCTTTTTTTTTTAATTGCTTGGATTTTGCAATCCAGCAATACAAGACACCAGCTGCATAGTGAAAGCTAAAAGAAAGGAAGTGGAATTCACCAACTTTTAGCATGGGCTGTCTGTAGTTCCTTTGCTTTCATTTTCACCTGAAATGCAAGTTCACTTAGTTTTGAATTTACCACTGCAACGTTGAATGTTCTGCTTGCTACTGAAGATCGAGGTTACTTTCAAGAATTCTTAGTTCTTGGACAGTATTGCTTATCATCTCCACTGTGTTTTCAGACAAAGACCTATTTATGTCCAGTTCACATCCCTGTTGATTCCATACCTCTGTGTCTCATAAACCCCTAGTCACTTAGGATAAATGTAGAAAACTACAACTTTGGTTTAAGCATTTCCGTCGCAAGATGGCAGCATTGCTTCAGGGAATAAAATTGCCTGCACTGTTCAGGATGACTTGAAGTTTTTAATATTTCCATTTTATCCAGCGTGTGAGAGAAACTCTGACAGATGTGTTCATTTGTGTTATCTGAGTTTACATATCAACATTAGTCACGAGACTGGATGAGTTTCATTCATTTGCTGCTATGTTTGCAGGCTTTGTGATGAAAATAAGTTACCAGGACTGTAATGAGTTTTGTGAATTGTATTGAAACTATATCATTATTTTGATTCTTTGTCATTATTATAGTGACTGTAGTTAATACTGTAGTTGCATTTCTGAGACGTCAGCTGCAAACCTGGAATTTGATTGTTTCAATTGCAGTAAGCAGAAATATCTTACAGGAATTTTTATTTCAGATTCATATATGTTTCCCTTCCTGTCCACTGAGTGCCTTTATTTTTCAGGGCTTGAAGCTGCTCTCTTTGAAGTCAATAGCTGAGTCAGAATTTTAGGGTAAGTCAGTCCTGTAAGGAGATAGGAACAGCAAATAAGAAAGGTGAATAAAGTAATTTTTGATTTTTTGTATTTTGTTCCCTATATAAATAATCAGGAATGATGAAAGAGCTGCTGTTTGAACCATTAGAAGCATCGACCTTTAGTTACCCCCAGGCAATCCCTTTATTTGATTTCAGGGCAGCACTGATTAACTTCTAAAGGAATTAGGTCAAGTTTATTTCTGATTCTAAAAACAGGTGTACCAATTTGGCCTTACCTATAAGGAATAAAAAGCTTGGAAATACAGGAATCCTCACTGTGCTGTCTTGGATGCAGTTGAGCTTCCCAAGAATATAGATACATATTTTTTCTTTTAGTTATCATTTTGCCTGTGATTCTGATTTTACAGCGTGAGTTGTGAGCTGAAGGATAATATTTTCTAGTTCATACGGCTGTTTTATAACTCTGTTCAGATATTCCACTTGGCAAAAATGGTAACAAGACCATTTTCATTCTTAAATCGGGAAAGCATTTTCCGTGATTGCCTGGAGAAATGTCTCTTTTATACTTAAAGTACTGAAGGAAATATACGTTGCTATCCTGAGTAGCAATGGTTATTATTTCAAGGAAATATTGGGTGATATGTTATAACACTTTAACAAAAAAAGATGTAAAGTCTTGTATTTTCATTTTCTTGAAGATTTTATGCTGAGCACAAAAAAAAAAAGCTTGTCTTTCTTTTAATTTCTCAAAATCCAACATGCTAAGATATGGTTTTACGGAGAGGTGGTCACTTAGTTTGCACTTCTAGGACTAAGGTAGGTTTAGTCTGCAAGTATAACTTTCTACTAACAGCCCAAGTTGTTCAACTTAATGTTTAGAGATATTAAAATTCATATCTTTATACTTTCCCAAACTGGAATGTATGAATTGAGTATTTAATTTCTTCTTTAAGGTACCTAGAGATTTTTATTGGTGCAATTCTGCTCATCTTCAGCAATTGACAGTACAGCCTCCCAAACACTAACTTACCATTAGCATCATTTACATTTCTGGCTTTGAACACATTTTCTAAAATTGCTGAAGGAAGAAAGCCATGGATATAAATGGTATTAAGAGAATTAAGTCAGGCCCTTGTGTGATAAAGAATGCTGAATTCTGCTCTTTCCTTCCTACCCTAGCATAGAGTCTAAGTAAATAGAAGAAATGTACGTGATGGTATCTTCATTTGTAGAGGCTGGTGTCTCCACTTTAACATATCTTTTGGGATGTTGTAAGAACTGAACTGGAACACGTGGATAGCAATGTGTGAGAGCTTTGGAAAAGCAGGTTCAAACACTGGAAGTTGTTTTGGCTCCTGCAGGTCAGCACACCTCCATCATCCCAACTCTCTTTGGTTAAAAAAGAGAGCAAGCATGAATCTAACCTCCTGGTCACATAAAGCCTGTGATATTCTCCATGAGCCCTCTGCTGCTTGCCTCCTCACTCACTCATCCTGGCAGTAGAACAAGTCTGGCCTTATCTGCTTTCAAAGGAAATTGAAAGACATTCTGCTTTAAAGAGGAAGATAATTCAAGGGCTAGCCTGTAGCAGAAAATTAAGAGAGATTGTTTAAGGAAACTAAATAATTGAGGTTATTGGTGATGAAATGCAATATTGATCACATGCGAATCTAACCCACACCATTAAAAGTCAGAAGCTATTTTTTTAGTAGACTATATGAAATGAATTTCTCCTCTTTCTAGTGGATGAGAATTCTTGTTATAAATGAGTCTCACTGGTTTAATCAGCAGTGACCATATGTGTGGTCCTTTATTCTAGAAGTATTGATGTACATGTTTAAGTCAATTTGTTTTTTTAGAATGCATTTAAAATGTGTTTGGCTTTTACTGTGTTTTTCAGGGCTATTTAGAAGTGTCCTTGAAAGACACTGGTGAATGAGGTACTCTTAACCTTTATAGCAGCACTTGTAAGAAAAACCTAAACTTTTATGATGTAGCTTTTATCACTTGTTAATTCCATAAGCATTTGTGTCTACCTGACCCACAAACAGATAGAAGATTTCATTTTTAAGGACTCAAAAGTCAGTACTTTTCACATATGCTTAATAGAAAGCACAAAAAGAAAGAAGAGAGATGTTATTCCCTCTAAGTATTCAGAGAACATAATAGAAAAGCATGTAACAAAGACGATACGCATCTTAAATGGTTTAATGAAATGCTGAATTTTGGTTTTATTCTCATTTTGAGTATGGCCTATTTATTTGCAGTCCTAGAATAATATTCATCCAAGTTTATATTATGATCCATATATGCAGTTTTCATAGGATAGCTTTGTAGTTGTTTGCCACTCTTGAAAGCCATGTTGATTGACTAAAAATCATCAGAAGTAACATACAAAGAACTAGAAACATCTCCTTTTTCAATCACTTCAGTCATGAAAGAATTTGCAAAGATACTGTTGAATATGACCAGATTACCAAAATTTACTTCTTACTCAGAAACAGTGAAATGTTCTGCTTCAAATTCCCATCGTGTTTTACTTCTCCATGCTTTAAGGATTTATGTTGGCATTACAAAGATAGGCAGAGATGAACATTTAAATTTCAGTTGGTTCATATCCTGATAAAGGTGTGCCATTAGAAAACAGATTCTTCAAAAGCATATGTTATGTTGTAATGTTCATAAAAATGCTGTTCAGTAGCTGAGTACTGCTCAAAATCATTGGATGGGTCTGCATTTGGCTTCTGTTTTACTGCAAATAAGATGTATTGAAACCCCAAACTTTTAATTAAAGTTTCTGACCATTATATAATGCAAATGTGTCAAAAGAAAACTTACTCTGAAATGGATAAGTAGACATATGGCCAAAATGTCATTAATACTTTTGCTCAAAAACATAATTAGAGGAACATATGTTGTATTGTGAATAACAACATTTCTACTAATAAAGGAAAGGATTTATTAGAAGTAATCTTTGGGCCAGATTCCACTTTCTCTTTCTGCTACAATAGATGTGGCATAAACTTAAAGCAGAAAAATGTCAGAAAAACATGAGCTATTGCTTACAAAGATTTTATATTGGCATGTTTGAGATTAGTATCTGTTCCATTTGATGTATATACATTTTTAAGTGGTAATACATGTGGTAACTACAATACATATTACCTAGTCCTAAGCATTGCCTATTATATTGGCTTACCTGGAAAGTAGCACAATAAATAATTTTTATGCTTTATGCAGTATTGCTAAGAAGAAATTTGGTAATATTCCATCATTTGGAGGTTGGGGAGAATTAAATAAAAACCTAAAAGCAGTAGTATTAAGGTAAAGTGCATTTAAGGATAGGCTGTTAATGTAGACGAATATCTAAATTAATCATATAAAAAAGAATAATTCTAATTCAAGAGAGTTGAAATGAGAGCTGTCCTGAAGAGTAAAATTTTGTGATTTGCTCAAGCAAAGGGCTTGATATTTATCTATGATATAGGCTACTTCAAAACCCATTTTCAGATAGAACACGAGATTGTTTTAACAGAGGAAAGCAGGGCAAAATGCTCTGAGTAACAGTTTGGCTTGTTTACATCAGAAGAACCTGTATAAAGTAAATTCTCTTTATTAAGTCCTCAGATCTTTGGGCTGTTTATTCAGAAATAATCCATAACAAATTAAGCAAAACAGAAGTTTGTAGGCTGTGGAATAGCTTTTCAGGAAATATGAGCTGTTACTGGATACAGCAGCAGTAAGCCTTCCTAAGAGACAAACTTCTTTATGGTACATACCTTTCTGATCAGAGCCATAAAGAGAGACATAATTTTAAGGTTACAAATTAATTATTTTAGATATTAAAAGTATATGTCCTAAAATTATATATTAAATATATATTTATAGTTCATCACACTTGACAGGTGAAAGATTGTAGATACATACATTCAGTTGCATAGTTGAAAAAGATGTATAAAAGAGAAGGAAAAACAGATCAACTGTGAATAACAGTAAATTGGGAGATATTGGAGAAGAAGCTGAAGGGTCTTAGAATAAAAAAGAAGGTAAATTAAAAGTCATAAAGGAGTTTGCAGATAAAAATGAAACCAGGAGAAAGGCAGGATGAAGGCAGAAGTGTCTGCATGAATCATGAGTAATGGAAAGAGTGGACAGAATATATGGGAATATGTGATTGGAAAAAAGGGCGGGGGTTGACAATATTAGGAAGCTTTCAGGAATCTGGGCAGAGGTGTAAAGAAACAGGAAGATTTAGGAAGCTTTCAGTTTTTAAAATGTAAACTTAACTGAAAGAAGTCTTAACATCCCAGAATCCATATAGGCCATTTAGGACTCCATACAATCCTAGCAAAGGGCAGATTATTTTGCTCAGTTTGCATGCAGGCCTATGTGGAAGCAACGTATTAAGGAATCGCAGGAGGGTTCTCAGCAGATTTGGAGCAGGAATAGAAGCTGTACATTGGAATGCAATGGTTTAATTGTTTATGGTTGGGCTGTTGCAGAAATCCTAGATTATAAAAATACCTGTCACTGAAAGATACTTGCAATGAATTTTCTTGTAGGTGACAAAATTGAGCTAAAATATCTGACAGTATCCTAACACTTCAGTTGAAGCAGGCTAAAAAAAGAATGTGCCTTACAATGTTCTAGAGGCAGTTGCTTCTTTGTTTCTTTCTCAAATCCCTGTGCAAGAGTAAAGACTGAAAAGCAGAAATGCCTTGGAGTATTTGCACCAGAAGTGGTCAGCAGAAGGTGCGCACAGAAGGAGCAGTCAGAAGAGAAAAGGATATTTGTTTCTTGCACTAAGTATGGAAGGCTGTATTAGTTTCCACCATTATCAATAGCAAGCTTAAGTGGACAGATATTTTTGAAAGTGAAGGGCAAAAGTACAGCTATTCAGAGACAGAGGGTACTAGAAATAGAGGCTGGAGGAAAATTAGGAGAACAGTTTGGAATAGAAGAAATGGGGTAGCTAGGTGGTACATGAACTGTTAAGGAATGATGAATTAGAAAATATGGGTAAGAGGCAAGAGGATCGAAGTGGGAATCAGAAAATTGGTGGAAATGGAGAGAAGAGAAAAACAGAATGGTCATGGAACGGTGAAAGTGAATGAAAAGTAACTATAGGGAGTTAAGGCACAGAAGAGAGAGAATAAGCAAAGATGTTATAATTATTGCATGTAAGAATAAACAATGTTATGCTCTGCGTGATCCCCAAAAGGACTGTCACAGAGCATAGTCTGTGATGTCTCCTAAAAATCCTTACTGTCTGCTCAAAGGAAAGCCTGCTAGGACTTCACATCACAGAGACTTTTCCATGCCTGAAGTAGAAGAGGCTAGGCAAATCCAGAGAGTATCCATGGATTAAGAGGAGCACGTATAATAATGTACCGTCAAACAGTTCCAGTCTGCATACTTTCCTATGTACATTTGTAGATACCACTCCTGCTTCTGGCATCTTCCTCTGCTGTGTTTTGATTTCCAGGGAATCCATTCCTGCAGTGTAGCTGTAGGATGGCCCCTGGTTTTCACCAGAACTAATCTCCGGTTAGTTATGGTTAACTCTTCTTGTCTGCTGTCCCAGCTCCTGTCCTCTGGGATTCTCCTACTAGTATTTGTGTCTCAGGTACCCAACCACATGGTTATGTGCACTTGGAAACAGAGGGAAGGGGTTGATTTTCGTACAGAGAAGTGGAGCTAGCATAGAGAGCAACAGTTTTGACACAAGCTGAACACATCTTTCTGTTTCAGTTTTTTGACTCCCAGTAGCATATTTAACTAAGCTAATGTTATTAAAGTTATTAAAACTAAAACAAGGCGTGGGCTCTGAAAACTTCCCTGCAAGATACAGAGCTGTGCTACATATGCAGGAAGAGCTTTTGTAATTCCAGTCTCAGAGAGGGGAAAAATGGAGCTGTGTACAACTGATGTATATCGATGCGTGACCTTGATACTTTCATTGCCAACAACCAAAGTTTGCAGGCAGCATGTTTTGTGGAGAATATTTGAAGTAAGATTGGAAGAACAATCAACTGAGAAACAGAAACCTTGACTGTATTGTGATAAAAACAAGCACTAACACCTGCTGTGAGTCTAAAGCCTTTAATTGTGTTTTTCTGAAAGATAAAAACTCCCCAAACTATCCAGTATCTGAAATAACTTTCAGTATAATAGCAAAGAGTAAGCAAATGCTATGCCTTTCATTTACCAATTGACTTTACATTTTTGAGAGACTTTGCTCAAGAGTAGTAGGTGCATGATGCAGTATAGGTTTGTAACAATCTATGTAACATGCTAATCCCTTGCTAAGAAATTAATTGACATAAGAAGACTGTAGCACCTTTATGATTTCTCTTGAATGAGTAACATGTAGTGGTGAAAGATATGTATGGTACTAGCTCAGAGATTGCTAGAGGAAATCTCCAATGGTATTTGCATATAATAACCTGAAATTCTGTCTTAATGCTGACATGTAGAGTTAAGATTTACTATTGGGGTCCTGACCTAAGACACCTGATATTTATCCTGAATACAAAGTGGATTTTTTTTAACCATTTAATGTTTCTGGAGACAGTTTCCATGTGTTTTCCATGTTACTCAGTTAGTTCAGCTCTGAAATGTGCTGCTCAATGGCATTGAAGTATGTTGTTCTGATTTGTTCCATTTGCAGGTGAGGAAATAGATCTTCTAATTAACCAGCCAGAAATTCAGCGCTGGAACCAGAAATAAAGTTAGTTCTTTCTAATTTGTGTCAAGAGGAATAAAGACTTTGCAGACTACATTCTGCCTTCATGGCAAATCTTGTCTTCTAACTACAGTTGAATAGGGTGGTATTCGTAAGCATTTGAAATGAACAGTGAAGGTTCTCTGAAGGAAATGCTCTGTGGATTATATAAAGAGTTTAGGTTCCTAACTGTGGAGACAGTAGCTTAACAAAGATAGTGTGAATATTTCTGTTTTGGTTCAGACCAGCTGCAGATGGGACACCATCAAATATATTGTTTAAACAGGCTATAAAAACAGAGCCTTGCTAAATCTAAGCATTGTGATGATTCCAGCGACCTCACTGAAACAAGTTATTTTTGGCAGGAAACAAAGAAGATAGGACTTGGGATCTGCACTGAGAACCTAATTTTCTGTTTATTTAGGGAACAGGAAATGAGAAGCAACGTTACAACTCAGGATAAAGCTAGCACAAAACAATGAGGATGAAGAACTAAGATAAAACTGACCTCTCTTCAGGGGAAGAAATCAGGCTGATAGATGTGTCTGGATGACTTGGTGGAGAAGAGATGATAGGAAAGTTTGTTTTTGTTTTGGATTGGATTGTTGTCTGGAAAAGGCAACCAGTGAGGTCCTTGCGGGGGAGTTTTGTTTAGCTCTCTTACCCATATTTTCTATATAACATCTTGTACTTTCTGAGGTCCCTTTTTAAAGCATTGTTCCAGATAACATTTATAGTCCTGTCACCTAGTGTTTGGAAACCCTGTGTGAAATTTTGATAGTAATGAAACGCCTCTTGTTAATTTAAAATACAATGATAATTAAGTTTATAAATTTCCAATATTCTGCGCTATTGAATGTTCTTAAACTAATCCATTAGTAAGGATGAAAGAACTGTGATTCTGTGATCTATGCAATGTTTTCACTGCTATTTCAGCACCAGTACTGAATTTGTAACCAGGAGAACTGAAGTTATGAAATTAACTTCGAAGTAGAGCAAAAGGCTAAGGAACATAGAATTTGAAAATGGATCTTGACAAATTCAAGGAAGGAGTTATGTGGCTGGCTAGGATGTTCTTGAATATTTTAAATGGATTAGGAGGAGTTGTTAAACTGAGTGTGTTTTATTTTTAATGAATTATCTATTAGTTGAGGATTGCCACTAATTACCTGAAGGATCGAAGAAGGATTCTTTCCCCTGTCTCTCCCTCAAGCATTCTTATTTTTTCATAATTACATTTGTTGTTTCTTTGGTTTATCTTTGCTGGGAACTAAAGATGGAAGTCTGAACATGCTATACTATCATTCCTATGGGAAATTTTCAGGATCCTGTTTGTGTTTTCCACCCATTCTTGGCAATGCCATCTGGCTTGCAGTTGCCAGATTTGAAAGGAGTAAGGAATTCTTTTCTCCCCCCATCCTCTCATCCTTGTTTACACTGGCAGAGGCTGTTGGGATTTTTATTTTTCTGTGCTCTTCTGTTTTATGGAGTAAAGTTCACTTCCTGGGCTTAGTTCAACTGCTTCACTGTAACTCCCTGACAGTGCAAGACCTATAGTGCTGCTAAATACGCTTGCTCTTTATTTCTGTGTGATGTTTGAGGGTTTTTTTTTTTCATCTTTTATACTGAAGATATACATTACAAGCTGTCAGTGTTTTTCAGCTGCTGTGTATGTATGTATGGGCAGAATGGGCGTTGATGTTAAATTTTAATTTAACATCTACTACATATGTTTAGGACTTCAGGGAAAACTCAACTCGGTGGTCAAGGTAGTCCCTCCCATAATTTAGGCTCCTTTTCTGCTAGGAAATATCTCTGCCACAGTCATACAAGCAGCAAAATCAATATTGTGCTTTAATCCTGAATGCATTTAAAATTTTGCTTTGAAAAATCTGACATTTTAGGCTATTTCTTTGCTATGCAATACTGTAGGCTGTACACCCTCAATCCGGTTTATATGATTGCACCAGTAATAGAATGGAACTGTTTAAAGTCAGATTTCTCAGTAAAGGAACTAGAGTTCCAGTGAGAAAATACATGAGGATCAGTGATCTTAAAACTATTGCCCAAAAGGCTTTCAAAATCTAATAATCCTAACATTTTTACTTTTCAAGAAGATCAAAGCACTCCGAGCCTTTCAAATACCTGTGTGATTTAGAAAGCAAGGATTAATATGCAAACGTGAAGGCTTTGAGCTAACTGAATATGAATTACTTTCTGAATATGCTACTATTGAGAAGTGTGAACATTAAGCACATTGGATATTACATAATTGATAAAAAATGGCTCAGTTAAAACAAGGGATTGCGTGACTGTTGATGAATGGCTTAAAGTCATATTGATTTCTTAACGGTCTCTGTCAGTATGTAGTTAATTTTTGAGATGTAAGGTGATATTAGGGTATTGGATAGGAGGTTGCAGAACACTATGGTAGTGTAATACCAGCTCTGCCAGTGTTGCTACATTCAAGCATAGTGCAATTTGGCAGGGGTGGGGGGAAGCAACTATTTTTTTGTGCTCTGCTTTCAGCAATTCTATTTATATTTTTATAATTTGCATGATTTCTCTTATAAAAGTCATAAACAGTATGATCTGTTAAACTTCTAATGTGCAGATGTGCTTGTTCAGGGACTGTGCTGAGACAGTGAATAGGAGAGACCACCTCTGTCATGCAGCTCTGAACAGGACACAAAGCTGGATTTATTCTTGCATGACATGAAATCCTAACTTTGCTCTGGCTTCCTGCAGCCACCACGTGGGACCTGGAAGCTGAGGAGAACCTGTGGTGCAGCACTAAAAATGTCTCAGTTCCAAAACCTAAATGAGAGAATGAGGCTTAGTTGATCACCAGCAAATATGAGCCTGGTGCTTAGTAAAATGGGGTCTTTAGTGACTGTGATACTTGCTTACTAAAAACAATAAACATTGATATGTTTCCAGACTGAAGAAACAGGACAAAATGAGCAGGAAGAACCTATGTTGCAGATCAGGTAGAACTGATTTCACTGCAGTTAAGTCACAGAGTAATTTCTGTTGAAAGGGATGCTTGGCATCTGAGAATTAGCAAGCTCCTCTCTAAAGAACTGGCAGACTTAACGAGGGAGCTAAAAATATGAATTATTGCAGTGTGATCTAGCGTGAAGATAGCTGCCAGTCATTGGCTAGCATGGAAGCGGCCCAGAGGGGCCATCTTAATGTAAAATGTATTTACACAGGATGCTTCAGAGCAGTAGCATATTTGCAAAGAGAAGACTATTACATCACACATCTGTTAGGTGAGTCAGACACATTGGTGAGCGCCAGCAGGGAAGAAAGGAACTAGGGATACTCAGGACCTGAGGACTGATGATCAGCCAAAAGGGAAGAGCCCATTTATATGAGGAGCAGTAGCACAAACTAACACCTGCATTGACAGAAGTTTAGGACCAAATTCTTGGGTCTCATGTGAGTGCGCAGGCATGCAGTGTGAGAGCAGAGACAGCAGAAGCAACAGTGTTGAATACTTGCTGAAATGGTAGAAGGGCAAAGCAGAACTGCAGTCCTACTGCCTGGGAGCACGGAGCCCACCTGAGAGAAAGCGCAGGGAGATAGAAGTTGCTTTCTTCAGTCTTACCAGAAGAGATGGATTAGGGGCAGGACAGAGTCAAATATTTCTCAGCCATTTCCCTGGCAAACCAGAGAAGTTGTTTTATTTGACTTGCCTACAGAAAGACCATACGTGAGCATTAATAGATGCATTACCTTAAACACGCTTGAACTAGAATCACTACAATACATTTTGCAAGTACAGCTTGCAGCAAGTATAGATTCTGTGTATAGATGCAGAAAAGGATGCAGTTCTTGAACCTGTTTTATTGCTTTTGTCTTTGATGATGTGACATTAGAAAGAAATGTGATACCATAGAAATATTTTTCTGTAATAAATGACTACATCAAAAGTATTTATAAGGTAAAGCTGAAAGATAAGTATGGACTCAGAGCAAGAAGACTCATCAGAGAAAATGTGTAGCAGATGTTTAATGTATACTATGATGTGACAGACATTTTTCTTGTTTCCTATTTCAAAATATATGAATAAAATAACATATGCTGAATCAGGTAAGAATAAACTGCTAGTGCTATACAGCTGTCCTTGCTGAAGGATAGCCTTTATCTCACATAATTACATTTACAGTTGTATTACAATAGAGCTGTATACTAATGGGTTATTTGGTCATAAATCCAAAAGCCATACTGAGGCTATTATAATGTTGAGGGTGTCTGGCGTAAGTCTCCCTGGTGCACTTTCTGGTCGCCATCTGGAAGGAAGCCAACTAGATGCAAATCAGCTGTTGTGGGAATAAGAGCCTAATGTGTGTAGGGGTCACACTCCAATGTAAAATATGTATGGATTTATCAGTGGGAGTCATTACCAACATACCTTACTGCTTCTTTTTTGCTTTATTGTGTATATTAGCTCAAGTGGAAAATCAAGTGACAGATTAATGCTATGCATTTGCAAAACCCCTTTGAGAGGAGCAGACGCTGTTGCCCATAAATTTAAACCTTTGAAGAAGTTAAAATGGGTGAAGGTGAAACAAATATTATTGTGCTTATCAACATACTACTGCACTCTACAGGGCTTGATTCTCTTCCCCCTTGAAGTCAATTGCAAAGCTTCTATTAACAATCGGCGCAGGCTTGGCCTATTTCTGATCTATAGAGGGGCTACACAGAGAGCTCTTCAGTGTTTCGATTAAGTACAGAAAGAGAAATTTAAAAAAACCCAAAACACCACAAACAACCTACATGTTATTTCCAAAGCATGGTACTGAAATCTATTTTAGAATTAAAAAGGGGCTAGGGAGAGGGTTGTTGATATTCTGTTTATTGCTGCAAAATAAGTCATCTAGTGGGGAGGGGTGAGTTTTGATAGCTGGCCTTGGTGCACTGTTACCATGGTGAGTTGCAAACAATTCCTGTCTGGATTCTGGTGGTTTTGTGCACTTGCTAAAGTTAACGCTGTTACTGAGTGCATTATTTAGTTCAGATTTCCTGGCTTATAACTTGCTCGTTGCAGAATTCTGGCACTAAAGTTTCAGTCTCTGAATGGTTGGCTCCTGATAAAGCAGTTTGAGGTGGTGTCCTATCCTTAAATAAGCATCCTCTGGAAGGTGTGAAATGTACCAAATACGGGAAATGGAAAAAAGCCTCTGGCATTCCATGAGATTTTTGAGTGTTCCTGACTGAGTGTTTGCCAAGGCTCATTCAAAATAAATCAGATGGGTTACTTTTTAATAGTTCATGGGCAGTGACCCATATAAGAAAAACTTCTTAAGAAATCATCAGTGTTTCGTTTAAAATTTAAGTACTTCACTTGTGTTACTTATCTTAAAGAATTTTTGGAAAGGGACCTGCTACAAACAGATTATTAAGCACATTGTAAATTTATATTTGCTGCCTTCTTGCTATCAGTTAACTGTTTCAGGTGGG
This sequence comes from Gymnogyps californianus, assembly GCF_018139145.2. Taxonomy (NCBI): domain Eukaryota; kingdom Metazoa; phylum Chordata; class Aves; order Accipitriformes; family Cathartidae; genus Gymnogyps; species Gymnogyps californianus. The sequence continues at coordinate 11,450,237 of NC_059475.1, forward strand.
ACAGACCAACCTGGTAAGGTTTGAGCTTCTGTTGTTGGAGAGAGGAACCAGGATATGACCTGAAGGGCATTAATCCACAAAGATGCAAATAAACATGGAAAATGGGAGCTGTCCATACAAGGACAAAAACTGGAAGCAATGAACTCTAATGTTTATCTGTTCTAGGACTGGAAGCAGGCCGACAGAACAAAAATCTAATTTGGAAAACGGCTGGTCACATCTCAGATTCTGGGTTAATGTACAGACCTTAATCTCTAAGAGAAATCTGGAAGTCAGCCCTGAAGCCAGCTATACAGGCTGGCTGGATATCCAGCCTGTAAATGCAGTGGAGTTGCAAATAGTAGTGAACTTTATAGAGCTGTTTAGTTTTGGTTTATTGTTGGTGGATTTTTTACTGTCCTTGCAGATGGAAGAACAATAAATAAGTCATCCTGTTCGTTATGCAGGACGTTATGTGTCACTTGGACTTGGAGAAGTGCTGGATTTGAGACAGATCCGTGGAAGGATCTGCTTTGTCTCACTGTGCTCCCTTTGGTTTCACCTGCCCCCATGGCAGTGTGGAAAAAATGAGTTCTGACTCCGATGTTTGTATGGCTCAGGTTGGAAATGGATTAATGACAGACTGCAGTAATTGGCTCTTTAGGACTTGAAAGTGGGAAGGAAACAAACAACAGTTTGTCACCAAAGTTCATGGCTAGATAGGCTCTTGATATGGTGAGGAAGCAGATATGTAAGTGAAGCAGTACATCCTCATTGTATATAACATTGTCTGGATAGATGGCTCTTCAATTGTATGTCCTACATTATTGTAGGCAAGGAAGTCCTGAATTCAGATTTTCATATCTTAATATGATATAGAACGGTGTAGGTTTTTTCTTACTTTTTTCTAGGCAAGAGTGCACATGTTCTCCCAGAGTAAAATATTTAGGATATTGTAAATAACTACTCAGCAATGCATAGTTGTTTGCATTAAAATGGAACTATGAGAATAATGAATGTTGACTTGGAATTGCAGCCAGTATGGTAATGAAATAAGGCCCCATGAGATACAAGTAATTTGCAAATTGAGGTTGTTTTCAATTAAATAATGATCTCCCTGGCTGATCTGAGGAAAGGGGCATGTCAGTCAATCAAGTAGGAAGAAGGACTTTTAAACAAATGTAAACTAACATAAATGTTAAATTATGGATTCATTCCATACGTACATAGTAGTAAATCCTCACTAGTAGACAGCTGTCAAGACTGCCTAGAAAACTTTGGTTATAAGGAAGTCTCTATAGGCTCGATTTCCTTTTTTTTGCTACAACATTTATCTTAAATGTGATCATTCTCCTGCTTTTGTTCTACTTTTGGGAAAGCTATAGGTAATTCTTTTTGTGTAAATTCCAACAATACATCAGTTTATCACAATGCTTGTGTTAGTCAGATATACTTGTAATTACTACAAGTTATTCAGATGCTAAATAGGTGCATGTATTGGGCAGCTTCTAGATCAGTTTTGACTTTCTTAACTAGAGCCTTACAAAAGAGTAGGCATAAGTAATATTTGAAAGAAGATTCATCCAGTGTATCCCTAGAGTTTTAGTAAATGAGTATTTTTACCTGAAGGAGATGTGGGAGAATCAAAATGCATCACAAACCTCTGTGAACCAAGAGAGTGTTTCTCCCCTTCTGTATAATCCTGGTTGTGTTCTGCTGTGGAGTTTTAAGCCAATGTTTGTTGCCACTGGGTTTCCTCTGGCAGAAGATTTGACCAGGGATCTGTATAACTATAGAGCATCTGGTCTGTTTCTTTACCTCCCTTAATTAAAATCAGATCTATTTGTTAGAAAACATTGTGGAAAACCTAGAGGCACCAAGTGGGAGCCTCCAATACAGAAACTCACTGCAACCCTCTGGAAACTTTGAAGCTCAAAACAATGAAAATCTCTGCAGCTATGGCAAAGCAGAGTATCAAAGAATAGCAAAGTCACCCTGACAGGTCAGTAATCTGCAAGTAGATACAAACAGAACCTGAATTCTCTTATTGTGCCAACTGGGTCCAGTAAAGTGTTTTATTTTCTAAATAGAAATTTATCCCATGATGTGGTTGATCAAATATACCTGTCAAAAAGCTACTCAAACAAGAAGTACTTAGCTATCCTTTTTCAGTAACTGTGGCTTTTGCAAAATTTCTGTTCTGTCTACATTTTTCCCTAAGTATGACATCATATTAATGGTAAAAAATTTGGTTGAATGAGAGCGCTACAAAACTGTCTGAGTGTATAGTATGGATTCCATAAGCCCTTAGTGAATAGAACTTGAATTTGGCTTCCTGCTAAAACACACCAGTCTCTCCATAACTGTAGAAATGCTGATATAAGTTTGCTAGCCTTGACTTCTCGCTGCCTCACTATTTATGGAGTTACTTATGCCTCCAAACAGAGTGTTTAAAATGCTGCTAAATCAGAACACCTGTTTGGCCACACCGGTGGTAGCATGGAGGCAAGTAACTTTATAGGTGTGACAGTGGAGCATGGGGCTGTAATCCTTTTTTCAGTAAGGACATTACATTGTAGAATTGCCTGTGAATTACTTGAAGATGGCTTAACGTTACCTCTTCTTTGTACAATATCAAGTCAGATATCTGGCACTGGCTGGGTGTCCCCTGCAAGGCTGCTCTCCGTTCCAGTGGTTCTCCTGTGCAACTGGCTGTAAACGGGACGTGATGTTTCTTCACACACCTTTTCTCTTGGCATTGAACACTATAGCTGAGAAGTGCAGGTGGAAGAGGAATTTGCTCCTTGCCAGAGGAAGCTCCAAAATGGAAAAAGGCTGAGCTAGGTGATTCACAGGGAGTTTTATTTTGGTTTTTGTTTGTTTGTTTTCCCTGAACGGCTGCCGTCATTATGTGAGAGTCCAGGGTCAGAGTACTGAACCCGCTGTTCCTGCTCAAGGTGGACCTAGCCTGGGATTACAGTGTTCTCCTCATGATAGTTTGAAGTTGCAGATTTATGATCTCTCTCTTTCCTTTAGACTTCTGTTCTTTGAAAACTGATCATAAAGCAAGAACATTAACTGAAAATTAGTGGGTTTGGAGTATTTTCTTGAATCAGTATCTGAACGGTAAAGCTGAGGGGCTGGTATGTCACGTGTTTGACTGGTCACTTCAGTTTGAAGTGAGTATGATATCACTGAGTATGATATAAATTAGGGTTATGGCTGAACTGTGGAGAGTTAAGGAAAAATTCAGTTAAACTTCAAACATTTTTTTCTCTCTGCATATGAATGTGTATATTCTTTAAATATTAACTAGATGTTCTGTATTATAGTAGTCAAGGATGATTGTTGCTAACCATTCATCTTTTGCTTCCTTTCCTATATATAAGAAACAATTGCTATAGCTACATTTTAAATTATTAATCTGAGACTAGATGGCCACACAGTTCTTTTTCCTCTCTCATGCCTGAGCTTCATAGCCTGACAGAAAGACAGGTGGCCTAGAACTACTGTGATGAAGGAAGCATAATCAGGGGCGAGGGGTCAGTTACAGTGAAATTAGATAGACAAATAACCACGGGTTCAAGGATATGCTTAAATGAACAGCATAGTTTGTACTATCTGTTGGCAGTTATTTTAAGATGCATAAAATGCTGAGTTCACAATGTCCTAATTTTGCAGGGATAGGCTGTATAGACCATAAATCCTATGCACACTATTGAAAAGGGTCAGAATCTGATTTACAGGTCTGATTCAAAGCTTGCTGAGGTCAATGGAAATCTCTCTGTTAAGTTTAGTAGGGTTTGGATCGTATCTTTAAAAAAAAAAAAGTGCTGAGAGAGTGCTAAGATTAAATGAGAGAAGTAAAAGTTATCCCAGGATACATCCACTTTTGGTACATCTATCATTGAAACAGGAAAAAACAGTTTATAAGAGTGATAGACTATCTCTTACAGTTCCATTTTAACTTTATTTCAAAATACAGTGAGACTAATGAGTGAAGATGTGAGACTATTCATTACCTGCTGTTGTACAATAAATGGAGGTGCATGTTTGCCCCAGGGATCTGCATGAATAGTAGATTTGGGAGGACATTCCCTGCAAGAATGTCCTTTCCAGTACAGAATAAACCAAAAGTGCTGTCGGAGTTATTTAGCCCATTGAATATACAATCCTGTAGCTATCCTCTGGCTAAAAACATGGGATTACATTTTCTGGTGATGAAAATGCATGCCGCTCCACTGACACTAGTGAGCCGTATCATCACATTCTGCAAAGAACTTGGTCTGTTTTTATTTGCTGCTGTTGTTTAGTTGTAAAGGTCCCGCTCGGGACTTGGGCTTATTTGTCATACATGCTGAAGAAAACAAATGGTAAGATGAATGCGGTGAAAGGCACTGTACGAAATAATCATTAATGCTAGTCTGCATCAGCTTGCCTTACAAAAGAAAAGTGGTCCTTAAATCAAGCACCAGAAATAAGATCCTTTTAAAAGAAGGAAAAATAGTCAATTTTGTGTTTCCTCTTTTGCAGCAAAATATAAATTTTAATGCTCCTATAATCTCAGGCCAAGACAGACTTTTGTAAGTAAAATGGGACATAAGTGCATTTAGTTCTGCTGTTAGTAAAAGTAAATTGTGTAGCTGTCAAGTTGTGGCACGTCTGTGAAGTGCTGAGTAAAACCATTGCTGGGAGTGATGAAATTAGTGTGCCAAAGGAGAGGGAAGAATGCAGATCCATCAAGTGAACCTGTTAAAATTTTGAAGCAAGTTTAAAACAGTATAGATGCCTTGACCATCTGCTGAGGAGTATGTGTGGACATAATTGCACAGAACAACTGTCATTTCATTTTTTAAAAAACCACCTCATTTTACAGGAAGTGTGCAGCCAAAGGAAGCAGCTTCTCCCTCCCTCCAAAGCCCATGTCCTTGAAATAGCTGTATGTTCTTTGTTTAACACTCAGTTCCAAACGATCTGATTTATTCATGGCTCTTCTGTTGTGTGTAAGGATTTACATCTAGCCTGTCCTTTAGAAGAAGTTGGAGCCTCTTGCAGTTTAGCATGCCTGAACAGTACATCAGAGTTTATCACAAAAGTACTGAGATACTCTTAACTGTCATGATGCTCCCAGGGCTTTGTTCTTGTGGCTTATATCACTAGAACCTTTGGCAGAATTATATCTTTGCATTACGTGGCTGCTTGTCCATTATTTTTATTACAGAAAAAGAGAGTGTGAGCTTAGATCATGGGAGTATCACTATCCATTTCAGTGCATGTCAGAGCTGTAGAAGCCACAGAGATGTATTGGTAAACAGGTGAGATTTAATAGAAGCTAATGAAGGCAGTGGACATTTTCTTATGCTCAAGTATGCCTTAATGGACAATTTAAAGTATTTAAATTCACCAGTGGTTGCAGTAAATTTCAACCACCATTTTAAAGGAGGGATTTTTCACTCCAGCTTCCTAAGCACAGACACAGTTTTAGGTGGAAGCTCAATTTTATGTGGTAGGAGTAAAAAGTAAATATCCCATGACTGGCCTCTGTCAAGTGATTAAATGTTTCTGAGCGTGGAGCATTGCTGTGAATTGTTCCCAGTTGCTGGGTTTGTCATAGTGCCTTCGCTTATTTATGATTTATATAATGAAAAAACTAGAGAGATGTGGGTAAGTAGGTAAAATAGTATTGTTTGTCTCACACAGACATTTTTGCATCTACGTTTTACATTTCTGTTACTTGGGTGATGACTTTTGGTCTCTGTATTTTTCTTTCTTTTGGAATAGAACATGTATTTGCAGAGACTGATGTTTTTCAAAAGTAGATCCATTGTAAGCATAGGAAATCAATAAAAAAAAAAATGTTTAGAGAAAAATGATACAGCTGAAGAAAGTGTCTGGGATCACCCTGAGAGAAATGTTTAGGGTTTTTTTTTATTTTACTGTCTTAGCAGTTTTTGCTAGTGTTACTTTAGCCATATGATTTTATCAATTTGACTTCAGCTTACTAAAATAGAAATATATATAGATAGATACATAAATTCTAAAGTCATCAAAGTGTTTCTCCCAAGATTCAAAAGTGAGTCAAGAAGCCAATGACCTAAGGCTCCTTTTTTCTCATAGTTTTCTTTTCGTTACGTTATTTGTGTAGGCATTGTCTTTTTGCAGCTGGCTTTTTAAAAGCTGAATTATTTTAATTCCTTCTGAAACAATGAAAACTGATTTAAATATTGTATATATAATATTATTATTGCTTTTTTGATCTTACTGAATTAACATTTTATGTAATATGCTAAAGGAAGAGAAACAGTGAATGCAGAAAAAATTATAGTCAGACTTGTTTTCCATGCAGATGTCTCATAATACTAGTGACATGGGCCCTTGTAACACGAGGCTAGTTCCAATATTTGAGCTTTCTCTTCAGAGGTTTTTTTAATGACAGTGCTCTTTTAGGAAGGAAAGGAGCAACGTTTGTTTCCTTTGCACCACATTTGTGGCTGCATTGTAAATATAAACTAGCTCTTGGTGAGATCTGCTGGCCTTTGTCCTCAGATCTGTGGGATGCAACAGGTAAGCTTTTAAGGTAATAGGCAGGTTTTTACCATGTGAATGAAGCTTTCTGTTTCTCCAAAACCCTTCCAACCACGGAAACTTTCCAGTAGGTATCTGGAAAGCCAAAGTAAGCAACTGCAATTCCTGCAGAAGATAGTACAGAAATGAGAAAAATAGAAAATAAAAATCACTACTGGCTCTCCGGTAAAGCCAATGTTCATTGATTCAGCCACTTGAATATCTGGCTGTCACTTTATGCACCTTTGTTGAACATGTAGATCTGCAGAGTCCACATTGAGCACTGCTTAACTGTGAGGATATGTTTTCCTTGTGACTGTTCCCAAGGCACTTGAAGTGCGTCAGAAGTGTTGGCATGCTCACTTACGAGCTCTGGTCATTCCTGCTGGGGATATTTAAAAGGTTATTTTTCCCAGCTCTTCACCAGAAGCTGCTGGGAGCCTGTGCAGCTCAGGTGGCAGAAGGGCCGTGTGTGGGCTTCTGGGCTGCTGCCATTCCTAGCCTGAATAATTAAGTTAGACCACCACTGATGATCTTGTATATTAAAATATTGATCTGGGAGCTGCAACAGTTGGGAGATCAAATTTTCACAGCCCCTGTGAAGCTGAAGTGATGCAGAGATCACTGTTCCCAATTATGTCAGCTAAAACAGAAGGACTGCAAATTGGTGCCACAGATCAAAAATGTTTCTTTTGAGCGTCAGAGCAAGATTCATGAAGAACTGCTCTCTTAAGGAAGCTCAATCCATGAATTCTTAAGAAGACTGGGCTGCTGAGAGCTGGGGCTTTGCTACTTGAGGCATTATGCTCTACAAACAGATGCTCAGACTGGTACAAGTTTGGAGATAGCTTGAGACTGGTACAAGTTTGGAGATAGCTTGTGACTGTCCCTCCTGTTGAATTTTAGTCGAGCGACAGTAATCTGCCTTTCCTCCTCCTCTATGAGTTAAATGTAGTGTAAGTAACTGACTTGAATATTGTGAGTTTTTTGTTCTCTGAATTCTCTGAGTTTAGAAGTTGGATGCAGTGACACTGTTGCTGCTGGAGACATTAAACAGTGAGTAAAATGGAGAATCCTTAGTGACGTGATGCACAGAGCACTGTGGAAACAAAGGATCCCTATGGGATGACTCGTGTAATGCTTCCTCTGTGAACTTTTCCAAGGAAATGGAATTAGTATGAAACTGTTTTGGAAAAAAATATTTTATAAATTAATTTTAATGTGCGTCATCCTTGCAAATCAATAAAACATAGAAAAGCTTGCCTGTAGGGTCTGTTACATCATACTTACACATAGTAATGTATTAAATGAAGCTAAAATAATCTACAAAGATGTCTGTGACATATTTAATCTTATTTAACATTAAGGAAAATTGTAGAAGGAAGTGCAAAAATCTCTTTTTATACTGAAAATCTTGAGACAAATTTGCCTACATGTATAAACAGTCTCTGGGGTCTTGGGGGAGAAATAGTTTGAATCCTCCCTCTTTTCACTTTCTGCTTTGTACATCTCCATTCTTCTATTCATACACACTCATTGCTTAAAGATCATTTGTATGCCATTTAAAACTGGTCATTTAGTTGCACGTGGATTGCTGTAGGAGAGGGATGTTTGGAATTTGTGTTAAGCATTGAAAGAGGTTTGATAAGGATCTTGATTTATTAATTATGTTGTCAATATTTTTTGTGAAAATGGGAATTTTTCAAGAGGTTTTACTAAAAACAGTTTTCCCAGTTCTTGAACAGCTCCAAATACCACATTTGTAGTTCACAACATACCTAGGGTTATAAGGAAATGTATTTCATGCTTGAAATACTCTGTGTCACCATGTGCAGAGCCAGATGCAGCCCCAGTCTAAATGGGAAAATAGGTACCCACATCTGTATCTGATGCTGTGAGCACAGGCAGCACTCCTTGATGGCAAGGAAGAGGATGGAAAGTTTGCCTGTAACACCCTCAGGGAAGTTTCTGCCTGACCGTATCGCTCAGTCATGGGCTAGGTTGGAGATACATCTTCATTTCTGACTTCCAGATTGCATGTTGTTTTTTAAATAGTTAGGCAGTTAGTTCGTATTTTATAGCTTTTTTTCATTTACTTTCTTTCTGAAAACCCTTTCCAATGCCAAAATGAGCTCACTTATGTTTTCAGTCCTCATTCTTTAGATTCCTAGAGTACCATCTTTATTAAAAAACAGAAAATATACTTTGGAAAGGTCTGCTCTGATTCTTAGCAGCAAAGATCTCTTACGCAGACTGTATGTCAACTGCTTAATAAGGGCTTTTTATACTGTCTCCAGACATTATTTGCTGGTCACCCTTGGAGATACAGCACCAGCTGGACTGTAATTCAAATATCGTACATAAATTGTGTTTCTGGTTCTAAGATACATCTTCTCAATTCTTCCATTCCCAGTATAGAAGCAGGGAGGAAGCCTTTCAGTCTGATCCAACATAATTTAAAAAAAAAATCTTTCACGAGTCACTGTCCAGAATTATTTCAGTTTTCTTTGTACTGCTGATGGTGACCAAAATCTGTGTCAAGACGTGCCCTTTTTTTCCCTTCTGGTTAAAAGTGTATTTAAAGACCATGTTTAATACGTCAATGTGTTCTGTATTTATAGCTGTTAACTATGGCATCATTCCAAGTTCTATTTTAGGACAACTTTTGTCCAGTTTCTATGTGGTGCTCTATTTTTTTTTCCCCCAGTGAGATGGGGGCTTCTGTTTCTCTGCTGGTATTGTAAGTCTTATTTTAAGCTTCCTGTAAAAGCTCAGAAGATGTATCTTTATCATTATGGTGATTATCTGACATTGTTGAATCTTTTAGTGTTTAGAAGGTAAAGCTGCTCATCAGGCTTTTTGGTCTAAACCTTCCTCTTCTCATATTGATCTTTTAAGAAATGATACCTTGCTTCTCCAATTGTTTCTAGTATTTTGGTATTTCACTGGGATGTTTGGTTTTTATTTTTTATCCCAGATTTCCCAGGAAGTAAAGATGACATTTTTATCTAAAATATATACCAGAAACTTGCTGATGAGGTTGTGGTATGTATGTTTGTGCCTTCCTACAGGGATTATTTTTGAGCTAGAGGTTTCCAGATCAAGTTACAGAATAGGCTCCAGATGGTCTGGAATCCTTCTTTAACGATCTATAGCTAATTAAACATTCAGCAAAAACTACTCTGTTTCTAAAACTGAGCACAGTCTTTCAGAAAAGCAGCATATTGATTTTTAGCTTTACTTTCCATAATTTATATCTTTTGTTTCATTACTTAGTGTTTTTCATTGCTGGTCCTTACATCTATTTTAGTAGTCTCTTTTATCCTGTAGTGCAAGGGCTGCTAGGCGCCTTGTATCTTACTTTTCAGTCAATAAAAGAAATTAATAATATCTTTGTGGGCTATAGCTTTTTGTTTTTCTAAGTTACTGTGAAGGGGAGAAGAGTAACATTGTGCTGTGGCCTACACTTGCAGTAATCTCTACTTGCCAATCGATATCATGGAACAAGAGAAAGGGAGGTGGATCTGTGCATTATGCTACGGAAGGTGAAGTAGATTGTGAAAACGGCATTCATTTACTCTCATGGGCCTGATTTTAGGGTAAAATATAATTAAGCTATATGCTGGCTTGGACTAAGCAGTGTCTTTTTTGTATCTGAATGCAAACAGAACAGTACAGTTAGTACAGGTAGTCTTTCTGACTACCTGTAGTCAGAGAGACATATCAAGGAATAAACACTTGCACTCATCTCTAAGGAGAGCAGATTCTGCTCCTTAATGAATAGGATCAAACCAGGGTTCCCAATGAGATTTTTCTGTCACACAGTCAAATCAGGATTAAGTATTATCCATTATTTATTAAACAGTGGAAGTTATTAAACAATGACTATTATTTATTCCACTCTGGAAGCATTGTTATAGAAGTGTTTCCTCACTATTCTAGAACTGAGGGGCCACGACTGTGAGAATATTTTTGTAGTGCAAAAATAGGCAAATATCAGTAAAAGTTAATAAACATTCTCTCCGCTTCTTACATGCCCAAAGATTGTTCATAGCACTATCCCTATTGTAACTCCTTGAACAAAGTTTGACTCAGATTAACTCTAGATCTGATTCAATAAAACATTTTCAGGCTTCTGTGACAGAGTTAGGACCATGCTTATTATATAAATTTGCTGATTAGAAGCCAGCGTATTCTTCAGTTCTTAAGATAAGCTTCAGAAACAGATATTGGATCCACATTATTTTGCAGTTTTTCCATAGGAATGGTTAGGTGAGTTAAGAAAATAGCTACTGAATGTCTTACAATGAAGTACTAATATTCAAAAGCCTGCAGAGTGATTGGTACATAGCACGCTGCTTCTGAAAACTCAGGTCTCTTCATGATATTTTGCTGAACGTTGAAACATGGTGTGCTCTGGGAATAACACGGTAGTTTTGGAACAACTTAGGTACACGATCATCCCTCTAAACATTACCTTAAGGCATTTTAGTAACACTTAGAAATTTTCTTACTACCAAGATTTCTGTTGAATAAGTGTCTGATACCAGTATGAACTATTTCTGCTGAACCATTATCAGGTGTTGTGATAGAGTTAGAAAATGGTACAGAAGGACACCACCATATCCAGAAAATCTTTGACACTAAGACAATTCTGCATCGCTGCCGCTGATGTTAATGGTGACATCAGCAGAGAGAGACAGCCTTAAATGAAAATAAAGGAGAGGAATTTTGAGGTTTGTCTCTTTTAGAACGCAATGTTCCCGGGACATCCGAATAACTTCTAGAAATATCAATAGGATCCCACTGGACCTACCTTTTTGGAAGAGTGCTTAAACATGTATTTGATTCCGAACACAATGTTACTGCTGGCTTCCCTTATACTGCCTGTCTTTCTGAAGTTAAGCATGTGTATTTGTGTTTTAAAGAAGTGAGGCTTAAAAAAAAATCCTGTGCAAGTCATTGAGATAGGTAGGTGCTGTCTTGAAAATATTTTTCATTCGCAGTTGATAACTGGACATAAATTGACCATAGCAGTCCAAGGCGTAAAGCTTTCACATTGTTACACGTATATTTACTCGGTTGTCAAGGTCAGATAAATCGCATTTTAAAAAATATTTATGAATTACTTTAAAAATGCCTTAATATATGAAAAATTATATCCCTTATAAATGTGAAAATAAAGTTGTGGGGTTTTTTTTAATAGTATTTTAGTTCTAGAGGCCTATGGGCCACTCTGTGGCAAAGAAAATAAGTTAGCTATCAAGACAGTCTCTTACAGGATCTGATTTAAAGTGTGTGAAAGTCACTGGGAGGCCTTCTGTTGACTTAGGAGTTCAGAGGCTACGTGCTGTTCTGGGACTTCTTTCAGGTTTGACTGTGAGAGCATATTTATTTAACTGGAGGAAAAGAGAAGTTTGAGAGTAACTGGCGGCAAATTCAGACATGTATAGAAATATGCAGTGTATTGTTTTCAGTGTAATTGAATGCAAGCTAGACTTTATAAAGTTTCTGGAGTGTTCAAGTTATGACATTGCAGTTGAGTTGCTTTTTAATTAAAAATTTAATGTACATAACATCTTAAAACTAGTTGGGTGAGATCTGAAAATTTATGACTCTTTAGCCTACAGCAAATTTTAATCACTGATCTCTGGAACAAATTCTGTTGTAAATAAAACATTGCAGGGACGTATTATGAAGGCAGAAAAACTTTTTCCTGTGGTACTGCACTACTAAAAGTTAAATAATCTTTTGTTTTTAATAAAATGGGTTTTCTCCCTACTCAAAGGAAATGTGTGAAGAACTTTCCATTGGATCGCAGAGTGCAGTCAGTGAATGGCTCTCTGGGATATGAAGTGCTGGAAAAGCATTCTGGGTACAGGCAAGCAAGGCAGGCTTCTCAGTTAATCTCTGGATGTTAGGAGCCAGCGCCCAGGATTTACTGCATCAAATACATGGTAAACATTGAGGAAGGACAGAACAGAGAAACAGCAGTACAATGTATTGGGTTGATTGTAATTGTCCAACTGTTTGTCTTTAGGAACCAGAAAGGGTATTTAAGAGCAGAAAGGAGGAATTTCACTTTTGTAATCTATCTTGTTTCCATCGTGGCCATACATGTCAAGAAAAACCATGATATTCAGGGGATTTGTGGGAAAAGAACAGAAATTGAAGCATCTCTCAGTCTCCAGGTCCCAGATAGGCCAGAGATAAAGCTAGGAGAGCTAGAACAACAGCTGTTAAAATAAAAAGGAGAGAGAGAAAGTTCTGAAACTGCCACTGAGAAGCCTGGTTCAACATGCTGCATTGCTTATCCAGTCCAGACCTAACTTATTGTTCATATTGATTGTAAAAGTAAATCAGCATCCTATATGTCTATGCACGTGTAATAACTGATTTCCACATACAGGCTTGCTCTTTTCTGTATACCTACAGGTGTACAAATACACTTTAGGTGTACAGTGATAGCTGATGTCCCAGTTTACAAATGGGATGTCTCCAGTATTTATTTTTAACCCTTATTACTAAAGGGGCTTATAAGAGAGATGGGGACAGACTTTTTAGTAGGGCCTGTTGCGATAGGACAAGGGGTAATGGTTTTAAACTAAAAGAGGGTAGATTCTGACTAGATATAAGGAAGAAATTTTGTACGATGAGGGTGGTGAAACAGTGGAACAGGTTGCCCAGAGAGGTTGCAGATGCCCCATCCCTGGAAACATTCAAGGTCAGGTTGGACGGGGCTCTGAGCAACCTGATCTAGTTGAAGATGTCCCTGCTCATTGCATTTAAAAGGGGTTTCAAATAAGAGAGTCTTTTAGAGATACTTAGCAATAATTAACTCCAAGACAAATTAATAGCATTGTTTATGCTGTCAGTGTGAACAGTGGGAAAGAAGACTGCGTAATCCCCAGATATCGCCAATAGAAATTTAGACTGTAGATTAGAAATGTAGATTATCCTGACCTGAGCCAGCCGTCTGCAGAAGAGCTGGCAGAAAGAATGGAGGGCATGGAAGATGAGGAGTATCTGTGCAATGAAACCCTGCTCTCTGATCTCACCATGGGAAGGGGCGGTCATGATTTAAGGCAGACAAAGGACGAGGTGACTGGCATCAGTGAAAACGAGAGGGACCTTTATCACAGCCAAAGCGTTGAGGAGTGCTGTTGTTAGCAGGATGACGATCCTGCTGTCATAGCGGAGAACGCTGGATTCCACTCTGAGAGCTGCAGTGAAGCAGAAGAGCCAACCCAAGAGGACCTGTCTGTCGAGCCTGAAAATGAAAATGCAGCACTGGAAAAGCAAAAAGCCAGTAACTCAGATGAAACAGGCATATGGAGAAAGTGCACCATGAAAGGACTTGAGTAATAAGGGCAATAGTGGATGTCATCTAGATGGTGAAGGTAGAGGTCATAAACTGTCATTTGTGTGTTTTTTGTTCCTGATAGACACTTCTCTGCGTTCATCTCCTTGTACCAATTTCATTCCCATGGTAACAATCAGTCACATCATCTACCTGAACTGGAAGCCAATGCCCTCTTTCCTGCAGTCTTGTCATGGCTTACCATGACATTGCCAACAGCGCTTTGTCCTTGCTTTTTAGAGACTGGTATCTTAGAGCAGATTATTCGGTTCAGATATTTGTGATTCTTTCCTTTCTGATTCTGAATAAACCATCCTTATTTTTGCCCTTTGTCATCCCAGAGTTAACCAAATGTTTCTTCTGACTTTCTCCAAAATACCTATTTGTGTGCTACCAGTTATGAAAATTAATCAAATCCATATATATTTATGAGATTATCAGAAAGCTGGAGGAGAAAGTATGCCTTCTTTCTCTTACCTGAATGTTAACTGATCAGCAGAACAGACCATATTCACACACGTGACTCTTTCTCAACTATGTCATTGCTGCTGTAAGCCCGAGAAACTGTTGTCACTACAGTCCACAAAATTCATACGCTACCCCAACCCACAGCCCGCTTGCCAGCTTATTGCATGCTGCAGGACCAGTAGCCTAATCTATGTTGTGTTCCAGGAAGAGCGTGAGCAAGACTGAAGTGTTATCAGTTCTTCTTTGTCTTTGCCATAGCTGTGGTGAAACTTCTTAGTCAAACTCCCAGATGAGCGCAGGAATCGGACCGTACTTTGTGTTAAAGAAGAACACTAAAAACATGCCCAGGTATTAAGAAAAAAAAAAAGCAGTGAGAAGGTTTGTCCTTAAAAGTAGAAAATAGGGCAAGGGTGAACCTCAGACTGAAAAGAAACCCTGCCACCTCCAGGCCCCAAGGACCTCCCTCGGTGGCCTCCGACAGACTCCTCGCGTGGCGCTGGCACAGCGGCCCAAAGAACACCAGGCCCTCTCCTCCCCTCTCCCTCGGGGCTCCATGCGGAGGAGATGGCACCTCCCCACGCTCCAGGGGCAGGGCAAGGGGACGGGGAAGAAGGGCCCACGCAACACTTGGCAATCAGCAATTCTTTTATGGAGTGCTGGGAGACCTTGGGCAGTCCGGCTACGCCTCCCTTTCCCGCCAGCGGGATGTCTGGAAGCTTCGCCCCCTCCCAGCCACTGTCAGGCATGGGGGGCTGCGCCACTTGCAGGGAGCTGGGTCGGTGGGGGGTCACCGAGGACTCCCGACCCTCCTGGAACACTGTTGCCACCATCTCATCCAGGGGAGCCCAGGCGCGGGACGAGGAGGGGGCTGGAGCCCAGGCACACGGGGGGAGGTGGAGGGCAGTCCCTGTGCCCAAGGGACAGCAGAAGGGCTCAGGTGAGTGATCCCCAGGAAAGGGGCCCTCAGCCCCCCCGACCCTGCTCCTTCTCCCAGATGAGGGCATCGTTCAGGCCACAGGCCCCCCAAATCCCAGAACAGCCATATTTGGCCACATGCATTGCCATCACGGTGGCCTGATGTCATGAGCTACCTCACTGCCATTTGTTCTGGACCCCATAAATACAGGGACCCTGGCAGCTGGCCCACAATTCGCTGAGCTTCGAGGCCCTCGGATTCTAAGGATGATTGGATCAGTGATGAGTGGTGTCCCTCAGGGGTCCATATTGGGACCAGTACTGTTTAATATCTTCATCAACGACATAGACAGTGGGATGGAGTGCACCCTCAGCAAATTTGCAGAGGACTCCAAGCTGAGTGGTGCAGTTGACACCCGAGGGATGGGATGCCATTCAGAGGGACCTGGACAAGCTTGAGAAGTGGACCCATGTGAACCTCGTGAAGTTCAACAAGGCCAAGTGCAGGTCCTGCACCTGGGTCAGGGCAACCTCTGCATCAAGACAGGCTGGGGGATGAAGGGATTGAGAGCAGCCCTGCTGAGAAGGACTTGGGGGTACTGGTGGACGAAAAACTGGACATGAGCTGGCAATGTGTGCTCACAGCCCAGAAAGCCAACCATATGCTGGGCTGCATCAAAAGAAGTGTGGCCAGCAGGTCGAGGGAGGTGATTCTGCCCCTCTACTCTGCTCTGGTGAGACCCCAGCTGGAGTACTGCTGCGTCCAGCTCTGGAGTCCTCAGCACAGGAAAGACATGGACCTGTTGGAGCAGGTCCAGAGGAGGGCCACAAAAATGATCAGAGGGATGGAACACCTCTCCTATGAGGAAAGGCTGAGAGAGTTGGGGTTGTTCAGCCTGGAGAAGAGAAGGCTCCGGGGAGACCTTATTGCGGCCTTTCAATACTTAAAGAGGGCTTATAAGAAAGATGGGGACAGACTTTTTAATAGGGCCTGTTGCGATAGGACAAGGGGTAATGGTTTTAAACTAAAAGAGGGTAGATTCTGACTAGATATAAGGAAGAAATTTTGTACGATGAGGGTGGTGAAACACTGGCACAGGTTGCCCAGAGAGGTGGTAGATGCCCCATCCCTGGAAACATTCAAGGTCAGGTTGGACGGGGCTCTGAGCAACCTGATCTAGTTGAAGATGTCCCTGCTCATTGCAGGGGGAGTTGGACTAGATGACCTTTAAAGGTCCCTTCCAACCCAAACTATTCTATGATTCTATGATTCTCATAGATAAACCCCACAGCAATACTTCAAAGTGTGTAGTTGCCGGAAAAATTGGTTGGATGTTCCTGCAATGTAAATGCTTAGCTATAAGTTAAGGATTTTAAGAGTTGGGCCTTAACTACTGTGAACCTGTAGGTCTTCCACGTGGTAGAAGTTCTACTGTAGTGTGAGTTAGCAGAACATATGTCTCCAAAATACAATAAATTTGTGCGGAAATACCTACAACTGTAACTCAGGTGAGTTTCAGTAAGGTAAGTGCATTCAAAAGGAAACAACAGAAAAGCAACTTCTTGGATAAGTGCTTAAATTAGTTTTGCTTGCCAGAAGTCATTAATTGCACCAGACTTTATTATCAGGCGGTCCACATTTGCTTCATGTTTATATTTGTACTATGTTTATGTGCAACTGAAAAGGCCTTAGTATTAGATTTGCAGTGTGTAATGCTAATGAGTCTTATGAGAAAAAGTATTATAAATTTACATCATGTTGGTTAACATGATTTTGAAGGCGGAAAAAGGTCTCAGGAATTACTGGTAAAAATTGCAGACAGGGATGTTTGTTAGTAAAACTTCCCTTCCTGTGGGTGTTGAAATATTGCTGTACAGGCTGGGGTATTCCAGTAAATCTTAGTGAGTCTGAAAGTCAGTAGCGTACTGTTGTGCGAAGCGCTTGCAATGAATCTTGTCATCTGTAAATCCAAGTTCTTTCTTTTAAAGGTCAAAACTGCCAGGAAGCATTGGTGCACCTGGTATTAACTTTCATTATTTCCATTGGCATTGAAAGAGGAGATACAAATCATCAAGTGTTTCCAAAATTAGATACAGTATTACAATCTTTCCTAGGTCCTTGAGTCTCTCCTATGACTCATTTCTTTGTGTGCATTTCTGTTCACATTAGTACAAATAGAGCCTGTATTTTTATCCCATTCCTGATGAAATTTAGAAACTGAATTAAGCAGAAAGGGTGTATTTCAGTCTGGGCACCTTCATCATCTTAGCCCTGTTGTTAGGGGAGTGGTGGTTTTGCAGAACTCCCTCTGACAGATCATCAGATAAATGCTTCTCACCCATAGAGGGGCTGAGCTGCTTTAACTTAACTGTAACTTCATCTCAGTGATTAAAATTATGTCCTCCTCACTGAGCAGAAAAAGGCTTAATAACAGGGTGGTTTAAAACATTGTCCAGATACGATGTACAGAAAGAACAGAAATGATAAATAAAATGAATGAGGAATATTTCCTACTCCTCCTTTCTTTTTAGTTAAGCTTCTTTAATCATGTTGGGGAAGTCTCTGCCCAGTATCATCCTGCACTACTGTTTGTGGGAACAGTCTCACATAAATCTGTGAAACTTGTATGACCAGTGTTTTCACTGAGAACATTGAAGCGAGCACTCTAACGAAAGGCATTTGAACCACAGTTATCACCTGGGTCATGCATTGTCTGTCTGCATTTTCTAAAAATGATGGGTTTACTGCTCTGAGCAGGACTGATAAGAGCTAGCTGCTATCAGAGTGATGGAGTTTAAAGGTGGAAACCAATGAGGGTCCATAATGGCTTTTCTCCTTTCCAGTTTTAATCATCAGTAAATTTCACTCTTATGAATGAAGTTAGATTGCCATTGAAAATCCTAACTTTTTTTCTACTTCAGTAGACTTCAACTTTTAATACTGTTCCTATAATTCTTGAACACCCCAAGACAAAGTTGACCTCTTTGGGTAAATCCTGATGTAGTCTCTGGTGTGGCATGTGCTACTTGTGAAATCACCACTGTTGTCACTCACATGTGGATAGCAACCAATAGATAATAAATGTATCGTTCTAGTTGTATATGTTAATTTTAATAATTATTAAGTCAAAGCTTCATGACTATATAAAAAGTAAAAGGAGCATCACCAGTGTTGTTTTGCAGGTTAATATCACACAGATCAGGAGAAAGTTTTTCATAAAGAAGTCATTTTCTTTGCACACTATCCACAGGATTTTGTGGTATGTTTTGGTTTGATCGTGGGTCTTTTGGACTACACTAGAAAAAATTGGATGTACATAATGGTCTTCATAATGTTGCTTGTCTAAGAAGGCATAAGCACTCTGGTGTTGATCCATGGAAACATATTGCTGTTCTGTATTTTTAGTTAATACTTAGATGATGACAGTGTGTGGTGGGCTGCCAGGTATTTTAGGGCTAGTAGTAAACATCAGGGAAATATTACTGTAGAGGATGTGAATAGCAGCTTATAAGTGGGTTGTCCTGTAACACCTATGACCATATGATTCTGAAAGATGTATAAAATACTCGTGAGGCTCATGGGGCGGGAAGCTGATCAGCATTTGAACTATTTATATAACCATTAGAACTAGAATTGTTTTCTCTGGGTCGTCTTAAATGTAGAAGCAACAGCTCTGATGTTTCTAGGAAGTGTAACTCTATCCTGTATGCCTAGAACAACTATGTAGTAAATGAACAGTAAGCCCAAAAGGTTTCACACTTAAATGAATATGAACATGGTATTATAACCAGAGTATGTACTGTGGATGTCCAGGATCTCCGAGGCATATGTTCTCCACCGAGTATACTTACTGTGTAGTAATTCCTCTCACTCTGGATAAGACTGGGGAAAAAGCATATGTCTACTTTTTCTAACAATATTCCTTCTGCAGTTGTTAGGAAAAAAAACCAACAAACCCCAACCCTGTCTTTTTACAGCAGTTTCATATAACTTAATATTAATAATTCTTATTTTTCCCTATAGGCATTAACACCTATTTAGCTTTTATGAGCCAAATAGTTGAACATAAAAGTGAGCTCAAGTTGCTGAACTTTGCCTGCCCTAAATCTGACTTCACTGATTATTATTGAGCTGAATGTTTTCTGCTTCTGAGAATGTTAAATTAGTTCTGAGCTTGCCCAAGCAATGCTCACTGGGAGGGTCGCAGATATTTCAGTCTGACTTTCTTGTCTTCTTCCCAATTATATTTAGGGAAATGTTTCTAAAAGTGGTTGCCTATGAGATGGAAAAAATCATGTATGTTTGCAAAGGTGGGGCTTTACACACAGTACTAGATTGAATCTCAAGAGTTTAGTTTCTGATTCAAGTGAAGTATTGTATGGTTTCATTCTGAACATAGATCTGTATGCAAAGAACTTTTCTCAAAGTTGTTTCTCTCTCTCTCGGTTTTTGCATCCCAGGTCTTCTTTGAGAGATCTTGAAATATTACATTCTCTGTAGGGTATTAAACTTCTGTAAAAGCTTTGGGTCACCTATGTATGAAGAATGAAATCTTGACTTGCAAGAAAATCACAAGCAAGTTGTTTCAATAGCCTGTTAACCTTGCATTTTATCTGCAATCTAAGTATGCTTAGCCTTGTCTCTGAGCATACCTCTTGGTACTTGGCATACATCTTTGAACTAGATTCTTGGGCTTGGCCTATTAACCCTGGGTATGTATTTGTATATTAAGATCAAATAACCTCTAAAATTTGCATTGGCTGAAATGAACAGACCGAACAACTTTAGCTGGTTGTTTTCCAGGCCTTGAAGAACTCCAAATTGTCAATATGTAGAGGTGCACTGATGGAGCACTCTGTCACAGATTTCCCAGTATGTAAAGGTAATTAATACATTAATTATGTTACAACCTTTTGTATGGTCTGAAGTGCACAGTAACTTACAGCTCTTTTAAAAATGTGTTCTAATACATTATCTTAAAAATCTAAAACCTTGACCATGTAAAACTCATAGTTCCAGCATTTGTGGGGGGTTTTTTTGTTGTTGTTTTTTTTTTAAAATCTGGATTGCCTTTCTCTTCCCTGCAGTTTAGATTATAAATCAACCCCTGGTGTTGGTAATAATCCTACAGTGGAAGGGGATTTTTTTTGGCACTTGTAATCTTAAATAGCTAAATAAAGTAGAAAAAAGTTGTAATGAAAAAAACTAGCCTTTAGCTGAGACCTTTTTATACTGAGCTTTAGCCTGGAGCACATTCTTATAGCTGAATTATAAACCTGTAAAACAATGTTTCTTGTAAAGCAGAGCCAATGATCTACAATAGCTGAAAGCAGACCTTACAGTCTAAAACATCCTAGAATTGGTTTGAAATACTTAATACATATTTTAAGCACATAAATTCTAGAGCTGTGTGAAGTTTCACTGGCTGTTTGATTCTCTGGGGGACATGTTTTGGGTGACTAATGACTATTTGTTGAAGTCAGTAAAAATTAATTCAGCTCGTAAGAAATGCATTTCTGGTGAGGGACTCTGGAATCATCTTTAAGAAGTATTATTCTTTAAAACAAAAAGGGAGTCTCTTATTTAAAATACATGCTAGTCACAATTCACCATCTTAATATCACATCACAGAAATTTTGGACATGGAGAGGACCTTGTCTGTCATGCAGCTCACATTCTTCCTCGTTCAGCTGATTCTATATTTATTAGTGCTTTGCTAATATAACTGTATTTTTTATTTAAAAGCTTCTGATATTTTAATCACTGTTAATTAAAAGGTAGCTTCAAATAAATAGGATGTGTAAAACAAGGGCTCATTCAACTTTAGCTTAGGCAGCATTCTTCACTGGGGCAGAACTTCCACCAAAATCAGTTCAGCTTAGCAGCGCTCAGCTCAAAATCAGGTTAGCTTGAGTAGCGAGTGCAAAACCATGTCCTGCCCTAGGAAAGCTGCTTTACTGATCTATACTAATGACATTGACTGGCCAAGATTATGAAGCCAAAATCCTATTTACGATTCAGCTGGAAAAAAAGAGGGAACAGGGAACCCTTCCTCCTACTTGCCTTCCCAAGACAGGAAGGAACATCGAGGACATCTCTTTCCCCTGAATTTCTTAGCCTTTGTTCAGATTTGTGACCCAAGCCAATGAGGACGGGAGGAGATAGGCCAGCCCCATACCAAAATCCATCTGGGCAATTGCCAGGGAGCCCAGGCTGTGTGCTGCCAGCCAGTCCCGTGGCCGCCCTGGTCCCGCCAAGCGAGAGGAGCAGTCCCTGCCAGAGCATGGCCTGGAGCAGGGGGGGTGCAAGCTTGTGCTTAACCCCCATGCTATAGCCCCTCACTGGGACTTATGCAAGCAAGGAATGAACAGGCCTTAAATTCTACATTTTGGCTTAATGTTCTTGTTCTTATGAATGGTTACTCAGAGACAGTCAGGTGAAGCAGGAGAAGGAGGGGTGCGGGCAGCATTGGTACAGTTTTTTTCCTTAGAAAATGCTACCCCAAGTAAGATGATTTCAGTATATCCATAACAGACAGGGATTGAGGCTAAGATGGTGACAAGGAAAGAATGATATTGTCAGTTACTTTTAATAAAACTTTTCTTCAGTGATAGATTAGAGATATGAAACCATAAATGAGACTGTCGACTGACAAGGCTTTGCCTGCAAATGCAATATTATGAAGGTAAGCTTTTGGTAACATTCTCTACCTCAGGCTACCGGCAGATTAAGCAAGTAATTTCTATTGCTATTGACACTGATGCAGTATTGTTTCTTTCTCATATCTTTTATACGCCTTGTCAGTAAAAAATACGATAATTCCCTTCACAGTCACCAGAGGTGGTTCTACAAGGCATCAGAGGATGGTGAGTCACCTTCCTTGCTCGCAGCAGAGTGGGCACTCATGGCTAGAAGAGCCTATGTCCAGGAAATCACTGATGACATGAAGGGCTGTTACAGGCTTCTGCTTGGGATGCACATAGCTAAAACAATAGAGGATAGCAGACAAAAATCAGTCTTCCCATCTATATTCTTTACATTCAATATATTAGTTAAATGGCCACAAGCTTGTGAATTTTGTTTTAAAAATGCTCTTTTTTCCACTTTGTGATATATGAAGAGAAGCTTAAGTGGGGAGGATTTTAAAGCATTTTTTAAGAAGTTCTAGCAAGCAGTAGGGGGAAAATGGGATCTTGACATAATCAATGCCAAGGAACATTCTCTAGAAATTAAATAGAAAGGACTTGTATGCAAAATCCCCAGCTCTGGCGATAGAGAGGAAACAGCTTAATAGAGAGGAAACAGTTTAGAGAGAGGAAACAGCTTAATAAATATCCTTGCCCATGGCTGTTTTTCAAAGACGGGAGAGGGTAACTCACATAATGGCTTACACCAGCCCTACTTCTAGCCCTGACATGAGGAATATATGGCAGTATAAGAAAAATAATAGCCCAAGGGTGAGATGGGGATGTAGCTGAAGTATACTGTTCTGCAGCTGTTTCCCAGGGCCTGGAAAGGGGTTCTGAGAAATAAAGTATAAGCTAGGGCTAACTAAGCCTGTACCAAGGCCTAGGAGGAACCACAGCCTCACTCACAGCCTGAGGAACACAAAGGGGGTTTCAGAACCGCTTTTCTCATGCTCAGTTTCTGTCCTGAGCACCTCATTTGGAATAGAAACAATTTCTTATCCAACTCTAACTGCAAAACAAATTGCTTGAAGGCTATCAAGTGTATGTGGAGGACCTGAAAGCTTTGACAGATGAAAACTAACTTTGCACATTTCTATGGGAAATGCAATGGCAGAAAGAGTTTTCAAGATGGATAGTATCTATGGATAATACCTTATTTTTGTACGTTTTGTTTTAAGATTTCTAGTTTTCTCTGTGTTCCAGTCTGCTGCAGTCACTGCCCTCTTCAGACAAAACCTGGGAGAATGAATCTGTCATAACGTGACATGACAGGCCCGTGACATGACAGGCCCATGACATCTGTGTTGGAACGTTATTCTCCAGAAATGAGAAACAGAGCATTAAAGAAGCCTTGTTCATGTGGTATACCAATCACTCCCTGACAACCTCCCTTTTAGTTCATAAAGAGACTATTAGGGATGGTGATGAACCATGCTAGTCCATTTACTAGCATAACAGGAATTATTAACTCTAATAAATGTATTATTATGTAGCCATTAGGTATCAGTTATAAAACTGCTTAATGTCTGCATGATTACTTGTAAATGGATTTGGAAAGGAGCTAAATTGGTTATTTATTGACCATACTGAACAGCATTATTTATTGACTTGGCTCAGTAAGTTTGATTTTTCAAGCCAAAATGAGATTCTAACTTTGTAACGGTCTAGCCAGTGTGTAAGTTGATTCAGGAAAATGACATTTTTCTGAAAAACTGCTAAACTTATGGTAAATAGGATTCTAGAATGAACTGAGTTTCTCTTTCCTTTCAAGTTTATTAACTAATTACTTTTAAATGTGCTCCTGAGACAAAAATCTGAGAAACTAGAGAATTTAATACTAGCTACATTGAGATATTGCTTCCAAGTAGCATGTGGTCCTTTGAGTCAGCAGTAGACAAGGCTATCATCAGGTGTACGCAGACTGTATCGCTGTAAAGCTAGGGCACACATCACTTTTGTCTGGGATCTCTGCTTGGTAGATCATTTGCTGTATCAATACTTTAAAATTTGCTGCTACAATACTTTAAAAGACTGAAGCAAGTAAACAAGTTTAATTTCATGGGATGTAGCCTTCTCACTGAAGTTGATCATATTTATCTCCACTATATAAAAACTGATTTTGGTCTGATTATTTTCTAGAAAAGAAAGACTGAGGGTACAGCCTACTGATTTAATTCTAACAGAGAAAGGCAAGGCAAGAAGAATACTGAGGCAAAGTCATCAAGTGCCAGAGTTCAGTGTTTGCTTCTTCAGTAATATTTAATGCAAGTTAAACATTTAGTGCATTTAATCCAACAGACAGACATTGCAAATGCATATGCTCCGAGACTATCAGAAGAAGAAAGCAGCATTTTAGCACTCTGGAAATATGTTGAATTGCTTTTAAATACAGAAGACTGCTGACTTTCATGGACATAATAGGGACTTTGGAAGCTCTTGCATTTTGGGGATTTTGGGGTTTTGTTCAGTAGTAAAAACAAGCTGTTCTTGTGAAGCAGAACAGTATTATTTGACTTCTATTTCTGGTGAGTACAGAGCTCAGATTCTAATTAAATATCGTGTAAAAAATTTCTACAAATTGTGGTAGGAAGGGATAGAGAATTGACATCATAGTGAAAAGACTGCACTTGATGAAGTTGAGCATATTAAAGTCCTTCAAAAGGTCAGAGGGTATGCAAAAGCTCATGAAGGTTGATACTTAAAAGGCATTGCAGAATTTAAGCAAGCGTTTGGATATGATGTGCTGGCAGGGTGAAGCCACTTTTCCCTCACTGCTCTTGCCTGCTCTTTTCTGTTTCCTTGCTCTTGCCTTGCAACAGGAGATAGGACAAAGGCCATACTGTGGTGTGTTCTCGACTATTACAACAGATACAGTAAGGACAATCACTGCTTTAAAAACAAAAGCAACCACAAGAACAAAAGACCAATATTATGAGGCCAATCCCATGTGATTGGTGTCTTTTTATTTCCCCTGGGCTGCAGACAAGGTGGCAGAAGGTGTGCCTGACTTGTTTCTAAAGCCACAGCTTCTGGGAAAGGATTTGAAGGCCTACAGAGATATTGCTGAATCTCTGTGAGTATTTGGCCTTTTCCTTGCTGCGTCTGCCAGTATTTAGTGAAAGATGGAATAGAGGTCTGGTGTTCCAGTTGTTTAAGACTTAGAAATGGTTGGAACTTTTTCAACTATATGCTTTTTCTTTTAAATTAAAGACTAAACTTTTTACATGACAGAATTAGTTTCAACCACAAAAAATAAATTTATATTTTTAACAATGTTTGTGTTGAAATCCACCCCCTCCCCCCAATGAAAGCCTACTATTATGTGCAATAAAAGAACATATTTGCTTCAATGTTGAAACAAACCTGGAGCAAAAAAATGCATCAAACCCAAGCTGAATATTTTCAGGTAATTGAAACAGAATGCTCATCTAAAGTTAGACTCTCCTCACCCCAACTTCTATCTCCAAAATGCCTTGAGTTGTCCAATTTTAATAACTCTTAAAAACAGAATCTCAAATACTTATGTCATGGCTGAAGTTTTAAGGTTTTACTTTTAGAAACTGGTTTGTGCCTTACAAAAATAAATTAATCATGAGTGAGAACTGAAGTTATCATTTGAAAACCTTTACTATCTTACAGATGTTTACAGGCTCAAGCCTATGTGCAGCTGCCAGTTGTCTGCTGCAGGCTGCTAGATAGCATCTATCCTTTTCCAATGCAGCTTGCTTTCTCTATTTCACAGCATAGAAGAGTTAACTAGCAAATGTCCTGTTAAATTTGCAAGGATGGGAAGAGGGAAGGAGAAAATCTAGACAGAAATGGTATGACATGCCAGAAACAGTCTTACAAAGAAAAAAAAAGGCAGGTAGTATGACAGTGATGTATTTAGATGGAGGGAGAAAAGCAGTTAAGGAATCTTTTGGGAATTATAGAGGAATTATACACATTACCAGCACTTTATATCTTGTACAAACAATTATAGACATTGGTAGCTTTCTGAATTCTGTAAATACAGAAGCACCAAGTGATTGCAAAGAATTTTGTTTTTGCTATATGGCTGGAGAATCCTTTCTTGTTTTAGTGCATTGAAGCACTGTTTTTAGCTCCCTTGTACTGGCTTCTTTCTGTTTTAAATTGAGCAAAATGTAATAAAAACCACGTGGGTGCTCCCTACAGATGAAAGCAAGGGCACCCAACATTAATGTTATAAGGCTCTGTCACCAGAATTCAAGGACTGTGTCATGTAGCTAGAAATCATAGTGGTCAGATTTTCCGTGGGCTGCTGACAGGAAAATGTAACATATGCTGTATTTCACAAGTACTTATATTTTCAATTCTGCATCAGAGCTTGTTGCCTATTATTTGCTTGTAGTTCACTGTTAAGGCTTGAGGAACATTTTTCTTGATTTACAGCTCTATTAAACTGATAAATCAATCACTTGTGTGAGGGGAGGCAGTTTGCTGCCATTTGCTTTGCCAACACACTGCCACCCACAACAGTATTCACAGGTCCTCAAGGATATGGTAAGAGGGAGGAAGCTTTCCCTGTAACTTAATTTTTAAAACATAAAACCGGATCCTGGTGCTCTGAGCAACTTTAATGAGAATATTTTTGAAGAGCTGTCAGCTGCTAATCCAATATTTAACTTGCTTTGTTTTTACATTGCTGTTTAACAAAATAGCTGCACTATAGTTTAAGAGGTAAAAGACCTTTTTTAAAAAAAGTCCGTGTTAGGCTTTTTAAATTCTAATTCCCAAAAGGGGAGAAATCAAACCAAATATTCTTGGGAGTTACACAGAATATTTTTGCCACTGTTTAAGTTGTCTTGCGACTGTACTCCGGGATTTGCTTGTCTTTCCTTGAGTGTATGCTTACTTCTGGAACAAAAGTGTCAAGGCGATTCTTTTTAGAAGCGTCTTGAGACTTTTGTCTGTGGTGCTTAAGTTGCTCTGCTGTATGACCATTGGTTTAAGTAGTGGTAGACTTTTTTTTTCTTTAACCACACAGTAGTGAGGTTACCAGAATCAAGTAGGTAGAGTTCACCGTACTGTGCAGGAGACTTCCAAGCTCTACTTATGAGTTGCAGAACAACAGTGCCAGGGTCTGAAGTAGAGCAGAGGAGTGTCTGTGGGAAAGGAAAGTTCTTGTTGGAGCTTCTTTTCTAGCAGTGGACAGTACAGATACAGCAAAAGAAAGGTCCCTTCTTGTTAACTCAAACTGAACAAACACAGCCAGATTCCTTCTGTTAAGTAATTTTGCGTAGTCAAGTAGAAAGGATCATATATACTGTGCTATCTGTTCTAAAACTAGTAGTCTTTTCCTTAGACAATATAGATAACTTTGGTTTTAAATTTTATTATTCTGATCGACCAGTTTTGTCAAAATCAGCTTACTATGACATATTGCCTCTTAGTTAGAATGATGAATTTATACAAGCTTTATTGAAGTTATTCTTCTTTTGCATGGGTGTAATTAATGGGAGACCTGGCTGAGCGTCTTGGAAAGAGAGAATGTAAAAACATAAAATGAGGAAGCACGTAGTCTGTCAGCAGGGTTTCTCATATAAATAAGTTTATGTTCATGTTATGTTTCATCATTTACCATAATGTCAGGATGAATCCTTTCATGCCTACATAGGATTTAAATAAAATTAGTGAGAACTTTTGTATAACTTCTGTAGTAACACTGAAGGGAACAAATGAATGTAATGTGCATAATTTTTTTCCTGTGATTGCAGTGAGAGACTTAGTTGTTGGTCTTTTATTTGCATTTGACACATAATTCACTTCTCTAATATTTTCCCATGCCATTCCCCCAGTGTTCTGCATTAGACAAATCTGCGTCTTCAGGTAAGTGCTATTTTCAGCAGTGCAATTAGAATATTGCAGAGAGCAAGAAGGAATGCCTCTCTTGGTCTCCTGCTAGGTTGGGTTGTGCCAGTACTGTAGGTTATAAAGCACATGCGACTGCTTGGAGCAGCGAGCTTAGTGACTGCAGTTTCCTTATCTAGGCAGCCATTCAAAACATTGGGATGGTCTGTTTGTTCTTTGTATTAAGAAAGTAGATTCTGACAAAAATTTAGGTTGTTCAAAATGTATCCTGTATATACACCAATGAATGAGGCAAGATGGAAGAGAAGAAAAACACCTCAAAAAGGAAAACGCAAGTCTGGGTGCAATAAAGTGATGTTTTGTACTGCTGTACTTGTTAACAAGCCTTGCTTGACTTTCATATCCAATTCAGTCTTGTAGTCCTTATTTAGAGAAAAACTTTCAGGGATAGCAGTAAGATTCTCGGCGCTTTTGAAAATCAGGAGCATAATTAAAAGTTTGTCTAGCTTTCAGTAGCCAGCTATGAACAATCTGTACTGTGTGATAATATTCTAAAATGTTTATTCTAAAGCTTGGGAAGAGCTACGGATGTCATCTATCTGGACTTCTGTAAGGCCTTTGACACAGTCCCCCACAACATCCTTCTCTCTAAATTGGAGAGATATGGATTTGATGGATGGACTGTTTGGTGGATAAGAAATGGGCTGCACGGTTACATCTAGAGAGTAGTGGTCAATGGCTCAATGTCCAGATGGAGATCGGTGACAAGTGGTCACTGACTTAGGGGTCCGTATTGGGACCAGTACTGTTTAATATCTTCATCAACGACATAGACAGTGGGATCGAGTGCACCCTCAGCAGATTTGCAGATAACATCAAGCTGAGCGGTGCAGTTGACATGCCTGAGGGATGGGATGCCATTCAGAGGGACCTGGACAAGCTGGGCTGCATCAAAAGAAGTGTGGCCAGCAGGTCGAGGGAGGTGATTCTGCCCCTCTACTCTGCTCTGGTGAGACCCCAGCTGGAGTACTGCTGCGTCCAGCTCTGGAGTCCTCAGCACAGGAAAGACATGGAACTGTTGGAGCGGGTCCAGAGGAGGGCCACAAAAATGATCAGAGGGATGGAACACCTCTCCTATGAGGAAAGGCTGAGACAGTTGGAGTTGTTCAGCCTGGAGAAGAGAAGGCTCCGGGGAGACCTTATTGCGGCCTTTCAATACTTAAAGAGGGCTTATAAGAAAGATGGGGACAGACTTTTTAATAGGGCCTGTAGTGATAGGACAAGGGGTAATGGTTTTAAACTAAAAGAGGGCAGATTCTGACTAGATATAAGGAAGAAATTTTGTACGATGAGGGTGGTGAAACACTGGCACAGGTTGCCCAGAGAGGTGGTAGATGCCCCATCCCTGGAAACATTCAAGGTCAGGTTGGACGGGGCTCTGAGCAACCTGATCTAGTTGAAGATGTCCCTGCTCATTGCAGGGGGAGTTGGACTAGATGACCTTTAAAGGTCCCTTCCAACCCAAACTATTCTATGATTGTGAATTCTGAATGTGTCTCATTTCACTACATCAAAACGCATCTTTAGAGAGAGAGTTGTTTTTAAACCCTCTTCTGTTCTGCCTCTTCACTCGGCTGCTCTGTTACTGTCTATCCTAAACTGACTCTCTGTACACTGTGCAGTGAATTATATAATCGTTCCTTTTCAGTGAAGATCAAACATAAGAAAACCTATTCTGATTTTTAAAAGTCTGCCAGGTTCTGGTGTGCCTTTGCAACCACATCACCAGTGAAATTGTCAGAAGACCATGGTGTGTGAAGACCTGTATGAGCTGCATCTTTTGCCATCTGTTCTGCTATTAAAACAAAATCTTTTGCTTTCCTGACATTACTGGAGATACCGCTTCCACAGGTGGGAACTTATAAACTGAGGTCTTGTTACAGGACAATATGTTATTTGCTCTGATGAAATATTTAGGTAGTGGTGACCCATCTCTTTAACATAACTTCTCTGGGCTGTTGCTGAAAGGAGAATTTAGCGTTGACCACTTCATTCTGTTGCTTTCTTTGTGCTGGCATGAGCTTACGTGCTATATATGGCAGCTGTGCAGAGTAATCAACAATCTGAAAAATAAGTTGAGAAACTGGTATGTTTAATTGGCTTGAGCTCACCTCCCAGCCTCATGAATACTGGAGCTTACACAGAGAAGGTGATGGGACCAAGTGGCTGTGCTCAAGGCAAAGGGCAGGTGATGGGATCTTGCTTCTGAAAATTGCATCATTGTGGCAGGAAAAATATGGTGTTCGGCTGGGCAAAGAAAGGCGATGAGAAGAAATATGTGGAAATGCCCAGTGTATTGAATATCAATATTCTTTATGTCACTAAGTTTCAGGAGAGACAGCATGCAAACCATGCTTGGATTTTGAGGGATGTGCAAGAACTCTAAATCTGGATAGAAAGATTTAATTTTGAGAGAGTGAGAGTTGCTTATTGAGGATAAAATGGATATTGCAGGACTGAAAACTTCACTGAAACTTTCAGCTCATTAAACTCTAAGACATTAGTTTCATTCTTTGAATCAATATGTATATATCCAAGAAAATCCTTCCTTTATGATGTATGGGTATGATGCTGAAGTCAAAACACACATGCTGTCTGCAGGCCATACAGAGGTGAGAGATGACAGACTCACCGAGCTACTTTTTTTATTAAATGTGTGGTGCTTGAAGGGAAGTGGTACAGATTATGATTATTTTAATTTTATGGATCAGTAAGTATGTTTCCCTGTTGCACAACAAGCACTTCAAAACTGATCAGTCTTCCTGCACTGTAGGCTTCAGATTCACCATTGCTTACAGTACCCAGCACTGCTGGCTGTTACCATCCTGGAAAATGTCACTTTTCAAATATGTTGTCAAATTGCAGGTCATACATGAATCAAAACACACCTAATCCCTTAAACAGCCAAAGTACTTTCTTGTAAATCTTTTTGAAATTATCCTTGGCCCATGAATGCAAACTGTGGCATTAAGACACAGACTTGCTTTCAAAGTTATAAATATCTTAGTTCTTATTGTCGTCATGGAATCTGTGGCATATTCCTACAAGGAGTAATGTGCTTGTCACACCAGACAATACAATGAATGTTTTGTTTACTCCTTCTCCATTCTGATTCTTAGTTTATAGCAGTGCCTCGTCCAGGTGTGATGGAGGCTTTATGACATTTCTCTGACATGAAGATAAGACCATTAACTCTCACCTGTCTTTCAGAATGCTTTCTGCAGCTCTGGCTTCCCTTACCTCTTTTCACTAATCTGATCTGACTGCTATGGAAATCCTTTTTATATTGCAACAGATACTCCAAACCACAAATTGTACAGATTTGGAACATTAATTTATTCATTCCTAGTGTTCATCTAGCCCATGACAGTTACCATATGACTGAGCAGCTCTGGGAAGTGATTGGACATTTTCAAATGGTGTACTTTCTGTTGAATAAGATGATTTTTACCATATACCTTTCACATCGTAAATCAGATATGCCACTGTATATGGTTTGATGAATAACTCCACAAGTCAAACTAAAGAGACAAAATGAAGAGGGGCAAAATAACTTGCCTATTCTAGTCATAGGAGTGGTAATTCTTTCAAGAGGTGCAGAGATAGGATTTTGTTTTAAAGTTGAATTGCTGTTGGCTACAAGTCATTACTGTTTGTGGTATGCCTTTGTATAGATGCTATACCTTTAACAGTCCTCCCCCTCCTGAAAGTGCCTGTGATTTCAGAAGCTAGGGCCCAAATGAGAACACAGATGTGCAGCAGGTTAAAATGTATCTATCTGCTCTGCTCTTAAGGAACCATTTCTGGGATAGGATACTCTTTTTTATTTTTAATTTTTTTTATTATTAACCAACTAACCTGAACTTCCCCTTCTACACACATGCTGGAGTGTGGTTGTCACCCTGTATGGTGAAGCTGAAGGACCAGTGAATATGTTTTTTGCCTGGTATTTATCTGAACTTTGCAAACAGGCGCTGGTTGTTTAACACCCTATTATTCCCCACCTTCTGGATGCTGCCCCACATCCTTTTTTCCCTCTCTGAATCATTATCTGTAACAGCTTGGCATGAATGACGCTTCATGGGACTCAGTACAATTCCTTTTTCCTATTGGAATTTCTCCTGGGCATGATGGAGATAAATTGATAGAGTTTATGGGAAAAGCTTTCACTACAGTACTGATACTGTTATTGTCTGGACAAATACTGGACAATACAGATGATACTTGCGCTGCCTGCTAATAATCTGGCAGCTGCCTGTTAATAACCTTTCATAAGTTTCAAACATTTTAGAAATTCTGTGCTCTGGTAGCAGTCTAATCTGTAATAGATGCGGAGTTTTTAAGATGATGATGATCAATTGTTGTTCATGAACAGAAATTAACACAATATTCAGTTAGGAATTATTTACTTTAGATATTAGGATAAGAGATTTACATACATTAGGAACTGGGGAACATTTCAGAAGAGGACAAACAGGAAGGAAGTGTTGAAACCTTGGTTAGAATGGAGCAAGGCTGCTGGCCCTTAAAACTTCAAAAAGTGCTAAAAACTGGGAGGAAGCTGACAGATGTAGAGGAGCACAGATGTCAGATGGCTGTGATCCCCCAAAATGGCCATGGCTAATGTTCAGTGCATGTCTGAAAAGGCTGGGAAGAAAGCAGCACAATTGCAATAAGTAGGGAAAGCAAATCGGACTCCTTCCTATGTCAGTTGACAATGTGACTAGTATAGTTGGCAACAGACCAAGGGCAAAACTTGCCAGTGCTAGAAGCCTGGAAAATGAGATGGAAGAGCTGGGATGCTTGGTTTCATATGATGAGCCTGACAGAGAGGCATCTCAGAGACCTTGCAGAAAGAGGGTAATCGGTGGATGTGATGTTCCCAGGCTATCAACTTTACACAAATTGACAGAATAAGATGTGCATGTGGAGGGGTTGCATTGGTTTTGCAATCTAAAATGAAGTGTAACAGAATGAGATTATTGTTGAAAAAGAGAAAACGGTATTAAATCCCTGTGGTTGGAAGTATCACACTGTAATAATAAAAGTGTAGGGTTAGGACTGTATAATTAACCCCACCCTCAATCAGGATATAGACGGAGGATAGAGTTTAGACAACCTGCAAATTCAGGACAGGTACTAATATTGGGATGTTTCATCTACCAACAGAATTAATGCCTCATCGTCTATGACAGGACATAGAAATACATTTTTTGGAGGTAGTAAATAGCTGCTTTCCAGAACAACTAGGCTTCGATCCCAGAAAAGATCTGTTCTGGCTTTGGTCCTGAATAGCGCACAGGACCAGCTCAAGAAGTATGTGGGAGAGCTGATCTGTAATAGCAATTACAGTACGATTAGGTTTAACCCTGCAGCAGGAGAGACTAAACAAAATAAATCCAGAACACAAGTGTTCAATTTAAAGAAAGGGAACTGCATAATAATAAGGCAACTGGTCAAAAGGAAGAGAAAGCATTAAGGGAGGAGCAGGCTAAAAAGCAAGAAGCCTAGAGGTAGCCTAGACACTTTTCAAAATTACTGTATTAGAATTCAAGACAAACTCCGTGCTGAAATTTGAAAAGAAAACAGAGTGCTCCAGTAAAAACCCTCCATGGCTCAATAGAAAATTAAGGTGATTATGATGTAGAAAGGACTGGCATTTTTAATGGAAAGTTTGTCCTCCAGAAGAGAACAGGAAAGTCCATAACTCATGGCAGATCAGATGTAACCAGGAAATTAAGAAGGCTAAGAGAAAATTTGAGGAGAACCTTGCATAGGATACAAAAAATTTCATACTTAAAAGTTATTTCAATATAAGAAAAGCAGGAAGATTGCAGAAGTCTGTCCTGTCCACAAAAATGGCTCTAGAAAGGATGTCGGGAATGATGGACCATGAGTCTGACTTCCATCCTTCAAAAGATGGTAAACTTGATGTCCTGGTTTCAGCTGGGACAGAGTTAACTCTCTTCTTAGTAGCTGGTACAGTGCTGTGTTTTGGATTCAGTGTGAGAATAATGTTGATAACACTCTAATGTTTTAGTTGTTGCTAAGTAGCACTTGTCTTAAGCCAAGGATTCTTCAGTTTCCCATGCTCTGCCAGAAAGCAGGTGTGCAAGAAGCTGGGAGGGAGCAGAGCCAGGACAGCTGAGCCGAACCACCCAAAGCGACATTCCATACCATGGAACATCATGCCCAGTATATAAACGGGGGAGTTGGCCGGGAGGGGTGGATCGCGGCTCTGGCATCGGTCAGCGGGTGGTGAGCAATTGCATTGTGCATCACTGGGGTTTTTTCCCTTTCCCCCCCCCCCCCCTTCTTTTTTTCATTATATTCCTTTTCATTACTATTATTATTATATTTCATTATTATTATTATTGTTAGTATTATATTTTACTTTATTTATTAAACTGTTCTTATCTCAACCCACGAGTTCTACCTTCTTTCCCGATTCTCCTCCCCATCCCACTGGGAGTGGGGGCGGAGTGAGAGAGCAGCTGAGTGGTGCTTAGCTGCTGACTGGGGTTAAACCACAACACTTGATAATAAAGATTAAGATTACTGAGCATATAGATAAACTGTTGGGAAAAAAGATCTCCATCAGAATTGGATAAACATGAGAAATAAGAGAAATCTGAGTTTCCCAGCCACCCTTTCAGTTACCTGAATTGGCTCAAGGTGCCTGTGGTTACTATACCAGGTACTCGCACGTGCTATGCAGTCTCACCCATGATGACTTTTGTCTGTCTTGTTTTCATTAGTCTAAAGCAAGACAAAAATCTGTATTTTCAGGAGTCACTAGGGAAATAAATTATGTTTCTCCAGGAAGAAGGTCAAATAAGAAGGGAGTGAATAGCAGGGTATCTGTATCTGTAAAGATGTAGAGTGTGCGTGTTGTTGGTGAGGAAGGACTGGGTGGTGCGTAGACCAGATGGCAAAGGAATTTTGGAGAATGTGTCTCGTACATAGGAGGCAGCAAAGCAGCTGGAAGGATGGATGGAGACAGAATCGTGTGTGTATGAAATGTCTGTGGCATATGCAGGAGCAAGGAGTGCGTGTAATATATGAAGGAAAGGAATTCCTTAGATGGGTATTTTCTTGTGTGGGGCTGTCGTGGCTGTCCTTCCTACACGCAGCTGACCACCTGGCCTCCTGGGCTGTTATGTGTGGACCCCATGCCTGCTTCTTTCCCAGTTGGTCTAACTGTAGATCTGTGCCTGTCGTTATTGCACTCATACAAGAGGCATGGATGATGGGCAAAAGGGATGGTGAACATAAAGCAGAGACTGAAGGTAGCTTCAAATGTATGGACAATGAGGACTCTGTGTTCTTGGATCTTGGGTTTTGCCTGCTTTGGACTTATAAATAACCCTTGACAACACTGAGCAGCTCCTTAAGAGATAACATTTTTACATTTGTAACTGCAGAGGCTGCTGTGGTAACTAAATATACAATGAGGTCATAAGGTCTAAACAGAGCTCAGGATCTTAGTAAAGTCGATAAATTTAAAGGAAGCATATTTGTAAAGTGTTTGGACAAATAAAACAAATACTACACTGCAGTTATTATGGAATGGTCAAAGCTAGCATCTCTGGTATTCTAGAATGTGCTCTTCAAATAGCACATTTATTACTCAGAGGAGGGTTAAACAGTGAATTCATTTGTGACTAATACCACAGACCCATCAAGGAAGCATACATGTTTTTCGATTGTCTGAATTATCATTCTTATCTAAACGGATCTATTGATCATTAATGATCTAGAAACCCTTAGGGCATGACAGGCAAGTGAGAAAAATCCAATAAGCTCTCCACCATTGCAGAATACCAAAAAGCGAAAATGCTAGTATTGTGTCCTTATAGCATGCCTGGGAAACACTGCATGAATCAGTAAACAGGATCTTCTGGATGTTACAGGCTGACCTTCAGTTCTCTTAGCATATACAAAGATCTACTCAGTACAGACTTTCATTCAAACAGTACCTATTTTCAAACAATGTATTATAAATTAAAATTATATTTATGAAGATAATGGAATGTGTAACACATACAAACATACTAATTATTATTTAGGGTCTTAAGAATGTCTTTAACAGGAACACAGCATTCCCGACACTATTTTTTTTAATTATTATTTTAAGCAAACTCAAGCATTTTTAACAAATGGGTATGTTCACTTATGTGAAATAAAGATATTGCCAATGAAGACATGACTGAATGTCATGATTACCTTCCATGTGTTACAGAGTTAAAAATCCTGGTGTGTGACCCCCTACTACGTGACAGTGAATGGGATGAGGAAAACCTAATTTGATTCTTCCATCAGATGTCACCAAAGATCATAATTTTCTGTTGGCTTTCAGACATTTAAGCATGTTTATCTGTTTATTAAGAAGCAAGAAGTTCCTGTTTTAAGGAACTGCATTAATAAGAGGACCTCTTAGATTTACCAGTAAAAAATAACGGTATTATACCATAAGTTGTAATATCAAGAGGGATTGCTGGTCAAGGGTATCTGGGGCTAGTCACTCAAGGCCTGATTCAGACAAAGGGTCTTGTCTACTGTCCAGTGTCTATCCAGTAATTTTTAATGTGTTTCAGACCAATAGAACAGTCTCTCTAGTTCTAGAGCTCTATTGGAAAATCTCACCACTTCCACCAGAAATGCCACTGGGATTAAACCACTTTAATTAAAGCATACTAATTTTGATCTTTTCCTTAAATAATGCCTTTTTCTAAAATATTTTGCTTTGTAGGTGTCAACAGTATCAAAGTTGATGTGTGGTCATAGAGTTTAAGGGATAAAACTTTCTGTAGATTTCATCCTCCCTATAATAACCAGGCTTGAGGCCAAGAGCCTGTCAGCCCTCTCCATATCAGTGCAGCACAGAAGACATTTCTCAGCCATGTCCGGCACTGCAAGCAGGACAGCATGTCAGTTCCGATCAGCTGTACTAGGAGTCAAGCGTTTTAGTATGGGCGTGGTGCTGCTCTAACCTGCCTTTGGTACCCAAATTAGTTTATCCTCTGATGTGGACAGCATGAGCTGTGTTTGCTATGGAGTTACTGGAATAGTCAAATTAACTCTGCATTATGCTCCATTGCATGGTACAGACATGCCCTCTCTCTGCTATGAAATCATTTGTATGTAAGAGGAGAGGGAGGAAGATTCATACCCACTAAAGTCCAATATTCCTCCTTTAAAGCAATAATGGAATAGTGTGTGCTGAGTACAGTACTGGCTTTTGCCCAGTGAACAAATAAGAACAAAATCAAATAGTGGATAGCAGTTCAATAAGAGAGCAATCAATCTGTCTTAACTCCGAATAAGGCATGGGTCATGTAGAAGAAATAGAAGAAATACCTTAATGATACTGTATTCTTCATAATGGTTTACTATTTTTTTTTCATTTTTGAATAGTGATCTGCATGGTTTTTCTTGTACTCAGGTGCATATACACCTGAGTGTATATACAGAATAGCAAATGAAAGAAAGCTTCCGATGTACTTTTTGCATACAACTATGTTTGTCTTGGGTTACTTATTTTGTCCAACATAAACAGTGCTTTTCAGGATGATATGCCCCAAATAAACTTGCCAGATACCTTTTAGACAACACACTAGAAAGAAGACCTAATCCTGTGAATACAAATCAACCATGTTTTATTAAGCTAACCTACTATTTAATATAGTGTAGAATAAAGCAGTTTAAAAATCTGCCAGGAATGAAACAAAACAAATAGAAAAAGGGAACAGGTGATATGGCACAAGAAGCAAGAAATAAGGCTTGATGCCAAGGAGGACATGACAGAATTCTTGACTGGAGAGAGGAAATGGGCTCTGCACAGTAACTGGGAACCTTGAAGGAGCGAACGATGATGTGAGTGGAGGAGAAAGTGGAGCGGAGAAGATCCTAATCCAACAGCATCAGGAAACAACACAAGAACTCAGTCTCCCTGCTTACTTGCAGTAGCTATTAAATAACTTTTGTGCATCTTGTACTTCTGATAATTGTCACACAGTAAGTGATGTGATACCTTACTCATTTTAGGGGCTTCAGATAAGCCAGATCAGTGATTCACCCTGGTTATAAGAACTTCTTTGCACACCTCCAAGAACCAGTCAGTGACTGGACCAAAAATGTTCCCTCTGTTGGGTGTTCTGGCTGGGGAGTATTCCCTTCTTCAGCTGGCCAAGTTGGTGGGTGGTTGTGCTAATTACTTGGCATGCAACAAAAGTCTAAAGAAGCCTTTTGTTTAATTTTGGATAATAATAAAACATTCTCTTTGATTAATGCAGATGTCTAATTCATTAATCCATATCCACTGTTGTATTTTAATCGAAGTGTGTGATACATATAGATTTCTGCTTCTTGAAAAAACAAGCACTTCTTTCTTTATTATTTTCTGATAAATTAATAACGAGTATTTTGCTACCTCTTTGATGTTGCTGGAATCAGATTCTATGTGTGGCTTTTACTTGGACCACTGTATTTCAGGTCAATTCATCTTGTTTTGTCTGATTCTGATATAACTCAAATGTTTTCCCTTTTAGTCCTCTGGTAAATTGTTATTGTCTTACGCCATCATCTTTTTCCTGCTTAGATGCAAGCATTAGGATAGACATGCTGCATTTGAAGAAATCGACACCCTTCTGCAAGTACGGCTCACTATAGCATTATTAATTCTGTACTTAGCAGATTAAGATAAATCACACACTGGGTATTAGAATGAAGCTTTGGGATTTAAGGATGTAAGGTGAGGTTGGCACCTCCTTAAGAGGAGTTATGAGGTTAGAGGGAGTTTGCTACTAGAGATCTTCAAGGAATTTTCTTGGGGCCAAACGTGATGCTTTCATTAATGACCTTTGTGCAATAATGAAGAGTTTGCTAATGAAACCTGCTGTTGGCATGCAGCTGGGAAACATTGTTACTGTGCAAGAGAATTACAGTGTGATAAAGAGGAACTGAATAACCTTGAGGACAGGCAAGAGATAAAAGAGAAGAAATTCAGCAGCTGAGAGAACAGGTTGATGCACTTAGAGACTGTTTGTAAGAGCTTTCTCCTATGAGACAGTAGCTGCCACCTAACCCAGTCAAGGTCAGGATCCACTGTCAGTCACTATTCATGTGAAAAACTGCTTACAGCTTGAACATCATGCTACTTTTACCAAATCAAAGCTGATGCAAGTTTTACAAGTTATATATTTCCCTGTCTTTCCTACTTGCACAGCCCTCCTGGAAACACAAGGGAGGTGGCAACACCCAATAGACACTGAATAGCACAAGCTTGTTTCACCTGCTTAGCACAAGAAGAAAAGAGAGGCTTAATTTACTTGCCCATACAATTTGGAGACAGAATCTGAGTCTCTCAGGAGACTATGTTAGCAAATAGGATCAAGAATATTCTGTTGCAAGTTTTCTGTATTCTCCAGTTGAAATACTTTCACTATATATAAAATAACTTAATACTAATTGCAACAGGAACTGCACTTGGTCTTACAAACAAATCATCCAGCTACCAAGCTGTGGGGTCATTTTCACTTTCTGGCCCAAAGACTTATCAAAGTTCTTGTTTGGTTGGTTTTGACAGGTAACTGCCTTTCTCAGTGTTAAACTGACTGGCAAATCCATTCCTCAGCAGACAGGTTTCTTGAAGAAGGGCTTGAGTGTTTGAAACTGCTCGTTTTTTCCCAGCTGCATTAGGTCATCTAATAAAAGGTGTCATATGCCTTGACAAACGTTGCTTCCTATTTTCTAGGTTTCCCAGCTGGCTTCTGTGCTACTGCTGAAAGCTGGGGCCTAGTTCCCACTCGCCTCCCATATGCTACTTCTATCATTTATATTGCATTATGGTGAAACTTGACCAAAAAAAAAAATGTTACTGCCAGGTCAATTGACAAATGGTGATACTAGAACCAGAGAAGGGATGGAAATGTCTAGTAAGCAGAGCGGTGCTGCCCCTTGGGCCAGCATTGGCCTCGTGGACGTGATGAAACTGTGCCCAAAAGATCCTTGTTCATCATTAATGTGTTGGAAACACATAGTACTGTGCTGCTTATGTTCCTGTTGAATTCGGACCACAGTCTTTGCACGCCAATTTTAATTTAGAAGAAAAGACCAATGAAAATGCATTTGAGATGTCCATTGTAACAGCAACAGCAGTAACTCATAATCTCTGCCAACAATAAGTACTGTATCGATCCACAAGAATGGGACCCTGGGAACAATATGCTGCCCAA
Source organism: Gymnogyps californianus (assembly GCF_018139145.2). Taxonomy (NCBI): domain Eukaryota; kingdom Metazoa; phylum Chordata; class Aves; order Accipitriformes; family Cathartidae; genus Gymnogyps; species Gymnogyps californianus. The sequence goes on from NC_059475.1 coordinate 11,490,341, forward strand.
AAGCTGGGTACTTATCTTTTCTGATTCTTTCTTAAATATCTTCCGGCTGTGGTCCTGCAGTGGCATCTCTCTCTCATTACTTTTCACAATTGAAAGGCTTTCTCCCCTTCTCATGAGATCTTTTGTGCTGTACAATAGGGCTCAGGTTTACTGTTGTTTCAAGTTCCCTTGTGGATTTTTTCCTTTTCAAAGAGTTTCAAAGTAATCCTTCTTTCCTGATCTTTCACAATCACTAAAACATTGGAAGAGCATACAGACTGTGACAGAAAACAATAAAGTTAAGGCAATTCTCAGCTGAGGATGATATGGTACCATATGTCCATCACATACATTTAGGCATTAGAGAGAAAATTAAGCAGCTTGTTAAAGTTGCAGCATTGTGCCTGGGTGTTGGAAGGACATACAACACTTCCCATCATTAAATGAGGATTTAATGTTTGGGGTGCTCAAATGCTTCTCATTTTTTCTAAAACAAACCTTCATTAGCATGTTTGTTTAAACAGTACAAACTGTCCTGTCCCCGCTGACAATGGTGGCTGTGAGGGTTTGGTTGCAGCTGCCAGTCCGCTGCGATAGGCACTCAGACGTCATCTGCACAACGTGTCTGCTTTGCTTTGCACTGGGAAAATATGATTTTTAAAGGGTCAGATTACTGACTGGTGAAAAGTGGAAATAGGTTCATAAAACCGGTGGTAGTAGGTGCAAAACTGTGCCTCTGTTTTAGTTCTTTAATTGCTTTCCACAGAGTTTTATTTCTGCTTGCAGGACATTTTTATTCAAGGGTAGTAAGATTCTGGAAATCAGTGTTTGTAATGGAAATTGTGACCTGACTTTAATGTTAGTCTTGCTGGCTGTCTGCTGAAAAAGCTGTACCTTAAGAAATACTGACTATGACAAATCTGTCTCTACAGTGAAACACAAAAAAAGAAAACACATGTATAAATATAGAGCCTGGTATGGGACCAGAACAGCAAGAAACTTGAGGAGGAAAGCCTTAAAACTCTCCTGTGCCAGACCCTGGAAGTAACAAGCAATATTACCATGTTAATGACACTTAGCCTATACAGACAAACTCTATTGTCCCTACAGGACCATGTTGTGGAGTGCTCAAGACCCTGACTTCAACAACTGCCCTAGAGAAAAAACAACTTTATTTTTGCTTTGTATTCACCTGCAGTTAAGTTAAAGTGTGTGCTTCGTGTTTGCTGAGGGATATCCAGCAAAATGCATGCACCTGTGTGCAGGGGAGCCCAGCTGAGCCTCCACGGGGAGCGGCCGGCAGCTGGGCTAATGGCCGGACCAACCTGGCCCCATGCTGCCAGAACTTTCAGGGCTGTCCCTGCACCTGTCACAAGGCAACGCGTGAGGAAGAGCTCTGTTGCTTTTGCTCCAAAAGGAAGCGTGGTCTTGAAAAAGACAGTTGTTGAGGTCTTGCTGCTTTGCCTGGAGCTCCAGGACATTTTTGACCCAGAAAGATGGAGTCACGTGATTTCAGAGGAGAGAAAGCAGCTGTGCTACCCAGAGAAGTTGCTGGTAGGTGATGAGGCTAAATTATGGGGGGCAGTATGATCAACCCTCTTTTAATCTCTAGAGTGAAAGTGGAGTGTTTTGCTTTTACATTTTGATACTGCTTTTGTGGTCAGGACTTCTCTTTGTGTAATGGGTGAAGGGCAGCGGGGTGAGGCTTTCTCCTGTACGGTTGGGCAGGCAGCTCAGCCCCACCGCTGCCTGGCTGGGGAGCAAGGCGCCCAGAGGACGCAGGAGCGCTCTGCTGCCCTCGCTGTTGCAACCTCCCCAGGCGTCGTGCCTGCTTGGCCTGCTTTCAGAGGGGGGCCGGCAGCCTTCTGCGGGGTCCGGGCACCCCGGCCTGCGCGCCTGGAGCTCTGCGGGAAGGCTGCCGCTAGCAACAGTCCCTCATACCGACGCCGGTAAATCCGGACGAGGGCCGCAAGATGGCGACGGCGGGCGGCCGCCCCGCCTCGCGCTGTCGCCTCAGGGAGCGCCTGGGTTCTCTTCGACCGGGGAAGCAGGTGCGGTAGCTCCGGGCTGCCGTCGGCGGGAGGAACTAGCGCTGCATTCTGAACTTCCTAAGTCCCTGAGCACTTGAAACAGTAGTTTTGCACTGTGTATGAGCACAACCCACGTTAAACTCTAAATGCTGCGTGTGGTTTCTAGTCCGGGATTCTGGGTTCAGCTTCCATTTTTAATGCCCCTTTGCCTTAAAGCTGTAAGCAAGCTTCTTTTGAAGGGATTGACAACATAAACACTTCAATTTGTAAGAGTAAGGAAAAGCACTTGATCACAGCTTTAAAGCAAGGCTTTCCTGTGTTGTTTGTTCTTACACAAAGACATGATAATATCAACAAGCCCAGGATGGTTTTTTGGAGTATCTTGAATTTGTCTGGTGGTAGTACCTGAGGAAAAGTGTTTCCTGGGGGAGAAAAGAACTTCTATCCTGTTTACTTTTAATTCTTTAAGAGGCTTGAGAGAGGAGAAAGCTAGGTGTGGAGGTTAGGTTCTTCCCCTCGCCCCCAAAAAAGGTTTCTTACAAGAAAGAGAAGAAACTTTCGGTGGACAGTTTGAATAGGTGGTTCAGCCTAAGCGGGAAGCCTGTAGGTAACTGGCTGAATTCAGTCTTTACCAAGGACACTAAAACCAGGTTTGTCCGTCTGTAGTAGTTCTGTTCCTGTCCTTATCATCTTCATTAAGGTAGGTATGGCCTAGAAGACATATTAATATTATGCCTGAGTCTTTATGAAGGATCTTGCTGCCAAATGTAGGGACCCACAGCAGGGTGGCAATGAGGCTATGAAATTATTACATCTGAAGTAAAACCAACTTCAGAGCTGGATGGTAAGGCTGGGGAGGAGGATGTGAGCAGTTCTTTCAAGCCTGGCAGGAGAAACTAGTCTAAAGTGAGGATAGCTTAAAATCTTCAGTTATGACTGCCGGAGAAACACCTAAAACAGCCTTCTGATGTGAGGAAAATGCCAAAAAATGCGGTTAGCTAATGGTGTCCAGTCAATTTTTGAAAATAATCTGAGTTGCTGTGTCTGAACCGAGTTTCCTGTCATCCCTAGAGAGTCTATTCTAACTCTAAAACCTTATTTTAAGAATTAACTCAACATTTCAAAACAAGCTGTTGGAATTTCAGTGGTGCTGCAATTGGCCATCTGCTATTTTTCTAATTCTAGCTTATGTTCGAATAAATCTGGCTCATTTTCACAAAAGTATGTTCTAAGACTTGCGTGTTCTGTCACTGCATGATTCTCTTGGTTTTATTCATAGATTGTGTGGGTACTTGGGAATGGGGTCTCAGGGCTGAAAAGGTTTCTGAGGTTTGTTCTTACCCTTCCCTTTTTCCAAATTTAAGAAATGGTTCTAAATAGCACGTTTTATTATTCTGAAAGGGAAGTGAGAGGAGGATTGGTCATGGTAATCTCTGATTCTGTGTAGCTTTTTGGTGATTTGACTTCCACAAAGAGTACTCTGCTATCATAACCACTTACACTGCTCTAAATAAAAGGATATGCTCAGGGTTTTCTTTCTCTCCCTTTTTTTAGATGTTGTTGCTGTTATGAAAGCATGAACTGCATAACTGATGGGCAGATTTCCAAAATGTATGAATGCTTAGCAAGGTTAACATTCCAGAGGAATAACAATATGGAGCACATCTTGATTCTGGTTAACCTAGCAGTTGTCAAGAGTTGGCTCTTCTCTACATTCTAGGTTACTGTAATGATTTCCTGTATTTCTGGGAGATTTGCACATACCATCTTTTAAGTTGGTTTTCCTGTTACTGTATCCAATTAGATATGGGCTTGTGTTCTAATAGTTGTACTGAAGTTTCACACAAAGAATAGGGATGTTTGGATCTGAGTCCTTCCCTGGTGTGTTATGCCCAGTCCTTTGGCATCTAGGTCCAGGTGACTTCTGTCCCTGTCTTTTGGATCACCTACTTTTAGTGTAACTTAAGTCTATCATAATATTACTTACACTTTACCAGAGAGTTAGCTTCATGAAATGCTGCAGGAAGGACATACTTTTACTCTTTTATGGGCAGAACACCTAATCCTGTTTCCAGTCACACAGTTATAATGTACTTTGGGCTGCCTGAGAACAGAATCACAGCCATAAGAGAGCCAGAGAAGGATCTATGTTTTAACTGTTGTACTATGAAACACCAGGTACATTATGTGTGAATGCTATTAATTGTTAAAAAGCAATTTAATAGTAAGCTTTGTACACTGAAGCAAAATAAACATGTTTTCTTCCTCCCCTCCATAAAACCAAAGCTGGCTATCTGGAGACTTCTAAAATGAGCTGGTATTAGGGAGCTCCTTGAAGAAAAATTAAATGTGGGGTAACTAATAGAGTTTATTTAAACTTGGGAAATTGTATTGCCTGTTCCCAAGCACAGTAAGCTGTAATACTTACTCCATAAGAGAGCACTGAAATCACTTGACTGTTACAGACTTATGCGATAAATGTACATCATAAGTTGTTGTGGTTTAACCCCAGTCAGCAGCCAAGTACCACGCAGCTGCTCTCTCACTCCCTGCTGCTCCCAGTGGGATGGGGAGGAGAATCAGGAAAGAAGGTAGAACTCATGGGTTGAGATAAGAACAGTTTAATAACTAAAGTAAAATATAATACTAACAATAATAATAATGAAATGTAATAATAATAGTAATGAAAAGGAATATAACAAAAAAAAGAAGAGGGGAAAAAAGAAAACAACAGTGATGCACAATGCAGTTGCTCACCACCTGCTGACCGATGCCAGAGCCACGATCTGCGCCTCCCGGCCAGCTCCGCCCTGTTTATATACTGGGCATGACGTTCCATGGTATGGAATATCCCTTTGGCTAGTTCGGGTCAGCTGCCCCGGTTGTGCTCCCTCCCAGCTTCTTGTACGCCTGCTTTCTGGCAGAGCATGGGAAACTGAAGAATCCTTGGCTTAAGATAAGCGCTACTTAGCAACAACTAAAACATCAGAGTGTTATCAACATCATTCTCACACTAAATCCAAAACACAGCACTGTACCAGCTACTAAGAAGGGAGTTTACTCTGTCCCAGCCGAAATGAGGACATGAATGCACTTCTTGTCTAGCTGTAAACCTGTAGCTGACACTGTACCTGCAAAACCACACCTTTTAACACCCAAAAAGGTCAACCGTAGCTTTATTTGTAAGCTAGTACCTGAGATTGCCATGTAATTTACACTCACCCCCTGATGGGGGGAGCTTGTTTTCCTCATGCCTAGTATATGAAGAAGTAGCCAGGTTACAGAGCAGTCAAGTTCTCACAGTTCTACAGAAGCTGAGCTTTTTACTGCTGTGGCTTTGTCACTGCTCGTCACTATACAGTCTCACCCTTTCCTTTGCAGTGACTCTAATGCATGGCTGACTCTGCAGTGAATTGACTCGGAGAGCTGAACTGTCTGCCAGAAATCCTCCTGAGCTCACTTCTTTTTGGGTTAGACAGGTGTCAGTTCTAGAAAAAGAGCTGACATGCATAGCCTGGAGTAGGCAGTTCCTGCGTTGACATGCGTATCTGCCCTAAACATTGTCCTCTGAACAAGGGATAATCAGACTAAGATGGAAGAGAGGCGACTGAGGTGGTCGATAAAGAATGCTTGCTGACTGTCCTCTAATACAACTATATGCATCAGATGGTGGAAGTTTGGGAGAAAGAAACAGAACTAAGGAGGGAAGCTACTCTGTGCATATGCATTGAACTCATCTGTCAAGGGTTGGGCCTTCTCTACATTCCATGTTACTTTAATAATTTCCTGTATTTCTGGGAGATTCAGTCAGGGCTGTAGGACACCAGAGCACTACCTATGACTCAGGAACTCTGCCTACTGTAAACCTCTGGAGGCTGGAAGAATATTTTGGAGAAAAAAAATAGTCTGTTGCGTGCTCCATATATGCTCTTTCTGGGCTATTTGCTGTTGGCTGCTGTAGAGGACAGGTACTAAGTCAAACAAAGACTTGTTTGGACCTGGGTTGTTCAGAGACACTGTGTCTGAACACTTAGTGGGCTTAGGAAAGGAGTCAGATTCCCAGGAGTTCTGCTGCCTTACTCATAGATGATCTCCTGTAGTAGGCTGGCTGTATGCAGGTGCAAGGGGCTCCTTTTGTACCCTGCTGCAGTTAACACCTGCTGGGTTTTAATCCTCTGAAGTGCTGAGTGCACTTTATCTAGAGATAAGTAACCTCTGTACTTCAGGCATCTAAAATAAAGTAGGTGGCTATAGGTGCTACAAAGGAAGCAAACCTTGGCTGCAAGAAGGAAATGGATTCAGTCTGTGTTTTCTTTCCCAATACTACATTCCTCATTTTTTTTTTGAGGGTCATATGTAACACAGTGCCTGTGCTTTATATATGGATGTGCATACAGGCATGTACGTGACCTCTGTGGGTGGTGAGGTGCAGAACGAAATAATACTAAAATACATAATTTTGAAATGTACTTCTTGATAGTACTCAGTACCCAACTGGAATAGTGCAAAACCAAAAAACTTTTAAGAGATAAATGAAAAGCAAAACATGAAATGAGAAGAGCAGCCTGCCAAATGCTGCTCAATTGTGCTCTTTGGCAAGGTGATTTCTGTAGGTGTTGACCTTTCAGAAGCTAGCATTTTGGTTAGCAAATGCAAGGAGCACAAATACTTGCAGTCAGCAGAAGGTTTGCAGTGTCAGGCTACCATACGGAGGAGCAAAGAATTCAGTACTATCTACATTCCTTCTCATTTGTGAATTTTCAAGTGCTTTGCATCATTTAAGTCCAAGTATTGCCAGATGTTGAATATTTTCAACCACCAGTGAAGTCACTAGGAGGTGAGGTCAATTAGGACATAATAAGATGCTGAGCTCATAAGGTCAGCCCTATTCTGACTCTTCAGAAGAAACTCCACTGAAAGACAATCGTGTCACTTTAGTCCTCATCTTCTCCTGTATTTGTTAAAAAAGGCTACTACCTAAGCAGAGAAAATCTGTACAGGTAAGTCTTAAGCAAAGGAGAATGGTTATTAAAGAGCGGTTATTGTTAGCATTGTCTTGGACACCGGTATAGTCTGGATTAGCATAGTCATGTTGTGATTAATGGCCTTATCAAAACTCAGAAAAATTACAGAACTTACACAAAGGACTGCAATATCCGCTACCACCACAGAACTTAATAACAAGGCAAAGCATGAAACAGTGTTTGATGTCATTAATAAAATCTATCATGGGATGCAGAGAAGTATTTGAAACTGCATCAGTCCTTGAGGAAAAAGCAGGTAAGACAGCTGTGGTGATAGAATAGATACCACATTAAAGAAAAATTAACATATCTTTGGGGATCTTTCTAGCAGGAGGTGAAGGGAAGCTTTTCTTCATGAAAGGAAACTGCAGTTGTCTGAAAGCATAGATAACATCACGGTTAGAAATCTTCACTCTTAAAGCAAGCATTCTTAAAATAGACCCCCTTACAGGTGCCTGCATGTTTTACGTAACCAGTGCTAACCGTTCAAATAGCAGTTTCAGCTGCAGTTTTGTTTTTACCTTTGTGTCAGCTAATGACTCTGTATAAAGAATGCACCCGCTATTTTCCTCATCTATTTCAGCTGATAATATCCCACAGTAATGAAAATCCGGTGAGTGTTCAGGTCCTTAGTTCTTAGTTGTAGCTAAACCATACCATAAAACTTCTTACATCTTCAGAACTTTGAGTCATTGTATTCTTGTCTGGCCTAAATAATTGTCTGGCTTTGCCTTTCCTTGAGCACTGAAATATGCAAGTTTTGTGGCCTGTTCATTCTGTGTTGGCTTCATCCCCTTAAAAGATGGGCATGCTTTTGTGATTACATGATTGCACATACCTGTGAAATAGAAGGCAACAGGCATACTGATCAAGTCGTGCAAGTTATGAGGCACAAGTGTCAAACATTACATCTAGAAATAGCCTAAGATCATCTCTGGAAGGAGGCTAATTTTAGGGTCCTGCTGCTACAATCACTTACCAGATAAGATGTGCCCAAACTTGAAGAGAAAGAAGTCCATGCTGCCACTGGCATCAAATGAATATATGTGGCACTGAGATAGAAGCAAGCCTTTCAGTCACTTGAAATTTGGCACGAAATAGAGAGGCGGAGATTGTAGAAAAGGCACAATGGTTGTCTTGCAAAGGTAGACAGTGCAAAGTTGAGAGAAGCAGGAAGGTCTACAGTATGCAAGATGTCTACAGATTTTTAACCCCCCAACACTGGTAGAAAATACCGAGCACGAAAAAATTCCAAGATTCCCTGTGAGAGGTTCCTGCTGTTGCCCAAGTTCTTAGTAACCTGACCACCATCTGTGTTAGTGCTGCTGATAATGATGGTCACCATGTGTATAGTGTCCTTGTCTTGAAGGAAGGAATCCTCTCACCTGAGTTTGGCTAGTAGTATAGGTATGATCAAGTCCTCCACTGGTTCAGGAAGTAAATATTTTTGAGCCCAAATATTCTTGTACTAATGCAGTCTGCTTGGTCTCATGGCTTTGGGCATTGATGAGATCATCTTGATCATGTTCAGAGGAGGGGCAGAGGTCGATTTCCAGTGTTTCTTCTGTCAGCAAATTGGTGATACTCTGTCCTTCCTAACACTGTAAACTGGCACTGAAACATCTAGTTCTTATCTCATTAATGAGGAGATATTTTCATTGCTGTAACTGAATGACTTAAAATAATTGAGAGCTCACTGGGCACATGGCCAAAGCTCTGAGCTAGAAAAATCAAATCATTTATGGATTTTTCTCCTTATTCAGCCTACTTGAACCACCTACTGATGCAAGGCCTGGAGGTCACAGGCTGTCATGAAAGCTGAATGTGAGATTATTTGAAAGGAATCTCATCAAGTGGGCTTAGATTCATGTAAAACGGTGGTATATTCCCTTACCCCAGCTAAGCTCATCTTTCTACAGAGCTTTCTAAGCTCGTCTTTCTTTTTTCTACTTTCTATTTGTCAGTCTGAACCGTCCAGTTGCAGAGGACTTGCAGAAGGACGACATAATGAGTTGTATTTTGAACAAGAAACCTCACAACTCATTAGTAACAGTCAAGTGTGCTCTATCAGTATGTGGGCTACATCTGTTGCTTGCTTCTTGAAACATTTCCTCAGCTGGGACCTGTTCACTGACTTCTGAGATGCTTGCCAGAAAAAAATGCCAAATGCTTCTAAGATCCTGAAGAATGCACATTAGCTGCCTGTGATAGGGTCCATTTCACTGCATGTCTGAAGGAGGAATATCTGTCTGATAGTAACCGTGTTCCTCTGAGGCAGTGAAGTCATGCACCTCCGTTATTCTGGCTTGAAGAGATCTCTGCAACCAGAAGCTGGGTTCTAGCTGGAGTGGTGAATGATACCAAGGTTGCTTCAACTCTTGGACTATTACCATTAGCACAAGAAGGAGCGGAGTATGGGAGCTGTGTGCTGACCTGAAAATGAAATGCGTGGATGTTCTCACTTGATTTGCTTACTCTGCCATCAGTGTGGTTTTAATGCTCTTTTTTTTTAGTATGGCACCATTCTTGGGCACTGTTAAACATAGCGCATATGTCCATCAGCATAATTCTGGTTCATTCTCTTCCAATTCTCCTGATTATTTTTCAGGAGGATATTAAAAAAAATTCTGAAAGGAAAACACACCTGCTAGGTGAAGACAGATTATTCAAATGTCAGGAGAGAACCTCCTCCATATGTACTGTAATAAAAGCAAAGAATCTTAAAATAGACTTCTGTGACTTGCATAATAATTGAAATACAGTTTACTAGGGAGGCAGCATCAATGTAACTAAGGAACCTTCCTTGTCTGATGGCCCTGGATGAAGAAATGGTATATGAAAGTGCTTCAATTACTGCTTGAAGAGTATAATCTGTGTCAGTCAGATCGAGAACACATTACACATCCTCTTTCTCACCATCTGCCCAACAATCCGTTGAACTTAATCTGCAAGAGATAGAAAAGCAGCCTTCAGTAACTTGAGAACATGACATTTATCACATTTAATATCTACTGAAGAAAAAGTCTGTTAATAAAAGGGTGCTGAGTCTACCACTAAAATAATAATGGAGAAATTCTTTGGGTTTCTGTCTTCATTTTTGTGTAAAACCGTCAATGAAATGCTATCATCTTGCTTGTCAGTGTGTAATTGTCTTTTAATTATTGGCTGTTAAATAGTCATTTTTTCACGTTTACTGGTTTCAAAGGCAAAATCTTTTCATAAGACTTTCCCAGCCTGGAGGAAGTGAAACTGCTTCACTGTCTTAAACCATAGATGTATCTTAGGTGCATCTTGTGTTCACCACAGTGAATTCATTGTGTGTTGCCTGATGATGAATGAAGGTACACGCATAGACTTCAGTCATCGTCATATCATAATGTCAAAACCTAGTGTCCTGGTTTCGGCTGGGACAGAGTAAACTTTCTTTTTAGTAGCTGGTACAGTGCTGTGTTTTGGATTTAGTGTGAGAATGATGTTGATAACACTCCGATGTTTTAACTGTCGCTAAGTAGCGCTTAACTTAGGATAAGGATTTTTCATTTTCCCATGCTCTGCCAGCAAGCAGGTGTGCAAGAAGCTGGGAGGGAGCACAGCCAGGGCAGCTGACCCGAACTAGCTAAAGGGATATTCCATACCATGGAACGTCATGCCCAGTATATAAACAGGGGGGAGTTGGCCGGGAGGGGTGGATCGCTGCTTGGGCATCAGTCAGTGGGTGGTGAGCAATTGCGTTGTGCATCACCTGTCTTTTCTTGGGTTTTATTTCTCTTTTTTTTTTGTTATATTCCTTTTCATTACAATTATTATTATATTTTTATTATTATTAGTTAGTAGTATATTTTATTTTACTTCAGTCATTAAACTGTTCTTATCTCAACCCATGAGTTTTACTTGTTTTCCTGATCCTCCTCCCCATCCCATGGGGGCGGGGAGGGGTAAGCAGATGCGTGGTGCTTAGTTGCTGGCTGGGGTCAAACCATGACACCTAAGTATTCCAGCTGAATAATTTGGAATGGGAGGGAAGGATGAGGGAGGAGCCGATGTTGATTTTATAATTGTCAGCTATGGCTATCTTGCAAAGGGTTCAACTTCCCTGAAACCTTCTATGTGAAGCAGCAGCACAACACTGCAGGGATGGTTCTTGGGGATAGAAGTCTTTGGGAAGCAGGGGCATGTTCTGTCTCTTGCCTTTCTAAAGACTGGTGTGGTAACATCCTCTTTATGACAAAAAACAGGTATATACATTGATCTGGACTCTGAACGCTAGTAGGGAATAACTAAAGGCATTGGCATGAGAAATGTGTTGATGAGGCAACGTTTGAAGATTTGATTCATCAAGCATTGGAAGTTGGATGAATGAGGGACCTGTTCATCTCCCAAGATGCTGGCTCCCTTGCCCAAAGCTCCCAGTATGCTGCCGTGGTTCTCCTGCAGTTGAACAGATGTATAACACAGGTCTGCACTCAGCGTAGCATAATGTGGTAACAGAAAGCAGACGGGAACTGATGGTAAGAGCAGTCATCAGCCCAAGTGGTGGGCACACACTTCTGCTTTACAAGCATGCTGTGTTACCTGTAGTATATTTATATGGTTAATGCCATCCTGGGCTTAACTGAGCTTTTGTTTTGGTTTGGTTTTTTAATTTTATTTCAAAGGATAAATTAAAAATATTTTCTGTAAGCTAGTTTTTCTTTGGCAGCTTCTCAAATGAAAACTAAGTCTTGATGGCTAGGATCAGATTCCCTTAGATACATGAACACAAAATCAGATCCTAGAAGGCAGGGAAGTCATGCTGTTCTATCCCATTATTGTGTGCAAGGAAGGTATTTCAAAGACTTTTTCTATTAAAATTTACAGAAGAAAAGTCAATTTTTTGCTAAAGTCTTAATGACAACACTAACCAGTCAAATCCTGAAATTACTTTAATGAGAACTTAGTTGACAATGAACAAACATTCCACATGGTGATCAGTACTTTTACAAGTCATTCACCAAGACTAGTGGCGTGCTTCTACTGATGCTGGATCCAACTGCAAACGTTGCTATAAGCTTCAAGCTCTTAGGAGGCCAGGAACCCAAGACTTTCAGGGGACTTTTTTCCTGGAAAACACTTGGACTCTCTTGATGAGATGATTTTTTAAAGCATAATATTGAGGACAGGCTTAGCTATATTAAAAGCAATTGATTCTACTGGGAAAATTTCAAAACATAGTATATGCCATTGACTTTAAGCAATGTATAAAGTTTTCTTTTTAAAAAATATTATTAAATAATGTTCTTGCCAACTGTTTGGAACTTCATGATACTGACTCATGCTTCATCAGCTTCTCAGTATTCAAGTGAACTTTGTGGCTAGTTTTTGTTTGTTCTTTTTCTGTCTAGAACTGCATATGCAATGGTGAAAAGACAACACCTGCAAAGTTAAAAATCCTGAAAGAAAGGATGGCTTTCAGCAGCTCATGTTAAAATGTGCTCATCAGACTTTAGCTGTTAAGCCATAGTATCTGAAAATTCTTACTTTGTTGTAGGATGAAAACATAAAGCAACCTGTCTCTGTTGGTTCTGTCTCAGATCCAACACATAGTAATAGGTCAGCCTTTCCTGTATGCTCTGGCTACAGCAGCGCTGAAGTAATTGAAATGTACGTGAATGCATGTGCATGCACATGCAAGTAACAGGAGTCTGTGTTGTGGGTCTATGATGAGCACCCGTATGTTAACTGGCGCTACTGAAGTCTTCTCCTGCACAACAGGAAATTTTCTCTTACAGAGAGAAGTCCCTTTGCAATTTTTGCTTGTGTTATTACGGGTCATCTCTGTATCATAGTGACTGCACAATATGGAAAAAAGTGTAAATTTTTTTTTGGTAAACCTGAGATTCTTATTAACAGTCTTCTGGGTTGTTTTGCCTATGATGCCTGTCAAAAACAAACTGTAGAGGGAAGAGCAGGGGGGAGTCTTAAAATCAGTATTGAGAGAAACCTAACTTGAGTGAAATCTAATTTGAGTGACATGTTCATTTTCCTATTTCTTTTAAATAAGAAGGGTGAAGTTTCTGTTGCAAGTAAAGAAAACTAAGTTGACCTATGCTGATTTGTCAGTTAGGATCAGTCCTTACTGTGTGCATAAAATTAGTTCAAGGAACAAAGAGCTGGGTACTCTGTATCCTTTGGACCTGTTCTACAGTGTACATGAGCACTCAAAACACAAATATTCTTTATGGCAAACAAAAGTAAAAATGGGTGCTTTGTTGCATGAATGTGTAGAATACCAAATACAACAAAAGCTAGGAGAAGCTACTTTTCATTTTGTAACTTTGATGTAGTCATACATTTTTCCTGTTGTAATTTCTTGCAAGTTTTGTAAATGGTTTTTTTTTTTTGGTTGTTTGTTTGAGGGGGAGTACTAGCCACAGAAAGCATACTTTAGTGTCACAAAAGAAACATAGTACGTAAAAAGGTAAGAGTCATGGTTTCCATGTATGACACTATAGGCTTGATCTGAAAGGGCATTCCATTAAAATAGGTTCTTGGTGTTTCTGGGCAATCTCAGGTTTAACAATATTGTAATTCTCTAACTGTCCGACAATCCTATTAATCTGAAATAAGAAAACTTTCTATTTCCAGCTGCAACTAGGAGAGAAAATCAGCAACGTTTACAGCCAGTGTACATGGATTTCATGTTTACGTGTGGTTAGTGGAGACTGCCCTCTGGGAAAGATAGTGCTATAAGATGAAGACGTGTAACCAGTGAAGGACAAACATGCAACCTTAGATTCCTGAATAGTAATTTTGCAGCTTAGTGATTGCAGAATCCCTTTCTTCATACTTGAGCTGTCAGCTACATATGTTTGGAAAAATTTTTTTCTTTATTAGATGCAATAAAATTTACTGTCCATTAAGTTTCTTCATGAATGAACTCTGCTTCACTCAGAAAACTGTGTAAATATGCACCCTCTACTTTACAGTCTTGCCAAATCTTTCATGTTCCAATCCAACCAAGCTTCAACCAGTTAATGAAATTATTGGTCTCTGATACAGATTCATTGTGTTAGCCTACTGGAAAGAAAGCAGTCTAGTGAAGTGCTCAGCAAAGTCCAATGGCAGTGATGCATGAATTAGTGGTGTTAAGCCTCCTTTAGCCTCCATCTGTATTCTCTTTCAGCTCTGCTAGATATTTATCTAGCAGGAAGAAAAAAATGCAGCTTTTGGCAATGGCATCTAGCAAAATTTCAGTAGGGGTTCTAGATTTCTAGTGCCAGTGACACAAGTTAGAAGGTGGCATTCACAGCAACTTCAGTGGTTCTTATCTTTCATGAATGAAAGTAGAGAGATAATTGTAGTTGCAGAGTTTGAGAGGTTTTCCCTGTTTTGTTTTGGTTTTTTTTTAATTTGTCTCCACTTGGCATAGTAATTGCTATAGTTAGGTTTTATCTGATTTAGCTGCCTAACTGGAACTCATTAAAACTCCTAAAACATTGGGGGAATTTTAATGGTAGGGGTGGGGGAAGTGGACAAAGGGAAGGAGAGAGAGGAGTGGATCAAGGATTTTAAGGGACATCGTCATCTTTTTGAAGGGAAACTGAAAACAGAAACTCTAAGCATGATTTCTTTGCCAATTCTAAAACTTAGGTAAGACTTTAGGTGTCACAACTCTCTTCTCTATAGAGAATTACTTAACATTTAACAATACTACTATACCATATGTTAATCTTGTTTGGAGTATCATTCCTATAATAAGTGGGTTATGGTCAAAGATTTATTTATGTAATAGGAAATAGTTGAATTCATGGTTTCTTACATATGTGAGGCTATCAAGCCTTCTATGGTAGGTGATGGAAACCTTCATTGTTAACATTAGAATTAAAAAAAGGTATATAAAAAAAAAAAATTCTGACCCCCCCGAAGATGTGCCCCTTTGGGTAATACAGTGTTTCTCTGTAAGTGGTGGCTGAGGCTGGATCATGAGTTGGTGCCACTCATCCCCGTTGTTCTTAATGAGTACTTTCAGAATAGTGTCCACAAATATGTCAGAATACTGAGTAGTATAATTGGTCTGAAATACTTACTATATCATCTCCAATTTGGGATGTTTCTGCTGGTGTTCCTTCCAGCCCTCCATGAAAGCTCACAAACACAGGGGGAACATGTCCACTGGTTTAAGATCAGTATGGTCCATTCAGGTTAACAAGGCTGTGCCAGTCTTAAGAATTGTTGCTTAAGAATTTTACTCTCTGCTGTTCCACAATTTTTTGAAACCTATCCACCTAGTGGCATTGATGGACAATAGTAAATAATGCATAAAAGATTCTGTTCATGCCAGTATGATGGATTTGCCAAGAGCAATAGCAGTTGCAGTTAGTAGGGTTTTTCCAGTATGCCATGATCGCTGTCATAAAATAGCATGCTCTCTCCTTCCCCCTCAAAAAAAAACCCCAAAAAACAACCAAACCCTGCCCTTCTTTTCCCCCACCCAGTATAGTCAAGGCAAAACCCTTCTAGCTCTGTTCAAATAGTTATGCTCACTGGAGGATTCAAACAAATTTCAAGCAAACTTCGCTGCTTTGTTGCTCTGAATATTCCAGTCTGGACTGAATCTTGGCATAATGTGCACCTGTATGGTCCATAAGAGGATCTTTTCTCTCCTCTGATCTTGATGCCACCTCTCTAATTGTTGAAGCTGGTGCTTCTTAATTGCTCTCCTGTTTATTAACAAAAGTGGGATTTTTTTTTTTTTCTTCCTTTCTTTAATGAGAGTCTTGCTCTAGGAATTCCTGATCTTTTCCCATGAACACTCTTTATACCTCTATAACTACTTTGGGGGGTTGTGCTGTTGCCTGTAGACCTCAGTAAAGCTTTTCTCTGTTGTAGGGATAAATTTTTTTCCTCAGCGCTTCTTGAGATAGTCCCATTTAACAAGGGTTTTGTATATTTTCCTACTGCAGCATCAAATTTCAGTGCTCCCTAAATTCCTGTCTAAAATCTGCAGAAGCTTTGACCTCTTTTCTTCTCTCTTCTAGTTGTAAGCTCTGTCTTAAGGAAGTCTTATTCTTGTGCTCTGATGCCTATATAATGCTCCTTCTCTAAGTCAATAGCAGAAACTAAACTGAGCTGTTTGAGCCTCTGCTGCCTGAGGGAGAGGAGCATGCTTTGTTGATCAAAGCAGTAAGCACGATCATTAATCTCTCTGTGAGGCAGTGCCATCATTAGGGAAGGACAGACGGACACAGAGACTAGGGAGTGTTTTACCTTAGTTATCTGATCTAGATACCTTGCTTGGCAATCAAGTAACAAGGAACAGGTATGGGGGAACACCTGCTGTCTAAGGTGATCCCTTCTGTGGATTGTGAGTGGCTGTATTGCTATAAGAGAAGTTGTAACTCAGCTCCTTGTCCAATAAACAAAACAAGGAAATAAACTTTATTTAACCTAATTAAACTCCAGCTGCAGAACAAGATGTATTCAACTTTGTAGTGTTCTCCAACACCGAAACAGTGCAAGAACTTTTTATCCTATCTGATATGAAAGATATTCTATTTCTAGTTCATGAAGATGGATATGAATCATGTGGCATCTTATGTCTTGATTTAGGGTATCCATTAAAGATGGCTTACAGGTTGAAAGTAAATGTTTCAGTTATTTTCTAAAAGCTTAGGTTTTGAGATACAGGAAAGGAGTGGGTTTTTTTTCTTTTTGTGGTGGTGTTCTGGTTTTGTTTTTAAAAGTGTGATAGACTTACTACAGTTTCAAAAAAGTCTTGTTAATATTCTACAGGGTTGTGAACCTACTCTTGGATTAGTTTCTTTCTAAACTGGTCCATAGATTCTTTCCTCTTTATTGCAAACAAGTATGTCCTTTGACTGACTGATTTCTTTTTATTTCACTGTAAGAATGTCAAGCTGTTTAGAAGTAATACAGCATAAATATACAGCATTAAAAGTACCACTTCATTGGAAAAAAATAAGTTAGCATGGTGGTAATAAAATAATATTTTGATTTTTTTTTTTTTTTTTTAAAATTAAAATGCCTTTTCCCACAAAAAGGAATGCTTTCTGTGGAAATGCCTGGGGGGGGGGGAACCCGCACCCAGTTTTTAGGCAAAGGCTTTAAAATCAGACTTGAGACTAATGCTTTTCATCTTTGTTGAAATTGTCCCTGGGAAGAAATTAATGTTTCTTAATGAGCTATTAATTGTATTTGTGCTGCATGTTGCCTAAAGTTTATGGCTTTAAAGAAATCATGTAGTTACTTTAGTCATATTTGGGTCTCTTGTCTCTTTTTTTTTTTTTTTTTAACCTCATTTGAATAAATTAGTATCTTCTTAACAGTAGACATGAATTAGTTTGAAATATTTTCTGTTCCATGTTGTCCAAAGTAGTAATATTCTCTAGCCTTTGATCAACAAAGTGATATTTTGTCTCACTATGACAGTGCTAATGATAAAATTTTGATCTGTTAGCCAAAATGTAAGCTATTTCATTGCATATACCCACACGTCAGAGGAGAAAGAGGATTTTCTTTCTTGCTGCTGGATTGATGTATGTTCCGTCATTTAAACAAAACAAAAATAATGAAGCAATGCTGGCATTGTAGAGATATTCCATGACTCTTTTATGAGACAGAGACCTGGAAAACATGCTTCAATGAAGGAAGCTTGCAGCACTACTCTTGCTCCTCCTTTTGCATTTGTTACAGCTATTAAGTTGTTTTGCTTTAAGGAAAATAACAAAAAATAACAAGGACAGTTATTTCCTATAATTCCTAATAACAAAAAATAACAAGGAAAGAAAAAAAAATTATAAAAATGAGTCCAGGAGGACTGGCTCACTTTTTCCAGAGTTTTCTGAGGGGCTTGGCATTTATATTGCCCTTGAAGATTTAAGGACATTTAACGTCTATGTTCAGGCCTTGTAAAAAGGACCTTGCAATTGAACTTTCAAGATAGTAGAGGTATTATAGGATGATGTCAGTTTGACTTTTCTGGAAAATGCAGCAAATCTAAGTTGCTAGCACCATAGAAGAAGTATTGCCTGTCTCAAGAGTTCTTCTCTTTGCCACAAACTGGCTTTAAAACATATTACCAACAGATGTCCTATTACATAACACCAAAGTCACCTTCTTGCTGTATGCTGAGTGCCATTTGATGATCAGAATGGATCAGAATGCACTTACAAGCATGAAAACAGATCTACTGAGAGAAATGGATAATGATGTACTTGTGTTCAGATTCTGAGTAGTAAACAGAAGGTCCTGCTTAACAAAAACATCAATGATAATAACTCCCAAATTATGGCTACCTATTTTTCCTATCATCAAAAATGGCAACTAGAATTATTACTGCTCTTAACAGCTAGCAGTGTATTCTGCAGCCTGGCATCACTCAGTTCTGCAGATATTTTACAGAAATGTTATTTGACTGATGAGTCATCCTCAGAACACAACATTTTAATGAAATGATGCTTGGCATGTGATAGATAAATCTAAGTTAAAACTGGTGGAAATTGCTTGAGCTGGGGAAAAAATTATATTAAAACATGGCTGGGTTTTTTTTCCCAAGTCTTTTACAGCAGGAAGTGAAATAAATGAATATCACCAGAAAATAAACAGCAGATTAGATGCTTCTCTTTAGTCCTTTCAGTGGTCCTTCCCTTGAGAGAAAAAACAAAGCATAGAGTTGTATCTTGTGTCACTGGTGAACACTTAATACTAAATGTAAAATTTTTATTGCACCTTGTTTTTTCCCTTTGCTTACAGGTTGAGTTGTTTTCCTATTTTTTCTCATAATCCTCCACCTTCTGTCTACCCTTTGTTCTTTACTTTCCACTGCAAGAGCTTAAACTGTTCCTTGTATGGATTGTTTACCATGCAAATCAGTATGTGAATCTTGATTCTGTATCATCTTGTTCCTGAGGGACTTCAGTTGAGAAGTCCAGATGCAGGAGGAGGAAGGGCTGTCATCAGTTAGGAAGTTACTAGTAGTGACACTTTACACTACTTTTCTATGGCATTAGTGACCCATCAAGACCCACCAAGAACTGACATTAATTCTCAGAGTTGAAAACTTTATTTCTGAAGCATTTGCAGTGGAACCTTTCGAACACCCTGGTGAAAGAAACAGAAGTTTGCTGAGGCAGGCCCTGGCGGGGGCAGGGGGTGGGGAAAGCGTGAGGCTGTTGTAAATAACACGTGAGCCCTGAGCAGAATTTCTGTTGCTAAAGTAACTATGTTATTTACAAGCTACAGAGAAGCAGTGTCTGCTGCGGTTTCCAAACTTTACAAATTGGCATCTATGGTCTATATTGCACTTCTTTATCAACAGCTAGGTAGAAACACCATCCAAGTTGTTTAGCCTTAGTGAATTGTCCTCATTAAGTTTTCTAGTCTGTTCAGTAGTTACCACTAACTAAAAGGCTGATGGCAGGATTCAACTTGTCTTGTTTTCTTCAGTAGTAGCTGGAGCATTCTTGGCTCTAAACTGGGAATTGGTTTCTACGATTGCTATACAACTGACTTTGGAGTATCTTACGGCTACCTTGCCAGTTGGAAACGTAGCCAGCTTGGACACCTTGCATTCACTAGGGACTTGTCTAAATTGTAAAGCAACAAATTGCATCCTATAACAATAACTACAACAAATTATAAGATCTTTTAATGAACAGGACATTAAATAAAGGAACTCAGACTGTTAGCTGATAGAGACTCATGTTCTTTTATGGTTTCAACAGATTTATGCTGATTCATTTCAGCTGAAGTTCTTTGCCCGTCTCCCCATTGTGTTGAAAAAGGCTGCTGTGGTTAGCGCTATTTTATGGTTGAGGTTAACCTGAGTTCCTGCTGTGAAGATGGCATTAAACACAACAGTTCTGGCCTATGTTCATTGCTGGTATAATGATATCTAAGTCTCAACGTGAAGTGATGTTTAAGATCAGTGAAATTTGTGTTTTAGCACAGTGCTGTTTGTAGATGTCACGCTGCAGTGGTCTGAAGATATGTCAGCTACACTATTCTAGTTGATGGTTGAAGATTTCAGCTCTTCTAGTCTGAATGTTTTTGGCAAGAAGCCAATGGAATGTAATCCTATACAGGAAAATATCTAATGAAACCAACACCATAAAACTGGGTAGTTGAAAACACACAACTAAGAGGTGCTAAGGAGGAAGAGACGTGGTATGATTTAAACGGATTGCACCTTACTCTTAAACCCGTATTATCTTGTAGCATTTTTGAAACTGTATAGGTTGGCAAACACAAGCAACAGCAGGCTTTAAAGTGTCTGGATGCCACCTCAGTGGCTGAAAAATAATTACTTAGATGTCCTCCAAGACTTCATAATAAGTAGTTGGCCAGGTTGCTGGATTTCAAAAATTGCCATTTAATTCATTAAAGCTGTGGCAACCTAAGGAACTGAACCAATGTCTCTTATGTGGACTATTTTGAGGTAACTAAAAAAAAAATAGAATTTATAAAAATCTCTGAAACTCTTACACCCCTTCCTGTTGTGAACTTATACTTTCTGATCCCATCTCCTGATTAGTACTACAGATCTAGTGCATAAATTTATACTTCTGAATATCTTTTGCTCATGAAATTTCCATAGTAAAGTCATTCTGCAGTTGACTTTATTCTTTAAACATGTGGTGTTTGGTATTTCAATAACAGGAAGGATTCCAATAGTTGCTTGAGCTCTTACTTTCTGTTCTAGACCCCAGGAGCCAGTAATGTTTTTATGGAAGGTCTCTGTAGGGCAGAAGGGAATTTGGAAGAGACTGTTCCAGCATGTATGAAGCAAATACTATAATGAACAGGAAGGTAAACTGGGATGCCCACACAGGGAAATTCAGCTGCTTGTTTCTTTAGAAGATCTTGTAGTATTGCTAATTGGTGGTAACTTACTCTGTGACTGGACATACTGTGTGCTGGCATTAGCAGACGCAAATAGAAATTCATGCCCTTTCCTGTCTTGAGCTTTATAAAAGTAGGTGATTTTATAAAACAAAATTATTTTCTTAGTGTGCAGGCTATTTAAGACCAACAAAGGAATAAATAGTTTGATGTTTTTCTGACATCCAGTATGAATTTGGCAACGAACAAAACGGTAGCCATAATGACAATGTGAGTCCTGTTTAGTTCTGAACTTGACTAGAAAAGAAAATACAAGGAAGGGTGAAACCACTTGAGCACATTTAAAAAAAAAAAAAATTATTATTTTTTTTATGTTCTCACTTGCAGTCCTCCAGTCAAAAAAGCCTGGGCATTTCTGTAATCCTGTCATATGATCATTAGAGTAAAAGCTGTGGGTTAGTGAACTGCTGGGTGCCTGTTACAAAATACTTTTTGTAGCTTTTATGTGGCCTAAAGAAGCTGTGGATTGTGTGTGTGTGTTGTGCTGATAAAAATTCAAGCTGTAAGTTAAGCTGTAAATAATGTTACAACTGGAGCCTAGTTGATACTTGACTGTATCTGAAGCCAGCTTCTAGACTGGAAATCTTCCAAATTATGTAACAGCATTTTATTTCTACCTGTTGTACCATCAACGCACAGAATTACAATGAAGCAACGTTCTTCCTTGCTTCAAATAACTCACAATCACCTCAAGCTGTCATCCAGTGTTTTTGCACGGTTATGGCAGTATTTCCAGTTGCATGATAACTCTTCGCTCTAAAATCCTTATGTTGTTTGTTTTCACTCCAGCTTTTCATGCTTACACCTTCAGTGGCCCAGTCCTTTTAATCTAAGCAAAATCTCAGTGAAACTGGTGCTCCATTTCTTCATGTTACAAGTACCAAAGTATTTTCCTTGCCTTTTTTCTTTTTGACCAACTTATAATTCTTTAGGCTTAAAGAGATATGGTAAGTCTCTATAAAAGTTAATGCTACTTTATGCTTTGAGCTTGCTTTGATTTGTTAAATCCCTTTGCTAGTACCTGATTGGTTTTGATTATCTCGGTAACTGAGAATTTGTTGATTCATATGGACCATTCAGAGATTTGGTCAAGCCTAGGTCCTTCAGGCCTTTCTTCATTTATACAAATAACTCTCACTTATGCTGTGTTTCTCACTTTTGAAACCAATGTCTGATGGGGCTGCAGTCATTGTTTTTATGTAAGATCTCCAAATTGCATTGCAGACTTCAGGAAGCTTTCAGTAGGTAGTTACTTTCCCTTCAGCCAGTGTTCAAAGGCTATCGTTCCTTTGGCGTATTGGGGATCTCTGCTGCTAATTGTGCCAGGTATGATGTAGAATAGAAGAGCTGATTTTTCAGGAAGACAAAGACACTTAATTTTTAGAAGTAAATGCTAAGATTTTGGTGGTCTAGATCTGATTCAAGGAACAGTTCAGATCTGTTGAACTATTCATGCTTCATGCTTGATCTTCGTGCTTGAAACATGAACTTATTTGTGCTTCATCTCAACATGTTGAAGGATGTTCGTAACCTGTGTTGACTTCTTAATGCCAGTGTCAAACACTGAGATCTTTTGATTTGTGGCTCCACGAAGGTGTGACAAAATAAATATTTGCTGTCTGTTCCCAGAGGAATGCAAGTTTTAATTAATGGTATTTTTAAAGTGCTTTTTAGAGCCACGGATTCTGAAAATGTAAACTAGGAACTTTTATCTTTAACTGATGTAAGCATACTGAAGCCAATGGTTATATGGAAGCCTATTACGCTTATAATCTAATCATAAATCCTTTTCTGACCCTCTTTTGGAAGATGCAACTGATACAAGCCTACCTCAGGATGATGGATTGAGATAAGAGACTGCATTAAAAATGAACTTTACTGCCATGTTGTAACTCAATACTTCCGCACTTTTGAACAGTTCTAAGATGGAAGGGGGTTAGCTTGATTTGTTATGCTGAAGACCATAGAGCATATGTATTCTACTGAACAAAATGCAAGGAATGTGATTGTTGCACATCAAAAGAGTATGTGCATATGACTCAAATGTATACCATCTGGAAGATTGTTATTTAGTAAGGAAAGAATCTCGTTGGAACTGCATGTGAGATTCTTAAAATGTTTTTTTATGAGTACCAACCTTTCCTTTATTTAAAAAAAAAGGGGGGGGGTGTTATAAGTTGTCTGAAGTTTATTCTTTGAAATATACTTTTCAGCAGTTCTAAAACCAGGAGTGCTACGTGAAGGACTAAAGACTTACGTATAAATTTCTGAATCATATACTGGGTGAGCTGTACCGGCTGGTACTGAACTGGCTGTTGAAATAACTCTTGGCTCTAATCCATTGCTTCCTCTGGGGGCTTCCTTTTGGATTACTTGGATAACTTTTTAAAGTGTCTCTCTTTTTTTTAAACAAAAAGAAAAGTCTTTTGGAAGTATTAATACATTGCTTACTTCTGTTAGACATTCTTGCAGCACAGACCAGTGTGATATTCCAGGCCCAACCAAATAAAAACTTCCACCTCTTCTCATACTGTGAGAATTGTTATAATATCAAGCTGGACTGAAAGCTTTCTTGTTGTGAAGTCAGTTTTGTTTAAAAGCGGCACAAGGGCTTTTTTGTTTGTTTCAGGGTTGTTGTTATTGTGTGTTTTATGCACTGAAAGGATCAGAGAAGAGTTTACTCCTGGGCATCATCAAATCCTTTAAAAAACAAAAACAAACAAACAAAAACACACCCAAAACTGAAGACTTTTTCATCTACCTGAAAAAGAGAATGAATTGCTAACATACTCTAGGTATTTTAATGTAAATTGTTGGTTTGCTTAAGCTGTGGCTGCAGTACCTGATGAAAGAAGGTGTTATCCAGAAAATTGTTTCAACAGTCACAAATTGTAGAATCCATGTTTCAGCTGAATTACATGCCTAAATGTGAAGTTAGCAAAAGAACATCAACAGAGGGTGTTGTGCGTTTACTCTAACCACTGGCTGAAGGACAGCTGGCCAAAACTAATTTTTAAAAAGACTGGGATAATGTTGATTGGGAAATGGAAGAATTAAACCAACTGATTTCACCAGCATTGTCCTTCAAGGGTGTCTGTCCTACTTAGCATTAAACCAGTAAAGCAGAATCATCCGGATTCTTTATAATTTGTGGTTGAACAACAAACTGAGCCTACAGAAGTCATCCATTTTTTTTTCCTAACCATCAATTCAGATTAAAAAGGACAATTACTTTAATGTTCCATTCTCTCTTATCTCTGTTTTGAGTTTACAGTCACTTCTGAGGTTCTATCCCTTAACTCAGTAGTGGGTTTTATTACCTGTCTTTACTCTGACATAATGCTCTTGAATGCCTCAGTGTCCGTTCCTCTGAAACAAAATGAAGCTCCAGGCCTCCAGGAAGAAAAAAAAAAATCCTTATAAGAAGGCTGAAAATCTGCAATGCTCCTTTTCCTCCTATTCCTGTAAGACAGAGGGTGATTGTTTCTTCCAAATTCTATCTAGATAAATAGTTCTCTTATGAGCAATTGAAGGAAGTCACTTTCCACCTATTTACTGAATTTTTTTGAGACATCAGAGAACATATGGATAATGGTGATACAGTTGACGCTAGATTTAATTGGTACTTGGACTGCAAAGCCTTCCTAGGAGTTTGCTCTCCAAAGGCTCTTGATGCCCATTATGCATAAGGAGAAGCTCCATTCATGCATTAAAAACTGATTAAGACAGAAAGAACAAGAATAGGAAGAAATAGTTAGTTTCCAAAAGAAGATAGTCATGAGTAGGGGAGGTTGGGGTCTGTGTTGTTCAGCATATGTAGACGTGATCAGACAAGCATGTAAATAGTGAGGATACCATATTCACTATAGTAATTTCTAAAGCTAACTTCAAAAGCTGGAGAAGCCATGACCCTGAATGACAAGTTGATGAAATAGCAAAATGTGAGGTAGCCGATACCTAGAAAGACCTACAAAACTATATCTAGTTTATTACTGGGCTTTATGTAACTGAGGAGATCTTCGTGACTAGTTCACTGAGGTTAACTTGAGGCTTGGTGACAGTTGAGAAAACTAACAGTTTAGGAATTATAAAGGAAGGAGCTGAGAACAAGATACTGTATGAAATGATGCATCAATCTGGGCTGCCATGTCATCCCATCTCAAAAAGAAGAAAAAACAGGTGAAAGTAGAAAAGGACAAAAAGTAATTGAAGTATGGAGTTCCTGTCATGTGAGAAGGGGCTGCATATACGAGACTCAGATTGGCCAAGAGTCATCTAAGGAGGAGTATGATAGGCCTACACAATCACAGATGGAAAGATGACTGCAAAGTGATTGTTCATGTTTCTTTGGAGTATGAGAAAGTACAGGTTCAAAAAGGGATTAATTTGTGAATTTGTAATTGTTTACATAGCTAGTGTAAGCAATTGCTTGGTTGCAACCACCAACACAGAAAGTCTTTAAGTCATTAAATGTGTTGAAGCTTTGCCAGACAAAGCCTGGCAAAAGGACTATTCTTGTCCCTCAATGTTCAGAGCTAGACAGTATTTGGAAATAGGCTATTCAGCTACATCAGTTTTTGGTTGATATAGTACAATGATTTGTATTATTATAGTTAAAGATAGAAAAAACAGCACTGAGAACTGGGTTGAGAAAGCCAAGATTTTTAGATATCACAAATGATTTCATGTTTACTAATTTTTTGCTTCTGAACATAAAAAGATTCAGAGATTGAGTGGGCCGCAATCTCTGGAAATCTGTTTCAAATGTATCTGAGGTTTAACACCCAAAAATGAAGATACTTGAAGTTGCTTAAGGACAGGGTTGTCATTGGGGGGTGGGGGGTAGACACATGACTGCTTTGAAAAGAACAGAACATAATGCTTCTCTGAGTAACTGTAGACATGCCACTTGCAAAGGACCATATGTTGCATCTTTTACTCATGCTGGTGAATTTCTGGTCACACGTGATTCACTTGAGATGGATTAACTGAGAGTTTTGCGGCAAATAGTGCTGTGTAATCCTGCCAGAAAAAATAAATCACGCCAGTGCATAAAAGTAACTAATAAAACAGCATAGCAGAGATCAATTAAAGTATAAAGTGATTTTTGATGTTTTGGATAGAAAAACACTTTGGAAGGACAAATGGACAAGATAAGCCTGGCAAACACTGAGAAATGGAAAATGCCACCTGGAAACAAAAAATACAGACATAAATTTTATAGCAACTGTATAAGAGGCATGGCAAAGGTCTTCTAAGGCATTAATCTGGTGATGAAGGAGAAGACAACATGCACCCATTTGCCCCCATCTCTTGCAGGTTGCTTTTGTACATAAGTTTCCATTAGATGTTTTAATGTTCCTGTACCTCTGTTCTGTTCCCTTTGCATGAGGTGTTTTCTTTTTGCTTTATGTGCAGTGAGAGCTCAATCCAGTGAGAGCTCAATCCAGAAGACAAGATCCAGTTCAGTTTTCAACTTGAAACAGTACACACTCTCTCTTGTTTCTGTATCTTCTGTATTGTTTCATTTCTTCCTTTCAGTGCTAGGTGAATGATTTTGAGATGATGCTTCACGGATGTTAGTTATCCAAATACCATTGAATGTCTGTGAGTTGGGCACCACATGACCTTTCCTCCTTAGGAGACTGCAGTATGGTGAAACGGGGCTGAATTTCACTGTAGTTGATGATTTGCTGAGCAGTCTTTGCCAAGCAGTGAAAAATGAGGAGTCCTGCGTAACCTAAATGAACTGATGATTCATAAAAATGTCACAAAGGGTGATGTGTAATAGAACTAGTGTAAACTTAAAAGTGGTTATTTTTAATGAGGGATGGGAAAAATGACAGGGAAAAACAGAAAAGGAAAAAAGCAGATAGGGACCCAAAGAAGGCAAGAGAGAAAGAGTAGCGGGGAAGAGAGAAGATGCTAGAGAAATAAAGATCATGTTAATGTATCCCAGCATAACAAGGAAAAAGCAATTTTTATTTTTCTCTTGTCTTCCTCCACCCCACTTTTCATCCATTCAGCTTTTTTTTTCCTATTTTCCTTCCCTTTTTTTTTTCATTCAGTTCATGTTCATTATCTACACCATCCGTATAAGAAATCCCTTGCTTCAAAACCCAGCTCCAGAATATGCAAAGGTATCTCTGCAATACCCGCATATCTCTTTTTATGATTTAATAAAAGTTTCAAGATTGGTTTAAATTTAGTGAGAGAGATGACTAGGGACAATAGATACCAAAGATCATCAGATCACTTCCCTGGGGACTGAACTCATGACCTTTACCTTCAAAATACAGAAAACTATCTCTTTTGGGGAGCTAAAAACCCAGCTTCATAACTTGAACTGTTGGGAAGAGCTCATCTGCAGAAGCGATAACCTCTGCTGAAGAGACAGATAGTTTTTGATTCATGTGTGTGCAGATACAGACATCAGAGCTTAAAAAAAATTACCTACTCAGGGTAATTCAGACTTTTCTACATGCATTTGGTCATCTCTCTCCACAATGTAAAATGCTGTTGCTTCTTGAGTGCTTTTGGAATTTTTTATCATCTTTCCAAACAAAAGATGTGATCATCGTGGGTGAGAGGGAAGGAATAATAGAAGAAAATCTACTCAGACTAGATAATAATGAAGATTATATCTCCACAAACTAATAGGATTTCAGCTAAGAATATGAATACAATGCAATCAAAATAATGTTAAAAAGTTAAGTTTTTCATTAATTTCTAATAAGGTATAAGAAACCTGTTCTTGTAAAATGGGATGTAAATACTGTTGGTTCTGATGTTTCGCTACTGCTTTCTTCAAGGGTCCTCTTACTACTAAAAATGTTTTAGCCCACATCAAAATGCACCAATAAAAATGTAGTTCTTAAACGTATCTTTCTTTCAATCATTTCCCTTCCCTGAACTGTAATGATAGGTTAAAAAATACTAATTGAATTACTTTCCTTACAGAACACTTTAATGCAAGATAAGTGGCGGCTGTATTTACTAGGTTAAGAGGTTAATATTTCCTTAGGACTGGTTGAAATGGTGTCTTATTAGAGTAGTGTAGTTGGGGGCAATCCATATTGAAGCCTGGGATACATACAAATTTTAAGAAACTTTTTTCCATTATCTAGAGTGAAACAGAAGTGAAGTAATTTGCATAGCATGACACAGCAGATCAGTATCAGGACAAGGATAAAATCAGACACCTAGTTTAATGACCTGCACAGGAGATGGTACTGCCTCAAGCACCTGAAGTATAACTTTCAAAAACATCACTGTGATTTAAGAGAACAAATTTCATAGACCTTGTGCTCCCCTATAATTTAAATGTTCAAAAAAAGAACCATTTAGGGTTTTTATCACCTAATTTTCTCCCCAACTATAATGTGAGGCTGGCAGCATTTCTATTCTCCTATTGTTCCTTTTCCTGTTTTTGTTCCAATTAAATTATAGAAGTGGACTGCTTATGTATTTGTATAATACCTTGCACAAAGGAGTCTCATCTGGATTGTAATACTATACAATAAATCAAAATGAGAAAACCAACCAATTTCTAAATGGCATACACTTGGATACCTCCAACTTTGTATAAACTCGTAAAAGATGACTTCTAAAGAGACCAGTCCAGAATATTATTACCAGAGACATGAAAGTAAGCGTATTTTTAATGTATTAAAGCATCTGGAGGTTCTGCTATGAAGTCAGAGTTTTAACACTAGCTTCAGTAAAATCAAGGCTCAAATGAGGAGACAGGGAATTACTGTTCTGCTGTTGAGGAGTGCAGCTTTGATAGTAGGAGAATGTAGTTATAAATGAAATTATATTTTAAACATGATCAGAAAACTGTTGGGAGCAAAGGGCTAATGAACTATTAATAGTTACTGTAATAAAAGGTTAATCAATTATGTGCTGTTATAAGCAACCCATTAGGCCTGTGAGACACATTAGCCATCTTTTTTCAAACCTTTATGTCACTTATGGATGTGCTGACAGTCATTAGTAACAAGTACTGTTCATACTTGTTTATAAAAGCAGTTAGTTGTTCGTTAATATTTTATAAACTTCCATGGGAAATATGACTTATTAATGATTGTTATTTGTCCCTTATCTGGATTGATTTCAGATAAGTTTTGCTTTAAATTGAGAAGTCCAAGGCTAAGTCCTGGATTCTATCTAAATTGCCAGGGCTGAAGAATTCGTATTTTGTGACTGCAGGCAGAGTTTACAAAGATTAAAGCAAGTTTAGATAACACTATTATTAAAGACTTCAGTGATACGTGCTTACTGCTGTCAGTTGCCACTAGATGCGAAGCTGTAACACTGAAGTACAAAGATAGGAAATAGGGAAATAAATGATGCTGTAGACGAATGTTCATCGCAGACCAAGCAGGATAATTGACTTATGTGATGGAGCTGTACTAGTATATTCTGTCAATATTTTGTCTTTTATAAAGCTTGAAATTGCTCACTGACTGGTTTGTCTAGCAAACTTTCCTGTATTACTAAAAATATTTTTTTCTTAACATGTAAATGTGTACTCTTTCCCACGCAAATACCTTGTGTTATATTTTCTAATTTCCAAATGAGTTCTGCTGGGCTAGCCTCCTTTAGTGTTATCACTGGGGAAGTACTTATAAATGGGCCGAAATTTCAGTTAGTTTTCAGAGAGGCTTAGAAGACTGAGGAGACAGCTTGTTTTTTTGAGTTTCATTGGCAGAGTTTACTGCAGCGTCTATTGGTGCTGGTTTTGTATGTGTTTGAGTATCTGTAGTTTTTACTGTTTCTATGGAGTACCAACTGATGGAAAGGAAGAAGTCATTCTGCCTTTTGGCAGGACAGTTGCTTGCCTTCTCTCTTGAATACTGGATCTTGCTTATAATTCATTTTAAAAGTAACAACCCCAAACCCTAAGACAAATCATCTACTTTTACTTCTATTAAGATATTGAAATGTACATTCAAGATATTGCAGGGTTTGAATGCTCACACATGTATGTTTCAGAGTAGTAAGTCCTGGTATCTGCTGTGCTTTCTGCACACAGACAGGATAACCCTAGTGTAGGGATCAGTTGTGGAGGGTGACTGCATACTACAATATGATCCACAGCATTTGTTACTTCTTGCTTTCACTAGATAGGAAGTACTTAAAATAATTTTAGTATCTTAATTAACAGGTGCCTCATTGTTCCTAATACTGGTCATGCTAATGTTACATTTCTGTCTTGAGACTATCAAAAGAAAATGATTTCATTTAGTATGAAAGTCCCTATCTAATAGGAACAGAAGAGATTCATCTATTGTGTGCCTTCTCTCAAATGAGTGTGATTTCATACTGAGAGGTATTTGCCTTTTTAGTGTGTTTCCAAAAGTGTATGCAAAATGGGAGGTGAAGAGAGGAAAGCAGCATGGATATGCTGAACTAAATTGTGAGTTACTGATATTGTTCCTGATGCTGAAGCTAATTCTGGACAGGGTATACTCTGATATAGTGTCTTCCTGTGGAAGTGGGGAGGCGATGGATGGATACTGGGGCTTGCTGGTGTGGATGCAAGCAACAATTAGCTATTAATAATATAACCTCCCCAGGGAGGGGGCACGCAAACAGGCTAAAAGACAAACATAGTGTAATAGTGGGTGGTCGCCGGGTGTCTGGAGCTGCGGAACCGATAGCTCCGATGAGCCAAAGGCTTGTCTCCGGTGTCACCCCCTCCAGGCAAATGGATGACTTTCTGTGTGAGCATATATCTTAATGATACCGGCTGCTCTCTCCAGCCAAGCAGCCGAGCGTTCACCTAGCAGCAAACGGGAACTGGCTGCTGCTTCTTCCTATCTAGGCTGGAAATTCTTTGCAGCCAGCTACAGAAATAGCAGGGAGGCCGCCGTCCCCGCCCTCCCGCCCCGGCTTGCAGCACGGCGGAGGGGCCCCAGCGCCCCTCTGTGTGTGTGTGCGCGCGAGGAGCAGGTGGGCCCCGCGGTAACCCCGCCCCGCGCGGGTCCCCGTCGGCCATACGGTGATGGCAGCGATCTCCGTGCCAGAGCAGGCTCTTTATTGGAGGAGGGGGCTGTCAATCCGCGGCCGAGCAAGCCCCACTCTCCGGCAAGCTGCTCCCAAGGTCTGATTCTGGAGCTGTGGCCGGTTGCGATGGGAAGCGGCGTCGGAGGGAACAAAGTTTGCAACACTTGGGCACTTGGCTGCTGGCGTCCTTGATGCCCCTGGCAGGAGCCGGCGCCTAAAAGCAGCGGGCAGCCGGGCGGCTGGCACGCCTTGCTGGTCTGCTGTCGGCACTGCTATCGCAAAGTTTCAGCTATTTCAATGTACTCAAATCCAGGATTCTAATTGTCAGCCCTCCCCACCCCCACCTCTCCTTCTAGGTAGGCGACAAATATTTTTATTCTGTGGATTAGAGAACTTTTTGCATGGAAATTTACTGATTTCTGAGTGGTCTCCGTTTCGGGGAAAGGGGGGAAAGGATTTATTTTCATCGCAGTTTATTTCTGTTTTCTGGATCACAGGATTTTTGGAGCTATATGGAGGGATCTCAGGATGGTGTGCACCAGGAAAACCAAAACTTTAGTGTCCACTTGCGTGATTTTGAGTGGAATGACTAACATCGTCTGCCTGCTGTACGTGGGCTGGGTCACCAACTACATTGCCAGTGTTTATGTGAAAGTGCAGGAGCCGATCTCAGAAAAAAAGTTAGAGGAAGACAAAGGGGACACTTTAAGGATTATAGAAAGGCTGGACCATTTGGAAAATGTCATCAAGCAGCACATCCAAGGTACCACCTTACCCCCCGCTTGCTTTCCCTCCCCACCCCGCCGCTTGCCGTGTGCAGTCTCCATCCCCTCCCGCCGCGTTTGTTGTGTGCGCCTGTGACATTTCTGTCGCGATCGGGGAGAGCCATTCCTCAGCCCGGAAGAGCCGGGGGCTGCGCGGAGGCTGCGGTGCGTGTGGGAGTCCCCGGCGGTCCCCTCCCGGTGCCTGGCGAGAGGAGCGGCGCAGGCGGGCGGCGGGGGGGGACGACCTGCCCCGCTCCCCTCCCTCCGCACGGGGCGGCCTCCGCACAGGCTGGCGAACGGGGGCCGCCGCCTGCGGGAAGTCGCCCCCACCCCGCGGAGAGCGGGCCGTGGGCGCCGGGGCGGCAGGGGGCGGCTCGGTGGCGGGGCGAGCCGGGCGGCGGAGGGCTCCGGGGCGGCTCGGCCCGAGCACCCGGGCGCTGGGCAGCGGCGGCAGCGGCGGCAGCGGCAGCCCCGCCGGGCTGGGCTCGGCCTGGTGGTGTAATAAACCTGATCTCAGCTCGGTGCCTGTCTGTGTCTTGCTGAAGTAGGGGGTCCGTGGGGAGGGCTCGGCGCGAAGGGCAGGGGAGCCTCTTCCCATCTGGCTGTTACCGTCATTGTTTTTTATTTGTTATTTTTCTTTTCCGAAGTGGGTTGCTGCGAGGGGAATTTTTGTTCTCCCTGTGTAAGCCTGACTGCTAATCCGTGCTGAGAGTCTGTGTGTGTCCGGGTGTGCTCAAGGTTTTCCCTTAGTGCTGCTGTAGTGCTGGGAGCCACTTGGGATTATAACTGGGGCAATCTCTCATTTGTGTAATGCCTTTTTAATTTCATCTCCTTTTAATGGGAGCTCTGGGAGAAAGGTTGAAGTGGGCAAGCGGTAGGGGAGAACATGATTATTTCCTGGGAGTTTGGGATTTTACATGACTTTGCTTTGCTGGGTGATCTTTAGTGTCTTCCTTTATATTTTCATTATCTGCATGGCATCATATAGTCATTCCCTCAGTCTGCTAAGTGGGTTGGATAGTAAAGAGGCTGAGGGCAGGGGTAGATGAGAGCTCTTACAAAATCTAGAGGGACCATGTTTCTCTGCTTTTGCATAACCTCTACTGAATATTCAAATCCCAATTCTAGTCACTCCTAAATCTGAAAAGGGAGAGCAAACCATTTGGTAAAGGATACCTATTACCAGTGCAAAAAATCTCGCTTGCTTCTAGGCAGCTTTGGCCAACTGATCTTCTGGGAATACGAAGAAAGGTGGAGAAGGCAGGGTGGCTAATCCCGTGTGAATTGGGCTTCCCTTGTTTGTCAATACTCATAAGTTTGCAGCACTATTGAAGCCCAGCTACTTTGCTGTGATTTGTATTAATATTTTTTTTAAATATGACACATCACCATTCAGTTTGTATATGCCTTCACTTCTCAGTCTAGTCGTCTTGGGTAAATTAGTAAAATACTACTTTTTTTTTCTGGTGGATGAGTTATAGCAGCTCCTGCAAGTTTTAAATTCTCTCATGCAGTCCTTAAGTTTTTCTTGATTCCTGAAATGGATTTTAAAAAGGAAATATATTCTTGTCTGTGTGCCAGTGGAGTGCACTGTGGAAGCATGTATGAAGGCAGGGATTTTTCACAAGGCGCTGTTAAGAGTTAGATACATGAAATTAATTGACTTTCCATATGAGGTTGGAGCATAACTCCTTCAGGTTTGTTAGTGTGAAGCTCAGATACTCTTATTTTTTTTCAAGGAAAATAACGATGTCCATATAGGCATGTTCCTTTGGTCAGTGGTTCTTCTCAGAGTAGTAGAGAAAGGTATACTTAAATCAGGGGAGAGTATAGCATGGATTAGAGCATAAACTTTTTTTGTGACTTTTTGTGACTATGCATAAACCAAACCAGAAGATATTTTCCTTAAATAACATTTGTATGAAAGTTGAAGAGAGTCTTCTAAAAATAATTAAGTGAACAGTTTGGTGATAAATACTAAAATATATTTAGGGGAAAAAAATAAAGTTTACAAAGTTCTCACACCCCATTGAAACCACTTACTCTTTAAGATAAATAAATAAATAAAATAAAAATCACAGATCATTATCCCTAAGTGGATCTTCTGTGCTTTTACTTGCCAAATGATAACAACTGGGGTTCACGAGGAACTCCTGTGGCAGAGATTGCAGAATAAGATGTTATTTTAATCAGATTTTGCTTAGCACTGTGAGATGCTGTGAATTCTGGGTCATAGTGCAGAACTCACTGAAGTCATTGGAAGGAATATCCCAAGCTTGACTGGGTTTGGGATGAGCTTGAAGGTCAGCTTTAAGAAATGATAAGTTTGAGATTCATTGCCATAAATTGGGTAAACCAGCTGCCATAATGGTTCTGGACAAGGTTATAAGGATTATCTGTAGTTTGCTATTAAACTTTTCCTTGAACCACTTTTTTTTTTTGTATTGGAGAGAGGTATCAATAGCTCAGATGTTCTGCAGTGCTGAACAGGCATGAAATTAGCAAGGGTAATAGAATTGCATTCCATAGGATATCCTGCAAATACCAGAGCGCTTTAACTGCCACATTTTACACATGGGGTTACGCTAATATTTCATTTTAATTTGTTTTCTGATTGCATTGTTTAATTAGGTGCAATCTGGGAATTCCTTTAGCATATAAATTGCAGTCTTGTAATATTTTATCAAGTGTCCTGGAAATGAGAAGGAATAAGAGGTGCCTTCATATAAAACACTTTTCAAAGTATGTATTTTTAAAAAGACATTTTCATGGAAAGAAAAGTATCAGACTGAAAAGAGATTTCCAGATAAGAGAAGTTCAGAGAGAATGAAAGTATGCATGCCTCATGTTCGGAAAGAACAGTATGGAAAGGAAAATATTAGTATTGGTACTGGTATTGGCCAAGAATGGAAAAGCTTGGATGCATGAGTGTGTACCTGCCGTATTGCACATCTTACACCACTGTGTATTCACACTTCTGCAAATGTTGAGGGATATCATTTCTCTGCACACATTTTCTGGGTGCTGGAAATGGAATAAGAGCATGTGTGTCTGCTCTACCTGTGTGGTACTTCTCTGCTTCCTTCTTTCCTCATTATGTGTTAATTTATGCCTTGTAGCCTATGGGTGTGCTGCGCAAGAGTCATGCGTCTGTATACTGACTTCTGTGGTAGGCAGTTTGAGGCAGGATTGGCAGCATTGCAGTCTAGTTGGGCAATATGGAACACAGAAAGAAGTATTTTGTGGAGAGGAAGTGTGATGCTGGAACTTGAGCTTAAGCCTGGGAATCACGAATTCTTGGCTTGTGGCCTGCCACAGTTTACAAGATGGTTTTGGTCAAATCACTTTACCTTTTTACAATGATGATGACCTGCATGCTTTCCTATGGCAGTGTGTTGTGGTGGTTGTGGTGTTAATTACATCTGAATGCTACATGGCTAGTAATAAAGAGATTCTGCCCCCCCCCCCCCCCCCCCCCCCCAATCTTTAGTAGCAGGCATATGTTTTATACTAGCAGGCAACCCACTGAGAGAAACTTTTAGTTTCCTCTTCCTTTTGAGATTGCAAACAAGATGGTGTATTTTTTGAGATTAATTGTGTGTGTGTGTGTGTGTGTTTTTGCGTGTGTGAAAGAAACCGAGGAAAAGACCAGTGGATAGTTTTATGCAAAATGCAGTCCTTTTTAATATCTAACAAAGGTGTGTGGCACACGTATAATCTAGTGCTATTGAGCTTTATTACCAGAAAGTATACTTTAAAGGGCTAAGGTTAATGAATATTGTGTGAAATGAACTATCTGTGGTTCCAACCTAGGATTTGAAATCAGTTTTTCTCAATTTTATTTGAAAACAGTATATTCTGTTGAGTTCACAAGGAACATACCGGTTCAAAAAACCCCAAACACTCTCATTTTATTAAAATCAATACAAGAGTGCTTCAGACAGATCACAACACATTGTTCATCTTAATAATGCATCATGCATTGGCTCTGTCACTAAAAAACTGCCCTAAGTGCATGTGCAGTTGGAAGATCATGTGAGCAGGCAGGCTGCTCTTAATCAGATACTTAGTTTGTAACAATGACAAGAGGAAAAACACTAGCAAGAAGGGAGCAACTTATTGTTTTCCGCAGCCTAGCTTTGGGCCATCATAGGTGATGAGATGAACCTTTTTCTTGAAAAGCTATGCTATGGTTAAGCTGATATCACTTAAAACACCTCATGCATACCGTCCTGTTTGTCTTATTATGCAATATCATTGTAATATTTTTCAGCCTTCGTAGTTCTAATCAGATGATGTTTGCATTCCAGCATTATCTTAAAAGATTATGGACTATGAAGTCTATGAAATGAACTTGCTTCCTTGCCCCACCCCCGGGACCTAAACAGAATTAATAAATTACATGCAGTTAATACATAGAGTAGATCTAAGTTAAAGTTGTAAACACACAGTTCATTTCTGGACCTTGAATTCTTAGTTAAGATCAAGGGATGATTGCTAAGACATCTGTGTTGTACTAGGACTTTGGTCCCTCGTCTTTGCAAGCTGCTGCATCTGTTGTCATAAATGGAATGTCAAGCACTGTGTGGACTCATTTGGGAAAATTTGTAAGAGAGATGTATGTGTTATCTCTCAACCTGCTGCTTAGGATGATTTGTTCTGTGGATTTACTTCAGCTAATGTTAGGTATCCCATAGCTGGATATCTAATCACCCTCTGTGGTCAGTTGGGGGAGGGAGAGATCTCCAGTGTGTGATTCGTTCCCTGTGTCTTAGACAGGTGTTAGGGTGGAATGATTTGCTTTCAGAAGTTGCGTATTTTGAGTTTGGGAACTAGGTCAACCCAGATTCTTAATTTTAGCCATCTGAAGGTTTGGGTGAGTAAAGTCCGTGTTTCATATCTGCCCTTTATTTATTTCTTGATCTCAAACGTAAGGAAGAATGTAGTATATAAACCTTTGGTTTGTGATAGCTGTCCTTTGCAGCCTGGCTAGCTAGCTGGGTTCCATAAAGTCAGGCTCACTAGGATTCGCATGGCCATTCCACCATGTCTCTTACTCTTGTGGTACTTCCCTTTTGGGAATAATTAATTGTTAAATCCCCCCAGCTTATTTCCCTCAAGCTCAAAAGCAATTAGGCATGTTTGTCACTCACTGCAGTGTATTTATTCTACTGAGAAACAAATCAGCAGTAGACAGTAGCCCTGGGAACACAGCTCTTGCTCCACTACAGAGGGCCCTATATTCACAGTCTCTGTACAAGTAGAGAGACCTGCTGTCCCAATGTAACTAATTGCAAGAGAAGGAACTACTTGGATATGTAAGACATGCAGGACTAATCCCATTATTTTTTCTCTTTAGTCTGTGACTCTCAAGTCATTCTAGATTGCTGCATGTCAGTGCAGATTAATTTGAATTTAACTTTCATGTTCTTCCATGCTTAGGAATAGGTGCACTAAAGAAAAGCTTAATATAGTGATTTCAGCTAGAAGACTTAAATTGCTGTAAATTTTCAAGTATTGCTGGAGGTGCAGGTATTTGAAGGACCATCTGCTGAAGACTTAATGATGTTAGTTATGTTGACTACAACTTGATAATTTATTATTACTATTATTAAAGTTGATTTTTAAAGCTAGCTCTTAATATCTTTAGTTCTCTTCTAACTATATTCTTTCTTGGTGGTTCTTCCACTGAGGATTTATTTTGGCCACTGCATCCTAACCATAGCAAAACTGGGGAGTGGTAGTCTAGCCTTATTAAGGTAACTGTATTTTGTTACTGGAGATTGAATGATTCCTTTCATGATTAAAGTTGTTTTTTTCAGAATGAGTTATTTTTCCTTTTTTTTCCCTGATTGTCAGCTAGATTGCTCTATCAATTCTTCAGGTTTCTACAATGGGAATAGCATACCAGTTGTAATTTTTTTTGAGATTGTGTTTTTTGAGCCAGAAACAAGAAAAGTTTTATTTGGCTACAAAGTGAGAGTGAACAGTAGCTTTGTAGTTGGGTAGGGAATTGACCTGGATTCTGTTTCCTTCAATCTAGGCAATTTCTGTAGTCCACATGAAAGTCTTCAACAAAAGGTTAAAAAAATGAATCAGGAGCAGAGGCTGGAAACTGTGGCTTCTGTGCCCTCCACAAGTTCTCTTATTGCTAAGCTAGAGAATTTTGCCTTTTCTCTCTGAAGAAGTTCACTTTTGTTAAAGTTTGTTATCTGTGCATAATGAATGGCACAGCTTCAGTGGAAAGAGTGGATTGTGTACTGCAATCTTTGAGCAGATGATTTATGGGCTGTGCAGAGATGGAGATAGCTATTCTGCTTAAGGTTCTGGACTCAGCTCAGTGCTTCATTTATGCTGGCTAGATGTCACTTTGGAAAATGTTGCTCAGGTTGACACAAGCAGCCTGCAGCTGTGCAGAGATTCAAACTTAGGTCTTTTGACTTTCTGCTAGACTGTTATTCCCATTTTAGTACTAATAAGTGATTTTATCTGCATGACCAAAATATAGATAAATACATATGAAAAGAAACATAAAGCAAGATCTACACATAGCTGCTGGGAATTGTGTATTATGTGTGAGATCAGCTTGGTCCCAGTGTCATGCTCTCTCATAGCAATATCTGCCTTAGCAGTCCAGTGTAAAAAACACTCTTCCACTTGGGCATACCGTGGCTGGGGGTTGATTATGATCTGCCAATTAACTGTTGTGCATACAAGGACAGGCAAAGAGAGCAGTGGGAGGTGTGACTTCTCTCAGGGTCTAAAACTCAAAAGAGCCTTTGCTCAGAGGACCCTGGTGCTGAGGCTGCCATATGATGTGAAACGTCTGTTCTTGTTTACTGGGTCAGGAAAAGATGGCTATATCTGTACACAAGGTACACTCTCTGTATTTCTGAAACAAATGCAAGAGTGTTATTGTACGTTGAGTTCAAGACTATGTTTTAAGAGGTGGCTCCTACATGCTAATGATACTTACTCTCTGTGTTTAAGGAACAGGACAAAACTCTAGTCACATCTCAGTATATTGTTTGTTTGTGGCTGATACAGTTTATTTTTCTCTCTTGCATGAGCTGAGTGCTTATGAAAGAGTCTAGTACTCTGCATCCAGTAGTACAGGATCTGGACCTGCAAGCGCATGTGTGCAAAATATGAGGCTTTCCATTATATTATAAAAAGAAACTACAAACGCTTTTTTATCAATGAGCCTGGCATGGGCTATGCGGTTTCTCCATTGTCTCTAGGGCCAAAAGGCTGAAGTTGTTGCGTGCCTCTACCTAACGTTGCTCCCCTGCCTGTGAGAAGCCACAGAAGCAGTTTAATTTAATTGTGTTCAACAGAAAGGTCTGGTCATCAACATTATACTATGAAAGCATGAATAAGCTGCAGTATGATAGGATAAGCTAGTATTATCCATCTGAATGTTAGAGACATGATACGTAAAGAAAAATCTATGGTGATATAAAAAAGTGAATATTGGGCTCAGATCTTGAGACAGCAGTGGCAGTTGTGAAGATGGCTTAGCTGCCTTCCTGAGGATGATGGGGAATCCTTGCTTGCCATTAGAACAGCCCAGGAACTTGATCATCAGCTGTTAATGTATGGAGTGTGGCAAGGGACATAACGGGACATGAATCGTCTTTAGCTGTTTAACGGCTGTCCTCGTTTATTGTAGCCATAAGATCACGTTGTTAGTTACGCTTGGCCCAGAGATTGGAGACTGGACTTAGTGCAGCGTGCTGTGGTGTCTTGGGATTGTCCCTGAGTCCAGAGCACGTATTGTGTGACTGCTGACAATAAGTAAAGTAATTTACTGGTCCACAACTAGCAAAACTACTTCTTTAATGAAATTAAATTTCTGTCTAATGCAAAAGTGAAAACTAATTTCATATCTTGTCATGCCTCCTCTGAGATGAACTCTTTTTCATTTGTCTGCTATATTATTTTCCTTTTAATTGCCCTTATTTTTTTTGTATTTAAAAATGTCTTCTAGTCTTCCTTGTTTTGTTCACTAAGCCATATTATGATTAAAGTCCAATGGCACTTCCATCATCTATGGAGGAATCTTTCTGTGCTGCCCTTGGCCTTCCAGTGCTACCTCTGTAGCCGCTTTAAAAACTTCTGGGCTCCTTTATTTTAGGGACTTGAGAAATAGCTCAGTAACAGGCTGTTTGGTGGGGCAGTGTGGACAGATACACTGAGCGGATGCTGAAATTGCCAGGTACCTGAAACTTAATGCTCTTGTCTTCATGCTGCTGTTACCATTAAATCTATTCTGACTCCAGTTGTGCGTGCAGGTGTGTTCTCTGT
Organism: Gymnogyps californianus; assembly: GCF_018139145.2. Taxonomy (NCBI): domain Eukaryota; kingdom Metazoa; phylum Chordata; class Aves; order Accipitriformes; family Cathartidae; genus Gymnogyps; species Gymnogyps californianus. Next base: position 11,530,355 of record NC_059475.1, read on the forward strand.
GTAACAACATTGTTTTCATTTTCTTCATGAATTTTCTCTGCTCAACTGGTGTTTTGTAACCAAGATGCTGTGGTATCCTGAGTTTCCTGAGGCAAAGGCAGAGATCTTTAGGAGCCAAAACCTTGACTGTAATTATTACAGCTCTCCAGCACCTTCTCTACTTGGCTTTGAAAATGAACAAATGAGAATATTCTAATTTATTTTTTATAATATGGAGATGGAAGGTCCAAGTTGCTACCTTGAAATTGTCTGCCTTTAAAACGCCAGAATGTGTCTTCTCAAGTCCATAATGGATTCTTACTATATTCTCTACTTAAGTTATATGATTTTTTTTAAATTTACTATTTCTATGACCATAATGCTGTGGCAGCTAGCTGAAATCCCACCTGTATTGGCATCAGTGCTGTACAAATATGTAGTGGAACCCTTGACTTGGAGATCTTCATCTCCATGGATAAGATCTGCAGGAGCTCGGCAGAGGAGAGGGATATAGAGAACTGATATGGCCAAATTTATACAGACTGTTGGTGGCAGGTTTGATTCACTGCTGGAGTTGCTCAGATGAATCAGACAGAAGGTCTTCTCTTCTCCCATAAGTAACAGCCTAGAGAGAGTGTGTGAATCCTGCAGTAGGCAAACGTCGCAGTGTCGTGTAGTAGCCACGTCTGTTCTCCCACCATAGATCTTGGCCTCACGTATGAACTTGAGACTTGGCAGGAGCTCTGAAGTATGAGATTAGATATCTCTCCCAACATGCATGTTATAATTAGCACATCTTAAATACCACCTAATTGCCTAAGTCTCTGGTTGTATCTTGAAAACTCGTGATCTCAGTGACCTTGTGTCAGTAATGTCGGTGGGGGTGTGGAAATCCTATTGTAGTTTTGGTTTTGCCGTTTCCTACCTCCTAAATCAAACCCCTTATTTTAAATGTGACTGTTTGGATTTTCCTTTTATTAGAGCTGTCACAGGTGATCTCTGAGAAAAGAGGATTTCTATAAGCAGCTTTCTGAAGAATATAAGAAAAAGAGGTAGTATTTCTGTTTTTTTTTTCTTCATAGATAAATGGTCATTTTAGTCTTCATTTTAGGGAGATAATATAGATTTTTAGACTGTGTTACTTGCCCATATGTAATCTGGATATAGCTAGAGATCTATTTCATGAATCACCCAACTAAAGCAGTGATTTACCTGTCCCTGCTTTCATGGTGGATTCAAATTCCTTTGAAGCTTTTCTTTCTGCATGGAGTCATGACTTGCCAAAGGCTTTGCAAGAAGGTTTGGCATGCTGTAGGTAAAAGAAAAACTGGCAGATAAACTTTTCCAGCACAGCAGACTCAGTGAGTCTCTACCCATCCATTACAGGATTATCATTGCAATAAAGTTATGGTTAGAGAAAACACCTTTTGGGATTTCTCTGTGCACAGAATAAATAGGGCTTGCAAAAGAGAGCACAGAATAGTTTTTAAAATAACTTTGTTCTATTTGTTTGTTTTCCTCTGAGGTATTTATAATTTTACCAGCTGTATGTTGCATGATCACATGATGCCAGCCTTTCCCTCTTCTACTTGTGCTAACAGGAATATTTTAAGTTGCTCAAGCAAAGGGTGGGGGAGTAGTATGCCGTAATTTCTATGGTATTTCTGATTAGAAGACGTGTTCACTTCATGTGTAACAATTTGGAGGATGGAGGAGGGTCAGGGAGGAAGGAAGTATAGAAGAAGCTAAAGGCTGCATGAGAATACCTGAATGTTTTATTCCTTTTTAGTTAACACGAAACTACAGTTATTGAGTGGAAACTATTGAGTTTCCACTAGCGTTATTGAAACTGGTGAAACTAGTGCTGTTGTGTTTCCATGGAGTGGAAAGAAGCAACACACCATTTCTGATTCTGTTCTGAAAGCCTTTTACTTTCTTGTCACTCTCAAAACCAGTTTCACATCTAGTAGGTTATTACAAATATTTGCTTGTTAATTAAAACCAAATCTAGCATTAAAAAATGCAAGACAAATCTATTTGATTTAGTTTATGTAAACCTCTTAAAACGTGTAGTATCTTTAATGAAGTAAGAAATATTTGGCTTGCATACAGTCAGAATATCATAAGCAAGATACTGGTCTTGGCACCAAAATTGTATTGCTATTCGTCTCCAATATTATAATCATGTATTGTTGTTTTGATCCTGGTTTTTCAAGAGGCAGTAGAGTTAGTACTCTGTGACTTTACAACATGATGTCAGCCATAAAGGATTATGACATCATTAAACTTAGATGTAATTGAATGAGATATTTTAAGCTTGTGTTTAGCTAATATTTTCACATGGTTGTAAAGCTGTGTAAGTTTAAAATTAATTTCAGACTGTTAGACATAAATCAAGCAAACCAACAATAAGAAAACCCCACAAGTTCCAAAGGGATGTATAAGGCCATACATAATGCCAGGAAGACTAGTGAATTTATGCACTAAAAGCAGCAAGGCCAGAAAAAGCAGTAGCAAAATGATGACAGAAGACTTATGTTTGGATGGATCATTCGCACTTGTGGCTTTCATTTCTCTAAACGCAGGCATTGTAACAGGAATGCTTTTGGGATAGAAACATTTTAATCTCATTGATTTATTGTTATACTTCATATAAATGCAATTCTATCAACACACATGAGTTTTTCAGCACAGCTTATGTCTTTCTTACACGAAAATAGTTTAAAAGCACCTTCATAGTGCTAATTCTACTATTCTGTTTTCATTTGAATACTGAGAAAAATTTTGCATGCAAATGAATATGGAAATATATATGCATGTTTGATATATAAAAAGTATTCTATGTATGATAATATCTCTCTGTATAAATGTATGTATGTATTTTTAATGGTTACACTAAGGATCCATATGTCTTGTCTTGAAGGCGGGAAGTCTTCACCGTTGCCTGATACAGGCTGACATGGAAGAGTTTGTAAATGGTAATACAAGCACTGAAGCAAGAACTTGATTAGAGCAAATGGGAGCATGTTTGCATAGTATCTCGTTATGGTGACAACAGGAACAGACTCCTGCAGTCTGGAAATGCAAAGGACAGAAGTATTGCCTGAAGTGCGTTAGAATCAGGTTTTCAGACAGTTGTTAGTGCTTTCTGCAGTAATTGAGTAATAGCTGATGGCTAGAGTGAACCCTGTACATTTCATCACTTATTAGTGGAGACTGTTTTCAGGATGATTGACTGCTGTAGAAGCAGGTAGACTACTGGGTCATAGAGTGAATGGGGAGCCACACTATTGATTTCTCATTTGAAGAAGCAAGCAAAGGTAAAATGTTTTATATTGCAACTTCTAGCTCTTGAGAGTAGATTTTTAATCATTCAGCCCTGGATTCTTTTTTCATAATTAAGAAGTAAGCTGGTGTTGGAGAGTTTTTAAATTTATGAAAGAGTAAAATTCCTTTTTATGAGGAAGCCTGGAGACTTGAAAACACGTAAAAGGAAATTTAATGTCATAATGTGTGAAACATTCCTTAGCTGCTTGCAATAACAACATGTCAATATGTTTTTGTCTGCTTGACAATATGTAGGAAATGCCTTTGATTTTGTAAAATTGCATGTAATCTCTCAACATTTCTTTTGATTCTATTGATTAAAGCTTTTCTGCCTTGCCTAGAGACATTAAATAACAAACCATCTGCTAAAAACGGATTGGCAATGTTCCTGACAATTAACATTAAAAAAAAAAAGAAAAAGTTTAGTCTAAATATATTTCAAAGAATGTTCCTATTTGTGTTCTGAGATGAAGAGGAAAACAAAAGCTTCTGTTATAGTCTGCCAAAAGGTTGCAGTACCTGGTCAAATACTGGTATTGTCTTCATACCGTGGAGAAAGAGATGACCATGGCAAAAAAGCACACAGGTACCAGATGATGTAGTGTAAGAGTGTCATTACAAACACTGTCCCACGTGGTTGTGTGTTTACCACCTGTATCAGTTATACAGCAATCGATGGATAATCAGCCATTCAGCCCAAAGTACTCTTTGTGTGGCTGCCAGCAGTGAAACATGCTGATCGCAGTTGCGAGCTCTGTGGACATAAGTGTAGGTTATAGAGTAATCCCCATCCCCCCAAGTTCTGTTAATATAATGAGGTGGTAAATATAAAACTGACATGATCATGGAGAGTGATTTTTTTTTTTTTTTTTTTTTTTTAAATTATACTTTGTTGTACTCGCCAATGATTTTCTGATTACATTTGTTACTATCTGTGTGTGAGCAGCTTTTAGGCTGTGAGTGGCTATGCTGAAGTTGAGAACATGCCTATATGAATAAGAACTCTCAGTATGTTTGCAGTGTTGGGACGACAATAGGGAATAAGTTTCTTGGCAGGTTAAGACAAAGAGCTTGTGCATTTAACCTAGCTTTTGTGGCTGGTTTTGCCAGGTAAGAGTGCCATGTAACTTTCATAAAAAGTCGATTAGCTGCCCTAGGGAAAGAAGGTACAGGGAGGAAGGTGTACTCAATACTCTGTGTGTGAGCACAGATTCAATGGAAGATAATTCTGGATACTTGCTTCTCCAGCAATTGGATTATCATTTTAACTGTCCAGTTAAGACAAACTTTAAATAGTAAAGCCATCTATGCAGGTACCATGCATTTGCACCCTTTCTGCTACTAAAAAGATAGGAGGTCGTTATGTGAAAGTGAGAACAAGGAAGTCCTGGTAGGGGCTGTTCTGTCTTGAGATTTTCCCTTACATTAAAAACCTTAAGATATTGATAGGTATTAAATTATTTTTTTGGATTACATTCTTGCCACATAACAGAAGTTCCCTGGGCTGAGTTCTCGGTCAGTGTGAATGTACTCAAAATTCTTTCCTCTGTTGGACTCGCATAAATTGCTGTCATTGCCATGCTGCTGTAATTCATACATCTGAGGTATTGTGGGGCTTGGAAGTGAGTGGAATGATATGTGCAGAACAGTATAAAAAGCAATAACTCATTTCCTCTGTCCCCTCTGCTGCCTCAGAATTCTGCCCTGGATATCCACAGGCCAGGTCAGGATCAAGAAGGGTGGCTCTTACTTGCCTCACATCTATGGAGTTACTTTTTGCCTACCACCATGTAAGCAACTGGGTCTGCAGCATAAAGAAGGGGATGGGAAAGAAGAATCAAAGTATCCACAAGTATAAAAAAATAATGTAATTCTTAAAGAGATTATGTAAAACACTAAGTCAAATTACAGGCAATGGCAAAAACTTAGCAGTGTGTTCTCTGTTGTCTGTCTATTTTTGAAATTTGTGCTTAGCCAGCGCCTAGCTAGCCAGGCTGTTCTTGCATGTCAGTGTGTAGCCATATAATTGTCTGGCTGTTTTTGCAAGGAACATGGTGCAGAGAATGTGAGAGTTTTAGCCACAATGACAAATTCTGACAGTGCAAGGTATGACAGAAAAAAATGATAAGATAACAATGTAGGATGTAGCAGCTTATCTTTGCTACATTAAGCTAATAAAAAAGCATATTGTTTACTTTTAAAAAAATTGGTTTTAATGTATCTCTTTTACTGTCTATTTAAAGTGACTTTGAATTTGCCTTTCTGCTATTTGATGAAAACAGATGTTATTTTCTCCCAACTTCTCGACACCTGGAACTGGCAAAATTCCCCAAGCTTGTTCAATGATCATCCAACAAGCAGGGTTTATTCAAGCAATTTACCTACAAGGGCCAATTCAACACAAGGTGGAAAAAAAATACCCTTTTCAATGAATTTAAAATGAACTCAAGAAATCCTACTCATTTCATCATAAAGAGTAGCTGTGTCTTTTAGATTAAAAAAAAAAAGGCAATTTTATGAAGTCGTACTCATGCCCTTCTTCAGTACATGAAGTGTACGGAGCTCAATAATTTTCTCAAGACTCAAATTTAAACATGATAAACCATAAGCTGTTGTTGCTTCTTAGGAAGGAAGATCAACAAAAGCTCCCTCTTTGTAGGGTGTTTCTTCTCACTGAACTGCACACCTGTATAAATATAGTGCTTGAATCATTCCCAGTTTACACCAGAGAACAGTGAAAGGAGCGAGATGGGAATTAGCCCTCTTGAGGTAAACTGGTGGGGTATTCAACAACTCTGGCATAGCTTTAATGCTGTTGGCACAACCCCTCCTTTCCTGCGGCATCTGGAACCTGCGGCATCTGGAACCTGCAGTCACCTCAAACAGTGCGAGTAACACTGCGAGTAGAAGGCCCTGGCTTAAGAAAGTTACATTTTTAAATTTCACATCTTTCAGTTCAGGCTTCATAAGGGGAAGTTGTATATTCTCCTTGAGTGGACAAATGAAAGTATCAATCACGATATTTACCTTTAGGAAAATTGAGACCTGAACGTGGTGTTTTGGCCACATAACTTTTCCCAGCACTGTGTGGGATATCTGTTTTCAAGATACCTCATGTCTAGCAGTGTTCTTGTTACAACTTGCCTTAGCAGCTCTAAAACCAAAATATAAACTGAGTTAACTAGAGATACAAACAAGGTTGCAGTCAAGCAATTAGAATTTGGATGAAAATTTAAATAGTTTAAAACACTGCAGCGGTGCCATGTGGCAGAATGTACTTATGGCCCAGTGAAGAGCACAATGACTTCCCCCCCCCCCCCCCCCCCCCCCCCCCCCCCCCCGCATTTTGCTAAACTCTGCCAATGTCTTTGTTTTCTAGGAGTGTTATTTTTACCTCTGTTATTAACCTTACTCTAAACTTTGTGGACCTGTATCATAATAAGTTAGGAGTTTTCAGCTAGTGGACTTTGGGAACCTATGGATAAAAGTGGTTAGGAAAAGGTAAGTTCAGTCATGGGATGTCTCTTACAAATGTGTAGGAGTTCCCATGCTGCCTATCTCTTTGAAAAAAGATTAAACAAAGAGATTTTTTAAAAAAGACTAGGTGACTGCTAAAAAGATATGTTAAACTATGTAATCAGCCAAATTTCAATGAGCACTTATAATGTCAAATAGTGTAAGTGGGAATGAAAATTCATTTTTCCCCATCAACTTGATCCAGTTAACTAAAAAAAGAACCCAGAAATAACAGTTAACCCTTGCAAGTGGTGGCAGACTTCCTTCATGGTGCTGGAGGCTCCTGTTGAAGAATCTCATCAAAGGGACAATGATCTTGCTATAGCATTGACTTCTAATAGAATGTCTTTCTGTGAAACTTGTGTTCAAGTTAATTCTACTTCTTCAACATATTTTCGTTCTTTAGGATCACCTTCAAATTTGTGAGTTTTCCTTCTTCCAAGATAGCTAAGTCCCTATTCAGTTCACAGTTTCCATGTGTAGAACAAACAGGCTGTATGTATAGATAAGGTCTTTTTTGGTAGGTTCTCTCACAGACAAGATGTCTAAATACTCTAAAGCTTTTGTAACATAAATGTCTGCCCCCTCTTATTTAGTCTGCTATTCTTTGCCAGGCAGAGTAACTGTGTGCTGCTTAACCAGGAAGCTTGCATGTATTCTAAAAAGGGAGAAAAGAACAGGGTGGACATGGGCTCATTTGGAGCCTTACTCTGTGTGCCAGTTAGTGCAGTTGCCCCTATGTACCTTTACGGAGGGTGGACTCATGCACGCATCAACAAAATAGTTCACTTTATTGCGATACTGTCAAATTATTCTGGCTTGTGTGTGTATGGTTCTTTCCAGTTGTGCAAATTAAGCTCAGAATTTGCATTATTCGTGGTTTTAATTAAAAATTTAAACTCCCATTTCTTGTGTGTTTGAAGGTAAGGTTAGTCGCCTTATGTTCTTGTTATAACTCATTTTCCAGAAGTCTGGAAGCAGCCTGTGTGTCCAACACACTTTCTTTCTGCTTCTTGAAGTAGAAGTTCTTCAGCTTTGTGGTTGCAAAGCCTTACATTGTGGTCCGGGTGGGTATGATAGATAAAAGTTTCAGTGTTTGAATTCATGGAGAGTAGTTTCTTTCACCATCTGAAGATTTTTCCTGTTTGCTCAGGATGTGTGATACCCTCCTATAATAAATTAGCATTTTACAGCTGAGGATGACATTTTGGCATGCTTCAGAGCACTACTTCACCACTTAAGTTAGCCAGTTGATTTTTACATAATCATTTGCCATTATACAGGAACCTGAACTTGAGAACAGATCTTCAGTAATGTTCTTTGCCGCTGGGCAGAGGAAGGTAAGAATATCAGTAAGACTTGCTGATGGCCAAGCTGCAGTTAAAAAGTTTGATGTACTATTCCCTGACATCTATGTTTTTTAATTATTCTTAAATTAAGGTCAGCTTATAGGATAAAAGATATTTTCAGTGTAGTCAACACTGTCTTCACTCTGTATTAAGGTGCAAATGCAGGCCCCTGGACCAGTCTAGAGGGGAATTATAACATCTATGTGGATTTGCAGTTCTTAGTTTGCAGAAAGCTATTCCAGATTTCAGTTTGGATCTCCACAGCCATTAGAGCAGGATCATTATTGCTAATAGAGTGATCAGTTACAGGAAAGATGAGTGTCTGGTGAAAGCCTGCCACTTCCTGGGAGGCTGGGTTAATTCTTTCAATTAATGGTCCTGCCTCCTTTTGAGATTACTGGTGGTTGTTCTGCCAGTAGGTGGGGATGATTTTTCTTTCATTCTGGCACAGGTGACATGTTTGGCTTGCTGAGCTGATTGATATCCCTAAACAAAAGCTTCAGTGTTTACTGTTCTAGAAGGAGGCTTGTCAAATTCAATCAGTCATTATATTTATGTGGCAAATTGTGTTTGGGATACATTGTAATCAGCCTGTGTGTGAATATTTTTATGAAAGAAAGCACAGAAACTTGACACTGTTTGGGGCCCTCTGCAATGAACAGAATTGCTAAAAGAATGTTTGCAGCAGGAAGATAAGCGTTGTTACATTTTTAGTAAGTGCATTTTTTGCTTTGATAATGGAAATTCTTTCCCTGTTTTTGTTACGAATCTTCTTTGTCAGGGGACATATTTGTCTCCTCTTGCCTAGGGTCAAATTATATGCTAACTGCTTTGGTAAAATGCCAGTTGACCTTCTGACAGTTTTGTATGTAGGCACTGAGACTGGCCATTGGGACTACGGCCCTTCTGTTGTTCTTTTCTGTCACTAGGTTGGATGAAGTTCCTTTCCTTGCTTTGCATTGCACAAGGAATACTACCTTATACTTTTAAATTAATAATTAAGAAATAAGGATTTGCAAGAAAGGTGCTGTACTTCTTTTTGAGAGCAGCTTTTTATGGTACAGAGGTAGTTTTATTCCACCTTTTTGAAATTGTGTGCTATTTCAAGGTGATTAAGCAAGCACATTTGCAGGATAGTGTTACCATGTCCTGTTCAGAAAAAAAAAAAAAATCGTGAAGTCTGGCATAGCAGACTTCTAACTCTGATAGTCCATCAGTTTCTGGTGTTGTCAACTCTGCTACTTTGTATTATGTTGGCAAAATTTCAGCTAGCAAGCTTTTGTAGAGTTACGAATTGTCTTGACAATGACTGAAACGTCTAAAAAATCTTATTTAATTTGCTGACTACAGTATGGTTGCTTTGTAAACCATATACTTTCTGTGATTTCCTGTGATTTAATTTAGTGCTATAGCAAAGGTTTTATATCTTGTTAGAACTTCCTCAAATAAAGTCTTAAAAATCACTGTAAAGGCAACAAAGCTATTAAGAATTGTAGTAGTACTATACATGAACAAGAATTCCTGTTCTTTAGAGTAAGCTGATACTTATCACAGTAAAATCCAATTTAATTCATACCTTAGTAAGAATTGCCTAGCAATTTACTGACAGAAGGCAATTGTTTTTATTTTAAAATTTCACTTTCATTGAAGTCTTTACATGTAGATCACAAAAAACCCCCCAAAACCAAAACCCAAACCAAAACAAGCCCTTAAATCTTTGACTAGAGGAACAATAAAGATAATTCTGGTAGGTAACTAGGAATATTTTGTGAATGACTACAGGCTTTAAACATAACACTGTAAGGAACTACAGTTTAAAAAGTCTTGAGGTTAGCATTGATTTAATATAGTAATGACAGATATGAGGGATGTAAATAGAAATTCTTATGTGTGAATACATAACCTCTGAAACCCACGTTTGCCAATTTTTCAAGGAATGTCTGATCTTAATGTATATTATTGATTGGGTTTTCAACCCAGAAGCTCTGTTTAATTATTAATACATCTCTCTCCAGGAATCACCAATTTCTAATGTGTGCTTAAATGCAAAAAATCTTTCCTTCCTCCCACTGCCTCTGAAATCCCTGAAACACTGAACCTTATGCCTTCATCTGACTAAGATGGTGTTTACTCAGAACTGCAGTATGACTTACAGAAGAGCTGTATTGCGGTTTACTCTGTTAATATCTTAATTCCATTAAGCTTGTGCTAATGGCCTCAGTTCCTTGAATACTTCCCTTCTAATGGAATGATTGAAGCTATTGATTCTTCAGCTGACTTTATTGTATGCCTTAAGATACAAACAAAGTCAGGGTGTCAGCTCTTTGTTCTGCAGATTTATTCCAGAAGTGCTTCTGTACAGTTCAGAATAAGTATTCCAAGTCAAAGGTGTCTACCCCCAAGTTTCACTGAGTTTTAGGTGCTAAAGGAGTTTAATAAATGGGCTTTACTGAGAAGGGAATTTAATTAATGGAAATGCTCATTCTGTACATCCATTTCTTCTTCCACACATAGAGTTTCCCATAATGACTGTCCAGAATATAAGCAGCCAAGATTTGCATGTTTGATTTTCCTGATCTGGAAAATGTATGCTGCATTAGATTAACCTCCCATCATGCACAATTCCCTACTAAAAGTTACTTATTTCAATTTCTTTTCCTTGTATTGGACCTGGAAGCTTTCCAGACAAAATATTTTTTTCTGAATTGCATAGTACTTTACTCTTTCTTTAATCCTAGTGACTCCTGCAATCCTACTGACTTGGTCAGTAAGGTAGTAGTCAGCATGAGTGAGATTAGTATAGTCTGCTCCACTATGCATTTTAATAGAAATTAATTCCACTCTGACCCTGTTGTTTTTCCAGACCAATCTGTAGCCTGTTCCTTGAGTAATTTTTGGAAAGCTATGGCTGGAGCAGTCACTGTTGAGTTTTTATGAATACAGAAAAGCCTGGGTGGTTTATTCTGTATATTCCAGATTATTATGAACATGTAGTATTTTCCTTCTTCTTACAAGTTTTCCTTTCTCAGTCATGTAAGAATAAGAAAATTAATGTGTGTGCAGAACATAGTTAAAATTTATTATGACAGTGGAATTGAAGAGTTCAACTTGTCCCTGTGTGCCAGTTAAGATGGAGAGGGCAAATGTTAGTCATTCACCTTGGGAAAAATGCATTTATTCCCTTGCAAAAAAGTCCGAGGTAAACTTTGAAAAACATTTTTATGAAATAACCGTCTTGAGAGAGAATTCCAGTGCGGCGTTTCTACATCTTTATTTACTTGTGCAGCTGAGAGGAAGAAGGAAAGAAAAATATCCACACGCAAATGTATTTGTACAACAAAATGGAGAAAAACACATACTAGGAGCTTGCTTTCTTCCTAGTACATTTACTGAATCAAATCAATATTTTTACTGTGATATCTTTTAGAATTTTGCCTGAGGTTTTTAAGTCGATCACAACTTAATGGAAAAAAAAACCCCACATCAAATCCACAGACTTGGCCAAGAGTCTGTCCCCTCCTTTCTTTGACTTGATAAAGGCCAGGATATATTTTAAAAGGTATACGTAGCCTGGAGTTGACTTTTGAATTGAATTTCTTCTGCCTTGAATGCATGCGAGAGTCGTCGTTTGTAGCTTGGGAACAGTATATAGAGTAGTTTTCTGGGTGTGGCATGCATTTAACATTTCTTACTTTTATTGCTTGCTTGTATGAGGTTTGTCATGATTTGCTGTTTTAGGCAAGTGTTGAATTAAGATTATCAGTAGGAAAACAGAGTATTTCTCTCCATTTCTACATTGTATGGTGTTGACCAGTAAAAGGAAAGAGGAAGACGAAGTCCCAGTGTTGCAGAGGGTCTTCTGTTTCTCTGTAGTCTCTTGCTTTTCTTCCTGAAAGTTTCTGTGAGACTGAAACCTACCTTAGTGCAAAGTTTTGTAATAATACTCCAGTGACAATTAAATGTACTTGGGTCTTTTGCTAATTCCTTGCACAAGTCTGCTGAATGCTACCCTAAATGGTTGGATTTTGCATGAAAGCACAGAAGATGGAAAAGATGACAGAAATGACAAAACCTCATTTCTTGTTCCCCCCCCCCCCCCCCCCCCCCCCCCAAAAAAAGATAAAAGAAAACCCAAGAACTTAGTTTTTAAAGGAAGTGTATGCTTAACTGCTTCAAATTCATTCTAATATGGTTTTGGTTAGCAGTTTGGGTGACTTTGGGTCTCACTAATATTTAACTACTTTGTTTAGCTTGAGTAACTGATTATCTTGCATGATAACTTTAAAATTATTTGTTTTAAATCAGTGCTGTACAGGAACTCTTCTGAAGCACCAACAGTCTTTATTCTGCAGAATGAAAAGGAGCAGAACCATGCCCAAAGTGGACACTTTTAAAAAGGGCCTCCACAGGTCTAGTGTGAGCTCTGCTTATCTTTCTTCCTATTCAGAGATGTCTTTGTTCACAATAGAAAAGAAAGGGAAAAGGCTATGCATTGTATTAATTGTTTTGCCGTAAACCCTAAACAGCACTGTTTTTCACTTCCATTTCCCTTATGTGAGCATTATGGAGAGTAAGAGAAGGATTTAGCTGACTGAAAGTTTGTGTCAAGACTCCCTGTAAAGGAAGAGGCTCAACTCAACCCAACATAGAAGCATCTAGATTTCTCCATAAAAGCAGCTGCTTCTCTCCACAAACTGTAAAGGGGACTGAAGTTTAATAACCCACGTGTAGATGCCTGCTTTAAAAGGAGCTTAAGCTGACTAACCCACATGTAGATATCCACTTTGTAAGTGTTTACAGTTAGATGAGATGAACCCTGCTTTAAAGGTTTGTCAGTCTAAATCTCTTGAAATCAATAGAGCTAATTACGTGAGGTTGGCCAGTTTTAAGCTATGTCTTCTAACAAGTAAATGAAGCTTGTTTTTTCTTCTCTGTATCAGCTAACCAATATTTTGTTGTGCGTTATGTTAGATATTAGCTGCTCTTATGAGGTTGTGTAGCCTTTTTAGGTTGGCTCAACCAGCCATATATAAGCTGTATTGTTGAAATAAATGCAGTCCCAAGATGTTTATCTCAGTATTTTAGCATGAATATCGTTGTCTGTTGTAGATGTGAAAGTATATATAAATGCATTGACATAATGGCTGTGTTCTAGTTGCATCTGTAATAATCCTCTATTTCACTGGTAGTTAACTGTCTTCATTGTATTGAGCCTTTTACTTGGGATACTAAGGCTCATTAAATAAAACCCTCTTAAACATTAGACTTAGGATGTGTTATGCACAGTTGTGGTAATGCTGCAGAATCTGGACCAGAAAGTAATATATGACAGGAGGCTAGTAAGCAAACAAAATATTTCTGTGCAGATTGGAGGTATTAATTCATATTGTATAAGAACTACAGGAAATTATTTCTATTGCCATTTGGGAATTCTGAGTGACAAGCTGTTATGAGTGCTAAAACCCGATTTATAGTAATGCTTCAGTTCTAGCTTTTCCTTTAGGCTGCTGCTTCCACTGGCTACTGGGAATATTAAATTGGATTCATTTATTTCGTGCAGATTTCAGTGCAGCATCACAGAGATGATATGTTGTGCATGTGGCACAAATTCTCATGGTTTTTTTTTTCTTTTTTTTTTTCTTCTTTAATTTTGAATCCTAAAGCTATTTTGGTGCTATTTGATGTGAGATTTATATATAAATAGGTGCATAGAGCTTCATGGTGGATATTATCCTTTGAAACCTAAAGAGCTTTCAGGTAAAGTAGCAACAGTTTGACAGCTCCCAGGTTGATGCAAGAGGTGAGAGGGAAAGGAGCCCAGTGGTGGGTTAGCAGGGGTATTACGGTAGTGTCTGGGTCAGCTCAGCCTATTCTGTTACAAGCTTACAGTTAGGTTACAGCTTAGCTTAAAAAAAGTCCCAGTATTATAAAGAACTAGTACCGAACAGGAGGGATTTGTTGTGTTTCATTCTTTATTTTGGAAGTTACTAGGAACAGGAAGTCTTTCGTCTGTGGTACAGCAGGGACAGAGGCAGTGTGTCCCGCTGTGCTGCCACAGTGTGGGTTTCTGGTTTGTAGTGTACAGCTGAAGTGCACTTCCCTTACCAAGGTGATCACTTCTGCTCGTGGAGGGTGGCTGTATGAAGTTACCATGTTGTCCCTTCTCTGATAGCGTGGAAAAAGTGAAAATGCAAAGCACAAGGGATCAGGACCCTTGACTTCAGTGGGAAGCAGATTTTGGCTGTTATGGGCACCCTCAGTGCAATTTGGGTGGTTGCCATCCTCTGTTTATATAACAGAAAAACGAAATCACACACTCTGAAAACAACTTAATTAGACTTGAGTCTCTAGGGCTACTGATCCGATGCCTTTCACAAACACTGAATGATTTATTCCATTAAAAAAATGAAAGCAGGAAAAATAATAAAAATGGAAGGAAAAAGAAAGCTTTTAAATGCTGCCATTTAGAAGGAATTTGTAATGTAAAGATCATGGAATTTTTGGATTTTTAAAGGCTTTACATCTAAAATGGGACAAAAAGCTTGAAGCATGAACTGTTTCACAGATAACCTGAACCTCTGTTGAGGTTGTTTTAGTATTTTGTGTGTCATCTCTTACCCGTTGGAGATTCAAAAGGGCAGCTGTTCTTCAAGCCAATACCATATGCTAGCATTTGAATGTGCATATTGTTTTTAAGGAGGATAAAAGCCCACAAAACAACGATGAACTAGAAGCAGCTGATATGCTGTAATTAACATATTTTAAAATTCTTTAAATAGTCTCCAGCTCTGTTGAGATCAAGTGAAAAATAAATTTTAGTCTACATAGTTAAGAATACATTATGCTGGGTGTAAATCAGCCTGCCTTTTTAATTATCAGGATTTTATATTACAGTCATCTCAGTGGTGGTAAATTGAAGCCTTAACTGGGTCAGGCCTCATTGTTCTAGGCATTCAGAAATCATACTATAAGTACCTGCTCCCAGAGAATTTAGGCTTTGCCCGCAGCATGCAATGCAGTGGTGATAGGATACAGGGGCTGGCTGTGATACCAAACGAGAGTGGCTGTGTTGTGCTGCTGTATGCCTGGACTAACCAGACCTACTTCTCGGCAGGCTGCTTTCCTAATGGGGGCCATCCCTGCCTCTGGAGATCGAGCCTTGCCCTGTGCTATACCAGCAGACCAGCCTGTTTGCAGCTAGTTTGGACTTCTCTGTGTTGGGTTTTAAATACTCCTTTAAAATCAATGCAGTCCAAGAAGGGTGGTTCCAGTAGTTACAATGCTAGCCTGCAATTTAGGAAACCTGGATTTAATGAAATTCCATAGGTGTATATATATTTTTTTAATCTGCAGATAAAACAAGCTAATGAGCTGGACTGGGTAATGACAAGATGAATATATACAGGCCTGTGCTTTAGAACAGCGTAACATTATGCCTAGTTGCCAACTGGTTGTCACAACTTGTTACCTGCCTTGGCAATATCAGATTACAGTTTTTGATGTGTTTATGACAGGAGAGAGTCTGAAGGTCGTGCAAGTTGCACCTCAGTGCCTTTTTATTAAATATTTATCTTTCATATTTTTTTTATTTCCCTGAAGATCCCTTTTAAAGTTTTTCTGTCAGATTAATTTTATTCAGTGTATTTATTTAATTCTAGAATGGCTCCACATAAAATGGGAAGATTCAAGGCAAAAAAAAAAAGGCAAGCAAACACAGAGAGAGAAATAAGATTCTTGCACATTGTACACCTTCAAGTTAAATGGACCCATAATTTGAGACATTGGGCAAATTAAAGCTGGTTGGTTCCATCCACTTAACTGTGGTTGCATACAGACAGTTAAACAGTTGCTGCTTGTTATAAGTAAGATACTAATTAGGGGTGCTTAAACTATGGGGGAAACAAAATATGGTATGTCTCATGAAGGAGTTTTTTCTGGTCATAGGATTCATTTAATATTTAATAAGAAAATTTATGGACATCACAGAATGAATTAATTCAAATTATTTTTAAGACTCTTCTATGAGCTTTTTTACATGTGGCCACAGCACAGGTGATTTGTCCAGAGGTTGCCACCAAAATTTTAATCTAAAAGTTTTGTGAGCATGCAGCCTTTGACACCTTTTTTCTTCAGGACTTCTTCAGTACAGAATTAGTTCAGTTCATGGTGTTCCAAACTCTTAACAGCATTAGATGCATCAATGGAAAAAAAGTATGTGATGATGTTTGCTGGTGTGAAATTAAGGCCATCCAAGAAATCGGTGACCAGTACCATAGAAAACAAATAACCTGTTTTTCAGGGGCAGATGTGACATGATGGCTTCATTTGATTTCAAAAGTTTTGTTGATTAGGTCAGATTATTAAATTCTGTCCCTTTTATTTGTTTCCTAATTGAGGCTTCCTGCCCCACTAGTTTGAAATAGGAGGGGGAGAAAAGTATGTCTGTGCACTAACTGTGCATCTGTACTTTAGGCCACCAGATCTTTTTTCTTCATTGGCTGCCTGTTCCTAGAAGATACAGCAAGATACTGGTTTAGGAATCATGATGGTTAGGAGTGAACTACGTTGTTTAAATTCTACTTCTGATAAGGAACGTTTGTTGAATTTCTTGGTTTGATGGGGCTGAAGAAACATAGGCTTTTTCTGAGCTCTCTGTGGAAGAAAGTGGTAGTAAAAAGTTTTTAGTCCAGAAACAGGTTATGCTCTTTGCATATGACATTAAGGAAGAATAGGTACTCTTCACCTATGTAGCCACGCATGACAATAAAATTGTCCCCAAATGCGATGGGAACTCCTGCGAGTATCGTGATACAAATAAACAATTTGTGTTAAGAAATTAATTCTGCACAGTTGGGGCTTTCCTATAAAAATCTTGTGGGATCGCCAAATTTTGGTAGACGTTTCAAGGCAACAAGCTATCTCTCGTTATTTTGAGGCTGGCAACTGCGGTTGTCTGGGACTTTGCAAGAGCTGCTTATCACAAAGTGTTTTTCCTTGTGCCAGCCATAAAAGTTGTTATTGAAATGAAAGATGTTACAAAGATTCATCAGAAGATTTGCTATGCTCTGACTTTATTGAATTTCTCACCTCAGACAGACAATGACCGATGTACTGACCTTGTCTCATGGGATTTTCTGTAGATTGTCTTCTGTACTTTTTCTCCTTCTTTTGTCCTTCATCCTTCCTTTAAGTCCTGGTAGCTAACTGTCAGTACATAGAGATATTCATGGATGATAAGCCCTTGAGATTTTTATCCCAGCAACACCCAAAAACCAAGTATAAATTCTGAGTTTCAAATTGGTGTAAAATATAGTGAATGCCCCTGTAGACGAGATAAAAAAAATGGCTGTGGTTGATGTAGGGTTTCCTTTTGCTTGCTTGCCTCCTGACTGCTGCGTGTTGGTACTCACCTCACTGCTGCGGTCTTAGCTTAGGTAATTGGGCAGTGCTAGCTTGAAGCACCTGCCATTTCTGGACCCCTGACTTAATTAAACAAACAACCTGCATTCACCTTCAAGAAGGTATGAATTCTCTAAGAAAATTAGTTTTATTTTGATGCTACAGTTTTGGCAGACTGAAGAATCGAATCCTTCCCATTTGCAGAATGGGCTTGGGAAGGAAGTGGCTTCTCTAAGGAAATCATTCAAAGCCTGGGAGATGTTAGTATTTTTATGGTATTGATTATTAATAAAGTCAAGGGAAAAAAAGTATGACTACATATTTGGTTTTTAAAGGAAGTTCAATTTGTTTGCAAAACGTCACCATTATTCTTATTAACAGATTGGCACTATCCTTCTGGCAGCTAGGACTGTCTGCACAAAAATAAAACATGGGTTCTTGTCGTGGTTTAACCCCAGCCGGCAGCTAAGCACCACGCAGCCGCTTGCTCACTGCCCCCCCACCCCTGGGATGGGGGAGAGAATCAGGAAAAAAAACTCGTGAGTTGAGATAAAGACAGTTTAATAGGACAGAAAGGAATGAAAAACAATGATAATGATAATAATAATAATATGACAATAGCAATACTAAAAGAATTAAACTATACAAAGTAAGTGGTGCACAATGCAATTGCTCACCACTCGTTGACCGATGCCCAGTTAGTTCCCGAGCCGCGATCCCCCCTCCCAGTTAACTCCCCCCAGTTTATATACTGGGCATGATGTCATATGGTATGGAATAGCTCTTTGGCCAATTTGGGTCAGCTGTCCTGATGGTGTCCCCTCCCAGCTTCTTGTGCCCCTCCAGCCTTCTTGCTGCCTGGGCACGAGAAGCTGAAAAATCCTTGACTTAGTATAAACACTACTTAGCAACAACTAAAAACATCGGTGTGTTATCAACATTCTTTTCCTACTAAATCCAAAACACAGCACTATACCAGCTACTAGGAAGAAAATTAACTCTGTCCTAGCCGAAACCAGGACAGTTCTAATCGTGCTTGTAATAAAACAAATGTCCCCAGTTAGTGTCTGCCAATTTCTGGTATTTCTAGAGTGCAAATCAGTTAAATCGCTACATGCTACAATGTCTAGGTTAGTACCTAAAACCCCAGGCTCTTAGTTTAATAACAGTGAGGACTTAGCAACGACAGTTTTCTTTGAACTCTGCATTTCCCTTGTACATGGTCTTCTTAGAGTCTGGTCTTGCAAGTCTTGCAATTAAAGTGTCACTGTCATTGCAATGGAAGTTGTCAACGCAGAGAATGAGAGACTGATCTTCTAGTTTGTGGTTTTAAAGCAGTCTGAATCCCTTTTTATAAAGTAAAAGAAAATTGCATATAAATATGAAGAGCTTTTTGTATAGCTGGGATGTTACACAACAATAAATCTGACATGCTTCCTGTTGTATAGAATATATTAATATCTTATTTACGAGCACTCAAAACAGATAGAATGATCTTGATTTCATTAAGCAGTCAACAATTAAAAAAAAGGAGAATTCCAGATTAAATGTAGATGAAGTGATTTGAATTGTAAAATAGAAGAAGAGAGAAATTCAAGGTGGTATAAAGCTTGACAGTGTTGCTATCTTATAATGTCAAAAATCTTTTAGCAAGCTTCTTGAGATTATCATGGAAACTGTTCTGCACACTAACCACTAATGACAGAACAGTTCTCTTGAAAGACAGTGCCAATAAGAATTAACTGGAAAATTAATTATAAAGCCCAATTAAAATTCGGGAGAATATTTTTTGTAACATCTGGCCCATCAGTCAGAATTTCCCTTTAGAAATCTTGATGTTATTGTGACATTAGATTTCCTAAACTCTTTTTATGGTCCTACCGCACCATTATGGATAGAAACAAAATCGACAATAACATCTTTTGCTGAATGCATAATGAAACTACCTTGTCAGGAAAAATAGCTTCTAGTAATATCCCTTATTCTACAAATATTTAATATATACATTATGGATGTATATATGAAATGTGTAAATATGTACCTATAGTTATTATGTTCTGTTAATATTCCTGTGTAACAAAATCGGTTTACTACTATTACCTTAGTCTGGTGCAAAGTGATCTCACGGTTAAATTACAGTGCTTTGGTAGTGATCTGCTTGAGAAGGACCTTTTGCAACTTAATTTATGGATGTTTGTAAAGGACCTGGTTTGTCTAGGAATGGAATGTTAAAGAATAAATAGAAAACTTGGAAGTGGACCAGAGTTTGATTAAAATGTGTAATTTTTTTTTTGCCTCAGAGGGGAAAGCTTTTTACTTGAACACTTCCAGAATTCAGTTTTGTAAAGAGGTGCAAATTGACTAGTATCGAGGGCGGCACAGAAAATAGACGAGTTTGTGTGGATTTAACTTTGTAAAAAGTGTTCTACTGATAAATGTGCAAAAGGTGGTGAATATCAGAGCATAGGTAATCTGGAAGAAATGACTTCTAACACAGGTAGAGGTTGTTTGAATATTAAAAAGACATTGGTTGAACTTGGTGTGCCATATTTAGATGCTGGAGGTTCAGCCTTGAACCTGCAGGTAAGAGTCTGCAGTTGTTGCGTGTTCCATGGGACCAAATTACCCTGTGTGGGTCTCGGACTTCAGCAAAGTCGCCCAAGCTCAGTCTCTGATTGCCTGGAGTTGAGTTCTGGAACGTTTTCTCCTGCGGAAGAGCTGCTTTTCCTTCATGACCTCTGACTCACTTTGTTCATGTTTTGTAGCACGTACTCGACCTGTTTGGTCTTCTGTTGCCTAAGCTGGCTATGCTATTGGGCTGTCATCTGCACTGTTTCAGTATTTCTGCTTTGAAATGCAGGGACTTGGTCATTCTGTGCTTTTTCTTGTGTGCAAGCTTAGAGTAAAAATTTTTGCATGGTGCTTAACAGCTGTGAAAGGGTGGTGGTATTCTAGAATTAGTCAACATAATTATTTCAGTGTACTGGATTGATAGACTGGGTTTTGAGTGATGTCTGTCTGTTCATTTGTACCATTTTGAGTTGAGGATCCCTTCCTCTCACACGCGTACATTGAATTTAGGAGCATACATTCATACTCACTCACATGTAAATTAATGCTGACATTAAACTGTCCTATCTGGCATGTCTGAATAATTAATGAGGGGAAAAAGAGAATTGTGCAATGGAGCTTCTGTTTGGAGTTCCCTAAATTTAAATTTCTACTTCTGAATTTATCACTGTACATTCAGCTTCATCTCAGTCTCCTTACAAATCCTCTTGCTTCTGGTCATCACCACATAAAATTAGTGTTTTCACATAACCCTACTCTAAAGCCTTAAATTATCTTAAATTTAAATGCTTAGGAAATAATTTTGTTTCAACTGGGAACCACATAGTAAATTGAAGGGGAAAATTAAAAATCTAAGTTGTCTATGTTGTATAACATTAGCCCATGGAATTGTTCTAACTTTTACTGTGTGGTGCTGAAACTTGTTATTCAAAACATATTACGCATATAGGCATACACACATTTTAATATTATTTTTTGAAAAATATTATGATGCCCAGAGTGACAGGTATATGAATGAATGAGGGCTACACTTTGGGTTGACTAGCATTGCTAGGTAGGAGGTTAGGATGGAGGAGTGGAGAGTGGCTCCTTCCATGCAGCTCTTTGATGGCATCAGGTGGGACCCTTGTGAAAGCGGCCCAGCCTGGTGGCAAAATGGGTCTGTGATGTGACAGTCTCTCCCCGATGCAGCTCTTGAGTAGAGAGCATGAAGGCTGTGCTTCCTGCTTAGGGCTTCAGATAGTCATGATTCAAACCTTCAAGACTAATCCAGCTCTCAGTGGGAGATTTTTCTCAGGTGCAGTCTAGCTTCAAATCTTACTATACCAAAAGTAAACTCTGAATCTCAGCAAAAGATGCTCAGAAGTAGAGCAGGCATCTTCCTAGTCTTAGGGGACAGAACTGGAATGGTAATTTGTAAAAAATCTACAGTGAACAGGAAGTATAGCATGTCACTCTTACTGCATGTGCACTCCATATTTTTTATATGAAACAATACTTTGTTTTAAAAGTTCCCTTAATTTGGCCAGAATATTTTTTTTTTTAACTAAGGACAGTTAAAGAATTAGAACTAGACAGACTTTTGCACTGCAGTGCCAGTTTTTCCTTGGACTAAATACTGCTCTGCATCATGGGAGTAGCTGCTGACAGCTGTAGTGCTAAACATTTTAGTGGTTCTTCATTCAAATTTATTTGAATTTTCTATTCAGTGAAAAATATCATTTCAGCCTTACAATTCAACTGTCAGTCTGGGGTGAAAACAAATCTCATAAATTAAGTATTTCCTGTGTGACAGAGATACTAGTATCTGTAGTTTTACTAAATGCATTATATAGTACCAAGGTCTTCAGTTAATTTTGTAAGTATAAACAGTGTTTTCGGTATAAACAATTATGCTATGAACCATGTATAGCTATTGGTACCAACCCTATTATACGAAAAGAAGAAAGATGCAGCTTAGTTGAGAAAGCCATTGAATGTTTGGAAGAAATTTAACTTGCAAGATTCTGGGATTTGGGGGTTGGTTTCTTCTGGTAGGTCATACTAACAAACTGCAGGTTTTGCCTGTGAAAGATATGGAAAGGTTTTATGAAAAAAATCTTCTGTAGGCAGTAACACAGAGGCCTGGAACAAAATTTTAAAATGATGGCTCGAATGAAAGATGATACCTTTATCTGGTATTCGTTAGTTACAAGAGAGTGTGTATTAGAGTTTGCCACTGCTAGGAAGACTTAGTTTGTATTCAACCAGCAATCAATTTCACAGATTCAGATGGCTAAAGAAAATGTTACTTCAGTGTTATTTGTCAAAAATGTGTACTATACCATTTTTTCAGGCCTGTCTTTGAATTTATGGAGATATTAGACACACATCTTGAGGGTAAGTGAAAAATAAGGTTGAGAAGATTGCGTGGTTCATTTTATCTAATTGGAATTCATTTAAAGCTCTTCATTTGTTCAGCCAGCTCTGGTAGAGATGTACCTTCTTTGCAGGGCATTGCATCTTAGAATAGTGCCTCTTAAATCATTGAGATTTCTACTTCTTACAAATGAACACATTTGGGCTTTAAAAAGAGAACTGTGGTTCGGGACTGCTGAATAGTCTCTATGCGCAGGTTTTTCTGCTGCATGATCTCTGTACTCTGCTCAAATTTCCTTTCAAAGTTTTTCACTTACATTGAATTTCAGTCTTTAACAATTTTTTTTCAAGACTGTCAAAGCTACTTATTTCCTAGGGGTGGCTTTGAGGAACTGAAAGAAAATATGCAGTATTAAAAATACAAATATATGCACTTTAAACTAAACATTAAATGCTACACAAAACAAAATAATATTGGAAGTAGAAACTTGATGAAGGCTAGAGGAAGAACATTTTGAGAAACAGCAGTTACACCATTTGTGGAGAACTCAAATAGTTAATAGCAAAGAAAAACTCCACTTAAGTAAGACAGCGATAGCAATAGCAGTATTAATAGAACAGTATCTTAAAACACTCTTGCTTTTAAATAGTTCATCAGTAGTTTGCACAGAGGTGACTCAACAAAATGTGTGTAAACACAGAGTATGATGAATAGAAGAGGGTTAGTGGAGGATTATGATACGTACAGTGCCCTCTATGCTTTTCTGCTGTCAGTCAGTGCGGATAAAGGTAAGATTATTAGCTACAGCCACTTAGATTTTTCTTGCAATCTGTGTCTATCTCTAGTGGGAAAATCACTTGAGCTCTATTCATTGCTGTGTTGTGCCTGAAAAAGCAGAGAGAGGTTATTCTGACTTTGGGTTGGTCAACATGGGATGGCTGGATGATGTTAGGTAGGTTTAATGATTTGGGACCCTTTTGAAAGTGCTGGTTTAGGACTCTGGAGTGTAAGACTGGTAACGTGATTATGGATCTCCGATTTTTCTTCCATGGAAGGCCTATCTAAAAAGAAACATGTTCCTTGTATTACTAGTAGTGAGTTCAGGTCTAGCGGTTGTCTTGTTATCTCACATCCATTGGTATAATTCAAAGCGTACTGAAAGAATGAAAAAATTCCTTCTGTTTAGTTCAGTGAGTGCTGAACCAGATGTTAGATGTGTCACTTCTGCCACTGACTTCTGGTTTTGCTAATTATTAGTAAGAAAAATGTTTTAAGTACTTTGGTGGAAAATGATAAAAAAAAGTGTGGAACAATGCAATTTATGAATCAAATCTATAAAACTGTCTGCATTTATTCCTGTGGTGAAGCAGATCTTTCAGATTGACATGGTTTAGTTACGGAGTACTTTGAGGCAAATTGAGGTTCTGACTTTTGGAGGCACTTGGTTGCAGTACTGCCATTCATACTGATGGGCAACGCCTCTGATAGTCGCATTCAAACTTGTGCAAGCACTTGCCTGAATTAAATGCTCACAGGAGGGTAAGAGCTGGGGCAGAGCTGAGTTCTGGGGCTTCCAAAGAGCAGCCCTGTTAGTAAGGGGGTTGTGAGGCACTACTTGAGCACATTAAACCCAAGGTGCTGTTTGATCTCTGTTCTGCCCTCCTGCACCTATTTGCATTTTCATTTGCCAAGGTGCTGAGGTTTCAGTGGTTAATAGGGTGACTGCTCTATGTAATTAGAACATCAGGTATATATTTTTCTAGTGTTTTGATTTGAAGTGTGTTAAATATTAGGCAATCATCAATATATTGCCTCTGATATCTATTGAAATGCATATTTAAATCTTGTGCTAGTGTGGTGGGCTGACCCTGGCTGGATGCCAGGTGCCCACCAAAGCCGCTCTGTCACTCCCCTCCTCAGCTGGACAGGGGAGAGAAAATATAATGAAAGGCTCATGGGTGGAGATAAGGACAGGGAGATCACTCACCAATTACCGTCATGGGCAAAACAGACTCGACTTGGGGAAAAAAATTAATTTAATTTATTACCAGTCAAATCAGAGTAGGATAATGAGAAATAAAACCAAATCTTAAAAACACCTTCCTCGCACCCCTCCTTTCTTCCCAGGCTTAACTTTACTCCCAAGCTTTCTACCTCCTCCTGAGCGGCGCAGGGGGACAGGGAGTGGGGGTTGCAGTCAGTTCATCACACGTTGTTTCTGCCACTCCTTCCTCCTCAGGGAGAGGACTCCTCACACTCTTCCCCTGCTCCAGCGTGGGGTCCCTCCCACGGGAGACAGTCCTCCACGAACTTCTCCAACATGAGTCCTTCCCATGGGCTGCAGTTCTTCACGAACTACTCCAGCGTGGGTCCCTTCCATGGGGTGCAGTCCTTCAGGAACAGACTGCTCCAGCGTGGGTCCCCCGTGGGGTCACAAGTCCTGCCAGCAAACTGCTCCAGCGTGGGCTTCTCTCTCCACGGGTCCGCAGGTCCTGCCAGGAGCCTGCTCCAGTGTGGGCTTCCCACAGGGTCACAGCCTCCTTCAGGCATCTACGTGCTCTGGCGTGGGGTCCTCCATGGGCTGCAGGTGGATATCTGCTCCACCGTGGACCTCCATGGGCTGCAGGGGGACAGCCTGCCTCACCATGGTCTTCACCACGGGCTGGAGGGGAATCTCTGCTGGGGCACCTGGAGCACCTCCTCCCCCTCCTTCTTCACTGACCTTGGTGTCTGTGGAGTTGTGCCTCTCACATATTCTCACTCCTCTCTCTTGCTGCGATTGCTGCTGCACAGTAACTTTTTCCCTTTCTTAAATCTGTTATCCCAGAGGCACTACCACCATTGCTGATTGGCTCGGCCTTGGCCAGCGGCGGGTCCGTCTTGGAAGCGGCTGACGTTGACTTTGTCGGACATGGGGGAAGCTTCTAGCAGCTTCTCACAGAAGCCACCCCTGTAGCCCTCCCACTACCAAAAGCTTGCCACGCAAACCCAATACAACTTGTCCACAGTAATTTGAAAAATAAAGTAAATATTTGACTTTTTCAAAAGTATTACTTCCTCTTAATCTCTGTTGAAATTTAATACAGTGGTTCTCTTAGTGTAGGTTTTCAATTTCTAATTAAAAAAAAAGGTAGCTGAAAAAGGTGTTTAATGAATTAGGCTTCATAGTAGCTATATCAGCAGGTATCTGTGAGTCTGGCTTCTGAAAATGTCCGTAAGTTCCGTAAGTAAACAGTGTAGGGTTTTTCTGATCTGGTTGGTTGGGGTTTTTTTTTCCATTTAAATCTTGGTAGTCCTCCATTATATAATCATTTCACACCACCAATGAAAATAAATTTGAGGGGGGAAAGAGTCATCAAAGCAAAATATCCTTCACTAGTAGGTAAGACAGGATCCTTGCAAAGGAATTTGACCTTGTTCCTATTGGGTAACTCCTAGAAGATTTTAATAAGTATTAAATATGCACTCCCATAAGCTAGCAGATTGACTGAAGGGACAATAGATGAAGATTAGTACCACTTCTGGGGGACAAAGTTTTCTTGGCGTCCGTCAGCAGTAAGGGCAGCTGTGCTTGCTATATCATGTTCAGGTTAGCCCAAAGAAGACAGGGCCTATATTTTTGAAGAGCAGATTTGGATGCGATAGCTGAAGCAGTAATGGTCCCTGACTGTTGTGGAAGTCATTATGCTTTTAACAGGGATGGTGGAAGAGGTGTATCCAGTCCTGAGACACCACAGGCTCTTTGGGGGTAGCAAATGCTGGGAGAGGGACGTGGAGAACAACTGGTTCTCTAACCACTTCAGCCATCTCAGAAATAGTTGTGAGTTTGGGTTGTATTCTTCTGTAGTGAAACTGCCCAAATGAATTCAAGTGATGTTGGAAACTTGGACAGTGTGGAATTGTGCCCTATTTTTAGAGACACAGTGTCTCTCTGAACCATGCTTAGCTGTTTAGAGGAAGGGAAAGGAGCTATGTACGTGCAAGTACAACACTAACTCTTCTGGCTGTTTTAGGGATATGTTTACTCCCGCTGTTATGATGTCTGAATGCCTCACACATTGTAATGTATCTATCCTCACAACATTCCTCCTGAAACAGGAAGATGCTGTTCATTGCCATTTTTCTGATAGGGAGCAGAGATGCATGGGTATAGATGTCATATGCCTGAGGATGTCTATAAAAGTGCTGCAAATTGAATCTGAGTCTCTGGACTCTGAGGTTGATACATTTAATTGCCGTCACATCTCTCCCCGTTTGAGCTGTCCTGTGTTGTTGTGAAACCGTAATCATGCTGAAGTGGGCTTGTTTTTCTATTGCTTTCTAAACCTTCTGCATGTACCTGAGCATTGCTGAAGTACTTACAGTCAAAGAAATTATGCATGCCAAGGTACGAATTTTTCACCCTTAGATGTTTTTGAGAACCTAACCTTGAAATGCACATTTTGCACTGAGCTGAGAAATTCTCTTTTGTGAAGAGAATCTACTGAGTGTAGATTTCTACCAAACTGCAGAACTTCTTTGACTGATGAAATTCTGTTTTTCTGGGATGTGACTTACATCTTTACCTGCTTTATCTTCCCAGTTGTCAATTTAGATTTTTTTTATTTATTTTTACTAACTTGTAACAGATTTTTTTGGTGGTTGTTTAATGAGGGTCTTAGCTTGTTACCATCCTGTAAATGGAGAAAGCTTCTGAAAGTGGATCAAATTAATGACTGACCAACCAATCTTCTGCTTGGGTGTGTGAAGCTACTTTAATATTACAGAAAGAAAAATATTTCCATAGCAACCTATTAAAAGCACAGAATGTTTTTGCTATGTAGGGTTTTTGTTGTTGTTGTTATATCCTTACAGTGGAGATTTCTGACTGCTGTAACTGAGCCATAAAAAAAAATCTAGTGATAGCACAGCAATGTTAGTTTGTTTAATTAGAAGTTTGTACTGCGTATATACTTTTAAGAATGAATGTAAGCAGCTACTAATGAAATTAACTCAGGTTTGTAAAACATTAAATTTTAAAATAGCTACATAATTTTTTTTCACGTTATCCAGCATTGCTTCTGAGCCCTGATATACCAGAATCATCA
The DNA here is from genome assembly GCF_018139145.2 of Gymnogyps californianus. Lineage (NCBI taxonomy): Eukaryota > Metazoa > Chordata > Aves > Accipitriformes > Cathartidae > Gymnogyps > Gymnogyps californianus. The sequence goes on from NC_059475.1 coordinate 11,557,942, forward strand.
AACTTGTGGAGCGGAAGATGATAAAACAAAAGGATGTTAACCATCACGTAGGTATGTTCAAACAGCTGGATGAGCTACTCTCTGGTCTCCCAAAGCAGGAATATGCTTCAGCATTTATTTTCATTAAGGGGTGGATGTGCAGCTACTGTACCTGTGGTAGAGTGCCTCAGGATAATGGAGTGAGCCTAAATATTCAGGTTCTGCTTTGGTTACGTAAGGTGGTAATATATTCCCAGTCAAGGCAGCCCTGTTCAGTCTTATTTTTCATGGTGTTCCAGGTCATTTGCTACACCAGTCCTTATGGGTGGGCAGTAATAACAAGTAAGACTCTGAACTTTTCCAGTCATATGGAATGCTTTGATATGTTGCCAGATTAAACAAAAGTGAGCAACAAGATTGCATTTGGCTACATAAACAGAATAACAAAACAGTGCTGCTCGTGAGTAGCTTCTTGGTTATGACCCTGTTGGTTAGGTTTCCTGTTGCAAGATGAGAAATTTCTGTTGCTTGCCTGGTGGGTCTTCAGTTTCATACCACTCAGCCTCTCTTTTTATTAATTTTTGCTGCCAAATTATATTATTATTAACATCCAATTTTCTGTATTTAAATGTCTGTGTCATGGAGGAACCCAAGAAAACTATTTTGTTTTTTAAACATCTTTCCTGAGAAATTCTGTATCTGTTCAGCATCGTCTCTTGCTTGTTACCATACTACCCAATCCTTTGTTTCCTGTCTTATGCCTCTTTACAGTATCCCAGATGCAGTATCACTGCTCTGACTGAATTTACATCTCTTTGTATCAATGGAGACATGGTTTAGTGGTGGACTTGGCAGTGTTAGGTTTACGGTTGGACTCGATGATCTTAAGGGTCTTTTCCAACCTAACTAATTCTATGATATGGGGGAATAATAAAGAAACAGAAAAGGCAGTATGTAATTTAAAGGCTTCATTTGTTTTAAGAGAGACACAAAATGGTATTTATTTGGCTTAAAGAAATTGCTTCTTTGTTCATTCAGCTTATTTTGGTAGTAATAACTGAAATACGTGAATTTTGCCCCAAAGAGTCTTGCAGTTGACTTCTCTACTGCACTCTAACCCTTTTACCATTGCAAAACTTAATAGCCTTGCATAAATTTTTAAGTAGATAGTGGTCTCTCAGAAAAGAGTTGATTGAAGAAGTGTGGCCTCATTTTACATGTGGTGAAGTAACTGATTGTTGTGGTTTAACCCCAGCCAGCAACTAAGCACCACACAGCTGCTCGCTCACTCCCCCCACGGTGGGATGCGGGAGAGAATCGGAAGGGTACAAGTGAGAAAACTTGTGGGTTGAGATAAAGGCAGTTTAATAGGTAAAGCAAAAGTCCCACGCACAAGCAAAGCAAAACAAGGAATTCATTCACCGCTTCCATGGGCAGGCAGGTGTTCAGCCATCTCCAGGAAAGCAGGGCTCCATCACACGTAACGGTTACTTGGGAAGACAAATGCCATCACTTCGAACATCCCCCCCTTCGTTCTTCTTCCCCCAGCTTTATATGCTGAGCATGACGTCCCATGGTGTGGAATATCCCTTTGGTCAGTTGGGGTCAGCTGTCCCAGCTGTGTCCCTTCCCAACTTCTTGTGCACCCCCAGCCTGCTCGCTGGTGGGGTGGGGTGAGGAGCAGAAAAGGCCTTGACTCTTTGTAAGCACTGCTCAGCAATAACGAAAACATCCCTGTATTATCAACACTGTTTTCAGCACAAATCCAAACGATAGCGCTATACTAGCTACTGTGAAGAAAATTAACTCTATCCCAGCCAAAACCAGCACCCTGATTACCAAAGAACATGAGAAGGCAGGGAGTGTTACACTAATCCTATCATGTCCCTGTTACGGTTATGTGGAGCACTTGCTGATTTAGTTTGAATTGATAAAACTTTTTTTTTTTTAATTTGATGTCACTATTTATTTAATTAAAATTGCTAAGGGAGAGTTCAGAACAGTTGGGTTCACTGAGTGGGAGTGTGACTGTTTTGCAGCAAGTTACTCAGTATAACTAGAAGATACTGTTAATTTTGGTTTTGCACTTCTCTGTAGATTCATAGGCTGGTGTATTTTGAGATCAATACAGAAAATGCATACTTGTCATTCCTCAACTCGGCCATAATGTCACACCACTGGTATCAACCAAATGATACCATATTACATTTGTGTCTCTATTTAGCTTAGGAAAGTCATGGTGGTTGTTGAGGCTGCTTATGTAGCAATAATGCTGTGTTACATGTATGCTTGACTGGTGTTTGTATACTGATATGACTGACAAATCAAGATATGTGCATTAATTAAATTTAGAACATGATTTGCAGTTTCTAACTGTGTAGTTTATATGAAATATTATTTGCAAACTGCAGGAATTCAATTGTATATAATTTGCTTTTCTGAACCTTGTTGACAGTGAAACTTTAGGCTGAGAGAGGTAGCTGTCTGTATACGTTGGGCTCTTCATGTGGCCCATTTGTGAACCTCCAGCTTAGCTCAGCTGCTGTTAGCTCTTTTGGGATTGGTGTCCAGAGACATCTTTGAAGAGCTGTCAGTTTAGCTGGCAGGTGTTTGTGCTGCAGTGGCATTATCTCTGTGCAGTGCTGATCCCTATTTTAAAATAGCTGTGACACCAGTAAGCCCTCAGGCTAAAAATTCTGAGAGTAAATTCAAATAGCTTGATCTTAAAGGCTGCAGTATATCAAGGGAAAACTTGGCTTCTGGAGATCACTGTTAGGTTAGTAAATGGCTAACATGTTGCAGTTTGTCTGCTTGAATTGAGACTCCATCCATAGTTCAATGATCTTCTCATAGTTATTTGTAAGGCTTCTTCCACAGGAATCCTGGTACCCTACTCCTTCCATTCATATTGTGGGGTTCTGAGAAATATTTTTTGTCATTTCTGAAAGAAGAGTTTACTCTCTTATCTTTTTAAGCTGAAGATTTTTTTTTTTTCTCTTACCAACTCTTCTCTCACGGTTATTTACTATTAATGGATCTTCTTTATTTTCCTTTTTAGTGTTGGGGTAGTTTGCTACTAATTACCTGCGTCTTATACCTGGAATATGTCTGTCATGGTTTAAGTCCAGCTGGCAACTAAGCACCACATGGCCACTCGCTCACTCCCCTCCGCCCTAGTGGGATGGGGAGGAGAATCAGAAGAAAAAGGTAAAACCTCGTGGGTTGAGATAAGGACAGTTTAACAGGACAACACATGGAGAGAAGAAGCAATAATAAGAATAATACTAATAAAAGAATGTATACAGCAAGTGATGCACAATGCAGTTGCTCACCACCTGGAACCTGATGCTCAGCCCATTCCTGAGCTGTGATCCCTCCTCCCCCAGGTTATATATAGAGCATGACGTCATATAGTATTGAATATCCCCTTGGCTAGTTCGGGTCAGCTGTCCTGGCTGTGCCTCCTCCCAGCTTCTTGTGAAAATTAACTCTATCCCAGCCGAACTCAGGACAATCTACGTGGCTGAAACCACAGGGTATGGGAAATCACACTGTAGAGAAATAACTGGATTTGTGAAAACAAATACAGGCATATTTAAGCTAAAAATGCAGTCAGAGCTTTGTTCTCGGAAGATAATTTTACTCATATTACTTTTGAGCATGCTAGTTTTTCAAGTTGATACTCTCCTGCTAGCTTTCAGGGTGGTGAAAATGTGTTAAAATGAAATAGACAATGTTTTTGGCAGTAATACGTAATGCCAAAAAATTACATTGCTTTGTAGGTTAAGCAGCTGAACTTCATCCCATGGTGAAATGCATGTTTAGTGTGATTTGGTGTGAACAGAAACCAAGTTTCATGGCTTTGTAGTTCAGTTAGCATCGCATTCCATTATAGTGACTAGGAGCCCTCAGCCTTCTTTCCTTTGAGTTAAATCCAGACTTTTCTAAAGCTCAAAGGAATGTGTACTTTTTCTTGTTTTATCTTTATGCTCAGGATCTGCTAATACTCCCACAGCTGCCTTACATATTATTCTACTCTTCTCAGAGGTATCCAGGCAATTCCACTTTTTTTTTGTTGTTGTTTTCTCTGAAGAATTTTGAAGATCCAAAAACAGAAACCCAAAGGTTAGTTCAAGTGATGACAGAAGGTCTTTGTTCAGGTTTGCATCAGTTCTGTGTTCTGCCATAGACTTTTAAGGTCCTTGATCTCTGCCTGAACTCCCCACATGTAAAATTTTTGCTTGTTTTCATGAGAGAATGCTAAATTCTTATATGATACCCTAATGGGACTCACTGGTGTGCCTTTACTGTGGTTAGCTGCTGGCTCTTTTCTCAGTTCTGTGTTTTCACTTTGTCATTCAGACCCCCCAAGTCTTCTGGCTGATCAGAAGTCTATTAAATGTGGTTCTGGTTGGAAAGGAATGGTAATGATGTAGGAATGTAATAACTAAACAGGAGATAGATTTCACTGCATGCTACAGGTGAATCTCTTTGTGGTCATCAAGAGCTGTGCTATGACCAGTACTGGAGAGCAAGAATGTTAATCAGTTTATAATTATAGAAGTATTGTATGTGAAAATTGAAAAGTGTCTTTTACATTCTGAGAAAGAGTGATCAAGGGACCCATCATGAATGTGCTAATGCATTTTGTAAGAGTGAGTGTGTTCCTGCAGCACAATCTAGGCCGCAAATGAGAGGCATGCCAGGCAGTTTTGCATGGACGACAAAATTATTTGAATATAGCAGATGTGAAACTTAAAGGCAAACTGCTGTGAAGCAATTTCTCTGTTCTGACTAGCGCTCTTTGTTAGTTAATAATATCTGTGTCTTCCATAGGTGTATAAATATGTGTAGACCATCAGTAGCACTTGGAAGTATCACTAGAAATAGCAATGCTGTGTTTCAAATATGCCAAAGGTTGGAGATAGATGCATTCTGATTCAGCCCTTATAATTGGGATTAATATACATGGTTTTTCAGGTATATATTTTTTTTTTTTCACAGAACCTACTTGCAAAATTGTGCTCCAGAAGTCTATTACATCAAGCAGACCTTGCATGTATGAATCAATTGTATGTTTCCATAAAACAGTACAACTATTCCTCTCCTAATCAAAATAGGTTTTAAACAATGTGTGAAAGAGAACAGCATTATGGATTTGAATATTAACATATGTTCAATATCAAAGTTATTTGGCTTGATATTATATCTTAATTCTGAAAGTTTTAACCAAAGCTCTTGCCTGTTTTCATGTCTGTGTAACCTGAGGCAGGCAGAGTCCAGCTCCTTCTTGCTGTGGAATAGACAGCGCCTTGAACAAGTGAAAGATGGAGAACTTCGGAGACATTTAGGTTTGGCTTATGAAGTCCAGTAACATGTGCTGAAGTTGGGATCTGTCCTTTCTTTACTCAGTGGTGATCACACAGGTTTTCTGTGGGACAGTATGCTGTTTGCAAATCCTGTGGGGCAGTATATATGTGTATGTTAAAGAAGGTGTTCTGGCTAGCAGATCATATTGTGAAAGAGAGTCTGTAGCTTTTTCTTTGATGCCTTTTGCTTAGTTGCACACCTCCTGAGGCATTCAAACTAATGAAAGCTGAGAATACCATAGCTTTTTTTTGTTTTTGTGCTTTTTAAATCAGTCTGTTAGTTTGCTTAAAACACTTTTATGGTTTAAGGTAAATGACCAGTTACTCTAGGCTTTCATAGCATCTTTAACTAAACACTTTTCAAGTTATATTTCATAACCCCTACATTTCAGTCAACAGAGTAAATGCTGACAGGTCTTGGGGAAAAAGCATGGTTTTTTTTCTTTTCCCCATTGTAAATTTAGTAGGGTTCACTTCCTCATCATTCATGGTGTGTCAGCATGAACCCAAACTCCTCTGCATCTCTGCATCTTTTTTGGAAACTTCGCCTACACAGTGGGCATCGTTTGTCTCTGTCCTAATTCCCTTCTGACTCTAAATGCAACAGGAACATTTGCAAAGAATAAACCTTTTCAGTGTATTGACAAAGCTTCTTCTGTAATTGTGTTAGCTGAACCAGACAATGAGGCTGAAATCCTTTTTGAATTAGGGTTTATGTAACTCTAACCCAATTCCTGGCTAAGCCTTGCAGACTGATCCACAACAGTGAGCACTGACTGCTCGTGTGTTTTGCTGCAGTCTGAAATGTGTGGCCTAATGGACTAAGCCTGGGATTGTTCGGTCTGCTTTTACCAGCTTGGTTTTGCCCTGCTTTGCAGTCATTTCCTTGTGGCAATGTTACCTGGCAGAGAAGGAGAAAAGGCTGTTGTACTCGTGTGTGTAGTCATTTCCAAATGTAACAGCTTAGGATGTGGAGAGGAGGCTAGAGGACCGTGGTTGACTGCTAGATCAACTTGGTTGTTGCTCTGCTTTCAGAAGCTCTACGTGGATAGAGCTAAACTCACGTGGAAAAGTACAGTCCACTCATATATGTTTTCATCTGAAAGCATTCTCTCTGAAATCAGGCTGACCACTAACAGAGCACCTGTGGCACCGTGTGAGAAGGGGTGGAGGACCCTCACCTATCAGTGAGTAGACAGATCATTTACAGCCTTAGGAGTAAAGGCCTTCTATGCTTTGCTCTCTTTAGCCTCCTACTGTTATGTTCCTTGACTGTTGTATTGTTTGGAAAATGGTGGTGAAAAATAATAGAGCAGTGGCATAGGCAAAGAGATTAAATTTTACATGTTCTTCTGTAACTTTATCAAAGCTGTAGTAAGGAGTGAATACACAACCAAGTTGAATGGAAACGATAATTACACCAGTGTCTCAAAATAAAACCACAAAGAAAGAAGTCCTCCCAGACCTGCATCCTGACTTTACTGAAGCTCTAGAGTTGTTTTTTGGTTCAACCTTGCTTCTATTTCCAGAATACTATTGTAATGGTGTGTTTCCTGGCTACACAGAATTACCCAAAGTCAGTTGCACAGTGAGTGAAATACCTGACGCTGGTTATTAGAAAAGAGGAATTGGTTTGAAGATACAGATACCTTGATGGGTGTGAACACCAGTAGCACTTGTTATACAAATGATTTGAGTTTCATGCTTGGTAAAGATATTAAAAAAAAAAAATATATAGTTTTATGAAGAAAATCCTGACGGTCTGCATTCTTTGGCATTTTATAGACTTTGGTATGTGTAATTTTTTTAAAAAGAAAATATTTTTAAATGGCCAGGCCATTTTTTAGTTTTCAACTTTTGCAAAGGAATAGTAGTTAGAATGTTGCATTCTTTCTTACTGTATTTATTGAGAAATATTACAAAGTAAAAATTGAAGTTACAGCAAAAAAGGAACTTTGTGGAAAAAAGGGGATATTTTCTTGCCAGATGTTACTATTTAACTTTTTTCAGTTCCTGAATATGAAAATTTCAGTACAAAATAAAAAATGTAATTGACCTATTCAGTGTCTCTAAAAATTTTAGTACATATCCAGTGGCATTTAGTTTTGGACAAAATTTTTGGTAAGCAATTAGTAAGAAGAAAATCAGCCTACTTTTTCACTCATTTATTATTTGACCCTATACTTGGTAATTGTAAATCATCATGAAAATTTCTGAAAATTAGAGAACTCCCAAAGCTTCCATAGTCTGTATTTGAAGACTAGTAATAAACTCCCTATTAGGTTATAACTGGTGGTTTTTCAGCTTCTGAGGAAAGAAGGGATTAATTGGAAATGTCAAGTTGGGTTTGTTGGGTTTTTGAGGGGAGAATGGGAGGGGTGAAGGGGTTATTTTTCCTTCCACAGTTTCAGAGATAAGAATCTTTCCAGGTGTGATGAGTGTAAATTTGTAGGTGCGTTTAAACCGATCGTTGAGATTTACATACATAAAAGATTTTCTCAGAAATCGTTGAGAGATCTGTGGAGTTGAATGAGATTCTTATGAGAGTTAAACTGGCAGTGCCAGGCAGCACCTAGTGTCAAGCTACTGCTCAGGAAGAAAATGGAATAGAAAACTCCATCTGGCATCTTGAATAAGTTTACCATGTGGTAACTGAATCTGTAGTTTGAGGATGATGCTGATGATGTTTTTGTGATACTAGCAAAATATTTGGAAATTCATATTACAGGTTTACAGGAGGGATGTGTGATTTTGTTTTTTTTTTTTAATTGTACATGGTATTTATTAAATATTCTGATGAATTATTCTGTCATCCTTTTGCCTTGCTGAAAAGCTGACTTTCAGATTTTGAGTTACTAAAAGAGGTGCTGTAAGCATATTTCCCAAAGGTTTACAGTGGTGTTAGGTAAAATACAGGCAGTCTTTGACAGTGCCGAGGAAAACAAGTCAATCCTTGTTTTCAGTGTCACTGGACACTGACAGCAGCATGTCTGAATTAATATACAGAGCAGCAGCTGTATTCCATAAGCCTAATAGTCTCTCCTTATTGTTTTGACTGAGAATATTGATTTCCACATTCAATCTTTTCTCTATTTGCAGTTGTTCGCACTGCTAATCTAATGTGATGGTGTGAAAAAATGTACTGGAGCTTTTCTTTAAGATTTCTTAGGGCTTAATGTCTTTCACCTGCTGGGCTTTTGCCTAGAAAATGACTGCTTGTTGCAGTGCAATTTTGCATCACTTTTCTTCATGTTACATACAGATTTTATATATATTTAATATATATAATATGTAGATATAAATATATACATATATTACATGTCTATTATAATATGCATATAATATGAATATATTATAATCATAGACATACAATATATTTTTCTATATAATGTAAGTTTTTGTCATGTATTTCCTCACGTTTCTTTTCATCTATGGATGTATATACCTAATTTCTATGAATAATGACATCTTTTATGTATCTTCGCTCTTGAGTTGTTCTGTAGAGAGTATTACAGCAAAATTATCCTCTATAAGGAGTACTTCCCTGTAGTAATTTACTCTGCAGTGTGTAACCTGCTGGGACTTTACTGTGCAAATGCTAAATTTGCTGGCTCAACCCCATATTTTTCTGAAATAATGTTTTTTTCATTGCTTTGGAAAAAAAAGTTCTGGCAGGGTCAGTATTCACTTCTTTCCTCACCTATTACCCCTCTCCTTCCATTACGAAAAAAGAAAGCAAATTACCTTCCTTTGGTTGGATAAATAAGTCCTAATTACTGCATTGCTTCATCTCAGTAAGGGAACTGAATGCCCACATGCAGATAAAATAAAAAAAACTTGCTGTGGGGATGCAAAAAAACCTGCAGAGGTAGCCCTGTGTTTGAAAATATCTTTACGGTTCTCGTTATAAGGTCTGTTGTTTCATTCCTTAGCAGTAGTCAGCTGGAGACAGAAACATTGGTAGCTGAGATATAGTTAGATCCATGTCCGAAGGCCGAATACTTTGGCCATATGCATTATTTGCTTTGGAGAAGCTACAACACAAATATCTGGACTACAGTAGGAGATCTTGATGATGAAATGGGAGGCTAAGGAAAGTTACTGTCTTCTAATATTTTTGAATTACAAAATATGTTGAATAACATTGCTTAAGAATATGCTGTAGGCAACAGAAGAGTCTTAAAATTACCCTATTTTAACGCAAACATTTTCCTTCCTGAGTTTTGTAATAATTTCTTATGATCAGTTTTTAATTTTAAGCTGAGTAGCTTGACAGCAGCTGTAACAAGTAAATGCAGTTAGTGTGATTTTGAATTTTCTTGTGGCTTTGTTATGCTCTGGATTCATTCTTGACTTCTGTGTTATCATAAGGGCTATGTAAAATACGCTCTTTTCTCAATGTATCCACCCATAGGGCAAATGGATTCTGTTTGTAAGTTTGCAACTCCATAAAATGGGTACAATTCCTGTATATAAAAGTGCTTTGTGTTACTGAAGTGATGTGTAAATGCCAAGAGGGTTTTTTTATTTCTCTGTGTATATTTTTGTCAAGAGTATGACATCCGATCAGATCACTGGATTCTTGTGACTGGTGACAGACCAGCTATATAGCGTTTGACAAGCAGTGCATTACAGTTATTAGACTTTCATTATACATCATCAGTGCAAAGCCTACTGCATGGCGTGAGAACAGCAGAAATCACTGATCTGAAATAGAAACTCTCTCTCAGCTCAGGCCCATAGTAAGTACCTAAATGAGATGATCCGTAGTACTGTGCTAATCAGTATGGATTCAGCTCCCCGCTGCAATCATTTTCTGGTGCTCTGACTGGATCCTTCATTTCAGATGCTTGCACTTCTGAACGAGATGGGACAGATGGTGCCGTTGTTCCCACCCCCCCGGCAGACAAGACAAGCTGTATTGTCGGCTGAGCTTCCCCAGACTGCTCGGTGAAATAGAGGTGCAAATTCCTTAGCTGTTCACTGATCTGGCAGTCTGTGCTCACTTAGGGCATCCATCCCAAGTTTCTACAACCATAAGGAAACAAATCCATGCGAGTGTTTTGACTGAGGCTTCAGAAATCAATTTCAGTTACCATTTTGGCAAGCTTGGGGAGGGAGCCAGAGCTCTGCATTTGTAAAAAGGTAGGGTGAGAGAGGAAGAATGAAAGCTTAGTGCAGAGTTTGGTTTATTTATTTACTACTTTTGATCATAGATGTCACTAAATCAAGTGAGATGATACATTTTATTTTGGAAATATTGATAGCCTTCAAGTTGTCACTGTTAACTATAATCCGCTCATCATCTTTGTTTTTAAGCTTCTCCTTGCTGTCATTTTCCCTCTGATAGCATGAGGTATTCTAGAGCTTTAATAAGACTGCTTTGAAAGCTTTATTTTTGTCATTTTGTTCACGTGGCAACCAAGTCGTCTCATTTTATTAGCCAGCTAGTTGTTCATAAACTAGTGTTGCTTAGTTTGACCACATAGCGGCTGCTTCTTGCTATCTAATTGCTTTCCAAAGGTGAACAATATCTCCTTTTGTTTTTTAAATAAAAGTGTGGTTTTTTTAAAAGTGTTACAAAAAGACTGTATAGCAGAGGGTAAAGACTTGAGATCTGAAGAGGATCAAATTTTTTACTTCTGTGGTTGCTTGCACTTATTTCAGAGAGGTGTATGGATGATCTTCAGAATAGGAATAGAGAGAGTGAGTTAAAAACTGCTAGGAACTAACAGGCCATGTAATATTCCCCTTTCTGCTCACTTAAGTATTTAAAAGTATGCAAAAAATGCCATGTATGATAGAAGAAGATATACTACTATGCCACTGGAAAGAAAAGGCTTTGTATGAAACTAGAGTAGGAGTGAAGAAAAACAATAGGACACTGTGTTTGGGAGAGAAATCAGACAAGTTCTCTTTAACCGTGTTATTTTCAGACCTTGTATACCAGAGGATTTGAGAATGGTTTTCTGAGGGATCTTCTCCAAAAGATTACTTGTACACAAATCTCAGAGTTTAGAAAGGGGAGGAAGATGATTTGGTTTTTGTTGAACTGAGATTGAGAGCTTAATTCCCCTCTGCTATGGAACTCTTGTTTGATTTTACCTAGAGAATAGGGTCAGTAACACCAATTTAAAGAACATTTTGTGATGTTACATTAACATAAAGCTGTTGGAATCTACTTCTATTTGATAACATGCAAGTAATACGGCACAGATGGGATTTGAAGAATAATAAGGCCCAGAAATGTCATGAAATTTTGAAAATATTCATAAGGAAAGCTGTTCAGAAATCTGAGAGCTATATGAGAGAGCAGTGTTCAGTTGTAAGCCAAATTTAGAGCTAATGTGAATTGGTGTAACTTCACAAAGACGGATGAAATTACGAGTCCTTAATTTCTGCACTGACGTATGAGAATTTAACCAAATTAACAACATTTCTGACTTTCTAAGAATATCACCAGAACAAGTAGAGATTTTGCATCAACAGTGTTGTCAAAGTAGCTAAGTTTGGAAGTGTGTTATTTTGACTTTTTAGTATATTATGATGGAAACCAAGACGTGCAGCAGGAAGATTTTTTTTTTTCTTAAACACTGAAAACACAGTTTTCCTATGGTGTACTTTAAAGAGAGACCATAGTGTGTGTTCTGTAAATTGTCTTTGAACATTCTGATCAGAGACAAAACAATTTTCCTGGCTAATTTTTGTACTTGCTTCTTGAGGTGTGAGAATGCTAAACCAAACTGAAATCTGAGGAAACACTAAACCTGGACTTTTCTATGAGCAGTAAAAAAACCTGTAGAATATTGAAGTTAGAAATGGTATGAACACAAGGCTACGAAAAAAGAAAGGATCTTCATTTGGAGTCAGTGGCAGCAAAGCTCCCCTTGTGTTACTGTGATGCCTGATTACTGTGCCAGTTTTATTGCCTTCTGTGTATTAACATGAATTAAAGTGAATTAACAGTGGCTCAGATCTTAAGTTTACCTTACAGGCAGAAACAGAAGAGCCCTTTTGATGGATTTACTGTAGTCAGCTAGGCTGAAGACAAAATGGAGCAACAAGAGATGTGGAAGAGAGAAGCAACGAGGAGAGAAATTGGGATGTTGCTGGAGATGATGAGCATTCAGTTAACAATAAAAACTAAACTTGGACTTTATTATGCAGCTGATTTTTGTTAATATAGAATAAGTGAAGCTGCGGAGCATGAACGAATTACCTTTCAGAAAAAGTGAGTTTTAAGAAAGGGCTAGAATGTGAGGCATGTAGTCATGTGTCAGAGGTAAAATACCAACATGTCATTACCCTCAGCTGCTATCCTGTCTTATTTTATATCTTTCCTGTTTTGGTAGAGGCCAGAGGCTTCCACTGAATGCTACCTACTGTGTGAAGCCCTCTACAAACCTCAGTGATGGTTCCTGCCCTGAAGAATTTACACTGCAACAAACAAATCATAGTATGCAAATGAAACAAGCAAGTGGATGGGCAAGAGGACAGAAAAAAATGCAGACAAGATGAGAGGGTACTTTATTATTGACCTTGCTATGTCCACAATTCCTTTCAACAATCGTGTTATCCCACAGAAGGCTACCTTATTTGTCTCTTCAGATGGCAGTAGGCTGAGGCCAGTTGAGCCTTGTCAGATTGCCACCAACTTTCATTAAATTTGAAAGCGATTTTGAATCAAATGTTGTTTGGTGACAGATTCTGGGAAATTTTGGAGGCTTCTGTCTGGATTGTATCTTTTGTAGGCAGTGGTATGGCGCTCTTTGTAGTGTTTCTATCCAGTCTGTTTTCCTGTTACACCACTTTTCATTACCTAAGAACATAAGAAAGGCTGTACTGGATCAGACAAAAGGTGTCCTGTCTTGAGCAGCAAGTATAAACAACAAGAAGAAAGAATAAGAAGGTGGCAAGCATGCACGATAATGCCTTCCGTTTCCTTCTGAGACTTCAACAATTTTCAGCCCATGGATTTACTGAGATAAGCGTGGTTTCTGTGTTTAATAACTACCTGTGGTTTTCCATGCCCTGAACTTGTCGAACCTCCCCTTCGATCTGTGTAAACTTCTGCTCCTTACCACACTGGACAGTCACCTCCAAAGCTAAGCTATAGCATAACATTTCTTCTGCCAGGTCTTTTTTTTGGAATCAGTGATATTTTGTACAAATTTGATAGTCTGGCTAACAGACAATAAAAACGCACTTCACTGATCTTGTTCACATTAACTTGTGAAAATATCTAAGGTAATAATAATTTTGTTTGGGTTTTTTTGGTCACTCTTCCATCCCTGTGTCATGTAAATCTCACCTGTGCCTATTCACATTTTGCTCAAAGAAACTTTGATTTAAATGAATTTTTTAATATTACATCTTTCTTTATATAGCTAATGCTAGCATTGACAGCTAAGGATGGCATGCAAAAGAGGGTGACTCACTCTTCAGTGTGGCATTCTTGATGATGCTTTACATTACATAAAAATTATTACTGTCTCAGTGACTCTTGAATATACATCACTAGGTACTCTGAATTTTTCTCAGTCAGAACTGTGTGTCTCAAATATCTGTAAAGCTTAGGAGTGAAGAGTAAATGAAGTTCAGCTGCAGTCTCTCCTAGATGTTGTTAGACTTATTTCAAATGGCTTTTTTATGGCTTTGATTTTTATTATTCTTTGTTTCTCAAACTTGCATTTCTTCACATATTCTTTTCATATAACCTGCTCTCTACCTCCAAGGATGAAAATCTATTTGCTAAAAAGAAGATCAGCCAGAAAACTAACAAAACTCTTTGCTTTTTTTGTGAGATTTCACTACAGGTGAGAAGATAAGGCTGTATACACCGAAAAGGTTTCTTGTAGAGATGAATGCTTGCACAGAAACACAGCCTGCTTGAGATTTTGCTGTGTAATGCCCTCGTACATATTTCATCTAAATGTACATTAAATTTTACAAAAGGTAGCAAAAAAAGCATAAGTAAGTAGTAGTGTGATTGAGAAGCCAATGATGTCTGCAAGAGAATGCTGGTGATGTCATTCTGTTTGCCTTAGGCTGTTATTAATAACGTGCTGCCCTTCATTCCTGGAAGAAATGTAGAAGCCTCAATGCACTGAATGTGTAATTCTGGGGCTGATAGGTTGCAGTGCAAGCTTTGCATTCAGAGATAGCGTCTCACTGCTCTTGTTGCAATGCCACTTTTTCTTCTCATCCTGCATATTGGGGATCCATTTTTATTAAGTATGGGAACCTGTGAAGGAAGACAGTGCTAACTGTTGGTCTGCAAATCTGTGAGCTTGAGAGGAAAGGATGTCACAATTCGTTGAAAAAGCAAACATTATTGTGGCATTCTGATGCCTGTCATTTGATATCCCAGATGAGATAAATGAAATGTTGGAAAACGTGTAATGTTAGAAAACATATAAAACCATATTTTGAACACCTTCAAACATGCTTCTAAACAAAAACTGCAACTCTTCTCCCAGGATGGTCTATGTAACCTATGGTAGCAACACTGCAGAAAGTAACTCGTTACAGATTATTGAAATAAAGGTGTTTGAATAATTACTTGTTGATTTAGGCCTGCCTTGATCTAGTGAAATATTTACTGATTTCCATTTTGAGATAGCTCAGTGCTTTTACTGACTTTAAGTGTATGAGTAGCTATGAAGTTAGGCTGCTATTGAAAGGGTTTTTTGGACTGAGGCCTGGAAGACAATGAACAAATAGCATACAGCTGGGTAACTACTACTGTTTGGTCTTGCTAATGTACCCTTATGCAGTATGTAGTTGGCTTTGTGCCTTTTTCCCCTATTTTAAAGAGGTATAGCATTATGAACAAATTTTCTGAATAATGCTAATTGCATCAGTGTGCACAATACCACGTGTTATTTTAAAACTGGCTTGTTTCAGTAATGAATAATTATTAGAATAATTATGCTTTGTTGAAATCTGTCTTGAATCTGTGAAACCAAAAGAAATAACGTAAGATCTGGTATGATTTCAAGATACACCTTTCTTCTTTTTCTGTCTCTGTGTTTAGTTATCCTTTCCTGCTATTCCTTGTCAGTGATTTGGCAGCAGTGTTATGATAATAAGTGGAAAAATCAGCTAAGAAGAATAATTGTCACTAAGCAAAAGGAGCTTGTTACATGAAGTGCCTACTCAAAATACCCCTTTTTATTATTTTTTGTTTTTATATTCCAAATTTTTGTTACTTTTCTAGTTTAACATACTGCATGAAATGCAACGGAGAAACAGAGTAGGCGGATCATTAGAAAGACCTCTGAGGTACATGAGGAGGACATACTGGGGAGGATGAGCCACTGTAACATGCTCAAAAATTGTAGAAGGTGGAGTACTCAAGTGTTGTTATTCACAGCGGAAGCTGATGGATTGGGTTGTTTCTGCGTCATGCCCTTATTAAGGTCCTAGAAAATGTGCTTGAGTGTGGGCCTAAGAGGGTCTTCAGGATTTATTTATGAAGGCTTTTACAGTATTACTTATTTTTAGCTTATGAAAGACATAGAGACATTTGCAGAGGCAATTAGTCAACCTCATAGAGTTTGAGGCTAAAATCGGTATTGTAACCAATCCTCCAACTGGTTGAGGTTTCTTGCTGCTTATTACTTTTATTCATAAGTTGATTTAAAAAACCCTAGGTGTATAATACTTGAGAATAATTTTTAAAACCAGTCATATCTGAATGCCTTCTGGTAAAGCAACTTCTGAAGATTGCCTTGTGAACTGCACTGAACTTAGTATGGAACTGGTAGAGTAGGGGTTATTAAATCATTTGCAATGAAAGCTGTGTTTGAGTAAAGTGTATGTTAGCTGAAGCAAAGGTTGAGTAATGGTGGGTTAAATCTTGCTTTTCCACTCTTTGTCTTTGCTTAGTGCTCTCTGAAAAGGGTTAGTCCCTTACTTAAATTAGATCTTTGAGGACTGATCTTTGGCTTCAAAATGTTGCCATGGGCCAAACTGTAGGGGCAGTTTGTTGCACTAGAAATTGTTTCTGGGCTAAAAACTCTTTCTCTTGCTACACTACACTTTTCTTTCAAAGCTGCTAGGGAGTCACACGTTTAGCAGAGGAACTGGTTGTCTCTAAGGCAGCTACACTGATTCCAGGGCCAGCTTTTACAAGTATGTGGTATAAAGTCCTGCTCCATTCTGTGTGATTTGTAGGCTCTTGGACGCAGAGAGATAGCAGGCATGTGTTAGTGATACTGCTATTACGATAGTACTGTGCCTTCTGATGTGGGCAATGACATGATATCAGTGATACACAGTGCTGCTGCTGCTGCAGTACCAATAAATTTATGATGCTGTGCCTCAGCCTAGGCCCCCAGCCCAGCTTGTCTCTTACCCCTCTCTCAGCCGTTTTACACAGAGCTTGGGGTGCAGGCGTGGGGAGAGCAGCTCGGTTGCTGAGCAGAGAGTTAGGCTGCTGGAGAGCCAGTAAGTTCCCCCGACACACACCAATCTATGTCCTTGACACTTTTTAAATAGCTTTTGCCCTTCTGGGAAGAATTTAATAATAATGCAGCATTAGTGCTATTGCAATACTTTTGTTGTTAATTTAGAATGATCAAAAGGTATTTCCTATCCTGTGTACAGAATGGGTTGCTGATCGGGAGCACCAAAGCACTAGAAATACTAAAAAGCATACTATGAGACTGTAAACTTACTGAAGTGTTTCTTAAAGTCCATTATTGTTGCAGCTGAACATGTTGCCTGTCTTCAGCTACTGAAACTTGATGTCTTTATGCTTTTAGCATTTGCTTTCATTCATTTTTTCTTTGGAGAAAGCTGATTTTGTTCTGCATTTCTGACTGCAGATCATCTTTTCTTTAGAGTCTGTTTTCTGTTTGCTTGACAGAATATAGTCTAAGGGATGATAAAACATGTGGGCTACATGCTTTCAGACTGGAAGGCTAAATGTTCAGGAGCTTGCAGTGTTTTTGCAGTGTCTGCTATGTTTGCAGGTGACAGCCTTGAGTTTCCAACAGTTGTTTTTGCAATGTTCAGTGCATGTGTTGGCAGTGGTGAGAAGCCTGGAAACAAGAGCCAGCAACAGATGGACAACTTGTTACTTAAAACACTTAAGATGTCTGAACATGAATCATATCTCTCTGCAGAATGGCTCATTATTTTCTGCAGGTTTAACTGTAAATGACAAGCTTGTGGGCTGTTTTTTTTCCCTTCAGGTTTGACTTGTTCTCACCTTCATCTCAACACCCTTTTATCCCTTTCTTAACCAATTCTATGCACTAGGGAAATGGCAAATGTTATTGGTGTAGCTGGTAGGGGATGTGGGAGAGAAAACAAGACATTTACTTAACCTTCAGCTCTTCTTCACTTCTTCAAATTCAATTACCAAGTACATTAAGGTTTTCTGTTTCAAGAATGGCTGCTTAATATGTAAGTAGAGGACAGAGATATTTTCCCCCTCTTTGACTTGATTTATACTTCAAAGTTTAAGAGGTGCAGACAGTCTTAGCTGTTTTCGTGAAGTCAGTCTGTAAAGATGATATTGCTGTAATTGCAAAATACATCATATAATGGGAATGAGGATTTTAAAAAAAAAAAAAGGTGGAGAGTTTTCTATTTTTCACCATTATGGAAAAGTAGATAAAGTGCAGTTTAGTGTCCTGAAGCAGTAAGGTTGCCTATGGGTATAAGAACGTGTTCATATACAGGAACTTTTGAACCTGGCTGGTTGATTGTCAGCTAAACTTTACGAAGGGGAGATCTCAAAGGTGCTAAGTTCTTACTGCTTTTTGGAAAATAGTTGGCCAGGTGTAGAACGGCCTCCTGATGTTGTCCTGTGGAAGAAAGTGTTGGAGTGTGAGCTTGCACTGAGAACAAGAGTTTGAACACACATACGCTCTATCAGTGCCTTAGCTGACAAGCAGTCTTAGCTAGAGCTTGTCTTATTAGAGAATCGAAATATCAAACAGAAGGTGGTGGGAAACTAGGTGTCATTAGTTCTGGTCATTATGGACCCACTTATTTATGCTACCTTTTCATCCTTTTTGCCCTTTATTTGACTCATCTTCTGAATTGCTGAGACCAAGCTGAATTTCTGTTAAATGTGCCCAATTTTCAGGAGAGTAGTGAAGAGTGAACTGGTGCATTAGATTTGGCATATGGATTAAGCATGTTTTTTAGTGTCTCACGTTTGTGTTTTATTTTTGGCTCTTAGCATGAAATAAGCAGGCCTTTCTGTGAACTGCCCTTCAAAAACGTGTCTTCACTAGCAGCACCACAGCAGCCCAGAGAGAGAATACATCTCCTGGAGAGTAATATGCAAGTAGAAGTTTATAGAGGGCAAAGGGCCTGAGATTGTATTACTAAAGATTTTAATAAACTGTTCTTCACCAAGTCTCCTCACTTTTTTCATGATTCTTTCAATTTAGTCTCTTCAGTAATAAATTATAAACAGTCTTGGATTTAGGTTGTGCTGAGTACCTACAAGAGTTACCATTGTACATGCAGGGCTGATGAATTTAACATGCATGGCTAGGTTTACTCATTTAATATTGAACCCTCAATTGCCCTTCCGTAAACACTCTTAAAAATAGACGGTGATCACATCGAGCAGGTCAAGCCATCTGCATTTGTTTTTTTTTTTCTGGTTTCACACACTCCCACATACATACACACGCTCTCTTTCACTTTCTGTGTATTACAGAATTAATTCATATAGGGGCTGCAGTGGAGTGTCTGCTGCTATTGCACAAACTATCAACTTTGGATTTAAGCTAGTATCAAATGGCCTTTTTAAAGTCAATAGAGAGTCCCATCACTGGCAGTTATATAACTCTCCTGTTCCTCTGGGTTATTTGTACCTTGTCTTTAGCAAATCTGTTTGCTTCCTTTTATACTTTACAGAGGGGAAGAAATTGACTTTCTGATTTTATTACATTGTTTTGTGTTCTCAGTAAACTATTGTCAGTTCTGTGGCTGAGACATTCAATTTGGTATGTAGGGTGACAGGTATAGTCTCACCAGTGCTATATGAATGAGGACTCTAACAGAAAACCTACTTTGTTATAAGGCAACTAGATATGTGTAGGGGAAGGTGCATCATAATCATTATTTTTGTGATATGCAGTCTAACCACAATAGTTGTATTGACCCTTAAAGTTACACTCATATTTATTTCAAAACTTCTGTCAAAATGCTAGAGCTTTTCTTTAGCTTATATCCCTCTTCTCATTTTGCTTTCCAAAAGATGTGTTGCTAATGCATGCTCCTTTCAGTGGCTTAGTCATGTGCTTGTCTTTGAGGTTTCTGATGTCAGTGGGGTTACTCACATGATGGGCATTATGCACATATTCTCAAGCAGCCTACAGTCTGGAAAGATGTCTGTCAAGGTTGGAATGGGGGAAAAAAAAAGGTCTAAGATGGTACATTATTCCCATTAAAAGTGTGTTATCGAAATAGTTCTTTAAAATTAGTTTCCCTTGGTGGCTCTTCACATTAAAAAAATTATCTTGAGATTCCTGTGCACTGAACCACATTCTAGTGTGATTATTCCCATGTGATACCATTGAAAGGAATATGACTGCACAGATAAAAGCAAAATTTGTCTCCGTGTTTTTGGTCCAGAACTGAGGAAAGTGAGGGCAATTTGGTTGACCTAAAGAGGGTTTACACAGAGTCTGAATCTGGTTTGTGATGCTCATCTTCTTTCCTGTTGCAAAACAGTTCTGAAACCCGATTCATTTACAGCAGCAACTAGTGAACAGACTGGAATTCTTTAAGGTTTGCTCATGAGAGCCCCTAGGGCTGTTCTTTGCCCCTCCACCCCATGCTCAATAAGTAAAATCCTAAGATGAAGGCAGTGAGATGAGCAGCCTTTCAAGATGCATCAGATTTTACGTACTAGTAACTCTGACTCCTTTTAATGGAGTGACATCCTACCACGTGACTCATGGTACTACTGCCAGATGATCTTGGGTAGGTGAAGGAGGGACTGTAGAAAACAGTGATTGAATTATTTTTCTGCTTTGAAGGCATCTCTGATAAAGTTGCACAGGACTTCATGAAATGTAATTATTAGTTCACAAACAACATCTTCCTTCTTCTAGAAGAAACACAAACACACATAGATATAGCATGGACCTGAGCTACAACCTGGGTCATTTCCAACTATTTGACACGCATGAGACCACTATGGATTTGTGCATAGTTTACAGTACTATTCTCGTTTGTACTAATGAATGCTGTCTGTAGAGAAGGTAGACATTGAAAATTTCGGTCTTTTTAAAGAATGTTTGACAACAAATATGAAACAAACATCTTTAAGCGGTTCCCACTGAGAATAATTAATAAAGTTTCCACCTTGGTTTTTTTTGTTTGTTTGTTTGTGAGCTCTAAATGGGAGCAGGGGCATTGCTGAATTGCTTTTGAATGCATGCCTTCAGTAGGCCAATAGAGTACAAGCCTGGGTTGCTGCCAACAGACAGCCGTCCTGGAAGTAAAGGTAACAGCCTTCTACATTTTTATTATTGTTTGTATTTTGAATATGGGAAAGAAATAGCACTTTTCACTTAGTCTGTGTGCTATCTCACCTTGTATGCAACTGCTACAAAGAATCGCACTCTATTTTTAAGACACGCAAATTGGTAAAAGGTTATGGCTCTTACTACATATGACTGATCTTTATAGAGGTTTCCCAGACACTTTCTATAGAAAAGAAATGCTGCAGAAAGGAAAGTATTTATGAAGGAGTTTCAGGGGGCTCATTAACTTCCAGAACATGGATGAACTTCAGGTAAAATAAACATTTAAAGGGCAGCCTTGCATTTTAAGGGACAGGTGGCAAGGGTAATTTGTATCTGCAGTTACTTTTATAAACATGGCATTTAAGAAACATCAGAAGCTGTAGAAAAGTTTGTCATCACTGTTTGGTTGCTTACCAAACAGGAAGAAAAATTGCTAGTAAGGAAATTATGTGAAAATAAGAGATACGCAATGTCAAACCTAAGGAGCAGAAATGGATAGTTTGTTTCCTAGGTCGCATTAAAACCAACAATAACAGCAAATCAACAATTTTACTGTCCTTCTCTTGGTTTTGATTTTGATTTTCTCATGCTTACAATGGGAAATGCTACAAGCAAAGTGGAATATTTTTGAATTGTTAGGAAGATATTTGGATGGGTCTCATTGCCAGTGTTAGCTTTACAGTGAGGATACCCGTATTTGTGCAAACTGAAGAGCAAACTAGTGATATTGAGTTGCTTTTTAAATTTTTGCTCTAGCTATTTCTGCATCATTACATCTGTGACTTGAAGACAAGTACTGGATTAATACCTTTGCATGTGTGGCAAATTGTTTCTTGTTGGAAGAGAAAGCATCAGTTGTTAATACTAATGTCTCTAACTAAAATTAGCAAGTGGCTATTGGAGAAGGCCAACAATCTGATTTGCCAAGTGAGGTCGTTCTTTATTTCTGGCTTGTGTGTCCCCCAATGTAAATGCTCAGTGATCAAAATCTAGTTAACAATTTTGTTGAAGAAATATTGGTCAGTAGAGAATTCAGTTTGTTTTGTCTTTCCAACACTGGCATTGGCTTTGGAATGCTAGCAGGGAAAAATAAATCAGAGTCAGACTTTCATCTGATCTTGTTTTCTCTTAATACGCACTGTCAGGCCTGTGGCATAAGAATAGCCATGTATTTGCTATGCAAGGTATTATTTATGAAGCTTTTTTCTTCAGGGTGAAGCTATGATATCAAGGTTGATTTTTGTCAAATGTTTTTGTTTGCTGTGTTGGTGTTACAAACTACCAAAGGCCTAGACATCATGACTAGCAATGTCTCTTGAAGTCAGAGACTTGAAGTTAAGTCTATTTTTTAATTGAAAAACGCAGGTTAAAGGATGACCTTATCGTCCTTTACCAGAGTGTTTAAATGATTGAGGGGTAGTTGTATGTTCATTAGATAAAAAGCATAGCAAGATGCAAAGGTTTGAACCTTAGACTAAGTAAATTCAGATTAGAGACTAATTTTTAATGATCAAAGTAAATGACAGGAGTACTTTTTAAATTTAACTTTAGTCCTTAATGCTTTTTGTCCTTAAGTAAAGACTATCATAGTTGAAACACTGAGTTCGATGCAGAATTTACAGGGTAAAACCTGATCTGGATTAAGCTTTGGGAAGACTGTTTAAGATATGCTGCAAGTTACTGGGGTCAGTGCAAACCTGGGTGAGATTAGAGAGCTGCTATGTGAGAGGTATAACTTAATGAGCAGTGGGGCTTTCTGGCCTTAGCCTGTAAATATAAAGAACTCTTATAAAATTCCTTTGTGCATGAAATTGAAGTATAATGTTTTGCAGGTATAGGAGTTCTTGGGTCAGTATAAGGACATTGGTTACATTGTTCCAAATGAGTTAAATGTTAAAACAATGTCATAAATTAAAGGCACTGCTTTTGTTGTCCTTGCCATGAAGAAGCTGAGTTGTTACTTGTGGTGAATTTAATGTCTACCTAGCCATCAGAATGGCTCTAATGCTGTTACTTTTGTAGATCATAATAGTCTTGAAAAGTAAAGAGTTTATACAAACAAAAACCTTGAAGGAATTTACAGAAGGCATAATGGCTTTTTGAGATGCATGCCTTTGCATCCACCTGTGGGGTTTTTTTTTAAATCCAACAAAATTAAACTGGTCTGTTAGTTATTCCTGCACTAATTTTTTTTTTTTTTCTTCCCCCTCCTGGAATCCAGCAAATTGAAAATGAGTGTTTGTCCAGTCAGAGCAGCAGCAGCAGCAGCTGTTGATAACACATTTGAAGCACTATTTTCTAGTTCCAGATCATTTTACCTAAGAACAGATGAATTAGTCTTTTTGGTGGTATGTATATGAGAGAAAAATTCTAGAACATAAAATAAGACAGAGGAAATAGAGGCAGACTTTTCTGGCTTTTGAAGTAGGGAAATGGGAACCAGCCATGCTTTGTTTTACTGCATGACTGTGTACAAGCCACTGCCTGTTTCTGCCCCACTACCTTTCCCAGTTTCTCCGTCTGTAAGAGAAGTTAATGATATCTCTTAATTTGTGAAGTGCTGGAAACCTCGGTGTTATACAAGGGTGATAGAGGTTGTGGATAAGCATACATTAACCCAAACTTTCTGATGAGGAGACACAGAAGCGCTGACTGTGCAAAAAGACCTTTGTTATCATGGACAGTGGAAGTTCAGACTTGTGAACTGGAAATTCCTTGATGCAATCCCCATACCCTCACCCCCCAGAACATTGCTGTAAATACAGCAGTGGTGGTGTTTGTAGTGTTACTGTTGCCAGAATATTCCAGTTTGGGGGAGGGGAGGAGGGTGTCCTCAAAGATTTTTTTTTTTTTTTCTTCTCTTCTTTTTTTAAACATAATAACAATCAAAAGAAAAAGGGGGGGGATAAATAAGAGCCGTTCTCTGCTTAAAGTTGCATTTGAATTGTAATTAAAATTTAGAATAAAATGGAGAGCTGTGGTTAAATAAGAAGACAATGACCTGCTAAATTAGCTGAAGGGCCCCACTCTTGTCATTCTTGAAGGCTTCAGAATTCTTACTGGCTTTATCCCCACTGCAGGCGGTGACGTGGGGCAAAGGTAGCGCATACTATTTTATAGAATTGGATGCAGTGAGCTATAGTTCCTTGGGCCAGTGCCTGAAGTCATCTCCAAATTCTTTTTCTCCTGTGTGCCCTCATTTTCCTTTCTGCAATATGATTTATGTCTCATTTCTCTTAACCACCTTCTTGTGTTTTCCCTTTGTTGTTCCATGCCACTTTTCCTCTTCCCCACATGCTCGGGTTCTCCCAGCTTTCTTACCCATTGAATCTCACTTGCTGAAGTAGAATAATTTATTTCCTCTCTTTTTGGGAGAGGATTATCCAGACAACTGGCATGTTAAGTGCCTTTGGAAGATGGGTTGCCTGGAACGTTCACCAGCTATGGTATTCAAAAGTTATCCTGTCACCTCAGCTGACAAAGAAAATCTTGTTTGATCGTGGGTCCTAACTTCTCTTGAATGACAGCATAAGTGAGCAGGATCTGGCTGGGTACTGCTGCTACACTTATCTGTCAATCTTAAACAACTCTGATGTCCGGAGTCACAGCTATCCTTCGTTTTTCACAGAGCTACTATTTAATCTAAGAAGTTGGGGGAGAGCGGGGGCAAATAAATTAGTTGTGCTGAAATGTCTCTAAGAAAACAGACAGGTTGCTCTTAGAGGACTTTTAGGATGTGGTTTTTAGGGTTTGATTGTTCCCTGCTGCAGTGTAAGATATTCCAGGGGAACTGGATGATGTAGATAGCAATACATCATACACTGCACCCTCAAAAATGACTGATTATGGAACATAAGACCAAAAAGAGCTTGTACATTATGATTGTTTTCCAGTTTTTGCTTTCTCGTGACCTGCATCTTATCTTGCTCTGTGTGCTATTAGCACATGGTTTGAATTCTTTATAGCAGCAAATTCAGAGTTTGCTACAGGGAATCATGGATATTATAATAACAAACAGGAATGGGTAATAGACTGTAGAGGTTAGTGTGGAGAATTTGCCCCACTCCACATACCACCCACCCATTTATGTGTTGAATGCTGTAATATTTATATGAATGTATATTGATAGTTACATGAATATGTATATGCATCTCCCTAATCCATTCTTCTTTAGTGTACATGGGAAAGAGGCCTTCACATTTGGAGGTGAAATGCAAGGAAAGAGTTAGTGTATTAGTTTCATGCACACATATAAATTGGAGTGTAAGGATTGTTAACCACGTATCTGATCACTTTAAAAAATTTATAAAATCTGGGCACTTAGAGAATTGAAAGATGTATACAAATCCATTGCTGAAATAACATTTATCCAGGGCAGCCATAGGAGTGCCTTATGAGACACCAGCTTCCTGTGAGATGCACAAGGAGATATAAATGATCACCAAGCTTCAATATGTGTAGTAAAGCTCTTCAGCCATTCTCTGTTTCTAGGCCTATTCTGTTTTTCAGGATAGTAACAGACTTTCAGTGGGTTTTCTTGCTCAGGCCATTGGTGTTGGGAAACAAAATGAAAGCAATTCCGTTTAGCATCTTGGTATAGTTCTTTTGGTTCATTACTGTGTTTATTAAAGTATGTCATGATTCCCTCATGTATCATGGGCAAACTTAAATTTTGCTATGCTAACTTTTCTGCAGGTTTACCCCAGGTTTGTGTCCTAGGGAGAAGTGTGGGACTGAGTGCAAGAGGCTTATGTACCACCTTTCTTTCGAGTCTGCAGTTTGTACCTTCTTCTGAACAGTGCGGTGTGTCTAGCAGCGCTGGGGTAAGGGCATTTGCTGATCCGTTGGCATTTGAGATGAATGCAAGATTTTTAAATTACTGCAGCTAGTTCTTTGACCTGTTCTTGCTCTTGTATTAAGTACTTAATGAGTTTAATGTTTTTTTGACGTAAAGAACGGGAAAGCCACATAAAAATGTAGTGTAAATTAAGAAGAAAAAAAAAAGACTGCAAGATTTCAAGGATATTTGCCAAATGTATGGCAGTTGGCCTTGGAGGATTTATTCTATCTCATCAAGAGACTGTGAAGCAGTCTCTTGTATCTGCAGAGAGAACCATCAATGTTTGTTGTCTTATGCAAGGGTTGGTAAGAAGCCAGATGCTTTGTATCTTCTATGTTTTTCAGGGGTGTCCTTGACTTTGCCTGAGAATCTGTTTCTAAATTGTGACCTCCACCAGTCTAGACTGATGGATTACCCATGCTCTGTCAGGCAGCTGAGAAGAACAAAGCCAAGAAGCACTGCTCTCCCTTTTTTTAGCACTAGCAAGTGCTGAATGCTTGCTTACCTTCTTCGTCATCTAGGGGATAGATTCTGATCCCAGCTGCAGTAATAATAATTTATATTAACTTAGGACACTGACAAAGTAACTCTGGGCTAATATTAGTTTGTGAAACTGTATTATTATAGATAGTTTCATATCTTTACTGAATCCCAGTTCCTTTCCGTGAGATGAGCAGTGGGAGGGAGGAGTTTGAACAATTTCTGTCCCATTTTCTAAAAGTTTTCTGCCTGTTCCCTTTCTCTGTTTGGTATATTCCTGTGCCTGTTCAGTGGACTTTGGTGGGAAACATCTCAAGATATAATTCCCTTAGTTCATGTTCTACAGAATTTATATTTTCATGTATTTTATAAGCTATATAAATACCTCAATTCAAAGGTGTTCTTGACTGTATTAAGGTTTTTCTATATTAAGACTTCTGGCAATTATGATTATGGAGGAAACCATTTTTCTAAACCAAACTGGTTTAGAAACTAGTTGATTTCTTGACAAGTCTACTTAAAAGTCTTCAGCATTTCATTTCCATGAGGGACATAATATTACAATTAATAAGAATATATGCACTATAGTTTAACTTTGGAGAAAGTATGTTATTCCCAGAGTTGAAAGGGTAATTCATCTTCTAATAAGCCAATATGTCAAGTTTAAATCTTTGTAAATTCATAGTGGAGATGTTTTAGCATCCAGTATCCTTAAGGCATGCCAAGAATAGAATGCATGTTCAAGATTCTGGCCAAGTTAGTGTTTGAAAATATTGTGACTTGGGTGAAATTGTAATGCAAGAGCAGTGTTAAAATAAGCCAAGTATATTCTGAAGTAGCTAATTAATAGGTGTAACTTGCAAATTCAGATGTAGGTCAGAGGCATTAGCAGCAAAACCAAACAACCACCACCCCTACAGGTCTGAGAGTTGGAGAAAGGGTTGTTTCTGTAGGATAAGGTCTCTTTTTATTGATAATTTTTTCTTGCTCCTATCAATACAGAGAGATTTTCAATATGATAGCATTGAAAAAATGGAACATTTCTATTTTCTTAGATGCACAAGTTGTATTTCTATCTTATTTCTCCTGCTGGGCAAACTTACAGTGTTTCCTCTAATAACGGTAATATTTCCATGTAATGAGTTGGATGAATGAAAAGATTTTTTAAAAAATCTTAGTCGGCACTCCCTTTTGATCAGTTTTCATCGGTCACAGTATTATATACAAGGTCATTAACTATCACTGTAACCAGCTTTCAGATGGTATTCAGAGTTGTATATGGACATCAAGTTTGAAGAAATTCTACTTACGACTTCTATTCTCTTCCATGCAAAACCAGCTTTTTATGTAAACAAATATAAATCTATAATCATAAAGCCTGTGAACCACTTAACATGGTGTTTTCTCTCCAGTCAGCAGTCACATTTAAAACCACACTACTTAAAAACTTAGGACATGATACTGATGTAAACAAAGTAAATGCTTATTTATTTGGTGTGCAGACAATATAGAGAGGTCATGGACAAAGAGGAGATGCATTTCTTAAGTGATTTTAACTTAAAATAGTGAAATAATTGATTTGTGCTGGGGATAGGGAATTCTATATGATCTGTTTGGCTTTGTACATTTGAAACTATTTTGGGATTGAAAACCTACCAGAAGACATGTTTAGGCAATAAAAGTGAACAGTGAGATGCAGGACTTCCCCTTTGTAATACATGGAATCCTTCTATAGCTTTTTTTTTTCTGTAGAAGGTGCAGCAAACAACCTATGGAAAGCTCTTGCTTTTCTCTGTTGTGCTTTGTTGGTCTGAGTTTTTTTGGCTTAATGTAGTGTGCTGAGAATCTGTGGTTGGACTTGTCTTATATATTTGTCTATGTACCTACCCCCAGCCTCTCACACTGACCGACTTCCTTTGAAAAAGAGTGCAAGTCAATCAGAATCCTCTGGTAAAGTTGGTAATTCCACCATTCATTACCAATGCTTCAGTCGCTCATTTTTTTCCCCTCCAAACTCTTCTGTGGACTGGCTTCTGCAGCTGTGCAAACAGTGAGAGTTCAGTGGTTCTGTTTATTCCATAGACCAGCTATCTTCTTGGTGGACAGAATAAGGAGGAGATTTGTCTACTGGCTTCCTGGCTGATGTTCTGCGAAAATAATGTACTGTGTTCAACCTTGCTCTGGCATAAAGTGTCCTTTAAGCAAGGTTGGGTTTTTTTGCTTTTTTATCTTGTTTTGTTTATTTTCGTTTCAAAATGCTGACATTTGCATAGTAGTTTTTCTTCCAGTTTGTTCCAGGAATTGTCTGTGCCTTCGAAATCATGGTGTGACCACAACGAAGCTCATTCTGTCCGTGGTCTCTGAACCACTTAATAAACTGGTGATACTTTGCAATGGTAAATTTTATTTATTCACCATGAAAAAGCCAGACCTAATAATTTCTGAAAATGTACTGATACAGCTTTGCCTCTGTGATATACTACAATATATTTTGTGGGGTAAAATAAAAACTTGCATTTCTTTCTGTTATACTAGTAACTTGCTTTTAGCCTCTTCATTTGTAAATGTATTGTACCAGTTTTAACCAGGTGTAGCTCATATGCCTAAGAGCATCATTGTTATTTTACAGGCAAAAGTATGCAGGAATTTCCCTGTGTGTTTCCATTTAGTCGTTGGAATAGGTGACCTGGGGGAGTCTTCTCCTCTGTGTCAAATAGGCTGCCTGTTTTGGTCCTACAAAATACTGTACGTGGGTAGTATGGCATTGCTGTTTTATCTTGCAGACTGTGTTGGCTTTGTACCTGTCTTTCATGGAACGCACAAACTGGATTTTGATGCTGGTGTGCAGAAGGTTCTCTGTCATGTATTGGAAACATCAGAGCCTCTCTAAACCTGCCAGCAGAGAGATTCGTATGTGTCAGTGTTGGCTGTTCTGCCTGGAAGGTAAGTCAGGAGGCAGGACAGGTTGTTCGGAATGTAGCTGGCAGAGCACACTGGGCAGCACTGAGGTGGCCACTGTAGTGACCAGGTTGATCCTTTGTATCAGAGCAGACCAGCAGTAGGACACTGTTTTGAGCAGTGTTTAAGAAAATTCTTGATAGGTATTGCAGTAATAAAATTGGAGAACAACGATCCCATGCTATATTAGCAGTGACATAGTGTTTTTCTGTTGCTAGAAAAATACAGCAGCATGGAACAGCTTCGGACTTCCAGTCCATGGGCTCAAAAAGTGACTGAACACCCTGCCTCCTCCAGCTGGTAGTGTGAGAGTCTTCTCAGTTTGGGGACACTTACCATTTGGCAGATTTACCAGGGATGTGCAATGGAGAGGATAAGGTAGTCCAGTCCCCCCACTGCTGCCCAGTTGCCTTTCTACTTCCTTTGGATTCTGTTGTTTTCATTTCTGAGACAGAGTGACTCCCATTAGCAGAGGCAGTAATTCATTTAGTGTAGGAATTACTTACAGTACAGCTGTGCTGTTTTGATGATGCCATCTGCCATCCATGGGTAAAAGCCAGCTTCCCGCAGCCAGCACATTGCAAGAGAAACTTTTCTTAGGACACCCAAACATTCGTGCGTAGAGCATCCATGCCTCATAAAACATAAGAGCAAAGTAAACTGGTGAGCTGTTGGGAATCACTTAGTTGATATCTGTATCTTCAAACTGTGGTGCTAGGATCTGGAATAATTATGTCTAATTGAGGTGGAATCATCAGAAGCAACCCTGCTGGCCAATTTTAATTTCCGCTGTTTTAGATTAACTACCTAATTCAGCTTTGTAAGATACAGCAGGCCATGTCTGTCTGGGCATAGCTAGAAGAGCGAAATTACGAATTGCTATCTAAATATATCATCCCCTTAATTGCAGCAGGCCTTAATTCATATTTGATGGGTGTATTTTTACATTATTGCTTAATCAAAAAGCTACTGGAACAAAATATTTTTGTGAATATATCTGTGTCCCAGATCTCTCCTGGTGTTTGCTATATTGCCTGTGTCAAATAAGGGTTCCCAACTCTGTTAAATGGATGCATTGCAGCCAGGGCCCAGTGTCGGAGGAACTCGGTGTGTGCAGCACAGGCAAAGCTGTAGTGTTGTTTGCCGTTTCCTGG
Source organism: Gymnogyps californianus (assembly GCF_018139145.2). Lineage (NCBI taxonomy): Eukaryota > Metazoa > Chordata > Aves > Accipitriformes > Cathartidae > Gymnogyps > Gymnogyps californianus. The sequence continues at coordinate 11,588,228 of NC_059475.1, forward strand.
GCCAGGTACAGCTGATGAAGTGAAAGCACCTGCTGGTTGGTTCAGCCACTCAGCTTATGCTGCCCTGTGCGCTGGGTAGTGAAAATCTTATCAGGACCAAAGGGCAGTGCCAGTCAGAATCATACATCGGTCACAGATTAAAGCTGTTGATTGTTACATGCTTATTTTACGGTAGAAGAAGCTCGTGTTCCAGAGGGCAGACCTCACGGACATCTTGAGCTATACAAGTCGAGGGAGGAGATTAGACATAATCTGAAGTACGTAACAAATACTTAAAACTTGGTCGGTCTAATAAATGGGAAAATAAGTTTTGCCCAAGTCTGTGTTTCAGAGAAAGCTAGTGAATGCTTTTAATCAACCTGTTGTAAAGTCTTGCTTCAATTGATTCCTTATTTAAAAAGAAAATAAATGATTTTTAGAAAGTCGTATCTCCTTTTCCACAGTTAGTGAGGGTACTGATACTTTTCCTCATAGTTTGGCAATGCTTACTTGGCTTTTCATGTCAGCCAGTGCTTGCTGAGCTGAATTGAAATAGATATGAAAGTTTTGTCTGAAGAAAGCTGGCTGATGAGCTTTGCTCTAAATACAGTTCATTTGCATGCACTTTAGCTTCTTAGCAATAAAATTTACATTGGCCACGTTCCTCTTATTTTGGAGTTAATCTGCCCCATCCACAGTGTGCAGAAGGACCACAGTCCCTGGACTGAGGAAAGACTGTATGTTCCTGTGCTATAGTCCTTTTCCAATATACTGCAATTGCAGAGTTTTCCCAGTGGAATGAGGGTCTGTTTGTGGAAAGAAGTCAGCATGGACAGTAGTGAGTGGTGATTCAACTGGAGGCTGATTAGGTACATTGCAGACAAAAGTTGGTTTTCTTCTGAAGCATAAGTTTCTTTGCTGTTGCTGGAGGCAGCATGCTGGAGCTGATTGACCAAAAATCTTGTCTGATATGGTAACTCCTTTGGATTTTGTTTATAATATTGAATAATAGTCTTGACACTTGTGTGAGAGCAGTGTCAGTTTAGAGTGATGATTTAAGTCATTAATAAATGGCAGCTATTTCCCATCTGCCATTTATATCAGCCCAGAACCTATATGCAACTTAGAGTTGGTTGAGCGGACTAACTTTCTCTTAATATTTTTGCAATAACAAGCAACCGTGTCCCATTTCAGCTTCAGGCTTTTTTCTCCAGATGTGGTTCTTCTCACTTTTGTGAGGAAAAAAAGGAAAAAAAACCCCACAAAAACGGTAGACACTGAGCATGTGAGCTGTGTTGTTGACTTCTGTGGGACTGTTCATCTTCCAAAGCAAATGTCTGTGTTTCTCCGAGAGGATGAAGAAAGGGCCAAATGAGGCTCCTGTTTCCAGCAGCCAGGCAGTTGCAGAGCCTTGCTGTCCCATTTGCCAGTAAGATTCAAATTCCTACAAAATTCATGTGGGATGGGGACTATTGAGGTTGCTTGCAACCGAGTGATTCCAGGATGGCAATTCAGCTGTTATGGAACAGCTGTTGCAAATCTGAAGACAGGTTAAGGGTGTCAGACCATTAATTTCCATAGTCTGTTTTTGAGTTCCTTAGTTCAGTGAGCTAGCTTATACTCAGAGAATACCTATTTCTGATGAACTCTGTCTTGGACATTAAAAGCCAACCTACTCTTCCTGGAGTTCCGTACCATTTCCAGAACTAAGTAGGCACTCCATCTCAGTAATGCGATTACAGTGGCTCAGGATTAAGGGAAGAAGCATAGCTGAATCCCTATCAGAAAGTCAGCCATGACACACAACACCCTGGGATAACTGGGAGATGAGCTTGGCTGACTTTGAAGTTGTGGCTCAGATGCCTTACCCTCAGTGATCATTTCAAAGAAAACTGATCTCTGATGGTCACCCAGTAACAGTCTTCAAATATGAACAGCAGTCCAGCTTACTCATGTCATTGTGAACATACCAGGTACTTAAAGACTGCGTTGATTTCAGCAAGCATAAATGGATGTAAGAAGCACTTACAGAGATAATTTGGAGTTATATTTAACCCGCGTGGAGATAATTAAGGTGTGGCTGTATTTATGGATATAAAGCTTTTAAAAAGCAATGTATTATTCAGTCTACAAGGCATTCAGCCTGCACTGCTAGTGTTAGCTATTCTTCAGCTGCCTGGAGCCTGACATTGCTTAGTCTGGTGGTCTCTATTTGAGTAGCATCAACTAAAATAGGATTGCTGTGCTGGGTAACTTTTATAATAGATTTGTGTGAGAAATAGGAAGGAACAAAAACTCTGCTTAACAAAAAAACTTGCTTAATTGCATATACACAAGGGACAAAGTACTGTTTTTCATGCAAAAAATATTGTGGTATGTCAGCATGTTGGCACTGGTAGTAAGTTATTTAAAATATACATCTCAGAAATGGAAAATAAGCTAAGATATGGTATTTCAGACTGGGAACCTATCTTAGACGGTTTAAAAAGGGCACAAAATGATACCACGTAGTTAGAATTTTGGACTCTAATGAGAAGTGAATAAAAAATGATTGTGGACTCTTTCTGCAGGCAGCTGTTAAGTAAGTTTTTAAACACTTTAAAAAATTTTGACTAGCAAAACAGCACACTAGTAGTAAGAGTTGCAATTTCAACTTTATGCATGAATAAATGTATAGATATGCTTTAATGGTATTTCTGAGGGTGGTGTTGCATTAACCGCCTTCATTAATGATCTTTCAAAGCTAAGTGAAGGCATTATTACAGAGGTGAAATCATTCTCTAAACAGCACAAAGGTAAGAAGGAGTTTTCAGTTTAGGGGATTTTACATTGGTGGTGGATTTGGAAGGCTGCTGCGTAAAGAGAGCACCAAATTGTGCAAGTTCTTGGATATGGTTGTGAAATCTCTGTAGACTTAAAAGCCCATTTCTACTGTGTCTGACTGCTTTCCAAGCAAGCATAAATATGTTTTGCTAATCAACCTTGCTGGAAGCAGGAGGCTTACAAGTTACTGGTGGAATTAATTCTGTAATATTTGTATAGTGTATTAGTGCTCCTGAGAAAGAAAATAATAACTAGAGAAAGTGGCCCAAATCTATCTCCTGTGAAGACTTTTTATTTTCCAAAATGAAAGCTGCAAGTAGCTTTTGATTGTTAGGTTTGGGTTGGTTTTTTTTCCTTCTTTGTTTGATTTTGTTTTTGTTAAATCCCTTATGTAAAATGAGAGACCTCCATGTCCTCCACTGCCTTTGATTGAAGTATAGCACAAGTAATTTATGCAGCTGGCCTTTGACGCATCCTTAGTCTGTTGAGACATGAAGTGTTTTAAGTGGAAGTAACTAATGATGTGCCCGGTAACATGGCCCCATAATACTGCATGGAGGAAATGTTACCCACTCACCTTGCAAAGCAACTGCAGTTTAACCAAGATGGGACAAGGCATGGAGAGGGCCCAAAGCTGATCATTGCTCGTGACCCGCCCCCAGCTGTGTACCTCCTGATACCGATCTCTGTCTCTCTTCGACTAAATGTACATAGAGGTTCTGAAATATGAAACATGCTATTGGTTCTATAACAGCTGCAATGCCACTAGTAGCATTAAGCTATTAAACAGGGAGAGGACGTTTTTTCCCTTGGATCTTAGCTATTGTATTTAATTGTGATTTAGGGGATAGATCAGGATAGTGTCCCATAAACACACATGAATTTAGTCAGGGAACATGCTTCTTGGGAAATTGAATGAATTGCCCTATAGATAACAACATCTCTGATTTTGCAAAGTAATTTAGCACTCCTCTTTGACTATGCTTTATCAATGGGACTTAACCCACAAATTACACATTCCTGCTTTTTTAACAAGCACACTCTTCAGGCTGTGTTTGAGAAATATTGAGAAAAAGGTAAATTTGGAAGTATGGTAATGTAGGTCACTATTCAATTAAGCTAATTTGAAGTTTATATTGAAATGAATAAAAGCGAAGTAATTGTTTTTAAGAACGTACTCCATTTTGATGAGAATAGGTACTATTATTCTTGTTTTGGATGGCGTAGAAATGTATTGCTGTTTAATAGGAAAGGAAAAACTGTTGGAATATTTATGCTATGACTCAAATCCCCTGTGTTTTCAGTGAATGAAACCTGGGCAAATTTCCTGAACAACTTCAAGGGGGACATTAAGCCTTGTTGAAAGAAATGATTTTTGTAAATGTTGAATTTGTGAAATGCCCTAGGAGTGGATGTCTGCAATTTGTGTTGTTTTCTTTCAAGTAAATAATTGCTATTGAAATACAATAATTGCACATTTTTAATTATAGAGTTAGTCCTGTATTTTAACTAATACTGCAAATACTTTCTAATGGGTTTAGTACATATAATTTAATCTCTTCAGGCAAAATTAAATGACAACACATGGTGCTAAGGACTTACAGCAAGGTGTAAAAATCTCTGGGATGAGGCTTTGGTGTTTGTGCATCTGAGGCACTTAAAGCTGATCATAAGAGTTAATACACTTGATATTGTATCTAGATATTGTTAGTGACATTGTAAGACTGAGGCCTTAATCTGTCAGTGCAGTGACTGTCATACCACAAGAACTTTATCTTGATGTGAGTTTTCAGAATGTATTAATTGATTTGAGGCTTGTAACACCATTAATTTTGAGTCTTTGAACTGAGGTCTAGGAAAAGCTGGAAGGGATTGTATGCTACTGGAGAGGGAGTGGCTTTTCAGTGTCATAGGTTATTTTACTGTGTTACTTCCTATTCCATTAGCGTAATGCTGGTGCCTTCAGTGTTTTAGAGAGGTTTAGTTATCAGGTGCGTGCATTTTCAGGAGATCCTAAACTACTACTGTAATAAGAAAGTATGTGTTGTTATACATGTCTGTTGTCAGAGTAGTCATAGTTTTAATGCAATCCATGAAGTGTGGATTCCTTTTTGTTCTGCTGTGTTGGTTCCAGAACAAGGAAATGCCGTGTGAGATACTGCAGTATGAATTGAATTGTCAGGCCTGCTGTTTGTAGGGTTTTCTTCATTTGTTTTGTTTTCCTTTTCTGAAACAAAGTTATCTCAAGCCATGTGTTTTGTGCTGATTCTCATTCCTGGTGGATCTCATTATCAGCCATCAAACCAGCCTGTGATTGCAAAAGCATTGTACATGTCTGATGCATCCAAGAATAAATAAAAATAAAATTGCATTTTGCCTCTCCGCTCCCTCCCCCCAACAGTTGGGTTTTCATTCTGAAGGTGATTGATAAATTCAAGAGTAGCTGGAATGAAAATTATTTTGGAAGGAAAGACAGAACAGAAGTTTTCGAAGCAGCACATTCAGAGATGTAGTGTTTTTACAAGTACTACTGTAAAATGAGTATGAGCAAATACCATGAAGATTTTTCCTATATCAGTGACACACATTCTCAGTAAATACCAGCAAGGAGAGCACTGCCAGATGAAACTATTATGCTGAAGTTCACAGTAGGCATTTACTTAGGTTCTGCTTTAATTATGTAGAGAGTTTCAGTTGTAAAGTTGCTTTTCAATTCTTGCTAGATGCATTTATGTAGATGGAATAATCCTGTCTTTTTGAAATAGAATTATTAAAAAATGACTGTGTTAGTAATGCAAATTCATCATGGTTTTTAATTTAAGAATCTTGAAGTGCAAATGTCTCTAATTAAAAGAAGAGCAAACTTGGTGTAGAGCGCTTAGTTTGCAAAGAATTCAGCATCAGAATTTAGTATTGCTCTTGAGTGCAGTTATTGGGGAGTGAAATGTGTGAAAACAATAAAATACAAATACAACACATTTTTATGGAGAAGTCAGACAGTTTAAGAAAACTGGAAATCTTTTAATTAATTTTTTGCAAAACCATTCATTAAAATTTGTAAGTGCTTAACTAAACAAAACCTTAATTGAAAGTGTCAGAAGTGATCCATAGCTGCATTACAATTTTCTTGTTCATGCATCATTTCCTTTACCATTTAGTTGGATAACAACCACTGCTTATCCGACCTACTTGGTTTGGACACAAAATGTCCACCTTGGTTTCTTTGTGCTCTTTAAGGAGAAGAATTAATATAGGCTTGGATTGAAAAAGATATGAGTTTATTGGCTATTTTTTCCATAAACCAAAATCAGTGTTCTGAACAGGTGGCCACAGGACAGTTTCATGGATGCAAATGGCTTTATTCCATGTGTACTCTTTTTATGCATGAGTCTGACTTATTAGTAAAACGTTTTCTGCAAAAGGTGAGAGAAAGGTATTTTAACTACTCTAACAACGGCTTTGTTAAATCCAGATGACTGTAGTAAATGGATGATATAAAAATCCTTAACTGGCATAGATAAAGATAGCAATCTAATCAACCAGTATTGTTTCTAATTAATTTTAGCCAGTATATCTTGCTATTCTCACATAGATTTTTGTGTACAGCATAAACATTTCTCAAGACAAATGTTAATGAATATATATTTTTGATGAGTGTGCTACTCACTTTGTGAATTTATGAAGCAAGAGTTCAGTTATAAAGCTCGCTTTGAGCTTTATACTGTACTACACCATAAGCTGTTTACTACTTATTTAGACAGAGTAGGTTCTCATCAGGCTCTCTGTGTAGTTTTACAGAATTAGGTGGAATGATTCTGCTTTATGCCAGCTAAGAATCTAGACACACAGCGGTGTAGCAGTCACACAGTTCAAAGAGAAGGGTTTTTTTCCTGGGGAATCCCAGCGTCTGAGAGCATTGACGGAGACTGACCTTGTCTCCCGCTACACTTGTGGAGAAATGGTACGTTGAAATATAAGCAGCTGTTAAATGGTCCAGTTTATTGAATACATTCTCGGGACTTTCCAGACCTTGATGCCTTCCTCTGAATTATGGGTACATCTTATAAATGTCTTGCAGCCTACCTGGCAACACCAGGACAAACTTGTTTTTAGCAACTTCTAATGGAGTAAAAGTTTTTGTGTGCTTTGGAAGCTGTCAGGCAAGTTTGCCCTGTGCTCTCCTGAGCTACTTTGCTCTGTAATGGTTAAAATTAGGGCTGAAAAGTTCTTTCTTTGAGACGTCAGCAGGCAAAACAACACCTCATAACCCAGGAGAGGAATCTTATCTGTTGTATCCTCGCCCTGATCTGCTTATCAAAATGTTTTCAAAGACTCATTCAGACAAGAATATTTTAAAGGGAAATTGCCTGAGTCTTGGCCCCAAATAGTCTTCCTCAGGGCAATATAGGCTTCATCTGTCTTTTGAAGTTGACAGTTCTATCAATTTACATCTTTTATTTTACACTTGCTTTATATTTTGAAGAATAAAATTCATGATCGTCTTTCACAGAAAAAAACTTTCTGGTTGTCTGTGCAGTGAGAGATAAAGAATGAGTTTTGAAAATTATAATAATGGGAAACTAGGCTAGCAGGAAAGTTTCCACTACGCTATTTTGCTGGAAAGTGTGGAAATTGAAGGTTTGAACCTGAATGGAATAGGCATGAATTCCAACCCTTTTAACCCTAGTGGTTCATCAGGTGCCTGTTCTCACAAATTAATATAATTGTTGTATTCTCAATATGTAGTTTCATGAAAATACTGTTAAGGCTTAATACAGTGAAGAAATCCAGTTTTTGTTAATGGCTGATAAATGCCATGCCTATGTTTCTGAAGGAATCCTATATTGTCCACAGAAATGGTCCTGTACCAAGCGTATTCCTTAACTGTAAGCTTTGCTGAGAAATGAATGCTAACTATAGTAAACAATAGATCCAGGTCTCTTTGCATATTGTCATCTGGACTAAAAATAAATCCCAGCTGGAACATGGGATCCAGGGAACTTGGATCCTAGAAAAAACTGAATATGGAAAAGCATTATATAGTTGGATCTGTTTCAGATGGAGGTTGGTGAGTGCAGAAAAAATGAAAGCTCGGATCAGTAATTTCACATTCTGGCATGAAGATGCATGTAATAAAGTCTCTGGGTTATAAAGAGTTTGGCATGTGGAGTTCCATGAAGAAACTGATAGTCATCTCTCTGCCTAAAAGCAAAAAACCTTTTATGTATAAACCAAGCTTAAACTGGGAATTGAAGCACATTGCGGGAACATAAACTGGTTTTTATGACTGTTTCTAATGGCACTTAATGGAAAGCTATTTATACAAATCAAATAGCACACTTGTGTGTGTTACTGCCCCCATGCAGCTTTTTGTCTGTGTTTATTTCTTTGCTCATGGAGACAAGGAAAGGTTTACTGACATACCACCTCTGAAAGGTGCTTGCTGTTCATTCAGCAATGGCCTTGGGATTTCCACAACAAAATTTATTCATGAAGGTCCTTCAGTGGGCCTCTATTCAAGAAGGAGGTGAGAGTTCCCTTTGAAAACAAGAGGTGTTTTACATTTGCATCCTTAAGAGGTTGTTACTAAACTTGCCTTTAGAACCACGGAATGTTGTACACAGGAAGGCATAAAAGCAAGTCGCTGTTGGCTTGCGTTTGAATGCAAGCATACCCAAGTGACATATAAATTTAGTAAGATGTATTTTTCTTGGAAATCTATCTTATTTATGCTGTCAGTTCCACTTCTTATGAGGTGATGAGTTGTGCTGAGTGCCTCTCCCCCCGCCTCCTGTGAAAGCATTAATCTGCAGGAACTTGAAGACGTCTTCTTGTGATTCCCAGTGCTGACTATTTTCTGTGTCACATGGTAGGAGTCACTGTAGGCAGGTCGCACAGATTAATGTAATCTGTGTTGATCTGAAACACCACAGCACATACTGCAGATTAGTTCGTCGCTCGCTGATTACAGCTGACCTCTTTTTCTGACATGCCCTTACATTTTACCTTATAAAGAATGTAAGGCACAACCAAGCGTTGTATTAATTACCCTCTTTAATACCTGTCATGCTTTGACCTTTTGGCACAGCCTCACTAAGAAAGTATGGTACAGAGATTCAAAAGGATGTCTTGTGCAAAACTGGAAAGAGATCATGTGGTACTCTGCTTATTTTGCTTTGTTACTAAGGCTCTCATCAACGAATATCTCACTATTATGAATAGTTAATACCTTCCTTCTCACTAAAGTGCAGAATAACAGAAATACCACTGAATTATAACTCACTACTGTAACAAAACACACTAATAGCTCTCCCATTTAAGATAAAGTGAAAGCATATGCATTTTTATTTAGCCTCTTTCAGGCCAGTACACAGGACTAGAATGTTATTTTTCTGAATTAAGTCTCTGTGAATACCTACAACTGATGTGTTATATGCATTTAGTTTGTGCGTGACCAGCATTGCATGAGAAACAAAGGGGCTTGCGTTTCTCTGGCCAGATCTTCTGATGAAAATACAGTTCTGGGACTTCAGCTACAGCTTTTGCATATCTGACTCTTGGTGTCAGAAAAATATTGATTACCAAGCAGAATTAGATCAAGCTCCTATTCCCAATTTTCGTTTTACTTTGTTACTTTTTAAAAATGCCTAATCACGTGTATTTCACAGGATCAGAATTTGCTGCATGGATTTTGGTGGATAAGTTACGTTGAATGGTTACCTGCTTCTGAAATTGTCGGTGTGTTATATAATGTATGCGTTGTTTAGTGGGCACTGCATTGCATAGTGCATAATACACGGTATAACGTATGCATTATATAATGAATATAAAGCTAATCATACGAAGGTTTTTCTAGTCTGTTGCCCTGCCTCTGGCAGCAGCCAATTCTTATGGAGGAAAGAAAAAAAATGTGTTAAGCGGTAGTTTCACTGGAATATTCTTCCGGCTTTCAGCAATTAGTATTTCAGGGAATTACCGAGGTGGATACCACACACAGTGAAAATAACCACTCAATGAACCTGAAAGTATCTGTTCTGCTTGTGAATTCATGTATACTATTTGTCTGAAACAGCCTGCGATAATGAGCTGTATGACATAGGTTACACCCTTCTAGTACTGACACAGTTAAGTGGGCACTGAAGTAGCAATAAGTAGGTAAAGCAGACACACCTGTTTCTTTGTAGAATGACCCCCACAGGGCAATGTTATCGTATCATACTTTCATTGTATACTTTATATCACATGGAGTATTTTAATCAGCATCATGAAGAATCTTAAGCTCACGCCTGTTAATTTCTTCAAAATTACAGAGAAAAAAGGAAAGAAAGTTTGGAAGATTTCTCATCCTTGCCAAATTTTGAGTTTTAGTTTTGAAACACAAATAAATAAGCTTTACTGTAGGCTGTCATACTGCACCAAGTACTAGTAAGTGTATTTGCATGGGACATGCATGCTAGCCATTATAGTACATTATGTTCTTTCTCAAATGGAGTTAGATGGTGGGCAAATATATAGTTATGTGAAAAGGAATCAGAATATCACCTAGAAGAGAAAAAAGTATGGATTTTGCTATTAAGTTTGAATAAGTATTGTGAGATAAGTTTTTGTTCGGTTTATAAGAATCATAAACTCATAGAAAATCTCAAGTTGGAAGGGACCCATAAGAATCATCGAGTTCAACTCCCTGCTCCTCGCAGGACTACCTAAAACTGAATCACATGACTAAGAGCATCATCCAGGTGCTCCTTGAACTCTGACAGGCTTGGTGCCGTGACCACTTCCATGGGGAGCCTGTTCCAGTGACCGATCACCCTCTCAGTGAAGAACCAATCTGAACTTGCCCTGATGCAGCTTCATTCCATTTCCTCGTGTCCTATCGCTGGTCACCAGAGAGAGGAGATCAGCACCTCCCCTTCCGCTGCCCCCTGTGAGGAAGTTGTAGACTGCGATGAGGTTGCCCCTCAGCCTTCTCTTCTCCAAGCTGAACAAACCAAGTGACCTCAGCCGCTCCTCATCAGTCTTGCCCTCGAGACCTTTCACCGTCTTGGTCGCCCTCCTCTGGACACACTCTAAGAGTTTGATGTCCTTACATTGAGGTGCCCAAAACTGCACACAGTGCTCGAGGTGGGGCTGCACCAGTGCAGAGTAGAGTGGGACAATCACCTCCCTCAACCGGCTAGCTATGCTGTGCTTGATGCACCCCAGGACATGGTTGGCCCTTTTGGCTGCCAGGGCACACTGTTTACTCATATTCAACTTGCCATCAACCCGAACCCCCAGGTCTCTTTCCATGGGGCTGCTCTCCAGCCTCTCGTCCCCCTGTTTGTATGTATAAGCAGGATGACCTCATCCCAGGTGCAGAATCCGGCACTTGCTCTTGTTAAATTTCATACAGTTGGTGATTGCCCAGCTTTCTGGTCTATCCAGATCTCTCTGTAAGGCCTCTCTGCCCTCAAGGGAGTCCACAGCTCCTCCTAGTTTAGTGTCGTTGTAAAACTTACTTAATGTACATTCGATTCCTGCGTCCAGATAATTTATAAAAACATTAAAGAGCACTGGCCCTAAAATCGAGCCCTAAATTCCATCCTTTCTGTTGTCTTGTCTTGGTACTCATGAAGTTAAATGTCAGTTTCTGATTTGTAATCTCAACACTACTGATTTCTCACTACCCTGTCATTCCAGGTGACGGACAGAGTCACAAAAAGAGAGCTTTACAGAGACCTCAGGCTGCTTAAATAGATATTCCCAATTCCTTGCAGAAAACGAAAACAAGGCAAGACTTCATCTGTTTTATTTAAAATTAGGCAGAGTCCTTCCACTGGATTACTGCAGCAATAAACAAAGGAAAATGTACAATTTCAAGCTTTTCAATTGGTAATATCAGTTATCTGCTGAGGTTATGGGAAAAGAAAATGAAGTAACTGTGTTTTCGTTTTATTTTAGTTCTAGTGTTTTCCTTCTGTTTCGGCTCACAGATACTTTTCTCTTGCTTTTTAACATTTTATCTGGAAAATTGTAAGAGAAAATCTAGAAGTTTAATTTATGTTGTTAGGAGTTTATTCCAATATTGTCTCTTTTTCAAATGTGAGAGAATGCTCTCCCTTTTTGTTTTGAAAGCTCTGGCCTGGACATTTTGGGAGAGGAAAAAGAGAGAAAAAAGATGCAATATGAGAAAAGAAAAAACACTAATGAAAGAAATATTTGTTTTTGCAGAGAAACAAAAGCTATAGAAAAGAAAGTAACTTACGAAAGTACCTGTCTCTCCAGAAATAGCTACTTTATCACAGAAGCGGTTTTGAAAATCTGTTCCCCTCTTCTTGTTCTATAGATGCATTCAGCTTAATCCATACCAATGTGTCTGTACTGTTCATATCGACTGAAAGAAAATGAGATTTTTTTTTTTTCTCTGAAAGATTTTAAAAACTACTTTTCTATTCCGATTTCCTGAGGTTACGGATTCCTTTGAAGCAAAACAGTCAAATATCAGAAGAACTGAATGCAGATACTTGATTCACTTGAACATTCATGTCCTGGTTTCGGCTGGGATAGAGTTAATTTTCTTCCTAGTAGCTGGTATAGTGCAGTGTTTTGGATTTAGTGTGAGAATAATGTTGATAACACACTGATGGTTTAGTTGTTGTTAAGTAGTGTTTATACTAAGTCAAGGGTTTTTCAGCTTCTCATGCCCAGCCAGCAAGAAGGCTGGAGGGGCACAAGAAGTTGGGAGGGGGCACAGCCAGGACAGCTGACCCAAACTGGTCAAAGGAATATTCCATACCATATGACATCATGCCCAGTATATAAACGGAGGGAGTTGGCCGGGAGGGGCATATCGCTGCTCGGGAACTGACTGAGCATCGGTTGGCGAGTGGTGAGCAATTGTATTGTGCATCACTTGTTTTGCATATTCTAATTCTTTTAGTATTATAACTGTATTATTATTTTCTTCCTTTTCAGTCCTATTAAACTGTCTTTATCTCAACTCACGAGTTTTACTTTTTTTTTTTGATTCTCTCCCCCATCCCGCTGGGTGGGGGGAGTGAGCAAGCGGCTGTGTGGTGCTTAGTTGCCAGCTGGGGTTAAACCACAACAATTCACTACAAGTTCCTTCCTTTTCTCCCATGTTGCTAGCTAGGATTTAAGGTCCACCTAGTTCCTGTGATATGGCACAGTCTGTATAAGTTTCTGCAATGAGAGTGAAATTCCATTAGTTCTTTCCCGGCTGCTGTTCTCTAGAAGATTAATTTTGGTTCTATCTGGAGATATTCTATCACACTGCAGACTATAGGTTTGGTACCTAACCCTGTGCAGCTGAATTTTGCTTTGGTAAAACAGTGTATCAGCTGAGAGGGAATCTCTTGTGATCATGGTTATGGCTGCAAGATTGAAATACTACCTTACCGTTAAAAAGACTGTACTCATTGTGGCTCTGAATAATGGCAACATGGTCTAGATTAATTTCTTTGATCATACAACTGTGAAGCTGCTGGAAGAAAAAGAGTATATACATTCATAAAGTGGAAAAAGAGCTGTTGTATTAAGCCAGTCAGTAAAGGCAGCAGTAGGCTACCTGAATGGTAATGCATTTCTGAAGACTGAAATAAAGCCAACATTGAGTGGAATCTTATATTTCAGGTTGCTGGTTCTCAGTTGGACTGCAAGCTGCAACTCAAAATTTGCCTGAGGAGCCTAGCTTTGTAGGGCATGACTGTGATAATAAGTTCAGTTCATTCTGCCTTGAAGTGTCAGCAAGATGTTAGCTGGTAATTCAGAGCATCCAAAGATGCTGTGTAACTTCAGTGGTTGCCCCACCTGGTGGGATTTTATTTTCAGAAAGCTTAAGCATTCACATCTTGCATTGCTCTCAGTACTCAACACCTCCGAAGAATTTTTCTGTTACTGTCAGTGGGATTTGCATCCAGTCATTCTCTTTGATTCAGTGCAGTAGTGTTCAGATCAGGGACTTTCTGACGTCTGCAACCTTTTAGTAAGACAAAGGACTAGAACAGTACATACCCAATACAAATTTTGAAAAAAGTCATCCATGGAAATACATCATCTTTAGAGTTGTGTTACAGAGGAAAAATAAACCTGTAGTAGTATGCCTAAATGAATGTTTGTATGCCTTTCAAGGAGGAGTATGTGTTTCAAATTATATAATTAATACATTCTGTATTGCGTACGCCGAGTCTGATGCTAACACCAGTTGGCAGGTGCTGGCCTGCCACCCAGTAGTAAGTTGAAAATTTGCAAATTGCTTTTCCATTACTGCTCTTATGTGTGAGAGTTCATGATTTAGTTGGAGCCAGAGGATGTGGCATTAGTGTTCTCTCAGTAACTGAGAAGTATATGACATCCAAGTCTCAAGAATTGTATCCATTTTGCATATCTTGTTCTCTTTATTTCTTTAGCAGTTTGTTGCATTTATGAAAAGCAGACATGTTTGGTTAATAAAAAGGATAATTTTCTTTGAGCTTCATTACCTTGAAAAATCTGTAAAATAGGTAAGTTGGATCTTTAAAATAACATACATAAAAGTGCAGAGCATTGCCGGTTCTCCTGGATAATAGGAAAGATGCTGCTGTTTAACAGAGTTCCTAAATTGATTTATGCTACTCATGCGTACCCTGTAGCAGTGTTTTCAATGCTTCGGAAAGTACGTAATAATTTCAAAATTAAGACATTCTATCAACTCTGATCTGGTGGGATCAGATTTTGTGTGTTGTCCTAAAATTTACACAAGTTTTGCTTTGGGTCCTTGGAAATTTTGACATTAGAAGAAAAGCAGGCTCTGAACAAGAGTTTTGTGAAACTACTGTGATTTGCCTTTTGTAACTATCTCATAAAGTTAGATAGTTCCCTCTCCTCAAGCAATTATAAGTTAATTTCTTTATATTAATTTTGATTCTTATTCAGAGAGTTTTATCTCTTCATTACATAGTCTAGCTGTAATTTAGCTTTTAAAGTGTTGCTGATTAAGAAGAGATTTATTTCACTGAGTTCAACATTATTTTAAAATGGATATAGAGGCATCTGCTAGCATGCCTCCCTCTTAATATTTTTCACTGTATGAGTAGAGCTATGCAGAAGTCAATTTTGTCATTACCAGAAACTTTCAGGGATTGCAGAAATTTTCATTTAATGACTTTCAAGAGTTTTTGCCATTTATCATTAAAAAGGGGCTTGAGAATAGGTTTATTCTTCAGGTAGTAACCAACCAGTAGTCATGGTGGTCATATGGGATGTGATTTTGAATCTCTGATATTTCTTTTTTCTTCTTTCAGTTTAAGGTTTAAACTTCTTTTTGATGTTGATGAAAATTTAGCTTCTAGAGCTCAGAAATCATTCTTGATGGAGTATCATGACTGAATATATTTTAGCAAAAGTTTTAGTTCTTTCTGGTGACTCATTGTCTTACAACAAATATTTTGTTGAAAATTTTCTGATAGGCTGTAGTTACAGGTAAAATAGCAGCTTATGTATCTGTTAGACTGCTTTAAATATTTCATGAAAAAATAAACTCCATAGATGTGGCTTTCACTTTAGGAATATTAATGGGTTAATTTTAGGTGGTTTGTGTGGTGGTTGGGGGTGTGTGTGTGTGTGTGTGTGTGTGTGTGTTGGATGAAACAGTCTTTGTGTTTCATGTTCACATTTTGGATGAGCTCCAGTTTGTGTGTGATAGTTAAATTCATCAAAGACTTGGCATTTAGAAAAGGAAAACAGTAGCAACATATATGTAGCCTGGAGTTTTGTTTCATTTATGTAGTCGTCGGAAAAAATAGTCAAATCAGAAAAATCAATCCAAACTGTATAGTCTGTAAAAATTTATAAAACTAAAAAATAGAGGAATTCTGTATTTTCATACAGAGTCTGCCTTGGAAGACGGTGTGTGCAATATGAAATTCAGCACTTGACTGTGATCCTGTAGAGAGCATCAAAATTGAGTTAAAATTAAATCTGAACTGCCTAGACTTTTATAGAGAAAGTTTTTGATTACTTGAATATACCCAGTATCTTAATCTTTTGATAGAATGTCAGATTTTAGCATTAAGAAATCTACTTGAATGATAGCAAGATGAATCAGTAAAATAAGTAGTGTTATTATCCATGAGGAGTATGTGTCGATAAGCATCCATTTGTATGCTTCGTCTCCATTATTAACATGCTTCAAAGTAAAAATCTAGCACAATGCCTTCGTAATGTGTACTGAAAAAAAAAATCCATGTAAGATTTTTTTTAATTAAAAATTATTTTGTCTTGCTGAAAGATATATCTGCAGATTATTTGTTTTATAAGGTGAAATTAAAGATAATTCAAATTAATACTTCACTTTACTAATAGTATGCCATCATACTAGTTTAGTACCTTCTCTTGTGTTTTAGGGTCAGTTCTGTCTTTGAAAATTAACAAAGTGCTGGCATTTTGTTGTGTCTTGTGCTACGTGTTTTAAGTTGTGTAACGGTAGCTGATTCTGAATGAATCATGCAATGACCACTTTGTTTTTCCAATGTATCTATTCCAGAATAAAAGTATATTGTGTAGAAACCTAGAGAAGAATCTTAAGGCGTTGAGTATGCACATGAATATGAATAACAAGAAGTGCAAGGTGAAATGTTGTATTGTCTGCAGACTTGGTGTCCCTAGTGGAATACTTTTAGTACTGCTATCAAAAATACATTATTAAAGGCTTAGGTAGCCTTTAATGTTGTGTTCTACATCTTGGGCCAGATGCCTACTTGCTCACATTGTTCAGACTGGAATGCTATGAATCATGAAACGGCCTGCTATTTTGTTGCAGCCATTTGAATTTGTGAAGTGGGTATGAAAGGCCAGCAGACCAGTATTCTTCAGTCATGGCCACTGGTGACAGTAGTTCACATCACATTACACAAGTGCAAATAACTGTTTAAACCAGAAAGCTGTGGAGAATCAGGTGCAAAGCTAAAATCAGATATGATATCTTTGTTTTACTTGCCAAGATATTGTATAAGCCACTAATAGAATGTTATCTCCTTAAAGAGAGGCTATCCTTGTGTTTTAATCAAGAATAAGTTATGTTAATTATAAAATAATTAGTTATTGACACTGATACTTTGTTGATCAATAATTTCGCGACCTATACCACTGGAAAGTAGGGGTACAGAGCCAGGTAGGTATCTGGTTTATACTGTGCTGCGTGCTGCAGATGATTGTTACAAATAGTGTAGGACAATGTAATTATTAGTACAGGACAGAATTACTACAAATAGAGTAGGCCCCACAACCTTCAGATAATTTTTATTGTAAAGTCCTTTTTCTGGCTGAAAATTTGAGAAGGGTTTATTTAATGAATTTGCTAGTGATTGTGGCATGACAACTTGTTTGCTTACAATAGCATTTTTTTCTTTTACATAGTTGTGTAAATGATATCATAATCATATTTCTTATATATTAGATGATCTCTATTTTAAGTGTTGCTAAATGCAGTGATAATACAATTGTGTTTGTAAGGAGGTTATGAAATAAAATAGAATGAAATGAAAGAACGCATTTGAAGCAGCAACGCAAAGATGGTGAAACAGCCAGTGAATCTGCCTCTGGGCCTGTTGGGGCAAATATAATTTTAAATGTAAACAGTACTGAGTGCTTGCCATGGAAGAGGGTAAGCTGAGACTGGTAGAAGGCTTGTTGTATGAGTAAGTAATCAGGTCACTTGAACACCTTCCCACAATGATTGCTACGTGGGCTAGAGTTAGGTTATGAGCCCTCTCCTAGGGGACATTTTGTAATGGCTTTAGCTATGTATGAAGAACTGCTTGTCCTACTGCACCATAAATAACAAAGAACCAGGCAGAAAATCAGTGTGTTCTTGCCAAATGTTTTGTGAACAGCACAGATAGGTATTGACAAAACCGAGATGAGGACTGCCCGAGAGAACAAAAAACCTGCAATAGTCTTGGTCTTGGCACAGGATGCCCTCAGCGTTTGTCCTGAGGTAAGAGGTATGCCTGAAGAGAGACTGGCTGGGAGCAGACAGCAAGGTACTGCTGCGGTGGGAGCAGGGAAGAATGATGCAATTATGGAGACATACTTAAAGTTGGGAACCTTTATATGAAGGAAATCTGCAATGGGCAAATGAATAAATAGTCAAGATGACAACATACCAGTATGCAAAACTTCTCTGTTACGTTCATGCTCTTTGTTTCAGAAAATGAATTACAGAGTCTCTCAGAGGAAGCAAGAGACTGCTTCACATCTCAGTAGTGGCATATTAATGCTGTGTGCTGTACTAAAAGCTAAAAATGGCTTCTGGAGGGAGTATATTTAAATTTAATTTCTTTACAACCTAGAGTCAAATCTAGTGTTTAAGTGTAAGCGTGTTGTATGCCAAAATGAAATATTGTGATTAATAAGTATAGCATTATCAAATCTAAACATTTTTAAGTCAAATACCTGAATCACAACATTGACAAAAAAAGGTATGATTTTAAAAATACTGAGTTTCCATGATGCATTTCAATTTGTGAGCGCTCTCTGTTACACATTTCAGGACTTGCAGATTTACTCCGCAGTCAGTGCTAGAAATTTTCTTTTCTTAAGGAAAGCTGGAGTGGTCATGAATTTAAGTGTTTGCGGCTAAAAGAAACATTACTAAGGAATAGAAGGCTTGCAATAAACCGACAAGAACTGGTTTTCCTACGTATCATGCGTTGCATGCATGTGAAGCACTGCATATGCTTCATTTCTGACTTGGAATGGAAGCTAACCCCAAGGAATACATCGACTGTCACATTTCACTCTTCATTCACTGTCATCCTCTATGTGAAGGGGTCACATCATCTGTAGTGTTAGCGGGAATTAGGCTGTTTCTGGTGCTGGAGCAGTGCCAGTTTCCAACAGCTGAGAATCTGGAAGTGAGGTTTTCCAGTTCGTAACTGACAGAGAAGATGAAAGGTTGAAGCTTCTTGAAAACATGCTATCGGTTCAGAATCAGGGACAGAATGTCTATTGAAGTCTTTATTAAAAAGAAGTTTCCGTATTGTTTAGTCAAAGTAACTGAAGAGTTAGGATCCCTTCTCCTGTACCATTGAATAATGATTGGGCTATGGTGTGATCCAGCCTGTTTGACTCTGCAGGCTATCAACACACTTCTGTTACTCCTAATCACTCACCATCACACATGTCTTTGAGGAAGCTGACTCCTTGTCCTCCTCTGATTACACACTTGGCTTTTTTTTTTTTTAAGTACAATTATCCTTCTTGTTGGAGCTTTATTTTGGTCATTGTTCTAAGCCTGGAGATCCCAGGCTTGACACTGCTCACCTCCGCTCTCTGTGGTTTGCCACCCCTATTCCAAATCTTAAACCTGTGTAGGAAGTAATCCCTGAGCCATTCCCCTTGCGCAGCCTCCAGTGGGCTTGCGTTCTGTTCCAGCGTGGTCCTCTGTAAACTAATGAGAATCCTCCTGCTCTGTGAGGTACAGCAGACAGCTTCCACCACCACTGTGTCTGCTGACCTTTTGTATACCTGTCTTAACAAAGGGTGTCCATTGATATGGGATGGTTTGACAACCCTCTGAAGGGGCCAGACCCTCTGTTTCAGGCACCTATCCTCTTTGGCTTCTCTGAAAATCCACTGTAGATCAAATTAACTGGATATAACTAATTTTTGACATCTAGAAGAAAATGAAAAAACATTGACGGGAATTGCCTCTGTGGCTTAATTCTGTCGACAGGTATCAATAACTTAATTAGGTGTTGAATAAAAAGTCTTCTGGAATAATTTGTGTGCTCCCAGTTTAAGTGAGTCAACTAAATTCTCCTTTTTGTCGTATCTCAGTGAATTCAAAGTGCTTAGCACTGAGTCCTGCTACAAACCCTTGTGTAGTGCTCTTCTTGAGGGAGTTCTGCTGCCAGTTGAAAATGATCTCAACATTTCCCCTGGGGTAAAAGGATTCTGAGTTGAAGTGTAAAAGTCCTCTCTCTCAGAACCTTCCTAGGCATTATGCGTTGGTGCTCTGCCTGCCCTGCCTCACAAGGTTGCTTCTGTGCAGGAATTCTTACCTGAGAAATTACTACATCACCTAATTTTGAGAGAGACGGCCATCAATCAGCAGCGTCCCCTGACCTTTCTCCATCAGGTCTCATGATGAACTTGCGCCAGAAGATCTAGCTGGGAGAGCTGTCAGTCTTCTTCACTCAGTTCGCAATGACTGTTGTTGGGGAAGTTACAAACTGCAGCTGAATAGAAGGGCACACAATTTGATTTTGTGTGTTGAGAGAAAAACAGCTGTGAAATCTTGTGAAAGATGCTTAGGACAATTTTTTTTTTTTTCCCCACCCTTTCTTCTTGATTCATCTTCCCAGCGGGAAGGAGTGTGTATAAGTGGCTTGCATGATAATTAAGTGCCAGATATGGAACCAACTCCTGGTCCCTGGAAAACCACAAGTATCAAAGCAAAGGGAGAAGTCTGAGTTTAACTGTAAGGCAGAGCTCCACAGAAGGGCTGCAGATTTATTGAGTGTTAAATGTCAGTACCAATGTAATAAAGATGGTACACAGTAAGTGATGAGCACTGTTCTGAAGAAGAACCATTTTCAATAAGTTGTCAACCTGTCTGGAGTTGTGAATTGTTATTAAAAAAGAAAAAGACAAAAACCAAAAGACGGGTCAGGGAGAGAATGGAAGCACCTTCTGAGCTGCTCATCTTTCAGAGGCATTTCTGCAAGCTCAGTCCAATGTCCGTTACTATGGAATGTTGATCTGTTTTGATGATCTGCTGATTTGGGAAGGGGTGTATCTTAAATCTATCATGTTTCACAGGTTGTTCTTTTCTTGAGCAGAGAGGCATGGGTAAAGCAGAGCTGGAGTAGAATATAAGGCTATCTATATTGTTTGGTCTTTATTAAGCAAAATTGCCTTGTATGAAGTGTGCTTAAAGCACTACTGCCACAATACAGTCTAAAAAGAACACAGCAGATAATTCTGTGCGTACTGCTGGGGATGGGAAGTTATTTTGTTCTCACAGGTTATGCTTTAGATACTGAAAGTTAAAAAAAGTGTATATAACTAGGAAGGCATTTTAAGAAGCGAGGATGGGGAGTACACAGTTGTGCTGTGAGTAGGATTGGAATCCTGCTTCAGTCTGTCAAACACCACTGTGCTGTCTCCGTAAGGCTGACCGAGTATAGGTTTTCAGTGGTCTAGGACCTAGCTCAGCGTCTGCTGGTCTAGGTAGGGGAATTTGGGACAGGATGGAGCTGGCAGATGCTGTGGCTGGGTCATGGTCAATATTAGAGGAATCCATTTGTAGAAAGGCTTGCTGAGATGAGACTGTCCATTACCATCTGTGGCTGTCAAGAAGCAGAGCCAGTTTCTGTTCCTTGCAGGCAAGGAATCTGATTGAGGTTATTCTTCAGTGTGTGAAATGAAAAAACCACTGTATAATTTATAACCTCTTCTACTCGCAACTCGCTTTCCGTTTTCTAAATTCTCTGGGCTGGTGGTAATCTTTCTTGAGTTTTTTTGTTACTCCATTTGATCTTCTGAAAACTGCAGATGACAATGCTTTAAACAAACCTAGCATTTACAAAAAATGTTTAAGTCCGCATATCGGCTCAACTAAAAATTTGATTTCAAAGTATGGAGGGAACTCTTGGATTTTTCTTAAAAGATGCTACATTTTGATTTGACAGCCTTGCAGAGTCCAACAGATTGAGAAGAGAGCTGTTAGGTAGGTACAGCTGCATTATGCTTGAGGCTCTTTCATTTCAGTTGCTGTATCTCATTTACTCTTTCAGCATTTCTTCTCCATTTCTGGTCCCAGGTTAGTTCTTCAACATAAATATCAGGAGCAAGAAAAGCTAAATTAAAAAAATCCCTCTTCTAGACCATATTAAAGACATTATTTATTTAAAGGGTTTAAATTTACTGCCTTATCAATGCCAATACCATGTGCTAATTATTAGTCAGTTCAGCAGCAACTGCAGGCTTCATTTTTGGAATGCTTTGTCTACCGCTTGAGGCTGAAGACATTGCTGTGTTTTGATCACTTACAACATGTGAATCACATGCTAAACATACCTGTAGTTTTAGAAAATAGATCTTGAACAGAAGAGCTCTTTTCTTTACCTGAGCACCTGATAGATGATATTTTACCACTAAAGAACAACAAGCTAAGAATTAGAGAAATACAGGGCTTTCTATTAAAAAGGAAAAATAAAGCAATATTTAACGTCATGGAGTGATGAGGTTAATAGCCGTAAAGATGCAAATGTTTTGCTGAAGATGAAACTGGGCAGGAAGCTGAGGCAACCTGCTGCTATTGCTTGAACTGGAAAATCAATGCCTTTGTCTGTTTTGCTGTAGGGAATACTGGATGAGGCTGTGTGTTTCCAGCTCCCAGTGGGTGTCATTAGGAGCACAAGTACAGCTGAGCTGTATAGAGGTAGCTAGCATTGTATGTTTGATGAAGAGAAACTAAGAACGTGTGTCCCGATACTTGAGACTATAAGAGAGCATTGGAATCTGTTGTTCCTTAGAGCATTTGCCAAAATGCATTCCTAATCAAGTCACTGAACAGTGAGGATTTAATAATGGTACAGCTAATGAGTGAATTCAGCTTTGTGTGTGGAAGTGGAAATGTTTTGGTACAGGACTAAACTTGTATTTACTCTTATGGATGGATTATGGGTTGAAAGGATCAAAACTGAATCCAACCCAGCAAATTTGACTTACACAAGTTGCACTCATGTCAGTTAGTGTTCTCCTCTGAAAACAAAGTTGCTTGTTAAATGCTTGTGTCAAGACCTGATGCTGCTGTGGTCACTGCTGTTGCTCCCTGTAGGAGGGTTACCTAGCTATCAGAACACCTCAAAATCACTGTGGATATTTCATTGACCTTCAAGATGCTTTGGAAGAGTTAATAGGTTATCTGTCTGCATCAGCTGCTTCTTCCACCCACCTGCCAAATCAATGTGTATTTGTGGCACAGCTTCACAAGCCAGGTGTATCTTGTGGAAGATAAATTCATTCTGCTGTCACTTTTTCTCAGGTTGTCAGTCTTTTTTAGTTGGCCAGTACCTTCTTGAAAGCTATTTGTTACAGGTTTTGTTTGCTAGCAAGAGTGATGGCTATGCAAAAATTTAAGCAGATAATAAAATATGAATAATTTCCCATCTTCTTAATCATTAGAACTAATAAATTAAAAAACTTTTTGCAAGTAAGCACAATCGATAGCTGGTCCTATAAAAGGCATCCTAGTGCTCTTAACACTGCTTTTTATTCAGTACTGGGTCTTGTTCAGTGTGTCTTGTGGGATTTGGCAGAGTGTTTTAACAAGCTGCACTGAGTTTTCAGAATGGTACCCTGAAAGTTCTGTCCATGTGTGAAGACAAGTTGTTCTGGCAAGTTGGACAGAACTGGTATCCTGGTATCACTTTGCACCTGTCCTTGTCCACCTGGTACAGTGGAAATTAAGGCACTTTTGTTCACGGAAGGAGGAACTGCAGATGGCAGGAATCTGCACAAGAGCTGAAAAAAACCCAGAGCTGTTTTCTCTGGTGGTTCCTTTAGGGGATACAGCAGTTACAGAAGACAGAGCTTGAAGGGAAAGACAAGCTGTCGTGGTTTAACCCCAGTCAGCAACTAAGCACCACGCAGCCGCTTCCCCCTCCCAGTGGGATGGGGGGGGAGAAGGTAAAACTCGTGGGTTGAGATAAGAACAGTTTAATAACTAAAGTAAAATAATATATACTACTAATTAATAATAATAATAATAATAATTGTAATGAAAAGGAATATAACAAAAAAAAAAGGAGAAACAAACCCCAAGAAAAGCCAAGTGATGCACAACGCAATTGCTCGCCACCCGCTGACTGATGCCCAAGCAGCAATCTGCCCCTCCCGGCCAACTCCCCCTGTTTATATACTAGGCATGATGTTCTATGGTATGGAATACCCCTTTGGCTAGTTCGGGTCAGCTGTCCTGGCTATGCTCCCTCCCAGCTTCTTGCACACCTGCTTGCTGGCAGAGCATGGGAAACTGAAAAATCCTTGACTTAAGATAAGCGCTACTTAGCAACAACTAAAACATCAGAGTGTTATCAACATCATTCTCACACCAAATCCAAAACACAGCACTGTGCCAGCTACTAAGAAGAACATTAACTCTATCCCAGTTGAAACCAGGGCAGAAGCCAATGTGTCTCTCTCTTAATTTACACACTGAGTCTGGGCTTTTGTCTGATCTAAAATGATTTCTTTAAGCTGGAGGGGTCTGAGGGTCCCTTTGTACCGGGACCAAAGGATTTATCATCTTCCTGTGTTGTTTTTGTGCCACTGGCAATCTCCTCCAACCCTTTCCAGATATATTACAGCCACTATGTTTTTGAATGGTGTACAAAGCAAGTACAGGTACCAAAATAAGGTCCTGATCTCTTCAGGGGAGAACAGGCATCATTCCAAAGGAGACTGGAATCCTGACAAGAGAATGAAAGAAAAGAACCATGAGAAAGCCAGCCTAACTGGTGGCATGTGCACCAGAGGAGACTATTGCAGAGAGCAGTATTTGTGAAGAGATAAGCTTCAGGTGGAGGACAGAAGTTCAGGTGAGAGGCTAAGGAAGTTTATAAATAAATATTGTGACTGTAAAGTATATCTACAAACTGAAGAGTAGCTGGGAGAATGGTAGGATGATGGTTCTGTAGTGCATGTAGAAGAGTAGCATCCTAGTAGCATATTCAGAGCTGGGGAGAAAAAGGGAGAACTTTTCACTGAAGTGTCTGAAGGACAATAAAAGCAGCTTTTCTGCTTTTGGCAGGGAAACGTATTTGTTTCAAATTCTACAGGAAAGCACCAACGTACCTTGTTGTTTAGTGGAGCTTTGCTTACTTATTACCTTGTCAAACCTTTAAAATGGTGTGAAACTTTTCCCCAAGACGTATCAACTTTCCAAATTTAATGTCCATCAAGTAAAATTTTCAAGTCAGAGTTGGGCTTGAGTAATATAAATTAACAGTAATACTCATTGGAAAGACTGTTGTCACAAATTGTCTTTGGGATCGTTAAAAAATGTGATAAATATGATAAAGGTTTTAACCGCATAGTGAGAACATCACAGAGCTATAGAGATATTTCCATTGTACAAAGACATTTAAAAAGAAGCAAAGCATAATTGCAATTGCAGCGTATGTGCTAATTAGTAAGCTGATGCATCAGCATCATCACCAAGTTGCTCAGTATGGGAGACCACAGTTTCACAAGTTGCTTTATGGGCTCTTAAAAAGAGGCATAAATAGCATCATCAAACTCATGGAAAATGCTTTTAATACTTTTTTTTTTTATAGATCACTTTAATTTTTGCAAGGTACAGAATAGACAATTGCACTTGATAACTACTAAAATCAAGTAATCTTTTCCTTTGTATTCTGAGGAGTACTCTGTACATCTGATAGTCTGACCTTGCAGATAAAATCTCTGGCTTTTGCATGTTTTTCATCTCTCGTAGCCATTGACATAAAAATCATCATCAGTAGTGTGTCACCAGAGAGCATTCTTGACTTAAAAGCTGTTTCTTCTGAGTTGCCAGTTGGTTTTACTGGTTAGATTGCCCTTGTTAAGTAATGAGCTTGATAGTGCTGGTGGCTGTTAGGAATGCAAACGGCTTTCCTAACTTGAGGGCGGAATTCTCAAACCTAATCTAAATTCTCATTCAATAGTTGCTCATTGGCTTTTCATGAAGGCTTCCATTTATTAAGAGAACAATCTGATATTTAATTTCACAGAAAGAGTAATGATATTTCTAAAAGTTTTTGAATTTTCATCCAAATAATTAATCCCATCTATGCGTAAGCTGAACACTTGCATGAATATATTTGTTTCAGTGAATTTTAACTGAGTAGAAAAATGTTTTCATTGTAGAAATTGTAGGAATGTTCCAGTTATACCTACCCTTTACTATTCCAAATTACGTTTTTAAGAGGTAGGTTACAAAACCTTCTTAAATATTAGAATATAATGGATTATGATATACCTAATGAGTCAAGCATAAATTAAGATGTATTTAAGTTGGTATATAATAGACCTCCAATATACATAGCTTTCAAAATGGAGAATTTTTTTAGTAATAAACCCCAATATTTTCTTGTGGCTCTCATCCAAATTTTTTGTCCCCAATGGTTAAAGTAGTTTCTTTGCTTAGAACAAGCTCTCTGATACCTTTCTACCCGACATCCCCTTTTTTCACACATTCAGAAGTAGCTGCATTTCAATGTTAACGGAAACATACATCACGAAGAAACTAACATTCAGCAAGGTTGTAGGTCATGACAGTCTGTAGGATGTAGTAAAGACAACCTGATAGTCACTTTTTTCTACGTATTACAGATTCAGACATATGTAGAATTACAAGCTGCCTTTTTGCAAAGTCTCTTTCTATAAGGTAAATATAGGTATGGTCAGTCACTGGGACAGGCTCCCCAGGGAAGTGGTCATGGCACCAAGCCTGTCAGAGTTCAAGGAGCATCTGGACAATGCTCTTAGTCATTATGGTTTAGTGTTAGGTAGTCCTGCAAGGAGCAGGGAGTTGGACTCGATGATCCTTATGGGTCCCTTCCAACTCAAGATATTCTATGATTCTATGAGATATTTTTTAACAAAAAAATTTATTCTAGGACTGCAATAGGAAAACATATCCAAGTCAATTTTGCATTAAATACTGAGTATAAAATAAGCTGTGAAAAGGGTAAGTTTGGGTATCAAAGAATATTTGTCTGAATGGAAACTGGAGACCCACCAGGCCCTGACACAGAGTTTCATTTTTGCTGTTAAGATGAAGACTGGGGGTCAGGTTGGTCTTTGTGATAACAGAGAAATTGCGGACAGTTGTGGGTTTTTTTATCAGCTACAGAGTCATTAGCTTTCTTGATCTGAGGGAATGAATTCATAGATATGACTTTGTGTAAATAGACATTAATCTTCCATAATAATGCAGACTGGCCTCCCTGACCTTGGAAGGAATCCTGAGTTTGCCTGGCTTTATCATGTAGAATCAACAGCAATTACAATGAAATTGCAAACGTCCTTGTGGGGCCTTCAGTCCTCTGGAGCTGGTTTTCCACAAAGTAGCAGAGGAGAAATATTTCAGCTTATTACAGTGGCTTGTATGGAAGCTACTCTGAGGAAGAAGAGGGGAAAAAATGAGATGGGGGGCAGAAAATCCAGCTTGACTGCCTGGCTGCAGAATCCATATGTGTTTTCATGCTCAATTAACTATGCTTATACTCTTGAATACTCTTTATTTATACTAAATGAAGACTGTTTTTATTTAATAGGTAGAGTATGATTTGGGCAGCATCTGAGATAAAAGAAATACTAATGATTTTAGATCCAAATACAGAGCTAGTTCCCTTACAGGGAAAGGCATTCTTTTAAATATTTGAAAAGATGAAAAGAAAAAAGCTCCAACAACTTAACCTATATGGTTGTTTATAAATAATGCACATGGACTCTAATATAAAGTATTAGTAAAAGCTGCATAGAAACCTATTTAGGATGGTTGGAAACATCCACATGAACATTTGGGATGTTGGATGATACAATACAAGTCTTCTACCCTGCTATTTTAATACTATTAATACTTTTTCCCCACACTGGCCAGCTGGAAGTGGCTCAGATTGAAGGTGGGAAGAACAAGACTGTAGCAAGTGGATGCTAACAGGTTCTGAAATATGATCACTACCAGCTATTTGAGATTCAGTGGCTGTAATATGATAATGAACTATTAAATTATGCAGATAGAAATCACTGAAAGAGGAATGATATAACATAGCATTATATGACAAATACGACAAAATCTCATTCCTCATTCTCCTGTTCTTTTCTAATGGGAAATATTAAATAAGAAATTTGAATTTTGTGTTTATAAATGGAAATTCTGTGAAGAAGCTAGCAGAAATCCAAACTACTTAATTTTATTTGTCAAGTACAACTAGAAGACAAACAGCTGATCATGTTAAAAGGTAGACCTTGGAAATCCAGTTAAGCATCGGGAAGACACGATCATCCATCAGTCAGTCACAAGTGAAACGTGTTTTGGGCTATACCATAGTTTCCAGCACTATTTTCTTCTGTCAGTATGTCTTGTTACCAGTTGGGAAGATATATTGTATCTTATTGTAAGCCTTGTACTCTGAATATACTTTATGTAAAGCTGTTCATTTAACTGGTATTCATGAAAGAATAACACCTTTTCCTTAAATGTTAAAACAATGTAGGAATTACTGTTCCAATATCCCTTTTTGTTTTATCTTCTCCATTAAGGACTGTTTGCCTCAAAGGTGTGGTTTAGAAATTAGTACTTATTTAAATTAAAAATTAGCAAGTTAAAATTAGCTGAGTTGGTCCCCAATAGGAGTATCTGAGTAGTCATTGCTGAAAACTCGAGAAGGAACAACATTGTGGCATCTACAGTGTCCTTCTACTCCAACAGAAAACAGATTTATATTGACTTTTTTTCCCTGCATAATTTACTACTTTCCATGCAGTAGCTGTGTTTTGCTGTTTAGTATATTGGAGGGAATGTAATGAAAGCGCTTTCTCTTCTGGCTCTTACTTGTTCTCTGCTTCTACCATTCCCTACACTGGCAGCAATATATTGTAAGAGATATATTAAGAGATATCCTAATACTTAAGGTTAAACGGAGATTAATGTTATTAATAGAAAATGCAAATTCAAAAGACGTCACCGTCATGTTTTACAGAACCTGGCTTTTCTTAAGGGTTGGAAGCTGTGAGCATTAGTGTGTGAATGCTACCAGAAGAAAATACCTTTAATAAGAAGCTACTCTGAGTCTGTTGAGTGTATTTAAATTAGATTTTTTTTTTTTTCTCTCCACACATGGCAAAAAGGGCTCTTTTTATGAGTCAGGTTTGGTCAAAAGTATGTCTTTGCCCCAGTTGCAACACTTGTACTTTGTTGTAAAGCTGCAAGTCTTCTTTACACCGGTAGTATTCAAAGTAAGATTACGTCAGTGTTTCTCTTGTAGTAAAAGTAGTCTTGTTTACTAAAGAGATGTTTTGGCTGGTGGTATGACTGTATAAGTAACATCTCACTTTAGGTATATGATTTGTACATTTACTAATTTAATTTAAAAAATAACACAAAGTATTTAATGTAAATCTCTAACCAGATTCCCAAAATATAATCTAAGAGAAAACAGTGTAAAAATTTAAATTAAGGCAGACACTTTCAGAGGCTGTATAAACATGCTTTGGTTTTTTGTGGGCCAAGGATGTATTCTTTTGACCCTGGAATCTTCCTCTTCAGAGATGGAGAATTTAAATCCCCTGGAGTTTCTTTAATTATCCCGAACACTTAAATCTTATTAAAAAAGCGATAAAAATAAGCATATGTTTCTGTATTATGCAAGTGTCATGAGAATGAAATTTAAGTATCTTTTCAGTAAAAGTTCAGAAAAGTTTTTAATGGTCTAGCATTATAAGAACAAATCATAACACTGTTATTAGCTGTTTTAAGATGAAGATTTTTCCCTTTGTCAATAAAGAAAAATAGTAAAAAAAAAAAGTATGAGCTATTGTTTAGTGGTGGACTTGGCAGTGCTACGTTAACGGTTGAACTCGATGATCTTAAAGGTCTTTTCCAACCTAAATGATTCTATGATTAGCAAAGTGCAGAATATATGGAAAATATATGTGCTGGGCAGTATGTTGAGAATAAGTGCCAATATTTCTATTTAAAATAGATTTTATTAAAGTCAGTGGAAAAAACTGGTCTTCAGAAGTTCTCTCAATATGGGTCTGATGTCTGCTGGCCATTGTCTCTCAAAGAAATGAGAGATGTGAAACTCAGTTAACTATTTGAAATACTGGCGTTTAAACTCAAATACTGTGCTCTGGTATTTTAAGATCAAAAAAATGTGCAGGTATGTTTGACCCAAGCAGAAGTATGGGACCCGTGGAGTCTTAAGGTATTTTCTTGTATTGTCCATGTAGAAGGACAGGGAGCGAGCAAATCAAAAAGACCTTGTGATGTGCAAGCCTGCACTCCTGCAAGCGACTGGTACTATTTGGCCTTCCAGCTTTGATAATGTCACTTTCAGGGAAACAGATTTGCAGATAGTTATTAGACCATGTTAGCTGCACAGATGGTTTGCATACCTCTGAGCAAGAAAAAACAAAAAGGGGGAATGGTAAAAGAGAGGGCTAAAGCAGGCTGTGTAATTAAGTAAAGAAGTGCACATTTTGTTAGGGCTAAATGTATAATTTAAAGAAAGGATTTTGCCTGAACAAAATTATTTGAGTGCAATATATTCTAACTTGAAAATTAGCATTTTTGCTTCTTTACATGCTGTACGATTAGGTCAGTTGGGAATGGATACTCTCTTGGTAACAATTTAACATTTGTTGTTCACAGAACCAAATTTTTATCAGGCTGTAAGACAATGAACGTCTGAGTCCACCTGACTCTTTGCAGGGAAGATAGTTCTACTGAAATATTAAATATTCCTCACAATCCAAACACCAAAGAGGTTGGAAAATCTAGTTAATCTCCTTATGCACAAAACAAATCCGCTGTTACTAGTTAAGGAAATGGAATTGTAGTAAACATCTGCTCCTTGTAATAGAGAGAGTGTTAGAGGCAGGTGGCTTGGAAACAGTGAAACCGACATCTTCAGTATTAACTTCTTGTGGGACAGGGACAAGTAATTGAAGATCGTTGCTGATGCAGAGGAATTTGTGAAATATGGCTGCTCTTAACATCTTTGCTAATGAGAGGAAAGAGGACTTTTATTGTTTTTATAGGCATTTCAGTGATGGCTGGTACTGAGTAGCTCAGAAGCGTAGCTTTATTTTAATACTCCTGGAAGGCAGGGGAAGCAGTGCTATTCCTGTTTTACAGTGGAAAGATGTGATCCACGAGGAGGACATTCTGACTTTTCTGTAAGTGCTCAGTTGTACAAAGATAATTAAGGAATTATTTTAGGCAGAAAATTAAATCCTCTTTTTCCTTTACCACTGTTGAAGGATACTATGAGCAGCAACAGGAGAAAATTACCCTTAGTGTAAGTTCCCAGTGCAACAGTCATCCTCCACAGGAGGCTAAAGGATGTGCTTGTGGTTGTAGACAGTTTGGCTCTTAAGTTTCAGCATTTTCTCCTTTTTCTTCTGGTCTGAGGCAACAGGCTATCTTGGGAATAGCTCTTTGCATTGAAGGCTAGGCTCTTTTTGTTAGGGTGGAGATGTTTTGGTATCTAAGTAACTTACCCAGTGTTACGCAGCTTTGCACACTCCATGTGCCCATAGGTTGTCTTCACAGCAGTTTGAAAGCAGACCAAAGTCAGGAAGTAGAGATGTCAGGAGGAACAGACGAAAAATACTGAGAATGCATCAGAAACACAAATAGAAAGTTCTGCTTATGAAGACCATGTAAAATTAGACTGGAGAGTATACAGGAAAATAACAATGGCAAATATTCCATTGACTGTATGTGAAACTGAGGATCTAAATAAGTGGAAATCTGGTATCTGCGGTTCCATTTCTGGGAGCATTGGGGAACTGGAGAACCTGGTGGTAGATGAAGCCAAAAAGAGTGGTGATGGCAAAACAGACTTCTGTTCCTCAACAACTTGCTAGGTCTTTGGCAGGGGAGTACATAAACAAGAAAGTGTTATCAGAGCAAATGTCTGAAGGGACAGAACCTTCTATAACAACATTCACTGGAGAATAAACCATACAAAATTGTGCTCAGTTCTCTGATTCTGATTAAGCTACTCTCATGTAAATTATATGAGATGAGAAAGGTCTCATCAGTATTTCCTTGCATGTATTTTTAAACTTCTGCACTGACATAGGTACAGCTGCAGAGAGACGCTAATAACAGTCAGAAGCCCTCCTTCACTGAACCTTTTAGCAGGCCGCTATTCTGAAACTAGGATGGAGTGAAACTAGTGTAGGAATTTTCTTGGTGTCGGTTTTTGCTTCTTTTCAGCAGTGTTTGGATAAGCATTGGCAAGCTTACTGGCCCTGGGTAGCATACCAAAAACTTGCTATCTGGGAGCATTAAGCTCTTAAAAAGGAGACATATTTTTCTGGTAAATTACCTTAAAAAGCAAAAGCAACCTTGGAGTTAAATCTCCAACTCCCTTGTGCACCTGCTGACCTCTTTCAGACAACGACCATTGACTAAACATCAGTGTGGGGCAGAGAAGCAACCTTGACATAACTTTTGATCTCAAGATCACACTGAAAAAGTCTGAGTCAACAGTATGGAGAGATGAATTACCATCTCGGGATGGATGTGCACATTTTAGTCAGATGGAAAGAGAGGCAGATTCATTACAATGTTCCCAGCCAAATTGTGGCTCTGCTCATGGAGAAAGCAATGCCTCCTCAGCAGGCTTACTGAATCACTCTTCCTCAGTGACACAATGAACACTGTGTGGGGCTTCTTTAGGAAACTTTTCCAGCTAAGGTTTGGAGACGATGATTAGGACTAATGTAATGAGCTTTAGTTCTCCTGCCAGGGAAATTACCTTCTGCTCTCTAATTGGCTTCAATTTCTCTCATAATTATTCCTTTTTCGGAGATTGCACTTAGAAAACAACACAGGTAAAACAGAACATTGGATTAAAATATCCCAGATTCCATTTTCCAGGTAAGAAATTTAATTCTCTGGCATTGCCTTGCGCTAGGATTTCTCTACAAAATTCCTGGAGCCTTTACTGATTTTTGTCAATCTGTGCCAACTGTGTTTAAGCCTCAAAGTATTAAAGGGCAGCTTTTCTCCAGGAGTGAAGACTAATTGGGAACAAACTGTTAAGACTCTTCATTTGCTGTTAGAGAAAATTACTTCCACTGTGGATGCAGAAAATCCTTGGTTTCATTGATGAATAGCTATTCCAAAGTAACATCAGCTCCTCTCAAGTCTTCTCTTCAGAGCTGGCTGCTTCTAGAGTTTCTTCCTTCACTACTACTCTGCAGCTAATACTAACTCTTTTGGTAAAAAGATTTGTTCATTCTTTTCTTATTCAAATAGAGTTTAATTAGCCCATCCCACCCTAGTGACTCATCAGTAATTAACTTGCAAGCCCTGCGGATTTCAAACACCTGCTGGGCAGGTGGAGCAAATGAAAAAAATACTGTGTTTCATTTTGGACATAACCTCAGGATTAATGAAATCTGTTATCATGCATAACAATTCCTAAAAGCATTATGTAAATTCAAAATTGAATGTCTCACAATTCTCTGGTGTTTTATCAGAGTATATTCTTCTGCTATCTATCCTAATAGTCTCTGCTAAAAGTAAAGATAATAAATAATATAATAATAAAGTCTCTGGTCCTCTATTATTAAAAGTATTCCTCAAAATTGGTGGAAATCTGTTTTCATTACCCAGTTTTTTAGGCATTTTGCTGACGTTTGCTAACACTCCTGGATAGTTCTGTTTCTATTTAGAACAACTAGGATTAGTAACCACCTGTCTGGGATTATATGTATATGAGATATCTGCTAAATGCACTCCTTTATTTAATGCACAGACTGTAGGATCCAGGTCTGATTCTGCGCTCTTTTACAGTGAAACAGAAAAATTGGTAGAAAATACTTCTGTGCAATTACATGAAATGTAACTGTGGTATCCTTCGGCAGCTTTTTTAATTTAAGCGAATTCTACTCCCGTCTGTTTTAATATAGCTGAGATGAGAATTTATCCTATAACAGACTATTTAAAATGTTCTTCTAGATTTTATCTGGTACAAATCAGTAGCAGCACTTGTGCTTTCATTCATTTAAGCAGTTTTGTCATGGGTCCCAGTACAGCCTTGATGTACATTCACATCACTTTACACAGGAGAGAGGAGTAAACCTGAATGGTTTGTATCCTGCAGAGGTGCTCTTACTGTTGTAAGAGTAAATTGAGTAAAGAGGAAGACCTTTTTCCAAATTGTTTAGAGGGGAAAGTCAGGCCTAGGAGGCTGTTTTAAAGAGAACACGTGGACACATAGATCCAGGGAAGTGTTTGAAGTTCTGAATCACAAGTGAAAGAAGGCACTTCCTTGCAGAAGGAAGCGTGTGAGTCATTGCGGGAGACAGGATTCAAGGCAAGGCTCTCTGCCCTTTGCATTTTCTCTTGCCTGCCTGAGTGGCTTCATAATGGGCCTGCTGACATCTGAGTATCACTTGTGTCCCACCTGAAGGGTATCAGTGTGGTAAGATCATTAAGTGCCTAGAAGTTAAGCTGTTTCACAGTCAGTATTAGTAATGCCTTTCCAGGCTATTTTCTGTTGTGTGGGTTGTTTTTTTTTTTGGCTGAGAAACATAAGAGAATGTGAAATGTAATGATGTTGATCAAGGCACTCGAAAGACTTTCCAGAGAAGCAACAATATGAGAGTAAAAATGCATTTGCTGCTGGGTGCAGTCTTCTCTTTAAAGCATACTGCAAACATGATTAATTTAAGTTACAGCAATCATAAAATGGTGCTTTTCTTCAATAACGTGTCCAGCTGTGATTTCTGTCAGTGTTTCTACAGTGAGTAGGTTTGGACCATATTGGTGATAAGCATAACTTGAAAAACAGGCTTTCTGCAGAAGGGCTAACTCGGTAAGTAACAGTATTTCTCGGTAACTCAGTAAGATGTTGATGTTTTTGGAGGTGCTGTGCAGTGGGCACAGTACTCCTTTGCCCTGGCTTAAATTGGGATGCAGTACTGGTGAGCACCATTAAAAGGACTGGAACAATTTTTATCGGAGAGTCTCAATTTTCATCTTAGACAAAATGAACAACTGTTAATCTTTAATTAACAATTGCATTTCCCTTCAAGATGTATGATACACAGGGTTATTAGAAGGAAATAGAAAAGTAGAAAGTTCTTGTGTAATTTCAAAATATATATCCACTAAGGAGTGGGGTTTTTTCCCCTCATCTTTTTTGCTTTGTGGGATTACCAGAAGCTGATCTACAGATGTGGAATGAGGACAGGAAGAAAACAGACATGGCTGAATTTTGGCAAATTATAACTTTGTTTTAGGTTGCAATAAAGGTAACAAATTAAAAATTTCAGAAGATGTTTCTACTTGTGTTCTTCTGTGTGGATTTAGCACATTTGCTAGAGGTTGATTTGTGAATTTCAGCCCTTTTCAATAACACTTCTCACGCTAAAGTCATAGTAGATCTACAGGGAAATCTGTAGTCCTATGATGAGAAATTACTAACTAGAGTGCCCATTGTATCTTGCATAATAAATTGAATTTTCCTTGATTTTTGTTCAGTTTCCTTTTTTTGGCAGCAATTTCAATTTTTCTTTGCTTCCTCATCTTTTTCCTCTTGCTTTTTACTTCAGTTTAAAACTGAATTTGTAGCTATAAGTTTGATTCATTCTCTAATCTAGCTGTATTTTTTTTTTTTGTTAAAATTCTGACAAGGCTGTGATGACACTTAAAAAACAAAACAAAAATAACCAACCATCTCCGTATGTCTTTAATTTCTACTGTAAATGATAGTGGAATTTGTCTGTCATTTTATAGCAATCAGCACCTGTTTAAGAAGCTCCTCGTATGTTCTAAGCTTTTAGATCTCTTTCAACAGTAACGATCATGTCACTGCACCTTTTTTCCCCCTGTAATGATCATTCATGGCTTTGTAACTCCCCTATCCGTAAAACTGCACAATATCTCTTTTGAGGAATCAACCTGGTGTGTTGTAAAGAGCAGTATAAAACAGATACAATTTTATCTCTTCAAACTGCTTACAAACATGAAATAATTGAGCCTTGCTGTTCTGCAGGTTTTATTAGTTTTATTGCCTTATTTTCCAAACAGAGACCCAATTGTGGATGCAAAGATAGGGCTTTTAAAAACTGTATGTAATTGCCTCATGTAATGGTCATCAAAGTCTATGGACAGTCATGTGCTTTGATGAGAACTGAGTGCATCTTTTTCCTCTTGTCTTGAGGAATAAGAGTGCTTATGCAGTTTCCCACTCTTGTTCTTTCTTCATTACAGTCCAGTCTTTAGAGGAGTCTCATGACCTTGACAGTGGAGAACACTGGGGAGATACCCTCTTCCATAGTGTTTTTTTTAAGGTATTTATCAAATTTTGGAAATATTTGTGTAAACTCAGCAAAAAGTACAATCTTGCTAATGGAGCAGGACCCCACAGAGCCGACGTTGGTCAGACACTTCCTTTCTTCACACAACTGAAGCAGAGGAAGAGTAGAGTTAATGCAGCTTCAAATAAAAAATATTTTTAAAAGTTATTCTGGTTTTTAAAGCTGCAAAGGAAATGCAGAATGTTGTAAGTTTTAAAGCCATTTTATCTGCAGTTCTTAAAATAACAGAAGAGGAAAAAACCTCAGGTAGTAGATATTTCTCAAAGTTCCTAGTTGTAGGATAGACAGCGCATACAGCTGAGAACAGTAAACAAACCAAAGTGTTTGCTTGGGTATAATCTAGAAAATCCTCTTTGCCTCTATTTATGCAGACTGCTAGTTGTCTACATGACTTGTCATCTTTTAGCGTGTTTTCGACTTACTATCCTTTTTCAAAACTAAGTTAAAGATAGCTATAGTCTTACAGCGTTTACCAAATACCTATTAAACCTGAGGACTTCATTTAATTGCATTTTCTTTACTTTTTCTTACTATTTCAAGGAGAATTCACGACATCTTGACAGTCTCAGTATATTATTGCTATTAACATTAGCACAAATCATCTACTTGGTATGAAAGATGGGAGAGTGCTTTTAATTTGTCATTCATGTTTTTCTGCAAAGAGGAGAAGCTATATTATGCTTAATTTTCTTTTTCTATTGCAGTGTAGTTTGCAAATCTTTAAAATGTACTTCCTCCCTGCTACTGCATTTGTGTATGTCTAGTGCTTTAAGCATGAAAAGAGCAATGGCAAATGGGGATGGAAGATGCTTATACAGAAGTGCACGTGGGCTCTTCTTCAAAACTGCCCTGTTGTTCTTCAGATTTCTTCAGGTTTCATTTAAAACTGAAGCTCATCTCTGTCTCTTGGGGTAGCTTAGGAGAAATCTTGCAAGTGTGAATTAACTCCAAGCATGTACAATTACATCTGCAAGTGTTTGAAAAGTACTTTTGAAATAGGAGCCCTGTCAAGCGCAGGCCCGCTTATCAAAATGGGTGTTTACTGAGATGTCAGTGATATACTTTGGTGGAAGTGGTGAAACCGCTTACAACATTTATCATAATGTTGAAAACATTTATGAAAAGTGAAAAGGCTGTCTTGAGTGGGGGAGCTGCTGCTCTCTAAAATTTTTGTGTTTGTGAAGAAGGGGCCAAAACAAAATTCCTCAGAGGACTAAATGGAAATTGGTGAAGGAGAACTAATCTGAGGAAGCTCAATACAGCCCGGTAAGCAGAGAAAATCTCATTTTATGTGATTACTGAAAGAGGAAGCCTATTTTTGGTGCTTTGAGTTGGGTGAGTGTAGAAGAGAGCTAGTTTCTGTTTCCTCATGTAGACTTTACTTGTGGTGTGACTACTCAGTTTTGTATGAAAGTAAAAGCTGTACGTATGACTAATTAGCGTCACAGCCTGACAGCTCTTGGCAAAATAAAATTTTCAAAATAGTTAAGTGCTTTCGTGTTTACTTCAGGTGACATAGATTTGGGTTTATGATATAAAACGCACTGAGCTTTTAAATCCTCTCAGCTGCACAGATGCAAACTCCACTAATCCCAAAGAAAAATGTGGTCTGCTATTCATTAAATGCAGATGAGATTCCTTTTTTAGTAAGCACATAAGCAGATGCCTAAATTTAGGAACATGTGCAGTTACAATCAGTGGAATATTCTGAATCTTTTTATCTCCTTTCCTGCGCTGGAACTCACTGTGCTGTGTCTTTGAGAGGTCTCTGACCCTAAGCCTTACTGTGGAACCTGGTTTATTCTGTTGCCTTTGCAGACTGCTCTTTCTATGTGGATTGTATTGACTGTACATCTGTACTCTTCAAGCTTGCTTTGCAAACCTTGCCGTACTTGCTAAGAACTGAGGAATGCTAGTGCCTGGTGTATTCAACTGTGGTGACAGGAGGATGTAACGAACAAGTATTTTCATTCTTTTAGTAACTGTGCTGGGAGGAATTGGTTGGGTGCTAGTGGGGGAGAGGAGACAGGAGGAGGCTGGAAGTCAGCCTGGAATGGCCACTTCTTTCCCTGCCCACTCATTCCTGGGAG
Source organism: Gymnogyps californianus (assembly GCF_018139145.2). Lineage (NCBI taxonomy): Eukaryota > Metazoa > Chordata > Aves > Accipitriformes > Cathartidae > Gymnogyps > Gymnogyps californianus. Next base: position 11,626,228 of record NC_059475.1, read on the forward strand.
TCCAGCTGTGGAGGGTCCATGGGCTTGCTACTGCTTCTCCTTCTCAAAATCCACTGTTCTCCTTCTCTTTTCTCTCAGAGAACCTCTGCTCACCCTTTTGGCTTGCTGGGAAGAGGAGGGGAGAAGAGAGGGCCAGGACAGGGTCGGGTCAGGAAGCTAGAGGAGAGTCTCGGGCAGGAGCAATAATTGCAGTAGCCTGTCGCCACATGATGGGCCGTTGGTGGAGAAAGTCATCCCCTTCCTTTTGAATAGGTGAAGTAGGTGGTCTGCCACCCTGGGCAGCTATCCACTCTGTTTACAATTTAAGCTGTCCTCAAGCCATGGTAATTAAAAAAACCCCGAAACCCAGAAGTTATTTGTTTATCATCTAAACTTTATGTTAGTTCTAAATACAGAATAAGCTGGATTTTAAAACAGCCTTTACACTTGTTAACCATTCTACCAGTAATAATAAAATTCCCTATTGGTGAAATGCAGTTCTTTTGTTTGGTGGAACAGAAGTTCCACAATGAGCAAGAATGGATCAAAGCAAGTTGGGAAAACATGAAATGGCATTCAGTGCAAGTTGCAGGAGGACTTTTGGCATGGAGCGTTTTTGTTGTGTTGGAATTTGCTCAGGGCATTACATGACCAACATGTCAGCTCCTCAACAAAGAATAAAAGGAGGAGGTATGGATTTTAATGTGCATGGGAATGAAAGTTCCAAATAATATAGCAGGCATCAACATTGATCATTTGACCCAGAAGAAATAGTTGTGTATATTAAATGTGAAGTATCTACAGAATCTGAATGTCACCTTTGAAATGAGATTTTTAGAGGGCTCTGTGTCCACTGCTCAATCATCCTACAGTGGTCAGTGATGACATGTCCACTGTCTTCTGTGGCAGTGGTGATCAGAGGAGTAAAGATGTGAAACCTCTGCCTCAGTACTGTATGAGAGATCCTCTTCCATCCAGTGGCAAAAATGGTGTGCATTTGAGGAAAATTCTTTATAGCTTTAATCCAATGACCAGTGCTTAGTTTACTGGTCTTACTGGTTTTACCCAAGAATGTTTGATTAATCCTATCTGACTACAGTTTAAACTGAGGTAAATCTCTGAATTAAACAAGACAAAGTTCCACAATAATTCAGTTGTTTTACATCCATTTACAAATAAAAAAATGCTTGTAAATGCGGTAGTGTAACTGTATAATACTAGGCCTTCCATAAATGATCTCCTGTGTTTCCACTTATTTCTTCCATGGTAACGTGGAAGTGAGGGAAGTTGTTTTTAGAAATTCAGCTTTGTTACTGAGCATCAAGTAGAAGCAGTCTCTATTTATGGCACCTCTCTGTTTCCTGGATGCAAACTGGTCTCTCATCTGTGAATTTCTGTTGTCGTCCACTCTTGCCTGGAAAAAATACACAGTGTAACCAACTTACCTAATGACAAACTGTTAGGCAAACATGAGGTTATACACATGGAAGTTTGTGTTTGTTCAAGTCCTCCTGAAGGTGCCAAAGTCACTGGAACTTCTTCTGTGTGAAGGTACTGAACATTTGGCTGTTCTGTAAAATTAGGGTTTAATTTGTAAATTATTTTCTTTTTCTTTGTACAGTGCTCACTATAATGAAATTTGATGGGAATTTTGCAAAATGTTATCACAAACAACTAAAAAAGTGGCCATTATGTGCGATAGCATGCTGTCTTTGGTCCAAGACAGGAAACATGTTAGGCCAGTGCCATAACTCTCACAAAACAGCAGAGATCAGAGATGATGAACTTGAACTGATTTAGCACTTTAGTTGACAATCTGATCTAATCAGCATTGCAGGGGGGTTTATTCCTGCTAACCAGAACCATGACTTGGAACGAGACTATCATGCTGCTTATCTGAAAATTTAGATTGGTAATTGTGCCCATCTTATTCCTCTGTTTCTGTTACGGGTACCACTACCAGTTCATGGCAGTTGCACTGCAGTTTGTAATGTTGAGATCTATGTATCACAAACGGAAATAAAGTCACCAAATTAATTTTCAGGCAATTTTTTGGCAAATTATTATTGTATCATTAGACTATTATTCCAAAAATTGTTGCATGTTTGCCTACAGGTTAAGTTAGTGCTTTAAGTACAGAATTTTTTTGAAATGAGAAAAATAATTTTGCAGTTTAAAATGTATTTCTTGTGATGAAGACAACGGTAGTTCTTTAAGTGATAGTCAATAAATAATTCTTCTGACCACCCTTTATCTTGAAGGCCTGTAGTTAAGCAATTATGTGTTACTTTAAATGAATCGATGCTTTTTTAAAATCTCGTTTCCAAGTATGAGGAATGCAGAGAGGTATTGCTTTTGGACAATCTTAAAAATGCGTTTTGGAAAGTCTGAAGATTTGGAACTTGGTACTCCTTAGTCTTCAACATCCTTATAGTGTATTGTTTGAAAACCAGCCTTTTACCCATTTGAGAAGACAAAATTGGTCTCTGTCAAAATATTGGTGTCAATGGATACAGAAAGCCTTAAAAGTGCAGTATGGGTACCTGTCAGAGAGCTCTATGTCTTCATCTGGTAAATAATATCAGAGGAAATTGATTGTACTTGGAAATACATATTTCCTTTTATAATCTCTTTCCAGTAAGTTAAAAGCTTTTACCCTAGTTTCAGCTTGTCCAGGCTTGTAGTAACTTCATGTTAACTTTGCAGAATGATGTAAGGACCTGACTCATATCCATGGTACAGTTATGGCTAGAGGGGAATTTAGTAGGCTAGTAGCAAGAAGATATCTAGTAGAAACGACAATGGCCAGGATTTATAGTGTTTTTGGATCAGAATAGGCCAGTTCTAGTGTATACAGGAGAAATACAGAGACTTTACCAAGACCTTATTCCTATAAAGTGTTCTTTGCATGCACCCACACAATATAGTTTAGTGTTTGCTTGATGACTTAATAATAATTTTATTTTTCTCCTATATGTTTTCTTACCCTTAGGAAATAACCACTGTAATAGAATTTGCTGGTTAATTAGCAGTTTATGTTTGCTACTTGCAGTTCTGAGAGCTCTTTAACAAGTTCTTAACAAGTCTTAAAAACTTCAGATTTCTCTTAGAAGACAGATTTTCCTGTTTCTTACACTGCCCTCTAGCGCTGAGCACATTTTGAGTCATCTTCAAACATCTTTCTTCAGTGTAAAGTAACTTTTGTGCAATGACTTTTTAGGAAGTTAGGTCATCAAAGTCTGCCAAGGCAGGAAACGTCCAACTTCTCTACATGAACCCGTGTTTTTTGGGTGAACGTACTCACATATATATTATGTAGAACAGGCAGAGTTTTGTACAAATGAGACAAACATCCAGTTGTTAAAACCCGAAAGCTGCCTATGTTTGCAGCCTGACATCTCCACCAATCAACAATCAAATCAAATGAAGTTCAGGACACATAGCCCAGGTAAGTAGAAGGTCTTGCAGTATTCTGTACCAGTGACCTGCAGCCTTCTGGGACCAGTGCGTTCTTCCCCTGTCTCCTCTTCGGGAGAAGCATCTGGATCTCTTACATTTGCAAGTGCCTTGATCCTGAGCAAAATGAAGCGAGTCTTAGGTGACTCTTTAGCAGAAGTGAGCTGCCTTCTGACATTTTCATGAGTTGGTTTGTCGCTGCAATGACTCACATTCTGTTGCTGCTCTACCTGCATTACTTGAAAACCAAACTTAACGCACCCAAGCTGTCTGTTTGCTGTGTAAGAATTTGAATTGCTGTCACTGGCTTTCAATAAGTACATGTTAGCATCCCTTTTTCAGTCTCTTGCAATATATTAACTCATTCCATTATTTAAGATCTGAGAAGACTTGATAATATGAACTTCTTAATTTGAATTCAAAGATCTCATGGATCTTTCTATCACCAAATGTCTAATATACCCTGATATTTTTTATAGGAAGTCCCTGAAAGGAATGACAAATCAATACATTATTGAGAATGTGTGGCACAATTAACTTAATCCCTTTATGAGCGTGTATTTGATAAATAGTTAGCTCCCCACAGTCTTATCTACTGAACAGTTAATGGGAAAATCTAGGTACTATGAATACAGGGGAGAATGCTGTGGAGACACGTGGCACCCCTGCCCTGGGGAGCTGTTCAGGCTCTCTGCGTAGTGTTCGTGTGCACTGGTGTCAGCGTGGCCCCGGGGGAGACCCAGCCGGATCTGTCCCAGGCTTCCCAAGGGCGCAGGGTTCCAGGATAGCCTATTTGGCCAAAAATAAAAGAGAAAAAAACACAGAGCACTTTGGTGCAGCCATGAATCTGGGTCAAGATTCCAAACACCCCTCTCTGGCTCTTAGTTTATATCTAGTTCTGTCATTCGTATAGGGAAAATACAGTCTGATGTTTATGTTTCTAGAACTTGTAAGCGACTTCAGGGAAAGAAAGGGCTTCCGCTAAGCAGCAAAACGCGACTGAATTTCCACCTTAATACACACAATAAGCATGGGATTATTTCTCAGAAAAAAATCAAATTTCTCCAAGAGATTTTGGTTTTTTAGAAACAAATGAAAATAAATGTTAGCAGCACTGTAGTAGCTTACCATTATTATGTGTATTGGCTGCATTAAAATGCGATAGTGATAACATATCAATTAATAATAATAAATTGTGTTTCAAGTTCTCAAAAATGTCAAAAATTTGTTGAGAGAGTTTTTGGCATTTCCTTCTATATGTGCTGTCATATATAGTTTAATCTTTAAAGTTTTATACTGATTGTATACTATTCATAGTATTATCATGGCTTCTTGTCAGCTTTTCAGGAAAGGATCACCTTTTTGTTTTTTTCCCATTCCCTGTCTGTCTGATCTGTCCAGTGTTGACACTAACTACAGAGTGTGCTGGAATATGCAAAGACTGGATATTGAGTTGAATCCTCTCAGGGTGGTTGTGTGTTTTGTGTGTAGTTTGGATCAGATTTTTTTTTTAAGATTAGGGCTTCACTGCTCTTCATACTCTGTACAGGCAGACTCTGACAGGCTCTGTCAGCCTCTTTGAGGAACCCTGGCAACTTCAGTATGACTTACTGAGCTGTAAGTAAGCAACGGTAGCAGAATTTAACCCATTTCATTTTTTCTTAGCTGCACTTCCATTAAAGTCAGTTCTTTCGGAACAAAACTAGACTCTAACAAGGAGAATTAGCTTAACTTGAATATTCAAAACAGTAAAATTCACTTTGCAGCACAAAATAGTATTAATGTTGACACCTTGTCAGCAGTATTGTGATTTTTTGGGGGTGAGAGAATACGTAAAATAACCTTTCTGAGGGAAGCTCTGTCACTGTCACTGTAACTTTAGATTTTTGTCTTCTAAGTATACTTTTCTCCATGGCTGATGCAGTGTTGCATCTTGGTGAGCTGCTTCTGCCGTTGCTTGTTGGTGTTTCATCACGCTGTACAAACACGGAGATAATGTTTTCATTTCAGAGGTTCATTCATCTGATAGAGGATTTATAGCGGTGTCCTGCATGGGATCAGCCTTCCCAGACAGGTAGAGACTGTAATTTTTAAAGATGCTGATAACGTGTTTGCATTAATTACAATAGACTTTGAAAGTGGGATCTTCCTCTGTGTATCTTCCTGTGTGACAAAATTTAGGTAAAGTTTTCACACTTCTAAAACCTATATCAAGGCTCTATGACTCAATGCAAGTCTAGGATTTTTACCCATTGTGTACAGTAGCCTCTGGTGAGAGGGTATAGAGGGTATAGATTGGCTAACAGATGAAGGGCACATGTAGAGGAAAAGGATCCTTCCTTCCACAGAAAGCTGAAATGCTATTGCCTGCAGGAATTCGAGTACAGATTTTTTTGAGTGCTGGGAGCCAGAGTCTGAGGCCATTAAGCCTATGAAGAAGTTGGTGCTTGAAATCCTGAAACAATTCCCAAAGTACCAGCAGAGACAATCTAACAGATAAAGTTGCTGTGAGCTTCTTCATGATTGTCTCAAGAACCTGAAGGCTGCTGAGGTTGTGTGAGAAAGTCAGTTCCTTCAGTTTCTTCAAATTATGGTACTCTTTCATAAAAGCATCTACTAGATTATCTTGACTTCCCAAAAATCTAGCTGCTGGACATCAAAGAGAGCTGAGGTTTATTTTGTCTTTAATGATAGTCTACTTAGATTTACATCGTGAGTCCACCTTGTAAGGTAAGGCATGGTTACTGCATTACCTCTTTGATCATTGCATGCTCCTTCCTTTCTAGGCTCATAAATCAAAGTGTCAAGCACTGGAGAACTCAGAAGAGCACATGATCAAAGCCTTTCTGCCTACGTCCTGGCATCACTTCTAACTCCTTTTTCTTATGTGAGCAACCTGTTACACCTGAGCATGTGCAGTTTTTCTCAATTATTGATGCCTTGTGCATGTCTTTAGCTGACATAGGGGTATTTTTGCAGATACGGTATTTTTGCTGACTTACTGTCTATCCCTTCTTGTTACTGGTACTTACTGAAATCAGCATATAAGGTTACACTGCAGATTTTGTAAAGCACTTCTGATACCATGGAAGGCATTTTCACAATGGTAAAGCTTTGATATGAAACACTGCTGCTTTTGTGAGTAGGCCTGCAGTCAAATGAGGGGTAGAACCGAAACAAATCTTATGGACTAGTAACAACAAACAACATGTCTGAATCTGTCTCTGCAACTATTTTTGCAGCCCTTTTCTGGCTTGATCCATTCTCTTAATTGTAAACCTGTTCATGGTATCCTTTCTTAGGAGGAAAAGTTGAAATCCGAATGAAGCTGAAAAAAATGAGTATTTCTTAATGAGCTTGAAAGTTTTTTATGGAGATAGCACTAATGATGTCAGTGTGCTCTTCTGTTGAAGCTGGCTATTTTGTTAGTCCGATCGTTCTCAGCAATGCTGGTCTGAAAAGAGTTTCCTTTTTGAGGTATGCAATACGCATGTAAGTGAGTATTTTACAAAACTAACTAGTTCATAGTGAAGAACTACATTCATTTAGTTACCATAGTGTAACTATGTTACCAGAATTTCCCAGTTGTCATTAGGGATGGGCCTTTCTGCTGCCATTTTCTGTTGCATATTTTGATCCAGGTTTTTACTTCAAGGCCTTGCGGTATGTGGTGGGTTGACCCTGGCTGGATGCTAGGTGCCCACCCAAGCCGCTCTATCACTCCCCTCCTCAACTGGACAGGGGAGAGAAAATATAACGACAGGCTTGTGTGTCGAGATAAGGGCAGGGAGAGATCACTCACCAATTACTGTCTTGGGCAAAACAGACTCGACTTGGGGAAATTAGTTTAATTTATTACTAATCAAATCAGAGTAGGGTAATGAGAAATAAAACTAAATCTTAAAACACCTTCCCACCACCCCTCCCTTCTTCCCAGGCTTAACTTTACTCCCGATTTTTCTACCTCCTCCCCCCCCAGCAGCACAGGGGGACAGGGAATGGGGGTTGCAGTCAGTTCATCACAGGTTGTTTCTGCCACTCCTTCCTCCTTGGGGAGAACTCCTCACACTCTTCCCCTGCTCCAGCGTGGGGTCCCTCCCACGGGAGACAGTCCTCCACTAACTTCTCCAACGTGAGTCCTTCCCACGGGCTACTGCTCTTCACAAACTGCTCCAGCGTGGGTCCCATCCATGGGGTGCAGTCCTTCAGGAACAGACTGCTCCAGCGTGGGTCCCCCGCGGGGTCACAAGTCCTGCCAGCAAACCTGCTTCAGCCTGGGCTCCTCTCTCCACAGGTCCTGCCAGGAGCCTGCTCCAGCGCAGGCTTCCCATGGGGTCACAGCCTCCTTCGGGCCTCCACCTGCTCTGTCGTGGGGTCCTCCATGGGCTGCAGGTGGATATCTGCTCCACCGTGGACCTCCATGGGCTGCAGGGGGACAGCCTGCCTCACCATGGTCTTCACCACGGGCTGCAGGGGAATCTCTGCTGGGGCACCTGGAGCACCTCCTCCCCCTCCTTCTTCACTGACCTTGGTGTCTGCAGAGTTGTTCCTCTCACATATTCTCACTCCTCTCTCTCTTGCTGCAACTGCTACTCCCCTATAACTTCTTTTCCCTTTCTTAAATACGTTATCCCAGAGGCACTACCACCATTGCTGATTGGCTTGGCCTTGGCCAGTGGCGGGTCCATCTTGGAGCCAGCTGGCATTGACTCTGTTGGACATGGGGGAAGCTTCCAGCAGCTTCTCACAGAAGCCACCCCTGTAGCTCCCCTGCTACCAAAACCTTGCCACGCAAACCCAATACATGGTAGTATTTGTACCACGCTACTATTTGTAGAAATGGGGGCTAAGGAGGCTGTTCTTATATGATGAAACTTCAAGGAGAGATAGACATGAGAAATAATGAAAAACATGACAACAGAGTCAATTTAGCATTGGTCATAAACTGGGTAAAAGCTATGCAATGTACAGCTTAGGAAAATAAGAGAAAAAGTAAAAGAAGGAAAAAAAGTGTATTGCTGGCAGCAGTTGATGGTCCAAATGAAGCAGCAGAGAGGAGGATAAGGCATGTGCAGTGTACTGACTTGTGAGGTACTGAACTCTTACTGTTCAGGGCTGTCTTTATGCCCTCTTCAGTAAACCAAGTAGTGGTTAACTGCAGATGCATATTGGAAGAGAGGACAACTGATTTATTTTAAAGCTTAAAAGCTTCCATAGATGGAACATGATACAATACAAACAGCCACAGTGCCAGTTATAGATTTAGATGCTAAATTGCTTTAAGAACTATTCCTTATAGATGGTTTAGTGTCATTGTGCCTTAGCTAACACTGAAATTAGATTAAATATGGCAATATTCCTTACCCATTTAATCTGTTAAATGCCAGCTGTTAATGTTATTACATGAGTTCATGTACTTGTTAATTAAGGCCATTGGAAACTTGAAGCAGCCACTGATGTTCTCATGGTCTTTCTTAAATCTTGATAAGGAAGTATGAATGGGCAGAATCAGCACTTGCATAGCAGATATGCAAGAAGTATGTTGAGGCAACATGAAATTATACTGTTGACAAAACTGAAGACAATCTTTCAAGGAAGGTCACTGCTAAACCTTTGCATAGCTGATGCATCAGTGCTGTTAGAGGTGCCATTCATGGTTCTGAAACAGAGATATGCATTTGTTGGGTAGAAAATATCCCCATGTAATTAAATAATTACATTATAATAATGGTAATTAAATAATTATATTTTGCCAAGATGCTTGAAGACTACTACAGTTACAGTTGGATACAATAGTCTTCATTTCCTTCCTTTCACAACTTAAGAATGCTGTTGTAAATTAAGTGGTTGTCCTGTACTACCCTGGAAATAATTGCGCTTTCATGGTGGGCAGAACGATTCCTGTGCCGTTATTAGCTGTTATCAAACGATGCTATAAATATGCTTGGTGGTAATCAAAAAAATCGTTTCCTGAATTTCTTACTGTCTGATCAGTTTTTTTTATTATGTTGTTCTTTGAGTACCAGTTGTATGAGTTGCCTTACAAAATCTGGCAGAGTGTCCTGGTTTCAGCTGGGATAGAGTTAATTTTCTTCTTAGTAGCTGGTACAGTGCTGTGTTTTGGATTTAGTGTGAGAATAATGTTGATAACACACTGATGTTTTAGTTGTTGCTAAGTAGTGCTTATCCTAAGTCAAGGATTTTTCAGTTTCCCATGCTCTGCCAGCAAGCAGGTGTGCAAGAAGCTGGGAGGGAGCACAGCCAGGGCAGCTGAGCCGAACTAGCCAAAGGGGTATTCCATCCCATGGAACGTCATGCCCAGTATATAAACTGGGGGGAGTTGGCTGGGAGGGGCGGATCGCAGCTTGGGCATCGGTCAGCAGGTAGTGAGCAATTGCATTGTGCATCACTTGTCTTTTCTTGGGTTTTGTTTCTCTTTTTTTGTTATATTCCTTTTCATTACAGTTACTATTTTAATTATTATTATTATTAATTAGTAGTGTATTTTATTTTACTTTAGTTATTAAACTGTTCTTATCTCAACCCCCGAGTTTTACCTTCTCCCCCCCATCCCACTGGGAGGGGGGAGGGGGAAGTGGCTGCGTGGTGCTTAGTTGCTGGCTGGGGTTAAACCACGACACCGAGGCAAATGTGCATTGAGAAAAACTAACAAAGTAAATGTAGGTTATAAATAGATAACAAATGAAGGAAGGGAGAGGAAGGAAAGGGATACGCTGGTACACTACAGCAGTTGAGATCAGTAAAAGTAAATGCATAACTTGATAGGATAGGGACTGTCTCGTCTTTTCTTGTTGCTGCTAACACATTGCTTGTCTGCAGTTCCTTACTACTTACAAGGGATAGACATTTTGTTGGCTGTTTGTTTGCTGCTTGGTTGTACAACCTCTGAAGAAAGCAAGTATTTAATTTATTACCAGTTAACACAAACATTTAATTACAAACTTGGGTATTAGGCAACAAAGACAACATGGGGCACCTCCGACTCTCCTGACTTTGGTCTTCTCTCATTTCCTTGTTTCCTCTGTTGTTCTCTTTGCTGCTCCCTTGTACCCTTGTTCCCTCTTCCTTTCCATTTTCTGCCCTTTCTTAAACATTTTTTCACAGAAGTGTCACCAATTTCACTGATGGGCTCAGCTTTGGCCAGCAGTGAGTCTGTTGGGGAAGTGGCTATGTCTGGCACAGGGCAGCACCTGATCTTCTCCCACAGAGGCCACTCCTGCAGTCCTTCTGCTACCCAAACCTTGCTTTTTGTACCCAATACACTAGAAAAGGCTATTGAAACCTGTGTGTGTTTCATTACAAGGGCAGTGTTAACGCAATTTCATTCAAGCTTCAATTACTAACAAAAATACTTTTCATTACTAGGAAAGAATTGGTTTCATATCATGTACAACCTGGATTTCAGCAGTGTCTTCTGATTTGGTGTCTCTGACTTATTCTATATAATGAGCAATAGAAAGAGGAGAGCGAATTTCTGTCTTGGCGGCTGGTCAGTGAGATCAGATGAAGCAACAGATTTTATATTAAGATTAACTGCATAACTAGTAAACATGATCCAGAAAATATGAGCTAAAGACACACAGATGCTTTTGGAAAACAAGCTGTGAGGTTTTTTGACTCAGGTGTAAGCAGTGTGTGACCAACCCCATGCTGATGCCATGAACAGCCAGGCTTCTGGAAGGAGACTTCCTCAGCTCAGGTGTACAGCCAGCTGACATCTTGTGATTTATCTCTGGTACCAATTGATTTAATGGCAAAGCGTCAGTCTGCCAAGAGTTAATACCAGGCTCATGTCTGTGTACAGTGCTGCTCTTCGCATGGTGTGAAAAGTTAATGTAGAGAAGACCCAATGTTAACATTTGCAGCAATGTGCTGCAGATGGTAAGCTTTCTTCCCACAGGAAAAATGGAACTGATCTTTCCTTTTTAGTAATAACTGAGCAGATAAATGTGCCTACCTTTGTATTGCTTCAGGCAGTACTACTTACTGGTTCACCTTTGAGCCTTAGCTTCCCGTGATCATTCTGCGATTGTAGAAGCAAGTGGTAAGAAGAAGAACTGGCTGTGAGACTGCAGGCCAAGATCTGTTTACAGAGACTAAGGCGTCAAATAAGCTTGTTGACTAGTCAAAAGGCAGCTGATGGTCTTATAATAATTGTTTTTATTTCTTGTGAGAGACTGGCTGAATGAAGTCGCTTCCCCAAGGGTTTTCAGCCAAATAAAAGGAAGAAAGACTTTGTCATCAGAGATGCATGCTTAATTCCATTGATTGGAATTGTAATTGAAAGTTCTTGCTAATGCTTTTTTCCTGTGGAATAACGTATTGAAATAACGTGTTTGCTTAGTATACAAAAAAATGGCTGCATTTGGCAAGTGGTTTATTAGAGCTTGTAAACTAAATTCACAGATATCCATTGCTGGAAAATCTTAGTCTTGCAGATACAACCTGGATTACTGAGTGCTTTTTCAGTCAGAAAACAGCAAGAGATTCATAGATCACTTTAGGAAATACTCTCGCCCACAAAATCATTAGATAAAATTCAATAGATGCCTGTGTGAGTGTGATTCTGTGAAGGTGGTTGTTTCTGGGATGGCTCTTCGTCCATGGAAAATTATCCTTGGAACTGCCCATAGTTACAAATGCATATGCATGCACTATTCTTACCGTGAGTCTTATTTTTATTCAGATGTCTTCATGTGGGTGGATCCTACAGTCTGCTGTCATAAGTGTAACAATAAATATAAAAGTTAAAACCTTCAGGGGAAGTGTGCTTGACTTGGAGAAATGCAGATTAATGTAACACACAAGTTGAACAAATACTTGTGTAGTTTTCTTGATTAGCATGAATGTACATGTTCTTGAAAAGTACCAAGCAATGTTAGTTTCTACTGAACAGGATCAGGAACGTACCTGATGTAAATCTCTCTTACGATGTGAAGATAGTTTGTGAGATTCTTTGTGTAAATTCAAGTTGTTTTTGTAGAGATCACATAATTCTCAAACAACAGACATACCTGTGACTTTCCCTGTTGGTGTGATTTTTTGGACTGGTATTTAAAAACTATTCTGCCTTTCTCAAGTTAGGACCTTCTAAAATGATCTGCATTTGTCAAACTTTCTTAATTTCCATTGCAGAGTTGTATGTGAACTCCCAAGCTCCACTCTGTCACATTTATCTGTGTGGTAGTAGGGCCTGTCAGAGTAGTTTCCTTGTTTGACTGAGGGTTTACCATGTCTTTCATCTTCGAAGAACTGGAGCCGATTCCAGGATTCAGGCTGGGAGGCAGTACTTTGACAAGTAAAGAAACATTATATATTTATAGAAGTTGGAATGTAATGTAGGGAAGCAAGTGTCATTAGTTTCCTGTCAGTATTGTCAGGGGAAAAAGGAAAACATCTTGAACAAATCAAACAACTTAATCTTCTCAATTTATGTTTTTGCATTTTGGGTTCTTTTTAGTAAGAGATCAAAGAGTGTGCTTCCTGGCATTCTTTGGGAGTCAGGATTCTGATGGTATATACTACTAGTACATAGACTGTTGTCTTTAGGTGTTTCCATGCAGCTAGCTTAAGCCCGTCTGGTCTGTAGGTGACTGTATGGGTGCTGAGGAGGACTTTGGACACAGTTGAAGTTTCTGCCTATTGGACACATTTGAAGACATTCCAAAGATTCGCTTTTATTTTCGTAAGTCTCTGTATGACCAAACAGTTATGGTTTGTGAGTTACAGGTCTTGAGAAATGAGAGTTTTTATTTAGTTGGTTAGTTGTTAATGGCTATAGAGACTGTTCATAAATAATTAGAACTTCTAGAAAATTAAGACATTAATTTGTGAGGCTCTAGTTTACGATGACAAATCAGGGTCAAGTAAGGCATTTGATCTTTCTTTATTAGTGTGCTGTATATCATAAAGTGTTTACAGAAACAAGGGGTTCTCTGGTTTAGATTGTGTGATAAACTGCGTAAAGATTGAAGGGCTGGTTGGAGGGGTGAGACGGTGCTGTTACAGAGAGCCTTACAAGTCACCTTGAACAGACCTCTTGAGGAACTAAGTATTGAGAACGAATGCTGTGATTTCATTGTACTGGAGCTCTTCTTAAATGAAGTTCTAGGTATATAATTTCCCATCTTCTCTATTAGCAGCCAGAGATGTGGCCTTGTGGAACAAAAGCATTTTATAATGACACAAATATTACAAAGTGACGATCCCAGTAGCATCATTGCACACACCTAAATATGGACTAAAAATTCAAATAGGCTGGATTGGTAAAAAGGACCATAAAATTATTGTGTGACTGAAACTGGTTTGCTATTTAAACATGGATGCCAAGTGCAGTGAATTTTTTCTCTCTGTTGAATCTGTAGTTTGAAAGAACTTATTTCACGCACAGACTTTGCCAGCCATTTTGTGTGTTCTGTACAGAATCTCTCTTCTCTTCCTTTGTCTTTGTTTTTCCCCTTCAAAACTTTAATCTTTTTCTAGCAAGATAATTCAGGCTGAAATTAAATAGTTCATCTTTGCATATAAAATCAAAATAACATTCTTGTTGTCTGATAAGAATCCTTTTGAAATTTAATACGTTTAGATTTATCAGTCCCAGCCTTTAGTCTGATTGTGATGAAAAAGAATTGTTTTTAACTAATTGTATTTTGAATATTAAATTTTGAGCCTTAGGTGCTAGTAGTTACACTGCCACAAGAGGTATGTGAGGGCATGTTATATGAAGACTTACAGGCTGCTGTAAGCTGGCAGCATGTGCTGTTCTGTGTGGTGGTCTCCCTAAAGTTACTCTTTTTAAAGTAACATACCCTAGAGCCTGTTGGAATGAAAGTCTAAAATTGTTACTTTTTGTCTTTGTCTTTTGTAGAGGCTCCACCAAAACTGGAAGAAAATCCTGCTGAAGCGTTCACTGACTCATCTCTCTTTGCTCACTGGGGCCAGGATCTCAGTCCTGAAAACAGACGTATCGCACTTAAACAATTCCAGTATTATGGCTACAATGCTTACCTGAGTGATCGCTTGCCACTGGACAGGCCCTTGCCTGACCTTAGGCCGAACGGGTGAGTGCTGTAGTTCAACCTAGCATTGTAGGTCCTGAATTGTAGAGTCTGTTAGCTCTTTTTCACCTGGAAGTGTTATGTTTTGTGATCATGTAGAAGGTAGGTTACATACGGTGGCCAGAATGAGTAATTTCTATCAAATATATGAAGGTTGGAAGTTTCAAATGTCTCCTGAAACACTGGAGTGCCCAAATGAAGTGCTGTTAAAATCCCACGAAATATCCATTAAAAGTTCCCCAAGATCCTTTGGAACCTTAATCTCACCTACAATTTACATTAGATAGCAAGTGTTTTATTGCTAAAAGAATAACCTTTTTATGTTAAATTTCAGTTTTATCACAAGATCTGACTAAGATAGGAAGAAAATAAGAACTGCTCTTTTTGAAAGTCCAGAACTGTCTGATAAAGATCAGTAAGCAGGTGAAACTGTTGAGCTCTAGTGGTGAAATATGCAATTTAGTCAAGCAGCGTGTACCAGCTGAGAGCCCACGGAGCCTCCTTCCCTGGGCTGTTCTCTGCTAGGGAGCATGCATGTCAGGCAAGGTAAATACGTCCACTGTTATTCCACAACGGCTTGGTGAGATGGATGGGACCAAGGGAGTGAACAACCTTCCCTTCAGTGCATTAGAGGCCTGTTCTGGTAGGACCATTCAGAGACAGTTAATGCTCAACTTTTTTTCAGCCTTGGTGATACATCTGATCCTTTGAACAAACAGCAGCTCTGGGGATAGGGAAATGGGTGGAGGGAAAACTGCTTTTTAGCAGCTCATTAAAAAAAATAAATTGTTAAAATAAACATGATGGGTACTTATTGAATTGAACATGTGATCTTATTCACTTATTTTAACCAAATGTTTTAATAACTAAAGCAGTAAGCAGTGCATTTTGCCATATGTTAAGTTGTCTGATATTAATGAAAAGATATGAACAGCATCCCAGGCAGCACTTTAGCAATTTTAAATATATCTATGCTATATATTATTATACATTACATTTTAGAAATATTTGTGTTGTAGATTTGCTGAAATAGCAACTTTAAGGAAATCAGAGTCCATGCAGTTATATTTGTATTTTGGTTAAATCGGTTTAGCGCTGTCTGTAGGGACAATCTCTTTTTTTTAGTTGTAAACTAATTTAGAGGAAAAATAAATCTTCTGTCACTAAAAAGACATCAATGACAGAAATGTTTCAGTTCTTGTGTCTCTTTTGAAATGACTCTCCTGAATGATTTCAATCTAAATTTTTTATAACTATAGGTTTTAAAAATTAAAAAGACAGAGAAAATGAATGTTACTGTAGCTGAAAGAAATAAAATAAGGTTGGGGTTTTAAAAGAAACTCCAGTTAGAAATGAATCATGATCCCAATTTCTGTGACATTTTTCATCCTTAATTAACTATCTGCCAGAAACATGTTAGACATTACAATATGTTTATGGACGCATGCATGCAAAATAATGGCTTAGTAATGGCAGCTCAGGAAGATTTCCCCCCCTCCCCTTTATTATTGTTCAGGAGCAAGCAGGTAATCTGACACTGCAATGTAGTAAATTCTGATACTGAAGGAAATGAAGTGTGTTGTCAGGTAGTATGTAAACTGTTTGCTGTATCTACGGCACCCTGTGGAGTACACAGCTACAGGGTATTCTGAAAGTCATGTTGCTGAAAAAAGAATTCCCACTCCTGATAGGCAAATTCTCATTTGTGTGAGAGCACACACATGGCTATTGTGGGAAAAAACCCTACCCTGCGAGAGTATGTCTTCCACTATAATAAAAATTTTTAGGATTTGTAGCACCTGCTTTTAAAGCCAATTGCATTAGTCTCTTCCAGAGTCTATATAGATGTATTTAAATTATCCATGGGCAGATAACTAGGCTCAAGCAGCATAGCATGAAAGCCAAGGACAGCTTGGTCTGAAGAGAGCACACAGCAAGTGGCATGGAGACCGAGTTAATCAACTTTGCTGGACCTTAGTCAGTTGTGGTATTCCTGTTCTGACTAGAAATGCATGAAAGCACAGATATGACAGAGGTACCACAATAGCTCTGGACGGAGTTAGCCTGGGTCTAACCAAGCTCATTAGGCTGGATTTAGCGGTGGTTCTGCAAGAGTCAGCGTGACATTAGAATCCTAGCAAAGGCTTGTGGGCAGGTAGCTAAAGGAATGGAGTTCATATAGATATGTCTGGGCTCAGTTGTGGTCTATCATCTGTATTCATAACCTATCATATGAAATATAGGAAGTTGGAAAGACAAGAGAAATATATGTATACTGAAGTCTAATGTAATTCATATATGGTTGGCCCCAGTTGACACTGGGAGAATTAAGTGATCTGCCAAGAGTGTGTGGTGTTAGTAGCCCCTTTTATATCATACTGGTATGACTCAGCCTTGACCTTCTTTCTGCCTGCAGTGCTCTGAGAATTCACATCAAAATAACTTAGCAGAGGAGCTCAGCATTTCTTTGCAAGGTTCTGCAGTGAGAAAGGCCACTCCACATATGTAATAACCCCATATTATAGCATAAAGGATTTTCTAGGGTTGATATTGTCAACATTTAATGCCATGAGAAAACCAGAGGACAACTAGAGATTGCTGAGCCACGACACATGTGGAGGAGAGGGCAAATATTCAACCTTGCCCAGTCCTCCAGTGTGGGTGGCATGCAAAGGTGGGAGACCACATTTAGTAGTTAGGGCAGTGCAATCTGCTCAAGCCCCTGAACTCTGGCTTCTCTGGAAGAAAATGACCATCAGTCAGATGGAAACATCCAGCAGATTGCAGTTGGGTCAGGCTGTGGCAGTTGTCACACCTTGCAGTGGGACCTTGTCGTGTTTTAGGTACTGCAGAGTGGTTTCTAACCCTCTGTACAGCCACGAGCCTCATGTCCTGTGATAAAACGTTCAGAATTTGATTACTTTTCACTGTGAATATGTGCACTAGCACAGTGGAGTCCTCAGCACAGCCCAAAATAATCTGTTATAATACAGATTGTAATAAATAACTCCCCTGGATATCCCAGCCTCCCGAAGTAATCATCACATCCTGAAGCAGGCTCCGTTTTTGCAGTACTTTGTAGATAGTACAAGCAGTATTGTGGAGTATTGCTTATACTGTCTCTCTCAAGGCCTCCATTTTTTTTCTGCTGCTGAAATTGGGTGCTCTGCTGTTTACCACCCTTATGTGCATCTGTTAGCCCGTAACTTATCTACATCACAGACTAACAAATAACTACTGGCTCTAATGAGCTTGGAAGCATTGAGGAAGGCAATGTTGCCCTTACTGTGTGCAGGAACAGGATAATACTTCTGTGTTAGCTGTAATTCTGTTGTGCTCTTTACTTTAAGTAGGGCAGGCAGTACCCACAAAGCTTGTCGTGAGTGAAATGTTGAACAAGCTCACACAGAAATACATTATTAAAAGTTAGGTTGTTTAGGGATCCTAAAGCTGCGTACCAAATCTCCTTTCGAGTGGATGCACTTTGGATTCTGCTTTGTTGGCTTGTAAATTTTTGTTGCCTGATCCAGTGTACTGAAGCACATGTGGGAAGGAGAGATAACATTCTTTGCTTATGTGATGAGAGAGTGAGGGTAGTGGAAAAAGAGGTGTGCAGCAGGACCCCAGCAGAGGAACTGTTTTGCAGAGTTTTGCTCCTGTATAGCCGGTATATGAAGGAGCTGACCAGTAGACATAAAGCAACTTTTTCAGTCAGTGTAACTGCAGTCAGCCAAACTTCTTTTGCGTTGGTAAAAACAGCATTTGTATGAAGAAGCAAAGGCAGGAAGGGTGGAGGGGGGAAAGGAAACATTTAAAGTTCAGATGTTTTTTCTTCTTTGGAGATGGCTAAATAGTATGGTATAGCATTTGGCTTGCAGCAGGTTTGCCCTTTGCCTAGCTGAGTCAGTGCTGTTTGGCATCTAGACAAGTGCAGAGGAGATGTCCTGTTTCCTGTGCAGAGAAAGGCTTTAGCCATTTTGTAAGTACTTCTTGTTTCAAAGAGTTCACTAGTCCCAAATTGTATTACTTTGAGGCTCAGTTCGGCAAGGGACAATGGTAGAAGCCTTGAAGAGCAGCAAAATTAGGTTTGTGATAAAATGGGCACAAACAGAGCAGGCAGGAAATCTACTGAATGCAAATATGACTACAAGGGAGAAAAATTAAGCATTGACTGGTTCAGGAGAGTGATGCATTTCAGGACAAAAGCTGTTTATGTGTGTATGTCTGTCCAAAATGTCCATCAGTATTATGGTGGTATATGCAATCCTGGATGTAGTGTGCAAGACATCAGACTTCCATAAACCTGTAGATTTTCCTTTATTGAAACTGATGTAAGAAAAACATGTGATCTCAAATTGTGAGGTTCAGGCTGGACATTTGCATGTTAGCTCTGCTTCTCCCCAAAAGCCAGCTCCTACAGACTTGCATTCCATAAGCATTTGCTTCCATATGTGTCTGTGAAACAGTTCTGTTTTGCTGGGCTTATGTTAGTGACAGATATGGCTCCATGTTCATTTCTGACCAAGTTCTTTGGTTTCTACTAATAAAGATACCATAAATATTGCATGTTGTATTTGATGTTTCAAAGGAGTCCTTTAAAAAGAGCAAAAAAGCCTGGTACTTTACCTATTGTATTGTTTTGGACAGAAGTCCTAAAATTACCAAATTATTCAGCATTCTTGTTAAATACCTAATGTTTAAATCTGTCATATTTCCTGCTCTCTTTCACTCATCTCTCTACCTTTGATTCTTCTTTTTCTTGTCTCTTTTGCCTGCCTTCAAACTGACTCATAGCAGTGGTATGTACTGCCTGAGTAGCCACCCTCTGTGATTCTGATCTGTGCTTCAGTTTGTCCTGTCTGAATGTACGTCCTCAAATGGCTGCTCTAGAAGTATTTAATATCACTAGCAGTCATATCAAATCAGCTGCAGTCTCCAAGCTGCTATAATAACCTAAGTTAATAATGATGTACACTTGTTGGTTTTGATTTTCCCCATTGTCTCCTTTAACTGAAAGAAGATGCGATGCAGTAATCTGCACACTCTCCCTCTCTCATTTTCTCTCTCTCTGTCTCTTTTTAATGTGTCATAACATGTGAATGTTCTTTCACTTGACATACATTTACACTAAAACATACTCAGAATAATCCCTGGCATAATACTATGAGAGGCTAACAATTTTTGGCCAAATAGCTATACAGAATTCTTCTCATGTTCATCCAAAAATGAGTTTTATTGAGATCATCAACTCCCAGCTTACTGTTCTTATTGCTTTATTCAGAGAAAGGTCTTGGTTTTAAGTACCAAGGAAAAAATGAACCTTTATTGTATAATTTTATCGACACGAACAGCTTTTATTAAAAGGAGTAAGGAATCAATCTGTTACAATTAAATCTATGCTGTAAGATGCTTAGGAGACCAACAACTAATCACTCTTGTATTACAGTCTTGGAACTTATCTGCATATTTATCAAGTTCCCTGCCTGTTATCTAACCTTTCCTTATTACAAATTTTTTGTTTGTTTTTAGGGATTAGTGCCAGGAGAAAAGAAAATGCTAGCCATGTTTGCTTACAGTTATATGGTAACTCTGTATTCAAGTTCCTCACACGATTCTATGCCTGCCTTTGCTCCCTTGTAATAGAAGATGATGACCACAAAGATTTCTGGATTTGCAGCAGTAGTACTGTCTTACTGGCTGTACTTCTGTAATAATAGATTGTAATCCTCAGAGATCAGGAAAAAAGCCCTTTTTATATGTTGTTCAATGCCAGCCTTGTTAGCATAGTTCTGTTAACACTTAAAATACTGATAATAACGAAAGGAAAAATGAAGAATGATCACAAAATAAAATTATAAACATAAATAGTTGAGCTGGAATTCTTACAAGACTCAGTTCTTTTGCAAGAGTTTTAGTGCTATTTATTTCATTTATGCCAGAATGGGATTTTTTTTCCTCCCATACATCTTGAACATTTGCCATTTTGGCTGATAACAAAATGTTACCAGATCTTGAAGAAAGTACAATTCTGTTTCTGCTTGTGCTTCTGAGAAATTCTTATTGTGTTGGAACTAAAGCTCCCTCCCACATATGTTCTTAAAACAATGCTTTAACCCCAAATGTTTTAGTAATATGCTTTATTGCATCCTGTATTTTAAGAAAAACATGGAATAGATGACATAATTTAGTGATTAAAACAAAAAATGTGTTCTGTTGCCATTGTTGGCTGCGATATCCATGTAACTCTTGGTGAAAGGTTCTCAAAAATTGCAGAAAATAATTCTTTTTCATAATTTATATACATATTTGTAGAAGGTCTCAGAGATAAGTTATTAATACAGGAAATCATTATTGCTCTGTTGTTCTTACTGCATAGTTATGCTAAACTAATTTTAATGTGACTGGCTAAATTGTCTTATCACAGTGCATATATTTTAGAGGAATATAATTTTCTTGTGGACAAATATTTGAAAGAAGATTCATAATGTATGCTGTCCTCTACTTACCAGAGTTGTGCTGGAAATAGAACACCAGGAGTTTCTCTAAATTTCTGGTAACCATGACAACTGTTACTTTAGTGTTATTAGCCCAATGTAATTTAGTGGAGTAGGTTGCTAGAGGTAATTTTTTAGCTACATTGGACCGATACTCGTTATTGTAATTCTAAATAATATTTAGAATTTATATTTAAAAATCACTTAGTCATAATACTGAAATATACTCTATACTTTGTGCGTTTGCTTTTTTTAGCAAGAGCCTCGCTTCGTGGAGGGGCAGGTTAGGGGTCTTGTCCGAGGCCCCTGGATTGAGTCCAAGGCAGAGCTGTCATTGAAACTTGTACGTTGCTGGTTGCCACGCAACTGTTCAATTCTTAGAGCTTAATGGATCTAAGATTTTGATCTGTACAATTTCCTCCCTTTTTCCCCCTTCAGCATGTTTTATACACATACACACGCACCCTTTCTCTGTAGCTATTTCTTGTTCGTTCCTAGAATTATGGAATTTTATTCCTCATAAAACTTGGCATAAAGAAGACAGGCACACTTGCAAAACTGCACAAGTGCTCTGCATTCTGTGCATGATCTGAGGTGTGGGGGTTTAATTCTGATTTGTTTAAATAAAAAAAAGTAGGTAATTTTTATTGTCATCATTTGATATGAAGAACAATGTAGGCAGGAAAATGCATTTTTTAAAAACTCTACACACATTGAAAAAGAAGTGAATTCAGGCTGGAAGTAAAGATGATAAATGAGTCTGAATGGAAAAAAGAAAACATGAACTTAATTTAGGAATGTACCCTCATTGAAAATGAATCCATTTGAAAAGACTAAGGAAATTAGACACAATGGGAGCCTAATTCTATTCTCTTGTATTATATGTAGTTATCTTTTAATGTATGGTGGAGCAAAAAGGAAGTCAAGTGACATTCACGGCATTAAACGCTTTACTCTTGTCTGCACAAGGTGCCAGGCAATGGAAAATCTTGTCCAGTGTGATCCAATTTGAAAAGATATAAATGAATGCAGGTAGGAAAAGCAATACAAATAATTTCCTTTAAATGGATGGAAGACATGTCAGAAGCAGAAATTTTGTTCAAAAGTTCCAGTTTATGCATGAATTTATGGTAGGGCAGCAGTGTTTTGGGGGCTGGTTTTGTCATCTGGAACATTTTTGGAACATAGTTTGTCACCAATTTCTTACAAAAGTATATTTTACATATATCTCAACCTTAGCTAAATTGATGGAGGAGGAAAAAAACCCCAGTTTTTAAGGAAGCAACTTCTTTGAACTATTTTCAGTGTATTTTCATTGTCATTTAAAATATTTTCCAAAATCACTGTGTTGCTTTTTATCTGATAGGTGACATATCTTACCATTTTTGCTAGAGTTTCATTTTTATCTTCTTTGTACGTTGGTATGGCTGAGGATAACAAATATTACTATGACTAAGCTAGACAGCTAAAAGATAGATTGGCTGTAGCTTTGCTTGCTGGATGATTTTATATCTCAGTGCATTTTGGCTGCAAGCGAATCACTAAAATGACAGGCTTTGTAGGTTCTTTACAGGCTAATACTGAAAATTATTTCAGTATATTTAAGCCTGTTAACTAGTTCATAGTCTGTTTGAAGCTCAATTTTCACAACTTGGATGACATTTCAATTATTACATCAAACAGAAATGTGCTAGCTTTATAAAGGTGTACAGGAGACCAGAATTTTGTTAGTAATTTCTCATTATGACCATGCAAATTTGTACATCTAACTTGCATATAAGAGGTGACATCCACAAAGTAATAGTATCCAGATTGCATATGGAATTTTTTTTGTCAATGCAGAATGGCATAGACATGCACACACACCATGTGCCATGAACAGGTCTGTTCTTCAAGGAGCCGGATCTGTAATGGTCTTAGCATCTTTTGGAAAACTGTGAGGGTTAGTATTTAGAAATTGTAGCGTGATCATAAGTACAGGGGCCTCCCAGCCACTTTGAGCCTGAAATATACACATTGAAAATCCTATTTTCAGATGCCACTTAACCCTAGTGGCACCTAAAATTCACATTTGCCAAAGATTCACCTCAGATTTGACAGTGCTGAGCCTGAGTCAATTTGTGCCTGCTTCACCTACTCAGTCATCTAGACAGTGTTTTTAAGCAGTGCTTTTAGAGATTGTTCACCACAGAAGATTACCTTTCTTTAATGAATGATTTCAGAGGTTAAAATACTCACTCTAGGGTATAGGAGGCAGGTGTGGAGAACTATCTTTTCTCCTTAAGAAGATTTGAAACCCTATGTGTGTATGTAGAGTTGGGACTGTTTAGCCTAGAGAAGAGGAAGCTCAGGGGGAGTGTCATCTATGTTTATAAATATCTGAAGGGAGGCTGCAAAGAGGACAGAGCCAGGCTCTTTTCAGTGGTGCCCAGTGACAGGACCAGAGGCAATGGGCACAAATGGAAACATAGGAGGCTCTGTCAGAATATCAGGAAACACTTTTTTACTGTGAGGGTGACCAAGCACTGGCACAGGTTGCCCAGGAAGGTTGTAGAGTCTCCATCCTTGGAGATACCCGAAAGCTGTCTGGATAGGGTCCTGGGCAGCCGACTCTAGGTGACCCAGCTTCAGTGGGGGTTGAACAGGATGACCTTCAGAGGTCCATTCCAACCTTAACCATTCTGTGATTCTGTATTGCTTCCCGGTAAACAGTCCTGACACCTGATTTGCAGGCTCTGTGAAGGTGCCTTTATTCCTTCAGCCAAAGCAGCACTTCTCAAATGAAAACAATAAATATTAGCTTGCAAAAGAAAGAAAAAAGTGATCACAAGAGTTACTGTGGCATTATAATCTAGAAGATTGGACATAGCCATAAAAAGTGAAATCCAGGGTTTAAAATGTGTGAACATCCATTGGAACGGGTACTGCAATACTGGTCCTTCCTCCAAGGAATTTGCCCTAAAGACGAGGCTAGAGAGACTTACTTGGTATCACTCCAACTTAGCGTACATTTAGTTGCTCCACAGAAAGTGGAATGACTCTGAAACGGGGGACTGAAAATAATCACACCAAGCTGGCAAGTAGTTCGCTAGCTCTCTGGGGAGATCAGAGAAGATTGAACTCACGCTACTGTCCTGGTTGAAGGTTTTAACTCCTGAACTACTGGCTAAAAGAGAAAACCAGTGCTGCCTTGCACTAGTTGTCTTCTGGAAGAAAAGGCAGCTCCCTCTGCCTCTTGTTGTAGGGTTTTATTTTGCATAAAAACCACTCAGGTTCTTATCTCTAGGCAAGTACCTATGGCTCTGATTAATTCAGAGGGCCCACAGTGCTTCATGGAGAAAGCTTCTTTCCTGTCTTGTATGTGTGCTTCTGAGCAGCTATGTACTTTACAAGTTACGTATCACTCTGCTGAAAGATGCAATATTTAGATTTTTATTTGTATTTCCTTTGTGAATCTGTTGATCAGTCCTTCTTAGAAAATCTTGATTGCCAGCAAAACTCCCCGAAACCAGTAAGAATCATGACTGCATCTGCTTTTAAAGGCCAGAGAAGATGTCCAAACGTAAGCCTTTATGAGAATACATGCTTTCAGCTCTCCTGAAAGCTTCAAAGAAAACTTTTCAGTCTGATGCTTAAAGCTGAAAGCTCTCTTACCAGTGTAAATAGGGGAGTAACACACCAGTAGAAATACAAACTGATTTTGGAAAGTAAGTTTTGATTTGTTATGCTGCCAAAAGATCAAGCTACAAGTGGTAATTGGTAAATCCAAACACTATTTTGTTTCTCTCTTGTATTGATGCCATGGAAAAAAAAGCTGTGGATCTCTGTGAACAGGTTTCTTATTTGTTTCTGAAAGATGAGTGAACCAGCTTATTAAAAAATACAGTGTACACTTTTAAAGACTAAAACTGTTTGTCGTTACTTTTTCAAGACTGTGTTTTCTGTTTTACATGTCTATATAATTCTTTCACATGGTGACAGAGAGAAAAGTACCTAAAATATTAAATAACTTCTTTAATGTGATTTCCATCAATTTCAAACTAATGACTGAATTGAGAAAATTAGTTGACCAGCTGAATTTTGAATATTATGTGTATCTCAGTGGGTTTGGATGTAATATGTCCTGCGCACTGACTCTTTTCAGAAGCTTTAAAAACATACATGTAAATTCATCATCTTGATTGGACTTAACTTTTGTGCAACATCCAGCATGCAAAGAGGAATGCTTTTGCGATACTTCTCTATTTATTGACTATACAGATTGAAATACAAAATCCAAAAAAATGCTATGCTTTCTCTTCAAACTGAAGAACAAACTTAGTTAAGGAGTCATATTCAAGCATGATTTAAAAATTCTGAATCCATCCATGCTTTCTGTATGCTAAACATCAGCTGTTAGTAATGCTTTCCACAGCTTTCAGGAGTTCCTGGATGTAGTGAATCTAGGTATCTTGAGAGAAGATAGCCACTTCAGTGTTGTCAAGAGGCAGAGAAGAGCATTAACATCAATCATTTCCATCTACAGACCCTGTCTAGAAATGATGCCTGGGTCAGCCTGTGGCCTAATTTCATCCTAGTAAATAGTTTCAGATCTGAGAAAAAGGTAGAATTAATTGTTGTTTAGAAACATTGCATTAAAATACTAAAAGTTTCAGAGAAAAGTAGTTAATTACTTTTACTTGATTAACTTGTGGCTTTATTAAAAAAGCAAAGATTTTGCTGACAGTTTAAAAGATATAAATTGGTAAAAGGGCTTTCTATTCTTCATAAAATTACAAAATTTGAATCCTTTTTGAAATGAAGGAGGGAAAAAACCAATAAAACAGTAAGGAGCTTCAAAGTTGTGGGCAGCACTCCCATACTGCTGTTTGCATAAGCAAATTGGAATGTGGCTAAAATATATATATTTTTTTTAAAAAGCAAAGAAAAATCCACTAGGTTACGAGGGTATTCCTCATTCTGATTAAGCCTCTTGACTGAGCTTACAGATAAGTTCTCCATACTTGTACCTGTTTTTCTGGCTACACTGTCTGTCTTGGCTTTTGCAGTAGGATGTTCTTTGGAGCTGGATCTTTTACTGTGTTATTATTGAGTTGAGAAAGAAGCCTCTAATTTTGGCTGAGATAGATGGTAGATTCTGTAGCAAAAATAATTAATGTGGCTATTAAGAAGATGCTTTTTAAAGTAAGGGGCTAACTGTTTATTCCTGTCTGCACTGTCCAGAAAGACATTGTGAACAACTGCTGTTGGAAGCTGCATTTAAACAAGAGTTTGCATCTGGTTTGCAGTGTTTTGGGCCTCGGGTGGAAAAGTGGGTTGCACAGGCAGATTCAGGAGACTGTTTTCAGGGATTCCTTTTTTTTAGATAGTAATTCGTCTGGTTCTTGCCTATATGTGCTCTGAACAGGTATGAGGACCTTCTGATACATGCCTACAAAAGCTCCCTTATCATTCTTATGGCTGGGGATAGATTTCTCTGAAACAATTTGTGTTGACATCATGACTTCCAACAGCTTACTTTTTTTTTCTTTTTTTTTTTTTTTTTTTTAAAAACCTTTTTCTTCAGGTGCAGAAACCTTACATTTCCTGACAGGCTTCCTGAGGTCAGCATTGTATTCATATTTGTTAATGAAGCTCTCTCGGTGATTCTGCGCTCCATTCATTCAGCCATTGACCGGACTCCTGCTCACCTGCTCAGAGAGATTATTTTAGTTGATGATAACAGTAATAATGGTAAGAGGTTTTGGTTCTTTTCCCGCCCCCCAGAGGTTGGATCATACATAAGAATCCTTGAATTCTGGCTCCTGCTCATCCCATTGGCATTTCAAATGCTGTCAGTGTATTTTCTCCCTTCTTCATCCCACAGTCTCACTGGGCTGTCTTCAAATATGCACAAGTGGGGCATGTTAAAAAGAGTATGTACAAAGATAGCATATTGTTTCTATATGTTTAAGGTGTCTGATAAGCAGAATTTTGAGTGTAACAATAGATTGGAGACCTAAGAAGTTTTAGTACTTCAGAGTGCTTTCAAGATTATATGCTTTCTGTGCTCTTCCTGTTTCACTTGTATGATTGCATGTGTGTACTCACTTTCTCTTTTGTACAAAACATCTTTCTGTGTTTTTTAGACATCTCCTTTAGATTTCCAGTTCTCCTCTCCTCTCCTCATAGACAGCATTCACCTTGCTGCTTTTCTACTGTAGGTACTCAGATTTTGCTCTTCATGATCTGAAGGACTGGACTGCCCCTATCTAATTGTTCAGTACTTGCCTAGGTGTTTGTTGACGAGGCCATGCTGGGCCTTATTTACAAGTCTTATTTTCTGGCAACTTTAGCGATGAAATTTTAATAAGCACAGGATGCTGAACTTAAAGAAAAATTTTGCTCTGCTGGGGGGTTAATTCTGAGCTCCTAAAATACAAGGAGAATCTGAATTTATCCTGTTGAAGGAAAATGCTCAACAAAGGGCTTCTCTTATCCTTGCCATCATTACAGCTGTTATGTGATCCCTGTAGCTAGATCCTGTGACTCACTGCTGATCATAAATGTATCTCAGATTTGTACAGAAAAGAAACTTATTGGGAAACAAGTAAATAAGTTCCCCACCCCAGGCTACGCACTTCAACGTCTCCTCTTCTGCTGACTGTCAATGAAGGAAAAAGTAAAATCCTGACTCTTTAAAGTACACACAAAACCCAACAACTTGATGTAGGCTTATGTCAAATCTAATTCCAGTCCCACTGAATAATACTATGTTTAGAGTTACCTAAGGCTGACCAAGCTTTTCTTGAAACACCTACTCATGGAATAGTGTGGGTAAATTGGCATGCAGGATTTATGAGTTGCTGTTCTTTGTTTATGGCACAATTTATGATGTAGCAATGCAGTGAAGTAAAGGAGAAATCACATGAAACAGTAAACTATGAGCAAAGAAAAAAAAAGATCAACACGCATGCACACGCATACACATGATTCAGAAACATCTTGTGAACTGAGGTAGACTTCTGATTTGCTTCAGCGTGTAGTTCAGTCATTTGACATGTTTTACTGATGCACTCTTGGTGGCCTTAATTTTTGCCTACTCCCTCATGCAATACATAGCAGTTTGATAGAAAAAAAAATTGAAATACAACTTTGACTGGTGGACTTGGGCTCTGGAATGTGTTTGTAGAAATTCATTCCTGCATCTTTCAAACAGGTACAGTTAACGTGATGCCGGAAGCTCAATGAATCTGAATGGCTAGTGGTGCTGCAGGGCCTGAGGCCTCGACAGGGAGGAACTGGCCACAAGACAGCCATAGAAGAAGAAAAGTAATCTGGCTGAAAAAAGTGTTTTCTAGAGTTTGAGTCTGATTTTCTATAATTTACAGGCAGTTATTCCAGTGGGCACATTGCAGAGCAATGTCAGAAACATGGGTGTTGCTGAGAGTCTGTCATAACTGTGACGAGCTCACTAGCAAATACACTTTGCACTGTGCTCTATGGGCTTGTCAAAATTATTCTTTTTCATTATTTCTTACTTGAAATAGATAAGAAATCACAGGAACCACTTAATCTTGCAGGAAGACCTGTTCAGCCACATTTTTTGTTAGTATCAGTACTGGTACTGTACAGTATCATATTTTTATGGTTGGCTGTGCCTTTTATTCAGGCTTGCCTTTCTTACCCTCCAGTGCCTTATATCCTTAGGTTCCTGGCCCCAAACAGGAGGACAGAAATTGAGAGGAAGGTAGCCTTTGGTTTGGCCATCTTGGCTTGGTGTTGCACGTCATTCTATACAAAATCACACTGTGCGGTGTGATACTTAGTCTCCTACAAAAATTCAACACTCTCCAGGATTTTCTGCTACTCCTCTAACCCTTTCTCTGGCATCTCTTCCCTGCAGTAGTAAATTAGATTCCTACAGTCCTCTTTATCCCATAATGTATGCTGAAGACCTGGTAATAGGCATCCATTTGGAGAGGATGGATGTTTGGTAGGAAAGGGAGCGATTGTAAAGATGATTTACGGGCTTTTCTATTATTAGTTTAAAACCTGAAATATTTATTTTACAATTTACTTTTGCTTTTACAATGTTCTATTTTCAATTTTTTTCTCCCTTCTAGCATTGCTGAAACGAATCCTTTATATTTAATGTCATTCTATGGTTTTGTTAGTAGCTCTTTAGCTTGCAAGTGTTGCTGCTTGTAAGATAAGTGGGTTTCTCTGGGTTTCCCCGTAATGTTACCTGAGGGGGCGGAAGCTTGCTTTGTGCTTGCATCTGGCTCCAGACTCTGCTTCTTGCAGGGACCTGTCAGAATCCTACTTATAAGCGGTATGTTTACTCTCAGGCTTTCGCCAGGGATGGCAACTTTTATAACTTGATGTGAGATTATTTTCTGTGATGCCACAGCCATGGATTTCAGAGGCAAGAAACATCGCACTATGGGAAGAGACTAGAAAGAAAAAGTGAGAACAAAGATCAGGCAGAGTGCAAATGAACACATTTTTTATTTTGAGTCTCTTGCGCTATTTGGTTGGATTCAAATAGCATAGTGGTTTAAAATAAAAGCAGATACGATGATTGGCACTAGAGTAGGGCACCAGAATTTCCTGCTTGTGAGGGAAGCGATATACTGGTAAACTGGTATAAATTCTTGCTGTGGGCCAAATTCTGAATCTAGTAATGAACACCTGGATTCATCCCTAATTTCAGTAGATCTGTGTTTCAGAAAAGAGCAGTGGAAGAACAAGTTGCTTTTTAAAATTCCAGAAGGCTGATTTCAGAAACCATATATTCAAGTGTACGGCCAAAGTCTGTACATGTGTCTTGAACAATATAAGCTATAGTATTTTATTTCATGCACTTCAGGGTATGTCAAGCAAATTATCTATGACTTTCTGTAAACCTCAGTGCAGTTTTCCAAGTTCCCAATTATGTTTCAGGAGACCTCAATTAATCTCTTTGTGAAGTTTCCCTTTTTTTAAATAAAAGTTTCAAGTTAGGAAACTGAAAATGCCAGTGTGCGCCATTTAAAAGCAGAAAATAGATTTAACTGGTCCCAAAATTTTGATCCTTTATTTTAATAAAGCCATTTACATGGCTTAATGTGTGTATTTCACCATACCATCTTTTCCGGTGGAATTCTGATAAGCATAACACCGAAATGTTTCATATGTGCTGTTAGGTACATTAATATTAAAATTTAATTTAATTAAAGGTTAAAAAAAGTGCATTTCAGTGACTGCCTGTGTACTGTATAACGAGAACAAAAGATTTATTAAAAAAACCAAATATCAGTATTATTCATTTGGATCTCATTCGGGTCTCAGTCACATTGGTGTGAAATAGAGCAACTGCACGGATTTCAGCTGTTTTACTGTAGTTTTAAGTGCTGTCTGTCAGATCAGAACCTTTCCCATTCTCCTCAGGAGCACTGTTTGCTTTTTGGAGATAATCTACTCATTATTTTATAACTTGGCAATAAAACAATTTATTCATTTTTGCCTTCAGAAGTAGCAGAGTTTTCCAGCTGACTCAATGCATTTGAGGAGAGGGATTTGCAGAGAAGAGGCTTTAAAAAAACTTTAAGTGACCATGCCCATGACTGCTGGTAGTTAATTAGACCTCAGAAATATATTTAGAAAAAGCATTGCCTGAGCTGGAGACTACTGGAATAGTGTTTTATTCACTCTCTGGCTTGTTGCATCCTGCCCTCTGGGGACAGGGTGGTGACCTCTGTGCCACTGGAGTCCTGCCTTGGCTTTTGAGACTTTTTGCTGGCACTGAGCCCTGCTGCATTATGAAGCACCTCTTGAAGATATTTTAAGATGATTTGAAATCTCTCTAAGAAAGCTCATTGTGAGCCATGATGTGTTCAGCTTCATGGGGGGGCAGTATGCATTAATGTGTCCAGAGTGTGCCTTACAAAATTTTATATTATAGCAACAATTATCATGTTCTATGACATTTTTTCATATTAAATTTAATAATAAATGTTGCAATAGAAGCTCAGATTTCATAAGGTTTCTTCCTTTTTCTTTGAATCATTACTTATGAATGAAATATTCTAACATATTCAGTTTAACAATTCGCATTTTGTCCTGAGATTTCCATGAATACAGCTACTGAATTGCAGTAATAATGCTGGATATCACAGAATGCTAATTTTATGACTTGCAGTGTTGAAGAGAATTAGCACAGAGTGGTAGAAAGTGGGTCAGATGCAACTGTTACCACCTTTGAGAGATTTGCAACATTATCCTCAAAACACTGAATAAAAAGAAGCTTTTCAAAAAGCATCCAGAGCTTTTCATTAGAAAGGTGTATTTCTTCTTTGGTTATTTTTAAGAGATATTTGGGAATAGAAGATTGTGTGCCTTTTTTTTTTTTTTCCTTTACAAAAGCAGTGATGAATAAACCTCAAAAGTACTGTTCAAATGCATGCTAGATTTCATATTACAGCATAATTTGAAGATTTTGAGGAAAACTTTAGGATTTGCTGTCCTTCTGTTTGGCTTCTTGTTATTTTCTTACCTGAATGCCAGCAAAATTCAAAGACAAATAAAAACATTTAAAAACAAGGAAAAAGCCAAACTTTACTCAAACCTGCATTCACTTTTGGGTCATAGTTCATGCGTTGTGAAGGCTTTGCTTTATCTGCCTAGATTCATTCCCCCCATTAGTTAAAGGTCTTGATGCTGAAATCCTTCTTATTGCACAGTCTTTACACAAGCAAGCTTTCAGTAGTGTTGGCAGGGATTGACATGAAAGAGGGCTGCGTAATGCTCTTTAGGAATCAGATGCTAGAAAGCATATATTTATATATAGACCGGGAAATCTGTCTCCATTGTAGATTTGAGAACAATGTTTGCTGTCGTTACAAACTATGCATTTTACTTGCATAGTAACATTTAGCACTGAAACTTGAGTAAATGAAGACAATTCTTTGAGCATATGTTTACTGCTACATGTTCTGTGCTGATGCTAGGACTGCAATGAGGTGTGTCTTAGCTTGTGTGCCAGCTACTGTGGATGCATCTGAAAATATGTAAGAAGAAAATAACCAGGAGCAAAACATAGTCCGCTGGCCATCTGTTTCAGCATTCAGCAGAAGTTAGCAGAATGAGGAATGTTGTTCTTATTCTGAGGTGTGAGAAAGTGGAGTATGTGAACACTTTGGTTCATGTCCCAACAATGCCTGGCCATGCAGCTGAAAACTTTTGTGGAAGAAATTAAGAACCACTAATGTAAATGGACTGTGAGATTTTAATAAGGACAGTAGGTCCTGAAGATGATGTCCTGGAGTGGCTGCAGACTGTTCTCTCTTCTTACTTGTCCGTCATTATGACATTGTATTTGATTCCCGCTTTAAAGGGAAGAGGTTGTGGAGTAGGATATCAAAAGGAAGTGAGCAACAGAGCAGAAAAGAGAGGGACACTGCTGATGAAGGCCATCTGTCCCAACTATTCTTGCCCCTCTTTTGCTTTGATTTGTCACTCTTCACACCTTTTTTTCCTCCTGTGTTTGCTCCTTCTTTTTTCATCCAGGGGTGGTCTATATCCTTGGTCTTTATTCTCTCAATCCACTTTCATTTTCCTCATTCCACCCTGGCAGTCTGCTCCTTTTGGATGTTTGCTTCCTCACACCCGTTCCATACACCTCATCCTTCTTTATATGAGCTTAAATCCTTCAGTTGGGATCTCTATTTTCCATGTTCTCAAATTCCAGTGTACCCACGCCTGTTATCTTCTCCCTGTCTCCTCCACCCCAGTATTTGCTGCTCTTTCTCACAAACTGCGCTTCTCCATTTTTCCCGTCTCATCATTCAGTTCCCCTCTTGCCTTTAGCCACAGGAATTAAACTCCTGCCTGACTCGTCCCTCCCTCCCTCCCTCCTTCCTTGTGGCATATTTTTATCATTCTCCCAATTGCCTCCTTTTTCTCTCTGACGCTTCCTTTTCAGACACGTTTTTCTATTTTCTTTTGCCTTCATTTAAAAATAGTTATGTTGTATTCTTTTATATCAGTATTTCTAACTCTCCCATACCTGAACTCCATACTGCGTCAGACTCAAATGTTGACTGGCATTCAGTCATACCTGGGGACGGGGATAGCATCCCTTGCTGGAGGCAAGACTCTGATTTTTGTAGCCTTGTAATTATAGTTGTATGAAAGCTGTTTGATAACCAACATGCAGTTTGCTTTGTTTTATAATGGGAACTATCACATTCTCCATCCTTTATAACTGATGTGGAAGGTCCTTAGCCTTCGTTTTCTGGAAGGTTAGGAAAGCTCCAGCACTGTGAGAGTGAGGTGGGGCTGCAGGACCACTGCAGCAAGTGTGGCTCTTCCAGCGCATCCCAGAGAACTCACACGTCTGTTGGACCATTTGCCTCTGTGGAAGTGTGTGCTCAGCAGGTGTTTGCAGTGACAAAGTGGCCTTTCAAAAGAACAGTTATTTTAATCATCTGCAATATAGTATAGTTCAGTCTGTATGGTTGGAAAAGCAAAATTTCAATATGTGTGCAAGCTGATAGCATAACCTCTGTCCACATCAGGGGTCAGCAGTGGGCAGCAGAGCTTTTATTGCGGTCTCCTAACATCAGAGTTTTTGATTTAAACGTTCATCTAATACTGTGAACTGAACCTTCCCTAGCCAGCAGTTGTTGAAAGTTAATATATGGTTGTCTTATCTTTTATTCCGTCCATGAGGTAATTTAACTCATTCAGTCCTAATACGCTTGCAGTGTTGCAGTCTAATAGATACCTTTTTCTATGTCAGATTCAACACAGCAAGTCCAAGAGGACAGAGCAGCCGCTTCTAAAACCAGCATTTTCCGTACTTGCAGTTTAATGTAGGCAGCAGAATAGAGAAAAAGTTATTTTATGCAACTCCAAACCTTATCACCAGATAATTCTTTTTTTTTTTCCGAACAAGACAAGCCCATTGCCATTAAACTAAGCTTTAAGATTGGAATAACAATGTATCTGATTTCAGCGTGGGAGGAACTAATTTAAGTGTCATCTCAGTGGTATCTACATGCCATATTTAATCCTAATGGAAGGTAGTAAAGTGGAGTATCTGAACTACAATATAAGAAATGCTGAAAAACTGGAGCTAGGAAACAAGATCCAGGGATGATTTCAGCTGCAGTTTTACAGCTTTCTTATATATTCTCTTTTTTTCGTATAGCAAATGAAGCTGAAAGCTATATTGGCATTTTTTCATCATGGTTTTGTTTTAGCTTGAATGCCAGTGTACCAATTCATGCTATATATCTGTTTCACATATGCTGTGTACCCTGTATATGTCCAGTAGCGCAATGCACAGTGAGTATTTTCTTGTTCTTCATCCTCGCATCTGTTCTGCCATCCTCTAATGCCACAATCCTTAGTGTGAGCACAGTCATACGTGCTCTCAGGTTACTGATCATATCAAAGCCCAATACAGACAATACAGCTGAAGTTTCTAGGTGATGATAAACAGCTGCACACTGGCACTTTGGAATCTTTTGGAAGAATGATTTGGGCCAACTTATAGGAAATAGCATCACCTGTGTCAGGTGTGATTCAGAAACCATATGTGGCTCACAGTGTTAAAGACTGCGGTCAAATTCAGTGAGAACAGGCTAGTTTTAAGCTCTTCTGGTAGCAATGAGGAATTCACCCCATGTGCGTTGGAAGTGCTATGGGCTGGTGGCATCCTGACTGTGAGAATGCCAGTGTATAAATGCTGCCTTGGTCCACCTCTCAGTACCATCGCTGTGATTTTAGCCTTAAAATTAATTACTAGAGAGCTCTGAGAAATTGCTTGATTGAAAAAACTTTTTTTTTTTCCATTTATTTTTCCTTCTCTCACATTTGTGGGATTATTTTGCCTTCAAGAATGCTTGAACGGTTTCTGTTGAAAACGTTCTCAAACACGTCTCACTAAATTTAAGTAGCAGCCATATGTATAGGTCTGGTGCAGTGACAAACAGTCATGTAGAACTTGTAAGAGAAGTGCCGATATCTGTTGATGTCAGTAAGGTAACTCTGGTTTGATCAGATTATTTCCTTTTGACATCTTTTCCTGTAAAGTATCCAGAGATCTCCTGGCATCCAGTAGAACTTGTATTTGAGATGTTCTAGTAATGTAAGCTGTTAAGAGCCTGAATGACTTTTTAAAGGATTTCTTTCTCTTTCCTTATCAAGAGAATGGTACTTATAATTGCAAGAGTTTGACAGGGGGTGGGGAAAATACCCTGTAGTGTTAGGCAAAGGAGTTAAAAGATGGTGTCCTATGTAAAGTAAGAAATACAAATTGCCTTTTAAATGAACTTTATTAAAATTTACCTTTTCTTCCTAACCCAAGCATACTTTTCTTAAAAAGAAAAATAAATAAAAAGATAACTTTCATAAAATTAATGGCAATTTCTTAACTTAAACTGGTAGTAAAACTTCCTGCCAGAGCTGATAATTTCAAACACTTCCATTTCTTTGTGATAGAACCTGAAAATTCTTAATATGCTGAAGGGTCCAAGACATAAGAAATTTGCCTAAGGAAGTATTTAAGGGTGTTCGAGTGTATCACCAAATGATAAAAAAGCAAAAATATATGAATAAATTACAGACTATTCTATGTTCACCCAATAGGCATACACAAAGGCACATGTATAGGCATTGCTAGATGTTTTAAAGACATGGTGGAACCTACTGTAAGTCTAAAGTTCAAGTACAGAACCTTTTATCAAAGGATATTTGAATCCTTGTTGTGAATAAAAAAAATCAATTCATGTTGACTTTTCTTTTGGCATACTTTTTCTGTAGATATGCTTGGCATTTAATTTTTGAAAGTGTTCTCCAAGTATATTGGATGACCAAATTTTAAATTACTTGACTTCACTTGTTCACTGTTAGTTATTTGTGGGGCCGTTACTTAAATGGTGTTCTTCCCTTTTGCACTGGAAAAGTAACATATTTTAAGTAGTATGCTTCAAATAGCAGCCTGGGAAGCTTTGGAGAAGCTCTACTTAAAACCTTATGGAAAGTGTGATTAAACTAGACATAAAAGCTAAAATTTTCATTTACGATGGTGGAATTAACATGGGAAAAATGACGACTTAGAGGTTAGGCTGTGAGAGAGTGAAAATTTCTGCTTGTTTTTCCTCGCCCAGTTTATTTGGAAAAGATGTTTTGTTTTTCTTGGGCCTCCATAACCAGAGTCCTTGTTAACACCACTTACTGGAAGTCTGTTTAGAGAGTCTGAGGAGAGAGAAATATAGATGCGAGTCCATGTAGAAGGAGATACAGGTTATATACTAAAAACTCACCCTTCATGTTCTTTATGATCTTCACAAATGTCTAGAAGTCTGTTAGTTTTTTGAGTAAGTTCTGCAACCTACTTCCTACAGGACAGGGCAAATCTTGCTCTTCTGGCAGTCTGATAGGTGAAGACTTCTGACTGGGGGACCTGCATGGAGCTGTATTCCCCGTTAGCCTCCTGCCACATCTCTATGGCATTTTGCAATGGAATTTGCGAATAAACCAATGATTTTTATTTTTTTTTAAATATTAGTTTCCCTTCAAGTGTAATCTGAGAGGAATGGTAGATGCTCCAAAGCTTTCTCACAGATGTTTTTGATGCCAACTCAAAGGACAATTTGCCTTTCATTAAATTTAACAGGGTTTGTCTGCACTGCAGTGTAAACTCTCCAATAAATGATTTAGAATCATGATGAATGCTAAATAATATGGCAGCATGAATCATTGTTGTTTTCATTTGGCAGCAGAGAAAATCTTGATGGAATTGCTAAGTGCTCTCAGTTCTCTCAAGATAGCTTACTGTCGGCTGCTGCATTGTTCCTTTGCTCCTAACTGACACACTCCTTTGGCCCCATGCCTGTCTAATCATTGTTTAATGTTTCAAAAGCTGCCATCTTCTATTTCAGGCAATCTTTTCAAGCAGTACAAATACCAGCAGATTTGCATACAGTAGAAATAATTGGAAAAATAAAGTAAAAAAAAAAAAGTTAAAAAACCAAGAAAATGAGATGCAAACAGCATTAATGTTTTATGAAGCTGAAAAAAATATCATATACCTCATCGAATTATGGTGAAGTTTTAGGAAGCTTAAAGATATTTCTGTAGCTAAAAACATGGTCTATCAGTTTTACATGCTATGGAATGATTATTCCTCCTGACCTATTGCCCCTAATCTCAATCCTTGCTCATGTGCACAAAGTGGAAAGAGAACAACAAGGTCTTCTAAAATGGAAAACAAGTTGACAACTCATTTGCCAGCAAATAAACAAGTTGACAACTCCTGTGCCACCAAATAAACAATGATTTCTATTTTTTATTACCATGAACAAGTGCAATGTCAGTACCTGAAAAATGTACTTACATCCCCATGTCAAATAAGTGACTATGTCTCCCTGCCTTGTAGTATTATTATTACTGTATGAGCAACAAGTTTAAAACATTTCCTTGTAGCCTGCTTCTTATATGAAATGTCTAGGATTACTTTTTAGTGATATTTGTGCCCTTGAAACTTCTTTGTGTCTTTGACAATCAGTTTTGAACATACAAGTGAAATTGTCTGGTTCTGTGTTCTCTCATCAGATATCTCTCAGTTTCCAAAGGAATGTTTCTTCTCTTTACCCATTTCCCACACAAACAAGTAGATAAAGCTTAAGGAATACTGTGGCAAAAGTTGTGTGACTGTTTCTGTGGTTTATATCACACGCAGTATCTTATGTACTGAGACTAGCCCTGATGTAAGACAAAACATATTCCACAATGCAGCACTATTTGTGCTGCACAGCATCGTATAGAAGGGCAAGAACTGGATGAGGATGTGCTATGACAACCTCTGGAATGCCTTGTGTGCAAGACAGATTCTTGCTGAGACCATCAAATTGTCATCTCTGGGAACACTGTCTCCAAGATGTGGGAAGCTGGAGAACTGCTAGATACTGAAGGTTCACATTCAGTGAGGAACAAATCTTATGGCGGCTCAACTTAGACCATAGTCCAGTGTTAGAAAAGACATTTGAGGAAAGCTTTTTCACCAGAAATTGAGCAGAGAAGTTAGGAATTCATAGTTGTTGTTTACCAGCATCTCTAGCAAACTGGAGAGATTGAGAGAGACAAGGAAGAAGGCAGTAGGCAGAAGCAATGCCACATGCTTTCATATCAGAGGGGAATGATTTAGCTGTAGTATAGCCAAGAAAAAAGGTAGGCTGTGTAAAAGAAAGGGAGATTTTATGACTAAGAAACAAAGCGGTGTCCAGAATTCCCTTCTCCTGGGGAGCCCAAAGACTATGTAAGGGCAAGAAAAACACTGTCAAGGTTATTTTGCCTTTTTTTGGTCTAGATCTGCACAGTGCTAGAGCTATCTGAAGTAAGCAGTGTCTGACTTCTGAAATTTTCATTTAGTCTGTCTCTTTTCTTCAGCAATTACATCTTCCAGAAGAGAAGAACAGCAGAAAGTAATGACGTTACAGAAAACCTCAATGGCTTGGTAAAAAGAGCATCATCACATGTGGACATAGATGGTGTTCCAGGAGAAATGATCACATTGATCATAAGAAGAGGAACATGTCAGATGAAATAAGAGAATTTGTACTTTAGTTTTATCCTACAAGCCTGGAAAGATCAGTTGTTATACAGTGATATAGCAGTACTTTACAGGTTGCCTGAGATTCAGTTGACCCTGAAACATAGCAGCATTTTATGCAACTCTGACTAAACTTTCACTGGTCCGCTCTTCTCCTAACTTCGCATATGAAATCTGAATAAGTGGCTTTATTACTGTATGCCCCAGTAGGAGCTCTGGAAAGAGTTTGATGGCAGGAAATATTGGTAGTTCATATCCTTGAAAATACATTGAGCATGTGAAGTACTGTGTGTTTCTCTCTTAGATGGTCCTACAACAGCCTGGAATACTCTACAAAACTTCAGGTGTCATGCAGGCATGAGCACTTCAGCAGAAGACAGATCAGTAAATCCAGTTTAAGGCAGTCAAAGTTACCATTTTACTGCACACTGTAGAACTGGATTTTCTGTTGGTTTTGCAGATGTACATTCATAGTCCCTGAGGTGAGAATGGTACAATAATTGTAGTGTTCAAGCTTCCATCACAAACAGCTCTTTTAAGTTGTGGTGCACTGCCTTTCTCAAAATGATGCTGAGATTAAACTAGGCATGATATCAAATCTAAAGAACAAGATTAGATACATGAAAGCTCTTAGATGAAAATTATTCTTAAAAATGGAAGGAGGCAAAAGAGGATATTCCCTTACTTAAAAAGTTTTGGGGTTTGTTTTACCTTTTTTTTTCCTATATGAAGAGCTTTTTTACCCTTTGCTTATGTCAACACTATACCTTTACTAAGTGTCTAAAGCCTTTGTGTTTTGTTTTTAGTTTAAGGGCTGATCTTGAAAGATGTTGACTGCCTCCTAGGACTTATTTTTTCATTAATAGGTTGCGTTCTACAGTGTGATGTAGGTTCTTTCTTGTAACATAGAAAAATATTATCCATAAAGCCATATAACTAGCCCAGAGGAGCGTTACCACAAAATGAAGGAAATCCAGTCCTTCAGTGATGTTAGGTCAGTATAGAAGCTCACATATCCCACCTCCTCAAATTAGAAATGGTTCGTCATTAAAAGCAAGAGTTGTCTTCCCAAATGGTTGTAACTGGAACCTCTGTGATCCTGTCAGTTCTTACCAGAAGTTTCGGCTCCTTGGAGCTCCTGTCTGAGGGACTGGCCTATGGAGACTACCAGGAAGATGAATGCAAAACTAAGCCTCAGTCAGTTTCAGAGATATGTAATTCTGACTGCATGCTCAGCATAGGTTAGCCATGTCCAATATTTGTTCTTTTTAGCACTCTTTTAATAAGGCACAAAAATTAGGAAGTCAGGGGTCTTTTAAAATAGCTAAAAAGAAAAACCTCAGGGGAGGTGAGTTAATAAAATGGTCTGTTAAACTAACCTCCATTTTATGGCCCTAAACTAGGAACACTGAGAGAGATGACTTACAGTAAAATGGAAAAAAGGGTCTAATCAGCTTTCCTTATAATGGAAAGCACCCTAGAAAAATATACCTGTTGCATCAGAATATATCAAACTGAGTTTAATCAACTGTGGATTACTGCACAATAGCTCAATCAGCTTTAGGTCAGGAAGAAAGTAAGTAGGGGAATTATTTAGTAGAACTGTAAAAGAAGATGTATGTTCAATAGTTCGTTTGACTTCCTGGGATTGGATTATCAAAGTTATTGAAGTAACATGAAAAACAGCAGTGTGTGATTTATCTCTCTCACACAGGATCTTATGTAGTGAGACTTAGCCCTGATGCATGACAAAACATATTCCACAAATTGCATTAATTTTTATGGTGCTGCACAGTGTTGTATACATCCCTTGGTTTAGAGTTCATATAGGGTATTTTCTTGA
Organism: Gymnogyps californianus; assembly: GCF_018139145.2. Lineage (NCBI taxonomy): Eukaryota > Metazoa > Chordata > Aves > Accipitriformes > Cathartidae > Gymnogyps > Gymnogyps californianus. Next base: position 11,666,659 of record NC_059475.1, read on the forward strand.
AAAATGCAAAGCTCTCCGGGTGCACTATTGTCTGCTACACTGCTACTCTGGCTGACTTTTTATTAGAGCAGTAATGGGGGCGATTCATTTAATCCAGAACAATGATCACTTAACTTATACCAGATACAGCCTGCGTTAGCAAATCTGTATGCTGGAGATGGATTTTATTGCAACTAAGTTTCAGTCCACACTCAGAAACTTTTAATCGCAGCGGGTTACTTTGGTTATCAGAGCCAAATTTTCTGCTGGCTTAACTTCCCCTGCCTACCCATCTCCAGTTGAACTAAGTGGATTTCTGATTCTGGCAATTTTTTAAGTTCATATCAGTGTGAAAACTGCATTTCTGTCTGTGCCATAGGTACCGATTATAGTACAAATTCCTGTGATATATATCACTGGCTGTGATAGGGGAAAAGTGTTTTCTCTGCTTTTGTATTATATTTTTAAAGTTTGATACCACTTTCAGTATCATGTAGTTACCTGTGTAGTCAGTTATCTGTTCAGTAGTTTCCTGACTAGAAAAGGTCCATAAAAACATCAGTAAGTATAAAATAAATATGTTCCTATTTTTTAAGGGATTCTTTTAGAAATGGAAGGGCATTCTTTGTGAGTTTTGGATAATTTGCTTAAAGATATTGTTGAAATTGAGGGGTAAACTCTGCCTTCATTATCCTATTAACAGCAGAACCCTTGTTAACATAAGCTTCAGCCCAAGGGCTCGGTAGCATGCCAAAAGGGGCTTGACTAGTGACAGCTGAGAAATACACAAATTACATAGAATAAATAGCCAGTTTTGAAGGGAGTATCGAACAGATTCTTGACCTGGCACTTCATTTCTAAAAATTCCACTATGGGTGCTGTACATTAATCCTGAGAGTACCTGCATAGCTGCCTAATAGTTCTGTGTTTCTTTGGTAGTATGAGGCACCAGCTATGCTCTGTCTGGTATTCTTTTGGAAAAATTTAGTCTGATTTCTCTGTACATATTCTGCAACACATACCTTGATACAATTCTGATTCCAACTGTTCATCTCCCCCAGGAGACAAAAAATTATGTTGTTTCTGTGGGTGAACTGCCTAGTGAGAGAAGTAAGTGCACAGGAGTATGCAGGACATGCCTCCAGAGCAGGAGGACCCGGAGTGCTAGGGGATGGATCTATACTGCTCACGCTGCTTGGAATAGGTGAGCCTTCCCAGGGCGGGGAGGAATGATGACAGATAGCTGTTGTGGCCATGCAGGATATTCCTTCCTTTCTCCCTAGGAAATAAATGCCTCTCCAAAGCGTGCCAAATCACAGTTCCGCTGAAGAAGGCTTGAGCAATTATACTGCTTGCTCAGGTCTGTCCCTGGAGTCAGATTCCAGGCTCCTCAATGTGTTTGTTTGGTATTTCTGTCAGTAAACTCATTTGCTGTTCCTGGCACAGATGCAAAAATGGGAACAAGTCTGCTCAAGACAATCTCACTTTTGAAAGGTATCTAACCCTTTTAACTGTCCTGTTTTGTTCATTAGGGACTGAACATTGTGTCACCCTAATCGTAAAGCCTAACTAATTCTTCACAGCCAATTGTGTATATTTATAATAGATTGTAAGCCTGATTTAATTGCATGATTTATATTATTTTGTGAGATATCACATGGAAACAGTGAGGTACTTCTTGGTTAAGGTGCTATTTAGCAGTTAAACTCATAATGGATCCCATCCTCCTTAATGCCATTACATTCAATGAAAATATTTACATCATATGGTACTGTAAGTCATGAATAGGAGCATCAATGTCTTAGCTTCCATAAACACAGTGCTAGTTTACCACAGATTTGGTATACACATGAAAAAAAAAATTAAAAAATCCAAGGGACTGTAAGTACTGTGACAACTGCCTGGAATATTTATTGGACAAGCTACAGATTCTTGTCAACTTATTCCTTTTAACATAATTGAGAATAATTGAAATAACCAAATTATTTTTTATCTGAAAGGGAAATCAATGCAAATCACAAAACAGCTGTAGACTTTTTATCTGAGATGGTAGATCAATTTCATTCTTAGTCAGCTGATTTTAGTAGATTTTGATTTTTTTATGGACTGTAAAATACCTTTTGCTGAATCAGTTATGTCTGTGGTGTGATTTGATGTATTTTATTTTTTCCTGGTTTAACTTTTAAGTCTTAAATGATTTTTTTTTTTCTCCTTTTATTGAAATTAATAGCTTTATATCTTAACACCTTCCCTGTCTTTCTCCTGCAGTTTAGTATTTGAAGTTTTTTTTCTCAAACTAGTTCTTTGCTTTTTTTTGGTTGTGTTCAAGTGATTTGGCAGTGAGCAAATTTGAACAGTTTTTCCGTGTTCTGTATAAAAGCTGTTTTTTAAATGTTACTGATGACTGTGTAGTGTTTAGAGCCAGCTATCCGTCTTGCCAAATTGTTAAAGCTATCATCCCTCCCCAGGCTGCCGGTGTGACTAGTCAGTATTGCTCATGGGAGGATACTGCATTTTCCAGTGAACTTCTGTTAAAAAAAGGTCTTCCAGCTTGGCGATGGGAGATATTGCTATCTGTTATTCCATTTCCCTCATCGAAGGATGATCCTGAAATACCAACTCTAAAAGTAAAATTGGTGCAATGAATTGTCCCTCTGAAATATGTTAATATTTATGAATGTTCAAAAGGGCTTGTGTCGTGGTTTAACCCCAGTCAGCAACTAAGCACCACGCAGCCGCTTCCCCCTTCCCCCTGCCAGTGGGGTGACGAGGAGGAAAGAGGGAAAAAAAAAAAGTAAAACTCATGGGTTGAGATAAGAACAGTTTAATAACTAAAGTAAAATATAATACTAACAATAGTAATAATGAAATATAATAATAATAATAGTAATGAAAAGGAATATAACAAAAAAGGAAGGGGGGGAAGGAAAAAAACCAGTGATACACAATGCAATTGCTCACCACCCACTGACCGATGCCCAGTTAGTTCCCGAGCCGCAATCTGCCCCTCCCGGCCAACTCCCCCCAGTTTATATACTGGGCATGACGTTCCATGGTATGGAATACCCCTTTGGCTAGTTCAGGTCAGCTGCCCTGGCTCTGCTCCCTCCCAGCTTCTTGCACACCTGCTTGCTGGCAGAGCATGGGAAACTGAAAAGTCCTTAACTTAGCATAAGCGCTACTTAGCAACAACTAAAACATCAGCGTGTTATCAACATCATTCTCACACTAAATCCAAACCACAGCACTGTACTAGCTACTAAAAAGAAAGTTAATTCTGTCCCAGCCGAAACCAGGACAGCTTGTTACTCAAGAGTTCCTCTCAGTCTTCAGATTTATGAGGAAAAAATATTCTTGTCAGCAGAGAGTTGCGGAAAGAGTTTTAGATCTTTTATTGCAGTTCTTTTGTTTTATGGCTCATGGTTCTTGTAAGTAGTTAGTCTGAAGCAAGTTATTTTTATGGTTTCAAACGCAAATATCTAGATTTAATCACTGTAGGTTTGGGATATTGTGATTTTTAACTGTGCCAGACAACAAACTAATGTGTACTGTTAATGTATTTGTCTTTACTGTATGCTTCATTTCATCCATCTATAAAGAGCATGGGACAATATTTACTGAGTAAACCTAAAAAGAGATGAGACAAGCTTCTGTCAGGATTAATTGAAACATAGTTCGCTCTGTGCTGGGGCAGGGAGAAGGACCAGACGATCTCTCAAAGTCCGTTCAGTGCTGCAGTCTTTGATTGTCTATTTGTCAAACTATTTTTGGTCTTTAAACGGAAGAGCTCTAAGGTGCAGTTTGTAAACACTCAGTGATTAGTCAGCATGTGGATTCTCAGGGCAGGGATTTCATATTCTAAGAAACCTGTTATAGTTTCTGACAGTCATAAAAATATCCCAGGAGCTGTTTTTCCTGTTGAAGGGAAGGTGGAAAAGTTGCAAACAGTAGTAGAAGGTTCTCTCTGTATGTGGTGGATGTATTTTTATTCTACTATAAATAATTTCTGACCTCAAAATTTTGTGAGGCTTAGACAAATATGGAAAAATTAGATCCTCTGAAAGCCCTTAACAGTCCTGTGAATGTTCCTGTGCCAATAGGCAGAACTAGAGATATCTTTAGTATCTCTCATGTTGTAATAGTCAAAGTGGTTGGTAAACATTGACTGTGTCCACACCACCAAATTTTTCTGAGACATGCTTTTAAACAGAGATTGCTGTATATGAAAGAAAAACAATCAGTCAGGCTCTGCAATCCGTTTGAATTGTATATGGAGAATATACGTAAAAAGGTTCACAGCTTGTTCTTTGCATAACAGCCTGTGGTGCATAAGATCACCATATTCCTTTGCATTAATACTTTCTCATTTACCATCTGCAAACAAGTAATTGCAAAGCTCAGTTTCTTTAGCAAACTGTTGCTGTTGGAAGACTTGTGACAGAACTTCGGCTTGATTTGTATTTCTTAACTGATGTATATAGTTTTAAAGTGGAAGGGTTTTATAATTTTACTTAGTCACTGATACGCAGTTTCGTAAACATTAGTGAAACAAACTCACTCCCATTATCTCACTACTGGTGAACCTGTTGATTCAGCTGAATGCTGTAGTGTTTAGTCTCTGTGCAGATCTATGAAAATCAGAAAACGTCTATTCAATCACCTAAACATGGGCTTAGGAGTCAAGCGTCAGATATCTGTTTCTAAAACCTTCACCCTACAGCTTCAGAAACGTGCACTTAGTTTCTTGGCAAGGTTTTACTTTGTCTATGAAACTGAAAATATATTATTACTAAAATCAGGTTTGGTGACATTATGACTGGACGTTGCAAGCTCACAGAAGTGTTCAAGGGCTAAATCATATGCATCCCAATTCCTGTATTGCTCTCAGATCATCTACTCAATGTTGTCATTTGTTCTATGGCTGCTTGTTTATTTTCTCAGAAGATAGGTATGCATCAGAAGAAATTAATGCATTCTCTCCAAGGCAGATGTGAACTCTATCACAGAGTCACAGGATGGCTGAGGTAGGAAGCGACCTCTGAAGATCATCTAGTCCCACCCCTCTGCTCAAAGCTGGGTCGGCTAGAGCAAGTTGCCCAAGACCATGTCCAGTTAGGTTTTCAAAATCTCCAACATCAGTAATATCTTTGTAACACTAGTAAAAAAGATTTAAAGTGACTGGAAGTTTAAGCCAGAAATACAAAGTTAAAACATAAAAAAATTTGACTGCATTTTTGCATGTGGACCTAACCTCTTTTGATCTATGAGCCCAGCTGAGCCTCACTGACTGTATTTGCTTAATTCAGACACTGGATAGTTCTCACCAAAGCTGCTCTTGTCATCTTAATTCATAGAAGTATTTCTGATGGCCAGATGCTAAGGAGTGGTAAAAGTGCCTTCTCTTCAACAATTAAAAGGATAGAGCTTCAGACCAATGTCTCATATGACTAAAATGTTGTTGTTATTAAAAATACAGATTCAAAGAGAATGGTTAGTAGTATTTTAAGAATGGCATATTGACGTGAAAAATTAAAATGATACTGCACTTGTCAAAGAAATGGACCTGAGATAGCTGTGCATGAACTAACTCAGGTGGTTTTATACCATGCCTCAGGGTCTGGGTAAGTAAAGTCAGCCCGAAGGGTGTGCCCAGCCACAGGCACGAATGCTGTCAGTCACTCCTTGGATGGACAGCTGTAGTGTGAGATAGGTAGGGGTGGCGTCTAAGGGAACTGCCACTAATTCAGAGCACTGCAGTATGTTTCTTCAGCCACAGAGCTATATTATACTGTACATAGCAGCCCGTCCCATGCTCTGCATGAGCTTCTTTTAACAATTTGAAGTGGATCTAAGGTCTCAGCCTTTATCTGTAAGATGTGCTGCATGACCTGGGTCCCGAATAGCTAAATATTTGTTCGGCATTCCAGGCGGAAGACCATAGCTGACAGATCCTTTCCTCTGGCATTACAGAGCTCTCTGCCAGAGCTCTAACATGTCTGGCTGGACTACAGTCTTCCAAGGGAAATGCAGTCAAAACCTGTACGGTGGACTTCGCTGTGAACTACTGCTATTACAGATGTTACTGTTCTCTTATACTGGAAGGACCATTTCTTTGTCATTGCCACCTTAAACATTAAACATCTGCAAACTCTCCTCCCAATCCTGTACTGTAGGCTCAGTCTTGCAAGTAAATCAGTCAAGCTGCTCCCAGACCTGGAGGCGGTACATCTGCACAGCGTTCCCTGTGCAGGCATAGCAATTCATTAGTGCTAGCTCAGGTGGCTGTGTGTGCTGTGAACCGCACAGTATAGCTGTGTCCTTGGATGCCATGGTGCCCTGTCTTTATAGGACAGAGTCTTTACTTGCTGAATGGTAAATCCCAATCATGTACACTTGATAATACTATGCTAGTGGATATTTTAGGCTTTCAAACAGAGAGTGATTGGTCATGTAGTAGTGAAATACAAAATGTTTATGAAGAGAAAGAAATGACTGGATTTTAGTGAAGAGAGTAGTGAAGAACCTTTAAGAGGTGTGCCCTGGTACTCCTGCTGATTTTGTTCAGTACAGTGTGAATCAAACCAAAGAGATCAATGAGTTCCAAAACCAAAGTAGCAGAAGGGTGGAGAAAAATAAGGCATTGTTTGATAAGTATTGATGTTACGTGTGGATACAGACAAGAGGAAACAGAGACATAGCTCATCTAACTTCTCATAAATTTTACATACGTTTGATGCCAGCTAATTTCAGAGGGATTTGTGAGTGCTAGTGTATATCAAATATCAGGTCCATTTCTCATAATTAGGGAAGGATAGTCTTGAGGAGAGCAAAAGGACAGGGAAGACTAGTTCATTAGGGAATGGTCACATGGAAGCAGTGGTGGCATGGGTTAGTATTGGAAGGATACACAAAACAGTTTTGTTTTGAGATGAGGAGCGAAAGTTTACATCAGTGGAGTATTTCAGAATCTGCCAGCTATGTTCGAGGTGGCTGATCACAAGGTAGCAACAGCTCATTTCCAAACTGTGACCAGCCTACTTGTGTGGCTTCTGGCATGCACTGACACCTTTCCAAAAGTGGTGGTGCATGACTATCTTCCCCAGCAATATGCTTTCCCAATGCTTATCTTGACATCTCTTTGTTTAAGAGTTGTATGTATCTGGGGATAACTTGTACCAAGGTCCCTAATTAACAGCTTTAGATTTAACTGTAAAGAAAGTCCTTTGATTAGAAGAGAATTGCCACTCCCTCTCTTTGTTAAGATACAACTGATATGTTCTTTGTTTATCTACCTGAAGGGATTAAACAAAGCATGTACAAGACAAATCTTTATTAGGATTTGATACAAAAACCCTTTTCTGAAGCACGATTGCAGCACAGCAATTTTAATTAGTTTTCACAAATGCTTCCAGTTACCACCCACAGTGTTTACTTTTTAGCTACAGAGAAGATTCACTCACACAGCAAATAAGAAAGGAATTCTGACATAAGTTTTCACATGCAGCTTAGCAAAAAGACTGAGAGTTACTTCTTGTGAGTTGGTGGTCATCTTGCGTTTCAGGTTATTTGCTTTTGCTGTGAAGTACGTTTGGGGTTTTTTGTTCTTCTGGATGATCTAACAGAGAAAAAAAACATCTGCCGTGTTTTTCAAAGAGATCTTATGAAACCTACTAGCTCTCTGTGTTTTGTTTTTAATCACCCTGATTTTTCTGTGGTGAAAGACAGGAACATTGACTAGTCTGCAGCTTGTAGTATTTGAACTGTGACCACTTCTTGTTTACCTCTTCAAGCATTTTATCTTCCTACATTTATGGCATTTACTGGAGTTTCTTTTTTTTCTGGTTTGAGTTCCCTAACTGGAATTGCAGCATGTGGTTCAGGTTCTTCACGTGAACTGCAAATGTAGCTGTAGTAGCAAACGCTGCCAGTTCCTTTGACAACAGCTTTGCAAATAGCTCTTCTGAGGAGTTTATAAACTTCTTTGGTGGAAATATTGTGCAGAATGCAAGTGGTCAAGGACTGTATAAAGCTGGGCCACTTTGCTGTCCAAAGGCAAAGATTTGCGTGGTGATAAATTAGGTGTAATTATACCCTAACTTTAGTAAGTGGATGTGTTATTATATAGACTTTTTTTTGGTGCTTTGTAGATTGAAGTAGTAGCTAGCCAGTGCTAGTAGGGCAGTGAACATCAAGGCAGCATCTCCTTTGGTTTGGTCAGATGAAATGTAACCTGCTGGCTCATGTCATGGATGAGGTGACAGTCTTGGGATCAAGGCAGAGTCCAAAATGTCCATGTTATTTTGATCTGTCTTGCCCTCTCCCAGTGTGGCATGGTGGCTATAATTGTAATCTCCAGTGTTGGTGACAGAGAGTGAGAACTTGAAAAAATGCATCAGGCTGGCTGGCTGTGTGACGTTCATATACATTTATTAGTCTGACTCACAAAACATCACAGAAGTTTTATGTTAACTTGCAGTTTGTTTAGGCCACTTAACTCTTTCCAACATAGGTAGCATGGCCATGTTTGCTATGTAGAGTACAATTTACGCATTTTTAACTTCTCATATCAGGGCAGATTTAGAAAGGAGGGTGATGTGAGGCCCTTGAAGATGGAAGAGTCACATGCCTTGAGGAGCTTTTTGCTATTCAGCTTTCTGAGACACCCATGTCTGACGCTTTTTGAGCTTTGGAAAGATCACCAAAATTTTTATGGAATAAACGGTGCTCAGGATTTTAAAGATTTGGATATTAATTATAACTCTGAGTTTACTACCTTCTGGAGCAATCTCCTCCTGTGACACAATAATAAGAATATAGCTGTATAATAACCCTCTAAGGTTAACCAAGATGAATGCCATATACGAAAATGAGATCATTACCCAGTCTGAAGTTGTCAAGTGGTCTTTAATACAACATATTGCAATATGCAGACAAGGTAGAAATTTAACGCTCGTAGTTGGAGAGAATTTAATCATGGAATTTCATTACAAAATTTAGCTGTGCAAGAAGCGTTCTTTTGAAGATGCTAAAAGGTTTAAATCTGAGAAGTCAGACAGTAACTATTCTGAAAAATGTGGGTATAGTGCAAATCAAATTGCAAATCATTGCAAATCAAAATCCAGTCCAAGGAAATTAGCCCATATCTGTGCAAAATCATTATTCATAATGAAAGGTTAAACGGTATACTGGAAGAATTGGATAGGAGGTGATAGTTTCAAGCCTTTGAATCTCTGTAATAAATGGAGTCTGGTAGGTTTACGGTGCTACAGACCACATCACAGCTAGCTAAGCAAGATACAGACAGTACTTAATGCTAACAGTCCTTCGTAAAAAGATCTGGAAAAGACCTTAAAATTCCCGAGCAATATTTTACATAAATGTCAGGATTCAGAAGTATAACGTGTATAAGAAATAATAATGTCAGTAAAAATTATGCTGGGAGCTCTTCATTTAAATTTGCTGCATTTATTGAGAAAATGGAGCTATCTGAAAAATGTGACAGGGGAGGGCCTGGATACAAATGCCTCTGTGTGTAGTTTTCCACATGAACAATAAGTTTGACACATCCTGAGTTGTACTTACTGGGCAGTGGCTGATGGGTCCCGAGAGTCTCTCTGCTTTGACCACAGGTGTTAAAGCGTTGCTTTAGAAGGTAAATTTTGAAGTAAAGAGCTAAAATTAAATGACAAAAGATAATGAGAAAGGAAACAAACTAAATTTAATGTAATCTTTACCACAACACAAATGTTGAACAAACTTGTTGTAATATATCTAAATATTAGTATGAGAAACTGTAATTCAAGAATGGTCTTCTGGACTCTTGTTTTCCTAATAGTGAAAAAAATGTAAGTTAGAAGCTATTTAAATGTTTTGGTTAAATTTAGGCATTGTCTTCACCTATGGAAATTTTCTTTAGTGAGATCTCCCAAGATCTAAGTCATTTCAGTGCCCAGTTTGTGCTTTTGATTTCAGTCCATTTTCTGTGACCGTTATCCTCAGCATCTCATGAGCTGCTGTGCTCGGCAGTGTCAGGTGTTGATGTGTGACCGATTCAGAGAGAGCACTACTACCTGGTGAATCCCAGGCAGCAAGTCCAGAAGTGCTGTGTGTTTCCTCGTGGGTTTCTCAGCCAGCGCCAACCAGCTCTGCTTTTGCTGACAAGATGAGAACTTGAACTGGTAGCCCAGCCTGCTTCCTGTAGTCTGGAGCAGGTACTGTCCTTCCCTGGTAGTTCCAGCCATCTGCAGTGTAAAGCAGAAACCTGGAGCAGCCCAGTCACCTGAGCCTCCGGCTGCTTACTTGGGTGTAATTCCAGGAGGGAGCGCTGGAGTTGGTGAAATTCTGTCCTATCTCAGCACAGTGAAAAGACGCTTTCACTGCTTATAACGTCAAAAAATATTGACACTACTGCCGGTTGTTTCTGGGGAGCAGGAAAGGCAAGACTGGTGTGTGTTCTTCTGTGTGCATGTTTTATGCAAGCAAGGCTTCCACCCTGCTGGGAAGCAGACTAGTAGCCAGATTAACATACTTTAGTTTTAAAATAACATAATCCCAATTAAGCAGGATTTAATCAAATCTTTCCCAGACTGCAGTAGGATGCTAGTAACAATGCTGTTCCTGTATTGTGAATTGAAAAGGTATTATAAATTTTAGTTTCAAGTTACTGCCTGGGTTATTTTTAATGCCTCACCTTTTTTTCAGAAAACATAAGGGTTGCTGCTACTGTTCCTTGCATGTTTCTGATGCAAAAAGGCAGGGCATGAACAACAATTGTAATATAACAATTAAACCCCAAACATTTCTTTAAAACTAATGGATAGATTGTGATTAGATGCCTACAGAGAAATTTTCTATAATAGCTGATGAAAGACTTGGAATAATTTGTTGCATGCTGATATATCTCATCTAAAGATACAAATTGTATGCTATTGTGTTCTCTTAAGACTTGGAGTTTGGGATTTTTAGAAAGCAGTGGATGATACACTATTATAATAAGCAGTCCTTTAGTTGGAGATCATATATGCCGCATTTAGAGGTTTTCCAGAGCTACCAAAAGGCACAGTCCCAGCACTGTGTTACTCCTAATGAGTAATCAAATATGCTGGGAAAGAAGCAAGCCAGAATTTGTTGCTTTAATTTGAAAGTGTACATACTTGATTCTTCCAAAAAAAGAGTTTCTATCTTTAGATAGAAACAATTCCTACAGCTCTTATAGTATTCAAACCAAATAATTTCTGATTTGAATGGGTGCTTTACAGGAGTAAGAATTGTTTGGATTTTGTCCCTATTTTTAGGAAGTTTCAAAAAGGAGAAGTTATAACTTCCAAGTTATTCAAATGATGGGAATTAAAACCCATGAGTTAAACAGCACAATCAGATACCTACTAGATTGTCCCAAATGAACTCGGGAGTGGTCTGTGAGGTGACATTCCCTCTAGGATTGTAGTGCAAGTGCACGCTGAAGGCTCTTCTTTGCTTCCTTGGTAGGTGATGGGGTAGGTCCTGCTCCTGCTTTTTATGCCAGGTTAGCAGACTCTGATGGATGTGTGATGTAATACATTGTGTTCGGCAGAATTTTTCAAGACTGTATGGTATAATACAAGGGCATGTGAGAGCTGGCTTTTACAAGGGCTAACTATAACTTGCACTTGCTGTCACGTCATGTGTGATGTTGCATTCAGGGCCTGGACATCTAACAGTTTTTTCTGAAAAGTTCTCATTGACTTCAGTGATACCGGTATTTCGCCCTGTAAAATTTTTAGTTGCAAGTGGTATTATCTGATCTATTCTTGTTTGCATTGCCAGCAACGTGTTAGCCATTAGAATAATGAACAAAAATTGCTCATATTGGTACAATTTGCTTTTTTTTTTTCCCCTTCTGTCTGTTGACAGAAACATCTTGTGTGAATGCAGCTCTGCTGATGTAAAAACAAGTCCTTTTTGTGAACTAATCCCATCTGTTGAAAAGAGCCCTCCTGCCCAGGCAGGCTGTATTTCTCCTTGGTGTACTGAGTGCTGTTTTGCTATTGCTGTGGTGAATTGCATTCTTCTGCAAGTGGCAGTCCACCTTTGAAAGGAGAAGACAATAGCAGGTCACACATAACATGATCACAGGTAGTCAAGAAATCAGTCTTCCTGACCTGGAATATGGACAGAACATTTTGCATCTGATGTGTAAGAGTTGTCTGGTAGAGTAGGAGTCATTCATTCAAAAGAAGAGCTGGTAACTCTACATTTGGACGAGGTTAAAAAAAAAAAAGGCACCACAGTAGGTGTTTTGTTTTGTTTTGTTTTTCCTTAACTGCAGTTTCATTTGTAGAGTAAGATCTCAAAAGGAGAAATAGTGTTATTGCTGTTCTGACCCTCAAGGATGCTCTCACAGTATCATCAGGTTTGGTGCCTGCTAGCTACTGTTTTGCTCCCAAGGAAGTAATTCTATGCAATGAGTATAAAGTTGGATTATAATTTCTGATATAAAGTAAGATTTTCATAAAAACCAATGTGGCTGTATTGGGTTTGCATGGCAAGGTTTTGGTAGCGGGGGGCTAAAGGGGTGGCTTCTGTGAGAAGCTGCTAGAAGCTTCCCCTGTGTCTGATAAAGTCAATGCCAGCGGGCTCCAAGATGGACCCGCCACTGGCCAAGGCCGAGCCCATCACCAACAGCGGTAGTGCCTCTGGGGTAACATATTTAAGAAGGGGGAAAGAAGTTACAGGGGAGTAGCAGTTGCAGCCAGAGAGAGGAGTGAGAATATGTGAGAGGCACAACTCCACAGACACCAAGGTCAGTGAAGAAGGAGGGGGAGGAGGTGCTGCAGGCGCCGGAGCAGAGATTCCCCTGCAGCCCGTGGTGAAGACCATGGTGAGGCAGGCTGTCCCCCTGCAGCCCATGGAGGTCCACGGTGGAGCAGATATCCACCTGCAGCCCATGGAGGACCCCATGACAGAGCAGGTGGAGGCCCGAAGGAGGCTGTGACCCCGTGGGAAGCCCACACTGGAGCAGGCTCCTGGCAGGACCTGTGGCCCTGTGGAGAGAGGAGCCCAGGCTGGAGCAGGTTTGCTGGCAGGACTTGTGACCCCGCGGGGGACCCATGCTGGAGCAGTTTGTGAAGAGCTGTAGCCCGTGGGAAGGACTCATGTTGGAGAAGTTTGTGGAGGACTGTCTCCTGTGGGAGGGACCCCAAGCTGGAGCAGGGGAAGAGTGTGAGGAGTCCTCTCCCTGAGGAGGAAGGAGTGGCAGAAACAACGTGTGATGAACTGACCGCAACCCCCATTCCCTGTCCCCCTGCACCACTCGCGGGGAGGAGGTAGAAAGCTCGGGAGTAAAGTTAAGCCCAGGAAGAAGGGAGGGGTGCGAGGAGGGTGTTTTTAAGGTTTGGTTTTATTTCTCATTACCCTACTCTGATTTGCCTAGTAATAAATTAAACTAATCTTTTCCCCCAAGTCAAGTCTGTTTTGCCCATGACGGTAATTGGTGAGTGATCTCCCTGTCCTTATCTCAACCCATGAGCCTTTCGTTATATTTTCTCTCCCCTGTCCAGCTGAGGAGGGGGAGTGATAGAGCAGCTTTGGTGGGCACCTGGCATCCAGCCAGGGTCAACCCACCACAGTGGCATGCAAGGCTAAGTCCTATTTATTAAAACCAAAACCTATCTTTTAATGTTCTCTGGCATTCTTTTAAATAACTCTTTAATAGTGTATGTTACTTAGTGTTGTTTAATTGGATCTGCTTTGAGTCGAGGCTTGGATTGCAGAGGTCCCTTCCAACCAGAAGTATTCTGTGATTACTTTCTGTTTCCTCTTCCTTTCATAGTCCTGTTCTCAACTTCCTTGCTGTTAGAGAGAGGTTTGATCCAGAGAGGAATGTAAGCAGCTCTGTTCCATACATTTCTAACTGCAGATTTGCATATTCCTTTTTTAATGCAACTTATGTGACTGATTTCCTCTGAATCGACTCCAGAAATAAAATAGTTACACTTGGACAATTGTGTTTTAATTGGCAGTTTCCTTTTCCTTATGAATCTGTTATCATAACATGAACTGCCATGCTGTTTCTTGGAGTCATGATTATTTATCAAGTTTACAGTACAGCAAGCGGCTTGCTGCGTCTTATGGTTATAGAAATACAGAGTATTTCTAATGTGCTCTTTAGATTGTATTTTTCTAGATTTATACAGTCTGCTCTGGCTCTGTTCAGGCATTTAGTTTCTTTTTCTGAATAGTGATTTTTCTGTTCCGTACACGTCCAAGAAATAGATTAGAATTAAATACTGTATATTGGAAAAAAAAAAAAAAAAAAGCCGCTTGGATTACTGGGAACAGCTGCTATCCAGCTGGGACTAGAATGCATTTCTCAGGCACTTCTCTTTAACATTTAAAGGTCATTTTACAAATGAATCCAGGAACACCAAGAAATGAAATTATGAACTCAGAATTTTGGCAGTGGTTATTTCAGCAGTGTATTGTATTCACGGTGTCAGCTCTAATGCATAGTCTTGGTGCTTGTGTACTTCTCGCTTTATGGCCCCTTTCTAAAACTGTTGTATCCAAATAAACATCAGAAGTCGTTCTTGCATCAGATGTGATATAAATATCTGACTTCAGTGATAGTGCTTGTTCCTGACCAAGTTTAACCATTTTTGTGATCACATTATTGTAGCCATAATATATCCAGTAACAGTCCCTAAACGGGAAGCAGTCATACACAATGAACTGGAGTGGAATAGTGTTCCTGCTGAGATTAAGTCAAGCATCCAGCAATCAAAGTTGAGTGGAACAATTAAGATTATGTAATTACAGGTCTGTGTTTAAAGTTATTTTGAAAATTTGAACACCTTTCTGTTGAAAGCGTTCTAGGTATTGCAATGAAGAGATACGTAGCAGCCTCTGTACCCTTGCTTTGTTGTTTGTATGGCAGTTGGTAACTATTGACAGTACTTGGAAAGTCCCTGTTCTACTTTTAGCTTGTGTTTGCATGTTTGCTGGTATAAGCACGTACACGCCCAAATGGCTTTTATTGTCCGTTGTGAACTTTCTAATTTGGGAATTTTGTAATCTAAGACACTTTGTGCTTTTTTTTATTAGTCCTGCCTTGCTGCATACACTTAAATTCATTAAAGAGCTGGAAGGAATGTTCACCTGAGAGCAGATTTATTTTCTTTTTCTCTCTTGACGTGAACACTTACCTTTAGTAAGCTCTACTCTGTACTCAGAGGTAAGCATGTGAGTCTCTTCCATTGTTAGGGGAATGGAAGGGCCATGTTTAATTCCTTTGCTGCAGTGCATTTCTGTTGACATTAACAGAAGCTCCAGATATCAGCTGCCTCTTAATCCTGACCCAGTGATGTGGATGAGCTCTTGCATCTGCACAGAGTTCTCTGGGCTCCATATGGGCCGTGGCTCAAACTGCAGAATCACAGCCTCAGGGAAATCATGCAGTGTTAATGTGCTGCCCTGGGATTTGGAAGATCCAGGTTCTATTTCTCCCCTTCTGCAACTTCTGGTGTGACCTTGCAGATTCATCTGGCATCTCAATTTATCTCTCTGTCTTGCAAAGTGTTGTGAGACACTCTGCTGCTAGAATGTGGGCTTGGTGATACTCATGACAGGATGCACCTTTAGGACAGAAGTTGAGTGCTGTCTCTGAACAGTACTCAATAAATAATAAAAGGGAAATAAAAGGGATTTACAGCACTTATTATAAAGACATTACTACAAGAGAATAGAACTAACAAAAAATAACAGATGTAATATTTCTTTCTCCAGTCTCACCCTCCTCCATAACATGGTGTTCAGCTGTCACAGTTTCCAAAAGATGATTTTCATTGTTCTTCCCATACTATTGGGTTTTATTAAGATGCAGCAATATTTGTAGATAGGACTTAATAATCTGGAGGATGGTATCCCACTTTCATGGCTGGGAATGGAACTATGCATCATTTAGATAAAAACCGAAATGAACCCCAGTAGTATACGTGTCTGTTAGATCGCTCAAGGAATAGTTGCTGGCACAGGTCTCTTCTGCAAAGCCTGTTTTGTGTTGGGAGGTGTGCTAGTTTACTGATTACTGTTTTGAAGTGGAATTATTTGCTGGTATGTGGTTCTCGTGCTGTCAGATTCCCAGGACCTTACAACCAGCAAGAGAATTCAGTGAAGTGTCCACGTAAGCTCTTTCCATGCATAGACATGATGTTTGTGAGAGGGCCTGAGAACGGATCAAAGCAGCTCCCATCAGACCCTTTGAAAGCAACGTGTGCTTCCCACCCCTCTGTACTAGATTCTTCTGGGCAATTGAAAGAGTGTGTGTTTGTGTGTAGGGGCTGAGAGGGGAAATGTATATTTTTTTCTGCCTTTATTGTGGGAGACGGGTGCTCTTCATGTGCTAGACTAAAGAAATCCTTGGCTTGTAGTCCGAGGTGTGAGCTGGAATGAATTGTTGTAGGCCTCATTTATCTTAATAGACCTGGGGAGGTTTGGCAGCAGCTGAGACTTTGGATTGCTGAATGCAAAGGTTGTGACTGTGAAAGTTCATTACGCTATCTGGCTGTACATGTGGATAGCCTGAACTTCTGAGATTAGATTATGCATCTCTGTCAACAATACAAGTTAGGTATAGTAATGGAGGAAAAGGACTATACTGCTTTTTTGTTTTTGAGGTCTGTCCAAATCAATTCCTTGCATCACATTGGTAATTTCCCTTGGGTGGTTTATCTATTACCAGATAACATGAGGTTATTAAATACGTGCGCACAGCAGGCCCTCGTTATCTGTTTGTGCATTGTTGCCCCCTGTTGCAAACATTCTATATACACATGTGCATTACAAATGACATGCCTCTATCTGGTTATAAATATTTTCCATTTGGAATTATCAGCTTCTGCTACAGAGATGAGAGGTGATCACTTGAGCGTAAAAGATAAGGGGCCAGAGGAAAGGAAAATAAAAATTCTGAAGCATTGAGCTGCATACAAAATGAGTGACATAATCCAATGTACAAACCTATTAGATAAAGTGCAGCAAACAGGTTTTCTTACATGCCTAGCTGCTGCCATGAATTCAAGTTATTACATGAATTCAGGTTGTATGCCTACAGAGTGACTGAGAGGGAAGAGAGGGGGTTTTTTTGCAGCAAACCTGGTATAATGTGCTTTATTTGCCAGAAAGAAAGTTAGCTATGTTAATACATTCTGTTTTTCTAAAGGCTATAAAATTGTTATTGGAAGAGTGGAAAAGCGACTCTTCATGTTCCTAAGACTTTGGGCCACAAATAATCAGATAAAGAAGATGGAAAAATCTTGGTTTAAAATTAATTGGTTTGTGCGAATTCTGTCTTTTTTCCAATTTACTTGCCTTTCATGCAGAAGCAAGATGCACCTGATGAGATGCTCCTAGCATGGCAGCAGCTCTCATGATGTACTGACTTCTTGTGCTCTGCCAGTTGGCTGTTTTGCCTTGGTGCAAGGCAGTGGATCCCATTCTGACCTACTGCACAGGGCATTCAGGAACGCCCTGGGATCCTTGCCAGGAGCAAACTAACCAGTGGTCTCTTGGCTCTGAGACAGGCAGTAGCTCCGCTGTATTCCTGCAGCTGCTGTAATGATTTGCCTTTAAAAGTGTCCTTTATGATCCAAGAAAATATCCAACATGATTCTTTACCTGAGGACCAGTGTGCCTTCTAGGCAGCTCAATGAACACATAAAGCTAGAGCATAAAAATAATGAATTGGCAGGATTTTGCCCCTTTCAGATGTGTCAATCCACAATTTCTGGCACAGGGAGGACAATTGTACGTTAAACCCTGTTCTGTATTGAAGAATAATTTCTTGCCCTTCACAGTAAAAGAAGCCATGTTTGTGCCCAGTGCTAAGGTTAAAGAGGGACGTGGTAATTCCTGGGCCTTTGACATGGAAATAAATTTTTCCCTAAAGGTAAAAGCACAAGGCTTGCAGAGATGGCAATAACATCCAGTGTGCATTCTGCTGCACCGAAGTCAACAGGGACTTTTAGGCTTTAGAAAATGCATAAAGTTATGAGAGAGCTTTTTTTAATTTATTTATTATTTTAGCTCTCTTGGCAAACTTACAGCTAAGAAGAAGAGTTTTAAAGTCAGTAAAATGCATATGTCTCAGCAAAGCATGAGTGTCAGACTTTACAAATCTAATTGTTCTGAGAGATGTGAGGACTCATTTAAGCACTCAGAATGGGAGTACATTAAAGCATGAAAGTTACTGAAAGCTTAATTGACTGTGCTTTAAGCTACTTCTCTGTGAATGTGAGGCAGTAATTTATTATTTATGACAACACTGTTTGTATCAATAACTTTAGAATTTGAAGTCCAGGGGCAGACCCACAGCTGCTGTAGGACACTGGAGTAAGGGGCTAAGGCACCTTACATCATTGAGCATCTAGCCTGATAACTTCCCAATTTAGGGAGGGTAGAGGCATACAAAATGTAGGCCACTTGCATGCGACTGGATGAAGGGCATGATCTCTAGATGGCTTTCCTTGTGAGAAACTCCCTGGGGCATATGTGAGAAATCTTTTCCATATTGTATGGCCTGCCGCAACCCCCCGGCATTCAAAGAGGAGGCAGGACTGTGGTACAGATTGCTCTTCTGAGCTAGGACCGGCCACTTGCACAAGCCAAGCAAGCTGCAGTATTGCAAGGAGAGCAGTTGCATTGCCAGGGCCTCTCTCAAACCACCATTCTCTCAGACCATATCCTGAAAGGAAGATGGCTTGTGAAAGGATTTTCATGAACTAAATGATCCCTTCACATACAATCTCTGTAGCTGTGGGATGGCTGACATCTTCTGACTCCTTATGTTCCCTGCCTCCATCCTGCCCTGCTTCTGCCCCTTCCTAAGAAGGCAAAGGTGCATGAATTCTTTAGTACTGCTTTGTCATGCTGAATAGGGAAACTTGACAAACAAAATCTTTGTGGATTTGTTAAAAAAAACCAAACAACCTCTTAGAAGTATTAGAACTGAATTATGTTAATATTAAACATAATTATGGCACATTAATTATGTTTTCTGCATTTATGAGGAGAGTTGTGCTGTGCCCTCCAGACATCTGTACCATATAGAGACAGGTGGTAGAGTGCAACATTTCCAAGCACTAGATCGGCACCATTTTCCCATTCCATATATGGCTGCTCTTTCTCTCCAATTGCAGATACTCATTCAGCTTAGTCAAATTGAGTCCTTATTTGAGAGATTCCGTGCTGAAAGGCAAATGCGTCTATCTTTATAAGCCTGTTTGTTTCCATAATTAGAAACCAAATCAACAGTGTATTGAAGATGACACATTTGCTCATTCCCTTTCTTCTCCCTATGGTGCCATAAAGCAGTGAAGCACAATAATTAATGGAGAAGACTGTTTATTATTCAGGCAGCATATCAGAAGTGGAAAAAAACAGAGCATGGGTTAAAAATATATTGCTGAAGACCATCAGTGCCATCAGAAAGTGTATGATCAGTTCTAGGGGGAGAGTCCCATCATTCAGTCCAGTTGGGCAGGGTGCTCTAAAACTGCCAAAGACAATTGAACTCAGATTTCTCATATAAAACTCAGGAAAACATGGAATGCATGAAAAAAACGGGACTTAAGTATCCTGCTAGGGCATCTTTAATGTTCTTCCCAAAATAGTGACTTTTTTAGCTTCATTTACATGTCTGCTGTGTCCTGTGGCTGAGTGAAAATGATACTTTTTTTTAGTAGACTTATCTTTTCTTCTGGGAGAGTCTGCCCAATAGGTTTTGTAAGACAAAGGGTGCACATAATGCTCTGCTCAGCACTCTGCCTTTGCAAAGCAAGGCTAATCTGTTTTAAATAACAAAGGCCAGAAAACGCCTGACTGCAAAACACTGCTTTGTCTCCTGTGGACATGCTACAGAGTAAGTCACTGCTTGTAGGCCAGTATTGAAGATTAGGTAAAATGCAGCACTTTCCTCCACCTCCTGAGGCTGATACTGAAGTCCAGGGAAGGATTCCTCCATACTGACTGACCATGGGTAAGCCTCCAAGGTTCCCCTGAGACTCTCTCAGGTCATTCACTTCATTTGCAAAAAGCTGCAGTGTAACCAGAAAATTAGAAGTGTGTACTGCCTAGCAAATGTGACAGCTATAATGTGCAGCTGACGTCATGCTGGTGGCCAGCCAAGATTTGGGTTCTGTTCCATTTCCACCTATTCCCGTACTACATCTAGCTATGAAAAAGATTTTGTGTTTACTCAAGCTTATAAAGTCAGTCCACATTAGGAAAAGTGTATGACAGGAGTAAGAATAACCCACTTGCTAAAAACCAAGGTGATTGAGAGAACAATGACTCTCAAGGGTACTGATTTTCAAGTCCTTGATTAGAGCCTGCTTTCCTTTTATATATTTTATACTCAGTGGTGATTCTGCATTGTTGTGGCAAATAAAGCTTCCTGGTATTGCAAAGCTATGAACAGCCACTTACACCGAGAACAAAACTTTGATCTTCATGTTTTGATATTCACGCTCCACAATGTTACATTTTGGGAATAGAGAACTGTTTGGCACTATTTTTAGGTGGGCACAATTTCAGTAACGTAAATGTCTTCTTTTGAATTTAAAGTGCTGTTAGCTAGTGATTGGTTTGATAGTTTTGTGCTTGCTACAAATCTCTGTGTGTTAGGGGATGAACAATAAGAACATGTGGCTTTACACAAACATGATAGAAGACCTGAATATGATTTTTTTACTTCATAAAGGAAGAAAAAGTGTATTGATGAATACGCAGCAAGTCTAATACAAAGTAGAATAGTGCTCTATGCTATGTGTGTAAGTGCCTCATATTGTTTATTCAAGGCGATGCAGTCACAGATAAACAACTTGAATAGATATTGGCAATATAATGTGGAAAATTCTAGGAATATATCGAGTCCATTCCTAAAATATAGCTGCAGTTTAAGTACTGTGATGGACATGGTCATGAAATTATTTCTTTTTAATTCTTGTTCTTTATGAAAAACTGTAAGTATCAACACTTTTCTTTGGTATTCTCTCACTTCCATGCAGAGAGTTCATTTAAGCAGAGGTGTGTGGCATGCATAGTCCTGCAATGCCAGTGGAATCAGCTGCAAGAGCATCACGCCTGGTGGCTGTCTGAGAGTCTTTACAAAGAGGGACGAATTTAAGGAGTCTTTGTACTTGACCATCTCGACCTTTCCTCCATATCCTCAGAGTAGTAGTTCCACTAAGGTCATATGGGTTGTAACAGTCTCTAGGTTAGAGGACCCCTTGTGAAACAGCTCTGTTCCTCTTTGTCAGCCTAAGAGAGGACACATCCACCTCCTTTCCAAGGATGAACGTTTAATGTGGCTAATAAAGCGTGCTTGCTTTTAATTTTCTGTTGCGTTAACCATTCTGGTGTGCATGTTGTCCAGATCTGTTTGAGGCAACCAGTTCCGAGTGGTTGGCTTATCATGTTGAGAAGCTACCTGGGCTCAATGCAGAAACGTCCTCCTGGCGCGTAGCTGGGAACAGGTTGCACTGCTAATGCCAGCAAAATAATAGAAGAGAAAATCTCATTGGTTAGATTTAAAAGAAAAACCCTGTTGTATTTTATTGGGAAGCAATTTGGGCCAGCCAACATGACAGAAGTTGTACTCCCTCCCACACTGCTGACTACTGGGTGCTGCTTCTTCCTCTGCTGGGCTCTGGTGCCATCCCTTGTCTGATGCACGGTCCCCTCAGCTCAGTGCCCCAGGGTGCGAGGTACTGGCCAAATTCAGAGAAAAAGAAAACTGCTGTTCTCTAGAGTTTAAAGTCTAAATAGACTGAAAAGAAGAAATAAGTGTGGTGATCCCATTTTGCAGATGAGGAATTGATTATGGAGAAGTTAAGAGGCTTGCTCAAGATTTCACAGAAAGGGCTAGGCAGCATTGAGCTTTTAATGCAGATTTCATGATATCCAGTTTAGTATCGTAACCACAGGAGCATTATTCTGCATCACAGCAAAGACATTTCTGGATTTTTGGAGAGATTTGGAAGAAAGGGAATTTAATAACAGCAAGGGAATTCTGAGCGGTACCATCACATAAATAGAGCATAGCAATGCTAATAAGGAATAGTAGTGAACAGTGTTTTCAGTTAATAATAATAGTGAACAGCATGTTTCAGCTCTACATATTGGATTTTATCATGCAATGGTCTTTAAACCAGAGATATGATAGCCGTTGATTTAAAAGTTATCATATTTTAATTAGGAATGATTCTCCTCCAGTACTTCTACTGGTCTTTGTTCTGCTGAGAAAAGAGCAGAAGTCATGGAACTTTTTAGTAGAGATAGAAAAGAGTTGTCAAAGCTTAGAAAGAAAAATGGAAAAAGGATAAATAATTCATTTTATTCTTACCTTTTTTTTCCTTGAAATATTGGTAAAGAAAGTTCATGGATAATACTTGGGCATATTTTTCTGGAAATATAAGGTAGTTATCTTGTTTGTTGCTACAGTAACATAATATGCGCTTATGTAGCTATGGTACTTTATGATTGAGTGCTTTATTTTGTGGCATGTTAATGTTAAACAGTGGCAGGATTATGATGTCAGTCATGTAGGCTAAATAGTTACACCTGGAATTTTCTATTACTGTATAATTTATGGTCCTTCTACTTTTTATTTGCCTCCTTTTAGACTTGACTATTTGAGAATTCTTAGCAGTTAAATCAAAATGGAGTATTTCCATGTGTGAAGACTCCTGTTTTGCTGAAAGAACAGGGTTTTACATCTTGTCGAGCTGATACTTCTTGATAACATCTAACTCTTTCCTTTCCACAGAAGAACTCAAGGAGAAACTAAAAAAGTATGTTGATGAAGTGAATGCCCGTAAGCCTGGTTTCATCAAGGTTGTTCGACACAGCAAACAAGAGGGGCTGATTCGATCTCGAGTTAGTGGATGGAGAGTAGCCACAGCACCAGTAGTTGCTCTCTTTGATGCCCATGTGGAATTCAATGTGGGATGGTATGTGTCTCCTTGAATTTCTTTGACCAAGGGACCTTTTCCAAGCACTGTTTATAAATTACTGAATGGCATTTCTCTTGCATATGGAGGGCGAGTTAGCATTCTCATCTTTCTAATGAAGATTCAGACACAATCATGGACACAAGTATGAAAAATGTATTTGTGCTGTGTAACAATCTAGATCCATTTTTATAGTGCGAGTTATCTGCTGGTCTAATTACAATGTATTTAAACTATATTGGAAAACTGCACGTTAAAAACCTCCTCCGATAATGTAGCCCTTTGCCCGTAGGGGCAAATTTATCTTCTTTTAATTAAAAATATTATGTTTCTTTTATGTTCTGCAGTGTAAACAAAGAAGTGTCATTTTGGCACTGAGATTGCCGCTCTGTGCAAAAGTAGCACATAACTAAAACCATGTATTTTAACTTGTTCAGTCTGGATTTAATATCTCTGTTGCTTCTTGAGTAAAAAAGATGGTAAAAGGCAGGAGCTTCTGTCCCTAGGATAGGTCTATTATTAACTCTGATCTTGACATCCTTGATAATATTGAGAGCCTGAAGTTATCGTTATTTGGTAGCAAGGGTGTAAATGCTCTGTGATATGCAGATACTCATTTCTTCCATTCACCAGCTAACATCAAGTTAATAATAGGGCATCCTAGATAAAATATTGCAGTGTGTTATTTTGGGGCAGATCCTGCTCTGTCAAAACTCCATCTCAAAGCAAAGGGAGCTCTGAATGGGTAACAGCTGTCGACTTTGCCCCTTCTGAAATATACAGCATAAGCTGCTATTTATTTGGGGGATTGGACTAGATGACCTTTAAAGGTCCCTTCCAACCCAAACTATTCTATGATTCTATGATTTCCACCAGTGCTATGCTTCTACTGACATAATCTTAACATTTTTTTTTCTTTTTTTTAGGGCGGAACCAGTGCTCACTAGGATAAAAGAAAACAGAAAAAGAGTCATTTCTCCATCATTTGATAACATTAAGTATGATAATTTTGAAATAGAGGAGTATCCCCTCTCAGCGCAGGGGTTTGACTGGGAGCTGTGGTGCAGGTATCTGAACCCTCCTAAGTCATGGTGGAAACTGGAGAACACAACTGCTCCAATAAGGTAACGTGCAACTGTGACCTAGATTAGTGTGTCACTGGCAATGCTTATCTAGATGTGACAGATGGTGAGTGGTCTCAGCTACGTAATAGGTTTTACTGACTGTAATGTTAAATTAGTTAAATGTCCTTGAGCTGTCCTCTTCAGCTTTTGTCCTTGACCCCTACACAGTCATCAAGAAAACTGTTGTTTTCAGTAGATCTTTTTAAATAGGTTTCCTTGTTATTAGCATGGGGCAAAACACATAGACAAAGTGAAATGGTAGACTTGAATGCTCAGCAGTATTGCTTTCTCCAAATGTCTTATCTGCTAATTTAGGGGTAATGGGCCAGAAACAGAATTTTCTTTACAAATGCATTATATAAACAGAACTGATCTGACAGTTGTATTCTTCATAATACTGTCACCTAGCTTTACAGCTGTATTATGTCCTAGGAGTTAATGCTGGTCCACTGATAGTGTGTGAGCGAAGACTGTATTAGGTCCTTGCTTTGGTACAATCTAGCTGTGTACTTTCTTATCACATCTAGAGTATTGTTAGGCTGGTACAGAACAATACCCTTATCTCGGGGAGGGGAGTAGGTGCCTCTGAATCCCCTCAGCAGCTCTGCTGAGATTCCAGGCCTTTCTTCTAGCTATGCGTTCATACCAAGGAGGTCACTGGTACCTGTACTCTAGCTCTCTGCAGAAAGAAAGCATGAAGACTGTTTTCATCAGCTGCAAAGCAGAACCTTAAATAGCAGTGGCAGCACGAGGGGGTTATCACTACCAATCAGTTTCCCTGCAGTCAGTGTAAGGGGTATCTTTCATCCAGTAGTTCTGTCTTTTCAGGCAGACAACTTTTTTCGGGAGTTGTCAACTTAAACACTCTGAACTGCACTGACCTACATGCTGGTCATTAGAACAGGACCTAGAATTGGAAAGTAGGAGATAAAAATTCACAGGTTTGCCACAGACATATGTAAAAAGGGGTGGTAATTTCCACATCATTAGGAATGGTTATCAGTGTTAATGAACTCTGTTAACATTATGAAAATGCTTTGAAATACTCTACTAAGTCCTGGAGAGGCAAACCTTCTATATTAATTATGGTGACTTTTTAAATGAAAAGTATTTAAACTCAAAATAAAGACCAAATCTACTTTTCCATTTTACCCCAAAACTCTGTTCTTTGTGAGGATTGTGGAGTGAATGTCCTTTATGAATATTGGATGCTTAGGTTTGTTCCCTAGCCCTTTCCCTGGCACCTTCAGTGCAATAGACTGCATGTGTGTGCTGGATAATTAAAACGAACAAACAAAAAAAGCCACATGTATTGATTGATGGCTTCTATCATACCTCCAATATGCTTCTAGAATTATAACAAAGGGAAGCAGGTACCCTGAAAAACAGTTTAAAAACAACACCAAAAGCAAGAATACTTTGTCATAAAAGAAGCATAATTTTTGAAGTGATATTAACTCCGGTTTTCTTCATTAGTAAGTACATCAGAAATAGTCTTTCATTGTTATAAAGTGGGCACTATAGCAGTTCAAGTTAAACGCATAAATGTATAGATTTCTGTAGAATTGTACAATTTGTGATTAAGACATCCTATAATCTGTTTGAAAGCAGATGTCTACACTTAATGCAGCTTGAATGTTCCCAGTAAATGCAAGATGATTTCCCCTGTACTGCTAATTAATATCCTGTTGTTACCAGAGTTCCTGATACCAGCATAATAATCAGAAAAGACATTTTTATTTCTTGCCATTGTGGATTATAAGGTAGGAGAAAAATGAAAAGGCTAAATTACTCTGTGTTCTCCTCGACTGCATCTCATAAAGATAAAATTGTACTCTCTGTGCCTGAACTCTTACCTTCTTAAGATTGGCTCTGCATCGTAAAAGTTGGTTAATTCAGATCATGACATAAATAGAGCTTACTGATTCGGTAAAGATATGTGACTTGTTTAAATTTGGCTCAGGACAACGGACTAATGTTACAGTATGCTGATAAGGGCAAACATTTCTTGATTCTGTATTACAAAACCTTATCTGGATGTTCCTATTCAAGAAATAATCTCTTCTTTTACATAAGCTTACAGACACAAGTTTTCTTAGCTGTAGATGAACCTAGCTTCTGGCTAAACACACAAAACTGTGCATCATTGGGTATCCTTGTTAATTATCACAGACAAGAAACCTGAGGACTTAGCAGGGACAGAGACTAGAATGGCTGGTGCCTCAGAAACAAAGTTGGGGCTCCTGGATCTAGTATTGTTAGCACTACAATCCTACCTGTTCTGGTGAATATGTATGTCCAATAATTTTGAGTCTATTTTCCTTCAATGGTGCTTATTTCACCATAGAATCAAGAACATTAGAAGACAAAGCTGAATAAATCTGTTTGAGAAATACCTCCCTAAGAATCTGTCTTGATGCACCATTTGACCCAGCAATTATAAATATAATCTATTTCTGAATAATAAAATTGTTTGTATTCTGTCTGCTAATTTTGATTGCTGCTGGTTTATTCTTCTAGAAGTCCTGCATTGATTGGATGCTTCATAGTAGACAGAGAATATTTCCAAGAGATTGGCTTACTGGATGAAGGCATGGAAGTATACGGAGGGGAGAATGTGGAGCTCGGAATCAGGGTAAGGAACATAACCAACCAACGCTGGTGGCTTACATTTAAAATACAGTTTGCTTCTTACTGTGGGGAAAAAAACAGTCAAAAATGTATGGATGATGGCATGCAAACTAGATCCACAGCTCTGCAGTAGTATAAATTGTTGTATAGGGGGGGAGGAGGGGAGGAGGAGCAAAAGCTGCTATAACTTTTTAAAGAACTTATCTGGGACAAGGATAGAAATACAGAATTTGGTATTATTCTTTCATTCAAGTAACAATGCTAGAATTCTGCAGAGATGATGCCTAAAACTCCCTGCTTACCTGTGATCCCAGACTCGGTAAGGAGGATAGTTTCTCACAGGTGTAATGGGAAAAGCCTTTCTAGATTACTTGGTTTATTTAAATTAGGAAAATCACTATGGAGCAAACTGGAATATATAGGCATTTATGCTGCCTTCCCTCTGGAGGGGATTAAGATATTCATAAAGTTCATAAGTGCACATATTTTCTTCTTCCATCATACACTCTTTATCTGTTTACTATATGCAGTATTGTGTGTGATTTGTGTACTTCTTTCTATATCTCTTCACAGCTAAATACCATTCTGAAAATACGGTGCTGTTCTGTTTGAGAATCTTTCAGATTTTTGATACAAGAGAAATTCTTAGATAGATAGGTGGTACTGAAAAATTGTATAATGTGTGTTATAAAATTAAATTCTGAACTCTGCTATGAAATGTTACTGGAAGCTTGTATTTTTTTGCTTTTTAGTTGCTAGAATAAAAGCATACAGTTACACAATAGCAAAAAAAGGAATTTATTTAAAAAATATAGAATTCTCTGCTGAGACTGTGAGATTTAACAAAAAATACTCATTTTTACTTCTGGGTTCCTGAAATTCTTTTTCTCCCACCTGTCAGAGATAAAGTGTTACTGCAGCAAGACTGAAGCACAGGTCCCCTCTCAGTTACATTAGAGCACAGTTTTAAGGAAAGGCAGAGAGAAATGCAAGACTGCTTCTTTTAATAACACCATTCTCCTCACTGTGAGGGCCAGAGAGCTGCCTTCTGTTCCTGAAACCTGATTTTGCAGCTCAGTGTTGCGATGCGTTGAAAATTAGTGTCACTTTGATTTTTCTTTTATTTTTTCAACTGACAAAACTATTGTCTCGTTGTGAGCATGGGGAGTTTTATCTAGTTTTGCATCATGAGATATATACTGTCCAGTCTGCTATACTTAGCCTTGCAGAAGTTGATTGGGAAGAGTACTTTGATAGACAAGACCAGAGAGACACAAATCTCTGCATAATTGAAACTTTGGAGTAGACTGGATCACTGGAATAAGGCCCAACACTGCTCTGATTTCCTTATGGCTTTTTGTCTGTCTCCAGGGAAGCAGTGCCTGACCTACATAAAATACTTTCATCTGTAACAGGTTGTAGTGTGCAAGGTAGCATAATGTATGCTGCCTCATCTAACTTTACCCTGACTTGGATCTGTGTTCCTGACTATATCAAAACAAATTACTGAGCTGTAATGAACAGATTTTTCAGCAGTTTATTATCAACTCTTCTCACAATTCTCAGCATATCCCAGATAATACCAGGATGAATATAAATGTACAGTAAAATACTAGAGCTTCTGGGAAGCACAGTGTTATTTCTACAGACGTTAAGCTTGAAAAGCAAGCTCCTTCCCTCAGCCGCCTGCTTCTGGCGCACACCTGGGGCCGTATACCGCGTCTTGGCAAAATACAGGTGGCTGCTTCAAATGTGCTCTCATATTATGGTGGGCAGCCATGTCATTCAGGTGCATCCTAAGCACTTGTCCCTAGAGGTGCCGCTCCCAGGGGCTGCCTTTTGTTTCCTTTAGATAGGGCTATGTGGAAAACTGTAGTCAGCTGGTGATTTCAGGCCAGATGGTCTGTCTCTGCTGCTGAACTACATTTTCGTCTCTGCGGCACCAAACAGTCATCTCTAGGTTACTTGTGTTGCTTTCAACTGCGAGGCCTGTGATGAATCACTTAATAAAGACAGTAATTGTTCTACAAAAACTACATTATAATTACAGTATTAGTGCAATAAATAATGTTTCCATTTTAAAATGGTGCTCTCTCCAATCCATGACTACAGATTGCTCACTGTGCTTCACCTTTCATTGCCATTTTCCTTTTTTAAGAAGTATGTAGCTTCATCTAGTATTCTGCTCTGTGATATGCATTAACATGTAGGGGTGGAGAAACAGACACCGTGTGCCCAAACTGGCCTGGTACCCAGGCTAGCCAAGAAGTAGGATGTTGTGTATCACATTCTCTGATATGACGGAGTTGATATCTAGTGAAATTTCTTTAATTTTTTTCATGGCTTGAATTTCTAAGCAAATTTCACACAGCCTGTTCCCATTCTTTGCAGTATTTAGGCACTGGAAGTCAATTCTTTCATTGGGAAATTTTATGCATAAGCATGTAAGAGCAAACATCTACAGGAACAGGAGAGGTTACTTTCAACTACAGAAATAGCAGCAAGAGTTAGGATCATTTGAACTACCTGTTTATCTTAAACATGCTAAGTAGAGCATGGTCCCGTGTCCTTGTATTACTAATTTTGTTCCAGAGGATGTAAAACTACTGTGAGCCAACTTATATGCAGACCAGCTGCAGCATCATGTGATGACAGGACTGGGTAAATCGCTATCTCTGTGCCTATGCACAGAGTCAAAGCCTTATTCTCCATTTGCTTTGTTAGCAGCTGCATCTTCAGTGATGTGAGGTAAGATTTAATCTCCCTGCTGAGATGCTTCTGAGAAGCAAAGTCTACCTATTTAGGATTTCTTTTCCTTATAAAGGAGAAACCATTAGTGTGTCTTCTAAAATCTTGAAATGGTTTGTTTTCAGCTGAGCTGATGGGGTTTTCACTGTGCAGGGACAGGAATTGGACCCTGACGAAATGGAGACTTATCCCAGTATCCTCTCCCAGGAGGTATTTTTGTCACCTCATCATCTGCACAAATATCTAGTTATTTGTGTTACATGAGTACTACGTATATAGGGCTACGTATATTTGGTACTACGTATAGGGCTACAGCTTGATATATCCTCACTAGATAGTCCCCAACTATTGGAAACTGTATCTGAAGCATCCATTGTTGGTAAACCGTAACAAGCCACAGAAAACAGGTCTTTGATTGGAGGATTATTCTCTTGACTGATGAATTAGTTTCTCTACTCAGCTCTATTAGTCTCTAATTTGGTGTATTATTTTAACTTCTAAGATTTTTACCCTTGTCTGTGGCTTTGTAATAACATTTGTAAAATATTAAACATATTATTAAATAAATATTAATAGCGTTCTGTTGCCTTGAGCTAGAAGCTGACAGATGAGTTCAAAATATGAATGCATTTTGAATCCTAGAAGCAATGCTATATTTTTTCCTCAAGCAAATATTTTCTTGCAAAGCTATTTATTTGCCCCATAAGAAAATAAAGGCAGGCTGGTTGATGGAAGACTTGACAGCATCCTTTTTGAGCAGCTTGGACACTTTATCTGGGATTTTTGAAAGATTCATTTACTGTGCCCCAGAATCATATTCTTAAATTCATGTTAGGATGAGTAATGCTTCTTTTTGGTTTATGTTCAATCATTCCCAATTGAATGGACTTAAGTGTGCTTTTAAGGGACCAGTTTGCATTTGGAGGGCGAGCTGGAATCACATTGCTTATCCAAGAGACCAGATAGGAACTGTGTTGGTAACTGCCTTATAGCAGAAACAAAATGTGAGTGTAAGGCTGGCGTTTCTCACCATTATTTGGTCTCTGCTTCTGGGTTGTGCTTGCACAAGCAGTACTTGTAGTTACGGAAGCCCCTACAAATCCATTCCAATCAATTAGATGCAATCAATTAGATTCTGCATTAGATGGTTCAAGTCTAGTTTTCAGTAGGCTTCTTAAAGGCCTATTCCAATTCCTACTGAAGTCAGCAGAAGATTTTCTGTCAAGAGCAAGCCTGTAGCAATCATTTTGTCTTTAAAAGCAGCCTACATGTTTGATAAAGCTTCCAAATATCTGTTACAATGAAGTTGTTTGTACCACTTTTAGGGATGCCTGAACAAATATTCAGTGATTTGCCTCAGGTCACAGACTAAGTCATCATCAGAGTCAAGGGAATGTAAGCCCAGGCTTTGACTTAGAGTAATTATGTATGTCACAAAGACTTTGTGCTTGCAGATGAATTCGTGTTCACAGGGATATAATGGCTCTGTTAAATGGGTAAGAGGAAATTTTGTTAGAAGGTAATAGCTCTTTAAGGGAAAAGGAATAGATCTTGCTCCCACTAAATGATATATGAAGACTTTACATCAGCTGACCCAGGAGGAAAATTGCATTTATAGTTCAGACTGAGTATGGCACACTACTTTTATACAGTATATTGCCATAGTGAAATTAGTTGTATTTGCAATAAAATAACATTATAATAAATACATCTGCTTAATTTCTTATTAGTCTGGCGGTTTGTCTATAGAACTTATGTGAAGCTGATGCTTTTTCTGTTGGTGGAGAACTAGAGGAATGCAGTTTATGAACAGAGATGCAGAAATGAGTTATTTGACCAGAAGATAGTCCCGGTGTTCTTTGAGGTATTGTCCATACAATAGGGTCCCTCTATTGCAGAGCAAGCAGATGTGAAGTCTGTCGTGCCTCTCCCTGATCTATTTTTTTCTCAAATTCCAGAGGTGACTTCCATTATTTTTTCGTTTGTTTAGGGTTTTTTTGAAGGTGCTTTTGGCTCTATCTATCTATCTTTTTTTTCTTTTTCTTTTTTTAACCTCCCGCCACCCCAACTTCTGGGATCATGATTCTTCATTGCTGACTAGTTAACCCAGTCTCTTGCTGGCTTACATGTCCAGTCATTTCCAATCCAAAGTGTTTGTGTATCCTGATTGTTTCTCACCTGAGATCTCTTTCTCATAATATGCCCTTGCAAGAGTGTTCTTTTTGATAATCACGAGCAAGTGCAGATATTTACATTTGCCCCCAAATATCCATACTTATCTGAAAACATTTTGGACTTTTTCCTCTTTCCCTAGAAGTTTCCAGCAATTTTACCTGTCAGTGTTTCTAATACAGGCCATGAATTATATGAAATCGTGAATATATTACAAGTAAATAGATGTCTGTTTTTATTAAGGAAAGCCTTTGCACAGTGTACAAGCTAGGGTAGTGTTTCACAACACATAGGCTTAAACAGCTACGCTGGTTTACATTTTCTCCTTCTTCTCCTTGCCATCCTCTTGTTCTCACTCTTGCAGCACACCAGTGCTTTGGCTCTGCCAGCATAGTTGTCTGAACGGCTGCCCCATACCCACAGTCTCTGAACATCTCCAGTTCAGAAGTACACCTTTACATTATAACTTTCTTTTAAACTGCAGGGTTAATTTTAATGTTACTCAGTTTGTGATTTACCATGCTACCTCACAAACTGTTGTGTTAGGAAAACTGAGAGGCTGGTGTGCCAAGAGGAAGAAATGACTGGGAGAGAACAAAGCAAGCGAGGGGATTTTTCACTGAGCTGCTGTATTATGGAACTGTTTGTGCAGCGAGTGAGCAGTGGGATGTGTCATGTGTGCATAGCGTCCCTTTTTGTCCTTGCTGCCAGGTCCCCTTTCATGGCACTCCACTGAGCAATGTAGATCTTCTCTAAATTCCCTTCAGGAAAATGAATCTAGATGTCCCCCATTCTTGCACTTACAGCTACCGTCACTTGCTGTGGTTTCAAAGCCATGTTTTTAACTTGATTTTAATAAGTAGGCCATAGCCTTTCCTACTGGGGAATGATTTGCTGTACAGAAAAAATCCTTAGTGTATGATCACAGGTGCTGTTCAACAGTATTAGGTTGATGATGTGCGAAGGGGAAGGGCTGAGAAGTACAAGAATATTCTTATTCTTAGTTGCTACTTAGATTACATTTAAATACTGCTTTTTAAGATAGTGATTTCTCTTTAACTTTACATTAAAGCTTTAAATAGACATGTCTTTTTATTCATTTTGTGAATTAAGAAGAGATCATTTCTAGACTGAACTCTGTAAGAAAAATTTGTGAAGATTGACTAAATGTTACTTCTTACAAGATGTAGCCAATGCTTTTCATAGCCCACACTTTCACCAAGATAAAAATAATTCCTTGGCAGTGCAAGTATGGCGTAAGTACTTGCCTAGCACCCTGTGTAACCAGTAGTGGCCTCTCAGTGTGGCCACAATTATTGTTAAGGTTAATTTTGTTTTGGAAAGTACCTCACTGTGTTAACAACCTAAATCCCAAGATGACACAGACTAAAATTCTCTATTTACAGGGTCATAATTCCAACAGGAATAAAAACCCAGCCTCTGTTGAGAATAAAATAAGGAATTGTCATGCCTCCAAACAGGTGTCAGTCATGACATCAACAGAAACTGGCTTTCTGTGGCTTGTTCTGGTTTTGTGTTAAGCCTACAGTGGAATAATTGGTTTTTTCCCCCCGTTTTGCCCATGAATGCCTCAGCAGGTAACCTGCAGCTACAGCATGTGTAATTATACATACAGACAACATTACCAGTGAATCATTTTTGTGTTTTTGCTCTTTCTGGGGAGAGAACATTTTATTAGCTGCTCCCACAGGAAAGCAAATGATTGATACAGCACCAGCTAACATGTGGCATCACTATGCTCTACAAGGAAGGATGAGGAGGCACTTGGAGATTTCTCACAGATGTTTTTTCACCGGTTGTGCCTGTGTGGTTGCACATTACCAGCTGGGCAGGAATATAGACATCTTGATGTTTTATGAGAGGAAATTGTTGTTTATAGTGGTATGGAAAGAAGTAAAACAGTTTAAGTCAATATGCACTTACAAATCAGTGGACTCAGGTGAGATGCAAATTAATTAGTGCATTATTATAATATAGCCTCATGTTTAATATCTTTCTGCACTTTAAGTCATGGCATGGTGGCAATGCCATTGTAGCTTCTGGTATTGCAATTCTTCATTGCCTAGTCTGTGAAGATTCCATATTTGTTTTAATGTGATACTGAGGTGAGATCTCTCTAGAATTTAATTTCATGGAGAGTTTTTAGTACTGCAAGACTGATTTAGTAATCTAACAAAGATTAGAGGAAGACCAGTGTAGGAGACCAAGGGATTGTTGTGGTGTAACAGAACTGAGTAGATGACTGGCATGGATTCACCAGGATGGATCCAGCATCTTTGGGTCAAAGCTGCAAAGGCTGGATACTTTTACATGTGTCACAGCACCTTGCATCATAAGTCAAGCAAGTGGGGCAGAAGACCAGCTTGGCTGAACAGAGCTGTGGTCTGTATATGGAGGGAGACGACATGAAAGGCCAAAGCTCAATTAGAGTTGAAACTGGCCAGTGTTGTGTCAGATAACAAGAAGGGCTTTTTTAAGTACATTAATAGGAAGAGGAGTTCTAAAGAAAACATTGGACCAATACTTGTTGAAGATGGTCATCTGACTAATCGGGATGAAGAAAAAGCAGAAGCATTCAATGCTTTTTTTGCCTCGATCTTTAATAATACTGATAGACCTTGGGCTGCCCGGTCCCCTGAGTCGGAGGACCACGAGTGTGGGAGCATTGACTTTCCATTTGTGGACACTGAAATTGTAAGGGACCAGCTCTATCAGCTGAATGTTCACAAGTCCATGGGGCCTGATGGGATTCATCCCAGAGTACTGAAGGAGCTAGTGGATGTTATGGCAGGACCCCTCTCTGATCTACCACAAGTCTTGGGAGTCTGGGGAGGTCCCTGCTGACTGGAAGCTAGCGAATGTTATTCCAATTTACAAGAAGGGCGTGAGGGAAGACCCAGGAAACTAAAGACCTGTTAGTCTAACCTCAGTTCCTGGAAAAATTATGGAGAAGATTATACTGAGTACTGTTGAAAGGCATTTAAAG
Source organism: Gymnogyps californianus (assembly GCF_018139145.2). Classification (NCBI taxonomy): domain Eukaryota; kingdom Metazoa; phylum Chordata; class Aves; order Accipitriformes; family Cathartidae; genus Gymnogyps; species Gymnogyps californianus. The sequence goes on from NC_059475.1 coordinate 11,701,305, forward strand.
AATAATGCCATCATCAGGCACAGTCAACATGGGTTCACAAAAGGAAAGTCCTGTTCAACTAATTTGATATCCTTCTATGATAAGGTCAGCTGCCTAGTGGAGGAAGGGAAGGCGGTGGATGTAGTTTTTCTGGAGTTTAGTAAGGCTTTTGATACTGTCCCTCACAGCATCCTTCTGGACAAGTTGTCCAACTGTGGGATGAGCAGGTTCACGGTGTGCTGGGTGAAGAACTGGCTGCAGGGCGGGGCTCAAAGGGTTGTAGTGAATGGGGCTACATGTGGCTGGCGACCAGTCACCAGTGGTGTTCCTCAGGGTTCAATCCTAGGGCCAGTTCTGTTCAATATATTTATCAACGATATCGATGCAGGAGTTGAATGCACCATTAGCAAGTTTGCTGATGATACCAAACTGGGAGGTGCTGTTGACTCTCTTAAGGGACAAGATGCCTTGCAGAGGGATCTAGATAGATTGGAGCATTGGGCAATGATTAAGGGGATGAAATTTAACAAGTCCAAATGCCGGATCCTGCACCTAGGATGGAGTAATGCCAGGCACAAGTATAAATTGGGAGAGGAGTGGCTGGAGAGCGGCCCTCCAGAAAGGGATCTGGGGGTGCTGGTTGACAGCAGGCTCAACAGGAGTCAGCAGCGTGCCCCAGCAGCCAAGAGGGCAAACCGCATCCTGGGGTGCATCAAACACAGTATAACCAGCCGGTCAAAAGAGGTGATTATCCCGCTGTATTCAGCGCTGGTGCGGCCTCACCTTGAGTACTGTGTGCAGTTCTGGGCCCCACAATTTAAGCAGGATGTTAAGGTCCTTGAGTGCGTCCAGAGGAGGGCAGCAAAGCTGGTGAAAGGGTTGGAAGGCATGTCCTATGAGGAGCGGCTAAGGACTTTGGGTTTGTCTAGTTTGGAGAAAAGGAGGCTGAGGGGTGACCTCATTGCTCTCTACAGCTTCCTGAGGAGGGGAAGTGGAGAGGGAGGTGCTGATCTCTTCTCCCGCTATCCAGTGACAGGACGCATGGGAATGGTTCAAAGCGGCGTCAGGGGAGGTTCAGACTGGACGTGAGGAAGCATTTCTTTACCGAGAGGGTGGTCAAACACTGGAACAGGCTTCCTAGAGAGGTGGTCGATGCCCCAGACCTGTCAGTGTTTAAGAGGCATTTGGACAATGCCCTTAATACCATGCTTTAACTTTTGGTCAGCCCTGAATGGGTGATGCAGTTGGACTAGACGATCGTTATAGGTCCCTTCCAACTGAAAATACTCTATTCTATTCTTAGCTTGGTATTCTGGTACTGATCAAGTCTTTAGGTGTAGTGCAAGATTTACAAGATGGATCAAGCTAAGTACAGCTGTGGTAAGGGAGAGAAAGGTAAAAACATAAAAGATGGGCAGTGCAGTAAGTTGCTCCATGAATACTAAACCAGTGGTGATCTGGTTATTCAGTTGGCTGCTTTTTTGCCTTTTAAGATGAAAAGTGATTTCTTTTACTTCCTATTCATGACTTAAACTTGGCAATGTAGTGATTTATGTGTCACTTATTTGCTGTGCTTAGCAATGAGATAGACACATTTGAAAGAGAACTGAATGAAGCTGTATGCCTTCAGTGACCCTTGAAGCATGTTATCTCCTAGTAACACAAGGCATAGAGTAGTTCCTGCAATTGTAAACTAGCAACACAACATAGGTAGTTTAACAATACATTGTAAAAGTTTCACAGCTCATGAAGATATGTGCAAAATTAATCCCTGCAGAACAAAACAATTTAAAAAGTACGTAATGAAGCAATTAGCTAAAAGAGGAAGGAAACTACTGACAATTTAATATGGGAAGAATATTTACATGTATTACTTTTTCAATTAGAGTGTTTTATAAAGGCACAATTAATGTAAAATGAGGCCTATGAGGCAATTAATGATGACTTCAAAAGTAAGGTTTAAGGGATAATTTACGTTTTTAAAATTGAGAGCAGCTCTAGTTATGTTAAAGCCTTTTATTTCCTTTTAAAAAGTCTTTTAGATTGTGGGTGTGTGTTTTTGTAGGCTGCTTACAGTTTCACGTTAAGATTATCAGCTTGGTTATGGAAAAAAGCTATTCTCGCACACAAATAGATAAGTTTATCTGAAAGTATGACAGGCTTGTATGATGGTAAGTAGAATAGTCTTCAAAAACCTCACAGGGCGTCAGTAAAACAGATGAAGTAATTTTAAAAATCTCTTTCCAGTCTCTGATTTCTCTATGCATACTGTTCTGAGCTGTGACTATAGGCAGTCACCTCTTGAAATTAAGTTACTCCCTAATTTCCCACTCTGCAGGGGTAAATGCCAATGACATGATTCTCTTTTTCCAGCCCATTCAGCATCAGGAAGCAGGGAGTAAACCAGAATCATAGCTTCAGTAAGCAGTGTATTTTCTTTCTCTTCCTGTCCACCTGTATTTTCATTTTTCTAATCCTGAGTTTATGTGACTCAGGCCACGACTGTGTTTAATTCTGCTGTTTGGGTAGACTTCTTCAGTGAGAGGAAGCTATTTGAGACTAGTGGAATAAGCAAAGCTGTGCATCGCTTCTTGCTGAATTTGGGGAAAGTTAGCCAAATCCATCAGTACTTATTGTCACTACTGCAATTATTTAGTGAAGGTTATCTGACTTCAGTGGAGATATGACCTAAATAAAGATTAATGTATTTCATCCTGTGAGTATAGTTTCTAGGTTTACAGAGACAGATACCCAAATGTACATGACAATCCAAAAACTTTCAGGGTACGATCCAAAACCTACCAATTGCTACTGGAAACATGAACATTGATTTCCGTGATCTTTGTGTCTGGCCGTTCTCTCTGTCCTTTCTGCAGTCACCTGTCAAGATACCAAAATAAAAATGCAGACCCAAAATGATCACAGACTTAGCTCATGGTATTGAATAAAAATAGTCTATTCATACTTGCCTGTAAAGCATCAAGCTTATTATTGGTTATCCATAAACGATTAATGGTAATGACAAAGGTTAACAAGATTCACAAATATTTTTTGCATTAAATTGTTCCCCAAAATATATTTTAAAGATACTGGTGACTATTTTTTTGTGTCCACAGTAGTAGTTAATTCACACTATTTTTTTTATCTTCAGGGCATCTTTAATGAGTTCTTCTAATTTTGTCATTTGCAGACTTCACAGAAGCTAGAAATTGCTTCAGCTTTTTGAGAAACCACTTAATTATTAAAAAGTTTTGTTTGCAGTCCAAATGAAATGATGGTTTCAAACAAGGTCACATCAGTTCTTGGAGAAACTGCATGATCTGTGTAAATTTAATGAATGCAGTACATGCTAATAAACTGCTCAGCATCATGTAGGGTTTATTTTTTTATTAGATTAAGCTTCCACAACATGAAAAGAACAGTCAGTGATTAAGGAGATAAAAAGAAACTTTTAATGAAGTAGTGCTATATCATTTTATAATGAAGTATAAATTAAATATTCAAGAGAGGGATCAGCTTCAGAGTTGTAATTGTTTTGATTAAATATGCAAATTCAAATATGTTTAAATGCAATTGAAAAGGATTTACTAAAGGATGTGGATTTAAAAATAAAACTAAATAGAAATGGAGACCCTTTGTCTAGTGAAACAGATTTTCCAGATATGAATGGAATTTGCTCTAAAAAAAATTATAACCAGATTGATTTAGACATTTCTAAGGATGTGTGAGTCACCCGTCTCTGCTGCACACTGAAGGCTGTGCAAATGCTGTCACTACTGCCCTTGTTTTGGTGGGAACGAGTGAGGGATGATAGCGTAGTGGTATTAGGGCTAACGCCTTTGCAAAATGCTTAAAGAAGCCATTTGGTGCGTTACTGGTTCTGTAGCTGCCTCACTTGTGCCATCCCACTGGACTGCCCAGTACTTTGGTCCTTTACTCCTTTAACAGAGTGCAAGTTGCACCTGATCTGTTGTGCCACCACCTGTGTTCTCTCTGTAGTTTTGTGTGTCCTCTGCTTTCCTGGCTCTTCCAATGCGAAGAACATGTTTCCTGTTTGCTCTGTGGGGCTACTTTAACCTTGGTGAACATAAATTCACACAGATGTAGGGCCACAATTATAGCTTACGTGTAAATGTACCTTCAGTAAATGAACAGTAAGAAGTGCTTAGAGCTTGGACAAATTCTCCACATAAGTCATAACAACGGACGATTTAAAAGGGAGATCCACCCCCCCCCCTTTTTTTTTTTCCAAATAGATTCTCTGTATTCATTTAATGTTCCTATCATCTCCCACTTGCTTTGCTTAGTTTAGGTCATAGGCTTTGCTGATTTTAGTCTTTCAGCTTTGTAAGTGTTAGAAGTCGCCTTGGCACTGCTGCTGTCCCTTTACACCTTGAATTTTTTTATGGAATTTTACTACCTTTTGCTAGTGATGAAGGAACCCTTTCAAGAAGAGGAAGCCTTCTAAGCCCTTCTTGGGGCTATACCAAATATACGAACCTCCTCAGGAAATTCAAGAATAAAGAGCCCTTTCTAAGGTCCTCTTGGAAGGGAGCATTGAAAACACACTGAAGTGGATTCTGAGAGCTCTTTGGAAGGGAAACTCCAGTTGGTGTGTTCTTTTTTTAAAAGACTGTTTTTGCAAAGTGAACCAGGAGGACCAGAACCTCAAGAAATTCCTCCAAAGAAAAGCAAACTTTCTGCATTGCTGGGGCTCCCAAGTACTCCCTAAGTACTCCCAAAGATACACAGTCCCTCACAGTTGAAAACTTTCTAAGGTCTTTGCCTTAAGGCAAAGCCTGAGACCCGTTGGTACAGTTTTGCAATTGATGCTTTTACAGAATGAAATGTGAATTGCTATTTATTGTATCACAATGATGGAATCATATGTTATTTTTAACAAGTGTATATGTATGTTTAGGAATTTGGCAGGAAATTGAGACTATTGCTAGCAATTTCCACCTCTTGCTACCATAGGTAAAATATATTCATGGGCAACAGGAAAAGGTGCTGTATTTCCTTTTAACCATAGTTTAGGAAACTCATCAAGTTTCTTCCTTGCAATTTGTACGAGCAGGTTTGTCGTTAAGTGTTACTGATTGCAGTAACAGTATGCTCAGAGATATAACATTTTACTTGAAACTATTCCATGTGGTTAAAAAAAGTCTTTGAAGCTCTTTTATCTTTAGACTTCCTGCTAAAGTCATGGGTGATAATTTGGAAAAGCTTCACTGATTTTAAACTTTTGTATTTATTTATAGCCATCACATAAACTAACAGTGCTGGAGAACTAGAAAGGTGCTATTCAGTATGGATGAAGCTTGAATAAAGATTACTAATGACAGAAAAAAAATAGCTGTGAAATTCACAGGGGAAATGTGAATTTGTGAGGAATTGACCCCTCAATTGCTGTTCCTATTTCTTAACTATAAAAACAATCTCTTGTCTACAGGAATTTCATTAGATGAAGAACAGACCACTCTAAAAGGCTTCGCAACTTCCCTCTGAGTTGAGTCTTTAAGAAAATATATTTCTTAGTATTAAAATATTAATTAAAACCCCCCTAAAAATTGTCTTTGACCAAAAGGTGTTGGTTCAGAGTAATTAATGAGTCTCTCCTATGCACTTTTGATGTGAGATTTATACCTTTTCAAGTTGTCTTGAAAAACCATCCAGCCATCCACAATGGCTCCAACACAATGGTTGGAATGCCATGGATTTGTTTACACGAGTAAAGGAGATGGAGGGAGCTCGGATTGGTCAGATTCAAGTGGACAGTTGGTCTAAGAAGGAAGGAAGGAAAGAATGGATGGGTGTTCTTGACCTAGCTGTGAGAAATTGCCTTATTTCAAATATAATCAGGGAAGAATGAAAAAAACCTAACACTTTCTGTAGCAGTCAGTTAATCATGTTATATTGTTTAGTGTTCATATATCCTGTTCAGTATAGTGTTTAATATTTAGTGTATGACTAACAAAGCCCTTCATTCCTTGGCTGGAGGTTTTGTACGTGTTTTGGGGAGCTGGGAATCCAGAATGCCTTGAGATTCCAGGAGGGTTTCATGCCATTTGAAAATCCCACTTTAATGCCTAGCTACATTTTCTTTCTTTGTAACTGGCCTCTCCCTAAGTGCAATGAAAGGTTGGGCGAAAAGAGCTTTCTCACCGTACTGTAATCCCACTGGCAAAGAACGCTTGTGGGAGAGAAGGGTACTATGGCTTGTCCTAGATGTGACCAGCTGAGCAAGTCAGGACTGTGCTTTCTGCCCTTATGAAGTATTGCACCTGCTTTCACTCTGCAAGTGCTCTGCAAGGCTTCGTAGCCTACATCTAGGGTAGTGCTACTTGTTTAGTGCTGTAACTGCAAGCTCTGCACGGACCGTAACTTGTGATTCCCATATCTTCAGATAGCATGTTTCTCATGTCTTCCTCTTTAAAAAGTCATTAATTAAAGGACTTTTATTCGTCTTGATGTATGGAAACTATTAGCATGTATCTCTAGTCCAGTTTTGGTGCATGCTAATCACATTTTCATGGATTGCAGATTTTTGCCTAGAAATAATAGGATTTGTTTTTGAAGCTGTTTAATACAACCCGCCTGTTCTGTCAGCATCTGTATTGACAGCTCCCTCTTAGCATTAAGTTTTTAAGTGAATCCATGGTTCTTGCAGAGTAATTAATTAGTCTTTGGAAATAGAACAAAGACTGACAGTGTCTGAGAGAAAGGAGTGGCCACCAGATTTGATTAATTAGTGTTTATTCAGGTAGTGGGTAATTGTTATTTACAAACTATATTAAAGACTTTGTCATCTCAAGATGTTTTTTGAACACACATATGACTTCATTATAAAGTCAAATTAGATTTTACTGATTACTGAATCAGTACTAAAATTATAGATGAGTCTGCTCTTCAGATTTTCAGATCCTAGAAATTTACTTGGAAATTCAGCTTATTATAGACCGTGAATTTTTTGGCTCAGCTTGTCGTCAAGATGGCATTCAGACCTAACTCTGAAAATCCCACAAAAGATTTGGTGTTCACTTGTTGGACTTGGTTCGAGGCCATCCCTAGTTAAAATGAGCAAAGGCTAGGCAGAGTAGGCAGCGCATGCGGTATGTGAATTGTCTTGTCCTAGGCTAAGTTACGACCAGCTCTACATCTTCCTTGTCTTTTATGATACTAATTTAAACAGTGTACAGTGAGTAACTCTGAAACAATTTATAGCTGGATGTCAGTGCCCTACTGAGAAATGGCTTGGACCGAAAGCAGGCATTGTGTGAGCAAAGCCTGATGATACTTCACATTTAATCTTTATTAGGAAATGTAGCTGAACCATTTAAAATTAAATGTTTGACAGACTATTATTTTTGTTAGATCATTAAACTGGATTGCCCACTTTATATGATATTTAGAAAGACAGGACACAAATGTTGTTTCCAGATTATTTATTCTTGTGCCAGATCAATTGCCCATTTATTTTTAAATATTTATCATCATCTCAGTTTTGCCCTGATGTTGGTAATGGTTATGTTTATTTACTCCCACGGTTTTCCAACTTCTGGACACGGAGACACACTGAAGTCTTTTCAGCTCCCTTCTTGATTGTACAGTAGGTTCATGGGATAGCTCATCTTCCAGAGAGCTCTGAAAACCAAGGCTTTATCTCTTCTCCCAGCATATGCTGAATGCAATTAGGCACCAGTTCAGAAAAGGCTTTGTAAACATTCTGAATCCATGCCACATTTTCTGGTCTCAGGAGCTGCCAAATGCCTAAATGCTGTATTCAAGCCAGATGTCTAAATATATAAAATGGATGACTGAACAAAGTGCCTCCCTTAGTAGAGCATATGCCTATAGGATGGACAGACCTGAGGCATCTGAGATCAGCTCCAGAACATGATGTTCTGCCAACCCACATCCCTGGCCACTAGGAGGGAGACCAGAATATACTCTCTCCTGGATAAGCTGTACAAGGAAGGAGCACCCTCGCTCTTATTTTTTGCTCTCTTGGTATGGGATACCAAGCCTCAGGAATCATTCCTAGCAGTACCATAAGGCAAACTCTGTCACTTCTCAGTGAGTACACCTGCCTCTCGGACACTGAGGTACTTGTTCAGCAGGATCAAACAGTTTGAGTACATCTGGGTTTTCACCTGAGCAGCATCCACTCAACCATTATGAATGGGCTGCCTTGATCTTGTTAGGAAGTTTACATAATACAAGATACACAGAAAAAGAGCTTCTATGTAAAATAATTCAAGTACTTCACTGACTGTTAGGGCTGCCGAAGTGGTTTTCTCTTTTATTGAAAGCAGAAAGAGAGAAAATCAGAAATGAATGCAATACTTATGATTAACATAATAGACATTAGCTCAACTGCGGTAGTTGGCAAAACTGAAACATACTTGAGCAGGTACAGTAACCTACATTATAAATGTATTTTAATTTATAAGAGTAGTGTGTGTTGAAATTGTTCATAGAACATTTTCACTAGGCAGTCTTAGTCTTTGTTCACTCTTTCTCAAAAGAAATAAACCTGATCCTTTCTGAGCTATGTTTAAAGCAAAGCATAAGATGCATTTATATTCCTAGTCTTCCTAAAACCTGAAGCTTTAGTGATCTTAAAAACTTGATTGGCTTAGTTTCCCTTTTATGTAAGGCTGCCTAGTTTGAGATTCTGAATAGTGCATGTATGCATTGAGATGGACTGTGCACAATCTTAGAGAATGCCTGCAAAGCATTAAAACTTGAACCCAGACGCTATTGTTTTGGATGCCTATAAATAATTTTATTAATAATCTTGAGAATAGCTAAATTGATCCAGGAACATTGTGATGAGAGGCTACTGATAATGTAATAATTCTGTAGTAAGGTTAAGTAGTAGTAATAATTCATGGTAAAGCAAGGTAATAACTCTCTCTTCTCAAAACTGCCTAAAAAAACCCCTCTGTATGGTCAAGTAAGTCTTGAGTAGTTATTCTCCTTTGCTTTGACAAGCATAGAAATAAAATAATTTCAGTGTATTTACTAAAGGACAGCAGTGGTATAGGGAGCTCTCACTAGCAGAATGTCTTTTTTCCTCCTAGGTATGGCAATGTGGAGGAAGTGTTGAGGTTCTACCTTGCTCCAGGATTGCCCACATTGAAAGAGCACATAAACCATACACAGAAGATCTAACTGCTCATGTCCGGAGAAATGCACTAAGGGTGGCTGAAGTCTGGATGGATGAATTTAAGAGCCATGTCTATATGGCGTGGAACATACCCCAGGAGGTGAGTCACAAAGACTGGTGTTTGCAGGCTTTGGCTTTAGATCCTTTTGGGTTTGGTTCCTACTCTGAATTTTGATTTTTCTGCTAGGATTTTGGTATTTGTATACATGTATGTATGTTTGTATGTCTTGTATATAGGCATAAGATATGCCTATACTTACACACATATATAAAAACATCTGTGTAGTTGTGTCTTATTCTAGAACAATTTCTTTGTCTTCAGGTTCCTTAAAAATTAATTTCTTGTCAAGGTCATCATCCTCACTGATGACTCTTCATGGAGATTTTAATCTAGTAGCTGCAGAAATGTGGAAAAAAGAAGCATCAAATCTATATTATACATCTTATTTTGAATTTGAGTCTCTTATTTACCATCACAGAGAGCTATAATTCCACCAGATTTGTGAGGGGAGTTCTGCCAAGCAGCAAGGGGTGTTAACATCTATCGATTCAAGTGTGAGTGTATCACTCTTGAGTAATTTCACATCAGAGTAAGGATGGCTGGTGGATGTCATGACATATTGCAGAATCTAGCTGCAACTCCCTTTTGGCCTGCTTGTCCAGATTTCTTTTCCACAGATGAGCAATGGTTGATCTATTGTATTGAAAAGATAATGTCAGATGGCTAACCTGAGAGTTCAGTTTGACACCTGATTTCAGTTCTTCTTCATTTCTGCCGTCAGTGGTATTTAATCTATGAACTGTTAAGAGCTATAGGGCTCTGAGAAAGGTGACTATACCTATTCTGGAGAATATTCAGGATCCATGTAGAATAGGTTGTTTCCACCTAGAGGTTGGAAACCATGGCTGTAGTTGAATTTGAGGTTTGACTTACAGTGTGCAGTTCTCATCATTACAGCAAAAGCAAATATTCTAGACTTAAATGAACTTGGGCAATTTATTTTTTCTTTAACAAAATCTCTGTAAAATCTGAGTGATTTTGCAACTGTTCAGAGAAACTGGTTTTGCTGCCATTTCTGGTTCAAGAAATAAAATGCTGTACTTCTCCTCTAGTTTAATAAGGAAAAAAGGTTAGAAACCAAAAACGGGCTAGATATATGAATGCTGATGTTGATTCAGCTGCTTTCAATAGTTTCCTTCATCTCTCATGGTTAAAACTAGATAATTTTGGCAAAGTGGGGAAGTCATTGTCCTATTTTCAGGTTGCAGAATTAGCCACATAATATACCATGAAAGCACTGGGAAAAAAATCCTCTGTGATCTGGGATAGGGAAGAGACCTTTCTGGAAGTTAGTCCCATATTCACAGAATCCAAGCTACCCTGTAAGTGTCCCTGTTTTGAGAAGTCGCACAGCAGTGCATACAAGAATAAAGACATTTCTGGAAGATAGGATTACTTATTTTACATCAAAACAATTTCAAATTAATTTTATTTGTGATTAACCTGATAGGTTTAAATTTCAGTTTCTATTTTTTATTGTTATTTTCCTGAAGATTAGTTGATTTTCATTCATTGATCAAGTTTCAATTTTTTGACTTGCAAACATAGCATTAACACAAAACTTAGATATTCCTTTTGATAACCAGGATACACAGTATTATACATGTATTTGCGTAATACTCATCCAGATATGGTGGTGGTGGTGCTTAATCTTGTGCAAAGTTGAGATTTGAATGCAACTTGGAAATCAAATTCATAAAGAATACAAAGATAAGTTTCCATTTCCATTTAACAAGTAATAATAACACAGTCTTGACTGTGCCAATAGATCAGAAAAAAATAAGCCTGTTATAATAAATTTTAAAACTCATTTATTAAACAAAGGAAACAAATATATGTTATTAAACAAAGGAAAAAATAAATGCAGTGTGTGGATTGAACTGATTTCTTCAGGTCACAAAGTGCGTGAAGGTGTTTGCATGGTAGATCTTGTACTGCCAAAACTGATTTTGTTCATAGTTTTGAAGAGGAATAACAAGTTTTCTTACTACTTCAATCTCCAGTCATTTTCCCACCACAAATGTACTAATCATTGCACTGAACTGCTTGAATAAATTGCAATGCAGATTATATTCTCTCTTCATCTTCACAAAGGCTACTGCTGTCAAACCGTAGTGCAGACGTAAAAGCTGGAAATGGCAAGTACTAAATCAGCTTTTAATAGTGGTAGCCTCTTCTGCAATGTAATGAGATGCCTCTGTTGTAGGGAGAAATCTATTACTATGTGTATGTATGGAACCTGTAGCACAAAGAACCTTCATTTGTATTTCTCACTGCTGTAGAAAACCAAATAAACGTACACATGCCCACATACTTATTTAAAATATACTGCGAAACAGCTTAGTTTTCACAGTTGTAACAGGCCTATAAAGCCTGAATCTACTCATTACCTAGTAATTGCTGCAGGATGTTCAGAGACAGTATGGCACCTTTGTGACCATCAGAAGGTTTTCCTGTCAAATGGGGTCTGTGACTTACAGCTGAGTACATTCAAGTGTTGTTCACCCAGCTTCCATCTTTTGCCATGAGTGTTGGGACTCTGTTTTGTTCTGACAGCCTGACATGTGCTCAAGTATCCCAAATCAGTTGTGTAATTTGAAGCTGTTCTAAGCATCTTTGAGTTCATTGTGTGAGGCCTGGTGCCAAGAATCGGGAAGAACTCCGAAGACCTGGGACTTCCTTTTCCTTTCCCATGCTAAACTTTGCGATTACTGAACTGATTCTAGAGCAGTAGGAAACAAGTACATGTTTAAGGAAAGCTTCTGGCCTTTTAAGGGAAAGAAGAACACACAGTACAAAATTCCACTCCCAAGCACTGTAATTGAATCCGTCACTATAAAGAAAACCTACATCATTAGTGGGAGTCCTCTTTTATACATGAAAAGGCTAGGAGCAATGCAGTCTCTGGTTGGTATAGAAACATCAGTAGAAAGAGGGAGTATTCAGTGTAAAGAAGCAACCTAAAAAATATCTTAAAGCTTGTGGGACAGTTGTAATACAGACTTCCAGTAGGCAGGGGGCAAAGAGATGGTGGATGAGAAAGGCTGGCGATGGATTAGGTCAAATTTAGATATCAGACTGGATGGCAATATTTCTGTTTCATCTTTGCTTACCTCAAGATTAAAGGCGAAATACCAAAAAGGGACAATTTTCAAATGAAACCTAGCTTCAGCTTAGGCAAAAAGATGTCAAGACATCATTGTGAGAGACATGCAGAGAGGACAGACAGATAGCATGGCCAAATACTGTTACACAAGTGGATAACTACAGGAGTAATTCTCTGTCTGGAAGCTGATGAAATAGTGCACTGGTAATGGAGTGTGTAGGTAATAGAAATGTATTCAGTTATAACAGTCGGGACTTTCCATGAAATATGTTATTCCAAAATGTTAACCACAGGACCTGTTTTTTCCATGGAAGAATTCCCAGATCTCTGAGAAGCCCCACAGTCAGATGTTTCCAAAGATTTTAGTCTTTGAGAGCTAATAATAATAAAAAGGAGTTAGACTCATTTGGCAGTGTGCTGTGACTGCCCTCTTGGGACCTCTGTGGGTGGCTCTGAAGTACTGAGGGCTTCAAATGGGGATCTCAGATACCGTAGTGATTTCTGCATCGTAACTACTTAGATAAATAGATTCAGAAAAGCACTCAAAACCCAAAGGAAGGATTTTTCAAGTCCCAGAAGCAAGAGCTGTGCTCTCCATGTGTCCTCCCCTATGTTTTTGGTGGTGTTTTTTTCTTTTTTGCCTCCCGTCATATTCTCAGCTTTGGGGAACACACTGAGTTGTTGCTGGTGATAAAGCCAGTGTGCTACATGTGAGCTATTTTCCTTCTCCAGCTGCATGGGAGGATGTGATTACTGAGGCCCCAGATGCTCTTTCTTACCTTATACAATAAACTGTGAGGAAACAAGCATTGGTGCCTGCAGGGTTGCATGAGAAAGGGATGCACTGGACCAATTTAGTACCTGATCCCAGGAAGCCTTGTTAGTGCTGGAAGTCGAATGTCTGTGTGCCGACATCCTCCTTTTCCTTCACACAAGTGGCAGATACACTGGCAAGAGCAAGTGCAGCCAGAGCAGTGCATGAGCGGGATTTGTCCATGGGATCAGTTGGTTGTCTTACAGCACCCTACAGATAGATGTTCCTCTGTCTAGTCCCTTGCTAGAAAAGTCAGGAAAAAATAATCGCTTAAGGAGTAGTTCCACATGAAGTTTTATGAATGATGTAGGGCTTGAGGGGAGGGCAGCTACCATTTTTAAGGATTAACTTGAGATACGCCTGTTTATGCCAGACTTCAGTTTCCTACTTTTTAGTATACTTTGCTAATGTGGAAGTCAATTTTACTTTAGTTAGAAAATGCTTCCATAATAAAATATACTTATTCCAGATTAACATTAATTCAGTGCTTTGGGATGTAAGAAGCAGTCGTTGCTTCAGCAGCTCAGAAACCTAGATACGTATAAAGATACCTTTTTGATGTGTAACTAAGCAAATTCAATGCTTCCAATGTTATTTTAAAGTCATGTCTGGTGGCTGACCAAATCTTTGGGGCATTTATGGCCCAGTAAAGGCTGTTGTTTAGGTAGATAGATTATAGGATTTCCCTATGAAAATTTATTTATCCTGCATTTTGTTCTGAGGCAGAAGTGATAGAGCACAGTGTGGAACAAAACATCTCGTTTTACCGCCTGTCAAATAGCAGCCATGGATTTGCACTTAGATCCCTCTCTCAAAATTCCCACTGCATGATTTTAATGTGATAAATTATTGATTTTTATATACAGGGACTTTATGAAACTCACGCTTTATGATCTGCTCTTATGATAAGTAGAAATTAGGTTAGCCAGAAATGTAAATGAGGATAAAAATTAGGGGAGAGAATATTCTGCAATTGCTTTTAACAAAAATAGCAACTTCTCTTTTTACATTACAAGAGAAATTTAATAAGTGATATTTCAGAAAGGTGAGCAGAGCTTCTGCTCTTTGCAGTGAAGCAGTAAACCTAGACTTCAGAAATGGCCAGAACGTGTCGTATACTAATAATTAGGCCACAGTGGGACGCCAGCAATAAGGTTGTTTCTAGGGCAGCTTGCTACTTCCTGCCGATTACTTTTGGATTTGGAAAGTGCCAAGAGATTAGAGAACAACAGTGATATTCATTGGAAGCTAGATCTAAACTCCACTGAAGTCAATAGGAGTGGTTCCATTGACGAAAGCAGACTTTGAAAGAGACCCCACTGTGGCGATGTGTATCATATTGGGGCACTTATGGAGCGTGTGTGGGTAACAGACTCACTTCACAACCAAAAGCTGAGGTCGTAATCATCTTTGCAATGAGGGAGACTTCGGATGATTATTTTACACAGAACTGTATCACTGATGTCTTTTCTGCTTTTTCTGTCCTTTATGTGCAGGACTCCGGAATTGATATTGGTGATATTTCTGAGAGGAAGGCCTTGAGGAAAAAGCTCCAGTGCAAGACCTTTAGGTGGTATCTTGTCAGCGTGTATCCAGAAATGAGAATGTATTCAGATACTGTCGCCTATGGGGTGGTAAGGATCTTGTTTACGTTTCCCATTCTAAAAAGGTGGGGGAGAAAGGTGTAATAGTGGAAGTAATTCATGAAGACAATGCTTGGCTCTAAGTAGAAGAATCACTTGAAGTCACTAGTTAAGTAATTTGTTAGACTGGTTAGTTGACAGAGACAGCTTCTCTGCTGTAGTTTATGCTGAGGTATTCTGAACCTTATCTTCCTCCCTGATTTATTTGTTTGTTTGTTTGTTTCATGGCTTGCATTCCACTCAGAAATACTCAAGGCATGATTTTTTAGACGTGTTGGAGCTGTCAGTTCGAAGGTTTGTGGCAGCAGGTGAATTAACAAAATAGGCTCAGTATTTCAACTGCAAGCTTCTTAATATTGTAGTCAGAACTTAGTTTAGAACCTCAAATGCCTGTATTTTGGGATCATCATCATCATTACTTGTGTGACAGTAGTACCCTTGTCTATGTTGAAATTACGCTTGAGTTGTACTGTGCTAACTAAAGCAGAGACAATTCTTGCCCCTAGAAAACCGGCAATCTAAACAGAGAGGGCAGGTGTCCATGACATGGGAGATGAGCACAGTAAGTTAATACGGGCCCATAATGAGCTAGTAGAGCTAGGACGTCCTTTTCACATTCTCTATCCGGTGTCATATTCACAGAAGTTGATTCTTGTGAATTAAATTTGCCTTTTTGTATGCAAGTCCCAGTTAGGAAATGTAACTAGTAAGAGCAGATCATACAAGTGAAAGATTTGGTTTGAGACATTCCTCCTTGAAAAGAAGTCTGAGTTGTGCGGTTTGCCAGTATGGCTCTGAGAAGACCCTTGAGGGTGCCATAGAGCAGCTGCTCTGTTTTGGCAAATGAAGTGATCGCATGCCCCACAAAGTTCCATGACCCCTTTGATGATCAATTAAAATCATCATGCTGGCTTTTCATACCATCAAAAAAGAGACGAAAAACACTTCCAACAAAGGTTTAGGTCATTGTTAAATGCATGAGTTACCTTCCAAAACAGTTCAGAACAATGCCAGAATCACACCTGTGTGCAAGGAGCCTCTTCCATAGACTGTGTGGAATTGCCCTCAGCAATGCCATGATCTATTCAGGTGCAGAGTTTCCTGAGGAGAAGGAGGTATAGCAGCTAATACATGCATGGTTCTGCTTGTAGGTACCTCTGGCTAAAAAATCTTTGGTGGCAGGTAGAAGTGATACTAGATAAAAAAAGGAAGACCAGTGGAATAGCTAAGGTACTTGTTGCATAGTCTGAGGATTAACTCCACATCATGTAAATCAAAATGAAAATCAGCGAACAGGCACCCTATGATTTTATATTCTGCTGAGACTTTTTCATCAGCCTTTGAAGGTTGCTTGCTGGCAACATACAAATCAAAAAGAATCAGAAGAGTTTGTTACAGAAATACTGAACTCACTGGTCAGCAGAACATGCATATTTAGGTACTGCATAATAATGCACATGATGCAGTCTTTGTCTGCAGTATGAGAGTAGCCTCATCAGCTAAGAAAGATGTGAGGAGTAGGCCTTATTTCATTCTTTGTACTATCACAAAAGAAGTAGCAGACAGCTATGGCAACATATCTGTACAGGTAAAGGGGGAGTGTTTTATGAAATACTGTTGCATGAAACAAAAAAATAAAAGTGCCCCAATCTTTTCAGTAAAAGAATTGCTTGGATGTCTAATCTTCCTTCATGTCTGCTTTCCTGTTCACTTGAATGTCTTATAATGGAGAAAGGTGTGATATTTCAAAGCAAGTCAGCTGCTTGCTGATTCTCTAAGTGCTTCCGTTCATCAACTGTCTTCATTTTTTGTAGAAAATAGAGATATTGCTACTATAGCATTACCATTAATTTAAAAAAATACTGAGTAATTATAAAAGTTACCTGAATAGGGATGAGGGTTAGGATATAGGCATCTACAGTGTCACCACTCATATTTATTTCCTGAATCCTAAATTTCCTCCTGTTCTGTGAGAGTTAGAAAAATAGTTATCGTTCACGTCTAGTTTATGCTGTGGTATATAGCTAGGGTTAGGGTTGGTGGCAGAGTAAAGGTTTGGGAACCAAACTTCTTTCTGAATTCTACAGTACCCTTAGAGTTAGGAGAAAGTGATGTCAGTGGGCCAAAAGCTGATGTATTTAGTGCAGGGACTGGCTCCCTGATTTCAGCTTGATGTTTGAGATAATTTTGCAAATTCAAAATTTCAGTAGTCTAGTTTATCTCTAAGGTTCTAAGTTTGAAAGGGAGCAAATGGCAGTATTGACTAATTATTTCTGTTTTTCAGCATGGGGATTGGCAACCTGGTTATATTTTGGGTTGTAATTAAGATTAAGTCTTGGTAGTCTAAAACTGCATTACCCAAGTTAATTGTTGGTTGCCACAAAGCCACTAGATTTTGGAAAGGGATGGTTCCTAAGAGTCTGGGCCTCAGATTTTGAAACATCATTATTAGTTAACAGGTCAGTGGCTTCCTTGTTTTTCTGTTTTCTGTAGGGATCATTTCTCTACAGATAGTCTAAGTTAGTTGTAGAGTTGTGATTAGGATAAGAGTTTGAGAAATTAAATCTGAAAAGCTCATTTTATTTTTTTGTTTTCAAGGTTCGTAAGAAGAGCACTGGTGTTAAAATATAGTGTTTTGTCTTTTTTCTGTAGCGCCTGATCACCAGACAGCCGCTGTTAGCGTTAAGGTCATGTTTCTTTTTAGAGCTGGGGACTCTAAAGTCTCCGTATCTGTTTTACTGCTGCATCAGCCCTCTCAGCTAAGTTGCATGCTGATGTTGGTCGAGGCAGATTTTTTTGCTTCCTTTATTATGGGGATTGTTGTAGAAAAGGTTATAACATCAGGGCTAGGACAAGCATTAGAATTTGAGTTTGTGGAAGAGGTTTTGAAAAGCGAGAAGTAGTGATGGGTCCAGGCATGAATTGATAAGGCTGATATTTATCATTGGTTTGGATAGAGAGTGGTGCCTAACATCTGATTACGATTAGAATTGTGGTTGTGGTTATGTTTATGGCTAAGAAATACAAAGCTTTGAGAGAGGAAACTTTAATTCTTGAGGCTTGCAGCTAAGAATAAGGCCAGTATTGATACCTACTGCATATTTTCTCTTTAATGTTGAGATTTGTCCTGTCTATTACTGAATTTAGAGTTAGGTTTGGCGTTGGAAATCTTGTAGAGATGAGTTCGTGGTTTTGAGTTTATTCACTGCCTGGCTTCAGTCTCTGGCTTGTCCACACTTCTTACATACTAGTGCACTTCTAGACTTCCTTTCTAAGCATATTAATTTTTTTTCCTTAAAGGAGGCCTCTGTACACAGCTGACAGGACCGCTCAGTTCATCACAGGTGGTTGCAAACCACATCACCTCTTCTCTCCCTCCATCAGACAATTCTCTCATGTCCTCTGAACTGATCTTATACCACTGAACACCTTTATACATGCCCATGGGTATGCAATCCACATCTTTGGCCTCATACTCTAAAAAGACCTTCCAGCTATCTGTGCTCATTAATTTAGCACTTCACTTTCAGAAAATTCTGTCTCAGCATTGCACAGGTAATATATAGGGCTTTGTGATGAACAGGGCCAAGTACTTTGCAGTCTGTTCATAGCTAGATTGCTGTGCGTGGGTTAGCCCGGAATAATGCAAAGAAGAGCTGATGCATACCAATTGGCCAGAAGTCTCTAAGTGTCAGTAGAAAGGATTTTTCAAAATTATTTCCAGAAATCAGAAGACTCTCCTGAGTGATTCTGAAAAGCTGTTTAATTACAGGGCTTTCTCCTATGTTTGAAACTCCATCCATACTGCTCAGCTAGCGGCATTGGTAAAAAATTTGTCTTTTGTATACAGTGTGTACCACAGACTCATTAGACTCAATATTTAAAAAATGTATATAAAAAATTATTGCTATCTCTGAAGGCTTTTTGAAGCCTACCATCTTTTTCTCATGTAAGACTTGCTTGATTTCTTTTTCTTTCTGTTTATTTTAGCTGCAGAATTCCCTGAAAAGTGATTTGTGCCTTGATCAAGGGCCAGACACGGAGAATATCCCAATCATGTATATCTGCCATGGAATGACACCACAGGTTAGTTTTTCTAATGATCTCTGATATTGCTGCAGCTCTTAGTAGACTGTGTAGGAGGAACCATCTCGTACCTGTCGTTGTTTTCCTGCAACAGTACCTCCGTAAGCTGTTTAGTAGCTCTTTTATAGAAAGCTAGAACATTATTTCTGCTGTAAATTGAGAATCACTGGTATATTACCGCTTTAAAAATGAAATTTGTTTATTCATTTTGAAAGAATTTAAGGAATACGAGAGTCAGCACTGGCCCAGATTTGTTGATAAAAGCTTTCATTTCTGATCTTTAACTGTGCATGTTGTATGAATGAAACAATGCATTTGAAAACATTTTACATAGATACATATGTATACTCACAGTTTATTTATACATTATCTGAAGCAACATCTTTTTTACTTGATGTATTTTCTGTCTCATTTTCACAAATCTGAAATGTACAGCCACCTTCTTCACACCATACAACTGTGTCAAATTCCAAACCCTGTTCTTGTGAAAGCCCTTTTTCTAAAGCTCCTTTTTTCCTTTCTCTGCTGTTGTCCTGTTACTCTAGTATGTGCCAAAGACTCAAATTACTAAAACCTTTCCATTTTCTTACACAACAGCTGGATTTATTAACTTGGCAAACAAAAGGGTTAAGACATTGTATCTCCCCAAGTGGCTAAGTATATGGGCATAGGTGAAAGTGTTTCTAGGCAAATCTTGACATTAAAAATAATGTTACATGGTCTAGAACATGCTTGTCAAAGACAGATGTGCAGATTATCTAACTCTGAAAAGTAACGTAAGCAAAAATGACATAAAGGAAATGGATGTATTTGTGGGAGTGATCGGAGAAACTGAAAAATCCCTCCAGTTTGAATCATTTTTTTCTCTAACTACCTTTTATATTTGCTTTCTCAAAAGCATTATTATGCTCCATTTAAGTTATGTAATGTGGTTTTACCCATGGAATTGTCAGTTACGCGATTTGACTATACAGCAAATGAATCCTCCTAATATCTCAGAAATAAACACAGAGCAACAAAGTAGTCTTGTCCTGTGTACCTGGATCTCATAGGGAGCTGGAAACGCAAGTTTGGTGAAATGCAGATATGATTCTGTACTTCCTTGCCAAGTTACACATGCTGCGACTGTGTTCTGTGCTGGCTTCCTTCGCTGAGGGCCTTTAATATTGATCACTAGTAGCATCATGCTTGAGTAAATTATGAATGATGAAGACAAAAATATCTGAAAATCCCATCCATCAGACTTGCTCACTGCATGGGCTGTGGCTTATTTGTCACATAATTATGTGGTAACCACTGTTTGCCTCCAGGAGGTTTTTAAGCTAGTCCTCAGTGTTCGCTAAGGAACTGTGTAATTCAGCCGTGAGCCAGAGCCATTATTCTTCATCTTTTGGGAGGGCGCCATAACTCTCTTCTGGCATATCATCTCTGATAACAACACACTACAGGCACAGCTGTAAATTCCAATTAGAAATTTTAATTATAGTTAAGAGACAACAACAACAAAAAAAGTCACTTCAATTAGCACAGTTCAGTATTCACCAGATCAAAAACTACCTTTGAATGTCAGCTGAAGTTTTGTATAAATGAGATAGCAGCAAATAAATGACAGAGGGAAAAGAGGCAAGGGAAACTTTTCTTGACAAGATTCTGCTCCTTTCATAATTACAATGTTGTGTCTCCTTCCCATTACTATGTATTTAATTTTGTAACTAATGATGTTAAAAACCACCCCCAAAAAGGCCCATATATGAGCAAGATCCCGGTAATGAGTGAGAACTTTCTTTAAAAGAGGAGCAGACTTTATCTATGTTAGGGATTATGGTATTAACAGGGAAGGCACTAACAAACGTTATTCGGCATACTTCTACGAGATTTCCATTGCACATATTGCATCTCTTGCTTAAGCAGAGCTGCAGCCTTTTATATTTCCTCTAGCATATTGGAAATATTTGAATAAATATTCTTTTTAATGTTAGTGAACTTGCCAGTAACCACAATAGATACTGGTGAGATGCTAATTTTATTCTGGTGGTGAAATGCTATAAAAAGGGGGTTATTTTGCCCACCTGGCAGTCCTTATCAAAATAGATTAGTCAAAAAGATTAGTCCCCTGATTCAGGACTGCTTGTATGACTGAGGGTTTGGTAATGCCGTTCTTAGCTGTGGTGCAAAGTTTTACTGTTGCAGCTATACCATTTACGGTTTTAGAGCTGCCACCGTGGAGGGCTTTGCACAATTGCATCTAGATGTGCATTAATATATCTCGCTGCCAGGAACTATTCCCTCATATGCAGTTTAAGTTGCTGTTCTTAGTTAGTGCTATAGCCTCTCTTCTAAATCGGGTAACTTCCCTTTTTTTTTTTTTTTTTTTTTCCACTAACCTCTTTCAGATGTTTTTGGATTTTCATCTTTTTGCGTGGGAAATGGCTTAGATGAGCTGTTTGCATCAAGTAATAGTTTCAGAATTGTACGTACGGCTGCTGTTTCCTTTTAGCATGTTTTATACAAGAAAGAAATCATTGAAGTCAACGGAAAGGGAACTGCGTACCTGACATTAAAAACCCATGTGCCATTTTTTGCAGACAATATCGAGAACATCATGTGTAGCTTCATAATTAAAAGCAGTAGAAAATGGCAAGGAAATATCCTAATATTGCAATGAAATGATCAGAAATAATTTTCCCTGTGGTGCTTCAGTTTCATTTTAAATAGCTATCACAATTAGTGATGGTAAGACTTTTGTGACTCAGATTCCCCAACCTTTCAGCAATCCACTCCATATGTCTACTGTAACTAACATGAGCATATTCACAGTTCATTTCTGCAAGTATCTTAGAGCACTTTATAACTGTGTTTATTTTGTAGTACTGTTCTACAAATAGAGAAACTGATGCAAATCTTACATGTGGTTAAATAGTAGGATGGAATGGAAAATCAAAACATAATCTGTCCATTTCCTTAGTTTTCTGATACTACTAATGAGAAAGAATTTCTCACAGCAGGGTATTTGGCTTGGCCTGAAAAGACAGAGGGCACTTGAAAAACCAGAATCCACGATTAGGTATGTTTTGTACCCTCCTTCTGTCTGCAGAGAGTGCTTCCCAGGGTAGCTGTATTTTGTCCTGGTTCCCAGGAGCCTTGACACTTCAGGAGTTATGATACCATCCACTGAGTAGAGCAACTTGCATGTTCAACCAGTGAAAAAAACAAAATGGGTGGCGATCCTGCAATGCGTTCTCATGAATTTAAGGGAAGAATTACTATTACTTTATCTTTAGTAAGAATGATTTCATTACAAAATGTTGCCCAGGTAATTATAGATTCTGTTGAGAACTTCTTTGTCTTTCTAAGTGGTAGCATCCGAACAGCATAACTTTCTAAGTTGCTCATCCTCCCCTGATTCTGCTGCTGGAGTGTATTGCTTCCTAAGCATCACACTTCTGCCTTTAGTCACTATCTGTCCAAAATGAACACTGTCGTTACTACTCCCATATGTACAGTAGCATACTGTGTGTTGGCATAACTCCCCAGACTCGTCAGCAAGAACATCGCTATCACACCTGAGCATCTGCTATTACTTCTTGTAGCCACCACGGGTACTGGGCAGCTATTAGATGTGCATGAAGCAAGGCTTCAAGGTTTTGGTACTGTCCTGGTTTCAGCTGGGATAGAGTTAATTTTCTTCTTAGTAGCTGGTACAGTGCTGTGTTTTGCATTTAGTGTGAGAATACTGTTAATAACACGCTGATGGTTTAGTTGTTGCTAAGTAGCGCTTATCTTAAGGACTTTTCAGTTTCCCATGCTCTGCCAGCAAGCAGGTGTGCAAGAAGCTGGGAGGGAGCATAGCCAGGACAGCTGACCCGAACTAGCCAAAGGGGTATTCCATACCATGGAACGTCATACCCAGTACATAAACAGGGGGGAGTTGGCCAGGAGGGGTGGATTGCTGCTGGGGCATCGGTCAGCGGGTGGTGAGCAACTGCATTGTGCATCACTTGGCTTTTCTTGGGTGGTTTTTTCTTTTTGTTATATTTCTTTTCATTACAATTATTATTATATTATTATTATTATTATTCTTAGTTAGTAGTGTATTTTATTTTACTTTAGTTATTAAACTGTTCTTATCTCAACCCACGAGTTTTACTTTTTTCTTTCCTCCTCCCCACCCCACTGGGAGTTCTTACTACACTGTTCAGTGTAGTAAAAATAGGTTCTTACTATAGGTAAAAAAACCCCTAAAAATAGGTTCTTACTAAGTTATAAAATAGGTTCTTAGTACACTGTTCAGTGTTGGTAGAAATCATGTTGCTTTAATTGCATGAGAACAGCTCAGAGGCAAAGCACAACAGCCCACAGTTGTTCTTGGCCAAAGAGACTACACTGGAGACGGCTGGGGGGTGTGAGGAAGCAGCCCGCCTTCAGTGTGATGACAGGGAGAAACAGAAAAATTGGGACAGGAGGTGGACTGGCAGTAAGGGAGAAAGTGAGAGGAGATAAATGTAAAGGAAAGAAGGGAAGACAGAAGAATAGTAGTGGCAAAACAGAACAAAACATAAAGGTCGTGTGAGGTTGTGGGGTTTTTGCTGTTTTTTTGAAGTGGTTCACACAGAAAAGGATAAAGGTACTGTTTTAATACTTGAACTTGTTGAAGCAAAGCTACAATTCAGTCATACGTTTAGGCTTTAAAAGGTCCATTTCCAGCAGTGCCCCCATTTTGCATGGAAATGATGGTTGCTTGTAGTTGCAGTAAGTGCATGCCCCAGGCCTGACTGCATTCTCTTCCTAATTCTTGAACCGCCTGAGCCTGGATGTTTGTTGTTGTTGAAGACTGCTGTTTAACCAGGCCTGTAATCTTGAAGGCAGGCTGATGACAGTGTGTCACTTGCATTAAAACTACTCCTGAGTGATAATTTGGAAGATTCTTTGCTGAGAATGAAACACCACATTATTAGAGACTTCATAACTATTGTATAATAAACAAGTACCATCAGTCAATGAAGTGGTATTTTAAGTACAGATTTACCTTGAAAAGTGCTTGTGATTGAGGGGATAATGGGCAGTTCTGTGTTCCCTTGTTCAATAGCTTCTGGCTCATATATTTCTCAATTTATAAGCAGTTAAACCACAAAGCTCATTCAGGGATGTGAAAGTCAATACAAACCAGTTAGATTTTGAGGAATTCAAGTTGAGGACCAGGATCAGAAGACTAGAATGGGAGAATTACTAGAAAAGAAATGCAGGTGAGAAAGGATACCCGTTCATATCCTTTCGTATTCTTGCAAGAGATTGCGGAACTGACACTAAGAAACCAATGACTACAGCCCTATCTGGTATGCATTATTGCATCTCCGCTAAAGGCAATGAGAGGAAGTCATGCCAACAAGTAGAGCTATGCCAGTTTATACCGTATGAGGCTCTGACCTGAAAGCTTAATGTGGTATTCTAAGCACAGTGTGTGAAGTACTGGAAACAGCAGTTACAAAAACTCCCATTAATTTCTAAAAACTCTTTGTATGATTCATGAGTGCTCCTTTTTAAATGTTATTCATATATATTTTTGTAAAAACTATTTTTTCTTCAATGAAACTTCCTAGCATGGTGTTGTTCATATACAAGTATTTGTTAATTTGTAACCAAGAATATATATGACTAAAAATGGCTAGCACTGAAGGCATTTATATTCCAGTAAAAAAGTACAGGGTTGATCACAAACACTGTATAGTTATTAGTCCAATCTGTAAAGCCCAGGAGAGGGAACAATTCATAGATGTTCAGCAAATAATTATGAAAAGAATTAAAATTGCTTTGCAAATAATTTGGGGGAAAAAAAAGAGGAAGAAGAAATTTGTCAGTTCATTTTAAATGAATAATGCAGACATCTCCAGAGTAAAGTTAGTGTGTTCTTCAGGTTATTGAGACATTACAAATATAAACATCTCAAAATTGAGTTTTAGTAGAGCCTTAATTTTAGTAAGTCTGTTGCAATGTTAAAAATTTTCTTTAGATTCCTGTGCCTAGTGAAATTCACAATGTCCTGGTATTAGACTATCATCAATGCCAGGAAAGCTGGGAGAAGAACCACATGCTTTGTCAGAATGAGGGAACTTGGAAGCAGAAACAGTAGCCCTCTTAGGAGTGGCTTTCTGTGTATGTGAAGTATGCTGACCAAGAAGCAACCTATACTATTTTATGAGGAGAAATTAATAGATAAAATGTGATTGTATCGTTTACTACAGGTCAGACTTTCCATGACACCTTTCCATTTGCTTTAAAAAAAAAAAAAATCATGGTAATACTGAATACTGCAGCTGCTTTTCCTTGACAGTCTTAACACTGCTGCCAACAGAGCACCACAATACCGCTGTCCTGAAAAGTTTTAAATAAAGGAGTTTCTGAAGTTTAAGAACAGCATATAGCTGTGATGACTCAGATCCTGAGCTGGCTTATGGATGAATACGTATTCTTTTTCTCCTACAGCTGAAAATTAAACTTATAGTGAAATCATAATTATTCTAGGCCAAAAATACAGCATTCTAAGAAACTACTATGAAATACATACTTTTCAGAAAACAAGAGGCCTTTTGTTATTTAGAAGTGGGACCATGTTCCTAAATGTGTGTATAAAGCACATAAGCATTGCAAACCGAGACTGTGCAAGAAAGTAGTTAAACAGAAGGCCCCACATCTAGCAGCCGCTGATACTAGCACATTTCAGTGGTTGTCAGGGAATAAGGAAGAAGAGAACAAAACCTGCTGATGTGGATCAGTGATTGACCCTTCAAACTTGAAAAATCACTGCCCTGAAGATGAGATGTCTACAATAAATATTTTCAGGGAGTCTTTTTTAAGCAATAAAAAGAAGCACAGCAGCTGTTCTAACAGCTGTCAGTCACATGCAAACTCAAGGTTGATGTTCATGTTTATCTTCAAGGTAAATGTTAGACACATTCAACATCTGTGTGTAAGACAGTCTGATCTGACATCTGCTTTGCGTAGTATCGTTTCTTTCAAAGGACCTGCTAATGCATTGGTCTGAAGTTAGCAATTACCTGGTTTACAATGATTATTTTATGTATGCAGACACATACAGAGTGCTATACAGAAATTGAACTGTACAAAACATCCAATTACGTCCTGGTCCAGATACTTTGCAGTGAAAGTCACACCATGCAGTAGAGAGAGCAGTCATTTCTCTCTGTACAGCCAAAGTGAGTACGTCATTATTCATACAAAGTGAAGCAGCTGCATCAAGAGAGTGGCAGCTTAGCTGGCTGGCCTGATTCTTAGTGTCCCTGCTTCTCTTTGCATTCTTCCAGAGGCTGCATCTGACAGAGCACAGTCAGGCTCATTGTTTTCCTTTGCCTTTTTCACTAAGTCTTTTGGAATGATCTAAGCACTGGGCCTGACGCTAACTTTATGTACATACAACGTGCTTTCTGGCAACAAGGGTATTTCCACAGTAAATGCTTCTGGAACTAGAATAGCTGATTTTTTTTAATTTAGGTTGCTCAGTTCAGTAAAGGTCCAAGTAATAGAAGATAAAGTTACAGAGTTAGTGAAACTGCCTAGCAAGGATGGTTATAAGCATTAATGAATTCTAATTTTTATTTTAAACATATTCTGTGAAGGGCCTGCTTGCTATGGCAATTAATGTCTTATATAAGACATTCCTGCTGAGTATTTTATTGAGGCTATTTATATTTCTGTTAATTTCTTTCAGTGCATAAATCCTGATTTTGATCATAGTAAAGTTAATAGAAACTGTGACCTTGTTTTCAATGGAAACAAAATCTGGTGTTAGTTTTTTACAATCCCTTTCAAAGTAGAGAGTTCTTCTGATGTATGCCTGAGAAGCTAAATCCAGTGAACACTTCTTCAAAGCTGCAGCCTCTTTAGAATATATGACAGGTGCATCAGGGAGCTACAAAGATGTTTCAAAGGTTTCCAAAGCCAACCAGTCCTTCCTTGGCCTAGCACAGGCAGTACAACACTTTCTTCTTGGGGACATGTTGTGGATGAAGACTGTAATATATCATTTCACGTTGTATATTATTTTCTTTTCTAAATCTTTTTCCTTAAGTTTGATTCTGGTCAAATTTCAGTATTTACTTCAGTGCAAAGTTTCAGAGCGAGAATCAGTTAATCTGATTTCTAGTTTTGGAGCAAATTTTGTACTGAACCAATTGCCGTAAGTAAATTATTTCTGTACTTGCTATGGTTTGATTCAAGAGGCTTTCTGTTAATATAGATAGTATTACTGTTACCCAGTCTTCTGTATTGCTTGCCTCATTCAAATTCAATATCTATTGCCTGGTAGGAGAGATTCTCTTAGACTGAAGAGAGTTGTTCATTCGCAGGTGAAGATCAGTGATGTTGAATTACTAGCTTGTAAAGTACAAGTATGGATCTGATCACTAGGTCCATTGTCTGAGCATAGACTGGTGAGTGATTTGTAGACCGTATTTTGCAACTGACCTTAGGTCTTTATGATAGTAGGACCGGAGACTAACCTGTCTCTTCATTTTATGAAAGTGTCAGACATAATGAATGTCATTCTCTGTTCACAGGGTAAAAGATACTTGAATTCAAAAGAATGAGCACAGAGGTCCTTCTTCAGGTTTCAGACCTAGGATAGGTCTTTTGTGTGTTCCACTTAAAACAAAAGCAAAGAAAAAAAGCTTTGGAACTGTATTATTCTGGATCAGAGGAAATATCTTCTACATCCTGCAATTTGGAAATAATGGAATGGATATTGCTGCTTATTTATTTTTGTGTTGGAAACTACGTAGTGTAAAAACATTGTGTATGCCTGTGAGAATTGAGAAAGCTGATCACTTGGAATTGAAACTTCAACCATAGCGAAATGGAATAGTTGAAAAGCAATCATTTTTTTCCTAAGAGTAACATTGATTTTCTTATTTCGGAGCATATAGCGTTTATGTACTCTTGGAGCAATGATTTTGTTTCGAAGAAATTTTTTCTTTGTTTCGATAGGATGGCCTAGAATTTAAAGACTTGCAAAAGTCTTAGATGCTTTTGAAATCTATGTTCTTGCCTAGTGTACAGGATCACTGCTGAAGGTGAGCATGAATAATGAAAAAGGAAAATACTACTATAAGCTGAAACCAGTTGTGGTGGGTTGATGCTGGCTGGATGCCAGGTGCCCACTGAAGCCGCTCTATCACTCCCCCTCCTCAACTGGACAGGGGAGAGAAGATATAATGAAAGGCTCATGGGTTGAGATAAGGACAGTTTAATAAAGCAAAAGCAAAGGTTGCACGTGAAAGCAAGGGAAAACAAAAGATTTTATTCTCTACTTCCCATCAGCAGGTGATGTCCGGCCACTTCCCAGGAAGCAGGGCTTCAGTATGCGTAGCGGTTCCTCCGGAAGACAAACATAAATAATGAATGTCCCGCCTTCATCCTCCTTCTCCTAGCTTTTATTGCTGAGCAGATGTCATATGGTATGGAATATCCCTTTGGTCAGTTTGGGTCAGCTGTCCTGGCTATGTCCTCTCCCAAGATCTTGCCCACCCCCAGCCTATGGTGAGGGGGGGAATGTTGGAGAGAGAGCCTTGACGCTGTGCGGGCACTGCTCAGCAATGGCCAAAACACTGGTGTGTTATCAACACCCTTCTAGCGACCAATACAGAGCACAGCACTATGAGGGCTGCTGTGGGGACAATTAACTCCATCTCAGCCAGACCCAATACACCAGTGATCTGACTACAGTAGTAATCTTGACATTCAGGTTCCAGGACCTGATCTGAAGTTAAAAAGCAAGAATTCAAAAAGTAGTTCAATTCTTTTGAGTGCTATGAATGTTTAGGACCAGAAGGAAGAACACTAAGAACTTGAATTACTTGAAAACTTAGAGCCAAGAAGGCTCGAAGAAAACAAAGGTCTTTTTTAATTAATATTGGCTAATCGATAAGCATTTTTCTGACTGAGAAATGACTGCTTGTTTTATGCAGGTAGATGCAGCAGAAGAGTCAAAGGTAAGTTGGCCAGTGCCACAGATGATGTGTGTTTGAAAAAGCAAATAAAACCCCTAACCACAAAATATAACAGGAACAAAAGCAGTTGTCTGTAATATGCCGTATCTGTTCAGTCATCCACTCTTCTAAATAAAAGGGAAATGCTTATCTGAGAGAATGGATAAGAATTCTTTTAAGATAGCTGTACTATTTAATATTTTACAGTAGAGGTACTGGTGCAATTTTACATACGTTACAAGATGTGCTGAAAAGATACAGAAGCATAAGTTGACCTTTAATGGGCGGAAAGATTGCAAATGCTGATCAGAAGTAATGTCAGAAGGGTACTCAGAAAGTGCTATCAAAGACGTTCAGTTAGAAAGCTTTTGCCTAGTAAAGCAGGATTTCCATAGAGATAATAGAAACTTCAACTGGCAAAAATTCTGATGTAACTTACCTAGACTTGATAAACTTAGCTTTCATCACCTTACTGCAGAAAAGAATAATGCATCAGGTCAGCAAAAAATAGCAGTAAGCAAACTTGTGGAGCGCACAAAGTGCGCTGGGGACCACAAGGAATGCTCATGCACAGAAACAATAGGATTAATAAATTGTACACCTGTTGTACCGTACAGCTCACAGATCTGGGGCTTTTTCAGTTTGGGGTTTTTTTTTTCCCCCCCTAAGAAAAACTGGTTAGTTGATATTGCTGTACATTACAGAAGGTTCTTCCCAGAATTTTTTTTTAATAATTTATGAAGTATTTCCACTTCATGTTTTGTGTATCATGTTATCATTACCTTGCATGTTTTTGGCATTGCTTTAATTTTTGTACTTGCCTCTCAGCCCTTGGGTTATCCTCTTCATCTTGAATTCTGTTGCCTTTCTATATGACTAAATCCTACTTTAGCATCGTTATCATCTTTCCTGGTTAGCTTGTCCACTGTTGATATGTCTGTTACTGATATAGGAGGAGAGGGACATATATCTGCTTTCTCTATAGTTTGACTGGAAACAATTTATTCAGCATTTTGTTAAATAGGTGAGGCTGATGCAGGAAAAGAGGGTAAGTGGAATATCAAAGGAGTTGGTTTTCAGGCTATTTAAAGTTGATGTCTTTTGATTTTTTTTGCATTTTACAAGATTCAAATCATGGTTATTGAGCTTGTGATGGTCACTGTAAGAACGTTCCTCCCTAGTTTACATTTTTAAGGCAATTTTCCCAGAATATCTGTAGTAAAAAACCTGCATTGAAAATGTAATTGAAACAAACTGTTGTGAGCAACTGCAGTGCCTAAGAATTTAAAATTATCAGAGCATTTCAAGCTCTCATGTAATGTTTTAATTTAGAAGAGATTAGAGCTGTTAGCCTGAATATTATACAATAGTTCAAAGCTGTTCTTATCTGGGAAATAAAAATGCACATACATTTCCAGGCAGGTTTTTTTCTTGTGTTACAGTAAGTAATTTTTTGTATGGACAGTTTTAGCCAAAAGGATTTCAACAAGTTAAAACATCAAAATACTTGAAAACATGAAGGTCTGTCCTGGTTTCAGCTGGAATAGAGTTAATTTTCTTTTTAGTAGCTGGTACAGTGCTGTGTTTTGGATTTAG
This sequence comes from Gymnogyps californianus, assembly GCF_018139145.2. NCBI lineage: Eukaryota > Metazoa > Chordata > Aves > Accipitriformes > Cathartidae > Gymnogyps > Gymnogyps californianus. The sequence continues at coordinate 11,731,760 of NC_059475.1, forward strand.
TGTGAGAATACTGTTGATAACACACTGATGTTTTAGTTGTTGCTCAGTAGCGCTTATCCTAAGTTAAAGACTTTTCAGTTTCCCATGCTCTGCCAGCAAGCAGGTGTGCAAGAAGGCTGGGAGGGAGCATAGCCAGGACAGCTGAGCTGAACTAGCCAAAGGGGTATTCCATACCATGGAACGTCATGCCCAGTATGTAAATGGGGGAGTTGGCCGGGAGGGGCGGATCACTGCTTGGGCGTTGGTCAGTGGGTGGTGAGCAATTGCATTGTGCATCACTGGTGGGTTTGGGTTGTGGTTTTTTTCCCCCCCTCCTTTTTTTGTTATATTCCTTTTCATTACTATTATTATTATTATTTCATTATTATTATTATTTCATTATTATTATTGTTAGTATTATATTTTACTTTAGTTATTAAACCGTTCTTATCTCAACCCACAAGTTTTACTTTTTTTCCCGATTCTCCTCCCCATCCCACTGGGAGCAGGGTAGGGAGTGAGGGAGTGGCTGTGTGGTGCTTAGCTGCTGACTGGGGTTAAACCATGACAAGGTGAAATATTGCTCAGCTTCTAGATGATAAGCCTGGCACTGGATTTTTGGATTCAGATTCTGTGCTTTTCATGTTGAACACTAAGCTGATTAAAGATAACACTGCCTTTCATATTTGGTTCAGTTCAGGAGTATAGGCTTACAATAGTCTATTACATACACCCAGTGAGCTGGTGCCAAAGGGCTTTGGAGCTAACACCCCCAAAATATACTGGCTGTTGTGTTTTTGAAGTTGCTGCAGACTTCTGCAGTGGTTGGCTAATACCCTGATCTTTCAGCCCAAAGTTGGCCCACTCAGAGATCCCACTCAAGCACTTTGCAAATGAGCACTACTTGTATGAGAGATGAGTGATGTTTCCTCACCATGGGTACTAGACCCGCTGAAAGTAATAAAGGACTGCCGCAGAGGGACCACATATCTTCAGAAAGGAATATGGCTTGTAGCTCAGCATCAGTGAAGTGGTATTCACTGGCTTGAGGCCATCAGCCATGTTACTACTAAGGCTGTAAACACCTTGCCATCTCTTCAACAGAGAAGTGCAGGCCTTGGGACAGCACACCTGTGCTACGCTGCATGGTACTCGCACCCAGCAGGGCCCTGCAGAACACCCAGCCTTGGGAGCTCGTTAATGGGCAATAGGTACGGTATGCTCTGCTGTCCTGTCCTGGTTTCAGCTGGGATAGAGTTAATTTTCTTCTTAGTAGCTGGTACAGTGCTGTGTTTTGGATTTAGTGTGAGAATAATGTTGATAACACGCTGATGGTTTAATTGTTGCTAAGTAGCGCTTATCTTAAGTTAAAGACTTTTCAGTTTCCCATGCTCTGCCAGCAAGCAGGTGTGCAAGAAGCTGGGAGGGAGCAGAGCCGGGGCAGCTGACCTGAACTAGCCAAAGCAACATTCCATACCATGGAATGTCATGCCCAGTATATAAACAGGGGGCAGTTGGCCGGGAGGGGCGGATTGCTGCTTGGGCATCGGTCAGCGGGTGGTGAGCAACTGCATTGTGCATCACTTGGCTTTTCTTGGGTGTTATTTCTTTTTTTGTTATATTCCTTTTCATTACTATTATTATTATTATATTATTATTATTCTTAGTTAGTAGCATATTTTGTTTTACTTTAGTTATTAAACTGTTCTTATCTCAACCCATGAGTTTTACTTTTTTCTTTCCTCCTCCCCACGCCACTGGGAGTGGGGAGGGGGAAGCGGCTGTGTGGTGCTTAGTTGCTGGCTGGGGTTAAACCACGATGCTTCCCCAGGGTAGAGCTGGCCTTACTCCCCCTAGAGGTATGCTTTTAATGTCCAGACAGAACAACTCCTCTTAGGTCTTGTTTGTACTAAAGCATTGTTGTCAACAGCAGAGCAGTTTCGAACTGCTAGAAGCCATACCTCCTGTCCACACGTGAAAGCGGTAGCTGTCTCTGGCCTTGGATGTGATGTAACTGGTGAAAAGTGTGCTCCATCTTATTCAGTTGTATCTTAATCATTTCACAAGTGTCCATGTATTTTTTTTCTCTTAAAAATATATTAAGTGGCTATCCTGAGGCCACATACTCATAGTACCCTGATATTCCATATGCTCCTTTAGTGTTGAGTTGAAGTATTTTTTAAAAGTAAAATTAACTTCCCAGTTTCTATTAACAATCTTTCTCTGCCAGGTGGAATAGGTGTAAAAATTTCCATACTTCAGCAGATTTTAATCTCAAAAATATATAGTGCAATCAAAAAAGAAGGACAGGGCTTTCCTTTGCTAAGTTGAAAATGTTTTTAATTAATGCTTTTGGAGAAATAAAGCAGCTGTGTTGGGTACCTGCAGTGTCTCATAATCTAATACTATTTGAGCTTTTCACATTTTGTAAGTGCATTAATTTGAAATAGATCAGAGCTGCATATTATGTAGCAATTACTAGAGTTATCCATATTTTAAAGATGTCTCTTCTCATTGCAAATTGGCATTTCAATCAGCAGTTTTTAAAGCCAATTGTCGCTTACAATATAAATTCAGCATAAAACCAACATAGTTGTTGGAACACATGTATAGCACTTGGAGATTGATATTGTATAGCACTTGGAGATTGATATTGTATAGCACTTGGAGATTGATATTGTGGCAATTGTCGGATGGTTGTCAATTTAAACGTTCTTTTGACTGATGTTATACCATCTCATTTGTTACTTCATCAGAGTTAAAGTTCTGAAGGTCAGATTTTTGTTTCTCAAATTTTTGACAGTATGTGATTAACTGTTAGAGAAGGTAGTTAGTACAGTAGATGGAAGATTCACTTTATAATTTCTTTAGTTTTATTGATATTTTATTATGTCATTCCATTAATTGAAGTCATCCACTGGCTCATTTAGAATTCATGGACCAAATTCAGTCCCATGAAAGCATATTTAACTCCCTCTGTAATTACACGAGCCATATTGCTTTCACAGCATTCATTCAAATTCTGATCAGCAATACAGTTTCAGCTTAGTTTCTCTCTAGCATTGTTCACCACTTGCAGAGTAGGGTTATTTGCAGAAATGTTTATGGAATGATTATATCCACAGTGTGTTTCTTTGAACAAGGGATTTTTTTGCTCCTGTTCATTAATCAGCATTTGTCCAATCAGGAAGCAGAGAGAATATCAGAAATTATTCGTTCACATAAAATCTTGATCGAATATTTATGAGTAACTCTGAAAAAAAACTGTATTGATTTGTAAACCAAGAAAAGAGCTATGTTTGTCAGATAATTTATTTGAAATCAGCAATCAAACTAGCTCTTAGCAAGAGTTGAGTTCAATCTAAACCTGGTTATATTTACAGAGTAGAGGTATTTTTCCCAAAAGAAAATATGGGATACTAGAGACTTTAATTTAGCATTGTTTCAAGAACAAATGGCTAGAAATTAAAGCCAGTTGGATACAGATTAGGAATAAGGTGCATATTCATATCAGAGCAGATGACTAGCCATCATAAGAAGCAGTGACAGTAACTGTTGAAGTCATCTAAGGTGATACAATTCTGGAAACTATAATTTAATGCAATACAAGTTATTGGACTTAGAGGTAAGCAGGTGGAAGTATATAGCCCGTGGCATATGGAAGATCAAAGTAAAAAAACTAATGGTCCTCTCTGGCTCTTAAATCTACTAACATGTCAATTAAGTGGCAATCACAGCTAGTACTTCTTTGAATTTCAGTTCAATTTAGAATGTACAGAAATAACACTGAGTGTTACAGTAGAAGAATAATGGTATGCCTTTAAAGAAATTGGTAATTTTTTTACATGTTTTTGTAATGTAAAGAACCTTATAGCTTTAAAAATAGTTGCTAAATTTCTTGAATAATTTGCCGCCTTTTTTTTTCTTTTCTCTTAAAGTGTGATTAAACAAATTTTACAGGGATAGCTCTGTTATGCCAAGCCTATCTGCTCAGCTAGCTGTCCATAAAGGCTTAGAGCAATGAAGTGAAAAAGCTGATGAATGCATTTAAGTCATTCAGATGTTACTACAATATCAACTTTGTATTTGTTTAGCAGGGAACTGCACTGATTGTGAACATTGGAGCCTTGTTGCTCTTGCTATGTTAAAGATGTAGTGATTTATTCAGCATGCATATTCCATTTCAGCGTTTATTTTTAGTGCTTTCGAACTCTGAAATTAGCCTTAAAACTGTGAGGTCTGCATTGACTGACTCACTAATGGCATCAGTTTGGGAAGGAAAAAATAGCAGTACAGCTTATGAACTCACAAGTTTTGTTAAAATAATGTGAAGTTTAAACTGTTTCATCTTCAGTACAAAACAATAGCAGCTGTGATTCAATAGTGTGTACCACAGTCGGGATGAAGCCTCCCGGCTGATAGCAAAGGATAAACTCTGAGTACTTTAGGCTAACAGGACAATGACTAAAGCTCTAATTTGAGTACGGCTGGCCCAAGGATTTCAGTCAATGCCTAATGAAACGCTATCTGGCTAACATCCATGAAATATGGATCAGGCTTTAAATGCAGAGCAGCTTGAGACAAGTCAGAGAGATACTTTGTGCAACCAGGAGACCTATTAGGAGAGTGCAGATCACTTCATGTACATATTTTGAGATAATGAAATCTGAGAAAGTTTGAGTTCATTAGTATTAGGTTGATTGTTGAGGGAAGAAAGCATCAAAATAATGTAAATAAAGAACAGTACTGTGAATAGGAAACATTTTATATCACAAGTGCGAATGGATGCAAGTCGTCCAAGAAATGCTAATTAGTTAAAAGGATTCCCTTGCAAAAACAGGCTTTGTGCAGGAGATTCAGGAGTGCTTATGAAGAGATGCTTAGGGAGAGACGTCAGAATTTGACCTCTCCTACTCAGAACAGCTAAGTGAAAAACCTACATTAATGTATATGAAAAGGCTGCTTAGGAGAAGTTCTGCCTGCATGAAGTTCTAATCTTACAAAATGGAAGAACTTTTTCTCCAGGTTTGTAAACTAAAAGCTGGAAAGCTGGATCAGTGGTGGGAACATGTTGCTTTCACTTCCCTTTGATGCAAAAACAGATGGGTCCACATGGACTCAGATTGTTTTTCTGCCCAATCTTCAAAACATTTTGATTCCCTTCAATGACCACAAGCACAAAGTTATAATAAATCTCTACAGTCAGATCTTAACAGGTCAGATTGTGCTCAACACCATATTGGGATCAGCTACGTTAGTCTGATTCAGCATCTCAGGTGAGGATGTAGCCTGTCACCTCAGCTTCCCATTCATCTCTCAAGTTGTTCTTTGAATGTTGCAGGAACAAAATTTTCCGGTACCTGCTTTTAGGGCCGATGCGGTTTAGTTCACAAGGAAAGGGCTCTGTTGGCTGGAAGCAGACCATGAGATGTCATCTGGAATTTCCGAAAAGTTGGTAGTGTAATTTTTAACTCTCCAAGTTTCTTTCCTACTGTGAATCTGACAAGTATAAGTCACGGAGTGAGTTGTACTGGAGATTCTCTGACAAATTGCTCCCCTGTGATTCTGCTTATGAGGATAACAACAGTGTTTTTTGAAAGGAGCATGCCGAAGGAAATAACTTGTAGTTGGTTGTAGTTCTGTCCTCCAGATGCATACCAAGGAAGGATCTGGACCAGCAGTTTGTCGACTGAAAATCTGACATTTTACTCCAGTCTGTTTTTGTTTGGGGGAAAAGCTAAGTATAATTAATGTGGCTTTAAGTTAAACTTAGCTCTGTTCTTTTGTGGTTTTGCTACACTTAATTCATGTCAGAGACCAACATAGTATGTACAATACAGAGAAACCCACTCAGTGAAATAGGTATTCCCATGTAGTAATCTTATTGTAAGCAGAGGTTTAGTGTAGCAGAAACCTCCCTTTTGCTGAGAAATCCAAGAGCCTTGAAGCAGTGTGAGGCCAGCACGTGTCTGCCACAGCATAGTAAGGTTTCCAAAACCCACAGCAGGAGACTGTAGACCCCACGATCTGCAGTCACCTGCTCCATTGGGGTACCCAGGAAACTCAGGACGTAGCTGCTGGTTCAATGGATTACACTCGCTTTGTGGTCATGACAACCCAGTTGTGGAAAGGATAGGATGCGAGTATTGAATTATCTCTTTCATAAGCTTCTGCACAAGCTACCTGGGCCTTGGAGCCGAGCGCCTAGGAATTGAGAGGGTCACTCCTCTCCTTCCTGACAGTTTGTCGTGGGTGCGTGGGTCAGGACTGCAGTGGTGTGTCTCCCCTTGGCAGTGTCTTAGCACGGCATTTCCTCTGTTGGGGGCATGGGCCATCATCCCCTGGGAAGGAGGGGAGGAGCAGTGAGGGAGCGGTTAATTACCAAACCACCGTTTCTCCGGTGCACGCCCCTGCCACCCCTGCACTCCTAGGGAGGATCTGGTCCTAGAGGGCCCGTATAGGGACACAGATTTGCACTTTGGGGAGAATGAGCTGTGCAAAATAGTACAAATCACTGAATAGTTTAACGTACAATAGACAATTGTAATAATCCTTCTTAGTGTTTTTATTCATATGCAAATTAGGAAGCTGCTAACAGTAGTAATTGTTGTTGTTTTAGAACAATCAAAAGGATGTTGTAAAATGAATTTACTTAAGAAAGTCCTGAAAGAACTGTATTATTTATATTGCGGATATTCAGTGACTTTTAATTATGAGTGACTGATGTGCCTAGTTTTTATATTAGTTCTAAACAGCAAGACAGAGGGCTTTTTCTTTCTTTAGGTCTGTGTCCTGCAGATACCGTTATAGGATAAACTACTTCAGATAATAAAATAAAGGCTCCTAAGACAGGCAAAAAATGCGGGGGGAAATCTGTGACATAATCTGCCTTTTGTGATGAAGGTGGCTTAGCCTCACAGCCTAGTGATACCTCGGCAGCCTGAAGCTTAGCATAGCTATTTTAGCTATTCACTGTTGTACTTGAAGGTCATTTAAACAACCTGGTTTTAGAGTTGTTGGTTTTACTTTGCTGCCTCATCCACCTGATAAGGTGGTACTCAGAAAAGCTGAGCCTCTTCTACTTGGCCTGTGGGTACCTGTAAGGCCTAAGTTTATACGCGAGCCTTCACAGTACGATTGAAGGCCCCAGAAATCAAGCCCTAATGAGTGAAAACAGCTGGGGAGGTATCGTACTATTTGCACAATTAAGCAATGTGCCTTTGCATATCACAGTATTTACTGTTTCATTTCTTGCCAAGGTTTACAGCCTGATTTGTGCAAGGGGCACAATACGAAGTTGGCAGTGTTCTTAGTCGTAGGAGAAATGAAGCTTACTCTGCCAAGCACAGTAAGGCTTCCCACACAGCTAGGACAGTTGAATTGGCATTAATGTCCTGCTTGACATGAAAGCAATTTTCTGCTTTTTAAACAGCTTTATTTATTTATTTATTTGTTCCTAGTCTAGAAAGTCTTTTTAAGACTTAAGTACTCATGGTAAGAAATCTTGGTGTATGGTTACTTCTAATGTCTTTCCTCATCTCCATCTTTCCTTGAAAAAGTGTCATTAGCACTAAAAGTACATTCAGTGATGCAAATGTATCAGGTGATGCTCTTCTTTACCCTTTTCTTGGGGACCAGAAGAGCAGAAGAAAGGAGGAATCTCTGGGATGTGAGCACAGTATTCCAGCCTGAGACACGTTTTGATTTTATTTGCAGAGCTTTGTGAACTTTGCAATTTATTCACGAAAACAGGCAGGATCGAAGCTACAGTTTTTGCACGAGGTCATAGTATACAGACTCTTCATTTAAATTCTAGATGCTGACTTCTTTCTCTGAGTGTCATTTGCTGTCACCCTGCAAACAGTGGAGCCACTACTTCAAGACATTTGGTGGGCAGGAAAAGTGCCATTTCTATTAAGGTACATATATTCCTCCACTTGCCTTGGAAGGCTTAACAATGTTTCAGGAAATAAATTTTCTTTTAGGATACAGTTGGGTTGGATAAAAGTTCAAGAGCTTCTGTTAGTCTCTACAGAGAGAGCAACAATAAAGATTGAAACAAATCAGTTGAAGTGATAGACTTTGTCGCTTGAAATGCATCCTCTACAGCTAAGGAATAATGTTTTTACTTTTTGTAGGTTAGCGTAATTAAGGATTTGCTTTGATTTTGATGCTGTCCATTTAAAATACCAGAAATTCTTTTCTTAAGCTTAATGGGCTTAACTTGGTTTAAAAGGCGAAATACTACTGAAGGAGCCAGGGTGGGAACACTGAGTAACTTTCCTTTGTTCTCCATGGTACTGAGAGCTGCACCAATCTGCGCCTCTCACCCCTAACCACTGAATAACCACGCCACAGGCCCTCGTCTGTTAAAGCAATTAGCACAAACTTAAAGTGAAATGTAAATGACACTTTGACCTTTTATAAAAAGAGAAAAGCTTAACTGTTGATGACAGAAATGACCAGCAAAAAATGGTACAGGTGCTCTTTCTTTTCTTTGGTGGTTATCAGTCATGTCTGCATCATCAGTATTCAAACTAACTCATCCTCCATTAATATATTGTTGTGAAGTCGGCTGTTAAGTCACATAAGTCATTTAAAGAAAAGGAAGTCACAGCATAGGCATCAGATGTCTGAGATTTTATTCATATTATGACAAAGTGCCACTGGTGCTTTTAAATACTGAATGTATGGCTACTAAACCTGGCAGGGATTTCATTTGTTATGGAGTAGTTTATTAAAAATAATGCTACTGAGCATGAAAGTAGGCCATATATATAGTATTTGCCTATTCTGTAATTATTAGACTATATATGACGTGAAAACCTGAGGCAAAATCTCTGCAAACTTCAATAGCGTCAGGGTTTTACTCTGAAAAATTGCTAATTCTAACCTGGGAAAAGACTACAGAAGTATCCACTGAGCAGCTCAAGTGGCAGAGCTTGAGTAAGAGAGAACTGCTTGGTAAGAGAACTGCTTACCACTGAAATTGCAGCACTAAATGTTCTGCATATGGAAATGCACAATATACCTGCAAGTAATAAGCCTTTAAGATGGAGTTCCCAGCTGGCAATGTGTCACAATCTCAGCCGTACGACAATTCCTGAAGCCATGCGAGAGACTAAAAACTGAAGAAAATTGCCTATGCAAGTGCTGTGCATCTGTGCTGAGTTTCTCTCGCACTTCTGTGTTTAAACAAAGTAAAATTCTTTTGCTTGTTTTGGTGTTTGAGGTCCTCTGCTGCACTGCAGAGGTTTTTCTAACTAGTCACTGTGTTAGAACATTGATAGTACTCCAGATAGCTAGTGCTGCTCATCTCACAGGTCGCCATATCGCATTCCTAACTAATTCACGAGTTTAATAATACCCATAATAAGACTTTTAGAGTATCACTATTTAACACCAAGCACTGAGAGGTTAGGAGGTCAAGTGGGAGGTTAAAACTGCAGCTGAAGGAAACACTGCTAATAGGACTAGGTGAAACCTTCAGAGAAACCTTTTGTCAGAGAGCCATGACAGACTGTGGGATGTCCTAGGCTATTAGTTCAACTTTAATTTGCACATTAATTTCAGCATATTCAGTCCATTGTAACTTGGGTTCTTTATAGCTTGGCATCAGCTACTCTGCTAGCCTAGACTAAATGGAATGACAGGTAGCCCACCTTCCCATAAAATCTGGGCTGATTTTAAAAAATCTCAGTATAAGGCACCTTTCACTGTTCTACATTCTGTGAGTCCTACAGGATCTTTAGGTTCCAGCTTTACCTCAGTCTCGAGAAGATGTTCCACTTGTGTTCTGACTGCAGCCTTTGTAGAGTAAAATCAGCGTATGTTTTCATTTAGGTCAGCGTATTGATGCTGCTTGTTATATATCATCTATAAACTTTGTCACATGCAAAGGAGGAGGAGGAAAGACTCTCTTGGATCCTGACAGTTCATTTGATTTCAGTGGAATTATGTCAGACTTATTTTAGGTTTGCTGTGAATGAATCAAGCCCCATTCTTCTTGCTATGGGATTTACTCCTTTGCATGTTGTAGAAGCAGACTAAAAAAATACTGCTAAGACTTCTTAAGACATTAAGAGCAGTTGGTTTTGCATTTCAATTTGTTCTTCTCTCAAAGGTTCTTGCAAGAAGGTCACTTTATAAACTTAAGTTTGACTGATGAACTCTTGTGGGTGTTTCATTTTGTTTTGTGGGGAAAAATAAGTATGTCCTTGCTGGTAGCCTAAACAAACAAACAGAAGATAATCAGACTTTCACTAACCAACTTAGGTTGAAATGTGCTGCCTATCTTTTTGTTTTCCTTTTCTGTACATAATGCCTCACTTCCATGTAGATGTTTTAATGTCTGTGTTTTATTGTCTTCAGCACCAAAATAATTAATTTTTAGACAATTTTTCTTGTATTTGCATATGTGGTGTCAATGTGGTACCTCTGGAAACCTTAAATCAAATGCATGCATGATCCTAAGAAGAATGGGTGAGATCTGGCTCATCTGAAATTAGAAACAGATTTGTGATTGCTTTCAGTGAAGCCAGGAGAGCCAGAAGGCATAGGGGTTAAGTAATATCTGTAGGGAGCTAGGAATTCTTCTCAAAGTTGTACGTGTAACTACCTTACTTTGTTCCCTTCGCAAAATGATGAAAGTTCACAGCACTTGTGGAACACGAGGAATTAAAGGACCTCTGTATCCATAGTCATTACTCGCTACCATACAGGATTAAAGATGACAGGACTGGATTAAAAACAAACAAACAAAAAGAACCCCCAGACCCTAGAGATCAAAATTTTAGTAGAGTATCTTAATTAAGAAGGTGTGGTACTTGCTTGTAATTTGCCTGACTTGACTTATCAGTTGCAGACACAAAATTTTATCAAATTCAGTTTAGAAAAATGTAGTAATAGTAGAAATAACACAATTTATTTTAACAAACATTCAGAAGGTTATACCACTAGAAAAAACACATACATTTTTTCTGAGAAGTAGTAAGCTACCTGACTCATCCCTGGCACGACATTTTTTTTATTGTTATGCTTAGTATTGTAGTTCTAGGCATCCCAATAATGACCCAGAAATCTATTAAGTGCTCTACAGCCTCATGTATGCCCTTGGCTTGAAGAGCTAAAGTCTACAAATAGAGTATTAGGAACAGGAGATTGTGGCAGAGAGGAGAAGGGAATGCTATGAGGTACTGACATACAGGGTCAACTTTGAGTGGAAAAGCTGTATTTTAGAGACGTTTTGCAGGAAAAAAAGGCTGTATAACAAGATTTGATGATTTTGGAAGAGGCTCAAGATGAAGATGCGCATTATATAAACACATGATTACCTGGATGTGACTACGCCCATAGTAATGTGAAGCACTTGGGTATAGCTGTGAAAAGGTAAAAATCTGCTTTCAAACCTGTTGATGCTGAGCTACCAAATGCTTATACACAGATGGCAATGAACTAGCTCAGATTTTAATTTGGTCAGAAGGAGTCAACTCTGGTGTAAAGTATGGACCCGTGCATCAGCATATGGGGACGATGGCTGAGTGTGTTTGCAGATGAGTATGTGTTGAAGAAACAGGGTAAGAAAGACAAGGGATTCTGTAGGAATCCACAAAGAAAACTACGAAGGGTAAAGAGGGATTGATGGGAGGGGGAGAAGGAAAATTTGGATAGGACAAAGTCACAGGAGCCATAAGCACGCTTTTTTAAAAAAGGACACAGTTGTCTATGCTAGAATGGTTCTGATTTTTTTTTTTTTTTTTTTTTTTACTGCCTTTCATTTTTTTCCTGTGGAAGAGTTGTAAAGATCTTGTGCAGAGATAAAAGCAAAACCAAGAGAAGCTTTAGGAAGTGAATCAAGTAAAATTTTAATTTATCCAGGTCTTGTTAATTCTGTAGTTACCAGCATTAGGAAAACTATGGAAGTAAGTACTGAAAGCATATATAAAAACAATGATTGACAGTTCTATTCAATTTAAGAAGTGGAGCTTAAGTAAGAGGATTTTTATTTGCTTGTTTTGAATAAAACCAAAGCAGAGTACCAAAGTAGGCAACAGCAGAATTAGATATTCCACTGCAATATAGGTTCATGAATTTAAATTAAGAAGTCTGGCATTGAGTTCCTGTCTGTTTTCTATTAAAATAATGGTAACATTTTTGTGTCTTTAAGTCTGTATTTATAGAATCACACTATATTATTTAAAGTTTATGAGCAGCTTGGCTTTATTGCTATCAAATATTGATTGTTGCTTAGAGTTCAGAAGTTAATTAGTGCACAGGCATGAAGAAGAGCAAGTAGGTCAGATAATCAGTATGCTGGTGGGTTAATTCAGTAGATAGATACAAATCTAAACACTGAAGTGAAATAGTGAGTAGTTTCCTTTTTACATGCTTTACAATTTAAGTCTAAATTATGGTGTTGCTACGCTTGGTATACTAGCTGTTTGTCAGCTCATCAGTAAGACAAGTTTCATAGTGAACAGATCCTCAACATGGATAACATACAGTTATAATTGTTTTAAAGTTGTATCATCAGGCTGCACCAGCTGAAAACCTACCTCACAAAAATAACATGAATCTTCTACAGGTTGACCTATGGCTTAGGGTTAACTTTCTGTAATTCTCAGTCTGTGTTCTTATGCTTGTACTTCTTCAGCAGTAGGTCTTTTAGGGCAGCACAAGATGCTGCTGATTGTGGCTACAGGACAACACAGCCTCTCTCTCCTGTCACTTCCTACATAATAGTAAATGGGAAAACACTTGATTTTTCTCTTAGTGATGTATTTGTTTGTGTTATTCATAATGAACTTGGATTCTGTTGAGAGTTTCTTATCAGGGTTGGAAAGTTCTTTCATTCAGATGTGTTTATGTAACAAGAAATGCTGGAATAAAAGTCAGGAACAATATAAATAGCCAAGTAACAGCAATGTTAGCTAAATCTGGATTTACTGGAATCCACCAGACTGCTCTTTAGCTGGAGTTGTAGTCAAGTATGAATCTGCTGTGAGACTTTGGACCTAATATGTTAATATATTACTCCTGACAATAAATGACTTCATGGATTCATTTGAAGAAAAATACGGTTCGAAGAAGGAATAAAGTAGTAGTGAATCAGGCTTCTTGTCCCTCATAGTTATTATGCCAAAAGCAGGGTAGCAAATAAATACTGCTGGTGCTGAGCATTAAGTTTGCTCATTATAAATGCAGAGTCATGTACCAGTCTCCAGCGTGATTTCATCTGGGAACATTGCCATAAGGATTACAAATGGCTTTCAGCCTGAAAATCAGTGTGTATTGCTTTAAACTTCCAGTGGGGAGTTGGCAATTTATCCTTCAGATAATCATCTTGTGTTAAGTTGAACATCTTACTGTAACTTTTTGCTACATGATAAACCAGCTCCTATGAATAATTTACTGCAACTGGCAAACCACTTCAGCTCTGAAGTCTTTATAAACTGTGGTGGCTTTTTGAAGTTTAATAATAAACTTGGAGCCAAAAATCTCATTGCACTTAAAGTCAGCGGAACTTCAGTGTTAATTGCAACGGGAATCACATTTTGACCTTTCAGGGCAAACTTCTCATGAATAGAAACACTACATCACATCATTGTGAGGACAAAGCCGTGTATTTGTGTCCAAGTAAGCAGAGCTCATTTACCTTCCCTTGTACTCTACAGCATCATGGGGTTTTGTGCAGATTTTATTTCATGTAGGTGTTTGAAATATTTTCACTGGGCAAAAAAGTTGGCTGAATTATTTGGGCCTTCATTGCTTTCATGGCAGATTTAGGATGTGTTCTGTACTGCACCGCTGCAACACAGCACGTAAGATGTGCATATCCCACCAAAATTATCGTTCTAGCCCTACAGGAAACCTGCCTCAGCAATCCAGTTGGTAATTTTCTAGAAAGAGCAGCAACACCTTTCAGTTTGCCAGGCCCTGACTGACTGGCTGATCTGTACTAGTGAAGTGTGTCCCAAGCTTTTGGTCTGCTCCATCTGGCTAGGCTGAGCCTCACTGCTATTAAGAAGGAACTGAAGTACTAACTGGGGATTCTGCGAATTGTGCTTAGCATGATTCCCCCCGTGTAAACAAAGGTAGCCAAATCTTGTCAGATGAGCTCTAACACCAGGAAAGAAGTATCTGCTACATGTATATGCTAGATTCAGTATGCATTATCTCAGCTCTAAACATTTATAAATCACAAACTCATTTTTTTCCGATTTTGAGCATTCTTACACAGATCTGCTTTTTGCTATGCCCACTTTATGCCTCTGGCACTTGCATGTGCTGTGCATGTGTTTTTCGCAGTGAGCACTAGATTAGCAGAGGATGAACTCTTTGGCAGTTAGATGGCTGACTGTGCAAGTGATATTTCAAGATTACAGCTGAAAGCAGAATTTGTCTAGGAGGAGATAGGTGGAATAGAAGGGCAAAAGGACCCTTTGTTCTGCATGTAACAACTGAGATTTAGGAGAGACTGACTCCAAGCGTGAACTCTCCTTTTCCTCTTCCATGCTGATTTGCTACTTGAGATTGCATCAAGATGGGGGGGAGTCCCTGCATTCCCCAAAAATGAGCAAGGGTATGGCTTGGTCCAATGGCAATAAAGGGTGAAGCTGCTTCTCCTTTATTCTGGAGTTGGTCTGAGTAGCAGTACTGTATGCAGCTTTTGTTTTCATTGCAATATTGTATTGTAAGTTTTCCTGATAGTCAAGCAAATTTTCAGAAAAAGTTAGGCTTAGAATATTAAATAGAACATGTAACATACAGCAAATTAGTTCACCTGAAATGCAGGTGGGGAAAATATCTAGGACACTAAATTTTCTCTAATCATCTCTAGTCATTATGAAGATTTCTTAAGAATCCTAGGCTATGCAGCTCTCAACTACCACTCATTTGTGTTTTCATCTTTTAGCTGTCTCTTTAGGACAAATAAATTTTGTTCTTAAAAAAAAAAAAAAAATGTTTAGAAAAAATAACAAGTATGCCTTGACTAAATGATCAGGGGGCTGGAGCACCTCCCCTATGAGGACAGGCTGAGAGAGTTGGGGTTGTTCAGCCTGGAGAAGAGAAGGCTCCGGGGAGACCTTATAGCAGCCTTCCAGTACTTAAAGGGGGCCTACAAGAAAGATGGGGAGGGACTCTTTATCAGGGAGTGTAGTGATAGGACAAGGGGTAAAGGCTTTAAACTGAAAGAGGGTAGATTTAGATTAGCTATTAGGAAGAACTTCTTTACTGTGAGAGTGGTGAGACACTGGAACAGGTTGCCCAGAGAAGTTGTGGATGCCCCATCCCTGGAAGTGTTCAAGGCCAGGTTGGATGGGGTTTTGGGCAACCTGATCTAGTGGAAGGTGTTCCTGCCCATGGCAGGGGGGTTGGAACTAGATGATCTTTAAGGTCCCTTCCAACCCAAACCATTCTAGGATTCTATGATTCTAAATCTCACTCTTTCACCTTATGAGGATTTTGGGAACCATTTTATTATTTTTATTAATGTGATACCAATCTTAGTTTGCTTGTCTTCTATTTTGTCTTAATGTGAATAATCAGAGAGATTATTAGGTGGAGCAAACAGGAAATGAAGCAATGGCCTTAGATAGGACACTCCTAGGAAAATAAATTCAAGCAAGCTACGGAATTCTTGGTCCTTTAGTTGGAAGATGCCATTTTACAGGCACAAGGATATTTACAGGCCAAGTTTCTCAGCAGATATAAAAAACCCCCACCTTTTACAGTCCAGGGGAAGATTAGTTCTGCAGGTGATTAGTTATGAGGTTGTTCTCTGAGAACACGAAAGAGACTGAAACAGAAGCCTTGTGGCAGAGACCTATGTCAAGCTTTGAAGGCAACTGATATGCTTTTCGTCAGACACAGGTATGAAGCTTTTGTTACTTGAATCATTTGCTTGCTGTAAACCTTCAGATTAATAACACAAGGTTTTGTTTTGAACAACTTCTTTTGCATCACTTCAATCTGCTGCAAGCCCCAGGCTTCCAGAGGAAGTTTCTTGAGGACACTGAATGCAGCTGGACCTGTATTTCCCTGTGAGGGCAGGGAAAGCAGGCAGCAAGTGGCAGCCTCCAGAGCCAGCCTGTCAGTGTGTGAACAGCACTCATCGACCCTTGAAAAGCACCTGGTGGGAGTGTGGTTGAAGGACATGTGGAAGTGCCCAAGGCTCAGGCCCCACATTGACTCTGACACTTTGCAGATCACAAATTCTGCCTACATTTTTACAGAGTTTCTAACTGACAGTAATGCTGAATCCTTATAATTTCACTTTTTGAGAAGGTAAGTGCCTTTTGTCGAACCTAACTGATTTCCTGAACAAAGGTGCTCCCTTCCAGTTGCCCAGGAGACATAGTTGTACATCAATACTGTTATGGTGAAAGAAATAGGTGGTAAAGTGCTGTGGGCTAGAACAGACTCATGAAATGTAAGGAGGCTTATTTTGTTACAGAACAAGGGAGTTGTTTGGGGTTTTTTTAATCATGTGCTTTGGTACCAACATCCAAGCAAGATTTTTTCTGTGGCAATTCAGTAGCTCCTCAGGGAGTATGTATGTGATGGTGATCTGAAAATGTGTGGTTGTGTTTTGCTGAGGCTGCGTCTTCAGTGAAAGTGCAAAGGAACTTTGAATGAATGCTGTAAATCAGCGTAGAGCAAGTGTCTTGACTTCAGTGAAACTAAGCAAATGTTTGGCTATTGAGTCTCCAGTCCCTTAAACGAGGACTGCTGTGACATTTGCTGTTGTAGAAGAAATGAAAGGTCCAAGTTCTCAGTAAAATTTTCAAAGTTACCCTAATGACTTAATAGTCCATATTCAATATTCGGTCATTTGGACTTCCAAGAAAGTACTGGAGTGACTGTTCAAAAGTTCCTTTCCTAAATTACTGCAACATTTCTATCTTGTGTTAGTTGATGGTGATGTTGCAATACTGTAGGAACAGATGTGCTGGTAAAATGTGTTTTGCCTGTGTCTTCTGAAGTGTTTTAAACAAAAGTGCCTCAGTTGTCCATTTTGTGCTGAACTGGACTGCAAAACAGCTAGCGTACTTGTTGATGCTTGTTAAAAGCATCCTCTTGAAGCAGTACTGCTGTGGGCATTTATCTATTTAACAGCTGGTTTAAATCACAAGTACAAACTGTTTTTTATAGGGCTACACATAAGATGATAAAACATGAGCATGGTTTTAATCTGTAAGATTGTATCTTACCTGCAGGTCAATTTAAAGTATGATCAATAAAAAGTTATATATGTGCATACCTAATAAGTACATTATGAGATGGTAATTCAGTTCACGTAACTCAGCTGGTTAATCTCCTACTGCCCACTCCAGAAAGGTAATTTGTGTACCATCTTTAAACTAAAAACAAACAAACAAACAAAAAAAACAACAAAAAAGAAACCCAAAAAGTATTTTGGAAAATTAAAATAATCAAATAGAGACAGGGAGATATAGTGTGAAAGCAAGTAAAATATTTTTCTTAATATATGAAATTATTTAAAGGGAAGCTTTACCATGGTTTAATGTTTAATAGCTTTAGGTTTCAGAGTAGAAGAGCATTTCGAGTTTAATCAGTAGTGTCAATAGTTAATTCTGTTTTACCAAATGGATGTCCTCCCTTCATCCTGACATAGTTACTATTATGCTGTCTCAGTGCAGGGACTGTTTTATCCTCGGGTTGGGGGAAAGGAGCCAGGGACTGTCCATAGGTTTTAAGAAAACTTTTCTGGCCAAGTGCAGCACAAACCGATACCTCGCTGTTTGCTAGCATGCTGCTCAAGTAGAATTTGTAGAGGGTATGTGCTTTTGATGTGATCCCTCCATTAGAAAAACGTAGTAGTCAAATTACTAGCTTGTGCAATGTTTTCAATTCTGAAATAAGATATGGTATTATTGGATAAGATACTAAAATATTTATAATAATATAGAGAGTAATTAAATAATATCCATATTACTGGATAAGCAAAGCAACATCCTGAAAGAGCCTAGTTAGAAGGACTAACTGCCACCGTACCACAGGCTGTTTCAGTTTGAGCTTACTTTTACATGCCACTTAAGAGCTGAAAGGTGCCTTTCCCAATACTAGGTGAGAATACAAGATTTCACACCTCTTTTTCTAAACTAGTCCACAATGAAAAATGAAGTGATATTAGCAGGTAGGGTGAGCTCTCTAAAGATAAGCAGCAACCTGCTCATTATCTCTATTAAGCATAATTACATTTGATTGTTCTATTTCTGTACGGTTTTGCCAACAAACAGAATTGGGTAATTCCCCCAGCCAGAGACATCATTCTGCTTCTGCCCAGAAAGATCCTCAGAACTGAACCATTGCTGATTTGACGTAAAAAAAAAAAGCTGGTGGAGTTGCACTATGAATTGGGCTTGCTTTATCCAGGAAGATGAAATGATTACCTTCAGGCCACTCTGTGAAAGGCTGAGGAGACTGAGCTAATAAAAACAGCTCAGCCCTGAGGGTTTGCAGGTACACCACTTTTTTTGCACAAGCAACCCTGAGCTATAGTGTGGAGTTCTCAGAGTTACAGGCAAGCCTGCTCATTTGTTTTCAGTGACTGATGTGTATCTTTCTTTAAGAAAAGAAAAGAAAAAATGCAAAAGCCCTTGATTTTCTTATACTGTGTTTCCTGTAGTGACAATGTGCTGAAAAAATGGAATTAACAAATCACTTCCTATTAGTAAAAAGTGCAAATAACTGACAATTTCCCTCTTATGTTTCTAGTAGTAATTTTAGGCAAGAGACAAACGAGCTGCAACAAAATGTTCGTCTGTAGAGACAATGTGTCCTAACAATCCCCTTTAATGATCATCTTGATCTTACTGCCTTGCTATATCACTACCTCAGTCTCTCCCCAAAAAAAGCATCTGGATAGGTCTTAAACCTATCTAAAATAGTTGCTGTTGGTCTGTCTAGAAAGTGCGTTCTAAATGTTTATTGCTCTTCTAAAGCATCAGTTCTGTTTGCAGGAATGTTAGGTATCTAACTTATGGATGGAGTCTGTTGGGGTGTGGTCTTGTTAGTCCTTCCACAGTTCTTACAGTTTACTTCAATCAGTAATAACCAAACATTTTGGAAATGTGCTCTGCTAGGTCCTTTTATTTACCCTTTTCTTCTCCTCTAAGGCATGACTGAACTATTCAACTTTTCTCTATTCAGACTCTTAAAACTTAGACTCACCTCAGTTCAGCCAGCTCAGATTTCTGTTACCACTTCTGTGAGGTGAAAATAATGAAGCTTGATGAAGGGGGTTGAACCTTTGATTAGTGTAAACCATTAATGCAACTTCATTAACTTTTATGCAACTATGTCAGTTTACATTTGGTGCAGATCTGCCCCGGAAGTGTTCCAGGAGGGTACACAGAGGACATAGTCTTGCACAGAAACACCACCATTTGTTTTGATCTGTATTTAATCCCTGCATTGACGGATTTCAGCATTCAAAGTTGTTTTTTTACATTAAGCTCCCAAATCTCTCCTCAGTCCTGGTTTGTTCTGTTTCTCTGCTTTCTCTCCTATTTGCAATTAATATTTTATCAGAGTTTTCACAAATAAGAACATGCACAAATAAAACAAGCTACAACATCAACAATGAACAGATACCAGGAGATAGTACCATCAACCTCTGGAACAGAAAAGATTCCCAAATACACACAGCATAATTTCCAGCTCCCCTTTTGTTACAGACACATAGAATGGATACAGTAAGATGACGGGGACATTAATTTGGTGCTTCTGTTCAGCTCTTGTCTGTTGTGACTCTGATACCACTAGAGTTGTCAAAGCCTTACACCTACCCTTAACAGATAAGGCTGCTAAAGCATGATGTTGCCATTTCATCTTTCTCATGGTCCTCTCAAGAAAAAGGTGTGATTTTAGCAAAATGAATTCTGTTTGTGATTAGCAAACAGACAATCCCAGCATAGTCCTGTGTTACCTTTCTCGGCTTATATGTAACCTGTTACCTTCAAGAGGACAGATTATCAGCTCTGTCTGGCAAGCTCACCTTCCTTCCCCTTCTTTTTCTTTCTTCTAGAGAAACCACCCACATATCTGTTTGTAGTCAAACAGAGTGGAAAGAATTTGTGTAATAGAATAGTCTCATGCCTTCGGCCATAAGTGTAATCACTGAGGCCTATGAGAGCACTCCTTTGCTACAAGTCCAGAGCAGCCAGTGCCTGGTCCCTTTTTCCAGTCTTTTGTGTCTGTGTGTATTGACATATACAAAATAAAATGAGAACAGATAGCCTGAAACATGGCCATTCTGCTCTCTCTCCTGCCGTGTATCTGTCTGTCACCAACTGCTAATAACTTTTCATTGTATATACTGGATTCTGGTTAGCTGCCTCAAATTTGTTTTTTAGCATTTGTTTGTAGAAAACCTTCATTTATCTTTCTATCTGTTGTATAAAAGATCGAGATCCTTCCTGCTGAACTGCTGTGCTGCCGTTCTCTTTTCTTACCTCTCCAGTTAGGTATTATCCTCAGATGAAATAGTCTAATCAGAGTTGATGGCAATATTCAAACTAACCCCACTTCCTGCTAGAGGGTGTACATCTTGCTCTTTGAAGACCCATGGTGCACGACCATATGAAACAGAAGTAAAAAGGCACATGATGAGACAGCAATCAGTTTTGTTTGCGTATTTCCAATTAAGTAGTTAACCAACATTTACTTGTTGGTAACAATTAATTGTTAATTTAGAACAACTTTTAAAATGTTGTGTTGCCTCCTGCATGAAAGGAAATAATTTAAGAGCCACTATGGGGTCAGCCTACTGCTATTCAGCATATTTATCTTTGCCATTTGCTTTTTGGTAAAAGTGCTGCTTCTGTCTAGAGGCCACAAATCTTGTTTGTGCTTCCTGTTGCAGAATGTTTATTACACAAGCAATCAGCAGCTCCATGTGGGTGTTCTGAGTCCCACTATCGACGACGATGACAACAGATGCCTGGTGGACGTGAACAGCAGGCCCAGGCTCATTGAATGCAATTATGCCAAAGCCAAGAGAATGAAGCTTTACTGGCAGTTTACTCAGGTAATTCTTGCTCAGCAGACATTTCAGGAAGTTCAAAAGCTCTGTTTCTTTATCCGAACTGTGAGTAATCTGTTTACTAACAGAACAGAACCAGATCTATCCTTGCTTTCTTTGCATGGAGCCAGGAAGCTATGATTACATTTGATCCCAATGTCAGCTACCTCAGGAGGTTATAAAACTTGTCTTATGTTTTCTGAGTTCACAAGAAATTATTTGTTTCTAAGGCAGAGTGACTGCTACAGAATTATCTCTAATTTTAAAAAAAAGTGATTTTGGTAGAGTCAAATGCAAAGTAACCTATTTAGGAACAAGAAACAGAAAGCTTTTTTGTTGTTGTTTGGTTTTTTGGAAGTAGCAGCTCAGAAAAGGGGGTATTGGATCATTGGTGATAACAGCCTCATCATGAGCTACTTTTGCAGTTCCTTACTTAAAAAGGCTAATGCTTTTGTGCGCATGTGTGAGAGAGAGAGAGGATAAAAAGAAGTGCAAGAAGAGGCTGAGAAGTGACTTCACAGTGATGAGAATGCTGATAGGACACTGAGTCCAGGCCTGGTGTCTGCACTTCATAACCGATTTAGAAATACAAGGGAGAACTATAAAGAAGCCACAAAAGTTCTGGGGCTAGAAAACACGCTCTGCAATATAATGCTTGCAGAGATCACTCTGTTCAGTTTAGCTGAGAGGAAGTGGCAAGGTGACTCAAAGCATATCAGTGTTTCCACAGAGGGACATAGGTTATCCTGAAGACAGAACAGGTTCCAATGGTTGGAAGCTAAGGATAGTCAAATTTGGTCTTTCAAAGGAAGGTAAGATTTTCCTAAGGTAAAAATTACGACATGGAAGTTTACCATGTCAGGTACTGACATGTCGGTTGCTTAGGATAAATAAAATGAGATTACAATACTTTCTAAAATACCTGATTTAGCTTCTATGAAAAATTTAATAGCTTGTGCAAGTTTGACTGGTCACAGTTGCTCCTCTGCAGTTTTGAGGCTACAAATCTAGTTGTGTACTCCAGCCCATGGGCTGAGGCTCATCATTAAGGTAATTTTATTCCTGCATTTAATTTTTCTCTATCATCCATGTGGGTTTGCAAATATCTTTTCTGCTAACTCATTAGGTTTTTTTTCTTTGACTTCAACAGCCATGATCAGTATATTTTAGGACATTGGTAATACAGTTTAGCATCTACCTTAGTGCAGAGAGCATTTGGACAGTAATCAGTAAAGCATGCTATTAACGTAATTTGTATTTATACTTGGAAGTAATCCAGATCTTTGTCTTTAAAGGGTAGCTCTCAAGCAGCAGACCTTAAATCCCTAAGCTGCAAAGACATCCCAGCTTTCACTTTCAGTCTCCTCAAGGGAAGAGTTTTAATTATGTCTTCTCTCAAATTGTAACAATAGTCTCATCATAAGGGGGGGCCTCACTGTGGCCATCTCTCCACTTGATTTTTGGTACCATTTTTAAAAAGTATAATTAACATATTTATTTAAATAGTATTTCAGAAACATTTTAGTACTGCCCACCCATTCAGTGATTGCTCTGTATAACCCAACTCTTTGGTGACAATTAATGGTTTCTACTCCAGAATACTGCTGCTGTTTTGTTATACTAATTATATTAGATCTGATTTGGGGGGCAGCAGTAGAATGCATTGATAATTTAACTATTAAAAGCTTCAAAAATGGTATTTAACTACTTTAGGTTTGGTTTCTGTCTGTATTTCCATTCCATGTTCCAAATACAATCTCCCAATGAAGGTGCAGTGCTGTCAAACTAGACTCTATGGACTGTACCTAAGTCTACTACAAAGAAACTTCTGCACAGAAGTGAAAGCTAATTAGTTGTTTCCTTATGATAAATTTAGAAAGAAATGAAATAATTAAAAGCTTGCTGTTCAAAAAGGATTTTGTTAATACCCAATGCAATTAAAATGCCATTATTTCTCAACATATAGCATGGTACATAGCCCCTTGTACGTTCTGTAAGCTAGAAGAAAGCTAATGAGAGTAATCAAGGCTTGCCAAGATCAACCGATTAACTCCATTTGAAATACTCCCATTTAGTCTAGTGAAAGGATGTGTTTCTGTGAATACACTGGAAGCTGTCTATCTGAAAAGAGTCTTTTTTATTATGTTTTTAAGGCTCTGGTATTTATTTTCCGTATTATGCAGTGAGCAGAACTACTGAAAATAAGCAGGCCTGTAAGTATTGATACTTATGTAGTCTTGAAGTTTGTGAAATATTAATTAAAACGTAGATGCTGGCCATAGCTTTTTATAGCACCTTCCTTTGGCTGCAAGTATGCTTTGACTTCTCTGGATTCTCTAGCCATTCAACAAGAATGGCTGATGATATAGATAATTAAAAATAGAGCAGTGCAAGTAGAGAATTGTCTCAGAAAGGGAATGGGAACAAGACTTACCAACCAGAGCAGGATAAACCAATTGAACTAGGTTTCCCTGACCAGCACAAAAATCAGTATTTGCCCTGCATTCCAGACATGTATCTTAAAATTTGAATGAGGAAACTTTCTCATTTTTTTCTGCAAAACACACTATATTCTGAGAGGCACCATGATAGTCTGTGGTGGGACATGGACTTCAGTCTGGTTGATAGGAGACTGTACAGCTTTTTGGAAAAAGGATTCTTCAGATAATATTTTCCTCCTCCCTTGCATTGTTGAAGTGTAATGATGAAAGAAATCCTTATGACAAAAGCAGAAAATAGGGGTCATCCTCAGCTAGTGGTCTTGCTTCTGTAGCTCTAATACAGAATTATTTAATTCTTAATTTGCATCTTTGATTAGAAGTCTGTGTGTGTGTATACACATATATAGACATGTGTGTGTATATATATCAAACGGGTTCTGTTTTTAAAATTTATCTTTTACTTTGGTTTTAAGTTATGTGGCTACATTCAATTGTAGTCAGCTGGAGTCAGACACTCAGATGTCCACTGCTACCTTGTGGACAAAATAGTGGTTTAATGGGCATTCATATGGAGGGAACCACCACTAGTACCTCAAACTGTTTTCATTATTCATCGTGCTGGCTGACTGGAGAGAGGCCTTGGGAGACTTTGTGGTATCTTTCTGAACCAGACAAACTTGCATTGAGCATTCAAAGCTTGTATTATGTGTTTGTATAATCAGGATCCATCTGAGCAAATTTCCATGCTCCACAGTTTTGTACAGCTGCCAAATGCAACGAGACCCAATAAAATGTAGGCTTCAGTGACATTCTTCTGTCCAAGGCTTCTTCAAGTGTTTATAACTGTGATTATGTCAAATTATGTAAATTAGCCCTGAAAAGACTCCCATCAACTGGGTAGTGTTCAAGAATTTTATTGTTCAGGTTGTTTGTCAAGTCTTCTCTTAAGGAAATGCTTATTTTGGGAATACTTTTATGCTGAAAAGTCTTCTAGGTGTTTGACAGTTCACCTACTTCAGTCTGTCTCACCACTTTTTCATTTAATCAGAACAAAATTAGACCTTATAGCAAAATAGTAAGTAATCACCAGAAATTACACAAGGCAGAGAGGATAGAATTACAGGAATTACTTGGTAGTAAAATGGTCAGAATTTTACTAAAATATTAATTTAAACATGATACCAAGGAAGCTGCTCTGG
Organism: Gymnogyps californianus; assembly: GCF_018139145.2. Classification (NCBI taxonomy): domain Eukaryota; kingdom Metazoa; phylum Chordata; class Aves; order Accipitriformes; family Cathartidae; genus Gymnogyps; species Gymnogyps californianus. The sequence continues at coordinate 11,756,428 of NC_059475.1, forward strand.
CATCATGAACCATTAGGAAAGCAACTCACCTCAGTTGCCACTGAGTGCCTCTTATTTAGTACTAAACAATTAATCCTGCTTGCACCCTGTGAGCTCTTTATGGCAAGGAGCAGGTGCACATGCAGTGTGCTGGTGGCAGCAGTCTGCTGGCCCGTGTAACCGAATGCTCGCGGGAAGCATCAGGGCAGCAGCACATCTGCATGACAGTCACTGTCCACATGCTCAGTAAAGCTGCTGTCCTTGGGACTGCCGTAGCGATGGCATTACATGGTCTGTTGTGTGACAGAGAAGGGGCACTGAGATGTTGGAGATGGAGGCCAGTGCACCTGGACAGATAACTCCTTCGGACATCTTTCAGTAGAAACTGCTTATGGCCAAAACCATGCTCTTCTGACCTGACTATCTGATACTATTAAGTTTGTTCTGTGTGCTAAGAAATAGCACATTCTAAATGTTGCAGTCAGGTTTTTTGGAGGGGTGTATTGGTTTGTTTTTTTAAGACATTTCTCAGTCTTCAGTCTGGTTCCTCAGGTTTATTGCTGATAGAAAGGCAGTTGTGACGTAACACCTGCCCTGTGAGTGAAATTCATCTCTACGTACATCACCTGGGTGACAGCAGGTCATCTAGAAAATACACTTATGGCACGTCAGGACTCCTCCAGCAGCATAACAAAGGCAAAAGGAGGAAGTTTTTCCATAATTACTCTTTATCTTGAAGTGTCTTCATGTTTATATTTAGTCAGATAGGGATGTGACTGTTTCTTATGCTTCTAACCAGACTAGCTACGCTGTCGCTATTTGCTGTTGTGAGAAACGTGACAGATGAGGGCTCTGTGTAAAAAGAGGTATCAGAAAGGACACGAGGCAGAGCTGAAAACCTGAGAGATGAATGCTTTTAAGGGTGTTTCATGTTGAATTCTTTTCAGGACAGCAAGCTCTGTTAATTTACGTAACTCAACTAACAGTGTGGTTGCCACAGAAAGGTAAGAAGAGCATGCATCTATATAGGGATGGACGCTCATCGCAGACCTCATGAGAGGGAGAGACTGTGCAGAGCCTATGCTCAGCACTGTCGTGTACCCATATCCACTAGCAGTCGCATCTGCCTGCAATGCTAACATTGCTTTTACACGTTATGGAGAATTGTGATTCTAGTCAGTGCTGGAGGTTTTCACGGGAAATATTCCAGTTCAGAAGTGTTCAGAGGAGGTGGTTTATGCTATCCTGAAAGCTGTAAATAAAATTTGTTGCTGACAACTGTAGTTACCATATGTATAATTTCCAAAATATCATAGTAGGAATTGCTTTGGAAGGAAAAGGGAAGACAGACGAGAGCAAATGAATTAGTTGTTACAGTATTCCACAGATAAACATGATGATTCAGATCTCATTTAAATAGGTATTAGATAATAGATAGATTAAATAGATACTCTATGTAGCTACATAAAGAAAGAATAGACCTTAAAATTACTGAAAGCATTTACATCTTGTTCCTCCTACAGATTTTGGCCTTTGCCAGACAGTCATTCTGAATTATTCTTACCTGCCTTTATCTTATGAAATTAAAGGATGTGCAATACTACCGCTAGCTAGAACCATTACCCACAACCACATCTCAAACAAGTAAGGGAATGCAGGGTGCAGACTGCATGGCAGGATTAAACTGGAAGCCTGTGAAGCAAGCAGAGAATCTCTGTACCAATTTCATATGCCTCCTTGCTGAGCATACACAGTGCAGAAGTGGAGGCTAACACCATTAAAGAGCAGACAGTTTCCTTCTAATGTCCACTCCCAGTTTTCAACCCATACATTAGCCAAGGACATTGGTGTACAAGAGGGATTAATTTCAGTAGAGCTGTGCGTCTAAGGGAACAATTGTCCCCATGAACTTCTTCAGATTTTTCCATTATGAGAGCCACGGGGTAGAAACACGGCATCATTAATTTATCAAGAATTTGAATTTATGCTGTACTTCTAACCCCAAAGGATGCAAATACACTCAATATGTATTTGCAGTATAAGACATGCTGTACTGCTATACAGCTATATAATTATGCAGTGCTATCTGCCTGGCAGCTCAGAACAGCAAGTGATTGTGATCCTGTTAAAAAAAAGAAATACAGATTTTGATCTTGCAGGAGAAACATAAAGAAAAAGAGAACGTAATTATTCAATTAATTGAGCCAACAGACTAGGTTAAGCCCCGGGTTTTTAGTGAGGCTATCTCATTTTTAAATAACCAGTGTTGCCAAGTGTTCAATTTTAAACCTCAACCATAAAAGAGCACTTCCACAAGCCCCAGGGGACCCAGTGCAGTGTTGGTGTATGGGTCCCATACTGATGTAGCACTTTTTTCTATAGTTAGCTACTCTTTGCCAGTCTTTGATCAAATATTACCATAGCTTGCCTGTACTTAGTATTTTAACTAACTTGGTAACTGCACAAGGTGTTATAGCTGGAGGACAAGGAACCTGAACCATTGTTCTGCTTAGACATGACAAAGTGATAGTTAATGTTTTAATTTTCTTTTTGCTCTAGTAAATTTGTCCCTAATTCATGTGCAACTTTACCAATATTCTTGTCAAATTAAACACTTTTTAAAAAGAACAGGTGTATTAGAGTATTTGTTTTTTAGCCTCCTTGAACTATGTCTTACTATATGCCTACAAACTCTTTAGTCCCATTTATGCAGAATGGAATTGTTTAGAAGTACAAAAATCTGAAAGCATTCAATCTTTCTCCATTTTGAATACCTGACTTCAACTTAAATATGAAAATGTATATGCAAAACACATGCAGAAAAAATATTAAATACAAATATTACTATGTAATATTGTGTTCTAACAAGTGGTGTTAAATTTGCTTGCAGTTATTGCTGTAGTTAGCGGTAACCAAAACTTCCTTGTGTAAGTTTAGTCTTCTATTTGGAGTAATTTTCTAGTAGCAAGTTTTAATCTTTGCAAATTAGGTGTAGAACTTGCCAGCTAGAAAGTTTGTGTGTGAATACAGCAGTAAAATGAGCTTTTAGTGGGTGCATTTCAAGTCTTTTCCAGCATATCACATTATGCAGTATTTACTCTCCCAAGGACTATGTTTAAGCTCCAAAGACACTTTTGCTGAATTAATTTAGAAGGAAGTTAACACATACCCATGTTTTTCCTTCAAAACAGATACCCTATCTGCATATTTTAGCATATAATTTTAAACACCACATTTATTTACAAAGAAATTATTTGTTCTAGTTCCACCTGATTTTCCTAATTTCAGATTTCCAGATAGGCTCCATCCAAAAATCGCAGATGACAGCTGCTGCTGACAAGGTACTGCATGGCATTACAATTACAGACATGCAAAAGAATCGCCAAATCCAGAATGTCTTCTACAACTTGACTGATAACCAACACTTACCAAATGAAGTGGCTGGGTTTCACGAGATCTGAGCTCTGTTCTTGGTCCCTCCTTTGCCTTACTGGACCAATCACTTCTTGGGTTCTGCATTCCTCAGCTGTGAGATGGATGGAAGTATTTTTCCCTTTAGCATACATCTTTTATTATTTCTAACTTCCCAGACAAAAACAAAACTCTGTCCTGATCAGATCAGTAGAAGTTGCATCTTTAATTCCCATGGAGACAAGAACAAAATATACGTAACCAAGGTTTGGCTACCAAATAACACCCTACAATCCAAGATGCAAATACTTGAGAAAAATGTTCACTTGGAAGGCAATTAAATCAGGATGCAATAATGATATATATGACAAGAAAAGAGAGTTTGTTATTTAGTGAGATGACAGTTATGATACCGAGTATGAGACAAAAAAAAGATTATTTCCATTATTGTCTGAGTAAACCGCAAGGTTTGCACTGCAGCTGCAAGGACATTCCTTTCCCAATATCAATTATAATCAGCTAACAGATTTGTGTGGTTACTAGGGAAAAAGCCATTTTCAATAACTAGATTCTGTGACCAAAGTCCCAAAGAGCCCAACCTAAACTCCCATGGTAGAATATTCAGATCGATTGAAATACTACTGCAAATTCATATCTTAATTTTCTTCAGTTGGCACTCAATTTATTTCTTGGTCTCTAGAGATTGGTTTAATCATAAGCATATAATGACAATGCAAACAGTTCAGTTTCTGGGTTAAAATGAGTTAGGAAGCCTTCATATTGAGCATTCAGATTAGAAAACCTAGACTAATTGAATAAACCCCCCACACACAAAAGAAAAAAGAATTCTCATTCAGTATTTTGGTTTTCCAAAGGAGTTACATTTTAGTAAGAGTTACGTCTCACAAAGGAATAGGAATGCATATTTTCTGTCATCTAAAACCCATAAATGTTTGGGAATCTTAAGATCTCTAGGGAAAACTTCTCCTCTTTCCTAGGGAAAATATAAAATCTTGGGTTTTCTAATTGTGCTGAAAGGAGTTTCTTATTTGTCTGGCTGAAGATGAATAACTAGGTATCCCCCTATGCTAAGGTTGGTAATAATAATATGAACTTTTCTTCTTTACATTAGTTTTATAGGTATGCTATGTTAGAACAGTATTTTCATCCATAAGGAGAAAAAGAGAAAAAATAAGGCAGTAAGGTGCTCTTAGGCATGATCTTCAGTTGCATGCTGCGAATGGATTTTCGTTAGCAAACTAATATTGCATCTTGTGCACACTCAAAAGCGGGGAGGGAAGACATATTAACAAGAGTTTTGCACAGACAAGCAATGCAGAGTGAGCCTTAGAAAGCAACATATACAGACGTGATGATTGCTTCAAAACCAAACGTAGAGGCAAAACCTAGGAATACACAATTTGCAACATCACAGATCAGAAAATTAATTAACTAGATTAATTACCTCATCTAGAAGACTGCCTCAGGCTATGCTCAGTGTTTGTTGTTTCACAGAAATGAGCTCTATTCTGAGCCAGCAGTTCACTGTAACACCAGGAGGATTCCCTTCTTGACCCCTAAGGTGCTCTCTTCATGAAGACCAAGATTTGACTTGTCTGAATGATCATCTCAGCATGCCTATAAAAAGTTGTTTTATCAGCACTCTTAAAATTAACCCAGCCCATTAAAAACATCAAGTCACTCATTGAACATTGATGCCTGTGACAATGAATTCAACAGGTTTCCTATACCCACATAAATCACAGTGGTTGTTGCAAACGTCTAAGTCTAACATTCCTTTTTTTCCTTATAAAGTTCATTTGCCAGTTTCACATAGGTATGCATACTTTTGATCACTGAAGTCAGATCCCACCAATTTTCATTTACATGCTAAGGAAAGTCCTATTTTTATTTCATTTTAGCGTATTTTGTAATTGCCCACCATCTGAATATTCCATCACACTTTAAAGCATCTTTGTTGCCTTTCTCTATCTTCTACTTCAGACGTCTTGAAGCAAGCCTAGATCAAGGCAGATAAATCAAGCCTGACTTGTTTGCAGAAGTCATTTATATGTAATCTCAGAATGAAAGATAAAAAGGTAACTTTTCTAAGCTTTTCACAAAATGTATTTGTAAAACATGCAAATAAAGCCAATGTATCCAGCACTCCCCTCTTTTTCCTAGTTACGTCATAATATTGTTTCTCTACACAGGCAGCTACTGTATGGCACAATCCATGAAGAGAAAGATTCTATAAGAAAAACATTTCTATTTATTAGTTAGAGCAAAATTACCCCGCAGGAAACATTGGTGCAGAGCGTTATCTTTGGATTCTTTTCTATAGGCCAGGTCTCACTCAAGACTCCGGCTGTTTAGAAACACAGGAATTTCCTATATCTAACACACCTGCCTAGTAGGAGGAGGTATAAAATGCAGCAGTTGTTGTTGTTAACTTATATAGTGTGTAAACACATCTTAAGTTCTAATTCAGAACTTTAGAGTATAGAAGCTAGAGCAGTAAGTAGCCAGTGACTACTCAGCATAGCAGTAGGTTCTGCATTTACAGTTTTCTGAAAGCTACCAAGTAGGATAGTAGGCAGTATATGGCAAAAGGAGGATGCAGGAGAGACTCTTACAAACAGCAGCCCCTTTAATGGGGGGGGGGGGGCGCGAAATCAGAAAATATCAACCTATGAATCATATCTCACCAACATGCATTTCTGGAGCTTACTCTTTTATGACTGTCAGTTCCCAAAAAGGCATTCAATTTATTTCTAAATGAACTGTCCTGTTAACTTGTTACTCAGGACAGCAGCTGTAGTCAGAAAAGCCATGCTCATCAGTATCAACTGGACAGCATAAAGCTAGTTTTTCCTTTACTGCAAAGGTCTTATTAGGTCATCCTAGCTATCAGAAGATCAACATAATACATCATCATCTGGATTTGTTGCCAAAACCAAACAATATGTTCAGCTGTAAATTCTGCATTTAGCCATAATGATCAGGGCTATGTACAGATAAAATATTCCCTTTTTTAACTACTTCCCACTCCCCCCACGCCCCCAGAACCAGTGTTCAATAGTTAATATTAAAAATCATATTTTATACCTAGAATATTTGTTTCTGCAGATGTTTTTCTAATATGTCAGAAAGATTTCCTGGCCACTGCTGATACAGTAATGATTTGTGTTTACTTTCTAAAAAATCCCTAATGATCTTTCTAGTCTGACTAATGTATTCTATTCCAAAACCTGCTTCAATTTTCTTAATTTTATCACCATTTTTTGTAGTAAAATGTGTTTTCAGCTATCATATCCTGAAGAGCTGCTTTGTATTTCAGTGAAGGCTTGAATTTATTTCTTTGTGAGTTATTATTTTCTTAATCTTGCTATTAACCAGTGGGCCTGTGTAATGTGTTATAAATCTGTGATAAAATGTTATATGTATGTGGAAAATATTACTGATAGGTATAAATCCATACATTCAATTTCTGATTTTCATGCTGTTTCTCTGTAATTTGTTTTCTATTCCAGTTACATTCTCTGTATGACACTGCATTTCCTTTTGCCAGGTTTAATTGCTTTTATTTAAATACTTTAATTAACAGTATTGTGTATTTTCACATCCTGAAGATTTAACTATTACACATTTAGAGGGCTGTGCTCGGAACCTAGACCGCTCTACGTTCACATAGCCAATCTAGATTAAACAAAACAGAAAATGATTGCACAGTCCACTAGTTACTAAAACCTAGATTGGACATACAGATAAGGCTGCATCATTTGGGTTGTCACAGCTGCAGTATTAAAAAGTTGTTGCAGCAATACAAAAATTTAGCATTTATGATTATGTGAAGAAGTCGTGGTAGTGGAATGAGGCAAAGTGTGATGCAGACATTAAAATGTTGTAACTGTTGAATGATGCATCTAATTCCATTGTCAGAGGACGTTTCACAGTATTTACTCATTGGGTACCAGCGAGTGGATGTAAGACCAGTGCTCAGATGGCTACCTGACAACAGAACCTGGGTGCAGGAGAAGCAGCGAGGAGGAGGAAAAAAAAAATATTTTTTTTCCTTAAGAAACGGTTTGGCTGATCCCTATTATAACTCCACCTAAGTTTATGTTGTACGCAGCAATTAGTTTGGGTTAGTATTGGAAAAATAAATTCACATTTAAAAAGTGTCTGGTAAAGATTCTCATTTGCCTATCTTAACTGTAAATAGTGATCTAAATAACTGACAGACAACACCTTTTTAATATATAACACTGCTGTATATAATATTTCATACACATAATAGCAGTTAAATGCACCTTATTTTCACAGTAGTCATATCAAATATATTAGTAACCAAGTGCCTTTGAAGAAGAGCAACAGCTAACAATGTACTTCACTGAGGAATTTTTCAATGTAAACAAAACTAATTTTTGAAAGATTTGAACAACAAAGAATATGTTATGGAGTCTGCTTTACTTACAGAGCACCTGTTTGCCAGAGTTGGAAAATTTGTCATACTGCTTTAGATTTGAGAAGGAATTAATCAATTACCTATATATACCATTATATATACCTGTATCCTTTATACAGCTATGAAGCAGAAATTCTAAACTCAGTAACATCATCCAGTATTTCCAAGCAATGGGCAATACTGAAAATACATTAACTACTGTATGGGATAAATTATTCACTTTTTCCTATGAACACCTTCTCACTGCAGCAACATCCATACAGAAATGACCACATAGAAGACAAAATGACTTGTAAAAATTGAGTAATTTGGGGGGGATTAAATTTGGTGTACTAACAGTCACTGAAAATTTACCCCAGTATTCTGGGGAAATGAATGAGAAGATCAAGCATTCTGTTTGGAGTGGAGATTATCTACGGTATATATACCTCAGCATAATTCTTTGATTCAAATGTATCAAAGCAATAGTGAAGATTAGAGTTTCTGCCTCAAAGGTAGAGCAAACATGTAAATATTTGAGGTCACTGATTGAGGTGCAAATAGAAAAATCATACACTTAGTGAATGCAATGATCTATACAGCATATGTGATACGAGACTGGATACACTTGCTAACCTTGTAAGACCTTTTTCTGAAATAGCCATGGTTAGGCAAGCTGGTAAGAGCACTTCTTTTTTTCTGTTTTAGGTAGAATAACATGAGCTTTAATGTGATGAGCAAAAAGTAGGTTTAAACTCTGTAACAAAAGTGTATGCTTTATAGTAACTTGTTAAAAAGAGCTATCAGTCTGATTTTCAGTAATGCTGATAACCTCCAGCGTTCATTTAATATCCCTCATTTTTACAAGTGATCAAACCCTGTCTTAAGTTTCATGCCCAAGAGCTTTTACTAGCTTATGAAGCCCTGCTTCAGTCTAAAGCAACAGCCTTACTTCCCCATTTTCCCTTTCTACATTGCTTTTTCCGGGAAACTTGGAAACCCAGTACAACAACTTGCAGCTCACAGAACCCATCACACCTACCTAAACGCCTGGAATGTGATGGATCACATCTAGCAGATGTGTCAAGTACAAACAATGACTAAATTGACCAAGTCAATTAGATGTTGTGAATTATTTATTCAGCTTTAATGATGCCACATATCCACATTCAAATCCTTCCTTTAAAATACCTAAACTATGTGAAGTAGCATCTCTCTTCTTTTCCTGCCGAGTGCTTTTTTGTTCATGTATCAAAACACAACTTTGGCAATCTGACTTCAGAGTAACAAAGAACAGAAAATTACTTGATTCTTGCTGAAGAGAATTCTTACTGAATACAATTACAGAGTAAATATAATGGTAAATTTCTATTAAATACAGCCAGAAATAAAAAAGATTTTACACTGCGACCAGTAAAACGTCACCTGATTAAAAGGCCTGTCATTCAGCCCAAAAGATAAGTAACCATAAGGTGAGATTTTTGGCACAAAAATCCATGAGCTGTTCAGAACTTTTTGGCTAGGTGTATGTTTACAGAAACTTCTTAGTGCATCTTTTGTCATGAAGGCAGAACATGCTTTGTTTTGAAGGGAGTTTATCTAAGGAGCATACCATGGTATATAACCCCAGTTCTGCAGTGGCAATGGTATGGCGGGGCAGGAGTTCCAGGTTACATGGGTTGTGTACATTGTACATATTTCTTTACCAAAAAATTGTATTTAACCTCTCTGGTATTTGCAAAGCAAGCTGTACCAATGCTCTGTCCCATTTGTAGCCCCCTGGATAGGAGGCCTTCTAGACATTAGAGAAACTTTATGACAGCTTCAACTAAGCCTGGTTCTGCAAGGACCAATATTCCAGAGAGGACCCATCCCACTTGACTGCCCTGCAGAACAAATATGGGGAGCAGGACATTTGGGAACTGTGCGTCCCCCAATAAACCAAAACAAAAACCATAGAACAGTTCAGCAAAGTCTGTCTAATTACTTTGCACAGCTTATTAGCACTCCAGCTCTAACCTAGAATATTTAAGTATATACTTGCAATATGCTGCTTTTTCTAAAAGCTAGTTAGTTTTTATGTACGACAGACTTGCATGGGACTCCCTGCCAAGCATGTTGGACCATCCTCGTACTGCAGTCGTTTGCAGGCACATCAAATGGTGTTCTTAGATGCCATATTATTAGCTAAATTCTACTTTAGTGAAAGACTTGAAAGGAAACCTCTTTCATGTGGCAGATATGCAGAAAGTACAATAATTCTAAAGGAAGTTAAAAGTATTGCTTTCCACTATGTGTGTTATGTCACGTTCCACTAGCTATTGGTCATAACAGGATGCGTGACTTGAGATAGTGTTCACTAACAGTATACTTATGAAGCACGCCATCAGTTTTATATGTGTCTAAGGCTACCAACAGGAGTTGAGAGCATTTGTGCTTCTCACAGGAACTGCTTCAATTTGCGTTGCAAAAACCTATCAGGTTTTCAGTCAAACTTGTTAGTGCTGTCACATTCAGTCTATTTTTATAAAATAGTTGACCTGGATATTTATTTGTCCTCTTGAGATGTCTACTGCCATTGAGCTGCCTCTCATCATCAATGATCTTAATCCTAATTCTGTTCAACTGGGCAGAATTCCTCTTTAACTTGTTTCAGCCTATAGCATTACATTTTATGTATCAATCATGATTAAAGATGTTACCCTAGGCTATCAATTTTTTTGCCTTTAAATTGGAAAGTAGAGGCCTTACCTAGGATGGGGAAAGGGAACCAGACAGGCAACTTGCCTTTCACTTAGCCTGAAGTGCAGTATTACAATAAACCATTTTGCTGAGCAAGCGGTAAACGTGACTGTCAGTTTTATACCAGTTTTACTAAATGGCTATAAAAAAAGAATTAACTTTGTCTGCATTTGGCTTTAGGGTTCCAAATGCTGACGACCGACTGCAGAAACCAGTCAGGAATACTGTAATTTGGAGGCCAAGCCAGTCAGAGTAGCAAAATGTAGCGTTAGCTTTCAGTGCGTCAGTCCTGCTTGCTTGCTTCTTTCGGTGGAGTTTCAGTTCATGTGCTTTAATGATTAAACAGCTTGCTAGTTCAGGCCTTGCAACATATAGTGGGTGCACTGTCATCACCCTAGAGATAATACACCAATACCACTGTCGCAGGCTTGCATTAGGCATATGAAGGGGAAAAAAAATGAACACAATTAAGTAGGCTAACAACAGGAAATTTTAAGTAAGCACTATACAAACCCTTCTCCCTGTACTTCAGAGCAGTTCTTTCATTTATATGCTTACTGGAAGGAACCAAAGCTCTGTAGACTGCAGCCTCTGTGAGGGATTAAGCCATGGTTCTGCGCAGACTTCACAGCTCTTAGGAGCTAAGTTGTTCTGTTTCTAACAGGACTTGAGCCTTTAGGTTTCTCTTTTGTGGGAAAAAAAATCATCCTGCTAAAAGCATCTGTGCTCTCTACAACACTCAATTCACACATATTAGCCACTACTTAACTTTGGTGTCTCTTTTATGTTCCATAGAGCAGCTCCAATGTACTCAGCAGGGTGATTTTCAGTAGCCACCGCAGAGTGCTTTGCAGCACATCAGAAAGAGCTTCCTTGGCTTTTTATCTCCTGAGTCACTTGTTTCTGTTAAATAGAAGCTGGATGTCACATGAGGGCATATCAGGAAAAGAGAAGGGGTGTGTGTGGGCTTTTTGTGTGGTTTTTTGGTTGCTTGCTTGTTTTGTTTTTCCTTAGGAGTGGTTTACACTTCATGTAGCTGCCTGTATTAAAGTATTTCACATGAATACATTTACTGTAATACCTATGTGTGCTCTACATGATTCAGAATAGAGGAAAAACATTGTCTCCACTGTGAACATCCTCCTTCCTCTACCCCGAAATCCTTAATGGGAATAGAAGGCATTTGGGTTCATTCAGGTGAAAGAAACCCTTGACCACTGAAACAAATGGGAGTTAGGCAGAAAGAAATTCCAACTTTTAGCATGGCAGTATTTAAGCCTTAGGCTTCCTCTACCTAACAGAGCTCTAAGTTAGGTGACTAGGCCCCATACACAGTCCTTGGGGAGAAAAAATAGGCACCAAAGAATGGGATTCACAAAGTGCAGCCAACAAACTAGGTGTTTGCCCCAGCCCAGCTGCTGAAGCCAGCTAGACCTGAGGATCCTAGCTCATTCCTCTTCATAAGCGTAAAAGCTGTTCTCAAGATGGACACCACAGAGTTCATTTCACAGAGTTTGGGCAAGAAGAGTTGTACCACGGAAACACTTGTGTTCTAGCTTTACATAAAATGGAGAGAGTTAATTCTGCTCCTTCACTTAGGCTACTAAGTTAGAAATGACAGGAGAGGTATAAAAGTACCATAGCCAGATTCATATCCCAGGTCCAAAAATCAGGCAAGTAATGGAGCTGAACTAGTCTCCCATAACTGGTTAGTTTTCTGACAAGACAGAAAGTGGGACAACATCTTTCTCCTGCTTCCTTAGTGCAAGATCTGAGCTGAGGATGTCTTAGACACCAAAACTGAGACAAGGACTAAGTGATAAATGAAAGGATACAGAACTAGTTAACTTAAATGACGGCAACACAAGCACCTCCAGCATCAGTTGTAAGCACAAGGAAGTTGATCTCAATTTTGGGTTTAGGCAGAAACACTTGTGGTAAATTGTAATTCCCAATTCCCAATTCAAACCCAGGGAGCTGACCCTGGGTGCCATGCAACACTGAGTCTGTGCAGAGAAAAACCATAATCAACAGTTTTCATTAAGAATAGAAACCATATGTTTTGCTAGAAGAAAAAAAAAAAAAAACAACACAACTGTTTCTTTTGGCAATGAGCAAATATCTATTACCTTAGAGTTTTATATCTGAAGGACCTAATTCAAAGCTCATTGAATTCATTGGGGGGGGGGGGGGGGGGGGGGGGGGGGGAATCTCACCACAGTGAGCTTTAGGCCAAAGTAACTTCAGGGGGTAGGGGGTGTGTATAGGATAAGGGAACAAATAGCATATAATAAAGCTTTGACTAATTTCCCATCCTAGTTTCTTCAAATTTCTTGTATGTCAAGCAGTTTTATTGCTTAGAGATAGCTTAGAGTTTATGCTTCCACCAGACACCCAAATTTAACTACCGTTATTAATATAAATGTCAATAATAGTTATACAGCAGTGGGAAAATACAGTTCACACAGCATTTTGTTATGGAGGTATATTAAAATGGCTGCTGTATGCTTGTCTGTCTAGTAAAGTAATCAGTGAAAATTGTATCTAGACAGCACATAGGCCTATGAAGGAGGATTTATGGGAGCCTCACATTTTTAACTTTGTGGATTATTCTAGAAATGGTCTCTCTCTTACCCAAAGCCATATTTAAAACTTAGAGCTTTCAAACCTCATTCTGTATTTCATTAGCCAGGTCCAAGACAATGTTTTTAGAAGTCACTTCTCAGAGGAAGTACTTGCTAAGTATTACTGGTAGGATAGGAGGAGAGGAGACCCCCGGTCACCTGTCTGAACGAAGCAGAACCTGTACTGAATGGCATGAGCTACCCTTGCCTGAGGAACAGTCTTCTCTGAAAAAGCAAACTCAGCATTTCTATGGGATTTCTGCCAATATCCTTATGATTATAATAGAAATCTATCACAGTTATGACTTTCTAATGCAAGGTATAACACAGACTTGAACACAACAGATGAGGTGGGTTTTTTGTATGGGGTTGGGTGGTTGGGGTTTTTTTTTTTAATAGCAACTATTTTTTCCCCATTGTACAAATAAGTAATTTAAATGTGGCTGTTCTTTCCATACTTCAGCTGTACTAATCTGTACTGACTTACACTCCGTTCTTTGATTTGCAGATTTAGCCAGTAATTCTCTACTACACAAGTCCAAGATACTCTAGAGAAAGTCAGACTTTCAGACTTCTGTGCGAATTACTCTACCCTGTATATCTTGGAAGACACTTCCCAGACACTAATGTGTACAAGTTATCTATTATTTTTATTAGACAGGAGAGAGGGTGAAAGAACCAACTGAAACCAGAATTAAAGGAAAAAAAATGTAATTTCTGTCACCTACATGATGCTTTAATTGGAACTGAGGTCTATAGTTAACTGTGTGATAGCCCCAGTGATTTAAGATTTGCTGCAACTCAACAGTGAAGGTAGGGCTTTAATATGGCAATATTAAGCTGAGAACTGAACAGTGAGTCAATACTGAGCGTTAGCAACATAAGATTATAAAAGACAGTTCATTTCAGAATTCAAACAATAAACAAATTTTTTGCATTTTATTCTACATACAGGACACCCCTGGCCAAGGCACTGGTCCTCTTTTGCCTTTTTTTGATGTTTCAGAGCTGCAGCAGAGCCACTAAGCTAGGTAACTGAAGCAAACAGGAAAGCTTTTGGCTCATGGTCAAAAAGCATGGCTAGAAACATAGCTCGATTCTAGAAACCCCATTTGCTGAAATGGTAACCCGGCAATTGAGGCTGTTCTAAACTGCATCAGAGATTAAACCAGCCTGTGACAAAGGGAACCTTCACTCCAAATACAACCTAGTGCTTATCTTGTCTCTAACTGAAACATGTTTCACAGTAGCAGTGGACTTTAGTAGATGGACATTGGAATGTTCTCTAATCTATATTATCACACAGTAGCAATGCAACAAGTTCACAATGTTTAATCCAAACACTTTTTTTTTTTTTTCTCTTCCCATCTTTACAGGGAGGTCCAATCCAGAACAGGAAATCCAAACGTTGCCTGGAATTGCAGGAAAACAATGAAAATGAATTTGGATTTCAGCTTGTCCTTCAGAAATGCACTGGACAACGCTGGTCTATAACAAATGTCCTGAAAAGCTTGTCATCATAGCAGACTAAATTTTTTACCCATTTCTTTTGCTACTGTGTAGCAAATATTGCATTGTTGCCTGCTGTACTGTATTCCTCTCGCCCCCCCCACCTCCCCGGTTCCTTCTCTCCTCTTTTTTGTCCCTTTGATTTTATTTTGTGAGTGTGTGGAAATTGGATTTGTGGGCTGAAAATAAGACATTTTTATTTCACAATGATGTTTTCATGGCATTTATAGAGATGTTGAATGACAGGTGACGGGTAGGCTATCCTAAAATATTTTACAACTGTAAATAGGAAACAAATGGAGAATATTTATAACTCAAACTTTTATTGAATAAAAAAGTCCAAACACTATTACTGTCTAGCTGTCTCCATGGAAATCCATTTGGAAGTTAAGCGGTGGTTTCATTGTTTTCATTAACCCAAGCCTGATCTCGGCAAGTTGTTGCCAAGTATCAGTATTCTCCAGACTTGTGGTAAGAAGTCCTACTTGCACACCAATAGCTACAGTGAGGGAGGATTTTCTCCTTTCTCCCTCTAGGGAGACCTGTCTAGGTCACTGTAGCTACTAGTGTGCAAATATGGGGGGCGGCGTGGTGTGATGTGGTGTGTAGAGGTGTATAATATGCACCCATGTACTCTTCCTCACCAGTACTACTAAATAAAACCACAGAGAGAACCCCAGGGCTCAAGTGAGGCAGGGAAGAGAATGAATTAAAAAGAAGGAGAAAAAAAAAAGCTACAAGAGAAAAGCAGTAGCTACAGGAAGAATACAAAAAAACCCCTGACATTTCTCAATGGGTTGGCCTCTGTTTCAGTGACTGCACTTTCCTTGCAATTGTTCATAGTTCTTACAACTTTTTTTTCCTTTTTTTACATGCGCTGCTCCCTGGCTACCACAGACTTGTATAAAAATGGCTCCATCCAAGAGCAACAGCAAAAACTATGAATTCACTCTGTCTTTCTCCCTACCTTTAAGGAGGTGTGAATGCAATGTCATATCACTTCATCTCAGCTACGACTGGGATGAGGAGAGGAAGAAACAGTCTGATGAGATAAACCAGAACACTAGGATTACTGGCCTCTATTTCCAGCTGCTTTTATTTGTATGTAAATTCCCTCTCTTTTATTACTCTATTTGTTCTTTTTATTCTGTTGTTTGTTACCTTAAGTAACAGTCATAACCTCTTTTGGAGCTGGTTATGTGCCAAACTGTCTTTTACAGACTGGCTTCACATTCAGTAGTATTGTTTCTTAGGACTGTTTAATAAGTCATGTGGCACATTAATGATATGTGTTCAACCCTCTGCTATATATAGTTACCATACATCTGCTTCTCAGAGAAGAAAACGCTGAGCCAACAACAGGAAAACAGTAACAGCCAATAAAGACGGGCTTAACACCTGCACTTTGACCAACTTCAGAGGTCCCTCAGGCCTGTTTGAGTGAAAACTCCCATTAAAATTAGAACCCCAAAAGAGCATCAGTAACCTGAGTGTCATGGTACCACAGCTAGACAAGATAAAGCAGCTTTAATTTCACCCTATAGAGAAAACAGGAGGTTGCTACACAAGCAAGCCAAGCCTCCTGCACACTGGAGCATGTGCCGTGTCTGGATGGGAGAAGGCTCAGTACATGGCATACAGAGCCATTTTGAGCATTCCCAAGTTCCGCCACTGACCAAGTGGACTTATTTTTCACAGGCATTCCAGATGAATGAGGAGGAAACTGCACGCTCAGACAGAGAAAAAGCACAGAACTGCTACAGAGTAGCATGAGATAAACTAAGCTTCCTTTCAGCAAAGATACCAAGAGTTCAGTGCATGGAGATGCAGCCGTAAGGGAAAAAAACAAGTAGGATGGATCAAACCAGTCTCCTCCTCTTACAGGCCTACTGCACTCTGAGCAGTCACTTTCTGGTTTGTTTTGGTTTGCTGTTTTTTGTTGTTTTTTTTTTTTTAAATAAGCACTAGAGGGACATATCGGGCAAAGACTTGACAAAAGTGAAAGGAAGGAGCTGAGCTCTAAACTGTTTTATTTCATACCAAAACAAATATTATATGTCTAGCATTTGCCCAAAGAAGACTGTAGTAATTCCTGATTACATTGCAGCAGTGTGCTGATGTTCACTGCTAAGTGAAAAAAACCCAAACCACTTAAGTGAGCCATGTAGTCTCACCAAGCCACATTTGGTGCTATCCCGCCATACCTCCCTGCTACACACCAGTTCTAAGGCTGCTGCTGCCCTTGATTCCCATAGGGCCTGCACTGAGGAACAGTTTTCTTCAGCTTCTTTAAAATAAAACAACATTACTGGGAAGCCCTCAGAGGTAACTGTGGGTTTAAGTTTCATCACACTGCAATTCTAGTAACTAGAGTGGAATTACCAAAATAAACTGGGGGGTGGAAGCATGACACATGGGACACACACACGACTGAACATAAATCCAGACTTGAAACATTACTTTATGCTACAGCAATTCAGCTATATGTAAAATAATATGCTTTTACCTTGTTTTGTATCATGGAGTAAACATTTTTATGTGATAACTTACAGAAAAAGGGAAATGGGTTTAAATCTGTGGCTAAGCCTACTAAAATGGTATAGCAGAAATTATGAATGTACATAAGCTGCGCCATTATTGTGCACTTTCTGAGACCTAAGGTCTCGGAACAGATTTTCTTTGACTTGCCTCTTCTCTTGGAAGAGAGAGAAAAACAGAGCAGAACAAGCAGAACTGAAGTACGTAGCCATGTTTTGCTAGACATGCGCTCACTCTTAGTCATGAACTGCCTCATCACCACTTTCCTTTTCAGATGCACGGGAATTACACAGATGTAGCAGCAGTGCCTCACACTGTAAAAGACCAATAATCACCATACTAAGTGAAAAATAAAACTCATCTTCGCTTTCTGGAAAATTATAGAATATTATTCAATCATCAGTTGCCTCAAATGATCAAAAACATTCCCAAATCTGCCTTTGCAATAGTTTGAGGTTTTTTTAAATTGTTTGAAAGATGGAAAGCTAGCACTTAAGGGCAAAAAAGAACACTGTTCCAGAAGTCATATACCTCGTCACCCAAGTATGGTCAGAGATGAAGACGACCAGAAAGATCCAGTCAGCTCCCTCTTCCTCCTGCTGCTATAGAACTGCTCCCAATATATTTTGATGAGTTTTTCTTGACAAGTAACAAGAGTCTATCTACCAGCTGATAAGGATATCCTGACAATTAAATGAAAAAGAAAATTTCAAGAAACCGTAAGCCTTCCTCCTACTGTACTTCTTCAAATATTTATGGACAACATACACTTATTTTCCTCTATCTCCTCAGCTATCATTCAGCCAAATTCTTCATACCAGGATGTCACCTACAGTGGTTTCTCAAGGCTATAAGAATTCCACTATGCGTCTTCTCACAACATCTGCACGTGGGGCAAGGCATCAGCAACAAGCAGGAAAGGGGCTGTGCTGATGACATGAGCGTAACATGCAGAAAAGAACACTTTCACGTCCTTGGGGAGAAGATATTAGGGTTTGACTTGTATCAGAGATCCCTAGGTAATACTTCTGGAGATGGGCTGTACAGTCTTCAGAAGAGATCCAGGTTCTAGGAATTTATTCATTTATTTGTTTACATATTTATTTTTACAAAGCTAGAGGTATTCAGGAGCATGGAGTACCAAGACCATACCTATTCATTCCCAGCTAGAACTCAGACAAGAGAATTCAAGAGTGCCCTCACCTGCCTGGTCTTTCCAGGCTTGCTAACATCTGTTGGGAGTGACTGTGCAGAATAGGGCTTAGCATTGTCCTCTTTTGCTATGGAAGAGGCAGCTATTTTTGGTTTCATCTTTTTGAAAGACAAAAATTTAATCCACCAACATCAGACCTTAGTTGTACTACCTTCTGTGTCTTTGCTAAAAAGAAGTTAATCAGTCAACACTCATCACTGAGCCTTTTTATATATGTTGATCAAGAGGCAGTTGCGAAAGTGATAAATAAGCAAGTAGCTGTCACGTCATTCTATACTGGGTAGCACTGAATACTCAGCTGCAGATACAGAGAAAGGGAAACATTGAGATTTCAAGGTCACACATCAATAGAATGCACCACAATTTTGTTTACACCCTAAATTATGTATACTTGTGTGTGTATCTACACCACTAAATATATATAAATATATGTATCTATTTATTTTTATATATATAATAAATTTATATAAGTTTATTTGTAAAACATAAGCATGCATGTACAGACTCACATACTGACTGTTTACCGGCAAAAAAAAAAAATTTAAAAAAATCACATTAAAGTGCACTTCATCCAACCACAGTCTTGAAGACATGGAAACACACCAAAATGAAAGGTTTGAATCACAATTTTATCAGTGTGCTACCCAGAATACCTTCAGCACTATTTCCATTTTTAATGCTGACAAAAAAGCAGAACATAACATCATCATACTTCAACTTTTGTTCAAATAAGTGTTAAAGGTTTTCCACAGGGTTAAGTGAGAATAACTTCTCAAAACCAGAATACAAAATAGTTGTGCTAATACAGAGGCTCAGGAGGCAATCATTAAGGCTTCTGAATAACAGTGTGTTCTCTATTGATTTGCTGTAGTATTTCTTAAATTCCCCCCCATACACACACCTCGCTTTTATCATGAAAATACTTAAAAGTGCAGAACGTGATGCTCAGGAATGTCATTGACAGCTATATTCTGAAACAGCAAAGCAATGTATTTTTGTTTATTGACTAACGTTAGCTTTGCATTGTCAGGTGGAAGTGACTATTTTACCTGAATTCAGTCTTGTTATGCATAGTCTCAGAAGGGGATCTTTGTGATACACTGTCTGAAAACTTCTTGTAACACCACAGAAATATACTTTTCATCACAATATATTATTTCCAGTGAAGTAGCCTCATTTGAAGTGCATATATGATAGGACAGAATTTTTCAATTAAAATAATATATATATTTCAATCTTACGATATGAAAACAAATATATATTACTTGCAAAAGGCTAGAGGTAAATGCAATTTTCATTCAGCTTTTAAAAGGAAGAATGATTCTAAGGAAACTCTGAACCACAGTTTAGAAGATGATGACTGCTCAGATCTAAAAGAAAATATTAAGAGTTTAAGTCCATCCTTTAAACTCTGCTGACATCCTTGGTCAGTGGTCCTCCGTGTGAGTGGTATGGATTTTTTATAAACAATAGCACACCAAATTTTTAAAATACTGATGCTTTCTTACTACAAGAAAGCTCTACAAAATCCTGCCTCTTCTGGCAGCTAAACGTGGGTGGCCCATAACCCAAGTCCACGGCTATCCAGCAATCTCTTGCTCACTCATTTATCCACGAAAGGGAAGTCAGATTGTCCAGCTAAATCCAGGGGGCTATTCACATCTCAGCTTTTGGGGACATAAAAATGCACCTCCTTGGCCAAAGGCAGCAACTTGGTAAATCTGTAGTAGAGTGAATCTAGTCCCCAAACCTCGAGCACAGGACAGAGCACACTGGCTGCAGAGGTTTGCCACCTCTCAGCTAGGCCAGATGAAGAGAGACTTCTTGTCAGCACACACAAAGAATACCGTAAGCCTCAGCTTGTCATTTTGGCTGATATAGTTCCCATAACTTCTCTCACTGTTAAAATCACTCGTATCTCAGTGTTTTATTTCCCCATCTTTAACACTTGCTCTAGAACTGGCACTCTAACAGTTAACCTCAGGAAGATCTGTTCATTTTCTGAAAACACAGATAGGAAATGAAATACCTGTATTTAAAGTGCCCATATGTGACTGATTCTCATACCAGCTGTGAATATTTTGCTGCAGATGACATTGACAAAAGAGCACTCAATTCAAAACAAACCACCAAAGGCTACATTATCATCTTCAGCCTCTGTTAATACGGGTTTTCTGTGCATTGTATTTTTTCTATTTACCATTATTTTATAATTTTCTATATTCTCCTAGACGTTGTTCAGCTATATAGTGAAAAGTAAACCTTTTATCACTTGAGTTCCAAATGCTCTGGAAATGCTCACAATTAAAGAGGAGATACTAAAAATATGTCCCGAATTTCTGTCCCACATATGTCTACAGATCATCTTGAATAACCAGTGACAAATCACAAACTGAAAGCTCCTGCCACTTCCCACAGTCTGAAGATCACTGAGCAGTTCTTACTCAAATCCAGAGCCAAACATTAGCATGAAAATACTGAAATGCTGTGCGACCTGCTGTGCTAATACCTGCTAGTAACAGGCATGAATCCTCACCTAGTATAAGTTAGCACACATACATTGACTCTGAGGAACACCATTGATTCCATATTATAAGGAATTGGCCTGGATCCCCAAAGTACACCTCAAGCAAGACTCATGCTGAATTCCACAAATAACCCGTTTATACATGCGTGTAAGTGGTGTTCAGAACTCACACATGCACTGTAAACCTATACAAAAAATGATCTTACCAGCCAAATTGGATGCTGAGAATACCTTTCTAAACAGTTGAAAAAGTACAACACAAGTACTGCAAAGACAAGAATTAAAAGTTATCCTATGGACAGCAACTTTCCAAAACAGATCATGTGCTCTAAGTATTTATGCTGAACATATCTAGTCAGATTTGGCAGCCATTTGGAGAGAGCTTGTTTTATTAAGAGATGAAGACAGATCATCATCATCCTACAGAAGTGAATCACCTGGATTTTTACTGTTCCTCACATGCTTTGCTATTGAGCACATTTTACCTGGGCACACATCACACAAGAAGAAAACCCAAACCACAAAAACAGTATCAGTAGTAACTTTAAATTTCTGGCAGGTATCACTTTTCTAATCTGTCTTTCCTATTCTAAAAAAGTAGAGTCCAAACTTAAACTGAATTACTTCGAAGCCACATTGGCTGGCTACATATTAGATACCTAACCCTTCTGCCTGCAGCTGAACGCAATGCATGCCATCTCCCATTTTTCCAATCTGTGTATATTGTGCCTAGACATCTTACTGTTATGATTTCTGTGTATTTAGTAGCCAACAAAGTTAAAGAAAAAGCCTCTCTACTCTCAAATTTGATAGCACAGAGACACAAACATTCAAGATGACACTTCAGACTTAAAACAGTTAATATTTAAACCACTGTATTGTTCCATAGCGTGACTTCATCTACTTGGTCTCACAATCAATAACTGCTGTCAAGGATGGCAAATTTAAATAATTCTGCTTCTTAAAAGTGATACTTTCAGGTATTAAATCCTTGACTGAAGTTTCCTGGGAGAGATTGAATCACATGGAGCTTTGATCGTCTGAAGAGATCTGAAAAGAACATTGCGTATCATATCTAAGCTCAGACAAGGTTTACTGACGTTTCGGAAGCCTGTCTATTCACTTGGACTTTGGATTGTCTGCAAAAACTATCATTTACGTTATGGAAAACATCCTCAAGCCCTTTCATGAAAGATGAATATTATCAGATAATCAAATTAGCTAGAGAGCTATCATCTGTTCTTGTATGTCAATTTCTGTGGGACCACTTGAAGAGTCACATGCTTTCCAGGAGGAACATGGTTATTAAAACCTGACTCTTGATTATTAATTGAATTATGGCCTATTGATCCATACCTTTCTTTTACTTCAATACAATGTCTGGCACCGTTAAGGGCACTGTAGAATCAACAGACTATTAAAGATTACTACATGAGTCAGAGGTACAGGAAAATTGAATTTTCCAGCAGATTTGCTGACAAGTCACACCTCACACTTCCCCACAGAGCACACTGATACATATATATCACTGAAGATTTTAAAAATGATCAGCTGTGTCAAGAGTTCAATAGTCTCTTAAAATCATGGCTGCTGATTTGCCTTTTTGATAACGAGACTGCTGGAAGGAAGCTGCGGGAGTGTAATCTGCCAGCAATTCCCTCTGTATCCAGGCATGGCTGGGACTGCATGAAGAGGGAATAGGACAGGGTATGGGGACACAGACTCAGGTTGCTCCATGGTGCAACTCCTAGGAATCCTTGGGTGCAACTACAGTTTCTTCCTTGCGTGATTACATAATGCTGCACATTTTGCTCTCCAATTTCCTTTATCAATTGATCTTTCCAGATCAAAGTAGGAGCATGCTAGCCTTAATTAATTAATTGTGTCCCGCCTCTTATGCTAAAGGAACATCAGTTTGTGCTTAACAGTTATTTTTATTCAAACACTGAAGAACAAGAGAATTAAAGTGTGCTCAGAATTATAGCCTACTCATATAGCCAAACTTTACAGCTGAGAATGCACTTTGCTTTTTTCCCCACTGTGCCCAAGAAGACATCATGTACGTGAGTGAGTGTTCTAAGTTCTCTAGCTTCTTCAGTACGTTACTTATGGGTTCTGTATATCACAGAATCATAGAATGGTCTGGCCATAGCTTTTCTCCCTTTCGTTAAAGAGATGTTACCATGGGATGAACAAGGAGGTTTGCTTGCAGTCCAGAGCTCACTTTTGCCTTCTAAAACATTCAAGAAAATGGGTTTCATGAGAGCTAATTTGTGAAAATCTTTGCATTTGGCTCCTAAACTAGTGTATATTATCAGAGACCGCTCTCTAGTTCTTTGATCCAACAGAAAAGTTTGAATAGTACACAGCATATGGCAAAAGAAACATATAGTCAATGTTTTATCATCTTTATAAAAGTGGTACTAACATGACGGATGTGTCTTCGAAGTGGTCTAGAACTTCTCATCTACGTAAAGACAGAACATAAGACTTAGAAGTCAGAGAGCAAACAAGAATACTTTCTTCTGCTATCACAAATGTCTTTTGGAGCTCATAGCTGAAGAAGCAAAGCACAATTGTAGATATTGATGACTTAACATTTACCCTAGCAGAGAGGCAGTTATCCAGTTAGAATCAAGGTGCAGAAAAACAATATGGAACAGAAGAGGAAGAAAAGGCTGATCAGACAGCTTACACTTGGCTAAAGCTAGTTTATTTCCTGACATAACAGACAGCACAAAGCCACGTACGGTGAGACAGGCATGTGCTGATATTCATGTAGCTGTTGAACCTCTGCAACTTACACATTTTTCCATCCTTCCTCCAGTCATCAAGTGCTGAACTCCTGATGCTAAAGCTAGAAATCCATCACAATGCAGATGCTGACCCTAGCTGTTTTTCCACATTGCACCTTACAGGTGTCCAGTGTTTAACTCGGAAATAGCACCTATATTACCCTTGCTTTTAAAAAATGAGCAGAAATCCCTCTGGCACGATATGTGCCAACAGTTGCCTGTGAAACGACAGTGGTTTATACAACACCTCCCTGACCTCTGCAGGTGCTCTACTGTTACAGTAATAACCACCACAAAAATAGTATAAAACAAAGTTGAAAACTATAAAAGGAAATAACCAACTGAAACAAAAAAATGAGGAAAAAATTAGTCCAAGTCAAACCTTGAAGCCAAACAAGCACACACAAGCTTGCAGGTAAACTGGAGACAAACGTCCAAATGCAAACCTAATTTCACAACTGGAAGGTATTGCACTTGAGGGACCATCTACAGAGGTAATACAAACATTGCTGCAGAGTATTCTTAAATTACCCATTAAGCACACAGGCAACAGTTTCTGTCTGACTCTTGTCAGATATTTGGATAGGACCTGTAGACACTTAATAAATGACACACGTCACACTTCCCTGAGAGCAGCACATAGAGATTTGGCTACCAAGATTGACATGCGAAACCATTTGGCTATACTTTCAGCCAGGCCTTCTGGGTACCGAGAGGTCTGGAAATAGTGTTCTGATCCTACGTCTATCTGTACGCAATCTCTGCATTTATGGGCAGCCCTTGCTTCCCTATCTGGAGGTTAACTGAAAACCCATTACCAGAATCCTCATCTTACTATTTGGCAATGGGGAGCATCTCGGTCTCCCATTCTATCAGTCACGTGCAGTTGAGCAAAAGAGGTTTTTGCCTCTCCCAAACAGTACAGTAGAAATACCGATAAAGATACTGCAATAGTTGCCATAACAACTGCTTTTAACTGCAATTCTAGTAAGGAATACAATTTCTTTTTTGTCCATAGACTAACAGTATCTTTTATTATTGCTAAGTAGACCTTTGTAAAGAGCTGAATTCTTTTAAAGCTCTTACTGTTGAGCATGTATTTTAGATCTGCAAGAATAAAAGGGGGGTGCCTTTTGCTATTCAGAAAAATAACAATTCTAATTAATACCTTAGGTCCTGGTATATGGTTCTCCAACTGCCAGCCCACATATATACATAAAACCCAAGAATTTTTCAGCAGATGAAATTTGGCTCTACTGAAACAGAGATAACATCCATCAGCTTGTTGGTAGGAAAACATTGCTTGTACTTCACAGGTAGCTTGAGTCCATTTTTGTCTTCTACGTAAGTTCCAGTGATCAGTAACAGCACAAGGCGACACTGACCATCACAGAGATCAAAATATTTTCCTTTATCTCTTTATCCACCAGACTATAAAAAGGGGGCAGGGGCTGAATTTTGCTTTATATTGTAATTTTTGAAGACTGCACTTTTCCCAATCCACTCTACACAAACAGGGAATGCTACTGCAGCAGCTGGTTTGGCCTGCTACAGACCAGGAAGGGAGAACCATGTACAATTATGGCTGCAGATACTCATTCCTCCTGCTTAGAAAGGGTCAGAGAGAGCGAGCTGAGAAGAGAAGCAGGTTTGTTGGCAAAGGGTGTGAGACACACAGGGGTAACAAATCTGTCCTCCGAAGTGCAACATCTTGCAGGAGAAACATGGAGTGACAGCTTCATAGATCACAAAACACAAAATGATTCCCAGTTCTTAATGGTAGGAGGGATTCTCAAATTGTTCAGTCTTACCTCTTGCCTAACGGAGGCTGTGCCACACATAAGACAGGATGCTGAGGGTGAAGTGTTAGGTGTAAGCAGTGGATACAAAGTGCCTAGGATACGAAGTCCACTTTAAGGTGACCGAAAAACTTCCAGTATGTGGGTATGTGTATGGTGGAGAGAGGGACTGCACACAGATTGTTGCAAAGTCTTGGAAGAATATAACATGTTTAATAGCTGGTCACTGAGAACACTAGCTAGCACAGCCCAGACTTTAAAGTCCCAAAGGCAATTATCTGTAATTATCTTGCAAATTCTTTTTAGTGCTGCATTCTGTCTACTCATAGCACCTTAGAAAATGAGTAATTCCATGTCCCTTAGAAACTGCAAGCACCATAGCCACTGGCTATACACAGTGGGGATCCAGCTGATTTTTACAGCTGTTACTAGAAGTAGCTAACAACCCAGTTCTGCAAATAACCATTCTGACAACTTGGTAATTCAGGGCCAGCCC
Organism: Gymnogyps californianus; assembly: GCF_018139145.2. Taxonomy (NCBI): domain Eukaryota; kingdom Metazoa; phylum Chordata; class Aves; order Accipitriformes; family Cathartidae; genus Gymnogyps; species Gymnogyps californianus. The sequence goes on from NC_059475.1 coordinate 11,782,508, forward strand.
TGCTCTCCTCACTCCCACAGGTACTTGGACAACTTCACAACAGTGCTATCATTTCTCATGCAACAGAAGAGAATACCATTTTAGTTTTTTAACGTATTCCGCAAACTGGTAATTTAACACAGCCTATGCATTCAAGTATGACTTCCTCTGGGAGAAACTCCCCAACAAATTATCCCAAGGAATTGTTTCATGGGATATATTACATCTTATCGCTATATATATTTACATACAGCAATTAGCAGCCGCTGTATACAGGGAAGCATTTGCAAATGCATTTGAAGAGACAGCAATACAATATGCATGAACTATTGTTTTCTACAAACCCCTTTTCCCAGTAGCCAATCTAATAGACACTGATAATCTAACAAAAGGTTCCTCAGCTTGTCTATATTTAGTCTGTATGCTGGCCATTGACAGGCCAGATTACTTACGCTACTGCCTTCTACATCAAGAGCACTTCATAAATTCTCTTCTGTGAGCTGTATCTACTAAACATCCAAAATTATCTGCTTCTAAATACTCCTCTGTAGTGATGCATTCAGACCAGCTAAGTCAATATACCTAATTCCAGTTATTTGCTTTTGAATCAGAACACCACATTTTTGTAAATAAGCAATACACAAATAGTCGTTCAGAGTTTTCCTAAAGACAGATTGGGCAAGAACCCAGGACAGACATGAGGATTCAGTCTCTAACGATGTCATATAATTATGTCTCTAACGATGTTACATAATTGTAAGACCAAGCACTATAGCTATTTGAACTTAGCAATCATTTACCTTTTCAGAATTGATACCTTGTAATTGCTAACCATTTTGGTACAGCAGCAATTCCACAGAAATACTGAACTTAATTTTATATTATTATAATGAAGTATTTACACTTACCATAGATTAAAAAATAGAAAGGACACATAGTAATGTTTCAATCTTGGAGTCAAGAGACTGGATATAATTAGTCAGGAAAAAAAAGAAAATAAAAAAAGAAAAGCTTTTTATCTTTTTTCCTAAATTCAGACTGTTGATAAACAGTAGTATTATATGACATTATATGGTTTAAAGTATTTCTGAAGAAGTACTCAACAGGCCTCACAGTTTAAAAATCAACCAGTCAATCAAAGTACATCTGAATATCAAGCTGCATTGTTCTGAATTCCTTCTCAGACATTGGCAAATACAGGTTCTCAAGCCTGAATGAAATATTTACTCATTGAGATTTTAGTCACTGTTGTCTATTGGCCACCTTTGCTTTGCAGGCTTTCTGTGAAACCAAACTTAGAACACTTGCAGGTTTTGGTATGTGGAAATTGTTAGTCTACAAGGACTTTCAGGGAAATTTGTCAAGAAAAACTTAGTGAAAATTTATGTTAAAACATTAAGAAAAGAAAATTTTGGACTAGTTCAAAGGAAATAAAGTGCTTAATTTCAGTAATTAGTTGATTAAACACCAAATCCTGCCCTGACCCTGGTTTTGCTTAGTACATGCTCATCTTTCTACAACGAAAAATGTCTCTGCTGCACCTGGTTCCTTTTTCAAGCTTCAGCTTCACCAAAAACTTATTAGGTACAGAACTATGGGATGTAATTCCTGAAGATGTGACCGGGTATGTTCTCTGAACCCTCACAAAGGTATAGTCACTACTCAAAAAATAGCTGGAGGAGAAGAAGGTGCGCCTGTTTTCCCTTTTTATCGGCAGTTAAGACCATTCACCCTGAAGTGGCAGTTACATTAAACAGCCTTCTTTCCGGAGGAATAAAAGCCCATTTTCCCTGACTTTCAGGGGAGTGACTTTCCTAACAACACCTTTTTAAAGTAGTCCTGCAAGGGTTTTCTCCTCTTCAGTGTATTTTATCACACTGTTTCTAAGTTATTGCAGTGGAACCATACTTCATGAAGAAAAATTAAAGCTACTGCTGCCACCATCTCAGCTAACCCACAGATGTCTGGTGCAGTGCTTTATCATGAGCTAAAGGTTTCAGGGGACCTACTTTTTAAGAATACTAGCAGCATGTTCCTATTGTTACCATGCCAAAATATCCGTTCATCAACATTATTGATATTCTGTGAATAACACTGCTAGCTAACTGATGCTGTGGAGCTAGCAGGTGGAGTGCTGTGCTAGAGATGTGGAAAGTTCTCTGATGATCTTTTTTCAAAGTCTAATTTTGGCCAGAAAAACAAAAATCCGTGCTGAGGGAAGTTCTCCTCTTAGTCACACTGCTGCTAATTTGGCCCCTTTTTATTGACTCCAAGTGTTTTCAACTCTGATCATCTGGACATCTTCTAAGGCATTTTGAACAACTGACCTCACAGTGTTTATCAACCATCGTATTTAACTTTAGTCATGGTTGGCAGCCAGTCAACATTTGAGTGGCTACTATGTTTGTGTAAGATGCATGTTAAATAAGCATTTAATAAATTCTTTTTCCCTCCCATTCCAATAAGATGTTTGGCTTGGTTTTCTCATCTGTACATCTTGAAACAATAGTACCAGTATGCTTAACTTTGCAGTTCCTTTACCATACAGTGCGTAGCTGTCACATAAGAACGTGAAGTATAAATCAATGTCACTTGTAAGACAAGTGTGGATCATATCCTCAGCACATGTCCAGTTCTCTGCCAAGTAACTTCAGAGTATAGCATAGGATACGTTACTTAATTAATAAAATTGATATTTGGAATAGAAAGCATCCTTATCATGCAAAATGAAGCACAGGCTGAAACCTTTTCAAAAAAATCTCAGATGACTTACGACAACTCTAATATGCTCACTGATAGTGCTCCTCTCGTCTGAGCATTTCAAAGCTCTTTGCAGATTAAATGCCTTTGAGGTACATCATTAGTCTTCCCATTTGGCAGAGAAGTTAAGTAGCTTCCCCCAGGTCACATGCTATAGCAAATCACTACCACCGATAGCCAGGGGAAAATTTTCAGAGGCAGAAATGGCTGTTAAGTGTCCAAATGCCATTTGTGCATCTGAATATCTTCACCATTAATACTCATCACTTACTTATACCAGTGCTTTAAAGTGCTGCCTAAATAATTTATTAGTCTTTATAACATCCCCATGAAAGAGGCAACTAATTTATCTCTACTGTACAATGAGTTAAAATGAGGCATAGAGAAGTTAGGTACTTTGTCCAGACCATTCAGCAATCTATGAACTAATCCAGAATAAGAAATGAGTAGACCATGATTTTTGAAGTGTATGTTCAGTTTACATCACCATAAAGACCCTACTCTAATATTTTAATATTCCCTCCAAACATATAGATGCTGAGTTTCATCTACAAGCAGTGAAGCAGAATTTTAAGAAAAAACTTGTAAGATAATGCATCTGACTACTGAAATACGTGCATGCTGTATTACGCAGATAGAAACATAAGTAAAATTACACTTTGCTAGGATAAGAGACAGACAAGCTCATTCAAATACATTTCATCATTGGAAAAAAAGTAACTAAGTGAAGCAGTACAGAATGATTTTATACTTCACTATTAATGGGAATTAGAATCAGACAGGAGTACAGCACTAAAATTTGGCAAGTTTCTCCTTGAGAACATAGAAATATGTACCCTAAACTTGTAAGTGACTTTGAAAATAAACCCAGGGGAAAAACGCAATAGTTTCTCACCCCCATCACATCAGGATGCAGCCACGATTTTACATCAAAGTTTTGGGGGGTGGGGGGAGGCAGACCTAGGAGTGGGGGATTAGAAAGAAGAAAGATTGTACGGCCCTTTTGTTTTTCCTCTCCTAGAGCTAACACCATAGATTAACACTTTTATGATTACGTAAGAAGTGCATGGAAACTTGTACTGCATTTTTATTGTAGACAGCTCAAATTCTGTGAAGCTCATACACTCATCCAGTGCATTCATGGCAATATAAGCCAGTGCTGCTTTGTCACAGAGCAACTGCATATAACTGACTGCACAGGCCTGTTGGGAAAGGGCTGCCAGTGGTATTGCAGCAAGAAATCCAGAACTGGAGAGTACCTTCCTGGTACCCTCCAGGGATGACAACAGTGCATTATTCATTGAATTGCCTCCTCTCAGGGCATTCAGTCTGAGAGGAAGTGCTTCTAATATATATTATTGCAATAGCACTTACAGAACGCCCACAGCTCTACAAATATATAAGGAGTCATCATCCTTGCTTTGAAGAATTCACAATTTGAAACACAGATAAAAGCAGAGAGAAAGAATACCACATGCACAAAGAATGAAGGGCACTGGCTGGTCTCAGATGTTCTTTGCAGGCAGGCAGGCATACGCATACACAGGCACAAACCATCCCTGCACTTACATTTCTAAATAAGTGTTATCACTTGGGCAATGAAATAAAAACAGAAGAGTATATCCAGCCAAAGACAGAAATGGCATATGAACCTTTGGGAAGATGTTTCAGGTTTGAAAGAAAGCAAATGATGATCGTAGCAGCCTGTCAAGATCTGTATCAAAAAGAAAACAGTAGTGGTTCTACTGAATGCAAGCAGGACTAGCAGAGAAAAAGCCAACAGCACCAGCCTGACAGAGTCTAGAAGTATTTGTAATGCACGAGCCTTTATTCTGAGAAACCTAGGCTCAAATACAAAGACACTACCCAGCATTAAACCAGGATGAGCAATTCAGGCACCTGCATGATCAAGAGGAAATGCTATTGCTCAGAGCAAGACCTTTGAAGAAAAGGCTATATCTGCTGAAATAGGATGACAGGACAGAGGATGAAGTGAAAGAGAACTTAGATTAAAGTTCTCTGGTGTCTAGGGGTACAGGAGAAAGACGGGGAATAAAAAGCTGGAAGACAGAGGAAGAAAATTCATTAGTTCCAGACTGCTTTTGTTGTTGATTATTGGTTTTGGGGGTTTTGTTTCGTTTAAAAGAAGAATAATTGATGAGATGCCACTGGTTCTAAAACCAAAAGATTCTGAATTCCCTCTGGTTAAATACATGCCTTCAAGTTCCTTTATATACAAAAATCCCAAACCTGCCCCAAGACTACCCCAATTCTGTGTTTCTGGCCCCAGTTCATCTATTTACACTTGTATTGGGGTCACAAATCACCTGAAGAATAGAACACCTACTTTGAAAAATATTGGCCAAGAATGCACAAAATAAATTGACAAAATATAAAGAAAAGGGAGGGGAGCTGGAGGCAAGTGAAGAGAAAGTAAAGCAGTGGAGCAACTACAGGAACACATACATTGTTTCTTCCAAAGAACAAGCTAGGCAGAAGGACAAGGTGAGGAACTGGACACAGAAAGCAGTGAAAGAAGAGAGCTGAGGGTGTTGACCTGTGGGAAAAGAACAAGGTTCTGAGGAAGAGAATGGCTGTTCTGGGTACAGAGAACAGTATAAACAAGACTTTAAAATGCTCATAAGAAAATAATTAACTAAAAAATATAGCTCAAAGTCTAGTTTATACCACTTCGTACAGTTCTGAGAGCTGAAATAGATAACTTGCTTCCCAAGCAAAACGAAATACCTGACTGATTTTTTTTGGCCGTACACAATCACTGACACACAAAGGTATGATAGAACTGAAGGGAAAAATAAAACATAAAGCAAAAGCATAACCAGAGTGCCATGGTCCACTCATCCTTATTTTCCCATATGTATGGTTTCTTAATAAGTCACTATAAAAAAACCCAAGCATACACAATCTGAAAACTTACTGGTCTACAATCTTAAATGTTCTACTTTACTGTGTCATGAAGGCAGTCGCTTGTTTTCATCCTAAATAATAAAACATGCAGAGCATATCAGGTACAACTAAGCAACAGTACATTCTGATACATAAATGTAGCATGGCATAATACAATGTCCTAGGCACCATCAAATGTCTGCTGAGATAAAAACATAAAACTACAATTTTCCTTAAATCATACAATATCATTAGGAGTCCAGTGAGAAATAGTACAAACACTACAGTGATTTTTTTTCTGGTGGATTTTGTTTCCCTAGTTGTTTCAAATAACACTGAGTGGCATGCATAGTCTGAACTCTGTAATAAAAACCAGTTTTCATGCAGTTTAATTTCCATAAGCTAAACGTTGAATCCCAGCACTAATAATTAGAAAATACAAAGCTAAAATGGGTTTCAATATTCTTTTTCATGTTTTCTGTTGTTGCCTACCCCAGGAATTCAGAGAAGCAGAGTTTACAAGTACCACGCATTCTCATTTGTTATGCTGTTCTGCACAGCCACAAAACAGCTACAAGATAGGGATTCCACACTAAAATTGTACTGTCAGTCTATTGCCTTTGCGTTTCCTTTTGGAAAAGTCTGCCAAGCCCTCTGGGATCAGAAATGGGTACCATTAGAAGATGGAAGGGAGAGGCTGGAGAAATAAACAGAAAATTCAATCATTCTCAGCCTGGTCTAACATAGGCAAGAACGTTAATAGACTTTTGCCAAAACATTTTATTGCTTATACCCGACCATAACAAAACCCCGGAGTGTGCCTAGTGTGCCTTATTGCTACAGTAGTAGTACAGTTGCCATCTTATGCCAAGAGCAGGAGAAAACATCTTGCTAAAAATTTCTGCCAAAGATTATATGTGACCTCAAGCAAGGTACATGGCTTATCTTACCCTCGGTTCCCACATCTTAAAAAGAGAGATCAAAAAGATTTCCCTTGGTGTTTGAGAACTAATTCATTAAAATTTGTATAGGGTTAGTGGATAACTGATCACCACTATTTTGAACACCTCCAGGGATTGAACAGGGGACCTTCAGAACAGAATGTGAGTTTACTGACTGAACTAAGGGACATTTTCTATTGCTAGGATCTTTAATAGATCCATAACCGATGACCGAAATCCATATATCAGTACAAACTGCAGTTCTTATGCTTTATTCTGGCTAGTAACTGCAGAGGAACATAAATAAGGCAGGGACAGAAAAACTGATAGCGAATGTACACTGTCTGATTTTTTTTTATTCATTGTTATGGGATGATGACAATCTCCCTGTGGAATTAATTCTGTCTTCTGCTGCGTGTGCCATCTCCTAAGTAGCATGATCTTCCAGTATGACCACTACTGGCTTCTTCAAAGTGTTCTTTTTATGTGTAGAAATACACATTCCCCTCTACCTGTAAAATCTGAAGTCTTCAAAGAATCATGGTTATCAGCACTTGTCAGTCTGACTCAGTCTATTCAAACCCAAGTTGGTCTGTCTGGATTTACAAGGAACTTTTTGCAAAGAAAATATTTACTCTTGCTGCCCTCCACTGTTGAGGGAAATGGGAATCTCATTCATAATTAGAGCTATTGATCTTTGAACTGCACCTTTTCACAGCTCCCTGGACTCAGAAGATAAGCCAAATGTTTTTTCCTCCCCTGAAGAACTCATGTTTTGTCACTCAATGCAATCCTAACTAGGACAACTGTCAACAACATGGACTTAACACAAACCTGTAAAGCATTACAAACCTCCAACGAAAACAGTACATATGACTTACAGATGTGACATGAGGCAATTGTCTTGTTTTAATCTAAGACTTCATAAACAACTTCGTCCAGCACTTAAACATCCTGCTACCCCCACCTCTATACGCTGCCAAAATGCTTCCTCCATCTGTGATGTCTAGATGCTATAAGCATCTAGAACAGTAGTGTTCCAATTTGACCTCTAGGCATAATACAACATAACAGAGTAAATAATCATAAGTATTTCCAGTGGTTCGCTATGCTAAACAAGCAAGCAATCAAAACAAAGAATAGGGAATAAGTCTGTTCAAAGATCTGCCAGCTAAAACAGGTAAGTAACAGTAAGGAGCACAAAGCAACTTTGAGAACTCCATCCAGTTTCTTTCTCCAGCTTATAACAGCTCAAGAAGAACTATTAGCTTGTCAGTAGAGCACAAACGGAGATTGTCACCCTGGAGTTTCTTTAGCGTGGACCCATGGGCAATGCCAGAACAGATGCTCACTTGGCAAGCTCAGTGTGTTGGACCATGCCCACTTAACAGAATTGTCCCTCTAACACAGCTCGGCCAAAAGGAATTCCAAATTAAACAGACAAAAGTGGGAGAGCAAGCTTCCTCTCTCAACTTTTGTATAGTGAATAATTTGGCATTAGATATCTATTGTTTTGCTTAGGAATGGTAATTGCAGGAATGAAGGGAGACAGAACAGAATCTGAAGATACGTAGTTGAACTATAACTCTGAAGAAAAAAAAACAAAACAGTCTATTTAGGCAAACACACACGTGAAAAGTGGAATGCAAATTTTACTTAAATAATATCTCCCATAGATGTACTTGCAGTAGCCATACATAAAGTCTTGATGTGCTGAACTGTATAAAAACAAATACAGTTAAAGAGACTACACTAGCCATCAAACTCCCTGACTAAAAGGGATCAAAGATTAACATCTCTGAACTATAGTGCAGTATATGAACAATGCATATGACTCTGGATAAAGATAAAGCTTGCCTGTACCTGACAAATTGCGTATTTTTTCCAAAAAAACCAGAACACATACAAACAAAAATCTTAAAAGTGAATGCTCTATTGTTATCTCAGCAACAGTTTCCTATTTGTAGTCAGACCCTTTGAGGATATAAACCAAGGACACCTGATTTAATGTTCCATGCAAAAAAAAGGGCAGAATGAAGGTTGAGAAATGGAGCACTTAAACCCCAGAAAATGACAAGTATTAAAATGCCCATTGGATACATCAGCTACATCACAGTACAGAGAGATGTATACATTTTGAGGAAAGAGGGTTGATTAAAAAAATTTTAGCACAGGTAGACATTACCTACTTGACTTAATCCCAGACAGAGAATGCTCATGTGAACAAAGATTTTACAGTTGCCTCACTTAAAACTTGAAGTTCAAATATGGACTGGGAACGAACACTGAATGTTGAGAGCTATTTAGGAAAGTCTGGTGCTGTAGATGCCAGCTGTCATATTTTGATGAGGCAAGAATAAAGCATCCCAAAATTCATCCAAGTGTGCTGAGCGAGGTTATTCTGTTCAGACTTTATTTCTCAGCACATACAAGTTTTTACATGTACCTTTTACTACATCCCTTTTACCTCCAAGGTGTTGCTATGTTTTTTGTGAAATCTAGAACACGTGCTAGTGGGGTAAGAGGACAAATACTTACTACTTAATAGCAGTTGTGGTTTGTATCAGGCTCATCTAAAGGAAAAACCATCTTAAAATTGCATTCTCATTTTGTGTATCAATGAAACCACACTGAAATCCATGGAAATATTCTGTTTCAGACAACCCGTTACAACAAATGACATGTTTATGAACTTTTTGTTTTATTTCACTTCACTGAAATGGCTACTAGCAATACAAAGCAATTGGAAGTCTTCTGCTGTCTGCCCTATCATGCCTGTGCCTGCTAAGGGTTCTAGCAAGACAGTTCCTCTGAGAATTTATTTAGTTATTATATGCAGGGAAATCTGGCACACTACAGCCAAGGAACATCTCTGGAATTTCAGAAGTAATCAAGACAAAAGAGGAGCAGGATACATCTGACTGATGTCTACAGCATTATTCATCTAAGTACAAAAGCTTGGGATCCACACACTGTATCTGTATTGGCTCTCTGCCAGTCTTGCTTATGTTACCAGCTAGGGACAAATCTTCAAAAATGCAGGTTTACTTCATCACTTTTTTGCCCTAGTATTCATCTTATTTTCCCCCCTCTTGAGAAAGCCTCCTTCTTCACACAACATTTTTAAATGCTGTGGACTAGAAATGCTGTAGAACTCCATATGCGTATTTCAGAGTTCACAAGCAGTTATTTGAATATTCTAGAGCTGAGAAAACTCAGGTACAGGATGAAAGCCAAGAGTCAGTTCTGGGGTTCCCATTGTAATCAGCTCATAAAGCACTTCTATTTGAAGCAACTACAGAAAACCATTCTTCAAACCTAGTTTCTCCACTTATAGCCGAGCACTTGGAGTGTAATCTCCAGGAGCACTTTTATCTGCTTTTTAAACACAAATACTAGTGATTGATTTTCTTTTTTTTTTTTCCCCCCTTTAAGTGAAGTTTCAGCTGGGAATGATTCGGGCATGAGAAATGCTTGATGAACTCATCAGCATTAACAGTTCTTTGAAAGCTATTCCATTTATGGAGGAAAATAATCAGATTTCTTTTCCCTTTGAGATGCACTGATGGTAGAACGATGTAGAATACAGCTCTGTAGCATGAAATAGTGAACTACCTAATTCCACTTCAGAAATAGCTTTCAGTGTTAATATGTACTATTTGGGTAATTTTGCTAACAAGTAAAATCATTAAAAGTGGGACAATACAAACGTAATCAACTAGAATGCCTAAATGAAAAACAAACCTCATTATAAAACAATAGCACCTTGGTTTGGAGAGAAAACAGTATAGATTACCTTAGATTCCTTGAGTTAGGGAAATTGTTGGCAACATGACACACACTGATGCAGACGAGCTACTAGTTGACATCAAATTTTTAAGTTCAAACTTGTAGCCAGTTTGAGCACAGCCAGGTAACGTGAAAGTTGGGGCTGCTGTCTGAACACCTGACATATTCAAAGTCCTTTCAAAATCCCAATCTAAAAAACATTAACTTTGTGGTTTCAAGGAGAATCCATATAATGTTAGCCATATTATTACTGAAAAATTGCCAAGTTGCTAAAGAACTTGACATAAATCCTCTTGGCATAAAGTTTTCTAAATACTCAAGCTTTTGTGCCTGAGAAATTAGGTGCACAAACAGAATCAGCTATGTATTCTCATGATCTTCACCAAAGAAGTGATCAGATAAAGTTTGTCAAATCAGAGACTCAGAAAAGCTACTTTGAAATCAGTCTTGAGGACCCAACTTTGAATGCTTAGTCAATCAATAGAAGTGACAAACACAATTCAGAATGAATATAAAACAGTTAAGTATTTTTCTAATAATCTCCTCTTCATTTCATTACAATGACCAATGGCAAAATCCACTAATATAATGTTTACATGGAAACTGGCTGAACAATTCCTGGAACACTTTGATCTTAAAATTACCAGATGTTTCTTTGAATTATTTATGTGCATAAACATCTCCTGCTAAATACAGTCCTGTCCTCTACAGTCGTCTTGAATGAAAACATCAGAAAGGAGGAACCGGTTGGTTAATATGAAGCTTCCTGTCATTAGACAGGATTTCCTTCACCAGAAGTAACAGCCATTATTAATAAAGAATTGAAAGGTGCCCCTAGAGTCTTTACTGTAGTGAGCTTATTTGAGACATACTTATTTTTCAATATTTTCAGTGGGTTTATATTCCATCTAGACATGAGGAATGTGATAGGGAAGGTTTTAAAGTAAATTGCAGCAATTTATTATTTATATGTCTTAGAGCTAATTCTCAACAAAGAATTCTTTAGTTTAGATTTACAGTACAGTGGTGAACCAGAGGATATAATAAAAAGCACACTGTCCCATTTCATAGTAATTTGTCAAACGTGATGTGCTGATAGGGGACCTGCAAAGGGAATTGTCAAAACTCCCTGGCCTTCATCCATGTGCTCTGAATATCTCAAATTTCCAGACTTACAAGTTGCTTTTAAAAGGAGAAGAGGAAAACAAAAACAGTACTTTTCCATTATGAAAGATTTTGTCCTTATGTAAGTTCTAAATTGAAGACCAGATGACAGTAGTTAATTAAGGTCCACACACTAGAAGTGTCCCAAGCTAGGTAAATGGAATAAGAGAAAAACAAGTGTTTAAAAAACAAACAAACAAAACATGAAGAATTAATATAAGCTTTGACCTAACCCAAATACTGCCAACCTTGTCATAGCTGAACTGGCAAATCCTATTACAAGCTCAGCTTTAGCAGAATTGATTTCACATGTGTTTTACTTGAGGGGGCCACATATTCCTCCTTTCCACACTGTGGGAAAGCCTTCCAGAGCAGTCATCAAGCCAAGAATGACTTCCAGAGCAGTCATCAAGCCTGGAAGATTTCACTGTGGGTGAAATTCACACTTACATAAAAAGTGTTCCTTGATATCAGGAAGTCCAGGCAGCTTTTAAAGTCCTAGTCATTGCCAGGTGAGAGGCAATAAGTACTCAGCAATTTCAAAAACAGGTTTCTGACTTAGATGTCTCAAGTAAAGGGTAAATCGCCCTGATTTTTAAGCTCTCATCTCCTGTCTGCTTTTTGTTTTGGTTTATTTTTCTGAGTAAAATAAAGGTTACATTAAATGTAGTTTTGTCTCGACTTTATTTCAAGCAAGGTTAGTAAAGGAAAAGATAACGTCTTCTTGACTGAATGATACCACAGGCAAGAGTGGATGAACTTTCAGACATGGAAGACCCTTACCAGGTTTGTTTGAAATATGTTTGAAAGGAGAGACAATAAGAAAGTGAAAAACACGAGAACAAAAATGAAAGGAAGAGAGGAGTAATGAAAACAAGTTACAGCCCTTGCAGATGTAGAAAAAAAAAAACATTACTAGCTGATTCACCCTGTAACACATTAAGCTTGATTCATTAACAGAGAAGAACTGAAGTCTGACATTCCAGCCACTGAAGAGCAGAGGAATTCTCACATCAGAAATAGACTTCTGGACTCTGGTGGAGGAAGGGAGAAAAGTGTTACACAGCAGAGAAGTTAGCGCATTGTTGGAGCTGCTTTCAGCAGCTGATAGAGAATCAGCCCATTTCTTGACCTTTTATGAAAAAGAATTCAGTACGTACACTTGCAGAGGGTAAGTCATGCCATATGTCCTACTTTAGGCATTTCCCTTCCTCTCTGAGAAAAGAGAGTATCAAAAGGTGAACATATTTCCCTTGCCGTTTAGGAGAGCTTAAAGCAGAACTCTTCATCACAGGCTCTATAGGTTATCTTCCACTTCACCCAGGAATTCTAACATCATTATTACTATTGTTTGGAAAATTCCCATGTCTCTTCTTTTCATCTAACTCCATGATTCTCTCTTGATTTCCCTATAAATCAGATACTAAAACCTGCCTTTTATCCTTTGCAAAACATGGCTCACCTGCAAAGCCGTTCGAAGCCTCAGAATACAAAGATCCTGATTCACGCGCTGATGTTCTGTGCCCCTAGTACAGAAGTCGGCCTTTCCCACATCAGCGTAATTCTCAGCTTGTTATTTTAACATGTTCAAAACCCTGCAGCTGGACTAATGACAGTTAAAATCAATGGATTAATCATAGGAAGGTCTCATACCTCTCTTCTGCTATACCATACCACCTTCTTAGCTCCTCTGTTAGCATAAATATGGCACCAATTAGCCACTTTCATGCATGACAGGACTCACTAATTTCAAATACAGAGTAAACAATTATTCTGCACAGATATATAAAAAATTAGATTATCAATTGTTTTCTCTTTAGTTTTCAGATAAAGAATAGCAGGTATAGTCCCATAAACTAAATTGACAGGATTCATCAATAACAACGCTATTACATATAGAGCACACATAGCTTTTTTGTAGTTTTTCCCCTATAAATGAGCAATTTAAAAGGAATATATCAAACAGGACAGCCTCAGACTTCATTTAGATTTTGCTAGGGGAATCTTAAGGAACACAATATTTTCCATAAACAGAATACAACTCCTCTCTCCATCTTTGAAATCTCAGGCCTTTCTTTCAGGGAATCTTTATCAGAAATTAGCCAATTTAGATAGTGCTCATTCCCAAGCAAGTAAAAAGTTGTGAATATATCAGAATGCATAGGACTTAAGCACACATTCTGGTGTACCTCGCTGAAAGTTACATGGTGTATTTAAGCAGGCATCCATTGCGGTCTAAGAATTACCTAGCCTTAAAACATTAGTTAATCTTTTAGGCAGATAAAAATCAGAGTTAGGACTTCATCCATGAAGCTACACATAGCTTAAGAAGAAACAAATGACGATGTAACTGAGCTAGTTCCAGAACCTTTCAGAAGCACTCATAATCCAATGAATGTCAGAATTGTAGGGTTTTAATCATATGCATCTGTTCTCATGACAGATGATTGCACATGTGCAGTAATTCAAGAGAAACCCCCTTTTCTGTCTATACCTCAAGACAATATTTGGTTGTGGCACAAGTGTTTCCAGAGTGTCTATTAAGTTATTACAAAAGGAAAAAACCTCTTCCACTGCGTACTGATCAACTGGAAAATTCTGTCTGCCAAAAATCCTACTGGCTATAGCAGAACTAGGATATCATCCTGGCATCCACTGGCTTATTGCATGCTAGTATAGTGTCTATGTCTATAGTCATCCTTTGAAATTAAATGCCACTGAATAGAAAGGTATTGAGCTTACCCAAAAAGCAGTAAGCAAAAATGAGCAACCATGAGATATGCTGTAGAGTCAGAAATCTGTGGTGCTGCAGCTCTGGGGTTTATGTTGCTCTAGAGACTATGATATCAGAGAATAATACTGTGGTGTAGATTCAGGGGAGAAAATACAGATAGATTAGACACAGTAAAGAAGAGACAGACAGATGATACTGCCATCCCCATCTGAAAGCTTTATAAATCATGACATTAGTTTTAAAAATGATATGAAAAGCTATTCACTTGTATAAATTCTCTGGCTTCTATGTATTCAGATGAGATTTTCCAAAGTACTTTAATTTTTTTTTATTTAATAATAAATACAAAAATAATAAATAAGACAATATTCTTATGAAAGTCTGATATTTCAGACCTGAGACTAAAACAAAACCTTTCTTACCACAGGAAATTATGACATCTGAAACATTAAGGAAAACTTATGGAAAGCTTTCAGGGTTTCTGTTCTGCCTTCTCCATGCTTTAGGAACAGCTACTTGCATTCAAAGGTAATAGAAGATAGCTTGGGAAAGACATAGTGGGTGCATGGAAAGGTAGCAAAGCCAAAAGAACATTTACTCATCAAAAAAAATTTGAAGGTAAGAAATCAATATTAATTTTCATGATATTGTCTCAATGTATATGTGTGTGTATATATATATACATATATGCTTTCAGTTTATATTTCCAAATGAGCTGGGGGGAGACGGGGGGGGGGGGGGGGGGAAAGGCATGAAATACATTTAATCCTAAAATTTCGCTTATGTAAAGTAACAAGATGTCAAGGGCTTTTTACTGAAGTTTCTTCCACTGACATTCTTAATGTCTGCTTTTGAAATTTTAAAATTATGTGCCTTGTTTCTATTCATTCTTCAGCCTGACCTTCCTAAAATGACCAAGCTGATATTGTGATTAATGAGCCAATTATTTTCTTCTGAGACATGGAACAAAACAAATAGCCTATTCCCCTCCAATTTACTCTTTTAATAAATAGTTCTCCCCCCCCCCCCTTTTTTTAACCTCTGTGTTCATACCTGAAAGTTTATGATGGATTTCCTATGCAATTCATTCCCTAAATTAATAGGATCTGAACAAGGCAGGCTAGAAATGTAGGCTTTTACTTGCCTTTGGTATTAAAGTAAGATGTAAATATAACTTTACTATTCTTAAGTGAGAAACACTCAGAAGGGAGGCTGACAGGAGTCCAAAAAGGAAAAAGCATGCACTTGAAGACAGTCACCCTCCATACAATGCTCTAAGTTATGAAGGCATCAGCTTTCTTCTCCTGTGTTCCTGATGTATATTTTCACAATTTATTCCAAGAAGTGTCCTTGACAAATTTGAGAAAGGTACAGTTGCAACAAAAGAATTTGAAAATTCTTTTTTATAAATGAATTTGAAAAACGACTTCTAAGCCACATGGGTGGAGACTGTACATTTAAAGGAGAAAGGAAAAAAGGGAAAGAAGGAAAAATAATAATAAAAAAAAAACTGTGGGAAAAGCTTTCTTCATCCAAGGAGCACTGAAGTTAAAACAAATAAATATGCTGTCATGGCATAAAGGGAAATGCATTATATTATACTCTTGGGAGATTATTTAATAGCAATAATGCAAACTGTACAAGGACCATGACTTCTAAACTACAGGTCTTGAGAAACTCATGCACCCTTGAACAGCTGCAAAACACCAGTTCCTCCTTCCTCTTTCAGCTATGAAGCCTTTGGCAATTTGGTATCTGCCAGTGTTAGCTGCAAAAGAACTCGACTTTTGATGGGTACAGACAGTTGTACAGACAGCACTGAGTCTACCTGTGATAAGAAACAGTTTGATATGCAGAGTAAACACATGGCTTTTCTTCAGCATTTTTTGTTTCTTCCGGCTAGTAGTTTCATTTTATTTTTGATAATTTACAAAAGACAGGAGAGAGAAGCATCTCTTAGGCAGTTGAGAAGATAACAGTGCACGACTCCCAGTTCAGAAAAATTCCTTATTATGCTCTGTGTACTGCTCTGAGTACCAGGCCCTCAGAAAAACATGATGATAAAAAACCAGGGTCCCTGTTCTGCAGCATTTAATTTGAGGATCTAGTTCCGTGCTCCTGTGGTGCCTTCCACTGGAAGACTTCCCTTTCCTCTACAAACTACAATGGCCTAATTGCCAATATACCTGTCAGGCTGACAATTATCAGCTTGACAAACAGCCAATCAAAAAACCCAACAAAAAAAACCAAAACCAAAGCACAGATTGGGGAAATAACTTGCCCAAGGTTACTTATCAAGTCTGTCAGAAATAACAAAAATCAGACTCAGTCTGAACTCCAGACAGCCACAAAACTTCCTTTCCTCCTGAATCTTGGTTAGTTCAAATGATACATAATCTGTTTGTGGAGTTAGCGCTGCTGTTTGCGACATGCCACAGATGGGAGACCACCATTTTGAACAATTCCAGGTGACTCAATATAGGGGATGCAAAATACTCAAGGCACAAACTTTAGTGTTCAGATTTAGAAATACCTTTGAATACAAAGGATAACCTATTGCTTTCCCCATCTATTTCAGAATCCAACAAATAATTTGTCCCCATTCAGTGCTGCAGGTTGCCTGGATAGCAAATTAAAATATTTATCACCTTTCTGTGAACCCCTAATCAATTCCACCTCTGTCTAAGTGGGGGATATAGATGCATGGCACAGCAGCCAATCTCTTCCAGCTCTGAATGAACAATCACATGAAGAAAAACACTCAGAAATCTTTCTTTTCCTATCTACTAAACACAGATCCTAGAAGTACTGAGCATTATAAGACTTTTGGTTGATAATTACGTTTTGGATTGTGTATCAGCCTATGAACTGTGAAGAATGCAAAGGTGCTGAAACACGTTTTAGACAACTTGTATCTTACAAGAATGTTTTTGCTACTGACACATAAAACTCATCTGTCCTCTTTTATTCTTAGCACCTAAAAAGAGTCTGTTATCCTCAGACTCTGATTTCGTACCAGTGGCTACGTAATCCCTAAGCAAAGCTTCATAGTGCGTATTTGAGGAATTCTGCTGATTAACAGTTTTCCTTATCAATTAATAATCAAGATATTCTACACGCTACAGGCCAGCCTGTCTTATTAATGTTTACATTTGTCAGTGTATTAACAGTCATACTTCTACATCAAAACTTGAGAAGTAAAATTATCTTACACAGAAAATGATAAAGACTCTCAAAAGCACACGCACAGATGAGATCAGTACTAGGGCACTCAAATATCTCCAGTGCTGAGTGTGGAAGCCAAGAACTTTCTATAGAATACTAAAATATAAAGGAAAAATCCTCATAATCTTTCAAGCAGAATTTTTGTTTGATCTTCAGTTGAAAGCAATTCAACTATTCTTTCTGATGAACTGCAAAATCCTATAGCTGAATTAAGTAAGTCATGCATAGTCTTTAGGAAATGAGAAAAGAACAGTTTGAACTTTGGAACTTCATACAGAAATTAGTAGAAAACTCATCTTGGTGGAAAGCTATTATTCAGGATGATTCTGTGCTCTAAATTAACACTGACTTTTGAAGAGTCCTGGAGAAACCTGTGCCACTTCAGCAAGCACTTATCGATATCTACAGAGTGCTGCTGGGTGGGGTTATGCACCATTTTAAACAGCTCCAGAAGTCTGACAGATAAACTGCAAGTTCAGGAAGCTTTCTCTTCAGTAGCTCTTTCTTGATGTAAGTGAAGTTAAGGCTCTGAAATTGCTTCTTTTTAAGAACTACAAAACTAAGAGAAATACTAGTAACTGTCTATGCCACCTCCAATGGTGAAAACTACCCTGTTTTAGAGGAAAAAGCAAGACAGCCTGCACCAAGCTGCTACAGACCACCTTTCCAAGTTTCCCGCATACTCAATCAGGTAGGAGTAGACTTTCCCTAAAACTTCAGCATTTACAACCTACCCTGAACCTGGAAATCAAAGTGACCCATTTTCAAAAGAAAATCTTAAGTCATTAGCAATTACTGAAAATTTTAACCACAGCTTTTAAATAAATAAATGGCCCATTTAAGACACTCAATTACAATTTGCTAAAATGCTGAGAGATGCAGCCCTTCTCTTCATCCTTCCCCCTCACCTCCTGAACTCCTTGAAATACACTAGCTGAATCAGTATTATATTAAACCTCTTATTTTCTGTGTTCAGCATCTTCATATTTTAGCACTCTTCCAGTATTCAGAGAAGAGCAACCATTTTGTTCTCAGACATTAAGCCCCTCAAACTAATAACACTGCTTGGTTTTTATTTGAAAGAACAAAAACACAAGCCGTTAATACCAAGAAAACAAAAACAAAACAAAAAAACAACCCAACCCAAACCAAAAACCCCGAATTCTGAATCTCCATGCTCATGACTAATGGAAAACCTATGAACACATGCTGGTCACAAGGACAGAATTTTAACCCACAATATGGTTAGAGAAAGAAATGGAAAAAAAGGGTATGATGTTCGAGTCTGAGCTACATTAAAAGAAAGCGTACACAATGGTCATGCAGGTTTAGCTTACTCTGTAAGGACATCAGAAAACCAAGTTTGAATTATTCTTGTACCCGTGGCACGTTGTTCAAAACTAGCTCTATTTCTATGTCGCATGGCAGTACTGAAATGCTTTGTAAAAATGAAATAAATTACCGCTATACTCTGAAAACCAAGGAAGGCATTACATGCATAGAATGGTTAAGAGCCTAGCCTCCGTAACTGCTCACCACCATTTCCTTTTCTGTTGCTGTGTATCTTAAAGCAAATAAAAGGCTCCTCTGGATAAATGCTGAGAAAAAGTTTTTTAAAAATCCACACTTACTGAGATAATTTTATAACATTCTTGTTGCAAACTATCCTTCTTTAATCCTATCAACACCACTTAAAGAAAAGGACTCCAAAGCACAGCAAATAAAAACAAGTTGGGGTGACAGGTCTTTAAAAACAATACAGGGACATGAGATCAACAGACTGGGTTTGATAACTGTTGCCTTTTAATCCAGTGTCCCTGCTCCCACAATAAGGCATGAGATTTAAATGAGATGCGCGAACACTGAAAGATAGGAAAGCAAATTTTTCTAACACTCAGTAGTTTTTAGGAAGAATATTAGTAGCTGCCCAATAGCCTGAACAGTTTCACATGATATCTCTACTCTTGCATTAACAACAACAAAAAAAACCCAACATATACACGCCCCCCCCCCTCCCCCAAAGCCTACAGCTCATCACTGTGATTCAGTACAGAATTTTCTTCCAAGTCTGCCTTTCTGTATTAGAAGAGGAGAAAACAATGAGAACTTGAATGTATGGCAGAGAGCTGATAGGCTGAGACAAATGACATATAATGAATCTTTTGAAATGAAGTCCCAAAAATACAGAAGTTAATTCTGTTACAAGGTAGTACAGAGTATTTAATTTGTTATAAAACAGGGTCTTTACCATGCTGGCTTATTATCTGAGATGTGCCAATCATTGCAGCCCAGTCTTCCCAGGGGTTTGAGCTACAAGCTCAGATCTTCAGAACCTGCTACATTCCTTATTCATGAATTGATACACTTTGATCAGCCATGCCAGTTACTCTTTCCTCCTCCCCATTTTCATCTTTCATCAGTCCCTTGACAAAATTCCATTTCAGACAAATGTATAGAGCAATGTTACATTCAGGGCAATTCACTGAAGATTATTTTCTATGGTAATTTCAGAAACAGATAAAAATCATAGACCCCGTCACCAAATTTTCCTGACAGTCTCTTCCTTCTTACAAAAAAGCCTAACCATGCTCTATAAAGATTAAACTAAAAAACCACATCCTCACACCCACCTGGGGAAAATATTCCTCATCTTTAAAGAGACTAAGAGTATGTAGCAGATGACATAAGCAAATTCAATACACACTATAAATAGATAACTTTAGCTGCACATTAAGGTACACTTCTTAACAAGAGTGGTAAAAGGCGTTTGTAAGCAGTTGGCAGATTTTCTGTTTAATTTACTGTTTCTGTGGTGATGGGGTTAACCAACGTTACTGAGGCTTTGATTAGATGGCAATCAATATTGGAATCAAAACCAAAATATATAGAATACAGAAAGCATATGAAGTGTACGGCCAAACGCAGTCATTGCGACTTCACAGCATTCTGCGCTACACATGATGGAGACAGGGCACTCTGTAAGGCTCCAGGGATTTTTTTGTTTTTATTATTTTATAATACTGCAAGTTCCTTAGACAAAGAAAATGAGAAACTATGGAATTCAGTGCATTTCAGAGGCAAGGGGCTGAGAGAAATTTCTCGTTTCCTGAAACTTTCCCCAGTTAGAGGGATCAACTGTGGATACCCTTGTCTCAAAGACCAAAAACGGACAGTTTTTTGTGGTTGCCCTTTTCTGAATAAGAGTAGTACAAAAAGTCCAGTTTTAACTTAATCATAACAAGAATCTGCTCATTTATTCTACTGGTATTCAGAGATAAGGAAGCACAAAACAGATGTGAACTATAGTTGCTTCTGTCTGTTGTTGCTGAGCTCAGTATAGCTTTTAGTGTCCGATAGAAATTATCAACAAAAAAGCCTTTCAATTTTGAGAAGAAATACTGTGAATCTCAGCTGGGAATTTTCAAGCTTCCAGCATTTTGTCACTGATTAAAAGGAAAAAAAGAAAAGAAAAAGAAAAAAAGTAAAAAAAAAAGTCTCGTTTTTCTCTCCTAAAATGGGAAGACCGTTTCCTTCCCAGCTATATGTACAAGGGGATAAGTAGGTTATAGATGTGCTCTTATTTTGTGCTCTTTAGCTCAGTACAGCTTCTGGGAGAGTAGGCATTGGCCCAAGAAAAATCAAGGTAAGACCATCTCCACTTCTTATATACAGAAAGACCTTACCTGCCTCATTTCCCTTTAAGTGACATAAAATTAAGTAACAAAAACCCATAGCTCCATAAGAAAACTATATCTAAACTACTATAGACACTGATTTGACTGCCACAGAATATGAATGCTATTGCAATATTGAGAAGGCGTGACCCTCTTCATTACTTAAGTTGGCAGTTTTATTATACTGTCAGAATTTAAAGTGTGTTGTTGTGGTTTAACCCCAGCCAGCAACTAAGCACCACACAGCCGCTCGCTCACTCCCCCGGTGGGATGGGGGAGAGAATTGGAAGGGTAAAAGTGAGAAAACTCATGGGTTGAGATAAAGACAGTTTCATAGGTAAAGCAAAAGCCCCATGCACATAAGCAAAGCAAAACAAGGAATTCATTCACCACTTCCCATCAGCAGGCAGGTGTTCAGCCATCTCCAGGAAAGCAGGGCTCCATCATGTGTAACGGTTACTTGGGAAGACAAACACCATCACTCCGAATGTCCCCCCCCCTTCCTCCTTCTTCCCCCAGCTTTATATGCTGAGCATGACGTCCTATGGTGTGGAATATCCCTTTGGTCAGTTGGGGTCAGCTGTCCCGGCTGTGTCCCCTCTCAACTTCTTGTGCACCCCCAGCCTGCTCGCTGGTGGGGTGGGGTGAGAAGCAGAAAGGGCCTTGACTCTGGGTAAGCACTGCTCAGCAGTAACTGAAACAGCCCTGTATTATCAACACTGTTTTCAGCACAAATCCAAACCATAGCCCCATACTAGCTACTATGAAGAAAATTAACTCTGTCCCAGCCAAAACCAGCACGTGTCCATTTTCCTCTTACAGACGATGGGCCTGTCAAAATCTTCAATCAAGGTTCAGATGTTATAGTCCTACTAGAGCTTTAGCAGCATGAGAGGAGAATAATGACACCATTCCTAAGCTGCTTTATTTTACCCTGAAGCATCATAAGAAGTCATGTAGCTCCAATTTCCATGACATAGCCATCAAATAATGGGATAATCAGTGTCACACTGATTGGGGAAATCAGACAAATCAGTGGCCACTGTTGTGTTTTAGAAAGAGTAAACTTAATTCTACCACATGCCTACATTTGTGATTCTTTTGCCTTGTTCACACACAATAATTACAATTAAAATCTAATTTTTTTGCATCACAACTAACAAATGCCAGAGAGATCCAGGATATGGGGCTTCTGTGGGATCCTTTCTATCTCGCTGACAGAATGACTGTAAAACACTGATGAAAAAGTAGATTTTCGCAATGCAAATATAACGCAAAGTTTCCATGTGAAAAATTACACTGCTAGGACTTCCTTATTCATGCCTGGATAGACCCTCTTTCAGATTAAAAAAAAAAAAAACAAGAGCAAAAAAACCCCCAAAATAACCCAACCAACCAAAAAAAACCCCAATAAATTAAAGTACGGAGTCAGCTCCTTGTGGGAGAGTCAGAATTGGAGAGTAGGCAAGAGTCTAGCTGCTTATGACTGCAAGACTTCAGTGTCAGCCAGTTCATAGAGGAACAGTCTCTAATCTCCAAATAAAAATCCTCATATTTAGCACAGTAGATTATAATCCTACATCTAAAATACCCTTTAAAATCTTTTTCAAGGTTTCATTGAGATGCTGTTAGGCCAGAAATATGTAGCGTCTAATAAAAAGCTTTCCAGGAACTGAAAACGAAATACCTCTGTTTATTTAGGTAAACATTTTGACCACAGCCTACAGGGACCTCAGCATACAACGCAATTAGTTGGAGAGAGATAGGCACATCTGCTCCTGCAATAAATCGTAACAGTTACTCTTGACCTTAAAATATGAGCTACAGTTTACAACAGGTTTTGACACTGGAGTAGTAGGGAAGAAAGCATCACTGCTGTTTTTCTGGTAAAGAATCTTCTTGGTTTAAAAATGTATTTGTTCAGAAAAGGTATTTGCTTGATCCAGGGAGCATTACATCTGTCTAGAATAGTTGGCACTGCTTATTTGCTCAATATATAAATATTAGAAGAGGGATATGGTACAAATCCAAACAGACGAAGACTCTCAAAAAAGTCCTTAAAGTATCAAATATATAGATAGAGAAAGATATATTGACATATCTGCCTCTATTTTCCAATAAATAAAACTAAGCTCTTAAGAATAAATGTCATTTGTGCTTATATATAAATATATAAAACATATATATTAAAAAACCAAACAACAGCCTTAGCTGCCTGGAGTTGTTCCAGCTATAAAAAGTGAAATTCATTACTGATGTGGTACAGGAGAATAAGTCACTACACCATCCACTTCAGTATCTCATTTCCTTATTTCAGATGCTCCACAGAAAGTGAGCTTTCTTTCTGTCACACCCAAAGAAGTATACACTACATTGGACTGGATGTATACACATTGCATTGGAATGTGTCCCTTAGGCTGACTAGATGTACTAATGATCAGTGGTTAACATTCTCTGCAAATATGATCTTTAGAAAAGA
This sequence comes from Gymnogyps californianus, assembly GCF_018139145.2. Lineage (NCBI taxonomy): Eukaryota > Metazoa > Chordata > Aves > Accipitriformes > Cathartidae > Gymnogyps > Gymnogyps californianus. Next base: position 11,806,160 of record NC_059475.1, read on the forward strand.
ATCTGCAATGGTATTACCACATTTCTTCTAAAACTTCTTCCACATGTTACTAGCTTGTTTCACTGAAGTCTCATGCCAGTGGTTAATTCTCAATTGTCTTAAATCAGTAAAAAGAAACATTGATACAATGTTATCCCAATTTGGCTAGGTGTTTTCTTTGAATTGTTCATTAAAATGAGGAGTTCTAGCTGCATGGCTTCCATCCATTAAACTACCTGAGCTTCTTGAGAAAGCAAGCCACAACTCTGATTTCTGAGAAAAGAGAAATAAAGAGGGTAACTCATGAGCCTAAATGGTTGAAAAAGCAGAACAATCGATACAAACCTGAGCAGCTGATCCAGAGAAAAGAAATGAAAGCCATTTCCTGCTGCAATGAAGTGGGACAGTTTCCCAAGAGAAATATGTTAACATTAGAAAGTTGAAAGAGCACCTTGGATCCGGTACGTAAACCAAGGCATGGATTTTGGTTTATAATGTGTGGTGTTACAAGAAAAATAAAGAACATTTGCAATGCCAAAGTTTATATACTGTCTGAAGTATGTATTCTTCATGTACAGAAATGAAGTCAGACTGCAGAATCCACAGACTGTATTCTGAACATACCTGTGCCAAGTGTGCACCTAGCTCAACTTTTTTTGTTGTTTGACCTCAGTCTTAGCCTTCTTGAATATGAAATCTATTACTCCATTAAAATGAATAAATAAAAACCTTGAATATAAACCAAACTATTCACTTGAGTACAAATCTCTGGACTTAAACTCTAAGGTTGTTTAGAAACAACCTGCTCAGATAATCCAACAATAATCATAAAATACAGTCTTTTCCAAAATGTGTAAGTAGTCACTGTCAGCATGGATATGGGAATGTAGAGAAATACCTGCTTTAATAAATCCAACATACATGGTTCATGTTTCATAAAACCAATTTCTCATATTCTATTAAGTCATGAAGTGGCAGGATATCACTTCTGCAATATCAAGGTATAAATCCTGTTTTAGCATTGTCATGGTTTAACCCCAGCTGGCAACTAAGCACCACACAGCCACTTGCTCACTCCCCACCCCAGTGGGATGGGGGAGAGAATCAGAAGGGTAAAAGTGAGAAAACTCATGGGTTGAGATAAAGACAGCTTAATAGGTAAAGCAAAAGCCCCACGCACAAGCAAAGCAAAACAAGGAATTCATTCACCGCTTCCCATCGGCAGGCAGGTGTTCAGCCATCTCCAGGAAAGCAGGGCTCCATCATGTGTAACGGTTACTTGGGAAGACAAACGCCATCACTTTGAACATCCCCCCCTTCCTTCTTCTTCCTCCAGCTTTATATGCTGAGCATGACGTCCTATGGTATGGAATATCCCTTTGGTCAGTTGGGGTCAGCTGTCCCAGCTGTGTCCCCTCCCAACTTCTTGTGCACCCCCAGCCTGCTCGCTGGTGGGGTGGGGTGAGAAGCAGAAAAGGCCTTAACTTTGTGTAAGCATGTCATGGTTTAACCCCAGCCAGCAACTAAGCACCACACAGCTGCTTCCCCCTCCCCACTCCCAGTGGGATGGGGAGGAGGAAAAAAAGGTAAAACTCAGAGGTTGAGATAAGAATGGTTTAATAACTAAAGTAAAATAATATATAATACTAACTAATAATAATAATATAATAATAGTAGTAATGGAAAGGAATAAAACAAAAAAAAAAAAGAGAAACAAAACCCAAGAAAAGCCAAGTGATGCACAACGCAATTGCTCACCACCCGCTGACCGATGCCCAAGCCGTGATCCCCCCTCCCAGCCAACTCCCCCCCATTTATATACTGGGCATGACGTTCCATGGTATGGAATACCCCTTCAGCTATTTCAGGTCAGCTATCCTGGCTCTGCTCCCTCCCAGCTTCTTGTACACCTGCTTGCTGGCAGAGCATGGGAAACTGAAAATCCTTAACTTAGGATAAGCGCTACTTAGCAACAACTAAAACATCAGAGTGTTATCAACATTATTCTCACACCAAATGCAACACACAGCACTGTACCAGTTACTAGGAAGAAAATTAACTCTATCCCAGCCAAAACCAGGACAAAGTACTGCTCAGTAATAATGAAAACATCCCTGTATTATCAACACTTTTCAGCACAAATCCAAAACATAGTCTCATACTAGCTACTATGAAGAAAATTAACTCTATCCCGGCCAAAACCAGCACAAGTGTATTTACTGAAATTGATCCCATGCTTCAGAAAAAACAGCCCTTTACCATATATGTAAGTCATATTTGTCCTCTGATACTTCCCACCATAGCTGTTTCTGTCCTTTTCATTTTTTAAGTATTTAGACAACACCACAGTTCTAAGATATCATCACAGGATATCTAAACAGTGCTTTGTCATATTAAAACTAGAGGTTACATTAGTATATGGAGTCAAACTAAAAGCATCTCCAGAATATTTTCTAACGTCTCATCATGACTTTTTTTTTTTAAAAACAAAACAATACAAAACAAAAAAAAACCTGAGCATATGCTGCCATGTAAACCAAGGCAGAGTTTCAAAGCTGTAAAAATAGAACAGACAGCAAGCTGTTTTCCCAAGCTGTAATTGAAAGCCAGTTTGGCAGGATGCTGTGTTCTACTGGAACAGGACAATCCACACAACTTGTTTAATCTTTGCCATCACCAATACAACTCTACATCACAAAGCTGGGGACTTCAGGAGGGACCTGTGGTGCTTCTGCCACTGGATGTGCCTTATACCATCAAGATCACAGAAGGACAACAGCAATTTTCTTCTGAAGTAGCTTGGAATACTAATATCTTTAAACAAAAGTGTGTTGTTTGGTTGGGGGGTGGGTGGGTTTTGATTTTTTTTTTAATGCTTCAGGAATTGTTACTCATAGGCTTACTGCAAGAGTCCAATAAAACCAGGACCAGAACTTGCTAACCAATTAGCTTAATAAACCAAGCTGCTGCAACACTGCAGTTACTCTTGTATATTGTATGCTGCCATACTAAAAATATCTGCCCATGAGAGCACTAAAACCTGTTATTTATTTAAACAAGAATGAGAAGGATAAAGATGTGTAAATGAAATCCCTAGAAATGCCTAAAGTTCACAGAAAGCGAACAGATTCATTGCCAAAATAGGCCATTGATGTCTACAGGAAGAACGTTGCTTCCCATCTGTCGGTTGTTGACTACTTCACTAGTAATACATTAAGTGCCAAATGCTATCACAGCAGAGGATTAGATGCAGGAATAACAGTATGAACATGCCAAGTCCAAACTCTCTCACTGGAAATTATTGCATGTCTTTAGGGAATCTAAAAGATTTGCTACTCATCTCAGATAGAATTTGAACCAAAATTCACTAAAAGCAGTTGAGATCTAGACACTTACTTTTATTGAGTTGATAATGCTTCCAGTGAAGAAAAACAAAACACTGCAATTGACAGCTGTATTTGTGTTTAACAAGAAGAAAATGTTCACTGGCCAAGATGAAAACAATGTGTGTTTTAACAATTTATAAACATGACATTAATCATCTCACTTAGCTTTCTACATGCACTTCTAGAGGGGAACCCATTCGCTTTATTTTAGAAGCGCACCTTAGAGTGAAATGAATTACTCTTTCCAGTCAATTGAGAGAAGCAGATATAGGAAGGGAGTCAAGAAAACTAGTTAAGTGACTACATGTGAACCAATGAATACCATTCATGAGGACTTTGCAGTAGCCCATAGCTCAAGAATAGCTTTTCCTTTATTAACTTTGCAGAGTGCAAGAAAAGACCAGATATAAAAGAACGATATAATTTGTCTGGAGTTTCACTCTAAAAAATAAACAAGTAATGGATCTCAGTTTCATTGACAGTTTAATTTTCCTCTCTTTCAGCCTGAGGAAATGATAATTTAAACCTCCCAGATCACGTCTGGGGCAGCTTTTTGACCTTGCAAGTACTTTTGCCATCCTTTTGGAAATAAAAAACAAAACAAAATTAGTCACAATCCCATGCAAGAGAGCTATTCAGATCCGTGTAAGTTAAAGTTTGATGTGTCCCAAATAAAGTAACATTACCCCAAAATCATAATAGTGATCTGCACTACCTAAACTGAGACTTCACAAATTAAGTTAGTTCCCAGGACATGCTGAGCACACGCATGGATGCCTCTTGTCAGTGCCTTATACAGGCCCTCAGTTCTGTAGCGCTGATGTATCATTAATTAAACCAATTTCTCATATAAGCTGAATAGACAGGGGTTCTGAAAAATCAGTTCCACATACTGATCCATCACTGTGACAGCTGGGCCCAACAACTTTGCAGTTATATGTAGGGGACCCTGGGGCAAAAGACACCGTTGGAGAAGAAAAGGGAGTCTAATCCCAGTTACATGCCAACCTAAAGAGAGGATAAGTCAATTCTCAATGCAGATAATACAATTAGCCTAAAGTCTGCCACCACAGCTCAAAAATGTATTTGAACTAATGTGACATTTTAGGAGTGTTTGGTTTTTTGTAATTCTATTTGTTAATGTATTGGGTTTGTGTGGCAAGGTTTTGGTAGTGGGGGGGCTACAGGGGTGGCTTCTGTGAGAAGCTGCTAGAAGCTTCCCCCATGTCCAACAGGGCCAATGCCAGCTGGCTCCAAGATGGACCCGCCGCTGGCCAAGGCCGAGCCAATCAGCAATGGCGGTAGCGCCTCTGGGATAACATATTTAAGAAGGGGGAAAAGTTACTGTGCAGCAGCAATCGCAGCTGGAGAGAGGAGTGAGAATATGTGAGAGAAAGAACTCTGCAGACACCAAGGTCAGTGAAGAAGGAGGGGGAGGAGGTGCTCCAGGTGCCCCAGCAGAGATTCCCCTGCAGCCCGTGGTGAAGACCACGGTGAGGCAGGCTGTCCCCCTGCAGACCATGGAGGTCCACGGTGGAGCAGATATCCACCTGCAGCCTGTGGAGGGCCCCACGCCGGAGCAGGTGGATGCCCGAAGGAGGCTGTGACCCCGTGGGAAGCCCGCGCTGGAGCAGGCTCCTGGCAGGACCTGTGGACCCGTGGAGAGAGGAGCCCATGCTGGAGCAGGTTTGCTGGCAGGACCTGTGACCCCGCGGGGGACCCACGCTGGAGCAGTCTGTTCCTGAAGGACTGCACCCCATGGAAGGGACCCACGCTGGAGCAATTCGTGAAGAACTGTAGCCCATGGGAAGGACTCACGTTGGAGAAGTTCGTGGAGGACTGTCTCCCGTGGGAGGGACCCCACGCTGGAGCAGGGAAAGAGTGTGAGGAGGAAGGAACAGCAGAGACAACATGTGATGAACTGACCACAACCCCCATTCCTCGTCCTCCTGCACTGCTTGGGGGGGACGAGGTAGAAAAATCAGGAGTGCAATTGAGCCCGGGAAGAAGGGAGGGGTGGGGGGAAGATGTTTTAAGATCTGGTTTTATTTCTCATTACTCTACTCTGATTTGATTGGCAATAAATTAAATTAATTTCTCTGATTCGAGTCTGTTTTGCCCATGACAGTAATTGGTGAATAATCTCTCCCTGCCCTTATCTCAACCCATGAGCCTGTTGTTATATTTTCTCTCCCCTGTCCAGCTGAGGAGGGAGTGTGATAGAGCAGCTTGGTGAGCACCTGGCATCCAGCCAAGGTCAACCCACCACATAGCTGTGTTTGTTCAAGTACCTGCATTGGTTACCAGTGTTACTCATGTCAGGACTCCCATAGAACTAAAATGACTTCAGCATGGTTAAATGTGTGAAGTCTCTCCTTTTTTTAGAATGGAAACTGCTGCTTTGCTTTTGCCTCTAAATTTTTATGAGGCACAAATACCAAAAATGTAACAACACACTACAATAGTGTAATTAACTCTCAGGTTGACAAGGGATTAAGAGACAAAGCACTGTTTGGCTGACAAAATGACCAAATGATGATCTATTGGTGTGAATTCAGTGTGCAGGTCAACAAAGATTTAGTGGAATGTAAGGTTAAGGGAAGATTAATGTGTAACAGTATTTAGACAGACATATGCTGTTTGTCACTTTAAGACTGAGCAATGATTTTCAAAATGAAGACATTCTATATATGTCATATTTTTATCAGAATCTCAAAAAGTTCATAAGATGAACATGTATATTTTAATCTTAGTTAAACAGAAACTTTGAAAAATAAATAAAAATAATGGAATACAAAGATTAACTGTTAAATCTATTCATACAATAAATTTGAGGATACACATTCAGCACTAATGACATAACTTTCTGATTGAATAATATATTTTCTCATTGTTCATTTTGACGACACAACAATATAAATTAATGTGGGGGGCTAAAGCTTCTGTATGACCTCCTCAGTTGTGTTGGCACCTAATTTATGTGCATATAATTCCTAGCTCAACAGGTGCATGAAAAGCAAGTCAAGGAGGGAATGTGCACTGTAAGTTGCATAAAGTGTTACCTAGAAAACCAACCTTAATAGAATACAAATGCTCACCGAGAGGGTAGATAGTGGGTCAAATATCATTATTAAACTGTAAGACTCCCTGAGAAAGAGGGATGGATAATACTGAAGAGCAAAAACTATAGCTCAGTTTATTTTTTTTTATTACTGTTCTATAGTTGTGGTCTTCCACTATTGTGGGAAAACGATTATGTCTGTTGCTTGTAATAACAGAAGTGTTTCTTACATCCATATGAAAGATGTGTTCTCTGTTTTGCAGGTAGAATCCAGTGTCAGCCCTCCTGTTAGATTGCTTCTTATTGAGCTAACATTTTTTTGTAAATGGAAAAAAACCCCTGCATTAACTACTTCTTTGTGACTAATCTCTTCAGAAGAAATTAAGAGAGTGCTGAATGTGTTGATTTAGCATAACTTCCCTTCATTCATTGTAGAAGCTGAAGAGCTTCACTATCCACTGTGAATTCTTTTGCTGAATGTAAGCTCCTGAGTCACTTTATTTTTGTGTCTAATGCAGCAGTAAGTTCTCCATTGGCAGTTAATCTGTGTATATTACATACTAGAGGGCCAAATTCAACCAGCTATAAGCAAATAAAATTCTGTTGATACTAGTGAAATTACCCAAGTGCTAAATTTGCTACCTAATAGTTCTTTACCATGTTGGTCGGCAGAAAATGGTACTCGCTTTCTAATAAGGCTGACTACAGGTCCTTTTAATTTTTTTAGTTTATTTGCTGTTAGCATGCTTTTTCAAATGTCTCAGAATGATCATATGAGATGTTACATAGACTTGTTAGACAATGCTGCTGGCTTTGGGAAAGATGTTTATATATTATATTTAGATCTTTATATATATGTTTATGTGTATGTTCTTTCTTTCCTCTTGTAATAAGATATTTACAATGAACTATTTTCTTCCTCAGGCCATTTTCCATGAAATAAAGTTGTCCACAAGCAAAAAAGCACCCCATGATTGCCTTTGACTATAGTAAATACTAGTTTAGATAAGCTTTGCTACTGATATAAAATCAAGCCTGTACTGGCTTTTTATTTGCTTTCAAGACTGAATACACCACAAGGAATCACGGAAGCAGGAGGAACTAGGGGTGGGGAATATGATGACAATTTTGGTAATAAATTCACTATCATTAGCATTTTGAGGCTACAATAAAAACTTAGAAAATCTTAATGTTTTATAGTGTTTTGACATTTTGTGGCCATGATGTCATCTTTTCTTGTATGTTCTGACAAATTAAATCCTTTGCAGCATTTATATGGGTTTTCAAGCTAACTGTAATACAGAGCAGTAGAATGGCTTGCTTTAAATGCTTAGAGTAGATGCATTTCAAATACAGAAAACACATTGCAACTAAAATTTATTTAGACTCTAAGATCACTATTCTTTCTCAGGCCTGGAGCAGCTTTAATTTGAAGTTGAGCGTGCTTCCCCCCCCCCCCCCCCTTTCTTTTTTTCCTCTTTCTTTTTTTCCTCAGTTGTGCTCACAATGAGCACAGTCAATATTAATATTGAGTAAGAAAGCACATTCACTGGGACCGAGCACAAGATGTTACACATCTTGGGCAAAGATTCTAACAGTTTGGGTGTTAGTCCCTTCTGGAAACTTCTTTTAAAAGAAAAAAAAAAACCACAACAGCCTGTGAAGAACCTGATGCTGTGGTCTGCTCTGAGAATCTGTACTGCAGCAGACTTTTCAGGGGACTTAAGCAAAAGAAACTTGAGCACGCTTGCTGGATGACATTCAGGCATACATGGGACCTGCAGCTGTTTGGGTTAAAATGAGATAACTGTTTCTTGAACTTATGCATGCATAGAATGGAGAGCTATATGTATATAAACTGAAAGTGTGAACTTATAATTTGTATATAAGGAACATAAAAATATAAATGTCCCTATACTACATGCAAAATACTTATTTGGGAGTACAAAATGTGTCTGTTTAAATGGTGGTATCTTATTAACTGTGTGAATATCCTTGCGTGTGATCATTCAGTCTTTGTGGCTACATTGACCTGCTTTCTCAAAGGTATAACTTTAAACTTTTCAAGACATCCTTTGTATGTGAAGTGTCATGCAATTTTTATCCAATGAATTAAGATACAGGACTGGAAACATAACTTAATTGGACAATTTGCAAATACCATAGTAATAGTTCCCTGACTCTCATCATTAAGATTTTTTTTTTAATATTCCATTATGTGGACAATACACAGATGACAGTGCATTAGCTCTTTAACTTCATTCCCATTTCAGTAAATTTGGAAAGTGTATGGCTATATAATGCCATTAAAAATCTATGAAATTGCAAGGAACTTTAAGACTGTGCTATGTTATGAAAAACAGTGTTTGTATAAGATACTTATGGCAAAGTATTAAAAACATGTTACTATTTCAAACCTGAATGTTAGTGGTAGCTGCCTGATACCCTGTGTAGCTAATTTTACTCTCAAATTAATTGGACTCCTCAGTGTTCTATTATTTGTAAAGTAATAGCCACAGGCATCAATTTTTTCTTTTTTTTTTTTTGGTTGTTGTTGTTGATGCAGTTTTTACATATTTTATCCAGTTTCAAAGGGAAATCAGGATGTTTTTCTCCAACAGCTATATGTCTAGTTTTACACATTCGCAACTATGATTTTCTCTGGAAATGTTAATGCTGGTTAATGTGTCTCACTTTGCAAAAAATACTACTATGGATAGTATATCCAAATTACCATTTTACTTGATTATGCATAGATATGCAAAGCCTAACTATGAACATAATACTGCTCTGACTGCATCTTTAAAATAATATTATTCTACTTCTATACGAAACATAGTCAGGAAATGGTAGCCAATGTATGCATCATTTGTTAGTAGCTCACTTACTAGTTACCTTGACCTATGAAACCGAATTGGTATGGGATTGTGTTCACTATCCTATGTATTAAAAGCCTTCTCAACTACCCAATGTTCACATTGCAACTGAATTTGTCCTCTCTCATACAATTTCTTAAAAAGCTTATGTAAAATATACCTGGTAAATTTCACAGTTTGGTCACAGACTATTTAGAGATAGGAGACCAAAAGGAATGTCTTTTTACAAGTCATTTAACCCAGCTTTAACCTTCTATCTCTATAGAAGGCGATTTTAAGACTGAGTTGTAAAGGGCTAGTAAGCAAGTTTACTCATTTAGTCACACGGATATCCCACCAACATGCATAGAAGTTTTCTAAAGCAATCGGTGTTATGCAATGTTTCCAAGACTGTAGGTTTAGGATTCTAAGTTAGAAGTACTTCGCTGAGGAAAGAAAGTCGACTTATGTGTTTAATAACTCTCTACAACTACCTAAAAGGAGGTTGTAGCAAGGTAGGCGTCGGTCTCTTTTCCCAAGTAACAACTGATAGGGCAAGAGGAAACGGCCTCAAGTTGTGCCAGGGGAGGTTTACATTGGATATTAGGAAAAATTTCTTCACCAAAAGGGTTATCAAGCATTGGAACAGGCTGCCCAGGAAGTGGTTGAGTCACCATCCCTGGAGGTATTTAAAAGACATGTAGATGTGAAACTTAGGGACATGGTTTAGTGGTGGACTTGGCAGTGTTAGGTTTACGGTTGGACTCGATGATCTTAAGGGTCTTTTCCAACCTAAATGATTCCATGGTTCTATGATTCTATAACCCTACTTACATAACTTCACTATAAAAATAATTCAGTACCAGTTTGGCAAAGTGAAGTTGATGCTAATTAGTTGATTAATTTCATTTCCACTGCCAGTATATTTTTCAGTGGTTATATACCAATATCCCGCGATTGCAGCGATAAAATATCTGTAACTGTTATACATATACAGCTATATTAACAACTTGCTTATCTCCACTGGCAGTGTGGTATAAATTAGAATCACGTATTACTGCTCCAGTATATAATCAGCTTCTCTATGACTCTAATATTAATGTTCCCTCTTGAACTTGCTTCATGATTTGTTTATTTAGGTATGATAAGTGATGTCAGATATTAGGCTTTGCTTCAAGATAGCAGCAATGACAATCAGCTCCAAAGATGAGAAGTGACTTGAGCTTTCAGACCTTGAAATAACCTGCTTAGCAAGTTATCTCTATGCGTGGTGCTATGTATTACTTGTAAATGAATATTAAAATGTATAATATCTCAGAATTGATATACTGAACTAAATTAAATCCTGACAATTATCTATCATGATGCTGCGTGTGTTTTTAATTGTAGACTGGTTGATTTTTGTGCTTAAGAACCAGAGGACAGTTTGCTACATTAACACTCAGTCCTTGGAATAACAGTAGGATAGCAGAGTAGGAGAGCAGAAATTCTCAACATCTGGTGAAATTTCTCACTTCAGAAACCAAAGCAAACAAGATCTTACTATCAGACATCTGGAGAAGAAGCCATGTGAGACCTCACATCGGTTTGTGTAGAGCTGCACAGTGGTTCCAGAGTGCATCTTCCTATTTTTGCTATCTTAACGGAAATAAATCTCCTTCCCTTTTAACTAACTTTCAGAAGAAAGGGCACAGGATTTTGCTTCTACCAGATTTAGTCTTGAAGATATTGAGGAACACAGCAAGATGGTGTGACACTTGTCCACAGTGTAATATTGAAAATGCCCTCTGTATGGGTTATTGGATTGAGGATGCATAAATGAAATTTCTTCTTAAGCCTTTTGTGCAGCTGTGCAAGGTCTTTGATCACAGTCTATTCACTAACTGCACTCCACAGAATAAAACTACTTTCTCTTTCTACCTGTTGCCTTTTCCACACAGCAAAAATCTAAACAGAGGTAAAGATATAAAGCAGCCTCTCAATCAGCATAGGGGCACAACAGGATGTTCTGATCATAAAGGCAGTGTACTCTTAAATTGTTATTTAAGGGACAACCCTGGAAGATGATGTGTTACATCCTTAGATTTTCTTCAGGTTGCTGTGAGCTGCTGAATCACTGCAAAGAGGCTGGAAAAGTACATCGGAGAAGTCCTCTCAGGTAAAGTGAGACACTGAAGACAGATGGAAGAGAATGTAAAAAATATAGACTCAAACCTGTCCTCTGCTCCATCATGAGTGTGAGGCTATGAAGTGTGAGACTGTTCTCTAAGAGCAGCTGAGTGTAGTTGGCTTCTGAATGCCTTGAAAGACTAAAACTTCAGCTGGGGACATCCAGCAGCAGTCACAGTCCTTAACAGAGCTCTGAGTGAGAAAACTGAGTACTTATTAAGCATATGAACTATCTGAATTGAAGATTTCCTTGGTCTAAGTGAGGTGCAGCACAGTTCTTTTCCATTTTTTAATTTCTTGCCACATGTCTGTGAAGCTTTACAGTCCAGGTATTCCCGGGTCTAGGAACAGAGATGCCTTCACCTCTGTGATTCACTATAGTTTAATCAGACACTTCTCATAAACTCCCCTCTGGTGAGCTAAATCTGATTCCTCAGTTGAGTTCCTAAATCTTAGGTTCCAACTGCATAGACACTTTGGCAAGGCAGATGAGAAATATCTTGTGACATAAGAATTTTCTGTTACTTCGTCTTCAACAGTTTTCCTTTCATGTGGCAAGAGAAAATAGCATGACCAATGGCTAAAAACACAACAAACACTTCCTTCTGAGATCATCTAGAATATTGATTCTGACTTTTTCAACTGGACAACTGGTAATAATCTCCTATAACTATGGAATAAATGAGGAAATAAAAATAATTTAAATCTAAGTTTGTCATTTACATAATTTGTTTATCTAGTTCACAACAACTCAATGCATTTTTACATGAGTTTCTCTCATGCATACAATTTTTTTTTTCCTTTTACCATTTTTCTGCCTTGCTGTGTTCTTTAATGAGTCCCTCTAAGAAATGGCTGTTATTACTGTTAGGTAATGGAAAAACAGGCAATGGCTTTTTTTCGCTTTTGAGCACAGTCACTTCTGCATCCAATAACCACTTTTCCTTTTCCAGGCAGTGAACACTACATGGGTTTCATTTTATAACCCAGAAAAAAAAGTCACAGCCAAATTAGTCTGTATTAGAAACACTGAGAAGATTCCGTTTTTCATCACTGTCTCTACACATAGCAGAGAGAGAGATATTACTTAACCTTGAGAACAGCAGATTTAATTGTTGACATATTTTTAGGTGAGCCTTTGAATTTACTTTTCTCATTTTTTGTGAACAGAATTCCAAGCTAGAAGCTGAAGCACTGAAGTTGCATATAGATAGATAGCATATTTGTCTCTGTATGACAGGCATAATTAGTCTTATCCATGCAATTATAGAAACAGAAATACATTCTCAAAGCTTAGACATATGCTTTCTATTTAGTACTTATTCACTGGAAAGGAAATCTCTCCCATCTTATTCATACATATTTATACCTGGGTTTTTTTTCCCCAAAAGATTTTGTTTAAAAATTATGTCCAACACTGTCTGTTTTAGTTTATAACACTAAAAAAACCCAAGTCACCAAAAACCTAAGTCACCAAGCCTAGTCACCAAAAAACCTCAGCCTTTCCTGTAGGCAGTGTTAACTGTGCTTCTTTTAGATTCAAATGACCTGACATTCAAAACTGCTGATTATGAACAGATCCCTTCAAAATCAGTAGGATTAGCAGCACCTACACCTTTGAGAAATTCAGGCCAAAATTAAGTGTATAAGTGTGTAAACTCTGCAATCTGCCTACAGACTAGACACCAGTAACCAAATGTGTTTCAAGACAGCAGTAAATCCACATTCATCTTTGTATTGTTACATCATGACATTTCCGATCTATGAAGACCAACAGAACAGAAATCTTGCTAATTTGTATCCTGATGGTTTTTCTTCCCCTCAGTTCCAGCATTACTAGCATTCAGGATAATTTTGTCATCAATCATTTATTTCATTTATTAATTATTTTACATCAACATTTAACAGTTATCATCACTGTGAACTGTAAAGTTTAAATCATCAACAAGACAGTGGTCCTTGCAGAAGACAATCAGAAGTACTAATCATGACAGAAAGTAGCTGAAATTCTTCAGGTGATGTAACAAACCTAAGGTTATTAGCAAATTGAGATTTAGGTGGGGAAAACATATTTCTAGTATAGATAAGACATAGGCAAAGCAGTAATTCTCTTTTCTGAAATGTCTGCTTTTTTGCAGTGAAAGATCATTTTCTTGCTAGCTTTGAGATAAAACAGAAATACTTGCCTAATGAGCAAATTATAAAAAAAATCCAACCTATATGTTCAAATGCAAAAGCCATTTTTCACACTTTTTAAACCAAGATCTCCTCTTTTTTTCTTGTTTTCAGCATTTAATAGGATGAGTTATTCCACAAGCACAATTCCCTACCTTACCTTTAAGTGCATAATAATGTCAGAACGTGCACAGGCAAGATAAATCCAAGTGTTTCTCTTCAATTTGAGTGTGGTAAGATTTCAGAGATTTTCTTTATCATGAAGCATGCATATTTTGTGCTACAAAGTTTTACAGCCTCGGAATGGTTTTCTGCAACATTTTGGAAAAGATACTAATAGTGTGCAAGTTGATATTTAAAGTAGACTTAAAAGAGCATAGAACTAATAATTACTACATCTACATAGTGCTGTCAAACATAAATAGTGATCATTGTGGTATTAGTATCAGTAATTCTTCTTGGAAGCATTTAAACTTGGCATTGCTATCATTACCAAATGTGTTTATATCAGCTACCGTAATAGTTTTTCGAATGCCATAAATTTCTTCAGTTAATTATAAACAAATTGGCGTACTTAATTAACGGGTCCTACTAATAATATATTATCTCAGATATGTGTGAATGATATCCAGTTACTAGCAGTGATGCAGCTCAATTAATGATGCCAAACACTATAACCTTGTTAATACCAAAAGGCACACTAGTATTCCTAGAAAAGAAAATCAGGTGTCTTCAATATAGAAACAAAGCAAGACTGCACTGAGTTGAGGGCAAAATGATGCTGTCATGTTAAGTTTAAGTAACTCTGAACTTACACAGTATAACAGAGAAAAATCTTGCCTAAGACTTAACTTCTCACAGAATAAACAAAATATATACTGACTGAAACAAAGTGTCATGTCACTTGTCAGCTCAATCGGAAATGAGCAACTATAGCTTTGTTCCTGTGTAGAACAAAGAAACATAGGGAAAACTAGGCATACGAAATTCCTTAATTCTGTTTAGCGGATCTCTGTTTATCAGAATTGATGAGCAATCTGTTTCTCAAGCTATCTGGACACAGTTTCACAGGAACATTTAAACTTTCTGTCTACGTAAGTTAGAACTCAAGGTTACACAGGTGGCTACATGGGAGATAGAAGTATCACAGGGCCTTTGGTAGCAAGGCCTTGCTAGTGGTAGGATTTGTAATATTCAAGGGATACTCCTGATTTTCATGCATACCAGTGAAGAGAATAGGGTGTCAACTACGAGGTCACTAAAGCTACCAGGCTGAGGCAGGTGACTTCAGGAAACTATGAAGAAAAGCTGAGAAGAGATTTTGGGTGCAATAAACCATGCTTTTCTTCAAGATTCTAGGACTAACTTTATTTTGGAAAGTTTTGATGATTTGTCCCTTTTTATTCATTAGTTCAGTGGTTAAAACCCTTACAGACTGTCGTGGTTTCAGCTGGGATAGAGTTAATTTTCTTCCTAGTAGCTGGTATAGTGCAGTGTTTTAGATTTAGGATGAGAATAATGTTGATAACACACTGATGTTTTCAATTGTTGCCAAGTAGTGTTTATACTAAGTCAAGGGTTTTTCAGCTTCTCATGCCCAGCCAGCAAGAAGGCTGGAGGGGCACAAGAAGCTGGGAGGGGACACAGCCAGGACAGCTGACCCAAACTGGTCAAAGGAATATTCCATACCGTCTGAGGTCATGCCCAGTATATAAACTGGGGGGAGTTGGCTGGGAGGGGCAGATCGCTGCTCAGGAACTGACTGAGCATTGGTCGGCGAGTGGTGAGCAATTGCATTGTGCATCACTTGTTTTGCATATTCTAATTCTTTTAGTAGTATTATTGTCATTTTATTATTATTATCATTATTTTTCTTCCTTTCTGTCCTATTATACTGTCTTTATCTCAACCCACGAGTTTTCTCACTCTTACCCTTCCACTTCTCTCCCCATCCCACTGGGTGGGGGCAGTGAGTGAGCGGCTGTGTGGTGCTTAGTTGCCAGCTGGTGTTAAACCTTGACACAGACAAAGAGGAAATCTGGTCTTGGTGTCCAGCTCTGCCTGAGCAGTATTTAAAATCACACTATTTCTCCAGCAAAGGGATTAAATGGCTATTGGCCCATTTAGGAGGGAAAAAAGGAAGTATAGGGATGCTCTCATAATTCTTGATGGAATTATTTCCGTTTAAAGCAGCCACTTTTTATTATAAATTCTATATATTTCCAAGCATAACTTTTACATACTGTATAAACAAAAATAAAAGGAGTCTGGGCCTCATTTTGCTGTCTTCCATGTAAAAGTCTCAGCACAATTAGTGCCAGAATCTTTTTCTGATGCCCCATCTTGACTTTCAGGCTTAGCGATGACTATCAGTAAGCACCACAACTCCATGAGTAATACATGACATATAAGCAACAAATTTATGTATCCTCCTGCAAAGGTCATACTGCACTTTTCCTCTTTATGTTAGCCCATACAATTCTAAGAGACTTCACCCAAACCTTACATTTTTAAAGGGTGTATAAAAGATATAAGAGTCTCATGCTCCAACAGCTTATCTAGTCTACTATGTTACCTCTGAAAGAGAGCAGCTTTTATTTTACTGCATTTTATGCAGTTCCCGTATTTTTTACACTTCTGTATTTAATAGTATCAACTCATTATTTTTTGTTAAATTCAAGTCAATTCGTTACTGTAATGAGTAATGAACAGAAAATATGAAATGTCACAGTTTTATAGCAAAAATCATCAATTATTTCAGCTACTTTCCCCAGAAAGAATAATCTGAACTTTACAAATTGCCCAAAATGAAACACTGCAAGATAAAAAACTGTTTTTCTCATTTTCTGTTAGCCATAGAAACTGTTCTTGTGAACTTTGTGCTTATATAGCGTAATTGTTTATACTCAAGTGCTTTGGGTTATCTACATTATTTAATCCTATATATATCTGTGAAGTATCTAGCACATTTCTGAGTGCTATAAAAAGGAGCACAATAAATGACTGAGTTAGCAAAGTAAAATTACCCTTTCATCAGTGCAGCCAGTTTATAATGATATGTGACTACTACAGTGTAGCGTAGACTGGTACTTGGATGGTTGAAAATTAGTTTGCTTGGTAACACAGTTCTATTATTTCCTTTCCTTCCTGGGGAGTGGAAGAGAGGTAGAATGAAAGAGAAGGAGGGATAAGAAAGATGGAGCGAAAATCCAGCTTTATTCTGGAAACACAAATCAGAACCCTTTAGTACAATCCACCCTCAAAACTGAGATGTTTTGGTATTTCCTTCAAATTGCATTAACTGCCAGCGAAAGGCCTACTGGAGATAGCGTATATCTGAATGAGTCCTTGGGCCTAGAGAACATGCCAAGCTGCATGCTCTTGTAGTAGGTAATTGGCTCTAGAGAAAGGATAGCTCAGGGCAGGCTTTGGCTCTCTGAACACTTTTTACCACTGACCTTTGAAATTACGTTGCAAATCTTAGAAAAACATTTGAGCAGTCTCTCCACTTCATTATCAGAAATTAACATGTCATTTAATGCTAAACAGCCTAAAATACAGATTCTACTAGATCTGCTTAGCAGATCTCAGTTATTACCTAGTGCATGAAAATTGCTTGCAACTTAGATTGGCCTTTTCCCTTTAGAAGGCAAGGACTTTATGTCCAAGTCCTTGTAATGATAAAAGGTCATAAAATGTCTCCTCATCCATGCATTTACTCTAGCAGGCCTTTGGCCAGTGCCATTTTCAGACAGCCAAATGGATTTATTTCTCTCTGCTTGCAATTTATTAAGAAAAGCAGAGTACTTCCAAATAGTACCGAAGATTGGTATTCTTGAAGGGCTAGCTGTGTGTTGGCATATATAAATCTAGTAATAAATTAGCAATAGTCAGTAATTTGCAGATGGCAAAATGAAATCAAGTTACTCTTCACAAGCCACCCAGCCTGAAATTTATTATCTCTACATATTTACAAAGGAATAAAGATCTATGGCTTTCTTGTGCATCACGTGCCACATAACCACACTGTGTACTGAAGCTCTCAGCCTGGAAGGCACCACTTGGAAAAATGGAACAATGTGCAAAAGAAAATACATTGAAACCATCCTTACAGTCTCCATTCTGGCACCAAACTCACATCAAGATGAGTCTACCATGCTATCCTCCTACTAGCATGCGTGTTGTATTACAGTATCCTATTGTGAATGGGAGCCCCAGAAATAATGTAAACTGTTTACAGCTGCTTTGCATAGGGCGTCCTACTGAACAGATCTTGTTGTGCTGACAAGTTTTGCTACAAAGTCAAAACGGTTTTACATTACTAATAACTTTTCTTGTATTTTCTGTCTTGAGAGAGCTGAATGTATGACCTAGCAGGTGTTTTCCACTTTTAATTTGTCTATTTGTCTCTCTCACTGGAAACAGAGGTATCAAAACGAAACTGCTATGGGCTAGGTCCACCTTGAATATTTCTGTCACCACACAGAGGTGTTTTCTAAAATGTCTGGATCTAAGTTTCAGTGACAAAGGTAATGTATTTAGAGGCTTAAGAGCCAGTGGGTTCTGATATGTAACAGCCCATCCAATTTTTTTTAACTTGGTTAAAAAGCATTTGGCATTTTCTCCACTCAGAACTGGTACAACAATTTCATCCTGTCTCAGCATTCTTAGAACAGTCAAGTTCATTATCAGGCTCAGAGATTTTCTGTCAAAGGTGGACATGAGCCACACACATTCATCCTCAGTCTCACCTGTTTTCAGTTCAGAAAATGTCAAGTTTTTTTGGCAGAAGGGACTCTGTCAACCTTTCTCTGTCCTCCACTATCGATTATCAAGCTAATAGTTCTCATAGATAGATATCTACACTTTAGTTTTTGAGTGCTCAGGTCTAGAGCTACAGTCCCAATGCACTGATTTATTTCACTGTTTGTTACAGATTAGATACTGCTATTGTCATTTATTAATGAAGTCCACATGAATAATAGCTGCTTTCCCTGCCTTTTTTAAATTACAGACCTGACCTAAAACATCTCTTATTCTAAGAACAGAGAACATTTTACTAAAAAAGTACTGAAAAAGACAAAGCATTCCCCACAACGTACCCATAAACAACATTTTATTACCGTATTTGAATCTAAGTTAAGCTCTAGGTCTAGTCATGTCAAATAGCTATATAATATGAAACCCTGCTTTATTTTGAAACAGACATTGTTCTCCAAATCTCCTTTTACTTTGCACTGATTCCACACTGCTCTTGTCTGACCTACTTCACAGCAAGATTTACTCTGCTTCTCATGAACTGCGCTTTTCTTTGTCATCTCATGGGATTCACCGGTACCACAAGAACTGTTACATCAACAGAATTACTACTAAATAAGGGAGCTTTTATATCAAATGAAGCACAAAGTATCTCAGTAATGCTGTAGAGATACAACAGAGGTATAACCTTAATGAGAAGGTCCCGTGTTTTATTCACTTAAATACAGAGAGTAATTTGGGCTGAATGAGAATCCCCCTGAGTTTATGAATAGCTGCATCTCCCACTTCCTACCAGTAACAATTAGGTAACATTTGACATCTTTTAGAAAAAAATAGGCACTTTTAAGATAAAACACTAAATCTTCAACAAAGTATCTTCATTAAAAGATATGCATAAACATTTCACCATGTAATAACCTGCTTTATCTACATGAAAAGTAACATGGTTACTAGCTTGTACCATCAGAACTGCCAGCAGCAGGTATCTGTGAGCCACCAATTTATACTTATTCAATTACTTTTTATCCTCCCTCTTCTTTTCTGCTTAACAATCCAAGAAACCTGCTGGTAAAAATATTACACAGCTTTAAATCAGTAGGTTTGCCACAGCAAATAATTCATGAAAACAGTGACCTTCCTATAACTTGTTTATATATGTACTGAGGGGGAAATTCTTCCTGGCATGAAACTAGACAGCAAGAAAGGTGCTTGACACAAGGTGTAGATTTAAACAAGAAAAAAGATTCAGTTCACTATCTATGCATAATTTCAAATTTAGGGATTCAAGAGTGCCATCAGATCTGGTTTATGAGTACTGCAGATCATCCCATGACTCTACTCAGTTCCGGTGCGTTGCACAGTACTAGAACCTTCATCAATGATGCCAAAGACTATTCAAGGTGTCATTTAAAATAGCGAGTGTTGCAATGTCATATCCCTTTACATATTTTGATCAAAGCCAGAAGAGCATCCTGCAGAACTTCTTGCATAGTATCAGTCTATAATATAACCTGTTTACTGAGAAGTTTTTTGAGTCATTATGAAATTCTACACTTTTAGTACAATAATTTATGGCTGCACTTACTACTAAAGAAAAACATCAGATGATCACGGTAATTACAAGCCTGCACAGAACAGTTCAATTAAAATTTAGGCAACAGAAAATGTTATTGATTTTCAATGAGCAACCAAGATGCAGATTCTACAACTGGAAAATCTTCCAGAGCTTGGTATCTGGGTCATACAGCTGCCAAGTTTGCCTTCTGCGTAGCAACATCGACAGAGAAAGCAGTTGAAGGGGATTCATACTTACATTTCTCACCAGGGTAAACAAGAACAGGCACTGCAGATTGCATGTTTAGGGAGCTGTATTTGGGGCTACAGCGCTACAGTGATAGCTGGTTTTCTTTTTCTAAACCTAGAAGTAATGCCCTGAAAAGACCAGCTATATTCTGTTCATATGTGTACAATATAAGGATTTAGAATGCAAGTTCAAAATGTTTAAGATAATATAATGGTTGTTAGTTCCTTAGGCGGCACAAAGATCAAAATGTTACTGAACAACTAGCGGTGTGAAACATTGAGACATTGGATTGTAACTCCACTAGGTCATCTGATCAAAGATTTTTCAAGAAGGGCTATCATTTTATGGTCACTGGCAATTCTGCCTCAAAAGCCTTAAATGCCAGAGGCTGCCAAATTTATATTGATAAACCTTAATCTATATTGTAATTCACTTGTGAAGTTATGCGTAACAGAAATATGTGCATCAGAATCTGGCCCTGACATGAAATGGATCTTTAGAGTCAAGTAGCTTTCTTATCTATTTCCTACCTCCTCACTACAGCAAGAATTTACTTCAAGTGATGATAATCATCAAGTGATGACCAAGACAGAAATTTAATTTTTAAGTCTGCAGACACTGAGGTTCAAACTAAAGATTAAATGGAAAAATGCCTCAAACTTACTCATCACAGGGACTAACTGCTAGTACCTTTACACATGTGTGTTTATTAAATAAAATTCTTTCATTAACTGTAATAATTTAAAAGACTGGGTATTAATTTAAGACCTAGATTCTCCTGCTTTTGGACCTAATCCTTCATTATTATGACAACTCAATTGAAAAGTACCACAATGAGCATCACAGTGTTGGAAAAGAGCCATTAAAAAAGGGCAACCTGTACCTCCACACAGTACAAAAAAGGACAAATACATGTGACGAAAGCTGGTATTACACACAGTCCATGATATATAATTCCAGTTTGCAAAAATAATGTCATAAAACGAGCATTTTCTTTTCACTGACTATCTATCTGAAATCTTGAATTACTAATGTATCAAAAATAAAGATTTCAGGTTTTATACTAAATGTGTACTGGAATATTTTATCTCTTCTCATTATATAAGTTCTGAGGACCTGGCCATAACTTAACTGATGATAAGCCTTACATGCTTTTGCAACTTTACAAACAACTGCATCCATGTAACAATGGGCATTTTGTGCTGCACAGATTTGTTCAGCGGATCAATGATTTGTGAAATAACAACTCAAATTCTTCCTGACATTAAAAGGTGATAGCATCTTTCTTACTCAACATTTTGACAAATCTTTCTCCACCAAACTAATCCTGCATACAGAGAAAACAGGTACCAGTCCATTCAACTGGTATGAAAACTTTACAGAAGCTTTTGATGGTGGAAGTTTACATTTTATTACACCAAGAGTATTTGAGATTTTATATTAAATATTTGATCATATAAGACATAAGATGTCTAAAGTACTTCACTGAAAAGCTATTTTAGGAAAAGTTTTCCATCCAGTAATCATTTACGACTGTCCATTTATGACTTAGTTCCTCCTAGAATTCATTAGACCCAGAGTACTTTCTCAATAATTTATTTCCATTTGGTTTTCTGTTGAATAGAGGACATGACCCTGATGAAAAATAAAGTTCTCAGGTAACCCATCAGAATGGGCTATTCCAGTTATGGTAAACATAATTTGTTCCCCGGTCTGATTAGAGTTTAATTACTACATAATTTACCTTTTCTCTTTTATTGTATACAGAAGAGATTTTGGGCTTTACCTCTTAGTGGTCAGGATGTACAAAAGAGATGGAGTAGGTCTTGATGACTGCAGGTTCTAAGGGACCTTTTGTGCAATGTCATGGTTCTTGAGTTATCTAGAAGCAGCTGAGGTGCCCAGGACCTCCACCAGACTGAAGGCTAGGGAGTGGTTCTGGACCACTTGAGAGTATGGATTAGGCCCTCAAACCTTCAGATGTCCTCTGCACCTTCTTTCTGTGGCCAAATAACAGACTTTTAGGACATTTTTTACTATATGCTTGTATTCCTGAGCAAGGACAAAGAAGTAAGAAGTAATCGTTTCAAATGGCACTCAGGAAGCCCATATAAGCAAAGTTAATCCTTTTTCTCACCTCTTCTCATCCCTCTGTTCATTAGCCTGGTATTATGAATGTTTAAAACTCTGCTGTCCCCTTCTAATTGTTGCCTTTTTTAGATTAAACCATTTACAGAACCTCTTCACTAAGGAAAGTGCTCCTCTTCTCTCTTGCTTCACCTGTTTCAATAGCTGTGCACAGGAAATAATAAACAATATTCCTGCTTTGTTATTTTACCAGCATGGAATAAAACCCATTTTAGTCCCATATCTTTTCATTGGACAACTGGTGAAGTAAGGGACGAATCACCAGAAGAATGTTAAAAATTAACAAAAGAAAATACTTAGAAATTACTTTGTCTCAATCAAAAGGCAGTCACAAGAGTGCAGATTAAATGTACGCCTTAAAAAAACCTCTTTATCAACAATTAAAGTCTTTGCAGCATGAATAACATACAGAAGAAAACTGTTGCTAACAAATGTGAATCTTTTGGAATCTAGTCATGTAAGCTGATCTGTTCAAAGATGCAACATACTTGGATTTTAATCACCTTTTCAAACAAAAAATATGAATCATTCACTTGTCCTTTGTCTACTTTTTGTCTCATGACACCATCAGTTCACACATTTCTGGCATCTCAGCTGTGTCTGGAGCTTGGAGTCCAGCAATTAGAGAGAATTCACTCCTCAGAGTAATCTGCCCCCTGGATTACAGCATTTTTTTGTGGCCCTTCGCCATCATGTGGTCCTACAGAGCAGAGAAGATGTGTGACAGCCTCAGGTGACACAGTGTGCAGTGCTTCACACACAAGACAATTAAATAGCTGAAGTCTGTCTTCAACCAGGGAAAACTGTTTTTATCATCAAAAACATGGTAAAGGAAGACCTATCAAATGACAGATTCTAGTCACATCTCACAAAGTGTTTCTGAGGAAGGACTGGTCTCAAAGAAAGTCTTTTATTTAACTATTGTACTGGTGGCTCAAGGGGATGACGTAAGATTCAATCTAAGCCTGCCCTAAAACTGTCTCCCTCGGGTCTACTTCTTGTTAGATACTTGCACAGTTCACAGCCTGGCATTGTGCCACTGCACTTCTCACAAAACAGCAATACCTCCAATGTCTGAACAATGTCATATGAAGGTAAAGAAATTGCCAAGGCCTGTACAGAATTCCTTGTTTACCCTTATAAACACAATTCCCTGTTAATAGATGAAGGTAGTTTTGTAGACATATCCATGCTGCTCTACCTTAAGCATGCTTAAACTTAGGTTTCCTCCCTCACAGACTGTTTGAATTATATCAAATATTGTAAGACAGAGACTGTGACACCAGGCTATGATGAAAAAGAAAAGACAGTACAGCTATACTACAGGCAACTGTGTAGAATAACAATAGTCAGAAGCTCAAAACCCCTCCAGTAAGAGTATTAAAAGATTATTTTGGAGAAAGATGTAAATAACATGAAGTCAAGACATGTATTAACACAAATTCACGTTGCAGAACTGAATGATGAACAGTACTCTCTTGTGAGTCAGAGGTACTTGCAAGCATTGGGAAAAAAAATTCATGAGAAATAGTACACCTACTTATTTTATGTGATCTCTCCCAAAAGGACCATCACCTATGATTGGCTCAGTTTTTTCTTCGATCACCAATCACCTAGAAATTTCAAAACTGTTAATGAATGACAGTTTGAAAAATTTTGCTTTGGAAACACTAAATAGTTTTATTTCAACCTTTTCCATGAAAATTAAACTTTCAGCAAGGGATCCACTTATTTGATTTCAATCCAGTTAACTGTTAAGTTGCATTTTCTAGATGGAATATGTCAGAAATGGATACATACTTAGGAAACTTCTTGTGTCCTTTTTCCTATATAGGCCAGGCTCCACAGGCAGCTTACCTATCTTACAATTAAAACATCCTATGACAGACTGCAGAAAGTAAGGACAAAGAAATTCACGAAGGAACCTTGAGACAGTTCAGGTTTGAGGGATGTAAATTTGAATTTCCCCAACAGGGAAATTCTGATTCATCTGTTATTTAGTGGATTTTAAATGAAACATTTCAGGGTACTTTTACAAAATGTATTCAGATTTACCACCAAGGAAAAAAAATGTTTGGTTTGGTTTGTTAAAAATCCCAGTTTTCACAGAGAAAAAAATTATTATGAGAGTCAGTTAACTCTCAGAGTATTCACTGGCATTCTGTTGCCTTTAAGCAGAGTGTTTCCTTTTCCTCTTTAGTTATTTTAGTTACTCACAGGTAAAGTTCATTTCTCTGGACACAGAGTGCTGTCTGAATAGGGGCACCCACCATCCTATCCTATCTTCTTCCAAGTGGTGGAAGATCAGCCTTAGGAAAAAAACTGTAGAAACATACTGTAGATGACTGTCCCTTCTATTAAGAGTTTGCCACATCAACAAATGGTGTGTTGCTACCTTCCCTTACAAATGGGATAATCAGTAAGAGAGAACATAGGAGTTGCCTTTTTCTTACAGAAAATCTTTAACAGCTGGAAAAGGTACCATGTACTCCAGCCTTGTGTCTGAACAGCATCATTATCTTTCCTTGGTGGCAAATATGGTTTATGCTAGAAGTAAAGTTTGGATTCACAGTAAAGAAACAAATAGGTAAGTGGAAAACTTCTAGCGGTGAATGATTCTCTCCTTACTTCAGTCAATCAGAACAAATGCATACACCTATTTTGCTAAATTATCACCTACCCATTATCACTTTAATAGCCTCTTCAAAGAGATTGTTCTCCCCTCAAACCAATTAGTTCCTTTCCTCTACTGTACAGTCAACAAACTTCCCTTTACTTATTACCTAAGTCATGATTTCAACTCAGATCACAAGAAATTAAATATTAGCACTTATGGCACCATCCAGTTCCAAGAAGCAATTTCCACACAACAAGATAATTAAAAGCTATCTTTCACAGCATAAGATTTCTGCGGGATAAGCATGGCAAAAAAAAAAAGATTCAGGAAGTAGGGTTTTTTTTTCAAAATAGCATTTCCATTAACAAAAAAAAAAAATGTTCTAGAGTATGGCAAAGAAATATATTTTATCCCTTCATATTCCTTCACATGTATACTATTCTGTATACAAAAACCTAACAAGTTTTTTGTGCATAATTTTAAAATATAAAACATTTATAAAGAAATATATACAACATAAAGGCCTCTACAGTGTGGGAAGAATTAAAGTGTAATTGGTTTTAAAGAGTACAGACTCAGGCAAATGCAGACTGCTTTTGCAAAATCTCATTGTACTTACACATAAAATGCTGAGAACTGCCTGACATGACAAATGTCAAGTACAAATGTTGAATTACTCCCCCTCGTCATCACTATGTGTATCATTTGACACATAAAGATAAGCCTAATGACTCAGATGAGACAAAGAAAATGAACAAAAGAAGGCTTCAGTAAGTACAGCCTGCAAAACAAAACACATAGAGGGCTGTGCTGCCTCTGTAAGCATCTAAACAGAACACAAAAACACTGCCAGGAGAAGCAGGCAAAAAAAAAAAAAAAAAGATAAAATCTCCAGAGCAAATGCAAACAAGTCTATAGCTGCATTTTTCTCAAAATTCTCTGGGACCAACCCTTTACAAACAGGTCAGTCAAGAAATTTGGATTTGGATTCCAAATCAAATCCATGTACATTTTATGTTAGCTCAAATACAGCATTCAAGCCTTTTTCAATGATATTCCAGAACCTTTTACAATATCATAGCTTACTGAAGCAACAAGTCACATACCTTTTAGGATAATAATATGATAGGGTTAGTTTGCCAGCCAACTGGCTACCAAAGACAAGTCTTCAGTGATGTATAGGGCTTGACAGCTCATTCAATACTCATCACAAATTGAATCCATCACAGACAGCCAGGAAAGCTAATTCTTTCAACTATGCTGGCCTTTTTAAAGGAAGAGAGAAAGGGTTTTATTTTGAAAATATTAACATCTTTTCTCTCTGCACATTACAGTTGGCAGGATAGCCTGTGCTGTCCTAATAATACCATACAAAAGGCATCTTGAGGAGACGAAACTACGAAGCGAAGTGAGAAAAACATAGGTTTCTGCTCCTCTGTCTGGCACGAGTATCTAAACAGAGACAAAACTGGAGTTCATAGGCTGCCATTCAGATTGTTAGTTAAACTGGCTAATTGATGCAATTAGCTTATAGGGAGAAGGTGCTATACAAAAGGTCAGTAGTAGCAATGAAGAGAAGCTTTGCCTCAGCAGTACTTACCACTGAACACCTAGTTTTTCTACCCTGCTGGTTCAGCACACATGGAGTTTGTTTTTTCTTAGTTTTGTAGAGTATGTCTGCCCTGACTGAAAAACTCCCATTTACTTCAAGGGCAGCAAATTGAGATTGATACTGTGTGCTTCAGAAAGGCTCATTTCTGTATCAGATGGGTGATACAGAAATCATACATAGAGGGCTGAACCTTGACATCTCGGTGTAGATGATGGTGAAAACTATGCATACAATTATTCAAATTGCTTGAGTTACTGTTGGTAGAGAAGGTTAATTCAGCTTAAACCCTTTTCTGAGGATAACCTGAGCCTAAATAGTACAATAATATAAATCAAAAACAATTACAGTAGCTGTCTTTCAAGACCTATTGTTTTATTCCCAGCCTAGAATTGCAAAAGCTTCCCATTATTTGGGACAACTGAAAAAATGAACATCTGTGGATCCTTGCAACAGAAACTTTTAATTCTAACCTACGTCAGATTTGATGTCTCAGCAATGTGTAACACTTTAAAAACTTGTATATGAATGTAACACAGATAATAGTTCAGTGAACTTGCTGCACTGTAACAACTTAAAAACTGAATGCATCAACAATACTAACATTTCTGAGCCAAGACCCAGCATTCCACTCCTGAGGAAAGGCAATGGATACTTGGTTGCACCAAGAGCATTGGACTATCTGATGTCAGGACTGTGTGAACAGAAGGAAAATCCTCCAGGACATTCCCACTGGCACTTTGCAGTAGCCAAACTCTGTGGAAGACTTAATGAAAACATTTGGGTAAAATTCACCAGGGACAATTCCGCGATAATAATAAATAACAGTAACACACCAGTACAGGTGACATTATAGTGGGGGTCTGCTACAGGCCACCCCACCAGGAAGACCGAGCGGATGAGGCCCTCTATAGACAGATAGGAGCAGCCTCACATTCACAAGCCCTGGTCCTCATGGGGGACTTCAACCACCCCAATATCTGTTAGAGGGACAACACAGCAGGGCATAAGCAATCCAGGAGTTTTCTGGAATGCGTTGATGATAACTTCCTTCTCCAAGTGACAGAGGAGCCAACGAGGAGAGGGGCTATGCTGGACCTTGTTCTCACCAACAAGGAGGGGCTGGTGGGGAATGTGAAGCTCAAGGGCAGCCTTGGCTGCAGTGACCATGAAATGGTGGAGCTCAAGATCCTTAGGGCAGCAAGGAGAGCGCACAGCAAGCTCACTACCCTGGACTTCAGGAGAGCAGACTTTGGCCTCTTCAGCTATCTGCTTGGGAGTACCAGGGATACAGCCCTGGAGGGAAGAGGCCCCCAAGAAAGCTGGTTAATAGTCAAGGATCACCTCCTCCAAGCTCAGGAGCGATGCATCCCAACAAAGAGGAAGTCAGGCAAAAATGTGAGGAGCCCTGCATGGATGAACAAGGAGCTCCTGGACAAACTCAAACACAAAAAGGAAGC
The DNA here is from genome assembly GCF_018139145.2 of Gymnogyps californianus. Lineage (NCBI taxonomy): Eukaryota > Metazoa > Chordata > Aves > Accipitriformes > Cathartidae > Gymnogyps > Gymnogyps californianus. Next base: position 11,834,181 of record NC_059475.1, read on the forward strand.
CTACAGAGTGTGGAAGCAAGGACAGGTGGGAGGAATACAGAGAAATCGTCCGAGCAGCCAGGGATCAGGTTAGGAAAGCTAAAGCCCTGATAGAATTAAATCTGGTAGGGACGTCAAGGGTAACAAGAAAAGCTTCTATAGGTACATCGGTGGTAAAAGGAAGACTAGGGAAAATGTGAGCCCTCTCCGGAAGGAAATGGGAGAGCTGGTTACCCGGGATATGGAGACGGCTGAGGTACTCAATGACTTTTTTGCCTCAGTCTTCACCGGCAAGTGCTCCAGCCACACCGCCTGAGTTGCAGAAGGCAAAGGCAGGGGCTGGGAGAATGAAGAACCACCCACTGTAGGAGAAGATCAGGTTCGAGACCATCTAAAGGAACCTGAAGGTGCACAAGTCCATGGGACCTGATGAGGTGCATCCGTGGGTCCTGAGGGAACTGGCGGATGAAGTGGCTAAGCCACTATCCATCATATTTGAGAAGTCATGGCAGTCTGGTGAAGTTCCCACTGACTGGAAAAGGGGAAACATAACCCCCATTGTTAAAAAGGGAAAAAAGGAAGACCCGCGGAACTACAGGCCAGTCAGTCTCACCTCTGTGCCCGGCAAGATCATGGAGCAGATCCTCCTGGAAACTATGCTAAGGCACATGGAAAATAAGGAGGTGATTGGTGACAGCCAACATGGCTTCACTAAGGGCAAATTGTGCCTGACAAATTTGGTGGCCTTCTGTGACGGGCTTACAGTGTTGGTGGATAAGGGAAGAGCAATGGATGTCATCTACCTGGACTTGTGCAAAGCATTTGACACCGTCCCCCATGACATCCCTCTCTCTAAATTGGAGAGACATGGATTTGATGGACGGACCACTCGGTGGATAAGGAATTGGCTGGATGGTTGCACTCAAAGAGCTGCGGTCAATGGCTCAGTGTCCGAGTGGAGACAGTGACAAGTGGCGTTCCTCAGGGGTCAGTATTGGGACCAGCGCTGTTTAACATCTTTGTTGGCGACATGGACAGTTGGACTGAGCGCACCCTCAGCAAGTTTGCCGACGACACCAAGCTGTGTGGTGCGGTTGACATGCTGGAGGGAAGGGATGCCATCCAGAGGGACCTTGACAGGCTTGAGAGGTGAGCCCGTGCGAACCTCATGAAGTTCAGCAAGGCCAAGTGCAAGGTCCTGCACGTGGGTCGGGGCAGTCCCAAGCACAAATACAGGCTGGGCGATGAGTGGATTGAGAGCAGCCCTGCAGAGAAGGACTTGGGGGTGTTGGTTGACGAGAAGCTCAACATGACCCAGCAATGTGTGCTTGCAGCCCAGAAAGCCAACCACATCCTGGGCTGCATCAAAAGAAGCGTGGCCAGCAGGTCAAGGGAGGTGATTCTCCCCCTCTACTCCGCTCTCATGAGACCCCACCTGGAGTACGGCGTTCAGCTCTGGGGCCCCCAACATAAGAAGGACATGGGTCTGTTGGAGCGAGTCCAGAGGAGGGCCACAAGGATGATCAGAGGGCTGGAGCACCTCCCCTGTGAGGACAGGCTGAGAGAGTTGAGGTTGCTTAGCCTGGAGAAGAGAAGGCTCCGGGGAGACCTTATAGCAGCCTTCCAGTACTTAAAGGGGGCCTACAAGAAAGATGGGGAGGGACTCTTTATCAGGGAGTGTAGTGATAGGACAAGGGGTAACGGTTTTAAACTGAAAGAGGGTAGATTTAGATTAGCTATTAGGAAGAACTTCTTTACTGTGAGAGTGGTGAGACACTGGAACAGGTTGCCCAGAGAAGTTGTGGATGCCCCATCCTTGGAAGTGTTCAAGGCCAGGTTGGATGGGGCTTTGAGCAACCTGCTCTAGTGGAAGGTGTCCCTGCCCATGGCAGCGGGGTTGGAACTAGATGATCTTTAAGGTCCCTTCCAACCCAAACTATCCTAGGATTCTATGATCAGTAAAGCTCAGAACACTTTACAAGACAGATATCATTCATGCTTGCAGCTAGAGAAACAGAGATAAAGACAGTTACAATAGTAAGAGCTAGTTTCAAAGCAGTGAGAGTTGTTCTAACAGGTCAAAGGAATGGGTCAGAATTAAACCTGCATCCTCTTTACCTGTATTTACAGTATTTGTCCCAGATACTAAATGGGCCTAACCCAGAATTCATTGAAATAAGCTGCAAAATCTCAGAGAGCCAAAGGAACTTTACAGCAAATCTTACACACAGGTCCTGATTCAAGCAAGCAACTAAGCACAGACTCAAGAGAAACCACTCCTTGAATCAACCCCCAAACAAGAAAAGAGCTAACACCAGAAATAAAGTTCTCTATTCTGACAGAGAATCCTAACATCCACTTGATGACTGAATTACCTATCTAAAAGGTTTTATTGCCTGTGAATGCCACAACTCAGGCACTTGAGAAACACAAACCGTGAGCTTTATGGAGTAGAGTTACTTAGTTACAGCAAATGTAACCAAGTGAAACATTATTAATTTTACCATACCTTCATCTATTCACATTGCACCTGCATACAGTCTCTGGTCTCTCTATAGACTTCTCTCTTACAACATCGTGAGTGTGTTCCATTCCTGTTAAGTCTGACAGGGATGAGAGTGTTTGTGGTCTCCCATGAAAGTGTCCTATGATTTCCAAAAGCTGTGTATATCCTTTAAATAATAAAGGATGCATGCACTGCTGGTCTATTAGCAATATATTCCCAATAATATGCTCTAGTGATTTAATTATAATAACAAAATACAAAACGGAACTGGAGATAATAATTCTCATTTCTTAGCTCGCTACCTTGCCCTACAATGCTTCCTTCCACATGCAATCAAATAACCTAAACATTTAACTAAACAACAACAAGAGCAATGATTTGGAAACTGCTGGCATCAGTGATTTTAGACTATGAGCCACAGCTCATGACTTTTTTCCCTTAAACACTCTTGTTCAATAAAATGAAATTACGAACAAGGGACACAGAAGTTTCCTTTCTCCTTGTTTTCTACTAGAAAACAACCAGCTTAATAGAGAAAATATCAATACTACATTATCTGCTTGACAAGAATGCCAGGAAGAACAGATGTGGTGCAAGTCCTGAAAATGCCTTGACTTGCAGAACACATGCTTCATTCCATTTTGGACTCAGTTATCACTGACCCTCTATCCATCACCTATTCCTCCATTGTTGATGACTGACCGTGAATGTCATTTGAATATGTGCTAAATCATGAAGCTGAATGTACTGGTTCTGGTTGGGATGCCTGTACTGTTGCGTAGTACTTGCACAGCGTCAGGGCTTTCTCTTTTTCCCACCCCCCCGCCTCCCACCCCCCCTCCTCAGTGAGTAGGCTGGAGGTGGGCAGGAAGTTGAGAGGGGACAGAACCTGGACAGCTGACCCAAACTGACCAAAGGGATATTCCATGCCATACAACACCATGCTCAACAATAAAAATGGAAGGGAGGGGATTTTGGGGAGGTAGACATTGCTCAGAGACTGGCTAGGCCTGCTAGTCTACTTGTGGGAGGTGGTTAGTGATGGCCTTCACATCATTAGTTTGGGTTTTTTTCTTCCTCTTTCCTCCATTTATGAAACGGTCTATCTCAACACACAAGTTTTCTCACTCTGGGGGGAAGTGTGGTGCTTAGCTGCTGGCTGGGGTAAACCAGTCACTGTGAGATTAAAAAATAAAGTTCACATCTACAAGATGGAAGCTCCCACACCATATCAGTCTCCTGTAGCTACTGGGTTTGCAGGACCCCTTTCTGCCAATGCTAAAGATCTCCCTTCCTCCTTTGAGCAGTCTGGAATAGTGAGACACTATGAGGCCTAGGAAATAAGTGAGTCTCAGAGCCATATTAGGAACAGTATTGCCTTAGGTGTGATTGCAAAATAAACAGGACTCCAAGTTCTCTTTAAAGCTTTTACAGAGATTTAAATATGTATTTAAAATTACAACTATGGGCAAGTGAATTGGTAGTAAAAATGAGACTGTTTTGAATGACTGATATAAACTGATCTTAGTGCCATTCATTGCTCCTTCTCGAGTGGAAATACAGTGTGTTAATGAGAGATTCATTGGAGGGCACCAGATGGTTTAATGGAAAATGAACAAGACTACAGTTTGCCGGTCTGCAGTTGTTTTTCACACTGTCATTCCTAATATGACCACTCTGCTCAATGGAACTGGTCACACAAGACTTTCAGGAAGATGTCCAAGCTGTGCTAAGAAATAGCACAATTTTCAGTTTAAATCTTTTCCAAATGGCTCTGTAATTTTCAAAGGTGTTAGTCCAAGATTTTCTCTTTTTACTAAGAAAACGGTATCATTTTACTGTGTAGATGTTAGTAGCTCAAGCTAAATATACTGCTTCATTTGCTGAACATAAAAACAATTTAAAAAATAGTTTGTCCATGTTTTTAAATGACCAGAAGAATTTCATTATGTAGCTTGTCATTTGGATATAGCAACATCTAAATGCTAAGGAAGGTAGTAAGACAAACCCACCATCAGTGGAATGTCACAGAAATCAACAGGTCTCAGAGCTAGTGAGACTAAGCTAGTTAAAATCCTGCTGTTGCTCACCACCAGAAAAGGCACTGCTCAAATTTTTAGAAGAGAAGATTTTTTACAGATATCTAAAATCAATTATTCATATATTGAAATGCAAATTGCAGTATGTAACTACTGCTGTCAGGTTACAATAATCCTCTCAGAAGCCTGCAATGCAGATTGCAAATGTTCATTATGCATGTACCAGCTTTGAAGAACCAGCTATTTATTAGCACTGGATCTTGTAAGCTGCACTTCACTTTTTGCTATTGGAATTGCTTGAAAGGTTTGCAAATATTTGTGATTTATTGTTGATATTTTACTTATTTTGGACCAAAAAAGCTCTAAATGCTTTTCTGCATTCCCATGTGAGCTTATAACTTAATACAGACCAATAACTGACAAGATCAAATGATAGATCACAGGAAATATTAGTATTCCTATTGCATTAGCAGCAAGTTCAAAATAATGGGCCCCACATATTAAGGTGCCTTTGAAGCAGACAATATGTTTTGCAATACTAGGGAATGCACTATGCAAGACAGAAAGCACCTAAGGGAGATTGATGGTGAGCATGAGAAAAAGGGACAATAGTTAATCACACAGTTAGCTTAGTTAATCAAATTAAAAATTTGTTCCATGTATCTTTTAATTTAGTTCAGTTTATTGTTCCTTGGAAAATTGATTAAAAACATCAAATGCAAAAAGCTCTCAAAAAAGCTCTTAAATATAAAACTACATCCTTCATTACATTCTTCTTTTAATTTCCTCCAATTTAAAACCCAAATTTGAACGTACCTCTGGGGAAAAAAAATCACATGGTCAGAGGTTTCTTTTCTCCTTCTGAAACAACAGACTTAAACTTCCTCTTCACCTTTCTGTGAACATTTTATTGTAAAGTCACAGAAACTGGACATTTCCCTCCTGAAGCTGATCAGCTATTCCCCTCCTCACAGTAATTCCTTACTGGGTTTTCATGGTAGTGGAGCCCTGAACAATGCCATGCTGTGCATTGGTTTATAGATAGCAGGTATGTTTCACAGCTGGATGATTTCACAGTTCAGACAAGCACTCAACTAGGTAACAGATCTCAGTTACACTCCAGGCTGTCACAGGCGTCCAGGGTAACTCTGAAAAGTCTACTGGACAAGACAGTTAATACTCATTGCAAGCAACTCGCCTAGATAGTTCCAGTGACATTACTGAGACTTAATAATCTAAGTGCTGATTATTTTTCCATTTGTGTTTCCTTTCTAAAATAGAAATACTAATTCTCCCTTTTTCTCAACTTGAGTTTGTCTTGTATATTTACATGATAACCTCTTCTGGGTAAAGACTATGCGTGTATCAAATGTGTGTGCAGTCACTGATATAAATTGGTTTTGATCCTACTGTTTTCAAGTATGAGTAAAGCAAATACGTAATAAAAAGGAAACTATCAGTTTTGTCACCAAAAAAACCCCATTTAAACATTCCAGACATCTGTTCACAGATCTTGCAGAAAGATAGTTTCAGTTATAATAAATGCCTGCTATTCAATTCTTTCAATACAAACACTTCCTGTAGATTTAATAGTAAAGTGTTTAATTTATAATGCTGTTAATTGGTTAAATGGTGTGACTTTTCAGCCTTCAAGGTTTTTTGTGTGTGTTCTTCAGGGTCTAAACTAATCCTCATGCTCATCCTGTTTATTTGTTTACTTGTTTACTTCTCTTGAAGTAAACTGGTCAACACTGCAACTGCCAACTACTCCAACAGAAGTAATGGGTGTCATTCTAAGAAAATCAGAACAAAGAGATGCCAACTTCTGTATCCAACCATTGAGACATTCAGAACCATCTGTGGGAATATTGACCTCAATAACTTAAGTTACTGAAAAATAGGTTGCTTTTATTATTTTTTTCCAACTTAAAAATGACTGGAGAATTACTATTAAATTCCAGGTAAGATATTGATCAAACATGGTCAAAATGCTCTGTCCTGACATACAATTTATGGAAGTCATAATTATCTGTTAGGAACAGTTCCAAACGGGACTTCTTTAGTCATATAGACCAAGGTATACTAGTCATTCAGCAAATGAAATAGCTGAGTGTTTGTTGAAACTCACTGTTAAATTGGTAATGCTCGTAAGTAAGATTTGCTACCCTGCTATTCTGGGTAGTGGCAAACAGAATCATGGCCTCTCAATTTTACAATGCATTCTATTTCCAAGGATATTTCCAGCTGGCTATCATTTCTACTGAAAATTTTAATTAAAATTCCACTTCGGGAATAGTTTAAAAATAGCTTGAAGAGATTTGTAGGCTTTTGGTTTTTTCACCTTCTTTCAGGTGAAATAATCTGACAAAACAGTGTTGTTGCTTATTGAAAAATTAAACATCTAATGACTTCTGATAGGTCCCTGAGACTGCAAATATCATTAATTTCAGCAATTCACATCCACATTGCACTACATTACAACTCTGCAAAGCAGATTATTATCATGTTAATCTCAAATAAAAGTCATTTTAAAGGAATATTTTAGTAATTTTGGTGTCAATCTTAAATCTATTTTTAATTTTAGCAACCTTCTCTATACCTCATTTACTTACAATTTTCTTCCAATCTGCTTCTGAACTCACAACTAACTTTTGACAGAAAGAGACTAGTTTGCAAATTTTAATTTGTATGCTTCCTGTACGCCTTTTAGGAATAGTTATCAATTCATAACACAAGAAGACCTTTTTATGCAAAGAAGTGGAAGATAATTCCAGTTTTTAAAAAAATATTAAAGACTCAGATAACTCCCTAGAGGTAAAGAGGAGAATACCAGGAACATCAGCAGATGTAGTAGTGGAATTGTAATAACTCCTCATGTAATCTCTATAGCAGCTAAACAAATACAAGTGCCAATCCTTGGCATGTAGTGCAGTGCTATAGCAGTTTTACACCTGGATAGGCAGAGCCGGTGTGAGACTGTCTAAAGGATTCATACTCTCATTTTTAATGTATATGACTGAGGAAATTAATAAGATATATGCATTTGTTTTCAGGTTCAAATAACTAAACATTGTAGACTGAAAGACTTCATGCTAGCATGACTTCTTTCCAGAATATGTTCTGTCTGCAAAACCTAGTCTCAAGGAACAGCTCTTAGAATTCATTCTAATGAGAGCTCAAAGTAAGAAAATGTCTTCTGGCTTTTAGTACAGTCCATTTCCATAAAAACAATGCTGTAGTACAGAACCTTGGCATGGCAAAGCTAACAGCACCACAGATCTTCCCAATGCTGTAACTTATTCTGACATGAAAGAAAGAAACTAGGAAACTTTCTAGAAAAAGTATAAAATAGTATAATATTCCATGTAATATAATAAAATATAATAAAGTAAAATATAAACATTTCCACCACCTTTGAATTAACTGTAATGACAGATAATGAGCTATCAAAAGGAAACAGATGCTAAAACCTAACTTCGAACACAGTGGAAGGTCCTATTCTACCAATTGTATGTAATACAAGAGCATATATACCATACAAGAACATAAAGCCACATGACTGAACTCTCAAATGAAAAGACACTATTATTCTAAAGCTGCATTGAGAGCCCTAAGTCTGTCTTGCCTGTATGCTTGTCATAGCACAATATTTCACTGAACTATCACATGCAAATTATATGCAATTCAAAACTGTCAGTAGTTAGCTTACAAAGGGGTAATAGTATAATTTGCATAACTACCCCCATTCTCCTGTTTCTATATTGTAATAATCATAATTTGATATTGTAATAATCAAATTGGTCTCAACAGCTACTGCGTACTTATAAACTATACAAAATGCCCTTCTGTTGTATTTTGAAGGACTCTCATTGTCACCAAAACAGTACAAAAAGCCACAAATACAGACAGAATAGCTTGACAGTAGCATACTGCAGTAACTAGATTCAACTTCTGTCACAGCCTGTACAATATTTGTGAAGAGAAAGTACATTCATCCCACACAAATATCCTCTTGCTGTGGCTTTCTAACAACCTATAAGAGTTTCTATAGGTCAGATAGCTGAGACAGCTGACTTCTCCTTCAAACTTAGAGCAAGAAAGATCCACATGGAAGATTTCCTTTGATATATTAAATAATCACGTCATATCAAACCAAACCCCATAGAATCTAAAATGGAACCTTGTATTCCTGCTTCACAATTACCTTTTAAAGCATATTGCCTTTCTTTGTGAATCTTGCTTTTCTACTAAATTTTTGTAATAATCTTCATATTCTGAATGAAAGTATTGTAAAATACTAAATATTAAAAATGTTAAAACAATTGAAACAGCATTGGAAAGCTTCTTCAAGTCTGTATGAACAAAGTTCTGCTCTGTATTCTGTATCTTACCAAAATACTAGCAAAAAATAACCTCAAATAGGAGTTACATATTTCCCATAGTCATTTATTAGGTAAAAGTATGTCATTCTCAGAAAAGGAGTAGTGTTCTGTCACAGACAAGGATATAAGCATCACCACACCAGGGGGCTGGGCAGGGGGGGAAAAGAGAGGGGAGGAAGAAACGTCCTGAACAAACAGAGAGAATAAAGAAAATAAACAAAAAACTAATTACTTCTCCCTAGAAAAATCTAAATAGTGGAAGTATAGCATTCATGCCACACACAACAATATATTATTCAATAATCACTAGTGTTATTACTACTATTAATAGAAGTAGCAGTGTTCTTCAGTCAACAAAGTCCAATCCCAGATCACTATTTGTGCCTTAATTATGTATTTATTTCTTGATTAGAAAAGCATTTTTACTCATTATAGTATATAAGTACAGGCTTCATTTCAAGTGCTTAAGAATGCACTTCATTTTGAATTTTTCTTACGTCCTACTGAATAAATGCTTTAAAGCAGAAAATTATGTGCCTATCAGAAATAAAAAATTCTCTTTCTCTTGGGGAAACTCTAGGTACAATAAATAGTTAAGGAATCTTGAAAATCACAAGAGAAAAAAAACTGAGAATTTGATCTGGATGAAACTGTACAGCCATTTTGGACATTCAATTCCAGGCTTCATTTTGAGCTTTTTATAGAGATAAATACATCTGACAGATACAAACTCAAACATGGATCTGAACTTGCCAAGAATTTGGTTTGATGGTCTGCAGCTATGGTTTGTGCTCAACTCTTTTTTACAAGTTTAAATATTGGGACTATAAGGGCATCAAGCGTATAGACTTGCACTCTTCCATAAGGTTCTGCTCTGTCCCTGTCCCAGTTTCCTCTGTTCTTGTGTCCTTTGTGCTTCTTCCTTCTCATCCATCTTTGACCCTTAACCCCGTATTTCCCTAGGTACTTTGTTCACTCTGATCGTTTCCCAAAAATCTTACCTGTGGACTTCCACCTCAGCCCAGCAGTTAATGTTAATAGCAATATAACCATTGATGACAACAAAACAAGAATCTTTCAAAGGACAATGCCAACCTCATTCTTATGAACTTAACAGAAGACAGTAGTATCCTGTCTTTTTTGAGCTACAGATCCAGGATGTGTAGACAATAATAAAACATTTAGCTCACAGCTGGAGGGAGAACTGTGCAGAGCTGAAAGGTTCTTTTGCTAAAAGACTACTAAAGATTATGTTCTCTTGTGCCCATGGAAGACAGCATAGATATCTTTCTGCTGCCTGCATGGTATCTCTGGGCACAAACAAACTCAACCATAATTTCATCAGCCCGAGCAATCTTCTTCCTGCATGTTAAAATCATGTAAACAATGCAACAATGATTCTCGGAGGCGTGTGGCACAGAATTGTATCTTGAGATGAAACTGTGAGTTCAGATCCCAAGCTCAGCTCCTGTTCTGATGTACTGATGGTATTTCATGCAATACTCACCCTGTTTTTCCTTAACTATTCAGCTAGGTAAATAGATTGACTCCATTTATTTCATTATTCTCTTTGGCATCATTAAAACTATTTAAATAAATACAAATACTTTATGCATCATAAATATACTGAATATACTCAAAAGATTACTCAGGGAGAGAAGGGTTTTATATTGGGAGAAAAAGTAAAGGGCTTTTTGATATAGGTGGTGTTTGGGGTTTTTTTGGCGGGGGGGGGAGTGGGTAGGAATCAGAAGCAAAACGTGACTGCAGCTTCACTGGCCACCAACTTCCACAGCTTTCCCTGTAGTTTTGGCATTTTGCTAGCACTTGAAATCACCATTTATTTGCTCAGGGGTTTTTTTTGTTTCATTTATGCGGAGATAAAAGAAGTAGTAATCAAAAGTGTCTGAATACATTACCAGCTTTGGTGAAGTATTGCCTTTTCTCCCTAAGCATTAGTACACTTTATAAATAGACATGTGAACAGAAAAGATATAAAAATGCTCATAAAGTCATAGAGTGGAACAGGAAATGTTTTGGTTTTATTTTGCCCCATTTTCCTGTATTTGGAATAAACTTAATTTTTTATTCCTCTGGAAGCTTCCACCTCTTTTCTGGCATTCTCTGCAGTCTGTTCAGACATAGTTGAGATTTCAAAGTAAAAGACTACTACAAATCAGATGATTATTTTGGTTAATATCTGAGAAATTAATGAATGCTTGGCAATTAGCATTGGGAAATAAGGGGATTTTATTCCATAAATGATCTTGTGTTCAAACCACAATCGACCTCCACAGTTTAAATGTGAGATAGCACATCCTCTTCAATGTTGTAGTTCGTTAGCACATCGCATCTGTCCCCTTTAATCTTTTCATCAGCTTGCTTCTACATCACAGCTCTGCTAACCTCTCTCTTTATACAAACAAGAGCAGACTCTAGAATTTGAAAAACTTTCCTTGAAGCTAGGAGCTGCTTTGTAGAAATTGGTTTCCTCTGGGGAAAGCCCTCTAAATGCAGCTATAATGAAGACTCATCGTGAAGGAACTGTGCACAATTGAGGGTATCTGTCTATCTCTGAAATCACAATCTGTCCAATAAAGCCACCCATCCCAACAAACACCTATAAGGAAGCCTCCACATAAACCGAGTTCTAGCTTTGTCCCCAACATTATTCATGCACTGGATGTTCATCTGAATTGAGTACGATACCACTCATCTAGCATCTACAAATGAACATATTATTAAGGTCTTTTGTCCAGCATACTTCTCTATGGAACACAGCTTCAGTGAGTAAAAACACCTGTGTATGGGAGATACATCCTGGAGGGTTGATAGTCTGAGGAAATTCATCAAGGATAATTTCTTTAGGGGATCCTTATGAGGGCAGCGAGCCTGAAGTCTCCCTTCCTATGAAAAAAGTAATCCAGCTCATGATACTGTCATGACTTTATGATGCTAATTATATTTTAATTGGAAATCCAACTCAGGTGACTGTTTTCTGTTATTTTTATATTTTTCTGTACCGTACTAACAACCTTAAAAACATACGTCCAGGAAAACGAACTCTGTTTAAAAACGTACCCTCACAGTATGCCTGGCAGAAGGCATATCTCCTACAACAACAGATGAAGACCCTCATAAAATTTCTACTTCTGATGATGATCCTATGTCAAACCTCTTCAATCTTTCCTCCCTAGAACCAGCTCCTAATCTGCTTGGTACTGTATATATACTCTGCATATTAACCACATATAGGTGTTCTGTGTATAAATGGCAACACAGAAAGCAGAGACAGCATTTCAAAGGTTCAGATATTTTATTTAGAAATTGCAGCAATGGAGTGAAATGATGACTTTGGGTATGTAGTCAGTCATAGCTGGAGGCAGCAAGTTACGTGACCTAAAGTGGCTAATGAGATGATGAAGGACAGAAGAGAAGCAGGAGGCTGATGGATGTGCTACAGCTGGGTTGAAAAAATATGTTTCTGGGCACACCATGCTGGGTTGTTGTCAAACACTCATAAGGGAGCTAAACACTCAGGGCTTGATCCCATAAATGAGTCCAACACCCACACAATCAGAGAGTGGACAGGGAGTTAGCAGATCTGCCGTATAATGACAACAGCAGGACGAGTTATCTACTGCGTGTCCAGAAAGCTAAAAAGTGTCCTATGGAGCTCAGAGGAGATTCCTGATGGGCAGCACTGAAGCCTGAATCCATTCTCCACTGAACAGACACAGCAAGAGCAGCAACACTGCAAGCATTCCCTGATGCCTCTTCTATGGCACCTTTGCTCTGAGCTACTGAATAAAGGCTAGTGCATGAGCTAGATTTAGGACTGTTTAACTCCAGATTTGTCTACATTGCAACTTACGAGGTGAGACTGCAGTTCCTGCAAACATATCCATTATCTCTTAGAACTATCTAGATTAAGTGATTATAAAAGAACCACTGTGGCAGCACAGCCTTCCACATGGAATAAAGCCTTTATGTAGGCATTGCAAGTTTTTAAAAGTACTTGAAAATGATCAAAACCTGCACTATTAGTGCTCTAGTGAAATTTGCAGTATTAGACACATCTTCACAAGTAGCAGTTACACCTCTGGATTTTGGTGTACGTGTGCCCACCGTAAGGCATATACATTATTGTTTTAGTTCAGATCAGTAGCATACTTTTGAAGCAAATATGCCAGTTGTTGCCACTTATGGTGTTCTAGTTTGAATCATGGAACAGTCCCTGGAGCTCATAAAATGGATTTTTTTTCAGATTAAAATAAACTGGGAGATGTGCTTCAGAAGGTCACCTAACTTCTTATAGTAGGAAATGGGCATTCAGCCACTAGAACCAGACTAAAGTTACTGGATGTAAAAGGACCCTGCAATTTGTATGGTAGTACGTCAGGTCCTCAGCTCTGTTTTGCTCTAAACATCTGCTTCTTTTGGTTGAAAGGCTGCTAATGTATACAAATACAGACAATGGAGGAGAGGCATTCTGTTACCCTCAGGATTCTGCTCATTAAGTGACTAGCATTTATGACTCACCATTTTTTCCACATATTCCTCTCTAGGCTCATTCTCTAAGAAGAAAGTCCACAAATTCAAGTCCAAAAGCTATACAAATTGAGAATGGAAATATAACTAGCTCAAGAATTGTCTCACTCCCTTCTGTGCCACCTTCCCTCCTCCCAAGTTCTGCAATTACAAATTATTTTGTTCCTAAAAAGACTTGAGTTTTATCTTCTCAAAGTATAGTATAGTAAGAACATTGCAGGGCTGCAAGCAAAGACAGTGCAGAAGCTCTCAGAAAACAAATTAAATATATGAATGCAATATATTTACAATACCTGAGAGTAAACATTTGTAGAACCAAGAAGAATAAAGTCACGTACCTTAGATAGATACAGGGATTCAATGCTGATGACTGGCTCACTATGACACTACCTGCAGTGGCAAAATTTTTATTCTTTGAGGATAGATTCCATAGTCAAATACACAACTGGAAAGTTGGCTAGGATATTCCAATTTCAACATGTATTAGCTAAAACTCAGACTTGTTAAGGAATAGAAAGCAGCTGTATAACTGAAGGAAGACATTGATACGTTAATAAAAAAAATGACACATGTAAATTAGCAACTTCATTGGAGAATCTGGATTAAGGTTACAGATGGAATGGTAAAAAAGACAATGGAAGTGGTTATAGATCTCTGGGGCATGATGAAAAAAGAAATTTGCCAATGTTTACACAGCTAACAGAGGCTTTTAAAGAGACTGTATCATTGATCATATGGGATTTCAATTACCCTGAAACTGACGTTACAGGTAATGGCATAATATCTTAGGCAGGTTAATGTTTCTAAATGTGAAAAAACAGTTTCCTGCACAGTCTGTTGAGCAGTCAAAAAGATCAGATGTTATTTTGAATCCAGTTCTGGAGAAAGAATATGGCATGATAAAGAGGACGTGCATTAGGGAAGATCAGGGGTCCAGTAAGTGTCCAGATCATCACACTGTAAGCTACTTGCACACAAAGAATGTAGCTTGTTTGCCTTTCAAAAGGCAATCAAAAACTATTGAAAAACAGACACTGAAATACAGGAAATCTTCCAAAAGAAATGGCTAACATGAGTGAGAGAAGTGTGATGTTACCTCCACAAGGAATACCTCCTAGCAGCAAAAAAAAGTGTTTTATTTTGATAATTTGCTTGAGGTATATTTTTCTGGGACGAAACAAGTTCCTGCTTCCTGACTCCAGTCATGCTTCCTTTCCTGACTATATTAGATACATCTCCCATACAGGAAAATCCCAATTTTGCAGCAAAAAGAAGTGAAGGGACAGCGTTACTAAGTATTTTGAAAAGTGATTTTTCTCACATTTTAAAGTGATCTCACCTTAAATGCACATTCCTGTGGTAACTTTTGGTATTTGTCTATATTATGACTAGGGTGCCCAATCTTGGGAGATGCTAAGCATGTCGCAAGTCCTGTACCTTCATTCCAAGCCCTTTCTACTTTGACTTAGAATACTGCAACTGCTCTAGAAAATGGGACAGAATCAGAATCTTCTATTTCAAGTGTCTCCTGTGAACTAAAAAAATGCCCAAAGTAAACCTGAAGGGTCAAGTGGATACAGAAGCTTTCCGTGGATCTTCTCAGCACTTTTGTTGGCCTGGGTAATGTCCTACCCAGAGTACACTGTTCAGCAGCACCAAGTATTATAATGCAATGTACATTCTTACCAGTCTTACTATATACATATAGATTAAAAACTTTGATGACCTGCCTTGATCTTTGACAAGGAACATAAAAATGAAATGAAGTGATGTTTGTGTGACACAGCTGAAGTAAAAGATCACTAGCTCAACCTTTATTTTAATTAAATAAGAAGATTAAAAAGAAATTGCTAAAAGAGTATTTCAGCAGTAAAACCTTGTAAAAGCTCAAACCACTGCCTGACTCTTCACTGCCCGACTCTTCACTGCCCATGCAACTTTTCCCCTTTTTGAAATTATTATCTGTTGAGGAACTTTCAACAGTTCCCACCTACTAAATTAATTAATAAATGGAACACTAGCACGAGCCTGAGCGGCATTCTACCTGACTTTGAATACAGCCCATGATTCCCTTTTATTTCATTGGGCTAAGTCTTTGACTGAAGAAAACTGCCACAGTCTCATCTACACCTCAGGATCCAGCCATAGCTGGATGAGTTGGGCCAGCAGCTAAAAGGACTTGGAAAAGTGTCCAATATTTCCATTGTCACTGGAAAAATAGAGAATGGTTATTTAAAAACATATTCCTCAGCATGAAACACTCTAAAGGATAAGCAAAATTAGTATTTTGTGATATATAATCATGGCTTTCAAAATGTGTACTTCCAAAGAAAAGTTTGAAAGTTTAATATTGAAGAAAAGATGCTCACAGAAAAAAATTTCCGTTGTCTACAGTAACAAAGAATTCTCATTTTGGTAGCCTTAAGACACCTGACAGAACTAGAATCTTGTTGTGCATGGTTCCTTACTTATACAGAATGTAAGACAACTCTGTTAGATTTCTTGTGTAAAAAAAAAAAAATTGATAGGCTCATGAAAATGCAATGCTATATACAAGAGACCAGCACCAGCAATGGAAGACACACAAGACAATCTGCAGTAAGTTCTTCTCTAAAAGTTGACTGAGTTTCTGAGCTGGATACCAGCTAGATTTCATAAAGGAGTGTGGTATGCATGACCCATCTGATAGGCCCATGAAACAAAAGAAGAAAATAATTAATAGCATCTTTGCAACAGAGAGGGATCACTAGATTATAACGGGCCATAATACAAATGCTTCTGTTGCTGCCCTGGCTTTTTTAGTAAGCAGTAGTTACAGATTTTACATCCTAGATTTTAAAAGCACTTTGTAGATCTCCCTTGAAGACTGAGGTTTAGATTTGAGAAATGGGATGTCTGAGATTCGATATATGTGAAAAAATGTTCTCTCTGATAAGGAGTTGTCTATCCTTTACTGATTATCTGTGTAACTACATTCACGATTTCTCCCATCTAGTTCCTTTTCCTATCTATTTGGATAGATTTCAAGAAAGAAAATCAACACTCTTAGAAGGAATAAAGCATGTAGCAATACAACAGAATAGCAATTTCCTCTCTTTAGTTGTAGCACCAACCACTATACTGAAGATATGCAACTAGTAGTTAGTTCTGTCTCATCTTTTATTACTATGCAAATAAGATATGCCAGAAATACATGTACACTATTATTTCTGCAGGCTGATTCGAAATAAACTCTATTTAATTTAAAAAAAAAAAATCGGTTAAAGTAAAATTAACTTTTAAAGTGAATATTGTTATTAAGCCAGTAACATAAGGTAAGAATACTGTGGTGTTCAAACCTCATGAATATGTTAGAGAGCTTTGTATAATGCTGACACAGAACTGTCTGAAGAAATCTTTCATGTGGTATACATTACCTTTTGCTCTGCACATGGGTGTATTTAAAAGTTTAGATACTTTAAATAAGGAATTAGATTCTACTTGATATCATATTCCACTGAGGTTCCTCTAAATTATGAAAAGTAAGCCTGTTTCTGCAGGGATATAAACCTATGAGCAATTGCTAAGATACTTCTCAGATATTAAATATGGTGCCTTCAAGAGTCATATTGATTTACAGAAAACATAGACATTGGGAAAATATTAAGAATGAATCAATATTTTAATTTTTTTCAAGCCCTGTAACATTTAACCTAGTTAAATATCACTTGAAGTTAAATGTGACCTATGAAATATGTTAACAAGTGGCAGAGAGAACTTTTGATGAATGTTACCATTTGTTGCCAACTGTACTTCAAACACATTGTAGTTTAATACAATTCTGTACTTAGGATCAGTAAGTCAAAGTTTGAAAATGCTGTAGCACATGAAGACAGTGACACGATACCAAAAGAAATGTGCCAAAATTGAAACTGCTGACAACGCTGCAGCTCTTAGAACTATATAGCAAGTAACTGGATGCCTGCTTTGAAAATCTAGAGTTCACGAAATACCTTTTACTCCAATCTAGTATTCACAATGTTATCCTTATTTAGGTGACTTTTGGGTGTTTCTAGTTAAAGCGAACCTCTGTTCTCTTTTTCTGCTATGTAGAAATAGAAACTACTAGGAGCAGCTCCTGGGTACATGCTAGGATATCTAGGATTTAAATGTGTAAGTGCTGAATAACTGAAATGAAACACGGTAACACAGTGTGTCCTTCTCAGCAATGAATCATGATTTTGGATAACTAATTTGAAATACTCCTAAGAGGGCTTGATTTCCAAAGGTAGGTGCTTAATGTTTTCTAATAAGAATCACAGCTCTGTCATGTTTTTTAGTATGAGCAATCACACACTGGAAAAAACAGTCACTTCTGAAAATTGAAGTCTTAAACAAACTGTAAAGATGCAGGACTCAAAAACATACTGTTTAAAATTTGTTGCTGTTCTTCCTAGCAAATGACCACCCTGTAGAGAAGCTTCATTTACATAACACTTATGGGGGGATTCCTATCCCCTAACTTCAGGAATCACAGTCACCCATCAGTACCTCCTCTACGGTCAGTGAGAAGTGATAGGTAAATTGAGAGGGCAATCTGCCCCACAGATTCAGACTTTTCTTAGGACAGGACAGATTATTCTCTCTAGGCACCTCTCAGCTAACTGAACTAGACAAATAACTTCAGAGAGAGAAGTGCTGGATGTGGAAAAACAGAATATCTCTCATTAAGCCAACTAATACGGCTGGAAAAAAAGATTTCAGGCACACAAATCCTTTACATTAAGTAAATAATCAATTTCATCATAAGTAAATAGAAGCACCATAGAATAAACAAGGATGAAGATCAATAATTAACATATCTAATATATTTATTTGGTGGTCAGATCTCATTTACATTTCATTCAAGCAATGCTTCCTTAGTTGAATATCACTGATTAACAAGTATTAGAGAAAAGGTAGGGGTTTGGGGGTTTGGGATTTTTTGTTTGGTTGGTTGGGTTTTTTTGGTTCTTTCAATATAAAAGTCCTGAAAAATCATAAATCACCTCACAGAAGCACAATCCATTTCAGTCACTTAGTTTCAAAAGATATATTAGCTTTCCCTACTCAAGATTCATTAAAAAAACTCCACCCCCTTCACTGATGGTTAAAAGCTGCCTTGATCCCTTTAAGAAAGTGTTGTCTCATGAACATCTGTCACTGTTTCACCTGAGTGTATCCGGCATCAATTTATGCTTGAAAAGACTTGCGTTATACAACAAAGCTTTTTCAAAATTATCTCCTTGAAGCTGGCATAGATGTGTGTAAGAAATATATTAAAAAAACAAGACAATGACAGACAGCCACCTCCTTCACTTTGTTGTTAATGCAGAGAAGAAATAAACACAAAAAAAACCTTAAAATGAAAGGTCCCGACAGCATGCATGACAAAGAGAAAAAAATCAGTACTGCAGTTCCTCTGTCGCCGTCGCCCCCCCACCCCGCCCACTGGCTAGAAAGAAAAGGCCAGTTCTAGTTGCCCCTTGGGACTTCATGGCTTTAGGCAGGAATACGTGGAGGAGAGACTGTGCTCTCTGGCCTGAATTAAGCCAGTTGCTCTTTACAGTTAATGCCTCACATTATTTTGCAGCCCCACTTTCTACAGTAAAAAGATCTCCTCTAGGAATCTGTTCCCAAGATGGTTCATTAGCATAAAATTCATCCCTTTAAAGGTCATTTGGAAAGAGTAGATATATGTTGTATATGTCTCAGAGTTACTGTAAAGATGACTGAGGAATATTGCCTGAGATAGCTATTTAGTCACAAAATTAACTGCAATAGTTTGAAGGGAAATCAATTCACACCAAGCAAACTGTACTGCTAACTGCGGCATGGACCCACTCCACACTATTTTCTCTACTGTGATGGCATTAACAGCTTCTTAGCCACCTTGGTAAGCAGGCTACCACTCAGACAATACTATTAATAGGACTTTAGCACTGAGTGAGCTTGAATGCCACAACAATACAAAACACAAAAACATTGATATCGACCTACTACTGGAAAAACTAGGAGGGGAGAAAGGGGCGGGGGACGAATAAGTGAGGTGCTTTCATATATCCTTAAATTATGGCCAGTTTATCATGTTTCCTGACAATGCTTTCCTAGGATTTTGCATCTTCAGTAAGGCAATACGACTGCAGCGTTAAAGATACACCAAGCAGTTGACTGGGATCACTCTTGGCTCAGAAAAGAGAACAAAGGTGAGGAAAAACTTAACAAGCATCAAGGTGTGTGTGTGTGGTCTGTAAAAGTTTTGAAATTCTATGGATAAGCTTGGGTCTGTGTCTTGAAAAAGGAGAAAGTCCAACAAGCCTTGTGTTGGTGATCAGGCATTAACTGATACTGTTACCTGATTCTGCTTCACTACAAGACGCTTCTTTTTCCATACGTGAAGAATAAACACATGCTAAAACAACTGGTTTCATAAAGAAAATTATAAAGAAAGACTACTTTATAACAGTTCTACTGGATTATAACAGGCTAAAATAACTGTTACCATAAATACCATTTGCTTTCACATATTAGAAGGGCTCTTAAAAGTCCAAGTGAAAACAAAGATCCCTTAGTTTCATAGCTGCGCACACACAGTAGTAGGACAAGTGGATAAATGGATAGCGAAGGACACACAATTTCTCTTGCTTAGTGACTTTACTGTCCGTTGTCAAAACTGCAATAGCTATTAGGTGTGTACCATTGCCAGCTTTGTAGATTTTAGCTGTTTCCCCAGATGCATTTCTTTAATCTCCAACTGCTGTCCCAGTGAATGTATCTGAACAGAATTTAAACAAATAAAGTAAGTATTTCTACAACATGATATAGCAGAATATAGGATTTGCTGTAAGTATTTGTTTATTAAAATGTCTCTCATAGGTATAGTAGCATATTAACTGCCAAGCCACTTGACAAATCAAGGGATATATTTACAGTTAGGGTAACACATAAGAATAAGCAATAAACAAATTGTAAGAATATGAGGCATATGTAGAGTATGACTGAAAGTAAATGGTTAGCTGATACCAAATGATTTAAAGGTTTTCAGCTGTAAGGCATAACCAAAGGCATAAGTTTACTGAATGTGTGTGCCTCTCAGAAAAAATTACTCCTGCAGGCAAGATTTCAGCAGTGTATGTAGCTTGCTATCTTTGGGCACACTGCTCAGTACCACTTTCCTCTCTGCTCCCTTTGGTGCAAAATCAGCTGCCCAAAATGCTGAAAACCAGTGTTAATTGATATTCCACCAGTTACTATCCCCGAGCCTCTAATGCCACCTGTCCTTCAGAGGCAATAAAGTAGAGCAAAGTCATTTATCTGTACCATAGGTCCCACTCTCCAGATCAGCATGCATGCAGAAGCAGATGCACAGGTGTCTCAGCCAGGATTTGTGAGGTAAGTAGCGAGCCAGCTAAACAGCAGCCCCAGTGCTGGGGAATGCGAATAGGCCAGGTAGTTGTCTGTAGCACTGTAGCACAGTATTAGAGCAGTTTGCCACCAGAGCAACCTTCCTGAACCAGTGCTATGCTTCCTGTTCTTCCTTTAATTCCCAGAGACATTCTACATCCTAATGCTATGCATTTTTAAAGGCCTGCATGTCTTTCAGCCCTTTCCTCCTGTCTCCTGCTACACACACTTTGGAAAATGTTAACATTCAGGTGAAAGAATGTTCTTGCATGCCTTGATAAGAAGTGAAACAGTTATCACCTTTTGCTCTACTGACACTGAGCAGCTGAGTTAGCACTCTTGTACTTTAAAATTTTTTTCCATGTTCAGAAATGTATACAGAAGAGGGGGAAAAAAGCAGTTAAACCTAGGAAAGAACATCACCTATTTCTCAGACCAGTATCCTTGTCTTGCCTCCTTCTTCACTTGACAAAAAATCTGACTGGCATCAAGTTTCAAAGATGGAAGACAAGGTCAGATTCTGAGAGTATGTAACATGATACTCGTAAGAAAAAATACACAGTGAAGAAGACAGACAGATGAGAAAAAGACTGTCACCTATAGCTTCTGCTGCTCATGTTTTGTGGTCACATTCTGGCAGATTACAGATGTGCCTGGCCAAAACCCTGATTCATAATGCATTTGTTCTACTTCAGTCAGGTTGCTAAAATGCTCAAATGATGTATAAACTCACCCCAATTCTCAAATCCTGAGCAACAGGTTCAAGACTTTTTAAAAAAATCTTTCTTTCTACACGCTTTCTTGTAACAAAATTCTTACGTTTTCATGCAAGTTTCCATCCCCCATAACCCCTATTTAGAGTGGCTTAAAATGTCAGTCTTCTAGGCCCAACAGCGGGAATCTTTCAGAAGTCAGGAACTTCAGAATTCAATTACATTTGCAAATGCAGTAAGCTGGGCAGACATCACAGTCCAGTATTATGCCACCTGACAAGGTCATCTGTATGATATGAGGTATAAGGTAACAGGAAGCATGTAGCCTCCTTGAAAATCTAAATCTTTTGTCTTTTAGCTGTATTTGAGAAAATTACCCAACCAAATTCATAAATATCCACAATTTTTTTCTCTGCAGTAGAAAAAGCGAGAGGTTTTGTTCCCCCCTATCCCATCCCCATGTTCATTGTGATTAAGAAAGCAGCACTGGAGCTAGGTATCATGCCACACACAACCTTCTGCCAGATGTCACAGTCTAATCAGATGAAAGTTTGTCAGATCACATTCTGATGAAAAATAAAATGCTTGATTCAACAAAGTGTTCCCTTCATGGTGCCTTAGAATCCCACTGCAGAGGCCAAGCTCAGAAACCTGCTGTGCACAGCTTTCCTCTGCAACTGACTCTGGATTTTAGTGTAAATTTGTATGACCTGTCTTCTCCTGCTTTACCACCATTTCACTTTTGCTACTCCTCTTGGCCTTTACTGGCATTGCACGACTCATTTTCCACTTTTCTTACGCTGGCCTTTGTCCCTTATGTCTGGTTCCCATCATCCTCATAATCTGAAATCAAAATGCATGACCTCTGCTGCTTCTTATTTCTCATTCTGACAAGATGCAAGGCTCCAGGTCCTTTATCTTCTTCTGTCCCAGCTGCCTCACTCAAGTTAAAATGGCAAAGAGGACTTACCACACTTCCCAAGTTTCAGCTGGCCATAAATCCAACACACATTACAAAATATGTTTATCCCAGAATACTTACATACAACCCACAGGACAGTATATAGCTACCAGTAACAAACCAAAACCAAGCAAAACTTAAGGCAGACAGGTGAATATTTATAGTTTCCCTGAATATTACTGCTGTACACAGTTTACGCACATCAGCTACAGGGCTATTAAATGAATGAAAAGGCATTTTCCAAAATTACTTCTACACAAGTTACATTTTTCATTTGGAGACCAATTCAACTTCTAATTTCCCTGCACAGAGGTTTTGCTTGATGTAGCAACAGAATTTTGAGCATTTGCCATTCTTTCTTTCCAGATGTCTACCACATCTCCATTACTTTCACCATATGTGAATTAAATCATCTTTCTTTTCCAATTTCTCTAAATATACTGAAAGCTTTTGCAGACTGTCATCCTCACCGTCCCTTGAGCAAGGACTCTGTTAAAAAAAAAAATCCTACTTGGTTTTGGATTTGTTCTTAGATTTTGTATTTAATAATTCATTTTATAAAACTCACTGTATTTTTGTGAAATTTAACAATTTCATCAGTTAAGGTCCCAAAGAACATACCTGTGTAACTCTTCACTGACAATCCTCTAGGTAAAATCATACTACAAACAAACCCCGTAAGAAACAGATCTCTTTCATGGTTTTAACTGAAGAACAGAAGTATCACATTAATAAAATTCCACGCTATAACAAAGAAATCTCAATGACAGAGTCATCATTATCTCAAGCCTGCTTTGGACAGGAGTAGCGTGTTATGGATCATCTCAAAATCAGAGTTAGGACATTTTGGGAATAATAGTAGCTGTTATGAACATGCTATTCCTCCTCTCATAAGAATCTTAGTGAATGAAGGAAACTGGTTTATATTGCAGATTTAAAGTTGGCAGAAGGATTTAGTCTAAGTTACAGTTCCTAACTTCAGGGTCCTACATAATTAAAAGTCAGTTTAATATTTTGTTGTATTTTTACGAGAGACACCTGTTCTTTCAAATATTACTTTGATTTACTTGATTAAATATTTACTTGATTTAATTCATTTAATAGAGGACAGGAACAAGATCTTGGCAGTATAAGAAAAAAAATCTCCTATTACAACATTTAGAACTGCAATGATTTACGATTCACACACACAGAGAAATCAGTTCTGAGTAACTAGAACCACTCTGAAACGACTTGAACTATGACTGCAGCAAGGAAAGGCTCATAGCTCTAACATCAAGTTCAAAAGGGCATCTTTCAAAGAGCAGGATGCTGTAATTCCACGAAAGGATAGTACATGACGGTGTTCGCATTTCAACCCCATTTGCCACTCTACCACTTCTTAAAATGTTCAACATAAGAAAGTAACAAATTATTTTGTCATTTTTTTATCATCTAAATATTATATTACGATTGCGCATCAAATAGTTCTTTTTTTAGGCTCTAAAGACATATTTTTAATGACAAAAATATTTAACTAAAATTGCTGTAGCAAACATACTACGTAGGTATTGATTGTAATTCTGTTACTGGATAGAAATATGAATGTTTCCAAAGTTTTGAACTCACTTTTTGGGTTGCAGGGGGAAGGGAGTGTTGTTGTTTCTTTTCTTCACAACACATTGGTTCATTGTTTCCATCTATAACAGAGATATCAGGATCTGCCACACATTTGGCTTCAAAGAAATTAAGAAAAAATGTCAGCTGAATGCTCATTTTAAAAAAATGTTTTTAATTTAAATTGTCATAGGACTATTTAAGAGTCCTATGGAATTTTCCATTTAATTTCCTTCAAAATGAAAGGATTTATCCTGGCAATGCACAGCTTTCAATACACTGCTTTTTTTATACTGATTGTTGGCTGACACTGCTGTTGAGATTTTCCAGCATCAGTCTTTCAAATCTTGATTACTACAGTATTTTTCATATTAACTTTTCTTCACATGCTAGTGTAAACTATTTAGGGCAGAAAAGGAAAACTCATAATTTGACTCCTCCTGTAAGCATGAGATCTTTAGCTGGCATAAATCAGCTGATACATACCTGCTGAAACCTTGACCCATAGAAAGTTTGGGATTTAGCTGAGATGAGGGGTTTGGGTTTTTTAGAATATTTAAATAATATTTTTCAATCTTGCAGTTTTCATTTATTTACTAGATGTCACTCTAGTAATTTTGGGTTTCAGATTACTCATAAGGCTACTAATTTCTGATGAAGGACACATACTCCAGTAGGTGCTGATTTAAAATCCAGCTGAAAGATCATTGTAAAAATCAATTTAAAAGAAGCATTAAAAGATATGACTTTGGCAGCTTCCTAAAAAGAAAACTGACAGATCACCATTAAGAGCATTTGGCTTAATATTGATTACTCCTTGGGACTGTTCAATTAAGCTTCTAATTAGGACTGATTTGTTGTGTCCTTAGCAATGAAAGCAAAGATGGCACCTGAGAAAAATAAAAGGGTTGGGTTTTTTTTTTTAATTAATGTGAACATGCATGCTGTTCGAAGCAAGCAAGAACGTGCTATATCCTACACTTCTTTCTGTTCACACACACATATATACAATAAGCAGTATCATCTGAAAACGGGCTGTATCAGACTGAGACTACATATATGCAACCAGCTGCACCTTAGTCAGAAACCTCTTAATGTGATTCTAACTATCTGAACAGAAAGCACCAGGAGAATGTAATTCTTTTTTCTCATAGTGCCTGAAAGGACACCTCACACATTCAGAGGGAAAAAAAGAGACTACCAGGCCATTAAGTTTCCTTACAATTGATCCCCATGACATTGGAACCTATTCTCTTCTGTTTTGTGTCCTGCTGCTTTCAGCTATCTCATGAGAGAGTTAAAATTCACATGCAAGAAGATTAAGATCTCACAGTAGTTCCTAAAGAAATTTGCACCCTTGTTCCTCACTTTTGGACATCTATTTTGAAGCAACTATTTCTGTCTCAAGCAAGTTGCTTGCTCAGAAGAGGCAGACAGTCACTAGCCTGTAAGCTCTATTAATTATTCAGCTGAAAGCAGGGCCATTCACAGGACTTTGAACTTCCAGAGTCTTTATCCAGATTAAAGAGTATTTAGCACTTACTTCAGTCAGGTGCCACTTTCCTCTCCCAAACTAGACGTGATTATCAGCAATGTCTTTAACTGACCTTGAGAGTCTCAATCACTACTCTACTTCTACTGACTCTCCACCGTCCTCCAAGATTCTCTCTTCTAAATAATTTTCCTTGGCCCTCCTGTAACAAGTTACCAATTTCTTCATGTACTGGGGTGTGTTGGCTTTGTGTGGCGGGAGTTTGTGTAGCGGGGGAGGGCCTACAGGGGTGGCTCCTGTGAGCAGCTGCTAGAAGCTTCCCCGGCTCCAAGTCGGACCCACCTCTGGCCAAGGCCAAGCCCATCAGCGACAGTGGTAGTGCCTCTGTGATAGCATAGTTAAGAAGGCGAAAAGACTGCTGAGGAAGGAAGAAGAGCTACAGTGAAAAGCAGAGCAGGATGCGAGAGAAACAACCATGCAGACACCGAGGTCAGTGAAGGAGAGGGAGGAGGTGCACCGGACCAGAGATTCCCCTGCAGCCCGTGGTGAGATGGCAGGCTGTCCCCCTGCAGCCCATGGAAGGTTAATGGCGGAGCAGAGATTCCCCTGCAGCCCATGGAGGACCCCACGCTGGAGCAGGTGGCTGGGCCCAGAGAAGGCTGTGACTCTGTGGGAGAGGCCATGCTGGAGCAGTTCATGGAGGACTGCAGTGCGCAGAAAGGACTTGAGTTGGAGAAGCTTGTGGAGGGCTGACCCCCATGAGAGGGACCACGCGCTGGAGCAGGGGAAGAGTGTGAGGAGTCCTCCCCCCAAGGAGGAAGGAGCGGCAGAAACGGTGTGTGACAAACTGACCGCAACCCCCATTCCCGTCCCCCTGTGCCGCTGGTGGGGGGAGGAGGTAGAGGTATCAGGAGCAAAGCTGAGCCTGGGAAGAAGGGAGGGGTGGGGGAAAGGTGTGTTTTTAAGATATGGTTCTATTTCTCATCATCCTACTCTGATTTGAGTGGTAACAAATTAAGTTGATTTCTTCTTTCCCCAAGTCGAGTCTGTTTTGCCTGTGACCACAATTGGTGAGTGATCCCTCCCTGTCCTTGTCTCGACTCATGAGCCCTTTCGTTGTATTTTCTCCTATCCACCCTGCCGGGGGGGAAGGAATTAGTGAGCAGCTGCACGGTGCTTTGTTGCTGGCTGGGCCTAAACCATGACATTGGGGAAATGCAGAAGCTGAGCCCTGTCTCCAGCTCCCTGCACAACAATTATCCTCCTGCCTCACTGTCTTCGTTCGGTAATCCCACTCTGTTAACATTAATATATCTTCCAGTTGTCTGGAGGCTGTGACCCTAGTACCACCTTTTCATTTAAATGCTTCAAAACCAAGTCACCATAAACTTCAGTCAACAGTGGATTCTTTCATCACCTTAATGTAGTCTTCCTGGATTTGCACTGACATAAAACTGGGCATACTACTTGCTATTAATGTATAGCTACAACATTGCAGTGGCATAAACCCATGCAAAACTGATTTTGAATGCATAAAAATTTAAGCATTTACTAATAACCACATTCACTCAGATCCCCTCCAATTTTGAAGTATACTAATATTCCCGTAGTGACAGAAATTACTGCTATCTTGTGATATGTTGAGAGCTGATTAATTGACTTTGTACTGGCAGGTAAGTGTCATTAGCTTAGGATAAGGATGCAATAATTGTGCAAAGTAGTCAACGGCAGTAAGTAGCTTTTGCTGTCTGGAGTATTTAAAAGCAATTCAGGGATTCATTCCCGTTAATGGCAGTAACATTTGTGTATTCGGAGTAGAAGTAGAGCCTATCTCTGTCTATTTGATGTTATAATTCATAGAATGGTTTGGGTTGGAAGGGACCTTAAACATCATCTAGTTCCAACCCCCCTGCCATGGGCAGGGACACCTTCCATTAGAGCAGGTTGCTCAAAGCCCCATCCAGCCTGGCCTTGAACACTTCCAGGGATGGGGCATCCACAACCTCTCTGAGCAACTGTCACGTCCCACCTATGGGAAGCGGGGAGTAACTCAGATTCGTAGATCCCCTCAGTTTCAACTAAGGTGAGACAGCACTCAAGGTCCATACAAACACATCAACTTTAATGCAAAACTTGAGAAACTTCCATAAAATGGGTATTCTGTAAACACTGGCCCATGCATGAAATAATGTGTATACCTAAGCTATGTGGCTTTGCACAAAATCAAGGTAAGTCTTATGTTGTTAACTCCAAGAGAAAGGGGGGGGGGGGGGGGGGGAGAGGGGAAAGAGAGAAACAGAGAAAAGACAAAGAGATCACCAATCCTGGACCCAGCATTGAACCAGCCAATGGCAGGTGTGAAGAGTCCCCACATGGGGCTCGGACACATCCCTATTTATTGGCCCAGTCCCTGGACTTCTGGAACCTTCACTCACCCCAGTTTCAGGAGTGGCTGAGATACCAGTCAGTCACCAGGCCGCCTCCTGGGCTTCCTCCCCCCGCTTCTGGACTCTTCTCTCACCCCAGCTCCAGGAGTGGTTGAGACATCCATCAGTCAACTCAAGGGAAGTGACACTAGGCCCCTCCCCATGACTTAACCCTTTCTCGGGCATTTCCCGGGCTCACAGTGTAGTCACTTCGGGCCTGTCCCTTACAGCAACCTGTTCCAGTGCCTCACTACTTGCACAGTAAAGAGCTCCTTCCTAATATCTAATCTAAATCTACCCTCTTTCAGTTTAAAGCCGTTACCCCTTGTCCTATCACTACATGCCCTTGTAAAAAGTCCCTCTCCGGCTTTCTTGTAGGGCCTCTTTAGGTACTGGAAGGCTGCTATAAGGTCTCCCCGGAGCCTTCTCTTCTCCAGGCTGAACAACCTCAACTCTCTCAGCCTGTCTTCATAGGAGACGTGCTCCAGCCCTCTGATCATCCTTGTGGCCCTCCTCTGGACTCGCTCCAACAGACCCATGTCCTTCTTATGTTGGGGGCCCCAGAGCTGAACGCCGTACTCCAGGTGGGGTCTCACGAGAGCAGAGTAGAGGGGGAGAATCACCTCCTTCAGCCTGCTGGTTATGCCTCTTTTCATGCAGCCCAGGATGTGGTTGGCTTTCTGGGCTGCAAGCACACATTGCCGGGTCATGTTGAGCTTCTCGTCAACCAACACCCCCAAGTCCTTCTCTGCAGGGCTGCTCTCAATCCACTCATCGCCCAGCCTGTATTTGTGC
Organism: Gymnogyps californianus; assembly: GCF_018139145.2. Classification (NCBI taxonomy): domain Eukaryota; kingdom Metazoa; phylum Chordata; class Aves; order Accipitriformes; family Cathartidae; genus Gymnogyps; species Gymnogyps californianus. The sequence goes on from NC_059475.1 coordinate 11,863,043, forward strand.
TTGGGACTGCCCCGACCCACGTGCAGGACCTTGCACTTGGCCTTGCTGAACTTCATGAGGTTCGCACGGGCCCACCTCTCAAGCCTGTCAGGGTCCCTCTGGATGGCATCCCTGCCCTCCAGCATGTCGACCGCACCACACAGCTTGGTGTCATCGGCAAACTTGCTGAGGGTGTACTCAATCCCACTGTCTGTGTCACCGACAAAGATGTTAAACACTGCCGGTCCCAATACTGACCCCTAAGGAACGCCACTCGTCACTGTAATTGGATCAGGTAGGCTGTGTTGAGTCACAATTTATGAACCAACTTCAATCATACCATGACTTAAAATTCAAAATCCAAAAAATTTCTCATTTTATAGGCTAACTGAATCTCATTTACACCAGCTATAGACAGATTTAAATAATTTCAGGTAAATTTTGGAAATCCTTAATATATCTCACTAGCAGCTGTAAATATTATTCTTCAAAAGCTAATTTCTGCATAACTGTACTTAGCATTAAGGGTTGACTGAACAACTGTAATACCAGGCAAGGTTAATTTATCCTACTATTTATCGTTTATGAACTATTCAGACTATGGAAAGCTAACAGTTTTCCACATCCAAGGAAGCAGCAGATAAAGCATACAAATTTTAAAATTATTTCAACAGTGATATTTGTTTTATACAGTTTGGAATGAACTTGATAAATATTTCATAGGTAACAGTCCAGTATGTAGTGCATTATGAATCTGTGCTTCTGAGTGCTCACCAATTTGAGCAAAGCCATAGCAAAGGTCTCAAAGTTCTTGAAGGTCTTTGGGATTCTATTGTTCTGGACATCACTACCTATGATTTCTATAGGAAATTGTAAAGTTACTTAACAAAACCTAGAGTACAAGGACTTAAAAGTATTTAAAAAACAGTAGGCCCCAATATGAAAAGCTCCACAGTGACCTTTCTTAAAGCCAGGTGTGCAAGCAAAAACTGTAGGTGATTTTTCAAGAATTTAAGAAATCAATCTCAGACTAAAACTCCCCCCCCCCCCCCCCCCCCCCCCCCCCCCCCGGAAAGGATTTTGGGGTAAAAAAAGTGCTTTACTGCTAAAAGTGATTGCTTTAAAGGGAAGTGGAGTATGTGCCTGTATGACTGGTGTTCCTAAAATCACGGACTATGATAGGGTTAAAGGATTGTTACTCACGCAGATCACTGCAGCTGCAGAACAACTAAACTTTAACAGACATGCTGGGATTCTGTCCTGGTTTCAGCTGGGATAGAGTTAATTTTCTTCCTAGTAGCTGGTACACTGCTGTGTTTTGGATTTAGTGTGAGAATAATGTTGATAACACACTGATGTTTTAGTTGTTGCTAAGTAGCGCTTATCTTGAGTCAACGATTTTTTCAGTTTCCCATGCTCTGCCAGCAAGCAGGTGTGCAAGAAGCTGGGAGGGAGCATAGCCAGGGCAGCTGAGCTGAACTAGCCAAAGGGGTATTCCATCCCATGGAACGTCATGCCCAGTATATAAACAGGGGGGAGTTGGCTGGGAGGGGTGGATTGCTGCTGGGGCATTGGTCAGTGGGTGGTGAGCAATTGCATTGTGCGTCACTTGGTCTCTTCTTGGTTTTTTTCTTTTTTTTGTTATATTCCTTTTCATTATTACTATATTTTTATTAGTAGTAGTATTATATTTTATTTTACTTTAGTTATTAAACTGCTCTTATCTCAACCCACAAGTTTTACTTTTTTTTCCAATCCTCTTCCCCATCCCACTGGGAGTGGGGAGGACTGAGCAAGCAGCTGAGTGGTGCTTAGTTGCTGGCTGGGGTTAAACCACGACAGATTCTCATGCCTCTATTAAAAAAAAATGGGCACCACTCAAATACTTAAAATATTGTTTATACTAGAATTTGGATTCCAAGATAGTGAGAGAGCACTAGGAAAAGCATAAACCTTTGTTACACTGGGTCAAATTTCATCGAGGGTGAGACAAATAAAACATTAGGGCCACGAACAAAAGAATTTCATTCTCAGAGTGGTGACGGAGTTGAAGCTTGAGCTCCAACAGTATTCTCATTGCCCGCTCTGCTAACCATGGGTTTTGCAATGGGGAGGAAAAAGGCATCAGCAGTCACAAAGGGTGCAGCAAGTGCCCCCACTGCTGTTCTGGCAAAGTGCTTCTCAGTCACTTTCATTTGGGATGTGGATTAGTCTAAACAGATTATAGTTTGATGTTTCTCATTACTGATTCACAGTTATTCAGGCTGCCTCCAACTATGGCTTGAAATCTTCTCCAGGGGATACAAAACTCATGTAAAGTGGTCACTCTACTAACGCACCCTACATCTGACCTGCAACTTTTCAAGGCAAGGGCAGACAGAGACCAGACGTTATTGCCGGCTTTTCCTATTTCCTAAATTTTCATTTCTAACAACATTCTTTGTTACCTGCTCTAGGATTTTGTAAAGTCTCTGGATTAGAGTTCCTCATCATCAGAGCTGTGATCTCATCTGTCCATCACATTAGAGTCAGTCATTGTACATCACCCTACAAAACTCAGCATCCCTTACTTTATTGTACAATGAGAGAGACAATGGAGTGCTGTAGAAGCATAACTGTACTCTGAAATGAAACTCATAGGGCAAATTATAAACAAATAATTCTGATCCTTGGAGCAGAGGGATGTAAGAGTCCTGTACAAGTAGTAGATTGGTTTCCAGTACAGTCTAATAATTGGCTGTCACTTTGAACAGCCCTTAGCACAGATGAACACCTGGGTAGAAAACATGCTGACAAACAAACAAAAAAGAATGGGCTGTGTTTGAAATTCATTGTTAAGGCAAACTCCCCTCTGCTTAAAAAACAAATGGTAAAATACGGCCCCAGAAACCATGACATATTTTATCCTTTATAGGAAAATAAAAGCCAGTATCATCCATTTTTAGGAAAAATAACTAGATGTTTTTATGATGAATATCTGGTGGTCTTTTTTATACCTGAAACTTGTTGAGAATTAAAATCTGCACTGATCCTCATTAGTTTGCCCAGTGGTCAGAGACCCAGGTGCAGTACAATGTTTGTACCACTTTGAAATAGAGCACAGCATGCACACCATCCTTCACTCGAGTGGTGCAAAGTGGGTCAGCATCATGGTGCCATTTCATCTTCTGTCCAGTTAACTAAACTCTGACAGAGTGGTAGGCTGGAGAAATTAAGAAGTGGAAGGGAAGTGGAAGGAGAAATGGAAAGGAAGGAGTCTGTTAAATTGGTATGAAAGTGGTGGAAGCCAGTTGCAGCCTTTTCTCTCTGCTTTCAAATCAAAAGTTGCCTGAATCAATTCCTGCAAACAGAAGGGTCTGATCTGGAGTCCTGCTGGCAGTTTACCATGTACCATTTATACAACTGCCTGCTTACAAATGCGGTTGATAACTATTTGACGAATCTGCTTTGAAACAGTCTGGTCAAGGAGCTTATGCAACAGTCATGGGGCCAAGAGACTGATTCCATTTTTGCTTTACTGCTTATCTGCTGGTCAGCCACACACAACTCACTTTAATTCTTTGACTCTGCTTGCTTTCAAAACAAATAAATAAAATCTGTTTTCAGATTGCAGCCTTCTTCAACCAGGGACTACCTCCAATGTCACCATCCCCCAAGACTCATACCACTTTAAGATACTCAAAAAGAGATCTGAATCTGGGCCTATATATATGTTAAAGTCCAGCAGGGTGCATTGACCTGAGAGCCTCTAGGTACAATGGTAAAGCCACATTTAAGGAATAAATACTGTTCAGTTCTGCAGTTATACTCCAGCCCTGGATTTTCTCCATGTGGACAATCACTTTGGCTACCAAACTGTGCGTACCAGAATTACAGTGAAAGGGCATCCTCACAAAGAACCACAGGGACCAAATGTCATTCGTGAAACTGTGCGACAAGCAAATGTTGTGATAATATAACTCTGACAGGGGGTTAGTTTCTGATAAAATGATAATCTGGCTAAATATAATGGCATTCTTTTTTCAAGATGCTGTATACTAGTAAATATGTAAATAGCTTGCAAAAGGATCATCTTGGGGTTTCTCGGTTCCTCTTAGTTCCTGGATTTTCTGGGACTCATTAAAACTATTTCTCTTTGTAAGTGGCTTCCATTGTGCAACTCTAAATAATTCTCTAGTGTAAACTGCTAATCACTCACTCTCATTGTTAGTGTCTGAAAATTCCTTGGTGCTTTTTATCATAGTAGCACTGGAGTAGGAGGGAGTTAGATTGAAGAAGGAGCAAAAGGAAGGGGAATTTCTCCATCTACTATACCATGGAAAGGACAGGGAAGTTTCCCTCTGCTTTTCAATAGAAGAATGGAAGTTGCTGTTGCTCTTTTGCCCCTCTCTCCCAGCTGGCAAAGATGCATTGTTGTAATGAAACCTGGATGCTCTGGTCCCTGCAAGTAATAGGGCGGGGACGGTGAAAGAAAAGTTGCCTAGTTTGAATGAATGCATTTGTCTTTATGATTCACACAAGTCAATTGTTTCTGAGAAGAGCTCACTACATCCTGACCATGCCTCAAATGTCATCAAACCTGCCTATTAGAACATTACTTGCACACACCAGAGTTTCTTTTAAATCATCCTCCTATGAAAGACCATGCTTTAAAAAATAAAAAATACCCCAAATCCCTTAAGATTCCAGAGCAATTACCTTAAAAGCATTTATGCTAAAGAAAGTGCTATTGATTGTTGCTCATCAGCTTTCAGCACATGTACAGTACAACAAAAGGAGAATTAAATTTAGCTGTCTAATTATGAGGGAGGCACTGAGTTACCAGAAAACAATGCAGCAGCTCATTTTGAGAGCAGATATTGCATACATATGGCATTTGGCAGCTTAAGTACAAACTGTATGTCTATCAGTAAGGGTCTCCAGTTTTTCAGACAGTTGCAACATGATTTTTACATGTCATACAATGTATAATATAATATGCTACTGCTAAAAGCTAAAAACTAGGACACACAACTGCATACTATAAGCATAACTAAATATGCCACGTTACTTAAAACTGAATCGTATTTGTTTCAAGCCTGGAATACTAAGAATAAACATTTTTTTATAAAAAGGTAAATTATTTCTGAATTGAAAAAAATTCTCTCCAAACTGAAAAACAAATAAGATATGAATGAAATGAACCAGGACATCATTAAAATTCTAAACAATTACTTTCTCTGTGCATCGATCATTGATATTTGGAAGGAAATTTAAAAATGTATTTGTTATTTCAAATGTAATGTACTTGAAGCCATGTCCAAGTCTCTTAATCCAGTTGCATTAAAATTTGCTACCCCTAACACGTTTACAGACAGGTTTCAAAAAGAAAAAATGGCCATAGAAATAATTAAATATAATTTAAGAAAAAAAACCCACTAACAAATTCCAGTATTAATCACAGAAACACACAACCTTCATCTAACAAATCATCCTGAAAAGTAGACGAAAAGACTTGGAACATGTTGAGAATGAAGCCAATGCATCTGGCATACAAAGCTTGCCATTGGGTAGGCAGAGAAACATCCATAAGGATCTGACTAAAATAATCCCTCCAGTAAACACTACTTAGAGATGGAAAAATTACAGGACTTAGGAACAGAGAGGACAGAAAGAGTAGCCAGCAAGAGCTTGATACAGTAACCTTGTTTATACCATAAGCAGTCCATCTTGTGCCTCAGAAACCTCTTATTTTAAAATCTTTTTAGTAAAATTTGATGATGTTGTGGTTTAACCCCAGCCAGCAACTAAGCACCACACAGCCGCTCGCTCACTCTTCCCCCCTCCCAGTGGGATGGGGAGGAGAATCAGGAAAAAAAGTAAAACTTGTGGGTTAAGAGCAGTTTAATAACTAAAGTAAAAAAAAAAAAAAAAAAAACAACAACAAAAAAACCCTACAAATATAATAACAACAATAATAATTGTAATGAAAGGGAATATGACAAAAGAGAGAAATTAGACCCAAGAAAAGACAAGTGATGCACAATGCAATTGCTCACCACCCACTGACCAATGCCCCAGCAGCAATCCACCCCTCCTAGCCAACTCCCCCCTGTTTATATACTGAGCGTGACGTTCTATGGTATGGAATACCCCTTTGGCTAGTTCAGCTCAGCTGTCCTGGCTGTGCCCCCTCCCAGCTTCTTGCACACCTGCTTGCTGGCAGAGCATGGGAAACTGAAAAGTCCTTAACTCAGGATAAGCGCTACTTCGCCACAACTAAAACATCAGAGTGTTATCAACATTTTTCTCACACTAAATCCAAAACACAGCAGTGTATCAGCTACTAAGAAGAAAATTAACTCTATCCCAGCCAAAACCAGGACAGATGACCAGACCTGTATTGCTGAGATAATCATAAGACACTTACCAATGCAGATTAAAAGTGCAGAAAGAAAGCACTGACACAAACTATAGCCAGAGGATATCAAAGATGGTGAGAAATTTAAAGAGGTACGTTGAGAAGATTAAAAACACGCCTCAGGATATTTTTTGCTTAGTTTTCAAATAGAAGAATCCACAAATTTGAGCATTTATTGTGACTCAGCTGACACACAGCCAAATTAATTTACTTCCCATCCTTCCACCCTAGTTTGGGATGGAAAGTCAGGCAGATGCCAGTACATTTTCTACTTCAAATATTAATGAACTTAACTTCCACTGGAAGTTTTGTTCAGGATGGCCACCAGGGATTTAAGATGGGAAAAAAGTATTGTTGAAGGATTATCATCACATTCATTTTGATTTGACACTGGACTACTACTGCTGACTTTGCTGGAGTTATTCTATTTTGTGCTAGTGTAAATGAGAGAACTCAGTTTCATATACTTTAGGAGCTATCAGTTTTCACATCTACTGTAATCAAACCAGCTTCTTTTGCAATAGCTAGCTCTGTCCTATCTGCAGCACTTTTGTAGTTGACTAGTTTGATATCTGCTGGCGACAATTTTGAAAATGATCCACGAAACCAGCAGGTGGACACTTGGCAGATTTATACTCACTGCTGTTGCAAGCAACAGCCAGAAACAAAAATCAAAGCAAGGAGCAAGGAACCGAGGTATCACACTTTTAAAAATGTGTGTAACTAGTTCCACAAAAATAAATAAAAATATGTTTTCCTCTATTAGCAACATTGCTCAAATGAAACAAAAACTAAGCTCAGCTATTAGAATTATTATTATATATTGCTCAATTTTTATTACAATATGGCTCAATCTGATGCACAATTCCATGTCAGTTGGTTGCTATGAATATTATGGCACAACATAATGACATTGTACACCACTATCTGGAACTGCTTGAGTCGTAAATATAAGATCAGGACTTGAAGAGACAGTGATAAGCTGGAAGCTCAGAAGTACTAGCCCAAAAAAGAACATATTTTAGATTATCTAGCCATCTCCTAAAGCATGCTGTGTCACCAGTTGTACTCTGCACACGTGCATTTGGAAGCAGCTTACTACCACTGATACATGGGAACATTGTTTATTATACGACCAGTTTAAATGCATTGTTTACATAGACACTTACAAATCTCCTACAAACACTCCAGCAGTAACTTGCATCTTGCAACTGAAGATCAATGAGCTGTCACACCGGCCACGCTTCTCCCTTTTCTCAGGATATACTGAGTGGCATTCAAGTGCTTCCACAGCTGATTTTTCCATGGTAGAAAACAAACTTTACTACATTGAGGTAGTATAGGGCTGATAAAAAGATAGCCAAAGAGAGATCAAAGATTACACAAAAGTAATCACATTCTGGTACAGCTATTTATATATATTCGTGTTTCTAATCCATTGAATATTCTACATCTATTTACAATGACCCTATATTATTACTGTAAGACGCCATTACACATTATACAGCTTGATTCGATAGTAAATAAAGAAGGTGGCCCCCAATTTTGCCACAGACGTACAATTTGAGAGTTTATTTCCCTTTTCACATCAAAATTTCTTTTTAAGAGACATATCACTTTTTTAAGTTTTCCCAAAAAGACACAGGAAATAATTATTGTGAGGCATAAAGTTGTGAAAATTGTCAAGTTGTCAAATTTCTTTCATTTTGCAGGCATTTAAGTCGATAATTTGTTCTTTATTAACAATATTTTTCAGGTAGATCCATCAGGGATAAAACAGGTGGCAGCATGGAGAATGGACATCTACAGACCAGGTTCTGTGAGGAAAACCTGAAAGAACTAGCATTGTTTAGCCTACAGAAAACAGGTTTAGAGAATATATGATAACAGTCTTCAAATATATAAAAACTTCTGCAAAAATAAATTGTTTTCCAGCTATACAGTGGATATGGCAAAAATCAATGAGCTAAAATTTCTACATGGAAGATTGATATTGGACACTGGGAAAAAATTTCTAATGGTAAGGCTAAAGAAGCACTGCTCTATATTTCCTGCAGAAAAGGGTAAGACTAAAGAAGCAGTGCTCTGTATTTCCTGCAGAAACTCTGGGGTGTCTAGTAGCTCTTAGAAAAGCTGATAAACTTCTGTATGAATGACACCAATCCAGTTGGATTAAGTCAATGTTTTTGAGCTTTTCTAAATCAATGTGTCTGTAAGGTAATTCACAAACTATTTTTGACAAAATGGACACAATACCTTTCATCAAAATGAAGTTCAGATTCCAGATGTTTGTTACACATTCATTTATTACTCACCCTTGCTTCCCTATTCACTTTTTTTTTCATGTGTCATGAATGTGTAAGATTGTACTTTAAAAAGAAAATGCAATAGTTACACTGAAATCTTATGGACAACCAGTGGCAGAGAACAGAGTAAATGACCTTTTGATTTCTTCAAAATTTTTCAACTGGCTCTAATTATAACCTGTTTGCAGATTTATAAGCAAGAAAAACATCCCTTATTCATCAGCTAAATTATTCCCTGTGAATAATTCATTTAGCATGAGCATAAAACCATACTTCCTAAATTGAAAGAAAACGTGGGTTAGAATATGTAGGTGATGAAAAGTTATCAAATAAATATCTATATTTCTTGACAAGCTAGATTCTGAAGCAGAATGCTTGGATTTATTCAACTTTCTACGGGGCCTTTGTGGATAACAGCATCACTTACGGACAAAGAATTAATCTCTTTAAAAAACAAAACAAAACTGTAAGTAATAGCTTTCTGCCCCATTACCATCAATCCTTATTAATCTATGAGCTGTCCAAATTACATTAGAGAAGGTATCGTCGAATCAGACACCAAATGCTAACCCTTGACCTGAGGCCTGTCTCATGATCTAGGTCTCTGACCTTCACTGGAGTATGGCCATCACTATGTACCTTTGGTTGCAAGTAGCAAGATACAGTGAACAATGACTGGCAGAGACACTTGTTCTCTGATAGGCTTCAGCTTTGAAACAAACCTGGTGATAAGGTTTTATGTACCTTCCTGATCTCGGCATGGAAAAAAACAGTTTAACAGTGTAATTCAGTTTTACTCATCAATCATACATCCAATTTCAATGGGGATTCTCTAATCACCCTCATTGTAGGAGGCACCAATGATGTGAAGAATATCTAAAAATGTATAACCTTCCTATGCAGCAGAAACCTTTGACAAATGACATCTCTAGTGTCTTTCTTTTAGGCTGGAAGTCGTTCATCTTTCAGTTATCTTAGGTGTAAATTAATACAATGAAAGGACTCTGGTGTAAAGTTAACCAACATGCAACATCATACCATTTTTTTTTAAGCTCCAGTAATAATTAAAGCATTATGATGGCTACACTTCAGTGCTAATTTATAATTAACTTCAGGTGCTTCTTTGATCTTGCTGATATATTTTTTTCCCATTTTCTTATCAAGAGTCTCCATGCAGTCTGTAATTATGCTTCTTAGTGTGACAGCAACTTTGAATAAGTAGATGCATTAATATATGCTTTGGGAAAATATCAGTTGAGCCAAAGCAAGCTCTTACCGCTGAGCCTGAGTATCATCTGAAGCACTGCTGATTAAAAATGTAGTATTATATAAGCTCACAATAGGTTTGCCATAAAACAATGATTCTCAATTTTAAGGTAATGGATGACAGACGCAGTAAAGCTAGCACCCTACCAACAATACACACATTAAGGCATTCAGAGCATTAATATCACAACACTACAAAATGCAAGTGTCATGTTTTCTATCTGCCTAGGCTCTTCCTCTGAAGAGGAAGGTATTTCAAACTTTTTCTGAATAATAAAATATTGAACCAAAAGATTTTTAAAAAGTGTTAAAAGCTGTTATAACAATACAGTGATACAGCCTAACCTACCTGAAGCAACAAATAAATACATAATGCAAGGGAGCGGAGCAGTGTAACTCGTTTCCTCAGTGTGCTGGTTTTGGCTGGGGCAGAGTATACCTCTGAAGGGATTGTGGCCCGAGGGTAGGTCCATGCTGGAGAAGGTACACCTTGAAGCATCTGTGGCTGTGGATAAGGCCATGCTGCAGCAGGTACACCTTGAAACATCAGTGGCTGTGCATGAGGTCATGTTGGAGCACCTCAAAGTGTGTGGCCATGGATAAGCCGACAACAGAGCAGGTACACCCCTGGAGGGACTGCAGCCATGGGTAAGGCCATGTTGAAGCAGGTTCACTTCTGAAGGCATTGTGGCCCATGGAGAAGGCCACACTGGAACAGGTGCACCTCAAAGCAACTGTGGCTGTGGATAAGTCTATGCCACAGCAGATATACCCCTGAAGAGACTGTGGCTCATAGATAAGGCTCCACTTGGAGCAGGTACAACCCTAAGGGACTGCAGTCTGTGGATAAGTCCAAGCCAGAGCAGGGGCAAGCAGAGGAGTTCATTGCAATGCTAAACCCTATGGCCTGGCCCAAAGGGACCAGGGGTGGAGACTGTAATGGATATACCTTTAAATTGTTGTAACCCATGATTTGAGTTACATGTTATAGGAATTACTATAGCAGGAACCACCTGAACCAATAGAGGACAGCCTTACAAGAAGCAGTGCAAGTGCAGCAGTGACCCAACCTGAGGTGGCTTTGGTGCCCAATAACTCCACGCAACACACTGCCCCTCCTGTCCTGAGTGACCACCATAACAGAAGGAAGGGGGGACATTCGGAGTGATGGCGTTTTGTGTTCCCAAGTAACCGTTACGTGTGATGGAGCCCTGCTTTCCTGGAGATGGCTGAACACCTGCTGGCCGATGGGACGTGGTCAATGAATTCCTTGTTTTGCTTTGCTTGCGTGCGGGGCTTTTGCTTTGCTTGCATGTGGGGCTTTTGCTTTACTTATTAAACTGTCTTTATCTCAATCCACAAGTCTTCTCACTTTTGCTGTTTTGATTCTCCCCTCCATCCCATTGAGGCGGGAGTGTGTGAGCGGCTGTGTGGTGCTTAGTTGCCAGCTGGGGTTAAACCACAACACTCAGCTGAAGGAATGAACTGTAATTCTCAGAAGACAAACTCTAATCTCATATTTTCAACACATAAATAAGACACGCACCAGGGACAACATAATTGAGATCCTCGTATTAAGCGCTTTCTATCTGAGAAACATTAAATTAAATTGCAACAGAAGTGCTAGGGGCAGTTCTTTCATAAACGCATCAGTCTACAGGTACAAATTGGGACTGGTATGACTTCTCTAGTCACAAAACTGATGTTTCACTGGTATGCTACTCCAAAATCAAAAAATGGCCACAAATATGCAGGTATAAAATACGCTTTATACCATAGCTTTCTTTCCCCAGGCAGAGAAAGTCTGACTGCTATAGAGCACTTTTATGATAACCACACTAACTTGCAGCATGGATGAGTACGTGCGCACAAATGTATCTGGTTGGTTGGAGAGGACAAAAATGGGGAGGTTAGTATTACTGTAACCATAGTACAGTACAATCTTCTAGTGCATAAAAGTTTTAAGAAAACTAAATTTCCAGATGCATTTTGTGATGTCATCTCACAAACATGTTTTTTAGCTCATTGCTAAACATGTTAGCAGCACAGGTACATACTAATCCTGACATACTGCATGATTACTTTTTCCACTAACATGACCTCCCCACTCTAGAACTGCTGTCATTCAAGCCAACAATTGTGACAGCACTTGAAACATCCATGAATCAACTTTCTGGGCTCTGACAAAAGGATAACCGCAAGGCGCATATGTCACTTATGTGTTTGTACCAAACAGTATCAGTACCTACTCTGCCCTACCTCTCCTACCAGGTTCCGAGACGCACGGCAGAGACAGGACTGCACAGCATCAGCTGTTGAGTACCCTTCTGAAAGGAAGAAACAGATGTCTGATGCAATATCACTAGCTCCCTTCAGTTTCTGCCTCCTTCAGAGTAGAAATGGAAGGCAACTAAACTAAAAATGAAGGAGTCAGAGCAAAATAGTTCAATTTTCATTGCTTAATTATCATCTGGAGTACCCCATTGATTGTGCCTTCCAAAAACAGTCACAGAATCATGGTCAGGAAGTACTGTTATATTAAAATGAAACACCAGTACTCCTACTTTGCAAAAGAGTAATGCTTTTTGTGGAAACAAAAATGTTCCACAAAAGATGTAGAAAAAAAATTCCAGAATGTGTGAAATTCACAAGCTGAAGCTGAGTCTGATGGGTGACTAAAGATGAAGCCACATCTTTCATTTTATTCATTTCTTCCTTCTGCACAGCTGAGATAAAACCAGACAAAGTAGCACAGAAATTTTCTAACATTACAGATACAGCAGTCTTCCCATCACATGTCATCAGGTGAAAGGCATGTTGTGCTTATTTTACTGTGGATCCATTCATTATTCTACCTGGCAGCAACTTGTATTTTTTTAAAATAAATATCCCTAGTACAGTCTTACAGTCACACCACACAGCACAAACTGGAGATCTGCCAAGTGCAAATCGAGTGGTTTGAGGAACTTCTTTCCTGTGCCGACAGAGCAGCTGTCCATCCTCCTACAATCTATGTGGGCTATTATATTCTTCTCCTTAAGAGTCAGAATTTTGTTGTGTGCCTTTCAGACAAAAGGTTGAGTGTTGTCTATAATGGAGTTCCCACTTCTGCAGAGCAGTACTCAAGTACCCCTATAAGAACACTTGAAAGGACCTTGCCAAAGATATTTTGGGAGTGAGAATTTTTTTGTCTTTCTATTAAAAAAAATGCATTTGTCACTTTCTACAGTGCTCTCAGAACTCTGTTTTTCCATTCAAAAATATTGCAATCCTTCTTGAATTATCGAGGCTTGCATTTTGACATTATCACAAACAGCTTTTATTAAGTATAAAGAAAACACACATGATAACCTATTTATAATGTCTTCTTGTTATTGGCTCTTGTCTTAGACATTATAATTTCTTTATGATTGTATGATAAAGATTTATTTATGTTTACGATGTTTATTTTCTTATGGTTATGACACACTTTTTCAAAATACAAGTGATACCTTAATGATACATGTTCATCCAGAAAGAGTTCCATTCAGATTGTCTGGAACTTCTCCCAGAAATATATCAGCTATAGTATATCTTCATATATGCAGAATTTTTTACCAGACCTTCAAACAATTGTGTAAAATATCTGTGTAAGAATGTACAAGAAACTATGAGTATCATCACTATAATAAAAAAATTAATTTATTACATATTGATCACAAAATTAAAACCAAGCAGGCTTACTTTTAGTCCCTTTTTGGACTTTTGCCTTTGTGGCAGAAGTAGTCTTGGGAAAATTACACTTAACACTATTATCCTTCAGTTCACCTCTTTAATATTTTTCATAGCAAATTTTGTCTATACCTGTTGCACTACAGCAAATTGGTTTACATTCTGTGTTAGAAATTCACTGGGATCTTGTGATACTCAAGCATCATATAGGTTGAATGTTTGAGGGGTTTTTATGATTCAAATCTGTACAAAAATATCTACCTAGATGGACAGCATCCCCAAAAAACCACAATTAACTATACCATAGTAGAGCTCTGAGCAGAACAATGTAGCCAGCACTACCACACTGCAATAGAATGATTATTAATGGTAACTGAACTAGCTAGTTTAAAACCTTCTTACATATCTCTAGACTACTTCCGCACAGCCAGTGTACATGAGCTTTGCCTGGGATTCTTGTCTGTGTGTCTAGTATAGTTCACTGTTGACATAATGCCAGATAAATGCTAGTATTTTTGATCCACCAATGTTCAAAAATCTGTATCCTGCTTTTTTTACCACATTTTCTTTTAAAATATTCCTGCTGCAGCTGCACAGGGGAGAAGAAAATGGGAAGAAGAAAATGGGATTTCATCGCTACTGAACTTGTTACTGATGACCGTATTTCCTATTCAAGTAGTTCTGCCCTATTTCAATACCTAAGAAGAGGTGATCAAGAAGATGGAAGCAGGTCTTACTGAGGTGCATGGCAGGAAGCTGAGAGCCAATGGTCATAACTTGACACATGGAAAAAAATTCAGCTAGAGGATGGTCAAACACTGGAACACATTGCCCAAAGAGCTTGTGGAATATTGTCCTTTGAGGTTTTCAGATCCAGACTGAATAAAGCCCTGAGCAACCTGCTCTAAATTCACTCGTTACTCTGCCTTGAGGAGGAGATGTTTTGGCTCTTAATTAAAAAAAAAAAATCTAATAAAGAAAAATATATCAATCTAACTGAAGCTAAGACAAATTCAAATGAGATATCAGTCTCAAATTTGTAACAGTGAGTGTGACACTTCCTTATGCTGAGTCTATTAAGTACTCAAGGCTAAAACCTGTTAGGTATTTTTTTGTTTGTTTGGGTTTTGCTTTTTATAAATGGCTTCTTTTTCATAGGCTTTTCATTAGTTATTTGAGCTGAAAAATGTACGCTCACTGTCCATCATAAACATTTTTGTTGAAACCAATCGTATGAATAAAACAATGTTTGAGCAGAATCTGCAGAAGTGCTGCAATATAGAAAAAAAACTCCACAGAACTGAACAGATTACCCGGAACTAGAATGGCTCATTGCCTTGGGGAATAATAGAAGTGTCTTTTAGGACAGAAAATGTCAGCTCCCAATCTATCAAAATAAATGCCTGTTTTCTTAAATGCATTCAGTACTACAAAGCACAAACCAAGAAGAACTAGAATGAAAATGAAATAAAAATTTAATTGAATGGTTTAGATACAGTATAGTAACAATTGTATGATTCAGTAAGGATATGGTCACCTGAAAAAGTTACCACGAGCTAAGCAAAGGTATGAAAGTACAGCGCCTCAGCTAGTTATTCATAGACATGCTGCTATTCTGTGGTAAGAGACGTCGCATGAATCATGAGGTGAAGCCAAGCACATAGGCAGTTACCAGAGAATACTAGCACACTAGAAAATCCATACTTCACCTTACTCATGAGGTCTGTTTTATGTGCTAATAATTTACTGCATATTTTGGAAACAAAAGCTCCTAATTAAAGCCAATTTCTTCTCAAAAGTAGTTGGAGCTCTGGATGAACACACTATTGTAATGAACCTCTGCCTCCTCTGAGGAAAGAGGTGTACAAACAACAGATTAGACAGGCAGTGACAAAAACAATGCATCTTCTTTGCATGTGCTGTACTAGCAAGATGTGTAAACGCTGCAGTGACCTCTTTACACATTTCTGCAGCTAAATGCTTAAGGGAACAGACCAAACATTCCAGAAAAAATTTTACAGCACCATAAAGAGGAGAAATGCAGACTGAATCCTAGTGACTAAACTAAATGTCTCAACATAGACACATACAAGTCCACATAAACAGAAACAGATACCTGATCTGCACATGTAGATTTAGGTTGACATCATCAGGGACCCAGTATCTTTAAAGACATATGAACACACATTTAAATCAAGCTATTCGGGGAAAAAAGTCATTTGTCAGCAGCAAACATTAAAGTAACTTGAGAATCAGAGAAAAAACTGATACAAAATGACTTTGTGCAGGAATGGCTATATGTGATTGCATCAAAATGTTGTTTGATGCACATTAAGGAAAGATCAACCCAAGGCCCTGAAATATAAATATACATAAAGCAACTGACTATTTGCCTTTTAATAAAAGTCCCCATAAAAATCTAGTTATCTTCCTCCAAAAGAGGTGTCATTGCTGAAGAAGAAATAATCCTGAGACAATAAAGCAAGGCTCAGGCTAGCTCTGAGGGCCTTCCACAAAACCCGTTGTGGTTTAACCCCAGCCAGCAACTAAGCACCACACAGCCGCTCGCTCACTCCTCCTCTCTCCCAGTGGGACGGGGAGGAGCATCGGGGAAAAAAAGTAAAACTCGTAGGTTGAGATAAAAGCAGTTTAATAACTAAAATAAAATAAAATACTAACAATAATAATAATAAAATATAGTAATAATAATAATAATAGTAATGAAAAGGAATATAACAAAAAGAAGAGAGAGAAATAAAACTCAAGAAAAGACAAGTGATGCACAATGCAATTGCTCACCACCTGCTGACCAATGCCCAAGCAGTGATCCGTCCCTCCCGGCCAACTCCCCCCAGTTTATATACTGAGCATGACGTTCCATGGTATGGAATATCCCTTTGGCTAGTTCGGGTCAGCTGCCCTGGCTATGCTCCCTCCCAGCTTCCTGTACACTTCAGCATGGGAAACTGAAAAGTCCTTAACTTAGGATAAGTGCTACTTAGTGACAACTAAACCATCAGTGTATCATCAACATTATTCTCACACCAAATCCAAAACACAGCACTGTACCAGTTACTAGGACGAAAATTAACTCTATCCCAGCCAAAACCAGGACACCCATGACAAAATTCCTGCTGAGTTCAACAGGGCTGCATCTTCACTTGTGCCTTTGCCTCAAGTCTGCATCACTGGGCATCACTTTGGGCTACAACTTCAAAACATTTGCAAGCTAAAGCCACAGCAAAAGCAGCAGCCTAATTTGTGATCAGAATGCCTTACTACAATGTACTCCTGCCTAGTTCCTGAAGCCACGCTGCCTGCGCGAGAGCTTCCAGCTTGCAACCTCTCTGTAAGAAGTCACTTCTCCATTTCTGATGTACTGACAAAACAGAAGTGCTACAGAATGCCGGCACTAACCCACCCTCAGTTTAAAAGCTGGGAGAAGGGAGGTAATACATGAATACACTAAACTATAGGTTTATTTCCATTACAGTAGACAGTGAATTGTTAGAGACTGTACTTCTAAACCTTACAGTTTCCTTTATTCAGCAGAACCATGTGAAATAACTCATTCTACAACTATGCAGTTAACAATTGCTTTGCACTCCTACAAAAACAAATGGACTAGAGAAACAAGCAATATGACATGAAATGCTACAAAACCTACATATTTCTTTGTAAAGGGGGAGAGAAAAGCCCAACCCTCCAGCATCCTCTATTTTCATCATCAGCCTTTTTCCCAATGTCCATAAAATCCCTACTTAGCAACAAATCACTATGCATTCAAGAAGCAGTAAATACAATTGTTTCTGCAGCTTTTCATCATCTTTGGGTAAGCAGGTCAGAAGGAACTACCATGATTAGAGAGGAAGACCTCTGTCTAAAGGGAGACTGTCTCCCTGCACAGCTATAGCAAAATATGATGCTGCTATCTTTATTCTGCTTTAATGCTGCAGATAAAACTGAAATAGCTCTCATGAATAAAAATACATTCAAACCACATCTCAAATTTGAGGGTAAAATAAAATATTTATTCCAGAATAGAAGTCATATTTTCAAGAACTCTATAAAGGACAATTCTACAACAGTGACAGGAAAATTAATTGCTGCTCTAGTTCTTTGTTAAAAAAAAAAAAAAAGTCCCTCTCTTACTATCACAGACATCTCTAGAGACAGCTTGGCTTCACACCACCCCTTCTCTTCAGAGACTATTCAACTGCAGACCATTCTATATGCTCACACCTTGAACCTGAATCCCAGCATGGCAGTAGGTTACATCCAGGATGCTACTATGTCACTCCACAAAGACATTAACATAGCTCCACAGACATAACCAAGCAGCATTTCTGTATTTCATATATGTAATTCCAATAGCATTAATTACAATAAAATGACAAGTAACCTATCTACTACATACATGCAATTATAGCCACACTGTATGCTGCAAAAGAGGAATGCAGGCTAATTAATAGTCTTTGCTATATAAAGAAGTCTAAGAAAATGGTTGTGATTACCAAAGGAATTGGCCTTTTCAAAGAAAAATATATTGTGGGACTGGGAGGGTATATAGCATAACTTTTCTGACCAAGCCTGACTGCAGAAGGTAGCCCACAGCATGCAGCAGCGTGGACTGCTGGCCCTGAGGGCTGTGAGAGAACACTGCTATCACCTCTGGGGACGCCTACAGTCATCTCTTTCAGTCATACCAGAGAAGTTTTTAGGAATATGGCTATTTGCAACAAATGTGTTTTGAACCACAGCCCACCTCCAGCTTCCAATAACGGAGGGCACGTAGGAGGCAGCATAAGCTAGGAGGTGGCACACTGCGGTTTTTTAGGGAAGATTTATTAACAGGAAATCCTTCGTACCTACACCTGGAGTGCACACAGTATGCAGACTCACTGCACCTCACGGCACGCTGAAGGCGGCCTTACTTAGCTACTGTCTCCCGCTTTAATACACTGATGCAGGAACTGATTGTTCCTACAGTGATTTCCTGAGTGCTCTTAATGCAAACCCCTACTTTACGTACCGACTTGGGCGGCATGCTTGCTTGCCTCTCGGATTAAAAAAAATCAGGCTTGAACCCACTTCCCCGGGTTGCTCTCAGCCTTTTGAAAGGCTGAAGAACCACAAAACCATCAGCACTCACCTCCGGCCCCGGGTCAAGCAGCACAGGGCAGTCTGCCGCCACCTGAGGGCGAACGGCTGTTCCTGGAACCTTCGGGAAGGGTCTTCAGGAGGCAGAGTGGCACCCGGCGCCTCGCCTGGGGAGGGCAGCGCTGAGCTCGGCGCGGCGCCTGCCTTCGACTCCCCAGTTTGCCCGTCTGCCTGGTTGCCGAAGAGGTGCTGCTCTGCTAGGCTCTCTGGCACAGGCCATGATCAGCCCTGCGGGCGTCAGAACACAACGCTGCTTCCTATCTCTGTCTATGCCTAAGTCTCTTACAATAACGTGTGTGGGCCTGGTAGCAAAAGAGCTCACGGCCCTCGGTACTACCAGCACACCTCAGTGAGGCAGGCTGCGTGCTGCCTTCCACGTGCCGGGGAGGCTGGTGGGAGCAACGTACACCAGGCAGGGGGGGAGGCCTCAGGGGAGCTGGAGCTGCGTTTCTGGACCTGTGTCGTCTTCTTCTCCCAAAAGCAGCAAAGATCGGTGCTGGCAGCAGCTCCTTCGCTGGAGGCTTGGACGCTCTGTGCATCCCACATCCAGCTGCAGTTTAAATCCCCCTCCATTTGTCTAAACTCCAACAGACCATGATAAAAATAAATGTGTCTAGGTAACCTTTATATCCAAACAGTGCCCATTTATAAAATATAAGTCAGCAATAGTACCAGTGATCTGTGGTAAGAGTTTAAGCAGTTATCACTGGGTTTGTTTGATGTTCGTAATCACCTCATGAATTACATGTTTTTAATCAGAATAACAACTGGGAAGTCTTATTTGCAAAGACATTTAAATCTGTAGTAACCCCTTTGTAAAAAGTCACTACAGAGCAAAATTCCTGTTCATTGGTTCTACAGTTTTGGTTTTGTTGAGAAACCACAGTTTTACCTGCACACACTGGGGGATATTCGGATTCAGAGCTGTATCTCCTGCCTGCTGGAGGGCTTTCAGCTGTCCGTTTCCTGACCCCAAGAACTATTTCATTTCACCACAGCCTAGCACAGATTACCTGCTCACCCCGTGGCTTGCATGCCCTCTCTCCTGAGCCAGCTGACGACGTACCCACGCTGAGCCTGTCCCCTGCACCTCAGCACCATGTCCCAGGTAACCTCTCATGCCTGCCAGCCGCGCTGCGGGCATGCTCGCTCCCTAACCTGGCTCCATCAGAATAACCTGCCAGGCAAGGTTAAACTTGTGAAGCAATCGGGTTTAACACCCAAAACTGAAATTCCCATTCAGCCCTATGCAGACACCAACTTAGAGATTAAAACATTTCAATTTAGAGGTTTTTATTCTTATACTGTCAATTTGAGATTTTTCTGAGCCTTTCATTCAGCAAAAAGTTTTGATACTTGGACTTTTCCGTTAGTTCAGGCTGAAAACAATATTGAAATAGCATTTCCTTCAGGAAAGATTCTACCTTTCAGTCTTTTCTAGTTACTATTTTAATCGTGACTCCTTAAAAAAAGTTAAATGGCCTAGCTAAGCATCAAACTGGGAATTGTTAGAGAAAGTATGCTCTAACTGGTTCTCCTTTTCTCAAAAATCCATTTACAGGGTTGCAAAGGTATTTGCTTTTATATGCAGCCAGTGTTTCTGCTCCCACAGCAATTTTGCTCTATATCTGAACTAGCACTTTAGGAAAGAGAAAATGGAAATACTTATTTTCTGCCCTTAGAATTAGTTTTTAAACTTTGAAATGTTCTCAGTCTTCTGTTTATAAACAAGAAATGGTACTTGGTTCTTTAACCTACTTCCATTTTACTGAGAATATCTTGTGTTCCTTTCAACTTCAGCTTTACTAAGAAAAGGTCCTTGAAATGCTTCCATAATCAAATGCATTATAGTTCAGATTCAACAAAATGTTTAACCTCCTACTCCCTTTGATATCAACACTAAGTTATAACCTATACAGAAACTTGGAGCCAAAGCACTTCAGTGAAGCTGGGCCCAGTTCAGCAAAACACTGAATAATGTATTTTTGGCTCACTGAGGACAACGGGAATCAAGCATAGACCTGAAGTACTACACGTATGGCTATACTTAACCACTCATAGCACGTAGCTAAGTACATTTTCCTGTAAGCTGCACTGGCTCATTTGCCATTCCTATCCAAAATAGTAATCCTCAGGAAACTGAAAGAAAAGTTGGTCCTTGTATCTACATAATTTATAGAGTTTGAGTACTTGCACTTCCAGTTCTGTTATGCGACTAGACCTAATAAAAATGGCGTTTTAATATATCTATGAATGTAACATCTGTAAAGAAATGCCATTTACAATGTAACAAAAGAAGTGCTAAAAACTTTCCTCCATCCCAGTTATTCCACATCAAAGCTATACAGTGAAAACCTGTTAAAAGAGAACCAGATAAAGAATAAACCTGTTAGGCAAATCAAACCAGCCAGTGGTAAAATGATAAAATACTGAAATAACTATTAAAAAAATGCCTCCCTAAAACTCTCAGCTAGATGAATACATATTTTAATACTGCTTGACGAAGTGTGCTGTCTCTCATTTTTCTTCTACTACATAGTATGTATAAAGAAATTCTTTTCAGGAATAAATCTGTTCACCAGTGTGTTCATTTTTCATTGGCATATGTATCTCAACACTCCATCCTTCTGCTATGAAGGAATTTTGTTTTATTCACAGAAGTTTGGAGCTGGAACCTAGTGCTTTCTTTACCCCCCCATATCATAGAAGCAGTTTCCCCATCATTCTTGTATACTGGCCCCTAATCCTGTTCCCAGAGAGGAATGTACTGGTGATGGTAGACAGCAGCCCTCTTTGTCATCCTTCCATTTTTTTGTTCAGTAACTTTTCAAGCTTTGGAAACTTCTATATGTTCTCTGAGAGAAAGTATGCTGCCCAGGAAAATCTGCTATTAGAAATGCCCTTTTCCCAGAGTCTAATCAGAAATATCCTTTTAGAAGCTGTATGTGACCACTACATCATTACCTAAATGTTATAAAATAACTGTAATAATTTTATAATTATATTTCAATATTAATAATAATAAACAATGATTTGCTAATTCCAGTAAATTTTAATAATGTAATAATTTTCATTTTATTAATATAATTTTAATATCTATAAAATATGTTGGTTCCTTATTGGATGTGAACAGATTTGATTTACCAGTTGATGACCTAGGGCATAGTCTTTCTTCACAATTAGGTCTTAAATTTCAATGAGCAAAGAAAGGAGGAGTGTGATCCTCAAAAAGGCAATTATTTTTAATAAATAAGTAAAGAACAGTATTTGAAGCAGCTTTATGATTCAACGCAATGCCAAACAGCTAAGTTCTATCACATCCTGGTTTCCCCGTACATTACACCTGCTGTACAAATGCTGTTTTTCTGTGAGTGTACGTATGATCTATTCTATGAAATGGGTGCACAAGGTGGCCTCGTTGCCTTTTATGGTTCAGCATCCAGAACTGCATATGGCCAGTAATTAGGTACGCAGACAGTTACAAATTAGATCTTCTAAATTCACAAAATAAATTATTAGGAGGCAACTTAGAGATAGGGTAGCACTGAAAGATCTGAACCCTCTAATTCCAGTATATGCCCATTTAAACTGGATGACTTGGAATGCCTGCTTCCTTAAACAAGTGACTCAGGATTAAAGATAGAGTTGAATTATTAATTATTAATTGTTTATTAAGACTCCAGTTTACATATTGTTGGGATACCATCTTTATTCATCAGTACATAAAAATTGTGTATCTAAATTCAATGTACTGCATATTTGCAAGTATTAGCATACAAAAAAATCACCAAGTTCTCTGGAGTTACCAACCTAACTTCAAGACAATCTCATTACTACCACTACTCCAATTGACATCAGCGACAGTGGTTTATTGAGCTAGACTGAATGAAAACATTGGTTTTCTGTCTGTACCTGCACACAGACACATACTCACATACAAACACACATACAAGCACAGCTTCAGGTAAAAACTACTTGTGTCCTCCATTCTCCTCAAACATGAGCTATGTAGCAGAAAACAGGTTCTTGCCCTCTCCAAACCGAATAGAGAAAACTATTAGTTCTCTTGCTTCACTGTTTTATCTCATCTTCCAAACACAAACTCACATTCAGCTTCATCCAGTTTACTCATTAATTTCAGTTAAAATTGTAGGCATTGTCACATGACTCTTAGGAAAATCAAGCCTATAAAGACAATGTGTAATGCATACATTAATAATCTAATGCATACATGTGATGCATACAAGTACTTTGCAAAAATAACATGAAGAATGATCACTCACACGTCTGCTATTTGCAAGTCACCTATATTTTTCCATGTGAAGTTTTTTTCTTATTATTACTGTTATTCTTATGTTCCTTTTATCACCATAATAAACTGTCTCTACCAGGAAAACTTCATCATTCTATGTTCACTGGCCCTAGCAGAAAAATATTTCACTTCTATGGGATGGAGATACATTTGTTTTCAGGTCAAGCAATCAGTTCTACTTCTTAAACATCATCTCTTCCACCTTCATCCATCACTGCTAGACTTACAGTAACTTTCCTTACAGTGTGCCAACCCCATCGGGCACTTTCATTATCATAAACCCATACTATGCTTAGCATAAATATTGCCAACCACAGACCTAGTTTTCTAGTAACTTTTTAGGTATGTCATGTTAGCTAATCTGCCATAAAATATTTATCCCCTTACGGGGATTAAAAGAATGACATGCTGCTGTTGTGAAAGTATGAACAAGAAAAGTGGTGATTTCCCTGACAGGCCTGGATGGCTTTCGTGAGTTCAGCAACATTAATGTATGGAAAACAGAGCTTCTATGCTCTACTTTGGCTAGAACATGTCAGTCTATCATGTTAAAAATATCCAGGACTTTCGTCAGCAAACATAAGTAACTTATCCTCCTGCCTCTGATCTTAAAGCCGTATTCCACTGGACTTCATCTGGGGAAATACTGGACAGAAAGTTGAGTAAACATAAAATTACTCAAAAACTCTCCTGAGTCTCTGTGTGTTGTATTTCTTCCAGTACCATTAGTAAATCCCTCTTGTCTGTGTCAGCTATGTAAACATATTTTAATCTAGAAAATTCACTGAACACCATGGTATTTCCATTCCTTATGCTATTAATAAGGACAGTAAAAGAACTGATGTATACAGGGCACATTCTTCTTCTGGCATATCCTGGCTATTAGGGAAAGTAAGACATTTTTTAATGATGTGGGTATACGTCCTGCTAGCTATTTTCACATTTTAGCTGTCAGAATGAGTAAACCAGATACTTTTGAAGAAGGAATTAGAGGTCCATTTGCTAAGCTGAAGGCACTTAGCATTTCTGTCATATCGTATCTTATTAGGAAGACCGGTAAAGGATAACAATTGTTAGACACTGTTCTTATTTCAAACCTTATGCTGTTAAAAATATTTTAAGTTACTTTTCCATCTCAAAACACTTTGGAGTTACTAAGATTCTGTCAGAGAGAATAATGAAATAGCTTCTGAGAAGCCAAAGTTTTTCTTTTCCATTCCTGTCACCACTGAACCTGAAAGGTAGAAGGTTATATGACATGGGAGGCTGACACCATATATGCTTCCTGTATGAAACAGTTCCATTTTGGATCGATTTTGAAAGCAAATAGCGCAATCAGGGTGATAAGCTGTTACCACATCATCCACTGTTTGAATAATTACTTACAAGACAACATTTCTGTCCCCCACTGTTCCCACCAATCCTCAGTAAGGCATGGAGTAACTTGAACACCTACTGACTCTGTTCCCTCAATTATAAAAACCTCACTCAAGATCTTTTAAAGAGCTGGGGTTTTTTACTTACTTGCAAGGCCACTCATTCATCCTACCTAACTAACTTTAGCCATTTAACTGAAGCACCCATGTTGAGGATGCAGTCCAAGCTAAGACTATCCTTCTTCCAGATTGTAATGCTACAAGCACCAAAAAATGCCAAAAGAAAGCATATCTTTAAGATTGTTCCACTGGGTGGTGTACACTTACAGCTCTCATTGAAACTAAATGTCTCAGATAAGCCATGCAAATAATAACGCAGCTGCTTCTTTCTCTCTCTTGAAAAAAAATTACTATTTTCATTTTGCAGCTCTTGTGATTAAAAGCCATGCTTGAATCTTCTTCCTTGCAGGCAGGGCAGATGTGCAGAATACCTGGGGGAATGCAGAGGTCTTCTCTGCACACTGTTATTCCTGGAAGTAAAGAAATGTTTCTGCCTTAGGATATCCGTGTCATAGCTCAGCCTCCCTTGTGCTTCTACTTGAGTCTCTTAATATTTCAGACTCCTAGACATTTCTGGACTCTGCTCGGTTTGACTGAGCCCCTTTTTGATCCTCTTTATAGGCCACAGGGAGCACAGTGCATACGTCACTCTTGTAAATTAATTATGTTAACAGATGAAGGGTGGAATCATATCAAAAAGTGTGCATGTACCTCTGAAATCACCTAAGCCAAGACTCTTTCCTTAGACAAACAGGGTCTCTGTTTCTGAGAAAGCCTGAGGCAAAACCTGCAAGACTGCTGGGGATACATCCCAGTAGCTTCCTCATTCATTAAGTCAGTCAAGAAATAGTGGCAGCTCTGTAGCGTTGGCAACACCCCATACAGTCACTTTTTTTTACCCTGCAGCTTCTGGCTCCATTGTCAGCATTAGTGCTGTCATTCTGTGTTTCTGCTTCCTTACTGTTCCCTCTTCTTTACCCACACCACTAATCAGCACATTGCAGACCACAGCATTTATTTTAAAATCCTTTCAAATCTTACTCACCTTGTAACAAATAATCCTGCTCTGGGCATTGAATAGCCACACTGTTCTTTGTATACATGTGGCCAGGCAAGGTGACTGGATTATCTCAATCAGCAGATGCTGAGCTGTGCTAAATCTGTGAGATTGCATCTGGCCAGTCTATTTCTGTGAACCCCAGCATTTGTTATATGTAACTACTATTTTAAGGGCCACTCCACAACATAGCTTCTGAAATTTAGTATTTCACTTTTTCCAGATACAAGGGTTTCCTTAATAAAATGTACCATTTCAAATGCACTTCTCTTTCAAGCCAGATTCCTGCATAACTTACCTCTGTAACAGAACTATTTGCTTTTTCTGCATGCCAGGGAAATAAAGCAGAAAGGGTAAGAAAGCTGGTGTAACTAATAAAACAAGTAACAATAGCGTAGCACAATTTATCTCCTTTGATAGGAGAAAGTGTCAGGAGAGATTTAATTCTTGGGGAGTGGTGACCATTTTGATTTTCATCCTAAGGCTTTTCTTACATTGCAAGAGATTTTTACAAGATGAGAATGAATCTTTAGTCAAACTTTAACTACAGGGCATCAAACTACAAGCTGAGGGAAATGGAGAAATAACATGACAACACTGTCAGTTCTTTTTGCAAGAGACCTGCAGCATCTCATTGCAAATGAGATGTCAATCCTGTAATTAGCAATTCAGTCAGTATTAATTGTGTGTATGTTACTTGACATCAATCACTGTCATTTCCATGTAGTCAGGTTGTTTTGTAGAACCTAATTTGTAAACAATATGCAAAAGTTTAACCCACTTTAAATTAAAATTGTCCAACATCTAGCATAACCTTCAGTGAATACAGGTAACTGTGTGCAATTGTGCTTGGGCTCCTAAGTACAAAAAGGGAATGCTTTAGCTATTTTTTTCTATAAATAGACTTTTAAAATCCTAGTAGGTCCTCAGGGAAAAACAAGCATGCATTACAGGCCATTAGTCCACATCCAAAACCATTGTAACCAACCTGTAACACTTACTTTCTTGTTAGGAGTAACACAAAACTGAAAAAACAGGGGTACAAAGTTGAGTCAAAGGCAAAACTCATTCCAGCAATTCATATTTTATGAAGCAATATCTATTCTTGATTTAAGATGTGTCCAGGGAAGCATAATCCATGGCTTCCCTGGCAAATGGGGGTCCAATTGTTAAAAAAATATTTAATCCTCTGCTTCTCAATTTGTCAGTTTCAAACATCAGAAATTGCTTTGTTCTCATCTGATAGATTTCAGAAAGCCCTCCATAGGAAAATTATATTCCTCATATATTATGAGAACATATAAATTATATTTCTCATACAATGACTACTACAACCACCCTTTCACCTTAAATTTGATAAATTAAGTAGACTGAGCTCCTGGAACTCTTCCTCTTTAATACATTTTTTCTTATGCTTTAATTATTCCACTGGCTCTTCTCACTGGTGATCAACAACGTTGCTGAATTGTGAACATTAGTCTTCCACTGGGAGACCTCTGAAAGTGCCAAATAAAACAAAACTTCGACTTAATATTCTCAGGATTGCATTAAAACCTTTGCTGCAAATTACATTCTTTCTCTCCTACACCATAACTACTTCTGACTCAAAATTAATTGCTCATCCATTGCATGTGAGCCACTTAGATCCTATGCTTAATATGGGCAGTAGGTTCCTTAGGTATGTTTCTCACTGTGAGATTCATAAACACTGAAGCACAACAACCATCAGAAAATTTTTCATGTGGCCAAAAGAACATCATGAAATGAAATGAATCACAAACTGTGACCCTATCTTCAGTCTGTCTCCTCTGGAGAGCTCAGCCCAGACCACAGACTGTAACTCTTGTGTGAAGCTGCCAAAAATGCAAATTCCAAACTGGCTACCAGCTTTCCTTTCACTTAAAACCAAACTTAATCTAAAAAGCATATACATTGTACAGCTTAGGCATGGTTTGCACAGTTTTCAGGTCAACTACCTGTTTACAAGTCAAACTTTTTAATAATCTGTTACTTTTGTGACAGAAAATATCTATGTATAAAAGTTGCCAGAAACAGAGGAGCATCTTTTCATATATGCTATCATTTTTTAATACCTTATGTCCTTTCCTTACCCCCAGTTTGGGACTCATAAGCCATCAGGTCAGAAATGCTGCCTAGAAATACTCACACCTCATTGGCTTCCAAGACAGAATGAAGTTGATGCACCTCGCTGGTCCTTTAAAACCTGGGACTTTCATTTGAGCAGGTATAGATTTTCTTTTGAAAATCTAGCAGATATGCAAAGACTGAAAGCTGTGCTGTATCTGCTTAAAGTATAATGGATGTACAGTATTCATGAACACCGTTGCCATTATGGCTAATAGGAAGGTGTTCATACAAAGGAGACTACATACCACAAGGAGTTGAGTGTTTAGAAGTTTTCACCACAGGCCTACACTCTGAATTTTTTACCTGCAAATACAATGTTCTCTTGATTAAATGGTTAGTACTGTACAAATGAAATGAATGTAAATCTGAGATTAGGAAAAAGATCAAGGCTCATGGCACAAAGTTAGAATAAAGATGCACTGAATATGCTCACAAAAACAAAATTAAGATTTGAAGGGGGATGGCTACAGTCAAAGTATCCAGCTCCGACTAAGCCTGATGAGCTTCTCCGTTACCTGTATCTGGAACACATACGCGTTTCACATCAACACAAGTGTTTCTGTGGTGTTTCTCCAAAGAGGCTGTTCTTTGCAGAATGAACAATCTCCTCAATCATGCACATAGCTAATGGATGACAAAGGATAGGAAGAGCTTTCTACCAAAGGATACAAACTATCCACACTGACACCTTAAGTTATATTCACATACATTCTAGGATGAAAGATACGGAAAATAAAACTTAATATGAGACGAGTAAAAGGTTTACTTACCTTCCTAACTAACAGATAGGAACATATTCATTTTACTTATATCTTCTGTATTCTGATACGTATATATATTTTTACACCATTTTTTACTGTTACCTATAAATAACTAATGATTTATCTATAAAACACTCTTATAAGCTTTGGAATCTATTTAAAAATATGGATAAAATAATGGAGGAGATGGCTGTACTGAAGAATAAAATCGAAAAGGCTAACAGAGTTTTGATGTTTAGGGGACTTACGGACAGCATTCATGGAAACAACAAGATTTATCAGATTAGTAATTTACTGTGCATTTTTTTTCCACTGGAGGTACTACGGCAAAAAAAAGGGGCCCCAAGGAAGTCTCAGCCAATGTTCTCCTAGATTCTGGAGTCGCTGTTTAGGAAGATACTTAACCATATGGTTGGCTTCCAGCATCATTAATCTTACTACTTTCAATGGAACTATTCACATGCTTCAATTAGGCTTCCTGAATGAGAGTATGTTTACACAAAGTAATGGGGGGGAAAAAAAAAAATCATCACTGCCTTCCAGAGCATCAATTGTTCACAAAACTCATTAAACTAGTATTTTGCTGTTACAGCTTCTGCAATCAGCTGGCCTCAAAGAGCAATACAGCAATTTCACCCCCCTGAGCTTAAAACAACCTATCATCACTCCTTTTATTTTTTGCAAAACTTTTTTGATCCATTATGACTGGATTCCTTGCATATACCCTACTTCTCACTTTGGCTTCTTTTGCTTAGAGGATGGATCTCCACTGAGAATTAGACTTCTCATGATTCAGATGCCATAGGAGACATTTTACAGTGACACAGGACAGCCTTTTCAGAAAAGACAATATTTATTAACTGCTTAGAATACAGTACCTTAAGGTCCCTAGGTCAGAATGGAAAAGCAAAGAGTACGCTCATGGCAGTATCTGGAAGCATTAATTGTTGTTTTCCTGAAGAACAGTTTGTGATTTTTTCTCTCAGTGTGCTTGCCAGTCAACTCAGCTCTGCATTTCAGCCTGTTCTTCTTGTAGAGTTTTCTTATGTTCTGCATCCCTTATAAGCAAATGTCCAGTCATGGTGTGTCTGTTGTATCTTCATGGTAACATTGCTCATTTTAAGATAGTTCTTGAAAGTTCACTTGGATTTGCCTTTCT
Source organism: Gymnogyps californianus (assembly GCF_018139145.2). Taxonomy (NCBI): domain Eukaryota; kingdom Metazoa; phylum Chordata; class Aves; order Accipitriformes; family Cathartidae; genus Gymnogyps; species Gymnogyps californianus. The sequence continues at coordinate 11,892,738 of NC_059475.1, forward strand.
GACCAACAGCTCAAGAGAGAAATTACTACCTTCAGTCCTATTGAGACACAATGCAAAAGTAAATCAGTAACAGCATCAGGTACATTTTACATAAAAAAGAATGCAGGGATTGACTGTTTCCTCTACAGCTGTCATTTTCCCTTCAAGTAATTTCAATTACTTTGAAAATATTATAGTGAAATTCTGCCCTTCTGAAATTATGGGCACTTTAAAGGAGTCAAGACTTTACACAGATTTATTCCCTCCACCCCCATATATTGATGTCTGGCCATGCATATGTTACTAAGTGAAAAGTCTGGTACACACCTGGTTTTTGCTCTGGTACACCAGAATCCATGAGCAGAACTGTGGTATCACCTCCAGATATCATCTCCATGCTTCCACCCCCTCCTCCAAAATTAGAAAAGCAGTTTTTGTTCTTTTGTGGGTTAGAACACATGCTGTTCCACAAGTGACAAAAATACTGTCTCCGAATTGCTCATCTCAGAAAGGAATATTAGAAATCTACTGGGCCAAATTCTTCCTTGAGTTCAGATTACATTCCATGAGATAGAAATATTGACATTCTGCTCCAAGTGTAAAGACAGCTTTCCAAGGAACTAGAGGACTCACCTAGAACATAATAAAGTGGACAATAAGCTGTGAAAAGGTCCTGGAAATTTGTAGCAACTACTTTACATGGATGCTGTGATATTAATAATCCAGTCTTGCATATACAGTTGAGCGATGTTCCACACTGCTTTGCAACATTTCTGCTTCAACAACCTCGTCTGCATAAGCTAATGTTGACATGGGAGCTAACAAAAAACTCTTTTAAAGCAGAGGTTTGTGATTAGCTTTTGTATCCAGTTGCACACACAAATACAATAACAGATGGAAGATTACTAAAGAGTAGAAGAGAATGAATTTTCCATGTCATTATCTTTCAAAGATGAGAAGTACAAAACAACATCTATTCTATTACACATCTGGCACAATGGGCTTCTGTCTTTGGGCCACATGTGATCATCTTTTTAAAGGAAAGTGGAAATCTAATTAGAACATACTGTGGAGAGACTGACCTTACACTCATCTGAGTTTTCATTAAAGTAGCTATATAAAGCACTTGATAAGTTGCTGGCTGCAGCTGTCAGCTTCAACTGCTACTTCTGAAAGCCCTAAAGAAGAATTAATTGCAAGGTAATGATTGCAGCACTATGGTTAGCACAGCTTGCAGTTCCATTGCAAGAATAACCATTTAATTACCAACAGTTAAAAGAGGCCATTCCTACGGACTCTGGGTCAAATTCTAGGAAGTGTTAAGTATCCACAATTCCCATTAATTTCAGAGGACCTTGCCAGCATTTATCACCACCCAGGACTTCACCCAGTAATAGTAATAGGATTTTTTAAACCAATACTTTCTTCTGAAGTTTCAGATATCCAGCCATACCTGCAGTAGGGCACCTGATAAGGTCATTTGCTTTTTTTAAAAAAAGGTGTATGTGCTTTTTAAAAATGTTTACTTTAAACAGGCTCTAGGTCTTTATTTACAAATGCACTATATTTTTGGACAATGACATCAATATATCTCATCTGCTGGTTCTACCCTTCATTACGCAAAATGACTTGAGAGGATGTCACAAAAAGAACTGAGTACAGAGTATTTGCCAGTCCATCTCCTCTCCCAATTAAATTCATAGCTTTAAGAATCCAGACCTTTTCCTTGATCTGACAGGTAGCAGAACAAAGCACTTGTATTTTAGGTGTTGTCTGTCATGTTTTATCTGAGGAAGACATTTACATACTTCAATAATGCCAAGAACACAGGCTTCCAAATTCATATACAAAATGGTAGCTTTCATTAATCACCGATTAACTAGGCAGCAATCCAGAAGAGCAGCTTGCTCTAAGAGCTTGATACCAACTGAACATCCATCAATAGATTTCTAATATATCTGAGAATATTTTGTAGTTCCACTAAAAATTTCAGGAGCAGCAATGTCAAGAAGAGATTGCAATAATGAATAATTATTTGTTATTACTGCCAACAAGTTAATATACTAATGGATCTCTACTTTATTCCCCACTTGTAAGCTAACTGATTGTTAATGCATGTTTTTATGTGGTAACATTACTCAAACTCCAAAACATGACATTACTCTTAGCAAGCAGGTTCTGATACTTTGCTGAGTAAAAACACTGTAGTGTAGAATAAATGCTACCCATTGTTTTATTGCAACATTGCAGTTCTGCAGATAGCTGTATTAAAAGCTGGTGTCTCTTGAATACTGAGTTTCTAAATTAAGATGTATACTGTAACTGAATGCAGAAACATGAGAAAAACATGCAACAAGAATTTATTTGTTCTATTTTCCACAAAAAAAGGCTCAAAAGCGATGGAATAATCACCATTGTCACTGTAGGTCCTTTAGCATCAAGTATAGTAGCCCATAGTGGAGGCAGATGAGCCTCATGGAGAAATACAAGATTGTCCATATAGATACAAGTGATATAAAACTTTTGCCAGGTCCACAGTGATATTCACCTCTTGAGCAGGTCTGTGGCGTCGTTCTTCACCAAAGCCTCTTTCTTGGACAAACCGAGCCACTGCCATTGAAAAAGGTTTATTATGCTCTAACACTGGCACTTCACTGCTGACTATTGGTAGCTATGAGCACAAAATGTTAACCAGAAGTTCGCCCTCAATCTCTTCACTGGGTAAAAAACTGGCCGGATGGCCAGGCCCAAAGTGTGGTGGTGAATGGAGTTAAATCCAGATGGTGGCCAGTCACAAGTGGCATTCCCCAGGGCTCAGTATCGGGGCCAGTTCTGTTTAATATCTTTATCAATGATCTGGATGAGGGGATCGAGTACACCCTCAGTAAGTTTGCAGACAACACCAAGTTGGGCAGGAGTGTTGATCTGCTTGAGGGTGGAAAGGCTCTATAGAGGGATCTGGACAGGCTGGACCGATGGACCGAGGCCAGTTGTATGAGATTCAACAAGGCTAAGTGCTGGGTCCTGCACTTGGGTCACAACAACCCCATGCAACACTACGGGCTTGGGGAAGAGTGGCTGGAAAGCTGCCTGGCGGAAAAGGACCTGGGGGTGTTGGTCGGCAGCTGGCTGAATATGAGCCAGCAGTGTGCCCAGGTGGCCAAGAAGGCCAATAGCATCCTGGCTTGTGTCAGAAATAGTGTGGCCAGCAGGGCTAGGGAAGTGATCACCCCCCTCTACTCGGCACTGGTGAGGCCGCACCTTGAATACTGTGCTCAGTTTTGGGCCCCTCACTACAAGAAAGACATGGAGGTGCTGGAGCCTGTCCCAAGAAGAGCAATGAAGCTGGTGAAGGGTCTAGAGAACAAGTCTTATGAGGAGCGGCTGAGGGAACTAGGCTTGTTTAGTCTGGAGAAAAGGAGGCTCAGGGGAGACCTTATCGCTGTCTACAACTACCTGAAAGGAGGTTGTAGCGAGGTGGGTGTTGGTCTCTTTTCCCAAGTAACAAGTGATAGGATGAGAGGAAATGGTCTCAAGTTGCTCCAGGGGAGGTTTAGATTGGACATTAGGAAAAATATCCAGAAGGGTTATTAAGCATTGGAAGAGGCTGCCCAGGGAAGTGGTTGAGTCTCCATCCCTGGAGGTATTTAAAAGACGTGTAGATGTGGCACTTAGGGACATGGTTCAGCAATGGACTTGGCAGTGTTAGGTTTACGGTTGGACTCGATGATTTTAATGGTCTTTTCCAACCTAAATGATTCTATGATTCAGAACTGCCTTCAGTTTTATCCTTGAAGTACTCTTTTTGATAACTATGCTGCCGCTTTTCATATCCATAAACCAACAGCTGCTTGCACCTTTATGTGCTAGCATATTTTTATGCACTATATTCTTCTGCACTGATACTTCATACTCTTCACTTCCATCAACCCAAGTAATAAACTTCAACTACCTGAAATATAAAACAAGCAACATTTGTGTCTCTCAGAGCAATTATGATAAGTACTTCCAAGTAGCCGCCAATTCAGCCAGCATGGCTAGTTTGGCTGAGGTCATATAGGATCTGAGTCTGGCTTAGTGATGATGTGAAACGCTTCACAAAGATCATACAAGAGTTTTATAAATGAACGAAAGAATGAATAAGTACAAGCTTGTCTAGCACAGCCAACAGCAGGAATTCTAGGGACACCATCACTTGGGTGGTAATTTTCTCCATTACTAAGAGGTGATAAATATTTGCAAATCACTTTAGCTCTGATTACAACCTGGTCTATCTCTTGATGGAAAAAAGCAGAAAAAAATTTTTTTTTGACAAACACATGGAGTTTGGGCATGACTACAGGAATGGTTAGATATGAACTGCTCCTTAACTCTCCCCCAAGAAAAGACCAGTGGTCAGGAAAGGGAAAAGATTAGACCCTTAACTTCATCTTCCCATTGCATGGACTAGTACAGAAATGTCCTAATTTGCTGATGTTACAGGCCAGGAATGAATGGGTCATGTAGGGAGCCAGTAATGGTTCTTCAGAGAACACACAGTTTGTCTGGCAGACCTGCTGTACAGCACAGCTCATGCATCACACACCTCCTGCTTTGGTTCAAGCCTCACAGGACAATCCAGCCCGTGAAATAGTGAGGAAAAACAACTTTTTCTCCAGTGAGCAGCAAAAATTATTCTAAATGCCAGCAAAATAAACCAGTAAGTTTTTCAGCCCTGCTGCACCTTCCTAATGAAATCACAGACAGCTCTGCAGGGGCAACTTTGTTCATCTTCAAAGGTTTTTAGAAACATTGAATAATCTTCATATTCCTCCTGCGGGCAGGAAAGTATTAGTATCTGCCAATTAATACCATTACAGAAATAGAGGCACAGAGAAGCTGTAAGAGCACAGTTCAGATGTTCTGAGTGAGTAAGACTGCCCACGCATTCTTGAGCTAGAGAACGTTTTGCTTCATTTGAAGTTCTGATTTTTTCCTTTGCTTTGCTAAAAGCCAGCACAATTGGTATAATGCAGTTGATGGTAATAAATAGGTAGGGAGATAAAACAAAAGGCTCTGAGCAGCATTTGGAGCATCAGCTCTGTTTTGCCATCTTTTAAAACTCACAGATAAAGGTTGCCTGGCCAAACATCAAAGAGAACCTCAGCTGTGCCTTCTCTTGGAACACAGTGAATCCATTGCAGCTCAAGAACAAAAAATAAAAGAAGAAATGGGGCATGCTCACCTCTGAAAATTATATCCGTAAAGATGCCCCAACATACTGCTTCCTGCAATAAAGGACTTTATCCTATTCCTTCTTACCTTCCACAGAGATAATTCAAAATGCATTTTAGTAATTCAAAATGCATTTTAATAATTCAAAGTGCATCAGTACTGAGTAAATACATGAGAATCCTTAAATATTTCCTGGCTGCAATACTTTGAAAGATAAAAAAATGAAGATAACTGCATGCAATTCACAGTTCTGGGAATCTATGGTCCATCATGCTAACCTGCTGTTCAGAAAAAGGCAGTCATTAACACATAGATGTGAAATCTTGCCTGGCAGTTGTAAGGCAAGGAGGGGAACAGGGAGAAGGGACTAATTTTTCTCTGTTCTATCCTGAACCACAGTCTTTGCACAGATGGAAAAAGTTTGCAAGTGGAAGTCAATTTCACCTGCCTAAACTACAACTTCTGCCTCACAGCAGGAAGAAAAGAGTTAGAGTTGAGATTCACCTTCCTCTGACATATAGATGCTCAGTCAGAACTTCCATCACAGGCACTCACCCCTCCAGTAGGAGGTTGTGAAAAGGCACCTGAGAGTGTTGGAGGGCATATCAAACCAATTGTGCTCTATCGTATTGCTCTAAACAGACGAAAGCGTGATCACTCTTTCATGGCTTTCACTTCTCTTTAACAAGAAATAGTTGTTCTAGTTGTGTAGACTACAGACAGAACGAGTATTTTCCCACTCAGGAAGGTGAGAACCTTCATGATCATGAAGGTTAGGTCCAGGCTTGCTTCCACCTACCGTGCTCAGAGATAATAGTAACAATCACTGAAGGGAAACACCCAGAAAAACTTATCCTTAATCTAATTACAAATTTATTTTCCAAATGCTTTTTTAAAATGCCAAAAAATAGGTTGAAAACCTGTAGTTTGAAGATATTTGAGGATGCATGGACTATTTTTCATGTCTACAAGACATACCACCAAAGGAAACAAGCTTATACCAATACGATTTAACTAATTAGGACCCAGACCATCACTGAAAAATGTTTAGAGGTATGTACACTGAAAAAGTTTGAAACTATTGTGTTAGTGTAGTTTTTCATCAAATAATGCTATTAGATATACAAATCACTGTATTTAAAGATGTATCAGGTCTTACTATTTTCATGCCAAGTTAGGTTACTTAAATTTTTCTGCTTGCTGTGTCACCACAATTTTCCCTGCTGTATTTTAACATGCAAATGCATTCAGAATGCATAGCAGAGCCAGGTATCATATACAATTTCATAGATCATTGAAAAATTAAATGTATGATACTATAATGGAATCAGAGGAACAGTTGGAAGCTCCAACACTTACTTGAACATACAGCTGAGTTGGAAAGGATCTGGAAAGTTTCCTAAGTTGAGAAGAACAGTATTTTACCTGACAGTGGGAGGCAGTACCTTCCTCAAGAGCTTTGCATCGCATACCAACCAGCACTGACTGCACAGGATACACAGCATTGGTTAGTTAAAACACTGGCATGAAGTAGATCTCTGCCACCTAAAAATTGCTTTAGCATGCCCTTATTTTCAGTATTGTTTTCCAGCCTCTACCATCATCATGCTATAATGAAAAAAATGGTACATTCCATTCAGTTTTACTGCCAGTGTGCTCTATATGCTTTCCTTTATCTTGACAACCCAATGCTGGCCCAAAAGAAAGAATGAATATTCAATCTTTCTTCCAACCAAAATGAGAATGGAAGAAGGTGGACCCTGGGCGGGGGGGTGGGGGGGGAGGGGCAGGGCGGGGAGTGTCTATCACACATTTCTTATATTCTCTGCCTTCTACATTTTGGGATATGTGTACCTTGAACTCCATGTCAGTCATTTACATCTCTTCATGGAGCTAGTCGTCAGTGGATTCAAACCAAGGCCACTTATGTCAATCAGCTCTCCTAGCCAGCTGCTGTGCATATTCCAAGGACATCCTTACATCCTAATGTATTCTTGCAGAGTCTACCAAATACAGAAATCACACACTGATAAATATATTAGAACTAGGACCTAAGCCTTTAAGAAAGTCTTTCTCACTTTCTTTTGTACAGCTAGATACCCAGTCACCAGCCAGGTAGGACATAGTCCTAAGTTTGCTTTCTGCTGCACTTGGCTTAGCTCTTTGTGGTCTGGTCTTAAAATCAGCTAGAAAATGAATGTGTTTGAAACTGCACAGGCTGGAACAACTCCATCAAGAATTCTTGAAGCAGGAAGTTTCACAGGGCATTCTGCCCTGATGCACATCTGTCAGATTCTGAGAAATGGAAAACAATAAAGTGTAAAACCAGAAGAATTTAGCATAAACTGTAATCTATATTTTAAAATGGAGTTCACAGTAGCTCATCTTCAGCCTTAATGGAAATGCTTGTATTCACTGTGCAAAGAATTCTCCCTCAGATGAAATTTGTGGTATTGCCTAGTTCTTGCAAATAGTAGAGTCTACTAAACAGTGGCAACACTGCATTTATTTTTATGATTACTATAATAATGATGATATGTTTACAGAGATGCAGCATGAAAAGACACAATATTAGACTATTTTCTCAACATTTTTACTCAATTACTACACTAGCTAAGGTCTGTGGGCTTTCTGCCTCAAGTCACAAATTGTAAAATAACGTTCTCCTGTCTGGTCTCCCCATTTTCCTTCCTTGCATGTTTATTTTAAGGTGAAGATACATTCAAGTATCTACATTATATATGTCATAGGCCATTAGAATGATAAACTTTTAAACAACAGAAGCCAGGATGGTCCAACAATCTGCAAGTCAAAGTTACAACTTAGACTTCAGTGCTTATCAGCCTTACTATACCTTCAGCGTCTAACTACTCAGAACAACGATGGTCTGCCAAGTTTTACAGCATGATAGTGAGTAGAAAAAACAGCATTAGTTGGTGATCCTCTACTTTAGTTAACTGGTAAATGGACTGATTAATTGATTATTGTTTATTTTATTGCACTAAGTTCACAACCAAGATGAGCATTGCCCTGTAGAAGATATGTAGTACATTAACAACTCGCAGAAAACAGTCCTCACTCTCCTTAATTAGCAAAAACAGGCACAATGTAGAAAACAGAAGAGACTTACTGAAGCCAAACAGCAGATGAATGATTAAAAAGATCCCGAGACTCCTAAACTCTAATTCATCAGCGCGGCCCCAGGACTACAAGGTGCTCAAGGTATTTTTCTGTGACAATAAACTACCATCTTCAATCCCAGTACTAACATTAATCAGTAAAAATAAACAAACAAAACCAACCACCTTCTAGAAATAAACTCTGAAAATGCATTGGGGAAATCTAGCAACATTTATTTACAAGCAGCCAAAGTAAATGCTTTATTTAGTTCAGTCTGCAGCAAGATTGCATTGTCTTTTTCTGCATAACAGTTTGCACAGCTACAATAACACAAAGTCAAATGTAAATTGCCTATGTACATTTAGGCTAATTTATTGCTGAGAAATGTGTGCTCTGTTTACTATGAATTCCATGCTATCTTTTGGATTGCCAAATGCATTTCTTCTCAAGAACTGTTTTCTTTGATACTGTGCTTTTGTTTGGTTAACAGACATGTCCTCATCCTGTTTCTTTTGATAAGAGTGATAGATCACAATATAATTAATGGATAAATACACAGTGAAGTTTGCAGACCTGTCCCAGGATGCCACAATGTAGAGATGCTGAAAGTTTTACCATATAATTACTTTGAATCCTACTGGAATCCTAAGAACACACTTCACGGATCCTCTCTTTGAACCTCCCTGAATGGATAAACTGCTACAATTATCTTAAGAGTAAAGATTTTTAAAAAAACTTTGAAATAGGTTTGTTTTCATTCCTTAAAATTGGGAGGATCCCTCTGAAACCATCCCAGTATACTTAATGGGAAGGGCTTGATTCCTCCAGTCATTCTCATCTGAATACCTGCCAGCGTCCTGCAGCTTTGACAACCACGTGTAGAAACAGAAGCATCTGTCAGTCCCTTCTGAAACACCAGTTTAGTAGCCTGTCATGAGGTACAATGAACTCTGAAATCTCAACATCTACCCTCAATTATGACACCGCAGTATCTAAGATAACATGGGGAGACAGATACTACTGTGTACCAGCTGCAATCACAGCAGGTTTATATGGTGATAAAGCTAGTGAAAAATCCTTATAAGCAAGTCCATATACAAGAAGGAAAAAGAAAAACAGAAGATGTGAGAGAGGAAGATTAGAGGAAGATTTGTAAGAAAAAAGTAGAGAAAATGGCAGCTGGAATAAATCTTGGAATGACAGGAGGAAGATAAAAAGCCAAATAGAGAAAAAAGAAAGAAGGAGGTTATGATAGATAACTGAGAAGGAGGCAGAGGCTGACAGAGGTTTAAGGGCTGGTTGTCGTGGTTTAACCCCAGCCGGCAGCTAAGCACCACGCAGCCGCTCGCTCACTGCCCCCCCACCCCTGGGATGGGGGAGAGAGTCAGGAAAAAAAAACCTCGTGAGTTGAGATAAAGACAGTTTAATAGGACAGAAAGGAATGAAAAACAATGATAATGATAATAATAATAATATGACAATAGTAATACTAAAAGAATTAAACTATACAAAGCAAGTGGTGCACAATGCAATTGCTCACCACTCGTTGACCGATGCCCAGTTAGTTCCTGAGCCGCGATCCCCCCTCCCAGCCAGCTCCCCCAGTTTATATACTGGGCATGATGTCATATGGTATAGAATAGCTCTTTGGCCAGTTTGGGTCAGCTGTCCTGGCTGTGTCCCCTCCCAGCTTCTTGTGCCCCTCCAGCCTTCTTGCTGGCTGGCCAGGAGAAGCTGAAAAATCCTTGACTTAGTGTAAACACTACTTAGCAACAACTAAAAACATCAGTGTGTTATCAACATTATTTTCCTGCTAAATCCAAAACACAGCACTATACCAGCTACTAGGAAGAAAATTAACTCTGTCCTAGCCGAAACCAGGACACTGGTCTGCAGATGGAGTATGTTACAGGAAGGAGGGTTTCTGTAGGCATACACAGACAGTCATTATCAACAGGTTTGGAGTGGTAAACTCCCTAATGTTTACCTAGCTCCACTGATTTAAAAAAAAAAAAAAAAAAAAAGTGGGGGGCTTGTTCTCTTTCCTGGATGGAAGTAACCCTACTGGGAAAAAGAACCTTTATACCGTCTGCAGTGAGGGTGATGGGAAGTAAAGCTTTTGAGGGTGTACAAGACTTTGCATGTCATTTATCTCATACTATTAGAGCTAAGGAATCTTACTTCCCTCAGAGGGATATCTAACTGTCCATTTTCCAGAAGTGAAAAGGAATCAGTAGAAGTATTTTCACTAAATGTGAGCTTTTATTGTGCATTTTCACCTATTGTCGTCAGAATTCCTTCTTTTACACAAGCAAGTGGTACAAAAAATAATCCTTACACAGTTTTCTAGGAACAAGAATATTAATTCCCAACATATTTTTAGCCCTGAAGTAGCAGAGCATACAGTCGCAACAGCCATGTTGTGCAGTTACCAGGTTTTTATGTGTTTCTTTGTGCTATTGGCACCTGGTTGTCCTGCTCCTTCTCTCTTTTCCTTTCTCTCATCCTGTAATTACCATTTCATCTTTACTTTGACAAAGCCATTACACAAAACGTCACTCAAAATAACAGAGGACAGACGTCTACTATCTCCTACTAAATATCTAAACAACTAGCTCTGACCATACTTGAAACTTTGAAAAGAACATTAGAACTGAAACTTTCCTTGCCATTTCATTTTAGGCATGTTGAATGTAGTCACTTTCCTCAAAAATATATTAACTCTACAGTAGCTTATTGCATTTACTGCAGGCTTTTAATTGATTCAATTTGATTTTTCATAGTACTTAATTCTGAAGTGCTGTAAGCTACTGTCTTCATTATCAGGCTTATTGGATTAAATTCAAAAGCTTATCAGGATAATGTTTAGAAAATGGCTACTTGTTTATGCTGTTTATTCTCCCCTGATCTCAGACTCTGCTACATTAACACCTCTCTTATCAGCCATGGAGTATTTTAGAGTAGCCAGTAATGGCCATCAAGGGACTTAAATAACACATAAGGTCCATCCACATAACCAAGTGAGGTATCGAAAGAGGGAAGGATCAGAGTTCATTTTGCTGCCATCTATCAATCACAATTGCAGGACAAAGTGTCCACGTTGCATCTTTACTAGCGATGAGTGTAGACTGGATGCTGCATGCCTGAGTGCACACCATGCGTGAGAGCTAACTGCTGGAGAACCCCACATTCACATTTCAAGTGGGTACTCCAGCTGGCAACCAGATACACAATTTCAATCTAAGTTCTACCAGGAATGAAACCACTTTGAGCACACCACTGATGCAGCTGAGTGCATATCCCAGTACTGACACAATGCAAATTTGTACCAAAAAATATCCCTACTTCACCCTGAGTTGCTAAGGTAGATGTACATGTAGACTGCATGTACTCTCAGGTGTACACTTAGTCTGTGTAAACCCTTCTTCTAAAAACTGTGGAACACGTAGAATCATTACATTATTTGTTAGCACCACATTGAAAACAGAGGTACTAAGTGGGATTACTCACAAATTCTCTCAAAAATTCTGCAGGAGTGTCTGGTTTCTTCAAAACAGAACACAAACTTGTTTCAGTTATGTGATCAAAATGTAAATAAATTATCACAGGTTCGTTGAGGAGGGGAGGTGGGACACTGTTTTTCCTTCCTTCTGACTAGCTTTTGGACCAACACATATAAACTTGGGATTCAGTAAGGAATTCTGGAAGAGTCTAGTACATTAGGAACATTATCTTATGTATAGGTTACATATCACTGATGTACATTAATCATATTCTTTCAGTCTGTGCTGACTCAGCTGACATTCTGAATCACTTTCAGAAAATAGAAAGGACGCATTTTGCATATATATATATGTATGTACACACAAGCACCTATCAGATTTTCTTTACCTTCTACCAGCAACAACAACAACAAAAAATTTTAAAAAATCAGGTTTTGTGTATAGTGTTACAAAAAGTTAATCTACTACTAGTAATTTCTTTAAGTGCCATATATATTTCCATTTGGATATACAAATTAATTCACTGTTGTCTCCAATTATTTCCTCTGCCAGTTCACTTTCTTTTTTTTTTAAACCCTGGAATAGTAAGAGATATCCTTGGTATATTAAAAGGCTTAAACTAGGATCTTCTTCAGAAAGATGTTTATATCCAGGACCTGGAATTTCAGTAGAGCTAAGCTCCCCTTGAAGAAAAAGCAAGCAGACTGCCACATAAATTCACTGTCAAGAGTCTGAGTACCTTGTAAGAACATCAGATAGTGAAAGATGGACTGGTTAATATTTAGCCTTTGAAAATCTGACCCTTTGGCCATAACATTGTTTGCTGTAGTGCAGGGCTTTCCAAAGTGTTCCATATATGCCACTAACTGCATGTGAGCTACATCAAAAGTTATACACTGCCTAAGTATCCAAAGCCTGCCTCAACAGCCTACTGCTTTCTCCTGAGACTGCCCAGTAGCTAAGGCAAAGCTGAAAACTGGCATCTCAAAAGAGGGTGGGTAAAAGCTCATGTACCTTTTCTTGCTCCTGCTCATCATTCTTCCCAGTCACAAGACTGAGGAGCTTACGTTAGAGCACACAAAGTGTAGAAAGCCTGACGAAATATGTTCGTAGAAAGTTCGCTAGTAAACAACTGAAAACGCACTGGATTTTAACTTGTAACATGCCCAACAGAACTCTTAAATACACTAGTCTTCTACCTAATAGAAATCAAAAATTTCAGACATATCACAGCCAATCTACATATCGTTAGCCTCAACCACAGTACACATCAGGGCAACAACTGCTTCAAAGTTCATCAAAACACAAACTCATTTTTTCCTCAGTTTAGCTCTAAATGAGTTTTCAAAAATAGCATGCATTTCAAAATGCATGCATTACCTCCTATGTAAAATTATTCAAAAGTTTTCTGGGTGTCCAGCCTGTGGTACCTGAAAAGGGCCTAGTTTTCAGATCACAGTGTTTATACTGAGATCAATCACATTACTCAAAACTTAAAATACCAGTTTTGGAATCCAGTGACAGGAAGCTTATATTACTTGAGGCCATCCCACATTTGTAAGCAAAGATGCAAGAATTAGAATCATTATTATTTCTGTTACAGATATTGCTAGCTCTACTTTTTTCACCGCTTGATAGCTCACAGAATACCAGATCAGAACTTCTTGAAAAACATCTGTTCTCCTAGTAAGAGATAGCAGCAAATATGCATTTCTGCCATTGCAGGGAAGACAAGAAGGCAATGGATCATGAAAAAAACGGTCCGAAATCGATTTCAAGAAGTCATCTAGACCATGTCTCTGCCTGAAGGCAAGGTCAGCTATGCAGAAGCCATTTCTGACATACTAGAATACCAGTATTGAATGCTACTGGTTTAAACACTTCAGCTGACAACAGATTGCTCCTATAATTTGAACCATTGACAGCTATCAAGGATATAGGCCTTAGTTTTTACCATAAGTATTTACCAAACTGCCTCTCAGGTTCAAAATAAACAATTACTGAAAGTGAAATCAAATATCTCCACTAAAAATGTCATGCCAGATTTACGGGCCAAATTGCGATTTTAGTCAGAATTAACTCCAGTAGAATTATTCTGGATACATGTTGGTTACTGAAGACCACAACGTATGCCTGCAGCTTGGGTTATATCTCCATTTAAAAATGCAATGGCATATGCAGTAGTATGTGTAGTATACAGTATGGGTTTCCCAACATGTTCTTATTCTGCATACCAGCCTGTCAAACAAAAAGTATGGAAAATATACTTGTACAACCTCTGATCTATTCTGTAAGCCATAACAGCTGCATCAGAAAAGAAGTGAAAAGTATAGAAGTACTACAGCATATTACTGTTCTATAAGATATATGACATTGTTTAGGTTCTTGTAACTGGAGTTTGATTTTGTCTGTGACTTTTTTTTTTCCCCCAGGTCAGAAAAAAAACCACCACCATTTGGTCTCTGCAAAAAGCAAAATAACTCACTCAAAGCACATGGATTTGTCTGGCTCTCAGTTTATAAACTCTTCTGCTTTATGATTTTGTCATTGTCACTGCACTATTAATGTAATAGTAAATGTAAAATTGTATAATTATAATATTAATTCTGTGAGCACATTTCAAAGTAATATTCACCTCTTTTTTTCAGAGATCATTTAGTGACCACAAGTTATGAGCGTGACAGTTCGACATAACTGAGGTTTAAGCATAGGGCAAGAAATAACATTTCTGTTTTTCACTTTAGTATGCCTGAACAATAGATCTTGAGCAAAGGGCCAGATGCTGCCAGCCTTGGTAGCAGTCTCTTTGCTCCATGCAGCTGTCTTTCATTGCTAGACTGACAACATGAATTTACATGAGCAGCCAGTGATTACTAAACCACTTCTGTGGAATAGTTTTGTGTGGTAGAAGCATACCTGTTACACTAACTTACAAACTAGTGGCCTTCAGTGCTGTTCCAGGACACTGCCATGTAGACATACACGCATGATACAAGACAAAACTTAGCATGAAAAACAACTTTTCTGTATTAAAAAGGGACACAAGTACAAACGTACTCAACATATGTTACACTGTTCTGCTGTATTTTTATTACTTCCATATATGCATATTTATTTTTAGTGAGAACGTTTTTATTGTAAGGGTAATAAATATGTTTGCCTCACTAGAGAAGTCTTTTATTCCTATGAACAATGCAATTTACATACACTAATTGATAAAACAAGAATAACAGAATAATAGAATATGGTGCTTGTCTTTCTTGCACAATTAGTTACAGATTATGTGAGGATGCTATGCGTTCACAGTTAGGAATGAACAATAAAGCTCATAAGGAAGAAACAGCAAGCCTTTCAATAGACATTCTTCATGTTGTGATAATGGAGATAAGTAGAGATGCAGATTGCATACCCAGAGCATGGAATAACTAACACATAAGCCAAATTAAGGAATGGAAGTTACTTGACTGAATTTAGATTAAATTCTTGCTGTATGTATCAGAGGAACTGTAAGTTCTCTGTTGGGATATTCCTTCTCCCTGGCAATGATGATTCAGAAGTGATTCAGGGTGTCAAGCACCTAAGAACTGACAATAACAGCATGCAGTGCCAGTGTAGTCAGCTGCGTTTCAAAACATATGGCATATTTTCATGCTGCCATTCTGAATGTTTTATACCTTTGGGCAGGTTTAACTGTTGAGGAACAGCTGGCACCTTTTAAAAGTCAATATCCTTTTAGATGAAATATCCTGGGTAAACCAACAAAATATAGAATCAAAATGTGGCTTCAAACTTGTAATGCTGTGAAATACGATCACCTGAATGGGCCCTACCTCACAAAAAGAAAGTGTGATCTATGTCACAAAAAGGCTCCTACGTTGTTAAAGTGATGCTTCAGATTTGGTGCAAGAAGTGTACCCGAGAATACCTTTCTTGTCATTTTGCAGGTTGCTGAACATCATCTCTATGAGAATTTGACCTACAGTGGAACAACATAGTGAAAGAAGCTTTTCTTTCCCATCACAGCAGAGAAACAAGGTCATAGATGGTTTTTATTTCTGATCCATCTTGTAACTCATAATGCGCTCCAATAACATGTGAGTCTATGGTTAAAATATTGTCAATGAGTCAGCATGAAATCATCTCGGTGGAAAGAGATAATTTGCTGACCTATCGTTCCTTTCTTAACATGATTCATGTTGCTGGCATTGCAAACTATCTTTGGGTAAGCAATATTTCTGCTTTTATGACAACTTTGCCAAAAAAGGTGGTATTCAATTTTTTGTTGCTTAGAATACCTATATATAGTTAGGCAAAAGTTATTAGAAGAGGCAGTATCTTTTCTTATACCGATTGATAACTGCTGGAAAAAAAGCAATCAGCTTTTCAGATACATACCCTTTCTCAGATTTGCTTCCTCATTATCTATCATTTCATCATGCCACTTAGAAAAGCACTGTTGACTCCTGGCTATCATCAAAAACAACAAGCTTGATATACAGTGTCGTATTTGCCCAGAGCCTGTCGACCAAACCAGGCTGTGAGCAATGCAAAGAATGTAAAGAACAGAGATGTGCTGACCCCTCCATACATACATTTATGTGGGAAAACTGCATGGAAGACTAATCCTTAGTAAGACTCTGTGAAGTCTTATTGCTAAGTTCAATGAAGATTTTCCATCTAAAACATTATTAGAGAATTGTCTTTGGGCTTTAAGTGCACGCAGGGGCCTTTTGTCTCACAAAACGGTATCATTGTGCCAAATGCTGCACATATGAGAGGGACAGACCCTACACTGAAAAGCTTATAATCCCTATGTGTGGAACAGACAAATTGTAAGAGAATCATTGTACCCCTTTCGAGGAAGGACATTGAGGCACACAGATTAAAAGACTTGCTCAAGGTCGTATAAGAAATTTCTACTCTGGTTGAGAATTTAACCTCAAATATCTTGAGTCCTAAGCTTATGCTTTAATCACCACACCATTCTTGTGCTATACATTAGCAAGCAAAGCTCAAGATCCAGTGGTGAAGTGCTTCAGGACTGGTATTTATTTTTGGCATATTTTGACTCTTGCTTTTTGCTGTAGAATTTTGAGGGCATAACAACACAGGTGATACTCTTTTTTTAGAATACATTTATGACTCCTGAGGTTAAATTCTTCCACTGCTACACAAACAATTTTGTAACTGCATTTACCACTACACAGAAGCGAGTGCTCAGTGCCCTTGTGGTAAGTAGTTCATTCACTTTAAGCTACCCACTCCCCTTATCTAGTGTATATACTTGTGTAATGGTCCATACGTTATCATTTTCTCATTATTTTGGACTCTGAGCACTTTATTTATCTACATGCTTTTATTTTCATGTCTAGAAAAATAACTAAAATGTTGGCTAAAAATATGACCGCTTATTACTTGCATCTTCCAAAAAAAAAAAAAAATCTATTGAAAGGAATCTTGAGATATGTCCCTATATCCTTGCAGAAGATATTTAAATATTTTTTGATCAATTCAGTCAAATGCTTCTTACAATACACTGATTAAAATAATCACTGTCTCTAATCAATGCAGAAAATTCAAATTATTCACAACCTAAAGATTTTATTGTTTAGCGTAATCGTCTTTGAGCTATTCCGGGAAATCAGAAGCCTACTGCGTGCTTATGTATAATTTGACTCAAACCAGGTGTCCTGCTGAAGAAATCCATATAGGAAGCTGGCACAGAAAATAAATTCCAACAAAGTAACAACAACAATAAAAGAGATAACATCTGGGGAAAAAATTGTGTCTGGAAAAACAGAAGAAGCTTCTAGCAAAGCCAAACACATGCAGGGGGCAGGCCCATTAGTCTCAATACTCGTGCAGCAAGAAAGGATACAAGATAGACAAGACAGTTTTTTATATAGCATATTTGGGGCAAAAGCAAACGTGAAAAATTTGAGCCTGTGAAATAATTTACTCGTGGTAAAAAGTAACCGGTGAGGTTTAAGAGGAACAATGTATCTCGTATATATATTTCTCTTACCTAAAAAAGAGCAACGCAGAGATGTGCATGTTTAGCTGTTACATTAGTCTTCAACCTTCAAGTACTCATTTACTTCTTAGTTTCTAGTGGTACATTAGAAACTTGGTACACCACATTTATGTCCCACCTGAAGCATGCAGATTGTCCCACTGAAGTCAACAATCGCTGAGCAACGCATATATGTACTATAACCAGTTAGAAGATGGCACTTCCAGCCAGTCGTTACGTTTTCTACATACAAATAATGCTACAAGCCTGGATCTCTCAAAGATGCTTGAGATGAATGTTATGCATTGCTTAGTACCAATTACTTTAATAAAGCTTAGAACCTGTCAGTAAGGTTTATGACACTTTCAGAAGAGCAAAGTTTGGAAATCATAGTTGTTAGCTTGCATACATCTCAGTTATAAATATATTTGAGGAAATTATTTCCATAAAATTTAACAAATATTATTTGACATTGATGCATTTTAATTAACATTACTATTTGCCATCTTGCACAAAACAGAACTAATACAGCATGATTTTTGTAAAATTAGGTTATCTCTATTCATTTTGAAACCACATAACTCCTGTGTATGAAGTAGATACATTTTAGTGTTAACTATAACAAAAAGTAGTGTTACACTATAGTCTCACAGATAAAGCTAATTATATGGAAAATTCATTCAACTGAGTTTGAATCGCTTGACTTGATTCAGAATTAGAAAGTATTGGCTTTGTGTTTAGTTTTCTAACTCAAATGAACAAGAAATGCACACACATAATTTTTCTCTAAAACTCTGAATCAAAGAAGTCTCTAGAGCTTGAGACTGTTGCTATTCAATACACACAGAATCTCAATGACCTCCATGAATCTTGGTGCAGGCATAAGGATCTCTGTGTGAAGAAACAACTGCAGAAATGGGGCTTTACTTCCCCATCCTGGCTTTCACTTATCTGGCTATATTTCTAGTTGAATTGCCACATTTTTGTATGGGTCCTCGTTAACAGTATATGAACTTTTGGAAGTCCTGAAATTACATATTTTCTCTGTCCTTGAGTATGCTCCTGATACTGTAAGCATGAAAACTGGCATACACTTGGTGTCTTACAGAGGATCTCTCAAGAAACTGCATGAATGTGATGGATGGGACATGCTGGTTTTTTCTCTCCTAACTTAAAGAGGTCTGCCTATGGATATTTTCCTGTTTCATAGATGAAACAACACAGGAAAGATTATGGAGAAATCTCCTCTCTCCCTCACTTTAGGAATTGAGACTGGTTATTTTATGAAAAGCATAACTGTTAAGAAATGTTCAAGCAAGCTTCAGAAAAGAAGAGATGACAATTAGGATATTCGTATCAATGTTTTGATCCCTCCAAAGTTTGGAGGCAACATGTATTGTATCATAGCCTTGCAAAAAAAAAAAAAAAAAAAAAGAAGCAATATTTTAGAGAATTGAGCCTCTCAAAATTAGCAAATTTAGACTCTTTTATTAGGGAGGAACAACTAGGGGGCATAAGCTCTATAGTGAAGGATATTATGCTACCCATTAAGATGGGATGACATCAAAATCTTTACAGGGAAGAAACAAGAGATGACATATTCTCTGTACATTATAATGCTTTGTAGAAAACTTGAATGAATGTAGTGAATGTGCCCAGGATACATCATAAGAATTACTCCAATGACTACATTGCAAAAGAATAAAGGAAGGTTTGTTTGTGGAAATGAACTTCAGGGAATAAGGTCCTTCATGATGCACTTAAGGAAAACATGATAATATTCTTTTTACTATATCTGAAGTTACACTTGTGAAAAATATAGTAAAACTTTCACAAGCATGCACAGGTATCCAGAAAATCCCACAGTAATTAATTATTGACTCAGGATACAAATGCACTGTCCAGAATCTTGAAAGAGAACAGAAAGGCAGCTTTGACTCCTGCCATCTCTTGCGAGAACAATGGAAGCAACAGGTGATGTGAATTTCTGAGGAATCCAACATACAGATATGAATTCCAGGTAGTAAAGAACAGCTCTGAAGATAAGAAACATGATAACACGAAAAATATAATGAAATTGTTGGAATATAATCAGTGATATAGTCAAAAGAACCACAGAAGAGACTACTGCAAGAATTTCAAGTAAAAAAAGAAGCGAGTACAGTTTAAGACTGACAAGAGAACTGAGTGTGAGTATACAGTCAGGCTGGCATGCCCCCCTCAAAACAGAATTAGCCATGATCTGTTGTACGCATGAAGCTACACAAAACAACAGTACAAAGTAACACACAAAATGCAGAATTTTCATGACTTGTTGGAAAAAATTAAGTGTAACAGAAGGAAAAACACCATAAAGCATTATATAAGGTACTAATATATGAAGGAAATTACACTGACTGAAAGGAAGACTGGTAGAGAATGGGAGAAAAATTCAGTTTCAAAAAATACATCCCTAGAAAGCTCAATCTAGTACTTCAATGAGTTATTCAATGCTGAAATTGCTACAGGGCAAGAACAAATGGCTGTTTTTCAATTATCTACAGGAAATGCAGCTTCAAAGAGATTCCAGAATCATCAGAAATAACAAAAGCATCCATCGTTGACAGTGTTTCCACTGAATTATTAAAAGCAATAATAAGGAGAAATAATATGTAGTAATAATGAGTAGTAATAGGTAAAAAAAATTTACAATTAATTCTGGCACCCTACACTTCAGAAATCAGGCCCAATTAATGTAAAATGACAGAGGCATCCTCTCCTTACAGCAGATTTTAAAATCCTAACTGAATAAATAGGGTATGCAGTGAAGACAGAGGGAATCTCAGTCTGGACTACAGACATACTAGTCCAGTGCTGAAAAAAATGTTTTAAATTCATGATGATTCAAGGAAGGAAAGGAACATGTCAGAATACACAGTATTTCAGGAGAAAAAAAAACCCTAATTTGTTGTGAAGTTGTCCTTATATCATGGCAGGGTATTAAAGAATCATTATTATATATTAAGACAGCACAACTCCTTGTTTATAAAAATTGGCGTGTGAGAAAGTAAAAATTTGTCTCATTTAATACCAGTATGAAAATAATGAGAGATTCCTTATCCTTGATACTCTTTAACATGACCATGGAAAAAAGTAATGCCTTCACTATGTCATTTTCAGTATGGGGTGAATTCAAGTAGATTGAGCCAATACTTGCTCATGAACTGCCTGCTTTAGGAGTCTGAAAATACTATGCAGGCTCCAGGAGGGGAAGAGAAGTATGACTTAAGATCAAGAGTGTAGCTGTTGGCATGAAGAAGAGATATTAAACAGGTTACTAATCAATCAACAACCAAAAATATCAGCATATTAGTTTAAACACCAAGAAGGAACAATTATTCATAGCAGCTTGGAAAGGAAACTAAGGCAAAGGTTCAGACCAAAAGGCCAATTATTGTCCTTTATATACAGGATGCAAGACATGGACACTTACTAAAATGGGAAGAAATGTAACAACATTTATAAATAGGGTGCAAGAGTGATAGGTTGAAGAGAAGTTCCAAGAGGACATGGCATAAAAATATATGAAGAACTAAGCCTAGAAAATGCATGCAATCCTATTGACTTTATAAGCAAGACTTACAGTCAGAATAACAGAAGGACGGTGTCCTTGGAATCCTATGTGCCTGTTGCAAAAGCTGCAAAACCAACCAACCAAACGCAAACTGCTCTTGAAAGTAAGAGCTTGCAAACAGGAATATCTGCTTCCTAGGTAGGTTTATATTCTTCATGGTTTCAAAGGCAAACCTAATAGATCAGAACTCATTGGACTACTTACTCTGATTTTGCTTCAGATTAAGGATATAGATAAAGCAATCACAGAATACCTAAGGACTTGACACGTTTTGCTTCATTAAACTTAAACTCAATTTATGAGTTTAGCTGAAGATAATTCCTGATATCCTTACATTTTAACTATAAAGTTTAAGTGAGGGATTCATCTGACCAATGTTTTAACACCTAGAATTTAGACATCTAGCCTAAGCTGGATGCTCCTGCTTAGGGAGGGAGATCTCCCTCTCTAGTCAATAGAGAGAGAAAAAAAAGACACTTTGAGAGCAAGTCTAATGCCAGCTTTCTCTGACATTATTGTGGCTAGTTAAATATTCAATAATACAATAGTATTCAATAATACAAGTAAAAACTAGCTTCTATATATAAGCATGGCTTGCTTATAAAACAGTGGGCCTATCCAGTCTTTCTTTCATTAGAACAGTATTCTATATCTCCAGAAGAATTTCTTGGATGCAATCACTTCCTAAGTTAGGTTATTGCATATTGTTACAATACATTGGCTCAACACTGAAATATCTGTCATTCTAATGTGTTCCTATTTATCAGACAATGACTTACAGCTCTTTGGTCATCTTAAATAATAATACATTCAATAACAAAGTATTGCCAGTGGTTCAGGTCTTTTTTTTTTTTTTTTTAAGAAAGAAACCTTTAACTTTGGCATGAATCCAGTATCCTAGGACAATATCTTACTACACTGAAAGCAGAACTGCAAATTCAGCTGGAAACAGTCAGTCAGTTTCCTTTCCTGAACACAAGCTGACATTTTTCAGGTAAATCAAAAGCTAGTGCTAAAAATTTCCACAATCATTACTTTTTACATTCATAGGTCAGCAAATTGTGTTGGCACTGAGGACAAAGCAACATTTTAAAATGTAAAACTAAAGGATACTATTCAGCAAAAGATGCCATGTGAACTTTGGTTTAGTGGCTGAAGAGATGCTAATTACCTACATTGAACATGCAGTGCTGTTGTAGTCAGAGACAGTGATATGTCAAGAACAATGCATCCAATTTGTTTATGTCAAAATATGCAGCTATTTCTGTTACTTGTTCTCTTCCTACACTTCCTTCCATCTGTTGGTTTCATTTATCTGCTCTGTCTTGTTGTTTAGACTGTATCTGTTGAAGAGACTGAAAACTCTTCCTTATATATGTCTAGTGCATAACTATGCCAACCCCTGACCTGGATGGAGTTCTGAGACATCCAGCTAAATAAATTAAAATACCAGTTAAAGGGTTAAAGTGGCTTCCCCTTCTTGCAGCCTCTCTTTAGTCTTCAGAGCCAACTGGCATGTGCAACCCTTTACACCTTCCCTTTAGGGCATGGGCTGCTTTCAAAAGAACTATCTTCTTTCAGTTCTAATGGTATTCCTGTTAAAGCTTTAATCTTTTTAGAAATTAAAATAACTTGAATCTCAAATATCTTGAATAAAGAAGTTCTTAAACTTTGGATCAAACCAGCCAATACGTTCAGCAGATATAGCACATGTAAAAAGCTGTGTAACTAGAAAGCCAATACCGTTTGTCAGGAACGTTCGATATGATACCACAATGGCCACGGAAATTTAAAAGGTTATAAAACCAAGTCAACATAGACTTGGAAAATAAAATGTATGGTCATCTGGTTTATTTAAGCACTCATGAAGATTTTAGATTGAGCAATAGACTGCTTCTATCAGTGCTACTAAATCCAATAGACAAATTTCACTCCATTAGATCCCATAGACTCTATTTCTACAGTGTTTCTTGTAATATTAAATTACCAGTGTCCCTTCCTCATCTGAAAGATCTCAGCAGGAGTTGACTCATATTATCCATTTCTAAAGTAGGCCAGAGACAATATATTACCTTTGTAAAAACTGACTTGTTGCTTTACTCTCTGAACACATACATGCCTCTAAATGGAAGCTACTTTCAACTACCTAGAGCTGTGGGTTAACAAAAAAAATGCATTTTATTAAGCCTCCAGTGGCAAAATTTACTATTATTTTAAGTCTATTCTTTCTGTTGATCAATAGAGTCTTGACTTTTAGAAATTAACAAAAGGGATAAACAACTGTATAAGCACATATGTCCAGAAGTACCTCTATTGTATGGGATTAACTATTGTAAACAAAACCAAAAACAAATAGATCCAACACCAGGCATAACATAATTTATAGTATCTGAGGATAAAGTGCTTAATTACTGCTCTAACTGAATTGGTTTAAATCACAAAGTCACTTTGATGATATAATACATAGTTCAGTAATATTAAATATCTCTTCAGAACAGAGCCTGTCTTTGATACTAGAACACAATGTGCTACCAATCAAGATAAATAAGACTGTTTTACTGTGAAGAGGAGGAAGAATTTCTTGAGTATTATCTATTGGGTACCTCTTGTGTTAGTTCTGTGATCCACATAAATTCCAGAAACATTTGACACCTCCATCAGTATCTGCTGAAGAATCAAAGGAAATTGAAGAGTAAAATAACACAGACAAGGAGTGAAATGTATACTGCTCTCATCCATCCTGTTCCAGCCTGTTAACATTTCCAATTTTCCTTTAATTCCAGGGTGACTGAAACAAAGATTAAAAATCAAGGAGGGAAGAAAACGTAATTTCTGCCATCCAAAAACTTGCAATTTCTGAAATGCTGTTCATCACAGAAACAACTGTCCCCTCCACCTGAAGTTTGTTTTTCATGAACTCTAACTTGTCAAAAAGTTTCCTTTGGAAGTAGCAAAGTATTCAGAGGTGAAAGCATTAGCACAGACTGCTTGGCTTATTTTGAAACAGTTAAAGACAACACCAAAACAAAACGTACTGACCTGCCAGGCTCTGAATGTGAAGGGCATTTTATTTCTTTGTCACTGTTTTGTTGTAGGAGAAGAGCAAAGAGCTGGACTGTAGTTAGCTCTTGGGAAAACCTGTCCTTTGAACATTCTCCAGAGTGCAATGCCAATAGACCCACGGATGCAACAGGCTGAATTAATTCCTGACACAGTGCTGTTGGCTCTTGTTCTGGCTGAATGTGGTTTATAGATTCTATTGTGAATTTTGCCCAAGGAAAAATTAATAAAAAGGTCTTTACTTTGTTATAGCACTGCCATCAAGATAGAATGTACAGGTATACCCTGAACTATGACACTGCAGAAAATAGTTTCACATTCTATGAAAAGCCACTGAAGTTACCAGACATCTGAACATTCACTCAGTTTCATTGTTTCTGCATGTTGTC
Source organism: Gymnogyps californianus (assembly GCF_018139145.2). Taxonomy (NCBI): domain Eukaryota; kingdom Metazoa; phylum Chordata; class Aves; order Accipitriformes; family Cathartidae; genus Gymnogyps; species Gymnogyps californianus. Next base: position 11,917,629 of record NC_059475.1, read on the forward strand.
AGAACTATACAGAAGTGCTAACTTTATAGACGTGCTAATTTTTGCAGTGATATCAATCTGCAAGCTTTCTTAAAGATTCGGGGGGAAAGGAGGGGGTTTACCTCCTTTGATGTATGATCGTTTGTCAAACACTTCAGCACATTCGCATTTTGTTTCCCCAGGTAATCCTCACATACTTGCTTGTTAAGCTCAAACCTGGGAAAAAGCAAATACATTCCAACAAGAAGATTTTATGAAACAAGTACGCAAGCTAAATGGAGGCACATTGGCTCTGAAGCATTGGGAAGACCTATCAAATCAGTCTTTAATATCAAATACTCTGGCTAGGGAGACATTACACAGTAAAAATGCTTTCATCTATTCAGGAAGAAAGATGTGAGATTATGAGAGATTAAAAGGGACCAAAAAGGGATTTGCTTTTTAATACAAAGAACAAGGAGTTCATAATATTTAGAGTATCACATTGATAGGCACTTTTACACAGAAATAAAAGCAAAACGTTTAGTTAAAAACTCAAAGAGTATTTAAATGGAATATCTAAAATAAAATATTCACATTTTCTTTTAAAATGGAAATTTCAAAACAATAGAAGCAACAAAATAGTGTTAAATGTGGAAAAGAATCCAATAAAGGATACAGCCACTTCAGACACATTTCCTTCACTAATCATTGCCCCAGCTATGGAATATACCCCACTAAATGTAATTTTAAGCTGATCTTTATTGGAACACTAAACACAGCCAGCTAAATCCACCCAGCTGCTCACAGTAACGTGTCTCATTTGGAGAACCAGACTTCAAAAAAATACAAATGGATGTGAGCACTGGAATCCTAAGAGGAGACAACGCATGACACATGGAAAGACTAAGTACACTTGGCTTTCTATAGTCTAAACAAGAATGAGAAAAGACAAGACTTCAAATTTATGAAAAGAAATTAACAAATCTCCATGTCCTGCTTAGATAGACAGGAAATAATGTGCTTCAAATGCAAGAAGGGGGAAGGGGTGTGTTTAAAATCAGGCTATATAAAAAACTTAGTAATAGAAAGAACAGAGAAGTACAAGACAATACTGCCCAGCAAGGTTGTGATTCTCCATAGCCACAGGTTTTTACAGAGCAGACCAGACAGATTTCTGTCACAAATTCTGTAAGAATAGCTCATCTTGTCCTAGAGAAAAGGAATAGGCTATATGATTTCTTGATGTCTTTTCTAGACATATTTCACCTAAGACCATACAACGCAGGGAATCTTACCATCTTTTACTACCTTTTTGCAGAACTTTCATAAGCTGGAGTATGACAGATTCTGCCAACATAGGGTCTGAGATGGGATTGGCATTAAGGTTATATTAAACTATCCAAAATACTAAATAAACTACCTAACTCTCCACTTCCAGTCCCCCTGTAAGGGCAGATCACTGAAATAGTCCCTTTAAACTCTGAGGCATAGATTACACTACAGCATTCTTTGAACACAGGAAATACAACATGTGCTGTCAAGAAAATGCTCCCATGCAGTAAATATTTACTATTTCCTTTTGATTCAGGCAATTGTAAAACAAGAAAACCAACCAGACCAAAATCTAGTCTCTCGTTAGATCCCTAAGAAATTATAAACGCTTCTAGTTACTCTTTCTTATGTTAATTTTGAAAAGGGGTTTCTTTACAGAGGGAGCTTAGGTGTTCAATGTCGCCCCATGTTTTAAGCACTTAAGACGGCACCAAATGTACTAGCCCTGTGCAATGTTCCACCTCCCGTCTCCACCAATATCACCCCTGATTAGAGCAAAAAAAGTGTCTAAACTATGACTAATGCTTTCCTCACATATGGTAAGCATCCCACTGAGAGTCTGTTATTAGAATATTAGTTTTCCCATCAGAACGACATCTTACTTATCAATCCAGTTAGAATAAATTTTTTCTAATCCTCCTTACTCTGTTCTTCCTCTCTTGTCCTATGCAAACCTTTCTTCAGTACCACAATGTACAGTAGTGGGATTCAAGTTTGTTGTTAGCCTAATCTTTGTAATGACTTTGCAATTTATTTAATCCACCTAGAAATGCACGAACATTTGTGCATAACAAAAATCACACATGGAGAGCAATATTGTTGCTTCATTGAGAATATAAAAATCTGAGCTAGTTTAATTACATCCAGATTTGATTATGGCATGAGTATTGAAAATTTTGATGCAGTCAAATTCAGGATGATTTAAGTGGAATGTATCTACAATGAAGGGGAAATATGAGTCACTGTACTGCAGTACTAGGCAACATAAGCTATTAATATGGCAGCTAAAGAGTTGAGAATATTTAAGTCTTAAGGTTGGCTCAATGGATGTTCATGTTTGGAATCAGTACTACTGAATCAAGGACCTTACGTGGCTTTCCCCTCTGCCTCCTCTGATATTCTAGATACAATTTAGGTTTTTGCAGCCTCCTCACTGTAATTCTATGCATGTATACTTCTGTTCAGGGCTCTGTGTCAGAGTAGATACAGCATCATTTCTTCTGCAGTGCAGATTCCAGGGAAAGATTTTAAAATGTAGACCATTATAATCTCTTGGGATCCCAAAAAATTTCATCCCAATTTTTTTTTTTAATCTATGCTAAAAGTAAAATGTCCACTAATTTCAATGAGAACTACACTGTAAAGACTTCATTGAGGGCTGATCGAAGTCCTGCAAAGACTTTTACAGAAGCTAAATAGTCTGACTTATGTAATGATCCCACTGTAGCAAATACAGTTACTTAAATGTATAAAGTTGTGTATGTGCATAATGACTTGCAGAATTGCATATGCTTCCTGTACACACAGAATGTAGCAGCTATTATGGTAAGATTGAAAATTTAAGTATGTATGAATATTTTTCATCTTAAGCCTTTGTCACATATTGCTTAAAAAAATTGTTCAGCATATTTCCCAGAAGTAATGAATAAAGCAATGCATGTTTTCATCAATGAATTGATTTAGAAAATTTGAGCATTTATGACTGTGAAAAATATTTTTTAAAACAAATCAATAACGGCTATGACTTCAGATTACTCTGAAGCTAAAATGACAGAGAACTAGAAAGCAGAAATCTGGCCTGAAAACTACTTTTTCAGAAGCAAAGTTCCTTCAAACATTCAGAAAAAACTGGTTTTGACTTCATAAGACTGAAAATTGTTTTCCCACTAAATTCTTACTCAGCTAAGAATGCCAAATAGCATATGTAGCTAAGTGAAACAGCAAGCTAAAAAACTATCATAAAGCAAGTATGTGCAAAACAGAGTTAAATAAAGCCCTAATCTTAGCCAAGAAATATTATCATTACTTCCGTGCTACTTCATCTATGTTAGTGTCATCATTCTCCTTTGGACCGAGACAGAATATTTCAAGATTTTAATTCAAACCATTTACATCAAGAAATCCTATAGGAAGTTTAGTTTACTCCTCCTTATAACAACATTTTCTCCCCAAAACCAGTCTTTAAGTTCAAAGACTTTTCACCCTTCTAAAGTAGATTGCACAAAGTTTTCTGAAGCAAAAAGTGGCAAAGTAAAAATGTTTTCATATCCACGCATGCCATCCCCACATTAGTTTGGCATATGCTTTGTGAACATCTCAGAACAGTGTACAGTTTTTTTCCTCACCTGCAGTCTGAGAGCTATGTTTAATATGAAATTTATCATTCTCTGTCCGATCTACTTCAACAACAATGACAGCCAAGAACCACAGAATGCCGGTGCAAAGCACAACAAAATAAATGTAAGATGCAGCTGTGCATGCCCAGCCATGGCCCTCCTGCACCTGCAAGGCAGTAATGATGAGATAGCAGTTTTCCAGAGTTTTGTTCTCCTCAGCAACAGAATGTGACTCTAACTGTTAATCGTAACTTCTCTCTGTTCAACTATAAGGGTGTCTTAAGTATAGAAGTCTACACAGATGCCACAGAGGACATTCGTCCAGGATGAATGGTATTTTACATCTCTCTAGCAATATAACAAAGTTTTGATTTACAGGAAAATCAGGTCCTAATCACACTTCACGTGAAGGAGTTAAACAAACGTAACGTGAATATAATGCACAGGGCTCTAGCTGCATTAAAAGCATGATTTCATCATAAAGCCTTGAAGCTGATACCATAGAGTAAGGGAAGTTTTTCTCCTACTGTCAAATTGACCACTAAGACTGACAAATTGAAAATAAAATCCTGCCTTATATCATCTACCTTCTCTCAGCTGAAAATAAATTACAGCATGAATGCAATGCTGGAATGGCTAATAATGCAGGACATTTCTACTAGCTTTTATGCAGAGAACAGAAGACACAGAGACACCTTATCCCCCTACAGTTTATAAATACACTGTAAAAGATTCAGTGAAAGTGCAATTAAGAGGTTGTTTTTGTCTTAATTCTCTGGATGTGCACACAACAGATGATGCTGCAGTTTTGTAAAAACATTTAAAAATGTGTGGATCTACAAAGACAGATAAGGATTTACTTTATATTCCATCTTGCAAAGCACAAATGTCAACCGTTACAGTATCTTTCATGCTGTAGGCACTTCTAAAGGGAAGAGAAGACTTACACTCTGCTTATTGTTTTCAGTCTAAACATACATAAATAATCTGTCAAATAACCACACGGGTAAGACAGAAATAATTTTTTATGCATAAAGCACCAGACCGGGTCTAAGAATATATATGTACATGCACACAGATACATATGTACTGCTTCAACTGGTTGCACAAACTTTAGAAATGATAATGACAAGTTCTGTCACACATTAAAACGACTAGGTTAAAATAAATACAGTACATGTTGTTCATTGCTACTTCGCCCCATTCAAACCTTCCAGACCCATGACAGAGAACAATGCAGAGAGACTGATATTTAAATAAATTAAAAGAAAAAAGAAGGAAACCACTTTGCTGAAATTGATTGGAAGTCTACCAAGAACTGTACATTTCTTAACAGTTGTTTAAGATTCAACTTCGGAAGATGACAATGAAGGCTGTATTGGGTGTATGTGTCTGCACTGGGGTGACTGTTGAAGGATTCAATCTGTCTCTTTGGAGAATCGGAAAAGTAAATACAAGTACACATACTACTTTTTTGCTCTGATATTTTTAAAGCCACCAAATTTTTGTTATGCAAGAGACTTCACTCGCCCTCTTCCCACCCCCACCACACACAAAGCTCCAGAGTTATTGTATAATTTGCACAGCACCAAATCCTGATACTTTTAAGCTAATGGCAGAACTCTCACTAATTTGAACAGGGACAAAATTTGTCAATCAACGTGTCATCAAAGTCAGAAACAGGACTCAGCTAGCAAACCTCCTGGAGAAGATGAGTCAGTGGCAAACACTGCCATACCAATGTAAGGCTCTCGAATGCCCCACAACTTGTTATTTTTCATTTCAGCAGGCAGTCATCTGTAGAAACTAAACTGGATTGTCTCAGTCTGCTAAGTAAACAAGCAAAGAGTTTTAAAACAATAATGCCAAAATAGCCCTACATCCTTCAGGTTTGGAAATTCAGAAGGTTCTCTCCTGTAGCCAAGTGCTACTCAGCACCAGCTGAGACCAGAAAACCTTTGACAGCAGGTCAGTGATGGTGTATAGCCCAGCCCCAGCCAAAGTTAAAGCAACTCTCAATTGCTTTTAACCTAGTATCAGTAAGGGCACAGGTTCCAAACGTATATTGCCCTTGACCCCCTAGAGAAAGCTAGGATGTCAACTGAAAGCACATCAACAACTTCACAGTAACAGTCTGTGTTCATATTCTAGTACCATAGAAAATGTGAAGCGGATCAACCACCATGATAGTGACATTGCATTTACCCAGAGGTCAGAGTATATATGTACGTAAGACTAATTGACGCAGTATACATTTATCTATTGTATTGAAAGCTAAGGTGCATTTGTGTGCACATAAGTCTTAAATCCTGAGGGAAAAATCTAAAGAAAGTTCTTATCAATCAACCCATTTCCTACCAGTCTCAAAGCCAGAGTATCTGCTCTTTATCCAACTTGGCCCATATATAGAGATGGCAGCCGTGTAGAAAAGAAATGACTCGCAGGCAAGGGGAAGCTGACTATCTCCAAAGGTAACACAATATAAACAAAATACTCTGAAGAATCCAGTCCCACCACAGCAAGCCCGAATGAAACAAACTTCAACCCATCCTGTTTTTCTTTGCCCAACCTGTAGATTGCATATTGCTAAAGGGTATCTGCTGTTTAAAACCTGTTAAGAGTCGCTAGGCACAAGAATGAAGAGTTACAGCAGAGTTTGAACCCTTATTTGAAAGGTCTTGCTTTTGTAAGTACTTACTCACTGCTGACAAATCTGTTGGCTGCTTAGGGTGACCTTAGTGGGTCTATTTCTGGATAGTATAAAGGTGATTCAGTGCTTTTCTACAGGAAGCAATGAGTCAGTAAAGATCCTAAAATGGCATAAAGTAAGGAAATTGGAATACTGAAAGAATTCTTCATTAAAAGCAGCACCGGATCATATTGTGATCATCAGGTATCTAAATTTCATAACAGTCTACAGTAAATTTCTAAAAGTTAGAACAGGCAGATGCCTATAAAATGATTAAAAGCTATAAAGACCAGCGGACTAAATTATCTGATATATCTATCTTAGAATAATAAGTGCTTTGCATAGATTTCATTGCAGAAACTATTACAGAAATTTTCTAGAACAAATAATCTCTAACATCATGTTGTGCCAGTATGCAGAGCAGTTTGAGGAAAATAATCAGAAGCTTGTTTCACAAAGATATGTTTTGCCTTACCTTCGTTGCATTTATATAATATTCAAGGCATATTCTTCATATCTGAGTATGTTCTGTTGTTATATTAGCCACGTAGAAGGAAAAGGGAAGTAAATATGGAACAATTCTTACAGCTTTCTCTTCCTACTCTTCATCCTTTTACAGTACACAAAAAAATCCAGTTCTTGGAATAAATTTGCAAGGTTATTATACTGCCTTTTCTAATATTCTTTGGGAAACAACACTTTTTGTTAGACATTTCACACTGTACTGACTTTATAATTATTTATCCTGTGTGCATTCAGAATGTAAACTAATAAAATGTCTATTTTGGCCCATCAGCTATCATAGGGTGCTTGCTCTACTGAAGAAATTAAATGCAGTTGAGCTGAATGCCTGATGGTTGATTAGGCTCACATTTTGCAATTTATTGAAACAAATAGAATCAGAAGAAAAGTATAAACAAATTAATTTTACTTCTAAGACCGACAAGTCTATACTGATAAAGCAGTAAAGCTATGGTAATATTAATAGCATAATTAAACTATAGCTGCAAAGTCTGATATTATTTTCAATTATTTGAAGGTTTACCAAGCCTGGAATAGAGGCTGATAATTTTGACAAGCTTTGATACCAGTCATTTTCATTAATTATTCAATAGCAATCTTCATTAGGCTTTCTGGGAAGTTGACCACTGTGTGTTTCTTTTTTTCTAATTTTAAGGATGCCCTGGAAGAAAAAAAATTAAGGAAAAAAGAAAAAAGGGATTTACACTAAATCAAATTTTGTTTTTTGGACTGAGAGCGCTACGCTGTATCGCTCTCTTTCTGTCTTTTGTGATGGATTGATCCTGCATTTAAAGTCATTAAACTTTGTCACTAATTTTCAATGAGCTTGGGATAGAACCTTAATTCCCAAAGCAACAAACCCTGAAGCTCTTCACAGTCAAGAATGAAATTTGCAAGGATAGGACTGGTTTTTCACAACACAAGCTTTTAAATTCTTTATCAGAGGAGAGCCACAAGACTTACTGCATTCAGAACAGGACAGAAGATACATTTCAATAAAAACAAACAAAAAAGAAAAATAGGCAACAGAAAGGAAACAAAAATGATGGGCACACAGAAAAAATGGAGACAAAAAGAGACGGACAAATTAAAGAAGGGGAAAAACCAAAACTTTAAGTGGCCTGTGAAAAGCAGAGAGAACTATACTACAGGATCAGCATGTACTTAGGCATTGTTGCTTTGAGTACTCTGAAACAATGCTGACCGATTAATGGACTTTTCACAGAATCACTGAATGGCTGAGGTAGAAAGTGACCTCTGGAAGTCATCTTGTCACCCACTTGCTCAAGCAGGGTCACCTAGAAAAGGTTGCCCAGGACCATGTCCAGACAGCTTTTTAATATCTCCAAAGATGGAGACTCCACAACCTCTCTGGGAAACCTGTGCCAGTTCTCAGTCACCCACTGTCTTTTCAAAAGAAATGTTTCTTTTCAAATTAAAATGCAGGAAAGTCTTCCTTAATGAAAGTATTGTTGAAATTGCTTAATGTGAATGAACAAGAAATGTTTCTTTTCAAAAGAAACAATTTTCAAAAAAAGACATGTTTTGAAACATTGCCACTGTTATAAAATTATTTTGCATTTATATGAAAATTGATATCATAATTATGTCCTGAATTATTACTTTAAAATCAGGAATTACATTAAAAAAAGCTTTGACTGTCATTGAATCATAGAAGGTCCCTGACTATTGGGGTAATGACCATGAATTTTCAACTAATATTACTTGAAAAAAGAAAATGGTTAAAATGTTAAATATTAACATTTTCATTAAAAGGCCACTGGTAAAGAAGAAAAAAAGTTCACAGGAAACATTCTGATCACCTCTACAACAAGTCAAGGAATCACTCTCTTTACAACTCAGGTCCACGTTGTTCATTTTCAGCCTGAAATGCACTTCGTCTCCAGAAGCGTACTACTGCCCTCATGTTCTACAAAAAGAACTTTTCAAGGGGTGAGAGTTGCCATGTATTTCGTCTGGTTTTGTTTCCTTATTTTTTATGGTCAGAGAGTCACCTCCACCATTTGAGTCCTTAATCTCTCATTCCCTTCACCATACTGGAAATAGTCTAATTCAGTTGGTTTAGTCTCTTCATAGACAGCCTCCATAAAGAACATTTACAGAGGTTTGGCTTTATCCTACAGCCTGTGGCAATTTTGCAAACTACTAGAAGACTATGGGGGGCGGTCCTCATCCCCGCAGCTATAGAGAATATTTCAGTTCTTGTTCATATTATCCTTTAGGTAGCACACTCAATATATTAGCTTACATTAATTAGAATCCAAAACAGTAAGTGACAAACTCGTAATCAGCTCTATTAGTATTTATGGAAAGCCACAGGATTATAAGCAATTGTTGAAAATTAAGCATACTTATCACATTGCTGTTTCACAGTCTATCCTTTTCAGCTTTGTTGGCTCTTAACACATCTGAGTTCTTCCTAAAGACTATTTGCTGATCTTCATACAAGATGGGTGTGAGAGACATGAATTACAAGATGAGTCAAACTGCACAATAATCTGTCCAGAACAGGATGGAGATAAATACCACTTCCTTAATGCAAGCATTGTTGAAATTGTTTGATGCAAATGAACAAATTAAAGCAAACTCCTAAGAAAGGTTCATTTTCAGGCAATTTTGCAAATTATTGCTGATGACTATGTAAGTTGCTCCTGGCTGCAGATTTAGTTAATAGCAATGTACATGATAAACTAGGTGTGGTACAACAGGACATCAAAGTTGAAACAAGGCTATGTCGCAAGAAGACATACAGTTCTTTTTCCCCTTTCTCATTTACCCACCAATAGCTTTAATTCTAAGGCAATGTTACATTTTGTTAGATGGTTAGGTGTTAGTATGAAATAGTGGGATTCAGAAAATAAATTACATGGATGTTTTACTGAATCCTTTTGACTGAAACGAATGAATACATTTCTTACTGTCATTTGTCTCAAAATTTAGAGAAAAGAGCATCGTGAAAACCTAGACCTCTCCATATAAAAAACTCTGTAAAAGAAAAGATTAAATCTCTTGCTGATGTTAATAGGCCTGACTGTCACTCTGTTACACCAGTTTTATGCAGATTTCACAAAATTAATATGCTGACTCCACACCACAAATATGTAATTTAAACTTAAGATTTAAGAAGATATTGCTAAAACACTGAACTCTCTTCTGCTCATAAATTGTCTATGGTCAACAGCAAATTTGTGAAATAAAACTTCAGCATGGTATTAGAAATAGGTGCTATGTTGATTACTCATGTAATTCATCAGCAAACAGAAACAAGGCTACACTGATATCATGAAGACAGCTAAGCATATATTTAAGGCTTTAAATCTAACATTCATAATCTGTCCTGCCTTTTTAAAAATAATCATATAAACTCAGGGCCAAATACCATTCATCTGAGATCTTACAAGCAGTCCCTTTTCTCTCCTTAGCTTTGGTTTCCATGTGGTCCCACTTTTCACATAACATCATATCTATGCCACTCAGGAACCATTTAATCAGATGGTTGGTTTTATTTGTCAGAAGATACTGGATTATGCTAATTTTTAAGGAAATTTTTTTTCAATTTACTAAAGGTGAAAGTGAGTGAATGACCCATGTGCGGTCATATAGAAAGATACCTATCTGCAGGAGAGGGGAGAAGAGAAAAGCACCTGGTTGGTACAACCAAGGCTGGTTCTAGGGGTGGACAAAGCAGGTGCTTGCCCGGTGCTATGGAGTAATGGGAGCAACACACCACTTGGGGCCCAGGGCCAAAGCCCCCTCCACCACAGCCCTAGCCAATTCCCTCCCTGCTTCTGCCTTTGCCACCAGGGAGGGAAAAGCTACAAGTGAAACAGGAGCTCATCAAGGAGTTGGGATTGAAAGAAAAGACTTGTTCCACCAGTAAAAGTTACCCTCCCATTCCATCCCTCAGCACTAGCATGAACATGTCAGGCCCTATCTTCCCCCTTGTCCCTCTGCTTCCCTCAGGATAGCCAGGAAAAAAAGTATTTAAAAAGCCTTGGGCTACCTTAGAGCAATCCCCTTTGAACCGTGGAGTTCAAATCCCCATTGCGCCACATTGTGCCTATCCCCTCTCACTCGTATGTTGAAAATCTCAGCCTGATGTAGTATAAGAAATACTTTAACATCTTGAAAATATTCAAAGCATATGAAAAATATTGTCTGCTTTCATTTACCAGTGGTCCTGCATTATTCCATCTCACTTATGTCATTGCTTGTTTAATTTAACACAGCGAAACACATCTTACAGGTTGGAATACACTAGTCATTTCAAACAAACATTCAATTACATAAGCTAAGGATTGTATTCTCACAAGTCTTCTATTTAAGATTAAGCATTTGCATGTTTATTTATTCAAAATTCATGTTCAATTTCAAATGCGTAAGTTTGTGGAGGAAAAATTTTTTTCCCAACTATGATAAGGAATAGCTTCTCCACTGACAATAAAATAAATAGAAAAAGCTTAATATTTTTTCCACTGTTTCTCTGGCCTGAATCTCAAATTCAGAGTAACTGTCAAAAAATTATTTCACCACATGCAAAATGCCACTTAAGTTGCAGCAACCATCTTACTTTACTGTACTGCTTATCTGCTTACCTGCTGTTAAAAGAAAGGTTTGTTTAACCTAATCCTCTCGTCTTTGAATCATGACAGAATATCAAGCCTCAAACCAGTCAGTTGAAAACCTGGAATAATTTATAATTGGAAATGCTTCTCTGCATACATCATTTTCTCCTCAGAGATCAAGGAAAGACAGGCAGAAAACCAGCCTTGTTTCTAACAAATTATGCCCCAACTAACAGAACTCAAATGATCTCTCTATGGAGCACATAGGTAGCTGTGTTGGTTCCCTTATAAACATTTCTGGAGTGAAGTAGACAGAAGATTTTGTAACAAGGAAACTAACATTTCCTAAAACATTGGTGCATGTTTTGCAAAACCAAAAAAAAAGGCGTAAAGATATCAACAGAAACACTACTTGTTAAAACAAGCTTATATTCAATCGTTGTGCCATTTTCTAAGAATAGGTGTGACAATAACAGAAGTTGAAAATCGTAGCAGAAATCAGCTGGGAAGCGTGATTAGACAGTTACGAGAGATTTTCCCATAAAAATGGAATTTAAATAAAAGGTTTTCCTTTAAGGGGGAAAAAAAAAACCAAAACAAAACAGACCAACTTTATAAAGCTACCACAACATATTTATATAAGCAGGTTTATTAAAATTATGTTTAACATTTCCCAAATATCTATCATCCTAGATAAATGTTCTCCTTGGTCTGTTAAAATTCACAGAGGCTCCAGAGAAGACTGAGTTCCCAATTTGTTCTAAGCACACAGTGAAAGAAAGTCCTTCTCTAAGGAGATTACTGTCTGTAGGGGAGAGGGCAGGATATGGGTCAGGATCCTCACCCCACCCCACTTACACATATTAAGGAAAACAGATGTACTGCCAAATCAAGTGACTTACAAAACGTGACAGCTGTGGTGTCTTGAGACATTGACTCCAGTGTCTAGAGTTCGGGTTAAGAAGCCCCTGATATTCCTGTGCCTGAGCACTCATTCCTCCCATTGCACTTCAGTTCCCTCCTCTTAGCTGCAGTGATGCAGCTGTTTCTGAAGCCAAGCTGTTAATCAGATGATTGAAATGATCCAGACTAAATATAACCTGGTTTGTGTTTGGAAAAGGTCTGAAAGGTCTTTATAGCTTTAATGGTAGTGGAAGGGGAAGAAAAAGTAGGAGAGGGTACTTCAAGCTTTGACTGGAAACGTTACCTATCTAAATTTTAACTGGACAATTCATAGCCAGAATATTTCTGCATCTCACAGTTGTATTACAGTTCCCCTTCAGCCCTAAGTCTTTCTATAGAACAGAGGGAGGATAACTAATTCAACTGATTGTCACTTCTCTATTCTGAACAGCCTAATCTGGTCTGACACAGCTACAACGGATGTCCTTAGACAAGTGTCAATCTACTCAATCCCATTTTTAGTATTCTTTCTGATAGCAATGTCACTTTCATACCTCTAACGGCTACAGTAATGTGACACATTTTAAGCACAAAACATGCTAGAGAGATATCTATATTTTAGGCCAACAGTCAATTCCGCAGATCTCTTAGGGCAGAACTGATACTACCCAGATGTTTTGGGCGTTGATCAGCAAGACCAGCAGGTCCCAATGGAATTCTAAAAATGCAAAATCGGAACACAGGAAAAACCTGAATCTACAATATCAGCAGTTATGTCACTGGCAAGGGAGAATTTTTACATTCTTCATCCAAAATGCATAAACTCAGAAAGATTATTCAACTGCTAACTTACAGCAAACTTGTTTAACCAAAATTCCAATCTTCTAAGCCTCCCTTTCTAACCTAGGGATGATTTCATAGCCTCCTGCTTCATTGGGTTTAAGATTCCCTTGGTTGTAAAGATTTCTCTAAGCTGCTTCCCTTCATGAGCAGTAGATTGCAGTGGAATAATTTCTCTGCAGTATTTTCTTAGTGAAAAGGTCCGCAAATTGATTTTTCACTCTTCGCCCTCCCTTTCAAGATACAAATTCAAAACAAACAAGCCAGACTGTCACTGAACATACATACATATTGTTCCTCAAGTGCCTTTATAGCAAGGCAACATAAAGTATTAGACTTGAATTAATAATAAAACCTACATGAAGAGCTCACAGAAGCATTGGGAGGTTTCATAAAATTTCAGATAAAAACTCTCAAAAATTTAAAGAAGAACACACTTTACTAAACAGGGAAACCTGAGAAGATTGAAAGTATTTCCTCCCTCTTAAACTAAAGGAAGGAGTTAGATCTCTTGTTCTATGGGAATCCCAAACAACAAAACATTTCGCTATGATATTCTTAACACTGTAGTATTTTTACAAATTTGCTTGTGCTATGTATGCTCTGTACTTAAAGTACTTCATCCTGCCACTACACCATAGGAAAGAGTACAATCTCAGAGGAAACCAGGACTCAAACTATTAATACATTTCATACATTTAAAGACATTTTTTAAATGACACCTTGAAATGAAGCCCACAGGTAGAATACGTTCCCTCAAGAAAAAGTACCTATAACTGTCAGTTGCATTCTGCTGAACTTCCTGACTGCAGCCTGGAGAGTTGATAAAATCTGTTAACGAAATGCCTATTTTCAAGCTAAACAGCTATGACAACAAAATGCTTGGAGATATTTTCAATATACATGACATCTTTCTTCACAAATAGATCTACTTGTACTCAAAAGCAAAAAACCATCTAGTACTGGATGACTTTGCATCAGATACTTTATTTTAAAGAAAATGTAAAATGCAAATTAGATTTCTATGTTATTATGGATAAGGTTTTCATAGTGTAAAACCCATTCCAATTTTATATAGCTCTGAGCATCATCCTACAGAAAGTGCATTGAAAATTGGCACTCTGTGCTACTGTCCACTAACCTAGCTCTCACTGTGATTTTGGCCAAGTCATTCCCCCTTTTTCTCTCTTGAAGAGTGACTGAACCTTCCTACTTGCAAAAATGTGATTATAATAAACGAATATTTAACATCACAGAGAACTGGTGTGACTTAGTGTAGCATTTGGAAAGCCATTTGTAGTTCTAGAGCACTAGCAAATGCTAAGTCCCATTCTTTTCTTGTACAGAATATGAAGTAGTGACCTGCAGTACTTGAGAAGAGAAATATGTGAGGCCACAGCTGTGGGCACCCACTGTTTCAAAAATATTGTATGCCATAACTAACTGGCACTTTGCATCTTTATCACCTACTTCATTTCACCTGATATTCAGCATGGTTCTTTGTCTCAAAAACAGCATGTGTATGTAACTTGTAGTTTGCTGAAATATCTTCCAATTGCAACAGCCTGTAGGTGGTCTGAATTTGACAACTTCTACAAGGTGACAACTTATTAAGTTGGAATACACTAGTCATTTCAAACAAACATTCAATTACATAAGCTAAGGATTGCATTCTTACAAGTTTTCTATTTAAGATTGAGCATTTGCATGTTTATTGATCTTAGATTAGAACTTAGAGCTCTGTCTGAACACCAAGCTGTCAATCCTTTGATACACAATAAAAAGCTCTTTAGTCTCTTCAGTATTTGAACTGCAACAGCAAAACTGATGATTTTGCTGGGATTATTCCTTCACCTCTTCTTTGAGATTAGAAAGTTATTTCAAAACTTGCTTATAATTTTTTTTTCAAAAATCCTTACTCCTCTATAAAGCTAACATACATTTCATTAAGAGAATGTTGATTTTGTTTAAATGTTGATTTCACTTGAAATATCTCTCCCAGTAAAGAGTGATCCCTCTCTTGTCAGAGAAATGCTATGCTAATAATATTTTATGTGCTTTTTTCATTATTAATTAGGGAAATTATTGCAACTATATCAGCTGTCTTATAAAAAAAATTCTATAGCTTGTGGGGATACATATCCTTTCTAGCATATCCCAACCTATTCTGGACTCAAAGTACTACAAAGTCATCCCATCCAGGCATTCTTAAGGACACTGAGGTCTATGCATCCCTTCTTGCCAGCCAGGAAAGCAGATACCTCAGTACTAGAGACTGCTTTTGTCAATAAACATTCAGCATTTTTCATGCTTCCAGCTGTACAGATTGAACTCTGCTTCCAGACCAGCATAAACAGGAGTCAAACCCCAATTTAATGATGTTGACAAATTCCAGACCATCAGAAGAAGCTGACTCCTGGCTGCATTTACACTGGGAAATTGAAGTATGTTTGACACATTATCTTGTTGGTATAGAATTAGTCCTAGTTTGTGATACTAAGAGTTTTAATCCATGAGGAGAGTCTGAG
Organism: Gymnogyps californianus; assembly: GCF_018139145.2. Taxonomy (NCBI): domain Eukaryota; kingdom Metazoa; phylum Chordata; class Aves; order Accipitriformes; family Cathartidae; genus Gymnogyps; species Gymnogyps californianus. The sequence goes on from NC_059475.1 coordinate 11,933,326, forward strand.
TCCATCAAAAGATGACTGTGTTCTGGATCAGTTTAAAAAGATTGTCAGGAACACATCTCTTCTAGCTAGATAACCTCTGAAATAAATAAATATAGAATTCCAAGCTGAAAAGATTATACAGTTCTCATTTCATGGAATATCAAAGTAAGGGAGAAACTAACGTCCTGCTATCAACCTTGCCTATCACCAAATTCTACTTTGACATACTTCCTGGTTATGAAAATCTTGCAAATAATCCAGAAAATAATCCAAATTCCTGCAACTGCTTTCAAAAGTTTAAGGACTCTGTACCATACTGCAAGGAGTTTCTCAAAAGGCTGTCTAAGTTTTACATTTCATGCCTTCTGGAACAGAAATGTAATCTTTTACAATATTTAGTATTCTTTTAGTTTCGTCCCAAGGTTCTGAAGGGTGTAGCTGTCCTGGTTTCGGCTGGGACAGAGTTAACTCTCTTCCTAGTAACTGGTACAGTGCTGTGTTTTGGATTTAGTGTGAGAATGATGTTGATAACACTCTGATGTTTTAGTTGTCGCTAAGTAGCGCTTATCTTAAGCCAAGGACTTTTCAGTTTCCCATGCTCTGCCAGCAAGCAGGTGTGCAAGAAGCTGGGAGGGAGCAGAGCCGGGGCAGCTGACCCGAACTAGCCAAAGGGTATTCCATACCATGGAACGTCATGCCCAGTATAGAAACAGGGGGGAGTTGGCCGGGAGGTGTGGATCGTGGCTCAGGAACTAACTGGGCATCGGTCAGCAGGTGGTGAGCAATTGCATTGTGCGTCACTGTTTTTTTTCTCCCCCCCCCCTTTTTTTTTGTTATATTCCTTTTCATTACTATTATTATTATATTTCATTATTACTATTATTAGTATTATATTTTACTTTAGTTATTAAACTGTTCTTATCTCAACCCATGAGTTTTACTTTCTTTTCTTTCCTTTCCTCCTCCTCACCCCACTGGGAGGGGGAGGGGGAAATGGCTGTGTGGTGCTTAGTTGCTGACTGGGGTTAAACCACAACAGTAGCAAATATAGACGTGGAAGGGCCTTTCACACACTTTCCTTCACTTTGCTAGTGAACAGTCTCATTTAGATTTCTCTTTTATTGACAAGCCCCAGTAGTCAACCCTATACCCTATTAATAAATCCACTGCAGTTTCTGCAATATCATTAGATGCGAGTAATTGCCCCATTTATAGCAATTACTAAAATACTGTGAACCTTACTGGTATCTAATTATTTACCTGAAGCCAAAGTCTACTGTTAAACCCACGAAAACATTTTTCCAGTACTAATTTTCACTGTAGGTATTTGCTATGGCCAATAACCAAGCTGCTGATCTTTAGTTCCCCTCCCTACTATCAATTATTTTGACTGCCTAGGACATCAAAGGCTGTGATTTAGATGCAAGGGGAGCATATTCAATATATGCAGAAAACCTGTTTTTAAAGCATGTACTCACACCAGTACTCTACACCCAAGCATTATTTTAATCAGGTGAGAAAAACAGAAAAAGAAGGAGGTTTGTATGACCAATTAGAACTAACCAACACTATTCAAATATTGAACGAGTAATAGTTACTATGCACTGAAAAGTTTGCAAACCAGAACTTATTCCTAGATATTGGTAATTATTACTGAAAGAGTGCTAATTTCAAGAGAATACTGCACTCCTACACAAATGGCAAAAAAAGAAAAATTATGTTAAATTAGTTAGCTATAGAATAAGGTATGAATTATTTACCAAGTTTGATTCATGTGCATAAGTCTTCACAGTCAAACATGCAAATCAGATCAGGTAATTCCACACAATCATATGATTACTAATTTCATATGCAATTACTTCATTGATGTCCGTAGTTGCAGTATTTAGAAATACAAATTTGATATATTCTTGTTTACATATTTTACAGACAGCTAATACATTTTTAGAGTCTATGTAGATACTTAATATAGAGTTTTAATACCTAATTTTTATACTTCAGATATTAAGGTAAGGCCATATGCTCATAACAAAAGTTTTTATCTAACTGTAGAAGAGTACTTGCAACTTCTATCTTTCTTTGGTTTGTAAGGCATAAATGGTAGTGTGTTACACATCAGAGGGATTTTTGTTAATGTCAGATAACATATTTCAATATTCGTTTGAGAGAGGGTGGACAGCAAATGCGGGGTAGCCTTTTACTTAAGGCCTAACAATTGCTACCATTAAGACTTAAGTAACAATCAAATTGCTGCTGCTATATTTGATAGATTGCTAACAAAGTTTTCTTCTGAAATGTTCTTTTAGCTTCCAATGTAGGTAGGAACTTAACAAAACTGTATTCAATATTCAGAATTTCTGCCGATGGTTATATTCAACAGTCTGTTCTTATTTGCAGTTTCTATGACTACTGAAGCAGCACTAATTTCTTCAAATTGCACGGAAATAGAATCCAATTTGTACATTTAAACAAGAACATGCGCAATTTTCTTTGAAAGCTATTCCAGCAGAAAGAGCATATATATACATGTGTCTCCATTTTAATGCAAAAACACAGGCATATTCAATTTCAAAGATTTAACAAAGCAGAGAAAACCACAGTCAATTTTAACTACATATTTTTATGTAATATTAGGAAATTTTAGCCAGTATTGAAAGAATTCTACTTTTACCTTTTCCAAATGATCACTACAAGCCATGTGAATTTTTTTAGTGGGACGAAACAATACAATAAAAAGAACAGCATAAATACCGTGTTTCTTTCTCAAAGACTTTCCTATGCATCCTGTATGCTTTCAGCTTACAAGGCTTAGGATCATTTTTTTCCTGTATCACTTACACCTGTTATTTAATTTGAATTCCCTGAATGTAACACAAGGAAGCACTAATATATATGCAGATGTTGTGAGATTGTGACTCATTGTATTGATTTCAGTGGTACTAGTCATACATTTGTGTAATGTCTTTTCTAGTAACTCCAGTTCCTTTAAATATATTGTGGTCTTAGCCACAAGAAGTCTATGACACCAGAAAAGAACGCTGCCAGAACAAGCAAAATTCATCATACCTACTGAAGGTATTTCTAATTGAAGAAACTAGTTATTTTTTAAGTTGTTCCTATATTTTTACTTGGCTTTAATCTATCAGCTTTTAAAAATAGATTTAATTTTACTGCATTTTAAGCATGCACCTACTGGTTTCACATTCAAAAGAATCCCTCAGACAAAGAAAATTTTAGGTACAAAAAATTATCCCTTTCATAAGCCTCGTTGCTGTGCAACTGGGCAGCCACAGCAGGCAGGCAGCCAGCACACGTGACAACTTGCAGCACTGGACAGCCTACACAGCTGCTAGTTAGGGAACTCTACGTTCTGGATAACCACAGAGCCTCCCAGCCAACTAGCGTGACATCCTTGTTTCATGCCAGCTGGCTCACCTGTCCAGTTTCCCTTCAAATATTGATGAATTGACATAAAATACGTGTCTGTTAAATCAACATTTTTCAAGGCACTGCTGTTCTGCCAGGAAAATCATAACTGGATTTAAAATTAAGTACTGGAAAATAAATTAGGATTTAATTTTCTGATTTAAATCAAAACCTTAGTGAATCCATCCTTTTTCCTCTAGTAATTCTCTCATCCCCATTTTCCTTTGTGTCACATTACTTCTTTTCTTTGAAAAGCCCTTCAGAGGGAGCAGGAAATACCAAAAACGTCTTCTAGGGCACAGTGGAGGAATGTTCTCTAGTTTTCATTTCTTTCAGTGAACATATTAAACAACATCCTGCAACCCTGAGTTTGACCATGTACTTCCATATATATCTTAAGACATACAAAGAGGTTTCCTGGCTAACAGTGAAAGATATTTTCTTCTTTATCAACCCCTAAGCTATCAATTTCATGCATCAGTTCGGTAGCTATGTGGAGATAGCCCTTCTTACTTTTGGTTGTCCTGAGGAAGAGAAATGTGAAGACCAGTCATATCAAGCAAATACAGTCATACCACATTTGGAATCACTGCTCAACAGAATGGAACACTTCAGGTTCAATCAGTTGTTCTGAAATCACTCTTAACACAGGTCTGGGCAAGCTAAAAGCAAATAAAAAAATTTATTTTTAAATTTTAAGAACAGATAACAATCATCACATTAGTTGGGGAACAAAGAAAGGGAAAACCCACATATTTTACAAGCACTTATATGTGTGCTTAAGTTAGATCACTAGGCTTCTCTTACCCTACAAAATCTAGTTAATATGCTAACAGATACTTCACATCATTCCTAGCTAAAGGCTGTGATATACATCCAGTCCTATGCCTTCCATCTACATTAATGGAAAACAGTTCAGACCAAGCAGCCTAAATTTTATCTGGTTTTGGTAGAACTAAAATAGAATTCCTCTGCCTTTCTTTCTTCTCCCTCTCCCATCTCCCCATCATTTAGTATCCAAAAACCTGAGCAGGCTTTATGATTGCGGTCCATCTTTTTCTCTCATGTGCCACCTTCCACTTTGGGGATGGTGAGATAACATTGGTCTGAACTATTTTTTCCTCTGTCTGCTCTGATGGACAGAAAACTTGGTGAATGCAGGGGAGAAACCAGTGTTCTCTTCACTTTATTATGTCCATCCATCAGCCTTATCCCAACTAAGATGGAAAAGCAGTATTTGGTAAGAACTGTCCATATACAGTCTTGCCACTTCTGTAAGTGCTAAGAGAAGAATTGACATTTGTAACCACAGTGTAGTTCACTACAACCTCTGTAGACACTAAATTATTTTTTTCTGACAAAAACAGAAATAAAAGCTTAAGCAATGAAATTTCCCTTTTTACAGATTAAATAGCAATCTATTGTTATGCTGCTACCAAGAACAATCAAAATATGTAAGTATAATATCTGCATATGATGACCAAGTTAATATGGCCATTAAAACTTAAATATTAATCTTTTTCCCCATATAATTCATACAAGTCACAGTAAAATCCACACCTTTCAAGATATTTAGCTTAAGCTTTTGAGCCTCGATCCAGCAAACACAGTTTGCAACATAGTTCCTATGTTTACAACATAGGAACTGTCCCATTTATTTTAGTTATACATGTTAAACATCTTTTATTGGATTGGAAACTTGGACTTGTAACTTACTTTTGTCATTAACATCCCTTTCACTGGTTATCAAATAGCTCTTGAATCTGGCAATTCTTTGGAGAATGAATCAGGCAAAGATAATCACTTGCTCTGGGGAAGAAGCTGGGTTTGCCTCTATCACATGTAGTACACGAACCCAGTTAACACCATTCTGATACTATGTTTCCAACTTACACACAAACATTCTGCTAGCACAAGCTCATCTCTGGCTCAGGGCCTAAACGTAATTATGGCTCTGGGGTAGAAATGGAAGAGCTTTCTGTAAGCATTGCAATGGTAACGCAGGCTGCCAACTGAAAAGGAAGGTAGAAATCTTGACAGATGTGAAATACAAGAACTTATCAGGCAATAATGGCATATGGTAAGCATGTCATGCGGTTTGTTTGTATAACAGCTAATGGAAGTTTTTACACAGCAAAGTCCCTCCCTCAGGAGTCAAAAAGAATAAAACTGACTACTGATTAGAATTTGCTGTCTTACTTAGAAATCTAAATAATAAGCTGTGAAAAGCACGTCATTAATTACAGTTAAAAATAACTAAGTACGAAATTTGGTTTTGAGATGCATCTATTTAAGGTGATGTTATGTTTTACTCTCAAAAACCTTAAAATTCTCCCCATTTCATTAAAAAACTTAATATTGGAATTTCATAGGCAGAGAAACCTATGATTGTGCAGGAGAGGCAAAGAAACAAAATGAAATGCAAAGAAAGAAACAGTAAAAGGAGTTGTCAATCAGTCAAATGGTTTGCATTAGGATAAACAATTTTGCTCAATGTGGACTCAAAATGTCAGATGACTTTAGTTGACACTGTTGTGGTTTTAATTCCAGTCAGCAGCTAAGCACCACGCAGCTGCTCCCTCACTCCCCCCCCTCCGCTCCCAGTGGGATGGGGAGGAGAATCGGGAAAGAAGGTACAACTCGTGGGCTGAGATAAGAACAGTTTAATAACTAAAGTAAAATATAATACTAACAATAATAATAATGAAATATAATAATAATAATAATAATGAAAAGGAATATAACAAAAAAAAGAAGAGGGGAAAAAAAGGAGGAAAAAAAAAACAGTGATGCACAATGCAATTGCTCACCACCCACTGACTGATGCCAGAGCCGCGATCTGCCCTCCTGGCCAGCTCCTCCCTGTTTATATACTGGGCATGATGTTCCATGGTATGGAATGTCCCTTTGGCTAGTTCAGGTCAGCTGTCCTGGCTGTGCTCCCTCTCAGCTTCTTGTACACCTGCTTGCTGGTAGAGCATGGGAAACTGAAAAAATCGTTGACTCAAGATAAGTGCTACTTAGCAACAACTAAAATATCAGTGTGTTATCAACATTATTCTCACACTAAATCCAAAACACAGCACTGTACCAAATACTAAGAAGAAAATTAACTCCATCCCAGCTGAAACCAGGACAATATCCACCCCTTATTCCATACCATTTACATCATGCCCAGATCCCACACTTTCCGATACATTTCCAATTAATCACCATCACTTTTCCTGTCTTTTAATATATACACACAGATACCATTCCCGCAGTCTATGGGCTATCTCTATCAAATGTCTGTTGAGTTCATTCAGTCCATGACTTTGGGCTCCATCTGTCATAACAGTCTGTCTGGGCAGGAGGGATGGTGCAAAGTCTGCTCAGTCGGCAGAGCAGGATCAGGCTTTGGTGTGGTGCAGCAGGTGGGTGACATTGGGCGCAGCAGGAGGATGGTGTGTGGTGTTGGATTGTTGCATGCTGAAGTCAGTCCTGGTTCCAGGACTTCACTCAGTTTTATCAAAGTTCATTCTTCATTAATCTAAGTAATTCTTACTGTAATACCATTGATATAGCATATAACAATCATAATAATGATGACATACAGTGGCAGGATTATATAGCAATCAACATCATACAATTTAATCTATTGGCTATTCTCACCTAAAATCAAATCCCCTTGAGGCACACATCGGACTTCCCCATCCTTCCGCATCACCCACCAAGTGCGCTCAGGTCCTTGAGCAAAAGCAGTCCCACGAATGGGTATGCCTTTGCCTGAGGCAGGAGTAGCCCAAACTGTTTTCCCTAGCATATTTTTTATGTGCACTATAGGAACTTTATCCCGTTCTACAGTATGTAAAAGTTCTGATTGGGCAGGGCCAGCTCGACTGACAGATCCTCTAGGGTTGACTAACCAGGTGGCCTTTGCTAAATGTGCATCCCAATGTTTGAAGGTCCCACCACCCATTGCTCTCAATGTAGTCTTTAACAGTCCGTTGTATCACTCGATTTTCCCGGAGGCTGGTGCTTGACAGGGGATGTGACATACCCCCTCAATGCCGTGCTCTTTGGTCCAGGTGTCTATGAGGTTGTTTCAGAAGTGAGTCCCGTTGTCTGACTCAGTTCTTTCTGGGGTGCTCTGTCACCGTAAGACTTGCTTTTCAAGGCCCAGGATAGCGTTCCGGGCGGTGGCACGGGGCACGGGATATGTTTCCAGCCATCCGGTGGTTGCTTCCACTATTGTAAGCACATGGCTCTTGCCTTGGTGGGTTTGTGGAAGTGTGATATAGTCAATCTGCTAGGCCTCCCCGTATTTATATTTCAGCCATCGTCCTCCATACCACAGAGGCTTTAACCGCTTGGCCTGCTTGATTGCAGCGCATGTTTCACATTCATGGATAACCTGTGCGATAGTGTCCATGGTCAGGCCCACCCCTCGATCACGAGCCCATCTATATGTTGCATCTCTTCCCTGATGGCCTGAGGTGTCATGGGCCCACCGAGCCACAAATAATTCACCCTTATGTTGCCAATCCAGATCAACCTGAGCCACTTCAATCTTAGCAACCCTGTCTACCTGCTGGTTGTTTTGATGTTCTTCAGTGGCCCAACTCTTAGGTACATGAGCATCTACATGACATATTTTCACAACCAAGTTCTCTAGCCGGGCAGCAATATCTTGCCACAATGCGGCAGCCCAGATGGGTTTACCCCTGCGTTGCCAGTCACTCTGCTTCCATTGCTGCAACCACCCCCACAGAGCATTTGCCACCATCCATGAGTCAGTATAAAGTATTGGCCATTTTTCTCCTTCAGCAATGTCTAAAGCCAGCTGGATGGCTTTCACCTCTGCAAACTGACTTGATTCACCTTCTCCTTCAGTAGTTTCTGCAACTTGACGTATAGTACTCCATACAGCCGCATTCCACCTCCGATGGTTTCCTACAATGCGACAGGACCCATCAGTGAACAGGGCATATTGCCTCTCATTTTCTGGCAGTTTATTACATAGTGGGGCCTCTTCAGCACACGTCACCTCCTCCTCTGGCGATATTCCAAAATCTTTGCCTTCTGGCCGGTCTGTGATCACTTCCAAAATTCCTGGGCGGCTGGGTTTCCTATTTGACTTCGTTGTGTGATCAGTGCGACCCACTTACTCCATGTAGCATCAGCTGCATGATGCGTAGAAGGGAACTTCCCTTTGAACATCCAGCCCAGCACCGGCAGTTGGGATGCTAATAGGAGCTGTGTTTCAGTACCAACCACTTCTGAGGCAGCTTGAACTCCTTCATATGCTGCCAGTATCTCTTTTTCAGTTGGAGTATAGCGGGCCTTGGATCCTCGATATCCCTGACTCCAAAACCCTAGGGGTCGACCTCAGGTCTCCCCGGGTGCTTTCTGCCAGAGACTCCAGGTACGGCCATTCTCCCCGGCTGTGGTATAGAGCACGTTTTTTACATCCTGTCCTGCCCGGACTGGCCCAAGGGCTACTGCGTGAACCATCTCCCGTTTAATTTGTTCAAAGGCTTGTTGTTGCTCAGGGCCCCATTTAAAATCAATCTTCTTCCCAGTCACTTGATAGAGAGGGTTTACAATCAGACTATAAATTTGGAATATGCATTCTCCAAAAACTCACAACACCTAAGAAAGCCTGTGTTTCCTGTTTACAAGTTGGTGGACACAGAGCTGCTATTTTATCGATCACATCCATTGGGATGTGACGACATCCATCTTGCCATTTTATTCCTAAAAACTGAATCTCCTGTGCAGGTCCCTTCACCTTACTTTGTTTTATGGCAAAACCAGCTTTCAGAAGGATTTGGATTATTTTCTTCCCTTTCTCAAAAACTTCTTCTGCTGTGTTGCCCCAAAACGATGATGTCATCAATGTACTGCTGATGTTCTGGAGCTTCACCTTGTTCCAGTGCAGTCTGAATTAGGCTATGGCAAATGGTGGGGCTGTGTTTCCACCCCTGGGCAGTCGATTCCAGGTGTACTGGACGCCCCTCCAAGTGAAAGCAAACTGTGGCCGGTACTCTGCTGCCAAAGGGATTGAGAAAAATGCATTAGGGATATCAGTCGTGGCGTACCACTTGGCTGCCTTTGACTAGTTCTAGCATGTCTGGCACAGCAGCACTCAGTGGTGGCGTAACTTCATTCAGGCCACGATAGTCTACTGTTAGTCTCCATTCTCCGTTAGACTTTCGCACTGGCCATATGGGGCTGTTAAAGGGAGAGCGAGACTTGCTGATCACCCCTTGGCTCTCCAGTCAATGAATCAGCGTATGGATGGGAATCAGGGAGTCTCGGTTGGTGCGATATTGCCACCGGTGCACCGTTGTGGTAGTGATTGGCACCTGTTGTTCTTCGACCCTCAGCAACCCCACAACAGAAGGGTCCTCCGAGAGACTGGGCAAGGTGGACAACTGTTCAATTGCCTCTGTCTCCAAGGCAGCTATACCAAAGGCCCACCAGTACCCTTTTGGGTCCTTGAAATACCCTCTCCTGAGATAATCTATGCCAAGGATGCATGGAGCCTCTGGGCCAGTCACAATGGGGAGGTTTTGCCACTCATTTCCAGTTAGGCTTATTTCAGCCTCCAATACAGTTAGCTGTTGGGATCCCCCTGTCACCCCAGAAATACAAATGGGTTCTACCCCTTTATAGCTTGATGGCATTAGGGTACACCGTGCACCGGTGTCTACTAGAGCCTTATACTCCTGTGGGTCTGATGTGCCAGGCCATTGAATCCACACAGTCCAGTAAACCCAGTTGTCCCTCTCCTCTGCCTGGCTGGAGGCAGGGCCCCTCTAGTCCTGGTCATAGGATTCTCCACTCACTTTTTGTAAAAATGGATTAGAATTCCTTCTCATAGGATCAGAAGTAAGATCAGCCCTTCCACTCTGTCTGGCACACCACTCACACTGCCCACCAGTGACTGGAGCAGCAATTTTCCTGGAAGAACCCTCATTTGTGATTGTTTGTCCTCGCAATTCACATACCCGTGCATCTAGGACCGAGGTAGGTTTTCCATCCCACTTCATCATATCTTCTCCATGCTCACGCAGGTAAAACAATTAGACACTCTGCCACACTACACTAGGTAGATCCTACGCTAGGTAGAAAAATTAGACACTTTAGCACATACAGCTTTGTAAGTTAGCCATTATGCCACCACATAGCTTTTACAGAGCTACAGATGAGTTCGGAGTCTCAGTGAAAGACAATGGGATACAAGGTCATTGCCAATGTCACTTTGGAAAATGAGATTTAAACTAAGTTACTTCAACTCTTTAACATCACATCTGACAGTCACAGAGTTCGTAACATGTTTGTATACACTACTACGAATCTTAAAATTAAGACAGAATTTTATTGTAGACAGTTGACTCAAGACAGCTTATCGTCAAGCTCTTGAAAGGGATAGAGAAGAAAACACAAAGCATCCTCAGAATTCCAGCTTTCTAATCTTATTAGGCTTTTCTTATGAAGAAAGTCTGGTTTAATGTATTTACTTAAAAATGTCTTAGCAAAGAAAAATTCGATGAAAACTATATTATCTAGAGTGTCATCATCAAATCTGGCTCCAGACAAAACCATCCAGCCTATCTAGTCCTACTGAAAGATTTATTATTGCTCTGAACATGAGAAAAGGAGTTCCTGATTAAGGGAACTCCCAGGATAAAGTAGTACAGAAAGCAGAAAGATCTTGAAAATCCAAAATATGGATTATAACCCTGCACAGTAAATTCATAAATTGATAAGGCCCATTCCTACATGACAGTGTATTTCATCAGTCCAGAGAGGCTGTAATCTACAGTATCTGAATAATTCAGTGTGCAAAATTAACTCATGAATGACGGTGGTGGGATTATGCCGTTTTGAATTATTCGGTAGGAGAATCCATGAATTTACCCAAATGCAGTGGAGAATAATTATTGCTTGTCCATTTAGAACAAAATCTAATTCAAAATCTAAAAGTCACAAGATTTTACAGCTACTACATCTGACCTAATTTCTGTAATCTCCCAAGTTCTGCATACTGAGTAAACCTAGGCACAAGAAGGTTTCTTGCAAGTAAATGTTGATATTTCAGCAGCTAGGTTACAATCTGTTACAACCTTTTTATGCTGTTTGTTTTTATGCTATGATTATACTTGCTGCTTGTACTATTGTCTATATACTGAACTCTGTGTCCTTTATATGTTTTCAGAGACGAATGATTCAGTATTATTGATCTTCATGAGGTACAGAATAAAATGGTCACCAAATCACGCATACTACTACTTACTGTTTGAGGCCAACAGATTCACTCTTTAATGAATTATTCCAGCTCCAGTGGTATATCAAAACCAATCTGTTTGCTATTTTTGGTTAAAAAGACACCCTCCCTCGGCTATCACAGTTACAGAGTGACTGAAGTGCAGCATGCTTGATGTTTTGATGATAAGATGAAAACTGCAGGCAGGAAAACAGAAAACAAAATGGAACTTCAGTTAAAATGCTAGCTTTCATTTCCATTTCACACTATGATTATATTACTAGCCCTGAATGTGTCTTTTCCACTTTTTCCCTCCTTGCTTCTTTCTTTTATTTTTGGGGGCCTGATTGCCCAAAAAGCTATTTTTAATGACACTTACTTGTTCTAGCTTCTCTTTCCAGGAGTCTGTTTTACAACATTAACAAGCAAAAAGCAGTGGAGTGTTGTAATCATAATACACACAGGGTGAGACACAGACAAAGTCTGAATGATAAATCCTTGAACTGAAGGAATCCACAACTGCCTGCCCAGGTTTCCTTCCTGGTATCATTATACACTAAATTTATTAATAAAAATGAATGATCAGTAAATCTCTTTTTTAAGTAACCAAGAAAATTTCAAACCTACCCAAAGACTCTCTTCATCAGGATATGATTAAGGCATCTGTAAGGTTTTGAAGGATTTCTTATTCTAAATCACAAAACATTTCATGAATCAATGCCTTCTAGCCATAAGAATTAAGAAAGGACCAAATTAAATTTCTTTTGTCTTCTTTTGTCATGGATAAGCATATTTTAAAATGCACTGCTCTTTCTAAATTAAGAATGAGCATGAGTTTTCTTCTTATTTTTGTCCAAAATCCTATGGTTCATCTGTAATAAATGCAACAAGAACTAAGTAGTTTGTATTTTCTGGGCTCCCAGAGAATTTTCCTAACATGGATCACATGTAATTAGTCATAATCAGATAGGTTTAACATTGAAAGCCATTTCTGTTCAGTTAATTTATATATTGATAGAGTATAGTAAAGTTAGCGGGTTAAACTGTGCAAAGGAGTAAGAGATGCTGAATTTCTATTACTTTAAATATTGCTTGTTGTTATTTCTTAGCATACCTATAAACTCAACTTCAGCTGTGATGCAGTTTGGATCCTTGATGATGACAACGAAGTTTCAACTTTGTCAGACTGAATCCGGTAAGAATAGTTTGATGTTCCAAAGGCCCTCTAACATGTAAGATGGCAAAGAACAGACCTGCAGTAACAAACAAGAGAAGTGGTTTTCTTGTAATACTATAATCAGGAAATTCCAAATTGCCCCCTTAAGAAGTTTAGCACTATCACTTAGTTCAAGAGAGACAAACACTTTTAGAATAACATCTCGTCCCTGGCTCTATTACAGATGTCAGAATGGCGAACTGCCTCACCCAAAAAGGAAACCAGGACCACTCTTAGTGACAAATTAACTGAGGACTTCCAGGCGGTTACTTAAAACATATTAGCATTCTCAATAAAAGGGGTACTTAAAAACAGAGTAGAACTTCACGGATCTAAAAAAGATGTTTGCAACAATTCCTTGACAATTTGTTTTACTCTCTCTCAGAGGAATTTCTGAAGTTTACTTGATTTTATATTCTCTACTATTAATCATGAAAAGAGCTCCATCAGACTTGTTAACATACCAGGTCCACATTTTGTAATTTATAGAAAGATCATATGATTCTCATGCCAGAAGTGGTCTCCTCATCTCAAAATAAGTATTTTAAATGATCTCTGTTTCTACCCAATCTTTTTAAGAACACTGAGGAAAGCTCTCTATTTATGTAAATGGTCACAGTCCCAAATGTCTATGGAACCTTCTCCATTTACACCACCAGCCTCAGACAATGGCCTGCTAATTAGCAAGTTGTTAATTTTAGCAATCATACTGCATATTACAAGTTCAGAGCAAGGTTTACATGAGATTGGACAAATTCATGAAATGGAAAGCCACTGAAGATTACTGAAATTATATAAATCTGGCAAATTGCTGAAGACAGGGAGAAGAGTCAGAGAAGGTTTTACTACAGCTTTTGCTTATACTCACAGCCTTCACTTTTGCTCACAGATGCTCATGTACATGAACTTTCTGTCTGGCACAATTGAGTCATTCCTATTTTCTTAAATGACATGGAGGAAGAATGAAAGCATTGCTCCCTTTTATCATCCCAGGAGTCATCACTGAATGTCTGATTCAGTAACCTTCAGTGTCTTACTCCCAGATCTCCCAAAATTCCAGTTTCAGTTCAATTTTTAAAAAGGTTGACACTCTCAGTCAGGGGAAAAGAGATTCTAAGTAATTTTACCATTTAAGCTTAAAGCTTGCCTTAGTGCTCCTTTCCATGCTTTATTTTCAGCTAGTGACTGCTCGTAATTAAAATATTCAGGCCTGTTGTGATTAAGTTAAATACCTTTACTCTCAGACTACTGGCAGTTGCAAAGTATGCAGCAAGATTTTTTTTATTTCTAATTAAGTTTCTTAGTATGAGTCACATTTGTAGAATCAGAAAAGAAAACACTTAAAAAGACTGCATTGGTCAGGCTCCCTCTCCCCAAAGCAGCCATGTATCTAGGGATGAAGCTACTTACAGGAAAAGGACCTGGGGGTGTTGGTCGGCAGCTGGCTGAATATGAGCCGGCAGTGTGCCCAGGTGGCCAAGAAGGCCTATAGCATCCTGGCTTGTATCAGAAATAGTGTGGCCAGCAGGGCTAGGGAAGTGATCACCTCGCTGTACTCGGCACTGGTGAGGCCGCACCTTGAATACTGTGCTCAGTTTTGGGCCCCTCACTACAAGAAAGACATGGAGGTGCTGGAGCCTGTCCCAAGAAGAGCAATGAAGCTGGTGAAGGGTCTAGAGAACAAGGCTTATGAGGAGCGGCTGAGGGAACTGGGCTTGTTTAGTCTGGAGAAAAGGAGGCTCAGGGGAGACCTTATCGCTGTCTACAACTACCTGAAAGGAGGTTGTAGCGAGGTGGGTATTGGTCTCTTTTCCCAAGTAACAACTGATAGGACGAGAGGAAATGGTCTCAAGTTGCTCCAGGGGAGGTTTAGACTGGATATTAGGAAAAATTTCTTCACCAAAAGGGTTATCAAGCACTGGAACAGACTTGCTGTTCTCACTGGCAAGCTCAGTTGGAGAATGTCTGCAGGGAACAAAAAATGGCTTTTGTCACACAGAAATGTTCAAGTTGTTTATTTTAAGAATCTGTAGTTCAGTAGGTTGTGCTTTTAAAGTCCTTTGCTGATAGTCCATAGAATTTCATAAGAGCACTCACATTATTTTTTTAATTTCTTGCTAATTGCTATACTTCAGTTTTGTACAGAAGTGCTTGACATAATGATGCTATTGTTCAGAGTAAGGATTTAGTTTCCAGAAAAAGTTGTATTTACTGAGGAAGAGGCACATTACCAAAACCTAGATAAAATTCATTGAATTTCATTGTTGAGATCTATTTTTCTACAACCCAAAATATTATTATATCTGCAATTCTCAAATTATTTCAGGAAGAGTGCCAACATCATAAAATACACGAAACAATAATGAGAAGCTCTCTTGCCTCTGTGGTGGCACCTTAAATTATTTTTGATGAACGAGGCAGGCTTCCAAAATTTCCTTTTCAGAAATCCAAGCCAATACTCAGATTGAATAAATATCAAGCTTGGCTCAGTGGCAGGCAGTTGCAGTCTGGGGAAAAGAGCCTTCAGTTTCCCTTCCCTTTCCCAAGACACTTCTGCTTAATAGCACAAACCCACAGGACCCAGACAGTTAGCTCACAAAGCCATATGCTTTTTAATAATCTATGGGAACCGTATGAGCATTTAACTAAGTGCTGTTCTCCTTTAGCCAGCTTCCTAGTCCCAGATTTCTTTAGCTTTTCCTTCATGAATATACTTAAATCTAAGCAGCTTTCCCTTGTCTTTACTTAGCAGTTTAGTAGTTTGAAGGACAGACAGCTGAATTGTTTTATACTAATTTTTTCTTTTAAAAAGAGCCACCAATAAGTACATGTTTAGAAGGTGAAAATGAAATAAGCTTGTGTTGTTCATGTTAAATAAACGAGAACAAGAAAGGGCACATCCTACATTTGTTTCTATCTTTGCCACAAGAGAGAGGAGCCAGCATTTTAGTGCCTCATTTACCTCTGAAAGATGGCAGTAAACTTTATTACTGTGACCTTTTGTATGTTCCTTAACTTGAATTGCTGGTCATTCCCTGTTCTTCCCATTTAAAGTATCCAGTTGTCTACTCCACACACCTGCATTTTCTTCCCTATATTGTCCTCAGTGTTCAGACAGGCCTATGGGCTATATCCTAAAATGTTAGCAACATGCAGGTAACTAAGCTGCCATGTTAAATTTGAATATATGCATTTCTCAGCACTGCAAGGAGCAAAATGAAAGGTTCCCGATTAGAGTAATACTGTGAAACTACACCAAGGGAAGACTGAGGGGACATTGCAAGCAAGCAAGCATAATCTGTGTACAAGCAAGAAGGCATAATCTGTCTCAGAAAAGGGCATGTTCCATCAGTATCAACAAAATTGCACGTAACCAGATGACTCCTTTACATGTCCAAAATAATACTGAACACCCTAGCAGGAACAACCATGTAAATGACTTCCTGCTGTTATGACTGTGAAGGAAATGCATGCTTTCCATGTCATATACAGACTTTCGGACAGAAGCATTTCTTAAACCAATAGAAGGGTGAAGATATATACTGTTTTTAAATGTATCCCAGACACTAGGAATGGCTGAGAACACAGAAACTAAATTCAGGGCTTCCATAAAAGCTTTTTCATAGCTCTGTAGTTCTCTTGTACAAATTTATTGCACATAGGACAGTATTCCAGACCTATCGCTTTGTTGTAATCTTCATCTCTTAGCAAATAAGGAATAGATTCCTGTTCCTGAAAATGGTGAGAAACAGTGCTCCTTTTGACCAACTAGCTGTGGTCAACTCCAATTAGCACTGAAAAAAGTCAAGTTTGTGTCATCAGTAAAGTATATATTATAAAACCTTATCTGCTCCCACAGACTGAATTCAACAATAATTGTATTTGATTCTCATCCAAATCTATAAGATTTGTCCAGCAGCATTTAAAAGAAGTGTAATTATAACTTTAGTATTAACTATAAATTGTAAGGAGAGGAAGGAAGGAGAATTCTTGTTACCATGAAATAAAATAGAAATGTTATATCAAGAAAATAAATGAGTCTGAAATAATGCAGACTGAAAAGGCACATGTGCTCTTCCATTTTTCTCTGGCAATTGGTTGGAACTTTCTTCATTTCATTCACGCCAATTATTCTAAATTTTCTGCTGCCATTACTGGCCATGAGCAGGGAGCTGGTGGGTCCAGACTGTCAACAGCTCACAGCAGCAAGTTTCTAGAAAATAATTTCCAATTCTTAATTTGAGTCTGGCTGTTACTTAGTTTGATAAAGAAATCTTTCCACTTATCTTGTTCCTATTTCATCCTCTCCAAGGAGCTAAGCATATGTGAATCTTTCTGGGTCTTGTATCTTCTTTAATAAGGAATAAGTCTCTATGGGGGAAAGAAACACCATGAATTAGACAGGGACAAGGACAGGAAAAATCCAAAGCTACTAGAAATTTGAAATTCAGAATAAAAATATCTCAGTCTGTATAGCTATGTATAAAAAGTGCATGTTGTATAATTTGAAAGTCAGCTCATCATTAGATCTGTATTATACAATGAAGCATAAACTTATCTTTGTATAAACCACAGAGTATTGGACCTTTTGCTCACAGATCACCAGAACTGAAAGATGTCTGGTTCAATTACTTCTCTGAGATTTTCTGCAGAAATTTCATAACCCATAAATGTCATTTATCAAAGTGCAATTACATCACCTCTTTGCCAACATCAGCATTTGTCTTTATCAGCATTCCATTTTCTGTCCTGTTCCAATCCTTCTTTCTTTCCCTCCACTTTCTCTCTCTTATTCCTTATTAACCCACAACACAGCAATAGTGAACACACAAGAAACACTATGATATACTGTCACTTGCATAAATATTTTGCCAAGAGCTTTCCAGCTTAGCAACTGAAGTGGGTAAGTACCACTTTCAAAAGACATTAGGTTCCCAGGTGTCCATCTCACCCCTTTGCAGGAAATTACTGCCCCCTCACCAGAGCATAGCAGGGTACATGCATGCAACCCTGCTCCCCAAGTTCACTGCATAGCATATTAGTACCAACTTAGCATCAACTGAAATGCTAAGCTGTGAATGTGAGTGGCAGAAGTGCTGGCACACAGCTCACTTCTGGGGCAGAAACTTCTGGCAAGGACTGGAATGCAGAAGGGCGACAGCAGAACTCCTAACTGCTCCCACTAAATCACCCAAGTCCATCTGTCAAAGTCCCCAAATTGCCTGGTATGTCTCCAAAATACTAGTCCAGGTTTTGGAAGCAGAAGAGCCAACAACCATGACACCCAAAGGAAGCTTCGCATTAGAGTAGTTAGCTCAAATGCCGACACCATGACTGCTACCAGCACAAAAGATAGCTTTGAGCTAATTCTGGTACCTTTACAGGACAGTGCACTAAAAAGCCTGAATGCCACTGTCCACTGAGACTTCAGTTCCTCACTGCCTACCTGAAAAACACAGCAAGTCCCTAAAATCACGGTGTGGTTTTGGAGAAAGAAAATAGCCCTAGTGTACTAGGAAACACAACTTTAAGCAGTCAACATTTCTTAATGGTGAAGCGTCCTAATGTGCATTGTGGAGGCAGGGGGAAGGGAGAATGGAGGGGAACTGATCTATTAGAATTGTTACCCTCTTTTTCCTGTCTCTCCACCAGTTTTAGACTACCCTCACTGCCCTCTTCTCACACACCCTTTGGGACAGGCAACATTGACCACACTACTTGAGAAACAAGTCATGTAGAGACCACATGCCTGCAGGCTGGTAGATGTAATGTGAAAGAGGAGAAAAATTCCATTTCTGTAGGACAGGGAAAGATACCAAGAATTTCAGGAGACCGGCTCATCCCAAAATGACTGCTCTGGCTGTATAAACCCCTTTGAACTTCCGCAGAGTAGAAAAAAAGATATTTCAAACAATAGGAATCTGCTTAGCTTTCAGTATAGGCAGTTCCTTTATATCCCAGAAGAATATGCTGATCTAAACAATCTTTTAAGAATTTTTAGATTTTGTCACAGATACAGTAGGTATAGACAAACTACACCACTAAGACATTTTTATTCTGCAATAAAATCTAAGTGTTTAATAAGAATTAGAACATATTCTATAGCTGATTAACATTGAAAAGATTTTATATAGTTACTCTAGTACATCTCTAATGCAGAGATACTTCTTAGTATTCAAAAGCAACATTAAACCATGTCAATAACAAAAGCTTTTATAATAGGCTCGGTTCCCCAGAGTTTACAAAATAGACATTTGTACAAAAGTTCCGGATCTCAGGTCTGCCTCCTAGCAGTGTCATAAAAAAATGCAGTTGAGCTACTCATACTTAAATGTACTCAAATGCCTAGAAAAAGAAGCAGAAAAGATGGAGAACACTAACTGGATATTGGAGATGCTGATGCTCTGTCAGTATAGGAAAAGCCATTTTCAAGACAGGTAAAGAGCAAGAGGACACTTGGACCAGCTCTACATTTACAATCTGTAATTAATCTCACTCATATGTGCATAAATACTTATGGATATTTATTTTTCCTCCACAATACTAGCCAGTTTTATTGAATGGAGACAGATCATCTTCAGAGTACCTAAAAACCAAATGCAGCTTAAAAAAATATCTCTGATCTTATGCTGCAGTTATAACATGTTAGATCTGACTTTATACCTCAATAAAGCCATAGAAAAGTGTTAACACTTCACTTTCTTGAAAACCTGTTAATCAAACGTCTAGCTTTCATTAGCACAAAGCTAGCATTTGCTAACATTTTAGAAAAGATAAACTACTTCAAAAGATTTGATTCAGCACAGTACTCAAATGTGAAATCCCAATTCATTGGTACCACAGCAAACTACACAAACAAATGCACATTTCTTTCCATCAATTCCTAAATATAACTAAAAGCAGAAGATACACATCTAAATGCCTAAAAGCCCTTTTGAAATACTGAAAACAATAATATGAACCCTTCTGCAGCAATTTTTACATGTAGTCAAGTGAGAACATTTTGACAGATTTTTTTAGAATGTTAGTCAAGTTTAGAATAGCTTGTTTTTGAAGCACAGCAGATGCTGCGATCTTAATAGGGTATCACTGTACATGTTTAACCTTCTTCTCTATAGTCTCAATGTCCATTCCTAAAAGGAGGGATTTACAGGAGAATTATTAAAATGTTTTGGTTTCAGTCTTGTGAATAAAAAATTTATTTGGTAAGACAGCATTACCAGAATGGCCTTGAAATGTGTTTACTTTAAAGAATTTTTTTTCCCCATACATACATCCATGTGCACGCACACAGGCACAAACATTTATGTTTTATAAAGGCCCAGTGATCTACCGAGCTTGCTGTAGCTGCAGATGCCTCTCAGAGAACCGTATATAACCATAGCTATATACCTGATAACCAAACCAGTATCATCAGAAACTTCCTCTTACAACAGCTTTGATAGAAAGCATGCCCAATGTAAAAGATTAGAAACAGACTTAATCTTTCTTCTTGTCCTGGTTTCGGCTGGGACAGAGTTAACTCTCTTCTTAGTAGCTGGTACAGTGCTGTGTTTTGGATTTAGTGTGAGAATGATGTTGATAACACACTGATGTTTTAGTTGTTGCTAAGTAGCGCTTATCTTAAGCCAAGGACTTTTCAGTTTCCCATGCTCTGCCAGCAAGCAGGTGTGCAAGAAGCTGGGAGGGAGCAGAGCCAGGACAGCTGACCCGAACTAGCCAAAGGGGTATTCCATCCCATGGAACGTCATGCCCAGTATATAAACAGGGGGGAGTTGGCCAGGAGGGGCAGATTGCTGCTGGGGCATCAGTCAGTGGGTGGTGAGCAATTGCATTGTGCATCACTGGTTTTTTCCTTCCCCCCCCCCCCTCCTTTTTTTGTTATATTCCTTTTCATTACTATTATTATATTTCATTGTTACTATTGTTAGTACTATATTTTACTTTAGTTATTAAACTGTTCTTATCTCAACCCATGAGTTTTACTTTTTTTTCCTTTCCTCCTCCTCACCCCACTGGGAGTGGGGAGGGGGAAATGGCTGTGTGGTGCTTAGTCGCTGACTGGGGTTAAACCACGACACTTCTCCTTCTGGTATTTGTTCACATAAGAACAGGCTATCTAGAAAGTACTGTTTGTTTCTCTTTCCTGGATGT
This sequence comes from Gymnogyps californianus, assembly GCF_018139145.2. Lineage (NCBI taxonomy): Eukaryota > Metazoa > Chordata > Aves > Accipitriformes > Cathartidae > Gymnogyps > Gymnogyps californianus. Next base: position 11,954,352 of record NC_059475.1, read on the forward strand.
AGCTCAGCAGATAAGCTGTCATGGTTTAACCCCAGCTGGCAGCTAAGCACCACGCAGCCGCTCGCTCACTCCCCCCCACCCAGTGGGATGGGGGAGAGAATTGGAAAAAAAACCCTGATGGACTGAGATAAAGACAGCTTAACAGGACAGAAAGGAATGAAAAATAATTATTATAATAATAATATGACAATAATAATACTAAAAGAATTAGAATATACAAAACAAGTGATGCACAATGCAATTGCTCACCACTCGCCAACTGATGCTCAGTCAGTTCCCGAGCAGCGATCCGCCCCTCCTGGCCAACTCCCCCAGTTTATATACTGGGCATGACCTCATATGGTATGGAATATCCCTTTGGCCAGTTTGGGTCAGCTGTCCTGGCGGTGTCCCCTCCCAGCTTCTTGTGCCTCTCCAGCCTTCTTGCTGGCTGGCCAGGAGAAGCTGAAAAATCCTTGACTTAGTATAAACACTACTTAGCAACAACTAAAAACATCAGTGTGTTATTAACATTATTTTCCTACTAAATCCAAAACACAACACTATACCAGTTACTAGGAAGAAAATTAACTCTATCCTAGCCGAAACCAGGACATAAGCAAAGCTATGAGAGCTCTAAAATGCTAGAAGAGGATAACTACTAAAACACAAGTTCTGTCTCCTGGTGCACAAATACTTTTGTTCTTTTCTTTTAAGAGCTTAAGCCCAGAGCTTATCAAATTGTTGCTTTGCATAGATCCCAAATCTCTGACACATCAAAGTATGTGCTGCTATTCAAGGGTGCTATAAAAATTCAAGGCAGAGTTTAAATCCCCTCCCGCCCCCAAAAATCATCCTTTAACACAGCAACTCCCAAATCATGTAGATGTGTATGAAAAGGTTTAAAGATGAACCATCACTAGGTTCTCCTATCTTTACCTTTGCTAACCAGCTCTCACTGGTAGTAAGATGTAAGGTGAATTTACCAGCAGTGAAGCCACTAGAAATGTCCTGAAGTACACAGAATAGGATGCCATGAAAAGGCAGCAATCCAGCATTTTCTAAGAATTAGGCCTCTAAAGAGCATCTCAGAAATGATGCTTAAGATGTTTGGCACCCAAAAATCTCCAATCTCTCAGTAATCCTGGCCCACTACAGCACAGCCCACAGGCCCAGGGCAAAGGAAATAATAGCTGTAATTCCTGCCCTCCTAGCACTCAGCAGCATTGTCTGCAGTCTAAGCAGATACATTGAAAATACTGCCCTTCTCCACCCTCTTCTTTCATAGATAGAATTTGTTCATGGGCAAACACGAGAAACAAGCTGGCTTCTTAAACCTTGTGTCAAGGAATACCAAGGACATACGAAACAGAAAACTGCGCTGTCATGATGCTCCTTGTTCTGTGAATAAACAAAGAATGAAGATTCTGAGGTTTTCTGATCTGGTATACTTCTAGGGCTTTGTACTCACTGCAAGGATTTTAACTAAAGAGAAACCAATAATATCTTACCCTTTGTCTACATTATCATTAACCTGCTTTCTTTACAAATTAAAGGCACTGAAGCAGAATTTTATTATTTTAATGATGCTACTAATTTCATTCTCTTGGATCTTTTACCTTTCTTGCACAGATTACTTGCCTGCATTACTTTTAGTCTCATCTATCCTGAGAGGTGATCCATTAGGTGAGTTATTTTTAATAATGCTGCTGCTGTCAAATGCTTGGGTGTGAAATTTCTTCTAAAGCTTCTGCAGCACAATCCCTACCACAAGAGAAAAAGTTGGCACATCTAGATGTGGAATGGTGTTCAAAAGGATGTTATCAACTTAAAATTCATACTGAGCCACATCCAGGAAGTGCAAGTTTCTCTCTTAAAGCATACACAAAACAGAAGTAGAAGACTGAAAAAGAATGACCACAGAAGAAATCAGAGGAAGAGTACCAGGGAGGAGGGAGCATGCAAGATTAAATGATTAGTTGAATGGAGATGAGCTGAGAACACATGATGAGAATAAGAAAATGGAACATAATGCAGCAGGATTGTGGAAAATATTGAAGACAATTAAAAAAAAAAAACAGGAAGAAATTGGAATGTAAAAACACAAGACAATGCTAAAAAAAAAATTTCCTCACATTGCTGATTGGTTGTAAGTAGTGATTTTTCGGTTGACTGATACTCTGTAACCAGGACTGAGTTAGGGGCATTCCTCACTTGTCGTTCAGAAGTCATGTATACTATACAAGGAAATGATCCCATTAGATTGTTACCTTCCCCACACTCTATCAGATCTCAGTTCTCTGAATCCCCTTCCCTTTCTCTCTTTTGTATAGTTTCCAAAACTATGGTGAGTGCTCCATAATAAGAAAATGTTCTGGCAAATCACAGCATAGCAATTTAGACAAACATGCCTGATACCAAGCAGTACTATTTCACTTCTGTGATGGTCATGCAGAGGCACAAACTGAACAAGTGCTAACAGGTCACTCAAGATGCATCTCACATAAGAAAAGCTACAAAGTCTGCAAGCAAGTATTTGTTCTGCTGCAGGATTTTTTTTAATTTTCTGTTGTCTATTAAATGTCCCATGGAACAGATCAAACTACAGAGTAAGGGTATTTTAATCAAACTGAATGCAGGAAGGATGCATATCTGTGTCCTGTGGTCTGGGACTAGATGCATATACATTGACATACCTGAGGAATAAAGCTTTATACATTAATATAGAAGAGCAAAGCTTGTCCTATGGAGTGTCTCAATACCATCTCATATTGATTAGTACTGTTACCACAGTGTTGAAAAGCTATGGGATTTTTTTCCTAATTCGTCCCAAAGAACATTACTGTGTATATTTGATTAAAGCTATTTCAAAACTCAGTCTCAGTTTCTTCCACTTCAGGTTCTTGGAAGAAAACATGTAAACTTACAGAATTCAAAGTCCTAAAGTAATTCAGTTGCAACATGGAAAAAAGAAATGAAGTATCTATATAATTTGAATGAAGGAACTTTTCAAATAGTTACAATTCATTTTAAGAATACGCTTTTGTTCATATATGCATAATCTGAAATAAACACCTTCTAGAAATTCCAGGATATTGGGTGCATTTACAGTATCGAGTAGTGAAGTGCAAAGAAAGAGGGGTGGGGGTTTGATGTGCTGCACTCCATTATGGTTCCAGGACCACAAGTCCACACTGTACTTTTACCCACTATGAAGTTCATGCCACTTGTCAATTGTACGCGCACACGGTGCATGCAGAGAGCGCTCACTGCTGGAGCGCCTTCATTTACCCCACAGGCAGAGTAGCCTGAATGGCACCCCAGTACATGAATTGAGATTGGTTCCAGCAGGAAGGAAAACATGATGCAGTCCAGTGCATACAGCAAGTCTTGTACGGGCACAATGCAAATTCGCACCCAAAAGAACCCCTCTAGCTCACATCACTCACCCCTAGTGACCTGCAGTTCCTATCCCAGCTCTTATCATCATAGACAATGCCATTGTCCTTGGACAGAGGCTGTGCCATTTTGACAGCATGCTCAGCACAATTTCCAGTCTGATTTCTGTGGGGAGAGGTGGCACCTGTCAATCTGAGTGACAAGTCATCCAAAAATTTAAGCATTGCTTTGACACCAATCCATTCTATGAGGTTTAACAAATAACTGCTTCAGCTTTCTTCTGATAAAAAGTGAGGAATTATCCCACAAGAAGGAATATGGGCCAGTAGGAAGTATATGCCAGAATAATTACGTTACCTGATAGATCTTGAGAAAACAGCAACTCTCTTCTGAGTAGTTTTATAATACTTCACACATTCAGAAGTCTCTCTGTATGCAGAAGAACCCAGGGGCATCCCTGCTTGTAGTATTTTCTTGTAGTGGCAAAAACATATGTACAGCAACCATGAAGGAGTTAAAATGAGATAAACTGTAGGGCTACACCGGAAGTTGTAACAAATTAGGACCCAAAGACACAAGCCAGTGAGAGTTAGAAGCTGCTGAGGGTCACGCAAGTCTCAAAGTTGAGTGAAGTACTGTCAAGTCTAAGCCTTGCTGTCACATATTCTGAAGACTTCCTAGGAAAAGTATTTGGCTGGTTTCCTGACTCTCTACTTTTCAGTGCATATTACAAGATACTAAATGCATATCCAACTTAGATCAGCTACCTTCTTTGTTTTCCCTCTGGGACTATTAAAGATGTGCCAGTGGCTATAAAATGTTGCTTAGAAGACTTAAAGTAAATTCCTGGTCAAATATTAAGCTTCATTCATCTTCTTCCTGTGGTTCTTAAGCAAAAGAGGGTTCTGGAAAAATCTTTTAGAAGGCATAATAAAGACCATGCAAGCAGTAAGAGTTGATAAATCATTTATGAAAAAATTAAAGGGAGAAGATTCCCAAATGCCAATGCAAGAAGCATTTCGACTAACATATGAAGCATAATAAATACACTCCATTTGAAAACAGACAATTAGATAAATGCCATACCCAAGCATGTGCTACAGTGGAAAGATGTGAATTATGACTGGCAGAAAGCAAGCAATCCAGTGGTTATTCAGCTGGTTTCCTTAAGAGGCAAATTTCTCAGAAAATAGGAGTCTACCTATCTAATATGATACAACTCAGTGGATGAATTCAAGCTTCTTGAGAAACAGCCTCAAAACTTACTGACAAAGACTATTGTGCTTTATTAAACAATGAACCACGCACTTGTCTTCTTTCATCAAATGAGTAGACTGATGTTCATCTACTAATACTGTCCACCCAGAGCAATCAACAGACATGGGTTGTTATTTTTGGAATTTCCTTTATCAATAAAGCATTTTTTTCACAGGGAGTAAACAGAGTAATGACAGCATCATAGGAATCTCATTCTTATGAAGCTCAGGTCTTGTAGTCTCAGATGGTATGCTTTAGCACACTTGCACCAATTTCAACAGTCTTGCCAGTTCACTCCTATAAAGGATCCAGCCCATGATGTTACAAGGTCACGTTAACTCCAGATAAAAGAACTGGCCTTTAAAAAGTTTTGGCTGTTTTCAAATACAAAATGAAGCTTTTGGGATTAAAAAGTTACCACAGAAATTGATGTGTGGTTACCATCTTTGAAACTTCTTATGCCCAGTGGATATTCAGGAGTTAATTATTTGCAGCCTCAGCATCAATTCCTGTCACAACTAATGAAAGACTTCATATTAATAACATTGGCAATATGTAGTAACAGTTACCTGATTTCTACGGACAGTGTTACATGAATGGAACCCTTCCTGCCTTTATGTATGTGCTAAGTGGTGATTTTTATGGAACATAAATTCTTTGTTGGGTATGTTTAGGTTTGCATGTTTAAGAATTATTAAAATTCACTGAACTTTACACAATTAGTCATGACATTGTATAATTATTTGCCCTTTGTCTTACCCACTGTCAGCCACTCTGATTTTGCACACATTAAAACATTCAAATATATCGCAAGTCTGTACATAAACTTAAATCAATTAACAGGATTTTATTCGACCTTCAATATTTCATGAGTAAAACAAGATAACTCACCTAGGAAAACCACAGGAATCAGATGACAATCTAGAACTAGGATTAGTACTTTGCTGATGTGTTCAAATTCTGAGGTTTATTAGTAACAAGCCTGATCCAAGGTCTGCTTAAACCAACAAAGAGAATGTCTTCTTCCTTTAGAAGCATTTTGGATCTGGCTCTATATTCTCTGTGGAGAAAGAACAAGCCCATTTCTTACTTTAAAAAAGAAAACACTATCTCTAAGCAGAACAAAATAGAGCAGTCCTCTACATTCATCAGTGAGAATTAACTTGACAGAAAGACATTAAGGATTTTATTAACAAAGCAATAAAACAAACCAACTGTGATAGCAAGATGCAACCAGTAGTAGGGCTAGAAATCCTTCTACATTTTTTTCTGTAACATGCGTATCTGCACTGTACAAGCATAAGGTCTGTAGACTGTTTGAATTATTCAAAATTGACTGAGCCTTCTTTCAGAATGAACCTCCCAGGAACCTAATAGACAATCAGGGACAAGATCACACAAACAGACTTGACCTCTTTCCTGCTTACAATTCATAATTTAGCTACAGTGTCAAATGGCAAACCAGACTTAAATAATGTTCTTCTTATAAGGATTAAACAAATGAGTAAGTATAATTAGTAAAACTATAATTACCAGTGCAATGTTCCCATTACAGCAATAAAGAGAGTGCCTGTAGAATAAACTCTAGTTTCCTTCCTTCCAGGATAACCAACCACTGAAAGAAATGAGAAAACCATGAATAATTCAGGATTTTACTTGCTTTACGTAAAAAAGGGCCCTGCATGTAAATTTCAGATGAATCCCACATTCACTGAAAAATCAACTCATTTACTTTCAGAATAGTAAATGGAGAAAATCATTTCCTTTTCAACTACTGCACTGTATGCCTATTTTGCATCCTGTTGAACACTCAGTGAAGGATTAACTGGCATAAACATCTCAGCCCTTTACCCCGAAGGTGTGAACAGCACTGTTAAGAGCCTTCTTCATCTTTGATTTTGCTTTTTTAAGTAAGCATACTTGCATAGACAAGATGGTAAAAAATTAGACAGCAGAACATATTAAACAATAAACGAGGACAATTAGATCACATTTGAATACCACTTTTTGTAACTCCAGTTACAAAAGGAAAGGAATAGAGTGACGAGGTCTCTGATGCTTTTGCCCCTGAATCTAATTCTATTAAGTCATTTACTTGCTTTCAAACAGGTACCAAAAAGTAAAATGGAAGAGCATCCCACTTGATGCATGATTACCATAGTTTTAAATTTGTCCTGAAATAAGAGTTTTACAGCATACACCAAGGAAAACAGCAGAGAACTTGCTACCACATCCTGGTGTCCTTTTACAGCAATCACCAAACCAGACCAGGTTTGAGAACAATCTACTCTACATCCTATCTCTGACAGCAGGTCTGGCCAGGTACATCAGAGGCAAGTACAGAAGCCTGCCCAGTCAGGATACAGAATTTTTGCTGATGAATTCTTCAGTTCACATCTCTGCAGGATTTTACATTAAAAACAGGCATCCTGTGATGTCCCTTAACTATTAAACTGCTATGCAAAAGATGGATGCAAATGTCAGTATGAGAGGCTGCAGAACATTGAGTGCCATCAGTGCAGTCCCAAGGAGTTAACCCTGATCTGACCACAGAAAGCCTTTCAGGTTTTCTTCAGGATTAAGGCCGCATCATTCTCTTAGTCACAATGGAGATTTGTCTTCTCCATGTCTACAACTCAAGGTGATTCCAGCCATGCCCAACAGCCCTTACTTCCATCCCTAAAAACAGTCTTGCTTCCAAATGGATGAGTCTTGTCACTTCTCTTAATTCTAAGTGTATTCAGGAATATGATCTTGTTTACAAATAGTCTGAACAGTCTTAGAAACTCTGAAACCTAAACTTTTCTTAGCATCCTACCATTGGTGATACAATGTCGTATCTGTTGCTGCAGCATTGGGATGCACACAGGATCCAAGATAACGTACATTTTAGCAGCACAGGAAGTGAGAGGCATTAGTTCAGTCATATTCTTACTTTCTTTGGTTGCAGTCACTGCAGTTTAATTTTTTCTTTACAACATTTAAAAATACTTGGATTTTGGACAAAACTTGAGTTTTCACAATCATGATTTTAATCTGTTTTGCAAATATGTGTGCTCACATGAACATAAAGACTCATTAAACATCTGAAATAGTTTCCCAGCTACAGTATTCCTTGATATAAAGGTTATCGTCTGCATCTTGAGATTAAAATCTTGTACAAACAATTCACAGGAGAGCGTCTGAGAAGGCATCCCATCAACACGTTTTAACACAGGTCTCCAGCTGAGAAGGAACAAAACCTAAAATATATTCATGGGCCTCCTTATTCAGAACTAAGCCATTCTACTCTGGAATGTAAATCCACAGGTAGTATCTCAAAGTGAGTATTTTGCTGGTTGCAAATTGACCACAATGACCATTATGACAAATGGCTAAGTCATGTGAATGGCAAGTTGTAACAGCTATCAACAGCACTTTTAAAGTTTCTATTTGTTGTTTAAAACCAAACAGAAGAAAAACTGTCTTTTGACTGAGGACAAGGGCACCTGAAAGAAGGTCAAAGAATACTTTATTAAATGAAGATTAAGGGCTTTTATCCCCTTAATCTCCCCCCATGCAAAAGTGTTGCAGGTAGGAAGGAATGACAGAGGATTCCAGCACGTGTGTATCAAGTGGCAGCTTCTTCAGGCAGGAAAAGGCAGGCAGTACACAACCCATTTCACAGTTAGTATTTTATCTGCACCACAGACTGCTTAGAAATTCTACCATACAGATAATGAAGAAACGGTGGCTGCCTAGGAGAGCTTCCTGTTGTAAACTGTCTGCAGCTGCCTCCTTGTGTATCATCTGCTACTCACTGTCAAATGTTAATAGCCTCTGTCACATGAGCTATGGATAAAATAGGACAACCAAAAATTATAGGCACATTAACAGAGAGAAAGAATTCTAGATGCCCTAAAATACAGAAAAGGACCGGGGGGGGGGGGGGGGGGGGGGGGGGGGGGGGGGGGGGGGGGGGGGGGGGGGGGGCAAAGATATACAAATTCCATTATCTTTTTTCTGTCACTTTTCCTTGTACATGCTTAAAAGAAGAAAATGTCATGTAGAGGCACACATGCTGGATATTTTTTCCTATAAACACATCAGGCAGTCTCCAGAGCATAAATGGACTGTTACTCCATTTCACCCGTAGAGCTAAACAAAAAGGCCAGCTGCTTATGGATTTGACTCACTGAACTCAAAAAGCTGCAGTGAGTCATATGTTCCCTACACTCACTGTGGGGTTGTCACAGTAATGATTTCTCCCTGTCATTTTTCACTTTACCACATGACTCCATGGAATGGACTGTGCTTAGCTCAGCATGGGTAACTGTATATATATATATATATAGCAGGCAAGGCAATGGTATTGCAACTTTTGCTTTTCCCCTCACTCCATTAGAAAGCATCCCTCCGTTCAAATGGCAGCCTGTTAGAATAGCATTAGAGTTCCTAAAAGAAGTGAGGCAGTTACTATAGGCACATCAGCTGGCCCAAAGCAAAAGAGAAAACCCAATTTACAGGGCCACAATCAATTCATACACCCCCAAGGAAGGTAAAATACCTAAGTTATACTCAGGTATGTTCTTACATGCTCCAAAGTGTAAGTGACTTGCTACTTGCCTTTAGGCATAAGCTCATGATTCTCTTCAGTCTTTTGTAGGAGGCATATCAACTTCACAAACTGCTGAGGATGGTGGTAGCTGGTACAGTTGCACCTTCACTGTGGTGCAGGGCCTTGCATCAGTTCACTTGTTAACTGAAAGGAAAACAGTGATACAGAGTCAAGATATTTTCCAGCATCATGTTTTTATTTACCCTGTACAGAAAGACTTAGAAGCAGCACGGGGACAATTCCTTGCAGAAGCCACAGTTACGGTGTTAGCCCTTTTAGCAGTTTAATATGCTGGCATTGTCAGACTTTTCTTGTCTTAGCCCCTAACTTTCTCATCTTGGACTTGTCCAGACCAAAGTTACTCACCTTAAAGTACGTACCCTGGGCATAACTGTTCTTCAGAATAAAGGAACTTCAGGTAGGTTTGCCTGGAGCCAGTTTTTGACCAAAGGAAAGCACTTAACAAACGCAAATTCTCTCAGTGATCAGCAGCATACAATTATTCTGTGGGTTCCCACATGAATGGGAATTCCCAAGCTGTCTGGGTTTAACACTAAAGTAAGTTCCACAGTGAGGGTTTGCTGTTCACAATTTTTTTTTTTAGACTGAGCATTTACTATGGAAGTCACACAAAAAAGTCTCATCTGTCCATTTAAAATAAATAAATAAATAAATTCAGCATTAAATTTTCTCTCACTAACTCTGCTTGCTTTTAACTGAAACAGTTGTGAAACTCCTGTGTCAGAAAAGAAAACATCAGGGCAAAGTTAGAGAAACAGAAGGAAAATGGGTTTAGTTACTGAAAGACATACATTTCATAGAAAGGGCCTTCTGGGTCATACAGCTTATATCCCTAGACAACAGGATGGTTGCTGCATGGTCTCTAATGTGTTTTCATTGATTTTTATTTCTTTTAATACAGCATCTCATCAAACCACCGATGATAAATTCCTCTTTGTCCACTTAATTTACTGCAGAGCTGAAAACCATTTCTTAGTGTCTGCAAACTTTCCCTTCATTTACTATGTTATCTTTAATATAATTTAAATAAAGTTCCTTTTTTTTCTGATTGTAAAGTATATTCTGACTTCAATACTACAGTGGAAGCCACACCAAGCAGCTTCCACGTTTCTGACATGAGAGTATTTGTGATCTGATGTTCATGAACTGTGCTGCAGTTTGATACAATAAATGGTACTTTGGCACATTCTTTTCAGAAGGATGAGCAATCATAGACTTACTTATTCAAGCTTATTACTGAACAAATTTACCCCAAAGTTACTTATTTAATTTTACATAACCATTTTCAAAATACTAGTTTGGAGTTTTCCTGTCATCCTCATTAAAAAATGTTTCCCTAAATACCAAATGTTGCAGACAAGCAAGATTTAAGAGTCTAAAGGCAGTATCCAAAGCCAGACATTTTCATATTTTGCTGTTCTGAAAGATTTAGAAGCAGCACACTGGCAGTTTACTTCACAAGTGATCACTGGTTCATAAACTGAAAACTACAGTTTCATAGTCACCTACAGTCAGCAATTAATCCAGTATAATGATGACAACTATTACTAATAATGGTACAGGAAGTGGTAAAAACAGAATAGGTGTCATTAGCAGGTTAAAGTCATCTATTCAGGCAGTAGGACACAGCTCAGTTTCTATTCTTAGGTAACCACGTTTGAAATTCAGAGACTCAGTGTAATTTTTAGATGTCTATATATTAAATTATTGTTGCATAAAGACAATAAATCAGGTTTTATAATCCATCAGAATTTAAAATCAACTGTTATTAATAATAAAAAAAGCACAGAAATTGGTAATATGCAGAAGGTCTAAAATAAAAAGGAAAGAAAAAGCATAAGAAAAGCAAATAACACTGAATTATTCAAACCTACAGTCAGACTATGAGTTGGTGATATTAGACTAAGCTTTCCTATCTTACAATATAAAAATTTTTGCCTCTAGCTATTAAATCAGGAGATACTATCTCCAGGCTTTTGAGAAGTTTCCTGCCATTCTAGTAGCATAGTTCTTAAATAGAGTTACAAGAATTTTCCAAGATTACTAACGTTTGGTGGATCCAGATCTCCAATATTATACATCATAATATAGACAGCAAATAGAGACAGATTTTATTCAAAGTCTTCCGGAATAGAAAGAAAAACACACACACACATACATACAGTTTACCACTTTGGTGCATGAACAAATACATCAGTTACCTCTAAGAAAATTTGCTTAGAAAAGATTAAAGTATCAAGCTGCTTCTTAAGCCAGACTTGAGAGAGGAGATGGAGCATCTGCCGCTCTTTCCACAGTAGATGAGTGCTGCAGTCATTTTGCAGCACACCTGAACAACACTTGGTGTTCCAAATGAAAAGAATGAAGTGTCCTAAACCACTTCCCACGATGTAACCACGTGTGCTGGTTTTGGCTGGGATAGAGTTAATTTTCTTCATAGTAGCTAGTATAGCACTATCGTTTGGATTTGTGCTGAAAACAGTGTTGATAATAAAGGGATGTTTTAGTTACTGCTGAGCAGTGCTTACACAGAGTCAAGGCCTTTTCTGCTCCTCACACCACCCCACCAGCGAGGAGGCTGGGGGTGCACAAAAAGTTGAGAGGGGACACAGCTGGGACAGCTGACCCCAACCGACCAAAGGGATATGCCAGACCATAGGACGTCATGCTCAGCATACAAAGCTCGGGGAAGAAGAAGGAAAGCGGGCATGTTCAGAGTGATGGCGTTTGTCTTCCCAAGTAACCATTACACGTGATGGAGCTCTGCTTTCCTGGAGATGGCTGAACACCTGCCTGCTGATGGGAAGTAGTGAATGAATTCCTTGTTTTGCTTTGCTTGTGCGTGGGGCTTTTGCTTTACCTATTAAGCTGTCTTTATCTCAAGCCACGAGTTTTCTCGCTTCTACCCTTCTGATTCTCTCCCGCATCCCACCGGGGGGGACTGAGCGAGCGGCTGTGGGGTGCTTAGTTGCCAGCTAGTGTTAAACCACGACACCACGCTCAAAGTGGACACGCTATCACTGAACAAGGTAATTTGAACACCAGATTAAAGCACAAATGGAGAAAACATCAGTTCCACTTTTAAGACTGGGAAACTCAAGTATGAGAGGGAAAATACTGAACATCAGCATGGGCTTTCTGTTTTGTTCTGAGATGTGCTTACAGCAGATAGCAGTGTCTGAAGCAAGTACTTTGCATTACAGCTTCATATTTTTGCTTATGAAGGACTTCATCTTTTTGGCCACATATTTCAAGCATTACTGTAAACTTAGTACCTGAAAAACAGACATACCGCATACACAAATGGTCTTAGAAACATTCTGACAGAATTAGAAGGAAAAAACTCAACTTGTAGGTGTGCATTTATTGTATTTCAGCATTAAAGTCATATTGGTTTCTTTAATTGCCTGTTTGCATGAGCAAATTTCACGCGGTTTTGAAAACGTAACCTACTTTTGTTTGCAGGCTTCAAGGAATATTGCAGTTAGCATGTTTGTAGCCCCCAGTGCAAAGTGTTCCTTCTCTGTTGACTGAAATTAATATAATAAACATGGAACCATTACTTTTTCTTTGCTTCCTACATTATTCAAACATCATAACTGAAACCTTACAAAACTTGGCGTGCTGTTAGACTCAGACACAATAAATGATGACCCAAAATGTTTTTGAGACATAATCCTCTGAAGGTAAGTATTCCACATAAAGCCCCACAGTCCAAATTTCAGAATTAATTACTCTTGTCATTTGTGACAGGCATTATGAATCTGAGTTAATTATATTAGGAATGTCTGTAAACAGAGTAACAGCTCAAAGGAAATGCATCTTTTTGATAAAATTTGCCATGCATTTTTGATGCTGAAATACAGGGTCTGGTTGGGGAACTAAGCTAAATCTACCCAGAAGATTAATTATATAATATTGCCTCCACCAGTTAGTATGTTTAAAAGACTGGCTTGTAACAGACTGTCATGAGATTGACATGTCTGATTGACAACAGTAGTACAGGCAACTCTGGTATCTTAATAAGCATATGGCCACCAGTCCTAGAGGAGCTCAGGAACAACACTGACAGTATTTATTAACTTCAAGGCTGGCAAAACAGCACAGTTTCTCTTTGAGAAAGGATGCAAGCCTCCAAAACTCCTGCTGCCAGAACACAAGCACAGCAATCACTCTGAGGTACAGAAAATGAAGATTTATTCATACCAGTATATTTAGAAGTCCTTCCATAGTAAAAGCATATGATGGGCTAAGACTGTTCAAATAAACATTTACAATGATTTCAGAAATTTGTCATTGTCTCAAACCGTGCCATCAGCACATAATATGATGTCTTGGACAAACATTTCAAGATTTGACTGTTAGAGCAAGCAGAGAATTTTTTTAAAACTGAATAACTTAAGTGCAGTTACTTGAAATTATTTATCAATCCTCACAGCAAATGCTTATTTTAGTAAGTATTTTAATTAGGTCCCATTTTAATTTATTTAGCAACTAACTCAGCTAACTGATTTTGGGAGTTAGCCTAACCCTTTCCAAGCATTGTGCTGGAACTTTATGGTAAATCATAAACACTCAAGTCCTCAAACAAAAGTTTGTGGAAACTGCATTAACATTTACAAGCATATTAGTCAAATTAAGATCACAAACTCTGAGACAAAACATTAGATGCCCTAGACGGATTCAAAAAGATGAAGCATCGAGGTTCATAGAGGTTCAGTGCTATCTATATGAGATAAAGATCAGGTGTGTAAGATCTAAACTGCAAAATGCCAGAAATGACAGAACAGATTCAGATCAACTTCCTTATCGTGAGATACTTAATACACAGCCCAACTGTCCAAGCCATGGTTATGTTCTGCTGTCCACAGAGACGGCACTGCTAGGTTTTAGAGCTTCAGAACATATAGGAAATAGTCTGAACTTTAAACTGATCATTGCCTTAAACTGTTCAGACTTAAGTGATACCAGAGAGTGCACCAGCAAACTGCCAGTCCTCTTGCATAATATAAACAAGACTCAAGGCAAATCAGTTCACTATAGTTCTAGCTTAGTTTATTTCAAATTTCTTCTATTGTGCAATATCTTTCCCTCATTTCCTCCTTCCTTAAGTGGGAAATACACAATATTGAATAATGGCTACTAGTCAACCTGAGAGTAAACTAAATTTATTTTGGCTTCACTAAAACAAAATCCCAAGGCCATTTCTAAGAAATTAATGGAACAGTCAGATAATTTACTTTCTCATTTTTTGACACTAATGTAAAATAAAACTACTCAGACCTTTTCAGGTGATGACCAAGACCTCAGTTTCTGCGACAATGTTATAGTTTCCAAAATGCAAATCGAATACAGTCTCCTGGGTAGGAATTTGATGACATAGGGAACTTCAGAACAACTTAAAAGCTTTATGGAATTTTTACATTAAATCCCAACAGCACTGGCCAGCAGCATCTGGTTATCATCAAGCTTCTCCTATCTTCTGCAAAAATTATTAGACTGTTCCTATATGTCAAGAAGTTCCTAGTAGATTGCTTATTTGTATAAAACAATGTATTATTGATCAAAGTCTATGATTGTTGCCAAAATAACTCTTCCAAGTGATGCAAAACAATTGTATTCAGTTACCATCAGAAAAAAACCTGAACAAATTTTCTTAAAGTGCAGAATCTTATCAGTTTCTGTAATTCATAACAGGCATTAAGGTTTTGTCTCTTTTGAAAGTTAGAAAATTTACAGTTTCAATTAATTTTGTTTTAATTAGTATTAACTTCGGGGAACC
Organism: Gymnogyps californianus; assembly: GCF_018139145.2. NCBI lineage: Eukaryota > Metazoa > Chordata > Aves > Accipitriformes > Cathartidae > Gymnogyps > Gymnogyps californianus. The sequence goes on from NC_059475.1 coordinate 11,969,387, forward strand.
ATCTCCTGGATACTGAAGGAATATCAGAACTAATTTTTTGAGGCTTTTAATTTCAGTATGTAAAAAAACCCTCTAATTTTTTCTTGAGACAGTTCATTCCTAAGAACAACACATACAGAACATTTTCAAGCCTGTTTTATACTGCTCTGGAACATTTCAAGGATTTCCTAAAGCATTTTAAAATCCTTTCTATAAGAAAGGTCAGGATTTTTCCATGGAAAATAAACACAAAACCTACTCTGCATGTAACATCTTTTTAAAGGGAATATGTAATGACGTAGTTTTAACATATACACAGAAACAAGTCTGTCTAGAATCTACCCTGAAATTCCCACACGGTGCTTGCATGTTGGCCATATTTACATGATTTGATGTGTAAAGACCCAATACATGTTTCGACAGGATTTGGTCTTTTTGGTCACAAAAGATGAAATGGTACACCACTACAAACAGATATATACACGTAAACCTCTAAGCCCTTCACAAGGCTATGAAGAACTCAAAAAAAAAAAAGTGAGACTGAGCATGCAAACGAAGATGGGAATAAAAGATACTAACAGAGTCTGCCTGCCTTCTTTTTCAGTCACTGGGGATGAAAATCAATGCTTATTCATCGGGTTCTTTCTCGTTACAGAAAGTATAAAACTATTCATCTCAGGAATATACTCTTTATGAAGTAGCAAGCATAGCAGTCTAAGAAACTGCAGAGAACTACACTGATTCTATAAATTATAACGAGTCTTGCTTCGTGAACCTGAAAACACCCCAATGAACTGTGTATCTCTCAAGCTAGAAACCTTTTTCCAACGTTTTCTTCTCCAAAGATGACCTATTAATCCCTGGCTGCTGTCAAGAAAGATTCTCTCTGATTTGTTACTGTATGCTTTTTCAACAAATATTTTACAACAAGCTATCTGAGACAGCCCATTGAGCAGGCTTACTCATCAAGATTTTCAGGTACCAAAGATCAAACTTCTAGACCCTGAGCTTAAGCTCTCTCAACAGCGGAAGTTAATTATATTGGCTGTGCCTCAGTGACAAGAAATATGTATGTAAAACAGGACACAAAAAATTTATAAGATACATATAAATACACTTCAGTGTTGGCTGTTTGCCCTAGTAGCTTCTTTCATAACCGCTAAATTTGTCTTCAGAACATGAAACCAACAAACCCATTCATGCAAATTATAATTCATATCACATGATCTTTCATTCACTCCACTTGTATCCATTCCTAACATATAACAAAGAATTACCCATGGGATAAAATGTCCAATTAAAGTCCAGACTAGTCTTTCAAGGCTATTGCTGTTGTTTCATTAGTACAATGTAGTTTATGTTTTGCAATACTTTTCTATCAAAATTAAATCAGGACCACTTTATTTACTTGTCTGCAAAATATGAAAGAAACACCATCATTCTGATTACGTAGCCTTTTCAATGCTCAATACGTATTTATGAAATATGGTGAGTGCAGTCTTAAATCACCATTAGTAAATGCAGCAATCAGATTTTAGGAAGGTTCTGAATAGGGTGAATCTAGGTTGTCATTTTTAGTTATTAAATATAAATAATAATACTTGCATTACAGGTCAAGCAAACCTCCCCACTGAATAACTAAATACTGCCGCAGATCAAAATATTTGCTTACCTCTAGGAACTATCGGGACCATTGTCTGAAAAGATTCAAAATTCCACATTCTTATAGTCCTACCATGGATACTAATAATTTTGAATGTCAATGATTGTTACAGATATAGTTGCTCAAGCCTCCGTAGTCTCACCATGTCTTAAGGCTACATATAATGCCAAAATTGTTATGTGAAGAGCACCAGAGAACAAACCATAAAGTGTTTTAGGAATCTGGGGGGGATGATGTTTGTGATTTGGGGGGTTTGGGGCGGGGGGGGGTGCATTTAGTCTGACAGCCAGATTAGCCTGAGGCAACTCCTATGTCTGTAGTATGTCACAGTGTATTGCAATATATTTGCTTTTATTGTCTTGCCAGCTTCTCACCTTTCTGATCATTGGGTTTTAGTTTACAGACAAAATAAAAAAAAAAAAAAAGAGCTTAAAGGATTTTTTTTTCTTGGTCAGTCTGCCATCAGGCTTTAATTGACTTTTATTGCTCACTACATCACTTGAAAATCCATTTAAAATTTCTATTAATCTTCATACCACCTTAAAAACCCTGAAGATTTCTAACTAACTAAGAATTATCTTTGCATCTCTAGACCAGTATCAGTCCCCTTTGTTACCCCTATACTCCATTTCCAATTCAGCAAATGTTATTGATCAAAGAGGGAACCACCTATACCAACTTTATATAACGAGCATGGAAGGGCTTTAAAAAAATTATTTCTTCTAATGTATTTCGTTAAATTAGTTCCTTTGCCTCTCCTATTCCACTGATTCTTGCATCTTCATACACCTAATTTTATACTAATGAACTTGCCCTGTAAGATCAGCTGCTGCCCTTACACTGTTGTTTTTTCCAGCCTCTAATAGTGTACTCACAATAGGTTTAGTGCAGTGGATTTCTCTTCTCCACCTTCGCTTAAGGACTTCCAAATACTTTATCATAAGAGTTGTTTCAATGGCTAAACTATTTTTGGAATATATGACACATTAAAGTAAGCCAAAGCTTGAACCTCATTAGGAGAATTAATCACAGAATACGACAATGACTTTTCAGGAATGATGAAAAGCTTTTCTTATTTAAGACCATAGATCATGCATCATTAAGGCATCTGGTCAGGTACAGAGCAGTGCATATGCAAAAGGCTTCATTGTAGAGAACACTTTAATGACACTGTCAATATGGAGGCGGGAGGAAATTTAGTAAAGCACAGGGGTTGAGAGAGAAACATGATTCAGATTAACAATTAAGGAAGGCCAGTCTCAGAGCCTAGCTTTTAAAACATAACAGCCTAGTATTTTCTCCGAATACTTTGCTTGTCATATTATACTAGCATCACTGAACTCACTGGTACAGTGCAATGCATTCACCACACTAGCTCCCCTTCAGCAGACATGTTATTTCAAATGGTAATTTAGTTTTCTGGAATTAAAGACAGGCTTTTCAGGAAACAGCCCATAGAAGTCTACAGATTTGCTATTTTGAAAGCTAACAGAGTTTCTAATAAATCAGTATGATCTTGTTATAGACTTAAATTTTATTTCCATCGAAGACAAGTTCAGCTATTAGAAACAAGCATTATTTATTAGAGAAAATAGCCTTCTCAACAAAATTTTCTTTTGTCACATATGAAATTCCCTTTTTTAAGTAGATAAAAGCTTTTGGAATAAATCACCAATGGGGAAACTATGGCTTTTGAAGAGTACCGAGGATTTTTAAAAAAAAAATCTGTAATTTGCAGTTATAAAAACATAAAATTATTTTTAACAAATTACAAGTAGATTATTTTTGTGCTACTGTCCATGAGGGGATTACAATTTCTTTTATTAGGTAACAAAGTGCAGAGGTATCAAAGATTATAGCCCATAAATAAAACTCAAGCCTTGTCTTTGGAGAACAAAGGCTATTACCAGGTCATTGAAAAATGCTTTAGTCACTAACTAAAAGCTTTTTATTCACCTGTCAGGCAATACACAAAAAGCTAACCTGATCTCAAATCTCACCATAAAGGAATAGCTACCCTCCCTTAGTATTCAAACAAGCAAAGTCACAGAACAGCTGAAGTGTTGCAAAAGGACTGGTTGCAATTCAAAGACTTTGTGAGTACTAAAGCAATATTCCACAGTGGTACCGAGAAGCTGTTCCATGAGTTCTCCTTCAAATGAAACAGGAAAAGCACTCCAACTTTCAAAATCCACTCTTATTTCGATTAGCAGTAACACACATTTTCTACTTTTTTCAGTGCTCTATCTTATGTCCCACAAAGGTGCAGATTACAGAAATATAGTATGTGTTAACTGCCGTAGGGCATATATGACATTGGTTAATAATGATCTTTGGTGTACCGTTTAGAAAGAATCCGTATACTTTAGATTACAAATCAAACCCCATCTCTACCTGTGCTATCTGATCAAACTTTATTGAAGCTGGACAGCTTACTCATCCTTCATTTAAATAGCTGTCAAAAGCAACATAGAAGCATGTCACTACCCCAAAATGTAAAACTACTCAGGTATTTGGATGTTATTCAAGGGACTTTCCTGCTGTTCCTGAGTGCAAGAGAGACATTTTGATTCTGGCTAAATATCATGTCAGAGGTCAGAATCTATCTGGCTTAATTCCTCCTGCTTCAATTGCATTTTGGCTGCACAAGTTAAAATATCAGGAACTAGTACATAATTCAAATGAAATCAGTCGAGCAAGAATTAACCCTTTCTGGAAAACTGAGCAAGGTCACTCTTGGCTAGTCATGCAGACTATTTGTATCTGAAACCAGCATGTTGAGAAACTTACTCTGAACAAGCCAGTGGAAAGATGTACACATAAACCGTACAGGATTTGAGGTAGCTTTCACTTTTCAAACTTACTAAATTAATATTCACACAACATTACTGTTAGTCATGTATGTGTTAGCTACAGAAAATCATGTATTAACCTTGTTGGCAAAACTCACGATTTTGCAATGCCAACAGTAACATTGTACCTGCATACCATGCTATTCTAAGCTCAGCTTATCAATAATACCACCATTAAGAAGCATAACAAACTTTATAGTCCTTGGATTCCATCTTTTTCATAACTACTTCAAGCAATTTCTAAGGGCTTCTCATTCAGATTACAAAAAATTCTTCTTCTTCCTACATACTCCTTGCTCCATATACTATACTTTTTTTTTTTTTTTTAAATATTGTGTTCTCAGTGATCAATGGCAAGATAAAGATATGAAAGAGCATGACATGCTTACAGCAAACAACTTAGTCAGCGTTTTGGAGCAGCAAGCTCCTGATCTCTCCGGCTACCCTCTGAAGATTAGATGCTACTGTAGTGACGAGAAAGCTACTGTTCATCATCAGAAATCTATAGGTCCAGTTGGAGAGAGGAAGTTTTGGAAGCATTTGCATTTGTGGTTTCACTCTGAACAAGTTAAAAACGATAAAATAGCTGTAAGCAGCTGAAAAGTGACAGACAGGCAGCTTGTAAGGTAACACCATGCAGAGATCAGGACAACACTAAGTGCAGCTAGGAGTCTGGGTGACTTGTAAGATGAAACAGAGTGCTTTGAAAGTGAGCACTTCTGCTCAAGACTTAATTCTTGGCTATTTTTTAAAGTTATTTTGGCTCCACATAAAATGAAGTGCTAGAAGTTTGGCTTTGCATGCAAATCTAGTTTCCCAGAAAATCAGAACTTAACAGCTGGAACTTGAGTTTCAAGTGAGCTAGAGTAGTTCACACAGCAAGTTAAGGTATTTTTGAAGTTCAAGAGAAAGCTGAACTACCTGCTTGGACAGAGTCTAAACCTAACAACTTTACAGGACCACCATTACAGATAGAGCTATTATGACTAAAATACCACTAATGATCTACATTCAAGAAATGTTCTTTCTTTGGAAGTTTATTTCTGAGAATTTTGCAGAAACCATGAATTAAGCAAAATTAGAGACCATATGGTGGCAAATAATTATCAATTGTTAGATGAAAGTTAGCATCTTTAATTTATCAGATTTACCCCTTTAATATTAAAGATAAACTGCTCAGAAAAATTTAACATTTTTTTCTGTTCCTACTGGCTAGATCCAACTGCATGTTAGTTTTGACTACTTGCAGACGGTACTCAAAACCATCACTTTTCTCCTTTGCTAAAAATCACTCTGTGCTAATGGCCAGCATTGGAATCTCAGTCATAAAATGCAAAAACATCCTTGTACGTTTACATTTTAGAGATGGAATAAAAAAAAAGCAGTGTTGCGAAGTCACAGCTGGACTCAGTGGTGCCAGATACAGTAAAAGCAAAGCTCACTAAATGCTTTCCCCATATTTTTGGTTTAAATTTTTCCTAGTTAAGGTGTAGGTTTGTTTTTTTCTTTTTCCCAGTTATTCCTCCATTAAAAACTGACATTTGTAAACTGAGGAGAGAGGTCTCTTCACGTTACATTTACCTTCATAGCTCTTCTCTCCCTGTTTAGTCTTCTTTAAAAAGAAGAAGAAAAAAAAAACAACCCTGTTTTGAGCCTCAGCTTGAACTCTGATAGCATCTTTTCTACCTTTGTCTCATAGCTAAAATAGTATTTCAATAGTTTGTTTCATGCTCAAGCTGCTTTCTTTTATTTTAGTGATTCTGTTGCTTAAGTTTAACCAGACTTGTCCTTGTACTTCTTTCAATATGACATATTGTCATGACTTTTATTTGATGGTTTTGATTAATAGAAGTGTTTATATACTTTAACCATTTAAAATCCCGTGGCAGATCAGTGTGTCAGGTCTCTGTAGACATTTTTTTCCTTTGCCACTATCTCCCTATCTTAAATTGCACTCTAATTTGGAAAGATTTCAAATAATCAATCAGCTTTGCCTACCTAAGTCCCTACCCTCTTCATTTATTAACTTAACATATGTCATGCTCAAGGAAAAGGTTTTGTTATTGAATATAGTAGGAAAGAAAGTCTTAAAAAAATTTATGTGTACATGGCTAAACTTCAATACTCCGAGTTCTTAAGCTAGAGAGAATAAAATATTATTTCATTCCTGCAATTCTGTATTGGTATGAAAAAAAAATGTTTCTTTCAGAAGAAATATGTTACTAAGGTTGTGAAAGTGGGATTATATTTGAATGAATTAAGAAGCATAATACAGCTGATCACAGAATCACAGAACAACTGAGGCTGGAAGGGACCTCTGGAGGTCACCTGCACCCTCACAGTAAAAAAGTTTTTCCTTGTGTTCTGACAGAGCCTCCTGTGTTTCAGTTTGTGCTCATCACCTCTTGTGCTGTCACTGGGCACCAGTGAAAAGAGTCTATCCACACATCAGCTATGCATATTTAAAAATGTGTGACAAACACTAAGTTCTTGGTATCAGTACTTCAGCCTACAGATTATTTATGACATCTTCAACATATTTGAAAGCATGTTCCTCCATGTCATTTTCAACTGAAGCTATGCTACAATATTTTAAGTTTGAAAACAAAGGTAAAGAAGATTAAAAAAAACTGTTTCCCAGATCATTTACATCTTTAAGAAGAGCCTCGATATTTCTACAGACTCTGTAGTGTTCTTTAAATATACTCTGTGTTCCTGAAAGTCAGAAATCTAAAGACACTAATCACAGAAGTCAGCAGACAAAATAGCCCACCAGTGCTCAGAGATTATAGCCATAAACCCTCAGTCTCATCTGTTAGATCCAGCTTCAAATTAAGATTTGAACCCATTTTTTTCAGAAAAAAGGTTGAATCCCCATCAACTGCACCCAGAAGTCTACTGAACACTGGATTAATATATATACACACACCCATTTATCTAATCGTTTACAATTATTTGTACACTATTAACTTGGCAGAGCTTAAGTAAATTAGTGCTAAAGCACTGATCTTACACTTTTATAGCTGAGAGTTGAATTTCTCATGACCTATTCAGAGGAACACAAAGCATGGCCAGAGGGGTGGTCAGCACACCAGGGAGCAATGTTCAGTTGGCAAACCATCACACTGCAATATGAACTTTTGAAACAACTAACAAAAAATGACACTAGAAAAGCTTATTTGTCAGCTCTTTAATGCTTACCTCGTGTGAGTTTGCCATGGTTTCAAGCCATTTCTGAAAAACTATTAGGATCAATACTGGGGTTGGCTGCTCTGTTACTTGTTGGTTTAAGTAGTAAAGAAAGATCAGTGCTCTCCCAACTCGTATTTCCACTGATTTCTTTCAATGTGTGACCTTTATCCTTCCACTAGAAGGACACAGACAGTAGCAGAAATGTTCAAAATCGGGTACTTGAACTATTTCCTTTCTCTGCTCCCTCAAGCCCTGTGCTCTCCAAATTGAATGACCTAAAATTATAACTTTAACCTTGTTGATTAAGTCAGTTCAAATCGTCTCAACATCAGTCATATGTATGAAGAGGTCATCAAGAAGATGGAACCAAGCTCTTCAAAGGGATGCATAGCAGGAGTACAAGTCAGCAGGCATAATCTCAAGCAAGAGAGACTCTGACGGGATATATGAAAATGAAAGACTCTCTCCCCATGAGAGCAGTCAAGCACTGGAACAGGTTGCCTAAAGTACAGCCTCCATCTTCGGAGGTTTTTAAACCCGACTGGATGAAAACTTGAACAATCTGGCCTGACCATGTCTGACCAGCAGCACGTTGGACTAGAGACCTCCTGATGTCCCTTCAAACCTGAATTACTCTATAATCCTATGATCTACTGCACAGTGTTTCACCCACTCCCATTGTGTTTGCTGAGTGTGATGCTATATTCAAGCTTAGCCTCCACTTAAGGTTTTTAAGTCAAGTGAGTGGGTGTTGTTGGGGGGTGGGGGTGATTTTTTGTTTGTTGGCGGGGGGGGGTTGGTGTTGGGGGGGTTGTTTGTTGTTGTTTGGGGTTTTGGGGGTTTTGTGGGGGGGCAGGGGGGTGGTTGTGGTTTTGTTTTTGTTTGTTTTTTTTTTTAACCATAGTATCCAAGTGCCTCACAAGCCTGAAATTTATATACCTTCACTACATCTCTGACACACAGAAATGTAGAATGGGAAAGCAGTAATACAGAGGACTGTACTGTTAAAGTATTCTGATACCTAAAATACAAATAAGAGTCTTGTGAGAGTCTCTTAAATACCTAGAACCCTAGCTCACCAAAATCAAATCTGGACATGAGTGACTTAATAGGTTCACATACGCTGTTTGTGCTGGAAAAGTTAGGGAGAAGTTGAAACTTAGACTAACTACTTCATGAACCAAATCCAGAGCAGCCTCAGCTAGCATTGTTCACCACAGTGGCACAACACAGCAAAAATGGGACACACAGCTGTGTCACTTGTATCCACATTTATAGCTTTCCGGTATTCTCCACAGAAATTAGTAACCACTGTTCTGATTCCCAGATAAAATGACTTGTCCAGAAAGCAATAGGTGCCTAGAAAAAAATATACTCAATTTTTTTTTTGTTCCTATGGCATCTGGCATATAGTCCCATCAGCTGCAAAATCATCATGCAGAGTATTTTACTTGATGGATGAGCCCTTCACTTGGAAATGGTGAAATTATAGAGTTTTGTGTATTCCTTTACCCTTTCCTCTCCCATATGTAAACAGGGCCTAATTCGCTCTTCATTATCAAGAATCTTGATGTGAAAACTTAAAATTGCTTACGTAAAAAATATTTAGAAGAAAAATTTAGCCTAGAACTTCAGAATGTATTACAAATACTCTTATTATCCACCAAAACTTTTGTCTGATTAAAGAGGAAAATATTTATATACATATTGAAAAACAGATATAAATAATTTTAAAATTGCTTAGGTAGCTAAAACAAAAAATAACATAGAAATGGTTCTAGCAAGGACACTATGAAGCATTATGTCGTGGTTTAACCCCAGTCAGCAACTAAGCACCACGCAGCTGTTTCCCCCTCCCCCTCCCAGTGGGGTGAGGAGGAGGAAAGGAAAGAAAAAAAAGTGAAACTCGTGGGTTGAGATAAGAACAGTTTAATAACTAAAGTAAAATATAATACTAACAATAGTAATAATGAAATATAATAATAATAGTAAAGAAAAGGAATATAACAAAAAAAGGAAGGGGGGGGGGGGGGGGGGAACCAGTGATGCACAATGCAATTGCTCACCACCCGCTGACCAATGCCCAGTTAGCTCCCGAGCCGCGATCCGTGCCTCCCGGCCAACTCCCCCCTGCTTATATACTGGGCGTGACGTTCCATGGTATGGAATACCCCTTTGGCTAGTTCAGGTCAGCTGCCCTGGCTCTGCTCCCTCCCAGCTTCTTGCACACCTGCTTGCTGGCAGTGCATGGGAAACTGAAAAGTCCTTGGCTTAAGATAAGCGCTACTTAGCAACAACTAAAACATCAGAGTGTTATCAACAGTATTCTCACACTAAATCCAAAACACAGCACTGTACCAGCTACTAAAAAGAAGGTTAACTCTGTCCAGCCGAAACCAGGACACATTAGCATTACACTATAGTAAAAGTTACATAGCATCTAGCACAGAATAGCTATAGATTAAGCAAATGGCTTCCACTTCAGTCTACAACTCTGTACTTTAGATATTATGAATTACAAATGAAAATTACAAGTCAGAATTTGGTTTAACAAAGTAAAAGCCACACAAAAAGTCTGGGGGACTCAACCTTTCTGCTGGCGATTGAGAACTGTAGTTTCACAGTTGAGTTTAGGAACATGTAATTAATGCCATCACAACTCTACTACAAAGCAACAAATGCGGCAACAAAAGAGGTGGCAGTAGCTCTGATACGTAAGTGTGACAGTATCTTACCTAACAGATATTCCAATACACTTATTTTTCTGAATTCACAAGGTTAAAATGCATCTTCAAATAGTTTGGTATTACTACAGGGTTTTAGCTCCTCTGATCACCAACTTGCCAATTCACATCGTTATATGGAAAAAATGTAAATGACTTATGATCACCAGGTGAAGTCAAGTCCCTTTAACTATCAGAAAACATGATACTGTTTAATCACTGTGATTTGGGTTCTGAAAGAGCATTTCTCTCATACTACTTACCTTGAACTTTAAACCAGGTAAAACGTATCTTTCAGTACACATATTACTAAAGTTTCCCACAGCATATGTAAAATTCTGAATCCATTTTTTTCAGAATTTCTAAAACAATTTCAGTAAATATTTTTTTCTTGTGAACTCCCCAGGCCAAAAGCAGGATAGGAACTGCATTTAATTATTATGAGTGTTATTCTTTCAGAGATAAGAGATGCTACTGGAATTAAATTAACATTTCTAACTATTCTAAAGTAATGGGGTTTAGTTACTTTCCATGATACATTATATTTCCTCTTCCTCTTTAAAATAAGAGGGGAAATTTGTAATATAATAGAAATGAGATCTCAAGAGAAATGCCCTTTCTAATCAGAATGGATTCACTCAACTGTCCACTCTGTGCATTTACAGTCAGATTACAGTTTCCTTTGTTCGGTCCATAGGCTACTGGTTTTGTCATGCCAGTGCAGATGCCTAGTGAGAGACAGGTGCTCCACTCCACCATCTACTTTTTAACATGAGTTAAAGTATTCTGTTTTCTCATTCTTTCATTTCTCTGTAACTTCTGCAGTTTTGACTGCTACTTTTCTGTATGTAAAAGTTTTAGAATTATTTAAATTTTGCCAAGTCAATGATGCCATGATGTTCTAATGTGACAGAATCCAATGGTGAACTTGTGTCTTGCCCTTGGCTTAGTCTTCAGCAGCCTGAAGTAGTTCAAGTCCACCTTCAGCATGATGAGCAGGAGACAGGGATACCCTAGTATGAGTATCATTCCATGCTGAACTTGCTTTATAAGGGTTTAACTATGACTATTCTGAATGCTACAGAAAGAAATAGTGCTGTCTTCCTCTCTTCGGAAAGATCTATTGCATATTCATACCAGTTAAGAACATAAATCCTTTTTGGTGCATATGCTAAAGGATTTTCAATATTGACCTTAAGTTTGGGTGTTCTTTCTTTTTTCTCCACTCTCTCTCCTGCTCCTTATGTATCTATGCCTGTTGGATTTCACGACCTTATCTTTACCTTCCTCCTCTGAGGTTTCCTTCTGCTCAAGACTTATCTACCTCTCTGAAAACATTAGTCAAACCACACAAAAAACAACATTGCATTAAAATTCTACACAAACAGACTGACTTGTTAGAGACCATATAAAGTGTCACTCTGAGATGGATGCTACAAAAGTCATCATCACTTCAAATGGAGGGCAGTTGAGGCTGATTTTCCAACAACCCATTTGAAATACATGAGGTGTCAACATATTTGTATGAGTTTGTGTGGAGTGGATAAAAAATTGAGAGCCAAATGTAGCACCATCAATAGAAGTGCTATCTCCATTACAAAATACTACCATCATTTGAACAACAGGTATGTCATCACTAAAACCAATGAAAGATATGCTCCCTACTTTTTCTCTCTCCCTACAATACACATTCTTGCACTTTGTTTTGTACACTTAATATGCACTCAGTTTCACTGTCCTACCTCCATAATCAATCATTTAATTTCTTCTTCAAATGTAAAGATCTCAGAGTATCAAGAGAAATAAAAAAAATTCAGTTATCAAAGTAAATTTTAAGCAGACAAGAGGTATAGGCATCTATTGTATCGCTGCTTAATGCTTTTAATTGACTTTTTTAGTGTAGATGTTGCTCCTTCAGTTTCCCCTGGTTAGTATCCAGGCCAAAAGGCAATAGCCCAAATTCTGAATTTTTCACTTTCTAATGAGTACTCTTTACTAATTAAATACATTTAAAAAAAGATAGACTTTTTCTGTGGAATATATTCAGGATCTGACTGAGTATAGAAATCGGGGGGGGGGAATCTCTGAATCAGTAGGAGCTCAAATGTCTCTTACAATGAAGCAGACAAGCAGGCTAATCAATGAACTAGTAGTGGATTGATTACTGCTTAATAAAAAAAAATACAGATTTTATTCCTTTACATATGCTTTATCTTGTTACTACGGTAGACCATTAAAGTTCATTAGGCTTAAAGCAGCTATCAGAATTACCATCCTTAAGACCACAACTATGCATTGCACTGGATCCTGTAAATTCTTCTTAATATCCAATTTCATTGTCCTTGGGAGAAACTATTTTTACAAATTCCAAGAAGTATGGCCTCCTAACTGACTACAGCAGCCCATTTACCTAGATTTTAGACTTCAGATTTTTCATGGAGTTAAAAGCGGTTTGCAATATTCTAGCCATCTTCTAGGTCCACAAATTTTTTCAATGCAGGATTAGAAACCTGCCAGGCAGCACGGAATAGATTCCAAACAGACAGAAGTCTTTCATGGTCTATGATTACATAATTCACTAAGTTACAGTGGTTTCATGCCTCCTTCTTCTGACAATATCTTCTCTTAGAAATAGGATGTCCAACTTGTTGGTTAACTAGTCTTTGTTCTCATGACAAACTACATATCTAATTTTTACTTTTACATCTCTGAGCTAAACAATAGTATGCTTTACAGAGATCTACTCTACCTTTAAACTTGTTTTGGATATGATTATTGTTTTGGATATGATTATCATTATGCTTATGTAGACTTTGCTCTATTTATCCTCTTGTTCCTGGTAGTGGAATCTCATTTATACAGTGGAATCCATAGCTTTCGAGATTGTATTTGCTTTGTACAAAAGGTGTCAAACCTGTGCACTGTGGGCCAGCTGCAGTCTCTTGAAATCTTGTGTTCAGCCTCTTTTCGGCTTTTTTTCCTTGAGGCCCCCTCAGTCTCTCACCAACCACAGGACAGCAAGTTCACCCATCCAAAGGGCAGGCATCCCCCACATGGTGTGCAGCTCTGAAGAGGTCATAAAGAATAACTGCATTTTAGTTGTGGGACACCTTCCAGTTTGTTGTGGTTTAAGCCCAGCCGGCAACAAAGCACCACGCAGCCGCTCGCTCACTCCTCCCCCCCAGCGGGAGGGGGAGGAGAAAATACAACAAAAAGCTCGTGGGTCAAGACAAGGACAGGGAGGGATCACTCACTACTTATGGTCACAGGCAAAACAGGCTCGATTTTGGGGAAAAATAAACCAATTTAATTTGTTAACAACCAAATCAGAGTAGGATGATGAGAAATAGAACCATATCTTAAAAACACACCTTCCCCCCACCCCTCCCTTCTTCCCAGGCTCAGCTTTGCTCCCGATACCTCTACCTCCTCCCCCCCAGCAGCGCAGGGGGGCAGGAATGGGGGTTACAGTCAGTTCGTCCCACATTCTCTGCTGCTCCTTTCTCCTTAGGGGGAGGATTCCTCACACTCTTCCCTGGCTCCAGCATGGGGTCCCTCTCACGGGGGTCAGCCCTCCATGAGTTTCTCCAACTCAAGTCCTTTCTGCGCACTGCAGTCCTCTCCAAACTGCTCCAGCATGGGCTCTCCCACAGAGTCACGGCCTTTTCTGGGCCCAGCCACAGCCACCTGCTCCAGCGTGGGGTCCTCCAAGGGCTGCAGGGGGACAGCCTGCCATCTCACCACGGGCTGCAGGGGAATCTCTGCTCCCCCGCACCTCCTCCCTCCCTTCTTCACTGACCTCAGTGTCTGCATGGCTGTTTCTCTCACATCCCACTCCTCTCCTCACTAGAGCTCCTCTTCTTCTTCTCCCATCTTCTTCTTCCTCTCCTCCTTTTTTTTTTTACTGTAGCTCCTCTTCTTCTTCTTCTTCTTCTTCTTCTTCTTCTTCTTCTTCTTCTTCTTCTTCTTCTTCCTTCTCCATCTTACTCTCTCCTCAAGAGCCTTTTTTTTCCCTTTCTTAAATCTGTTATCACAGAGGCGCAACCACCGTTGCTGATTGGCTCGGCCTTGGCCAGACGCGGGTCCGAGTTGGAGCCGAGGAAGCTTCTAGTAGCTTCTCACAGGAGCCATGCCTGTAGGCCCTCCCCTGCTACACAAACCCAACACATACCACCCCACGCCTCTGTGAATCACGCATTTATCAAAAAACCAAACAAACTTCCCAACACCAAACTTGAAATAACATCAACACAATACCAAACAAAAGTAGACAATTTAAACACAATCCACCCCTCGTCCCTCCACAATTACGACAACCACAATTCCCCATGATTAACCCACTAATGTTGTCCAGTCCACGTTTTGCCTGTTACCTCTCCCAGTTACTATCCTTATCTCTTGCCCCACAAAAAGGACTGTCATGGTTTAGGCCCTGCCAGCAACTAAGCACCACACGGCCGCTCGCTCACTCCCATCGCCCCCACGGTGGGATGGGGAGGAGAATCGAAAGAAAAAGGTAAAACCTCGTGGGTTGAGATAAGAACAGTTTAATAGAACAACACAAGGAGAGAAAGAATAATAATAACAATAATACTAGCAAAAGAGTAGGTAAAGGGAGTGTTGCACAATGCAATCGCTCACCACCCCGAACACTACGCTCAGCTCGTTCTGAGCCGCAATAGCGCTCCACCTGGCCAGCTCCCCCACTTATATACTGAGCATGAGTCAGTATGGTATGGAATATCCCCTTGGCTAGTTCGGGTCTGCCATTCTGGCCGTGCCCCCTCCCAGCTTCTTGTGAAAATTAACCCTATCCCAGCCAAGCCCAGGACACAGTTACACAGTAGGGAAGGGAATAGGAAATTTGGTCCATAAGTGGCTCCGTGAGATCCTATATGGCCTGTTCCAGACCCAACATTAGTTTGTACTACAAATGCACATCTCACCACTTAACGGACAGCCAAGTCTTAAAGAAAAAAAATGATTCCTCTCTTCCCAATCAGCTTTCCCTTCACTTTAGATACTCTGATTTAAAACAGATGTCCCTTTGTACTTCACCTATTTGTATATCCACAAAGATCCATTTTTTCAGGTCATCTAACGTTATATGAGCTACATTGGGAAATAACTCCCTGAATTAAAAATGTATAAATTAATCTCTTGCAAAGGCAAGCTGTCAGTACTTTTTTCCATCCAAAAACTTGTGCTGCATTTTAAACTCCAGTAACTAAAGCTATGAGTATGAAAAAAGCAATAATAGTTACCTAGAGGGACTAGGACTGAAATGTCCTGGCTGGTTTTAATCAATGTATTTATTAAACTTCAGCATATAGTATCATCCCCTATTGGGGGGGGGGGGAGGGCGCGGTATATCTCATTACTTTGTCAATGCTATTTACATGAGTTTTACTTTACAAGGAAACTACGAATGCTTGCTCTTTCTGTGCTTGATGCCTACTCAAATTCAGCAAACTATGCAGCTGTGAAATTTACTATACATTTTTTATCATAATTATTAGCCTAAAGAGAAATCATGCAGTGTTTTTGGCCAGTCTCACAGCATTAGTAACCATCACTTGACATAACTAACTCTGCAAGAGTCAATATAATATGAGAGCAAAATATTACTCTATTGAACAATTATTTGTTCTCATTTTGGATCAGGTATGTAGGCTAGAGACTACAGCATTAATTTAAAAATCAAGAGACTACTTTTGTTCATGTTAAATTGAAAAAATGAAATCATAATTTCCTTAAACTTGGAAGACTTATGGAATTCAGACACAATGAGACTGTCAAAGCTTGGACCTCTCTTTGTGAGTGACTGTTTTTAGGAAAAGAGATAGCCATGCTGATCACAAGGAAACAAACAGCCTAGTAAAAGCTTTATTTTAAAGATCACAGGCTAAAGTTAGCAGGACAAGATGCGTAATGAGAATGTACATTTCCCCCACTCCCATCCATGCATGTTTAATACACAGATGCAATCATTACAGTAAATTACGCAAGAGCATGAAAATTATTTCCAGTTCAAAAGACAGCAAAAGCTATTGTTTCTCAAACACACCTTCTGATAAGGTAACAAATGCTGAGTTTCTATTATTTTGAGTCACAACTGCCATGAACAATTATCTCTAAAACAATATGCTGCTTCGTGTGAGTATAACAAGACTTGTTCACTGGTGGAACTATAACATTTGTTGGGCTGCACATATACCATATTATTGAAGATGATAGATAAGGATCCTGGACAGGGATTAGAAACTTACAGCTCAATTACACTACTGCACACAGGAGAGTAAGGCAGCTTTTTACTTGTAGGAATGAACTGCTCCATTAAGACAAAACAATCCTTTCAGTGAGAGTGGGGAAGGGGAAGAAAAATCACTGCTGTTGTCTTTCATGGTCCTCCTCAGGTTGATCCAAAGTGGGTTGATGTCGTCCCCTTCCCCCTCCCAATAACTAAATCACTTTTGTAACCAAATCAACTTGTCACTTGCTGACTTTATGTTATATTTGCTTCTAATTAAATCCCACATATAGGTACTTTCTGTTAAAAATGGTCTGGATTCAAACATCAAGTATTTGGCACATTAATGTACAGAAAGACATTCTGATTTTTGTCACTACTAATGCTTCTTATCAGTTACATTCCTGCAACTGAGCTGTCTAACATTGTGCTTTTGTCCTATAGACTTGCATTACAGTGTCTTTTCATTTCCCCTGTCATCTAATGCTTCTATTTATGCAAATATACAAATATCTTCTCATCCCTTAAATCCATCATCAAGCTACCTAGTTTATGTAACCAAATACTCTCATCACATCTAAGGCTCATCCATTTTGCATTTGCTCTACCCACTCACTATCTGTATTTACTGTGTTTTGTTTTACAGTAGCAGCAGCCATCCCACAGCCAGCTCTGCACTACCTTACTCTTTCTCAGTGTGCTGATATCCACTGACTGCAGTAGATCAGAAGCACAGATCTCCAACTCTTTCTTTATGGATCTGTTTACAGAACCAAGGCAAGTGATTTAAAAGATCTGAGACACAAAAATTTGTGCAACCACATTGAGCTCTCTGAAGTCTGGACTGTCCTGGACAATCAGGACAGTAACTAAAATAAGTGATAAAACTCAAGTGGATTTCTTAACTAAGGCACCCCCCCACCCCCTGCCAAAAGCACAAACCATTCGAAAAATGGTTTAGCCATATAAAGACATGAGAACTAGCTGACAGTTACGTTAGATATAGATCACTTATTCAAGGCCCTAATGTTGTCAGAATTGTTCACGATAAGTGGTTCATTGCTTCACAAATTTTCCCCTACAATTTCAATCAGTTGCTCAATGATTAAGTTAAATGGTATGCAATAAATATGAACTATAGTAGGTAAAATCTGTAGGTATAACTGTTCTAGAGTAACAATAGAGGTACTTTTTGCCTTCAAATAATTTTAAGAAATTTTCCTAATGTTTATGTGCTCTGTAATCAAATGATGTGACTCTCAGAGGGAATGACTTGCTAGTACATAAATTTAATAAAATTCTGTCCCCTTCTGACATACCTACCATACAAACAGGCTACTGATTAGTCCATTAAGGCCTTATATTGCCATTGCTTTTTGAACATGCAGTCCAGACTGGCTCAAAACACTTGCTGAGCTCCCACAGTCCAAATTGACGTCAAATACAGGGATGAATTCTTCATCTCAGGATTGGTCACTGTGTCAGCACACCATTTCATAAAATGTTACCCCAAATTGTTCCTGTTTGTATAAAGACAACTTGGACTGAGCATTTTTCTTCCTGATAGCCAAAGTACCTTCAGAAGTGAGATATTTTTCTCACTTCATCCTCACAAAATATTCAGTGTAAAGTAAAACCATGTTAATTAAAAAAAGAACTATAGTAGCTTCAGCCTTCATCTAGTTCCTATGATATTTTCCCAGTCTTGGTTCTATCTATATAGCCCCTGACTATGTTTTGTAACAGCCCTGAGGCTAGTCTATGTTTTATCCTGACAATTATGATCCTTAGGAAAAAACAGCACAGTGAACAGACCCATGCTCACCCTGGAGTCCAATTTTTTTTGTAATTCTGTCCAAGTCCCATGTTCCATAATAGCTTTCCATTTGAAAACATGACAGATAACCATGATTGTTAAGAACCAATTTTAGTACAGTTGGTAAGCATCTCCAGTTTAACAGGAAAGTGTTCAGCATTTATGCAACACTTTTTCTATCAAAAGATCTCCAGTAATGATGGGTGTTTAACCCTTATGTGTCATTAATGTTCCCATCAACTTTAATTGATTCTATATTATATACTATACTATATTCTATACTGAGCCACAGTGATGTAAAAAAGAGCAATTTTATGAGATCAGTTTCTGAAAGCACTAATTTAGTGACAGAATTGAAGCAGGATATAGAACCCATTTCTGATATTTGATAAGTAAGCAAATAAGAGATTAGGGATATTTTCAAAAGATATCAAAAAGATACCAAAGGTCTTCCCTAGAATATTATCAGCTGTATTTCTAAAGGCATTTCCATCGTAATGATAGCTATGCAGATTTCCATTTCTCATCACAGTCAGTCATATTGCAAATAGCATCATTATTGGCTCAGTAGAACTTAGACTGAGGAAATAAATTCATTTCACAGATGTTACTCAGAATTCATGACCAAGCTGTCCCAAATCCCAATCCTGGACTGGAAATAAAGATCTCTGTAGCTCATAACAAGCATCTGTACCAGCCCCACACCATTCATAAGAAAAACATCAGATTGTCTTTGATTTTTTTATTTTGGCATTTTCTCATAAAGATTTACACTGTAACAAAGAGCCAGGATTCAAAAATACCATCATTTGGTAAAAGTATTCATGAAGAAAAACGGATTAGTTCCTGAAACACCCCTGCTAGGCCAGTGGTAGATTTAACATAAATCTCAACAGAATCTATTTTCATCTAAAACACCATACATATTTCAGTGCATTCAGTAATTATAAAGCAATATTCAAGCCCTCTGTTCCTCATGATAAACTGCACTGTTTCTATTTACTGTTTAGCTGACCAAAACCTTTCTAAAAGAGGTCTTCAGTTAGTTGCTGAACAAGAAAGCAGTGTTGGATAAGCATGTTAATATTTGGCCAGCTCAAGGTTTGTCCAAATATTCCTGCCAGGAAGAAATTTTTTCCTGGAAGGTCACAGAAAACTGTCTTAAAACAGAACACAAAATAAAATTTAATAGAAAATTCTACATTAAACTATGGGTTTGCAAAATTAACCCCCACTCCTTACATTCAGTATATAAACAGAAGAATTTATACAGTGTCTTCTTCAATGAAACATACTAAAGAAACGTCATTAATTTCTTCAATTTTAACTTGTTTCATTTACTTTAATTTTAATTTCTTTAATTATTTTCTTTACTGAAACAAATTAATGAGTCTTCCATCTAATCAGTATCACAGTATGGGTTCATAAAGAAACAGGACAGAGTTCAGAAAGATAAATTACAATGTCTGAGGCTTCAAAAAATAGTGTCAAAGACAATATCCCATAGACATATCTAATTCTAATACTATTAAGTTCAGAGGGTTTTGCCTAGCTCATCTTTTGCTTGAATAATGTGTGACAGTATGGTCCTCATACAAAGAAAAGAACAGTTAGACTAAGAAAAAAAAAAAAATCTTGAAAAAGTCCACAATCCAGGAAAAATATCTGGATCTGCTGACTCAAAGAACATCAAGAATTTACAATGTCAGTGGCCCAGAAGATTAAACTCCTCTTTTGAAGACATTTCAGCGTATTTTCAGATATGCAGGGGAACTTTCATAATATAATAAAGGAGATACTAAATTTTTTTTATTTAGAAAATAGTATGTTCCAAACCTCTATGACCCAAGGCAAAGATACAAAACTAAAGTGACTGTGATTTCATGAAGAATTGTATGTAGCATTATATCATTCAGCACACTAAAGCTATTAAAACTCGTTTCAAGACTTTATATTGACTACAGAGAATATACAAGCTCTCCCTCTTGCATGTTTTAACTTTAGCTAGTAAGAAAATAGCTATTTGATTCAAAAAATACATGGCATCTTCAGCTCCTACCTGTGTCAGGTAGATTACTACCTGAATCTTGAATTAATTCTGATTAGAAGCTTAAAATATGCTTATTGATGTCTAAATTTTGTACAGCGTATATAAATTTACCCTCCAAGCAAGAGCCATACTATGTGCAGTGGTTTATGAAACAGGGATTTTGCACATTAACTATATTAAGACATTCTTTTGTATCTTCAATGATACACAAACAGATATCATTAGCACATAACACAAAGTATATTTATATATCATATAACAACAAAGGCCAATATATTTATATACTCTCAGTCCTTAGCACTAACATTAACTACTGTTTTTCTGAGTGAAATATGAACATTTTAATGTGTGTCATTTGATCTGACAAAAGATACTACCTTGCAAACAAAACAAATTTCCCCTCAGAAACCTTACTGCCTTTTACATCATAGGCTATCACAGCTATAAACAAGGTAATTTATTACAGCAAGATGCACATTTGCCAGTCTGACACCTCTGTTCTCTATTCATTCATTCCAGCTGTTCTCTGCAACATCATCAGCATCAAGCACCCTGCGGTGGGAAGAGCAGGGTGTGACATGTTGGGGTGTGATAGTCAGAAGGCTGACCCCACAAGAGAGAGGGTGTAAGACGAAGAAGACACACATCAGAAAAAGATGGTGGATTTTTTTTAGTCAAATGTAAGGTGGAACATCCACAACTGTTTTTTCCCAAAGGAACTGGGCTTTCTATTAGTCCAGAAACACACTGTGCTGGGGTGTTTGCTATATAAGTTCTATCAACCTTGAAGGCATCTGTTGTTCCATATCAGTGGGAGGTGCCAAAAAAAAAAAAAAAAAAAAAAGCAAGGCAAGGCAATCCATTCATTGTAAAGCTTCCAATACGTATCACCACAAAACCATGGCATATTCACAAAAATGTTCTATTTCGGATGTTTGGAAAGCAGCTAACTGAAAAAGTTGATTTCATGGCATCTTGGAGAAGATGCACTGAGCCACAACTGCATTCACGTTCACCTAGCAAAACAAACAACAAAAATTCTGGATAGAAACTATGAAAATAAGGCTAAAGTAAAAGCCAGGAGCATAACAGGAAGTCCAGCTCAAACAGGTGCCAAATTATGCTTGCTTTTATTTCTGCTGCCCATTCGCATGTGCATTTTTGTGAAGTGTTATTCGTCTACTGATTGCATTCTTGGTTTAGATTAAGTTAATTTTATCGATGCTGAATTCAGCCAGCTAACCTTTACTATTTATTTTTAATAGGTTTGATGCAATACATTTTTATTGCTGAGATAAGTATTGATTAAAGCCTCTGCCTCCACTCATTTTGATTGCCTCATGTAATTAGGAAGTCTAATAAGAGGATGAAGTACAAATAACATTTTACATTTGCATGTAGACCTGTGAAGGACCTTTACAATTTGAATATACTGCAAAATACACCTGCCCTTGAGGTAAAGGACAGCAAATAAACAGGAAGCCAGTGGACATCTCAAGGCATAAAAAAGGAAGATTCTACAAAGTGCTGTGAAGTAGCATGGTACCTTCAAGGTCTGGACAGAATAGAAACGATTCCCATGAATCAAGTCTAACCTGCCCTGCCTAATGCAGAAAGCTAAGTTTATATCATTTAAGAGGGTATACTCCTGATATTTTAACCGTGATTTGAAGTTTTTTAAGCAATGCAGCAATTCCAAAAACTCCAATCCTACCCAAAGCTGTAAGATGCGGGTGGGTATTTACAAAGGTACACTAAAGTAGTCAAGGGTTTATGTAACTGCAGAAACATAACCACAGAATGAGAAGGGCAAAGTCAGGGCCCAGGGCTTTCAAATAGGCAGAGAAGATTTGCCATAACTGACCAGACTATTCATGTGAGCCAACATCCTGTCGACAGCAACTGCCAATGCTTGTTGACTCAGCTGGGAGTATAAAGAAGAGGGATGTCTGATGAAATTTTTTTCCATATCTTCTGAAAACTAAAGATCAGATTTGTCATAGATATAATCTCGTTTGCTAGATAATCTCCAAGTGACATTATAACAACATTTAATGAATGACATTTGGCTTTTATGGAATGGCTGATTAGACTAATTAAAAATGCAAAGAAGAGAACTTTGAATGTGAAATTCTGTGAACAGATGCAGAATATGTTTTCAGATAAAGCATTTTTATCCCCAAAAAATTGTTTAATTCATTTTATAAAGTCTGAGAAATCATGTTTGGAAAGCACCAAGCAGGCCCATTTTCCTTCTCTTGCCTAGGGTGGGATGCATTACTCATTTACTGTACTGTATTATGTTTTCTAGCCCTGTCTCATTTTAAACACAACTTCAAAGATATGAAGCATCCCACACTTCCCTGGGAAACTACTCCAAAATAGTACAGAGGTTTATTTCTGGCATTTAATATAATCTCTCCTCCTCAGCTTCATCCCATTACACTCACTCTGTCACCTTCTAACAGAGTTTGAAAATAAGCAGACACGGATTTTCTGAAATCTTGTTTAAGTTTTGGACACTGTCATCCATATTCCGAGAAAAACATGTTACGCCACCCCAAGCCTATCCTGACTTATTTCTAAAATGCCACCCCCAAAGCCACAGAGCCAGACTTACAGCCGGTTTCCTCTCTCACGGAACTTCAGTGAAAAAGCAAATTAACAGCTTTCTTCTATAGCCATGGCTGGGAAAGGCTATAGAAATATGATCGCAGTCAAGACATTCTTCCATAGCCCCTCATCAATCCCAAGCAAATTCACCTACTAGAGACCTCTGCTGATCCATAACAGTGGAGGGAAAGTTAGTGTCTATTTCTCACATCAAAATGGAGTATCCTGCTGTACGAGTAAAGTTGGTTTTCCAAAGGAAATCTGATATATCACGTATTCTATGACACAGATTCATTTGACAATGGTATCCAATCATAATAAGAAAATAATTATTTCAATGAAACAAGGGTGAAACAGGTTAGGAGGAGATCTGCTACATGCCAATAGCTGAGGTTTCCAGCTCCCTGACTGCATAGTTGCTGCATATTGTGCTGCATGTTATATAGCAGAAATTCTGCTTTTTACATCTGATGGACAAGAAAATGGTATTGCTCTCTCCAGATTGCAAGTACAAGTGAAATCAGGAGATAAAAGAAGAGTTACAATGACCTTTGATGTGGAGGATTTATAAGAACTTATTCCACCATATAACTTATCCAAAATGCCATCTTCAAAGCAGCACAAAGGCTCTAGGATACCTTTCTCCACTGTGCAAATGCTTATGGAAAACAGGAATGAAAAGCTCTTTAATATGTAACTGTTCTATAAGCTCCTGATGTGCCACAGGGAGAACGTACATGCTTCTGCTCTATTTGTTTGATAACTGCATACCTTAAAGGGGATTTGAAGGCACCTTAGTGCACCAGGAATTGCACAAAGAACTACAGTAAAATGCAGCATTTATTTACAAAAACTACAAAACCATCAGACAAATTAATAAGTTAGTAAAGGCTAAACAGCCTGTATATACCCTGGTCCAAAGTAAAAATCATTGTATTGTTGCCCATGGAGCAATTAGGAAGGAGATTATGACCTGAGATTATCTTCTTCCTTCTCAGGGAAAAAACAGTCTATCACACTTCTTCACCATGTGTGTGGTGTCTGACCTGCTGCTGTAACTACAGTGTGAAGCATGCAGGCAGCAAGGTGTCGTCAAGGTTCTGCCCGTTCTCTGCCCTCTCCGTTCCTTTCCTGACTACTTGAGGAGGCATCAGAGATGGCAGGATAGGAAAATCTGGTAAAAGTGCAATTATTCCAAAACAAAAAGGATTTTTTATTTCAAAGTAGTGCATGTGTGATGCACAATTTCACATTTGCCTCAACAGGTTTTTATAGCTCTGCAATTGTATAGTTTCGGGTAGTAGTAAAGAAGGATTCCAAGCTTGTAAAGCTCTATTAGTGCCATAACCACTGTTAATATTCCAGACTTGTGCGTACAGGCGTATTTCTCCTGCTACCTTGAAACTAATTGTAAACAAACTCATATTAAAACACACAATGTAACTCACCTACAATCTCTTTTGGGAAAAATTCTTACCAGCTGCTTGTACCATTAAATTGACTACATCCCTATACATGCATTTTCTCCACAAAAAGTCTTTGATTTAAAAAACAAAACAAAACAAAAAAAAACCCTCAAACTACCAAGCCTTTTAGCCAGAGAGAGCTTAATGTCCTATGATTCTATTAATAGTCCTGAATAAACAAGGCAGATACATTCGTGTATCTGGTACGTATCCAGCTATTTTTTCATTATGTCTCTCTTTTTCTGCTCCTCCTCCCCTTCAGCTTAGTGAGCTTTTCATTTTAGCCATTTTCCATATTGTCTTCTCTGTAATGATTATGAGTAGCAAGTAAATGAACGACTGACACAATGAAACTCCCAGCAACCTGCCATAGCAATGCCTATGCTACAACTAAGTTGAAGCTTGGCAGCTAGTGGGGGAAAAATTTATGTAGGCAGGGGACCTATGTGCATTACATTCAGTGAAACCAATCCCACCAGGGAAGAAGGAGGACCAAAAAGAGGAGGAAGGTACTGCCTCTGGTTCTGCCTATTCTCTTCTGTCGTGGTTTAACCCCAGCCAGCAGCTAAGCACTACGCAGCTGCTCGCTCACTCCCCCCCACCCAGTGGGATGGGGGAGAGAATCGGAAAATAAAAACCCTCATGGGCTGAGATAAAGACAGCTTAACAGGACAGAAAGGAATGAAAAATAATTATTATTATCATAATATGACAATAATAATACTAAAAGAATTAGAATATACAAAACAAGTGATGCACAATGCAATTGCTCACCACTCGCCAACCGATGCTCAGTCAGTTCCCAAGCAGCGATCCACCCCTCCCAGCCAGCTCCCCCCAGTTTATATACTGGGCATGACCTCATATGGTATGGAATATCCCTTTGGCCAGTTTGGGTCAGCTGTCCTGGCTGTGTCCCCTCCCAGCTTCTTGTGCCCCTCCAGCCTTCTTGCTGGCTGGCCAGGAGAAGCTGAAAAATCCTTGACTTAGTATAAACACTACTTAGCAACAACTAAAACCATCAGTGTGTTATCAACATTATTTTCCTACTAAATCCAAAACACTGCACTATACCAGCTACTAGGAAAAAAATTAACTCTATCCTAGCCGAAACCAGGACACCTTCTCATTATCTTCCTCAGTAACACAGGATCATATTTCTTACCTTACAGCCAAAATCTCCACATGCTCATGGGGAGTGCTGGTGGCATTCTTAGTGCATCTAACACCCTTACTGAAGGCAAGGAAGGGCTCTTACTTTTTCTAGGGTCTTCAAAAAAGAACAGCAAGCCAAGAACATTCAACTTTGAATTAAACTTTCAAACTGACTATTCAATTTCCAAATGAGGAGCAGGCATGCATGTTAAATCAACTACAACATGGCTTGCAGTCTCTAATCAGAATATAACACATGGTTTTACCTACTGTAAGCAAAGACATTACTAATAGCATTCAGTTACATCATTCCTTTTAAAAGTCAACATGAAACAAATTCTTTAAGATATAATGTGAATGAGAACATTACAGGAATAAAATAGTACCCCATTCACTTCAGAGTTTACAAAAGTTGTCTACATAAGGATTCTGAAAATACAGCTGCACCCTGTCTCTTATCAAGTCTCTTGATTTCAAGAATTTCAAACATTAATTTAATGCACTTCACTACTTCATTCATTCTGAAGGAATATCAGATATATCCTTGCAATAGCAGAGCATCTAACATCAATTCCGAATCAAATATTTTCTGAATGTATTTTTAGTTGCAGTGCTGTTATACCTACAATGATCTAGCAGAAAGCAAAATGCGTATTTTCCTAGTAGTTGTGTGAATGGAAGCAAATGCTAAAGCTAAAAGTGTACAGTTGCTAAAACCTTCATAACTTCACTTTTTTCAACATTGATGCCACTAAAGCTTTTCTAGTAATGTGGTAGTGTTACATACAAATACATTGAAGTGATTAGCATAGGTACAATTAACTGACTTTGCAATGGAGTTCAACCTTATTTTCTTTTAGTTCTTGTGTATGAATCTGAAAGATTATGCTTTAGTTGCCCTCAAACTGGATATAGCTGGAAGAATAGTATCCTGTGTTGCAGCACTTGTTTCACTTGTACTGTATTTGATACTCTCTGCACCTTGCAGGGGTTGTTTGTGCTATCACAGCATCTGTGTTTTGTCACTTTCCTCTCTGTAGCCATTCTTTCATTCCCATCTTCATTCCTTTCAGTATTTCTCTTCTGTGACTCCTGCTGCCTCTATGAGTCTGCATAGAAGTACTGACCCTTGATGACTGCTCTCACTGCATGGCAAATTGGGGTTTTTTCTTTAATTCCCTGCAGTGCAAGCTCCAAGTATCCAGTTTACCCCATGAGTTCTATTTGGTTAAGTCTAGGAATTGTCTTTTGCATCTCCATGCTTTGCTTGATGTCTGGTTCTGGCAGTCAGACATGCTTTTTTTCTACATGCTCTTTGCACTTTGGGACTTTGCTCTTCTAGTTTCCTCCAATGTTTTCTTACTTTTTCATGATTTCTTTCTGCAATCAGTGTCTTATATATATATGACTGTTCTGGTTTCTGCCTCTACCCTCTCCACTGAAGAGTGAATGCCATACCAGATGAGCTACAACCCATCCATTTTAACAGTGCTACCTATCCCCACTACTACCAATCTCTGCTGCTGACTACTTCCAGATCAACACCAAAGACAGGAATACTGAATTGAAAGATCTCTGGCTATCATATCCAAGGAGCCATAATATAGTATTTTCTTCTAAAACAGATCAAGCTGCATCCTAAAAGTAGTTAGGGTTTCTTGGCACTATTGATCTTATTATAGAAGTGTTCCAGATCTTCACATCTCTGAATTTCAAAATTTTTAATCACATTACGTCTACTTAATTCATTCCAAATAGAACAGTATTTTCTATTATTATTTTTTAAAATCTAGATGGTTTGAAGTTGCTTAAGTTGCTGTCCCCATAGACACACAAAAAAGACTACAAAGGGATAATTTAATTAAATTTAATCATAGGAAAATTAACTAACAAAATAGGCAACTCGAGCCATTCTTCTACCATATCATGCTGTAACTTCAGAAAAATCAGTGTCCTCATTTGACCTAGCTGGAGTAACAACCCAGCTGAGCTCAGGGAATAAGACCCTTACACAAACAAACTGAATCTGAACATAAACTCCAACAAAAATTAGTAGGAGGATGACAAAGTGAGTTTCTTAATTTGGCAGATCTCAAGTATGGACCTAGATGGTCAACTATTTGCAAAAGACACTTTTCTGTTATGGCCCTTATGTAACTTCTATGGCCATGCAAATAAATAACAGCTTTTGTATATATAGTCTTTTGAATACCCATAAGCTGAAAGCATTGATGCCCTCTTTGAGTCTTGAAAAGGAGGTATGTAACCTTTCAGTAGAGTTCTCTTATTATCTAGCATTTTTAAGTTTCCTTGGAAACTGTAAGACATGCCTACAAGAACAGAGTGTAACTACTTGGTTTTGGTGGCCTTTACTGTTTAGTTTTACCACACTGCATGTTGAAGTGAAAATATAATAGGCTACAACAGAAAAATATGTGAATGGAAATCTGTCGCATACGAATGGGAACAAAGGGAATCTAGCTTTGAGCTAATAATACATAAAGGTCCCAAGGGTATGTATGCAAGCAAAAATGCAGCAGCTAGTAGCTGACATAATGACATTTTCCTGAGACAGGATAGAAATCCCATAAAATAAGAGAATAAAGAGAAAAATAACAAAGCAGCACATTATGAATCCTTTGCATTGGGCAGAAGAGTATCAGACAGAACTTGCATAAAGGGTGTAGGGTTTGATCTCACTTTCCCTAATGGAATTTATTTCCAATTAATTCCTCTTTACCACAATGAAACTAGCGTGATGAGTCCTATAGTAAGGTTTTCTCTGTCTGAAGCATGGCCTTTTAAATTTTGTCAGCACTACCACTGAGATCAGAAAAAGCTCAAAAGGAATGACTGTAAATTTTCAGAATCATTATGGAGTTAGAGGAAGGACTGGTACCAGATTTGGGGTGAACTGATGGCCCACTAAACTTTTAATTTAATTTTCCTAGGAAGCCAGAATTACACTTAAAAAAAAAAAAATCAAAGGAAGTGAAAACTGACAAAATTAAGAATTGTGAAACTTTCAAATGAATCTGTTGTCTGACTTTTCCATTGCTTTTATCCTTCAATATTTTTTTTTCCTCCAAAAGAATAGCACAGAGCCTACCAGTTGCAGTAACTTCCTCTGACACACAAGATTATGATCCAATCAGGGATTGTTTCAAGGGTTACAGCTGTGCACATACGAGGTTTCCAGATTAACAAAGGCAAACAAAATAATTCCATTACCTAGAGGTACTAAACAGATGTAGGGAGTTAACTACATCAGTGGTGGTTTTTAAGTGTGTGATAGCACTAAGCAGGAGTAGGATCTTCTACGAAAGGAGATGAAAAAGGGTACTGTTAAAAAAATAGTAAAAATCAAGCAAAAGATGACTGTCCAACGTTTTTTTCCAGGAAGACACACTGACTTGATATGCAGCACCTTCAAAAACAAACATGAAAGTGATCAAATGATACGGCTGCCTGTAATGGCTAAGAAAGGTATTTAACATGTCATAAGGTCCCTTATAATTTAAAGTTCCTCTATACATGGTAACTTTGATATTAGTTTCTAACACAGAAGCACTTTCTTCACATAACGTTCTTAAACTGGACTGTTTTGGGAAGGATTGGGAGTACAGAAACGGAAGCCCTGTTTCCAAATTTCTGAGATGTTTTAGTTCTCTAGATCTACCACTTGGGACAATCTTAAGAAAAAGTTACCACCTGTTAAGTATTTTTACTTAATCTTGTCATTCCCACTGGCTTTTCATTGCATTTTCATGCCTCCTTGTTTCAAGTATGCCTGCAGAAACATAAACATGCTCAGAAATACAAATATGCTCAGGAGTACTTTGAAAGATCAAGCTCTAAGTGAGTATGGTATTTGAAAGCTTGCTCATACCTATCCTTGACATATTCTGTGAATTCTTTGAGGCATGATTATGGGCTGTGATATATTTATCTGAAATACACTGGTACAGACACTTAGTACTGATAAAATAATACTGACAAAGTAAAAGTCATACCATATAATGAAAACAGTATTGAAGAGGGAAATTGTAAAATAATCAGAGACAAGCACATACCTCCTGTAAAAGACTGAGGAACTTCTCAAAGGTAAAAAGCTTTACTGACATGAAGGGAAAAAAAAAAAAAAAAAAGACGACAATGCAATTTTACAATCTCCAATGGTTTAAATTCAAAATTTAGAGCATAGGTTGGAAGATCAACCAAGCAAGTATTTTATGGGAAAGTCTTCTCTGGCAAAACACCTCCTGGAGGCTAACAAGCACTTAAGGACTTCCAGCAATCTGTCTACAGGTTTTGTCAAATCAATGGGTGTCAACTGAGAAACGTAGAGACAAGTCTGTTCCAGTGTTTTTGCAGCCTTTGATGTGAAATTCATAGCCAGGCTGAAGGCCCAGAAAGACTCAGTTATCAACCATCTAAAATTCACACGCTCAACTTGGAACTCTCTATGTTCCCCAGAGATTGGGTTGATTTCCCTTAAGTGTAAGCACAGATAGTCATGGCAATGAAGTATTAAAGATAAGAATATATCCCAAGTAGAATTAGACACACATCAAAACATTGCAGAATTTCAAAGTGAAGAACTGCATGCTGATGCATTGAGTCAGGCTGTGTGCACTTTGGGGCACTCTGACAGAATTACAGAATAACTCGGGATGGAAGGGACCTCAGGAGGTCTCGTAGCCCAGCCTCCAGCTCACAGCAGGGTCAGCTGTAAGATCAGACCAGATTGTTCATGTCTTTATCCAGTCAGGCCTTGAGAAACTCCAACGATGGAGACCGCACCGCGTCTGTGGGCAGGCTGCTCCAATGCTTAGCTTTCCTTGTGGTGAATCTTATGAGTAGTCAGAACTGCACTTATTTCTATTTATGCCCATTCAGTCTTGTCCTCCCAGCCTCCATCTTAAATATATGGTTTTAAAGAATTCATCTCTGTCCAAAGTTTACCTTTGCATTTTAAAATACAATACTTCACACAGTGTACAAACCTGTATACTGAAACATATGGCTTGAGTACAGAATAATTTCCCTCTTAATATCTAATACTGATTCTAGGTCTTGTGGCTCAGCTGGTAGACTATTTGAACTGCTGCCAGAGGGTTCCAGTCTAGTTGCTGCTTAGGTCACCTGTTTTCCCAAGAAACAGCTGGATGTTAATGCCAAGAGATGAGATAGCGTCACATACAAAGTGCTCCAAAGGCAAGTTAAATCACTTAGTAACTTTTAGGATAATAGAAGCAAGAGCAGAGGGAGATATTTTTCATTCAAAAATTGCTTCATGGAGATGTGATTATCTAATTTTATTAATGTCCTTGTACACATGGATAGTGCCTTTTCCTCCTTAACCTGTTTCTTTATGTATAATGTTATGATATACTACCACCTTCTCTGAGTTCTGACACAGATGACACTGATGCAAATTATGCATCTCAGTAAGATTACACTGCTGAAATTGAGATAACTGACACACAAATGGTTTTTTCTTTTCCCACAACTAATTAAAATTCCAGGGTTTAAGTAACTGTTACTATGTCCAGAGACAGAGATAAATGGACGAATACATAGAAAGCTCTGTATAACACATGCATGGAATAACTTTAGAAGACAAGAGAGGGCAGAATTAATAGTTGTTCTCAAATTGATAACAATCCTAAAATGCCAGCAGTGCTTTGCCTCTGCACCCAGCACATCCTTTTATGTATGCATCTGTAGCCTATAAAAGAAAAGCTAATTTTAAAGTCTACTCAAGGAGAAATTTTTAAATTTCTTCAAAAGAGCTTTTAGAATACTAAACAGGCCTATACATGGAGATTTGATTTGAAGGAAATTTTCTGTTTGTTTACTAGTGTTCAGTATTAATGTATTTAACTTGAAACATGTACATACATTATATCTCAGTGTAATTATATGATTATAGACATCTCATGCTCATGGACTCTTTGTGCACAAGTAGCTCTAGTTTATAAATAAAGATAAGAATATGGGTAGGAATCTGACAGCTGAGACTTCAGAGAGAAGCATTTGTGAACTAGCATGCAATTTTGAAAAAGTCTTAAGCTATGTTCAAACAAAGCAGGTATTAGTTCAGATGCTGAGCCAAATTTTATCCAATGTCTCTGTCTAAAAAAGCCAAACAAACACTTACCATAAAAGCATGCTGAACATTAGTTAAATTCATCCTTTGTGGAAGGGGAGCTGCACAGAAATAAAAGGGAAAGAACATCTTCACTTTCAAAACACACCCATCAGTTAAGCAAACTTCCTAAAATACTCAGGACTTGATTCCTATCTCATTCTCTGGAGTTTGAATAAATTCAGAAATTACACCCTTTCATGAATGTTTTTGTATCTTTCTTCTCCTTTCAGCAGTAGGATGCAAGTGGAGACTATATATTGGTTTAGTTAAAAAGCCAAAGCACAATTAAACACATTTTCTTTTAACGTCTGAATTGTCAATGTGTAAAATGAAGGTATTTTGCTTCTAGAATTCCCATAAGTAATTTTTTTTTGTAAGAAACCGTTCTCTTGCATCATATTACAAAGGGTCAAGATTGAAACCACCAGTGTAATATTTACTTGTGCACAAGTTCCTTTTGGGGGAAAAAACAAAACAAAAATGAAACCCAAACAAGATTAGTTTTCAATGAAGTAGCTGAAGACAAAGTAAGTAAAATAGCTTGGGGATTTACCTGTCACTAGTGGAGAGTGTTCTTACAGAAATGAAATCATAAGACTAAAACATTAGGAGAGCAGACAAGTTCCCCTTCAATTTGCTGTTTTATCAATCACACTTTTCAAGTTGTTTTTCTATACTAGTTTGAACTTAAGGAATAAGATGGCAACCGCTGTAATAACCACTGTGGAACACAAGGCGTAGTAGGGAAATTTTATTCCCTGCTAATGGCAGTGTCCTGAGAAACGTGTTCTAGAAGCAAATCTGTTCTTTGATTAATATTATAGCTCATCGTACAGTCTGCCACAGACCCTAATGTTGTCTTTCTCCATGTTGACAGTCACAAAGAAATGGCTTCCTACTATATTAGACAGTTTAAAAAGGGAGTCATATTGATCTTGCAAGACAGAAATAAAAGACAAATTTCCCTATTATGATATTTTCGTTCAAAATTATATAGGAAGTACCAGCAACAAAAAGCAATTCCCAGTATACGTTTAAAAAAAAAAAAAGGAAATTAAATTACATTAATTTACGGGTTAAGATAACTTTTTTCTAGATGAGGATAACAAACACATGCAACTTCACTTACTTGTTTATCAACAGAAGAAAAAAATTTTACTCGGGCCCAGCCACATATCAATGTGTGAAAGCATTTGTGATGAATGACATTGTATCGCACTTTCAATTACGCTCCTAGTATACTGTCCAAGAGATAAATCCACTTATTCTTTCCTTTACATGTCGTATACATCAGAAGAAAGTACAGCAAGATCAAAAATTCAATAAAAGATGAAGTAATGTCTTAAAAGAAGGAATTCAAATCTGTTTATTATTTTGGAATAAGCTGTATGCAAACCTTTTCATACTTCAGGACAGTTCCTATCAATTATTTTGTTCAAGTAGTTGGATTCTACTGACTACAAACCAGTAGGGAGTAGATCTAATGTTACAGCACACAAAGGAGTAATGCTATTTACTATTTACATATATCTGAGCATATATCTGAAACTGTTACACCATGGAGTATATAATTTTTCATAGATCCTGATGCACTGAGATTTCTAGAAAAAGGGACAATTTAAGATAAAATCTGTACCAAGACAGACGAAGTAATACTCCCATTTTTGTACTTTCTAACCTTTAGGATAAAAAAAAAAAGTCCAGAGCTGTAGCAGGTGACAGTCGTCCCAAAAAGAGACACAAGGGGAGACACATCATCCCATCTCCTCTTTCAAAATCAGCCAGCATGGGTCTAAGGAAGAACAGCTGTTAAATGGGCTTTTTGGTTATTTTTTGCTCTGCTCCTTTGACTCTGCTGTCTGAATCTTCAGGTCACCTTTTTTGTCAGTCACAGTAGATGACCCTCTGCCCTCACTCCATTACTATCTGTTAGCAACAATACTACATTAGACAGCTCTATACTATTCAGCTGTATTTTATTAAGTCATACCACCTACAATATATTTACGGTTATATTTTGGATTTCTCCCATATGCATCTGATGGGACTAGGATGTTCCCTTTCATACAGACTAGTTTCACCATGTATCTTGGACTGATAAAATCATTCAACCAGGGAGGTTTTTTTGCACTATTTCAGTGCAAAGCTCCGCTGTAAACCATCTTCACACAAATGTTTGCAACTCTCAGCAACGCCACCTTTCAAGATAATAGGAGCATCCAAATCGAGATTTTCATGTGGCTTACAGCTTTACTGCTAGTGCTTCATAGGGCAGCAATCCAAAACTCCAGGGTCAATGACTTTCCAAGACTAACGATGCATTATTACAAAGATGGAGAAATTGAAGTCCCAATATTAGTTCATATATCCCAAAGTATACAGGCATCCAAAACACCCATCAGAGATGTTATACAATATAGTCTGAATTTTGGAGGAGTAGGCAAATACATTTTTCAGTAGCCAGGGATGGAAGATGAAGACTACACTGAATAATCATGTATCTTCGTGGCACAGATGGTAACATATCTTAATATCTATCAGGTAGTTTACTTAAAAATGAATCCAGAAGTCATTCACAGTAAACAATCCTAGATTTCACCACGGTAAGATTTTTCCCACCCCATCTAGCCAATTAGTGTTGTAACTGCTGCAGCACTTTGTTCTTATGATGGCTTCAGTTTACACTAAAAAAAGCAAACAAGGTCAAAAGCACAATATCTAATCATCACTACAAAATTAAAATGTAAGCTGAACACAAGGGAGAATATAGGGAGCCAAAACAGAGTCAGACTTCAATTAGGTGAATATCTCAGCAGCACAAAGTAAGGTGACTCCAAGCCTCTTTGCATCACTCTCCTGGCAAACTAGCTGGCTTATGTCTCTCTCTTCACAGCATAAACACTTTCTTCCCAATATGCCTCTGAAAATTCAAGTTTCTGAACAATTAGCTTTAAAAGTACTGCCTGTATATACAATGCAACTTTTGATAAAGCAAAACACACTTTCTAAAAATTATTTGAGAAGTATAAAGCAAATCAAGTATGTTTTCTCTCTGCCAGGTAGTTATAAGACATTGATGGTGCTTAGCTTGAAGCCAGGCTTAATCAATGTAAAACATTTTGCTTCATTTATCTTTTTGCAAGTATGTACTACTGCACTGTAGTGTCTTGCAAGGAAGAGTATCTATAGTAGAAGCTCTCATTTTGGAATAAAAGCCCAGCCCATTAGACACACATACATTCCATTAAGAGGCACAGTTCAAATACTTTCTTTCCTCTGTATCTACAGTTTATCTGCATTAAAAGTTGTCTTAGTGTCAAAGCTGTATCAAAGCCTAACGAGAATCATAATCTGACACTTGTTCTATGCCAGAAAACATTCTAGACTCACATGCAGAAAAGTACAACTACATGTCTTTGCTAGAATGGCCCTGACAATCTGTACCAGTAAAGTAACCTCAAAACTGGAGTGATTATTTGCATTCATACTCCACAGAGCCAAATTATAACTTTCTATTTCCAGATCCTTTACATCCTACTTTCAGGAAAAGGGAAATCACAGATTTATCCTCTATCTGAAGAGCCATGAACTGATCACTAAAAGCAGTTATTTGTAAGGTCTTGACAAGAACAATCTCTCTCTTTTACTGGAGCACAACAATGACAGTGACTCTTAAAAGTCCCATGGCAAACGAGTTTGGGCATGGAAGCTGCTACTTTTAGAACAGCAGAAGAAAAGATGAAGGAAACCATCTGAATGCCAGACTTCCTGCTAGAAAACTACTGGCTCTGTGAGAAACTCTTTCCTCTCCTTATTTTACTTTTCAGTATTACCAGAGACATACCTTGATAGGCTAATGCAAAGAGTGGCAATGAGTGTCAACACTGACGCTGCATTTTCTACATTCCCTACACTAACTCAGTACTGGAAAGACCAAGTGTGTTCCAAAGGCTCTGCAAAATTTCATCCTCCTCCAGAACATCAGAGGTAGTCCATAGAAGGTGCTGTATGAGTATTTTACAGAAAACAATGCATGGAAGTGGAAAGACTGGACAACCAGGGCATGACCTGTTTGTATAACATCACTTCCCTGGAACTGTGCATCAGGGAATAAATAGAAAAGCTCAGCTGAACTTCAGCATAACAACATTTAGTTATGATTACAAAAGGGAAAAAGGCACACTCTCAGTGACGCAGCAGCTCCACAGAAGACACCGCTCGGCAGCTGACACAAGTGGGAAATGGCTCTGTATGAACTGCTTATGTTAGGGGGTGAGAACACAGTGGTAGGGACTAAGCTGTACTGTTGGTCCATTATTCAGGCAGATCTCAGCACGTAAGAAAAGATCCTAAGAGTCTCACTTGACATTTCCCAGCAATATTAGGGATAACTATCCCAGCAGTCTGTTGATGATGCAGCAGCCAGATCAGTCCATCAGAGAGGGCTGGAAGCCCCGCCTGCACCACAGAATTTTTTAGCAATTAGGATGTACTTCAGATAATAGTATTATGGCATGTGAGGTCACAGAAGCACAGTCCACATCAGTCTTCCTGGTAGCCTACAATAACTCTTCAAGAGAGTGAATCTGAGGACAGGGTGTCCAGACTTCCTCCAGGAATACACAGGAACATTCCAAGTTCGCCTGCACCTAAGGCCAAGACAATGTGGCTGCTTATGGAATTTGTCCCCAAGAAAACCACCACAAAGGCTTTAAGAAAGGAATGTAAATACAGATGCGTTGTACAAACTTTTCTCCATGATCCAATGCCTTCAATGGTACAAAACATCAGCGAGTGTAGGAACCACCTGGGCACAGGCATTATCTTTTCTGTCAGTTCTAAAGGAGGTCAGTGAGAAGGTTAGGGTCTTTCATGCTCTGTTATCTTTCTTCTTCTATAAGAACAGTGTAATAGGCATAAAGATGATTCCAAGTGGAATCCTAAACCCCCAAATTCTCCTTTCCAAAACAAGAACTCTTGAAAAGCAGCCGGCTGATAGAACTGCAGTTTTTAAGAGTAAGAAGCATTTTGGCAGTCCGAGAGCTTGCATGCAGAATTACAGCCAAGTCAATATTTACACGCAGGTTATAAAAATCAAACTAAAGTGTGGCAATAGGCTAGCCACCACAGCAAGAAGAATTGCACAGGAACACACTCATAAGTTGTTTCCCAAACTAATTTCCAGAAAATCACCGTATTCTCAACTCTTCCACCAGCCCCCAAAAGCTTACAGAATGCCAGCTTTCTCTGTGCTAACTGTTATATGAACTGGTCCATTGATTTTGTATTTGATTTCTACAATCCCCTGCTGAAAAACTCTTTCAATAATAAATCCAGTTTCATGACAGACTTGAAGTGATCTGAAATCGACTGCAAAACTCGAGCAAACTTTCATTGCCCTCAAAAAAGAGGTATGATTATCTCTAGTATGCCTTTTGCATTAGTGTTAAACAAACTGAAGGCCTGAACTAACTTAGAGTAATTTAAGAAATATAGCATAAGGGTCCTTCTTTAGGAAGATTCTCCTCATCCACAAGTGCACTGAACTTTGTATCTTTTCTGTCACCATTTGATTACACACAGTCAGGTACCCTGTGCACTCTGGCATGCAGTAATCCAATACATCAACTGCAGAACTATGACCCAATCTTTCTTGCATTTAGCATGTGATTGGAATTCTTGCAGCATCATGAGAGATCTGGGTGCCCTCCTGTATCTCTCGGATTTTATTTTGAAAATGACTTACTGTGTTGAAATGTGTGTATAAGCCTAGTAGCCTGAGAGAAAAAGAGAAGTGCCTTCCTAGGAATACCCTTACAAATGAAATCCAATTCTCACTGCTGCTCATCAGTGCCCAGCAGGGTTGCACATGACATCTCATATTATAACAGCTGCTTTGCACTTCAAGCAGCCTTGAGCTCTGTGGTTGCAAGATTCTGTTTATTGTAAGGGATGTTAATGTTATGTCCTTAATATAACTCTTTAGCTATTACAAGAAAGGCATCTATATGTCTTTGAAAAATCTCCCTCAAAGTCATTACATATAAAGTAGTTAATTGTTCCTATTGCAAAATGTAAATCATTATTACAACCTGAGAACCCGTCTAAAATAAAATATCCTTAATAATCCTCACTGGAAGCACAATTACAAGCCTTTTAAAACCCTTCATGGCTATTGAAAATGCTTTTTTATTTTTTGGCAGATTTTTTTCAGTAAAGTACCCAAACTGTCCAATCTTCTACAGATGTGCCAACTAAGAGCAGCCGCCTCCTCCTCAGGCTCTGAACTTTTCCTCTGAAGTCTGTTTGATCTCTCCTACTCCACCAGAATCACAAACTGATATCAATACCTAAGCATTTCACCCAGTGAATATTCAGTGTAAAATACATAAACAAGTTTTGGAGAAAGGACTAGAAACCAGGCCTGCTTTCTTCCAGGTAAGTGCTTTCATCACTGGAATATGGGTTCAGGCATCCTTCCCTCTCTAGCCCATGCAATCCTGCCCTTTTTTCTGCACAGAGACACAGCTTTAACAGGATCAGTGAGTCTTACCTCACCTCACCTCTGAATACCAATCCCACCCAAGAAGGGCATACTACCTGGTAATGAGACTTTTCTGGAAGCTTGAGAAACGTATCTGAAATTCGTCAAGGCTTGAGGTAAAAAAAGCAGTTGAATCAGGTTTCACACACGTAAGACCATGGCAGGCGTGAAGACATGGGCTTTTCTGTACTCTTTCAGGATCAATGGAATAGACATCTTCCAGTCCTTTCTACCCCTGTTCCAGTATCTATCAATTCTACTTCTATCTCCTGACATAGTTGTCTTTCATCCGGTAATCTGCTATGGACTAAGTATGCAACTTTTATGTTTTTCACAATTTTTGCCTAACCAACTCCAATTCCTGAATTTTAGCCCCAGCATGAAATCATTCACCAACTCCACCAGGACCTTTCCCCCAAGACTAACCACAAAATATCCTCCCAGGAAAACAGGGAAAGCATCCCATAACACACTGGAGAGAAAAGCAAACAGGACATATGTGCATTACAGGACACAAAATAAGATGCCAAAGACTTCTGTGGGCATAGATAGCATATCTTCTGCTCTCAATAATTAAACATAAATGTGATGCTCTTCATGCCTGATCCAGATCAGATTTGTGGCAAAGTGATCTAGCAGTGCACAAATCCATTATTAATGACTGTGAAACCATTTGTGGCTTGAGTTATGTATCTAGCCTTAGAAGTTGAGTACAGAGCCCATTAAAAAAACAAAGGAAATATTTTATTGACTGTAGTAAATTCTGAGAGAAAAAAGAAATCACATAAAAATAAAAATCTTCGAAAATACTGGAAAGTTCATGTTTAAAGATGATTATTCAGCTTGAAATGAAGAATTTTTTAAAATGAAAATACATATCAGTGCAACCAACTCTAATTGACTCTTTTGCCCAAAACCAATTCTAATTCCTAGTAATTGCAACATATTCAGTAATTATAGCCATTTAAAAGAGTGTATTTTATACCTTTGTATCATTTAAAAAAACAGAGAATGATAGTCACAGAACTCCGTTCTGACTTCTACACTCAGTTAAGACATAGATTTGTCTAAAATGAACTAAAGTAGAAGAGTCTTCTGATGGAAAAGGTACTAAAATTAACACTATAAAAATATTAATCCAATATCCAGCTTTGCCACCAAGTTCCCCCGTGGAGATGTTCTCTCCATCTGTGCAAGAAGAATCTTTTTCTTTCAACTGTTCTGTCTAGTTAGACTTCATGCTCTTTCAGATATGGTCTAACCATTAGTCCAGATGTATAGTGCCACACAGAGTAGGACCCTGGTTCTTAGAAGACTTGTTGAGTGCTACCAGAATACATTAGAAGTCATGTACTCTTTATGTATCTAGGCAGTAAACTTCTAGAGCTCCCCCTAATAATTAAAAACTAATTAGGAAATATATGCCAAAAAGCATGCATTCTGCTTGCTGATATGCAAGCTAAGCCATTTAAAGTAAATAGATTTTCTAAGAAGATTCATTCTACATTATGTCCTTCAACACAGGAAAGGTAGTAAAACATAATAAAACCATGCAAAAATATATGTTCTGTTCTTAAAAGAACTAATGGTTTTACTGTCTAAGCAGAAAGCCGTATACTATCATCAACATGTAGGGACCTTGGAGCATTAAAATCTTCTAAATAATACTACACAATGTATTTTCTCACATGCCCCAGAACACACACAACACAAAATAACTCTTTAGAAGTTCACTCAACTGAGAACAGTAATCTAGTCTACGGAAAAACTGCATCTGAAGATGCCCATTCCTACAGGTTGCAAAGCCACCTCTCTGCCATTTAAATAAGAGCGTGGCAATATTCCCAAGACAGAAACTTCCAGAAGACAAACACCAGTATTTTTCCCAAAACAACTGTTCTGAATCAAAATAATAAATCAATATCTTATTTTACATGTCAGCTCATATCAAAATCATTCTAAGAAGCAGGAAAAACAATGGAGCTATTTGAAAGATGATAAGGAACAATCAGAAATATTTCTGAAAAGTTCTCAGAAATGGATATTTTCCATCAACCTAAGGAGATCTGAGAGTCACTCTCCACCCCTGTACTTGGAGTCTGTGACACTAGAAGGAACTAGAAGTAGTGTTTCCCAGCACCTGCCAAAGCCAGGTAAAGGGAGTTGTCATGTTAATGAAGCAGTGTTAATCTCCTATTAGTTACTATTTGTTGGCCACTCCATTTTTTAGGTCTATTAGACAGGGAAAAATTAACTTCCAGAGACAGCGTGGCTGCTTTCCGGTTTCTTTGCAGTTTAGTAATTTTCCTCATTTACCAGCTTCCTAAATTGTCTTTGGTAAAATTTGATCAGAATCAAACTTACACCAAGGAACTGCAACATTAGTTGGAGAGATTACAGCAGCCAGAGACCTGCTTGAAAACATCAAGAAAAGATTTGATGCTAATCAATGTGCAATCCTGCAGTCTGACAGTGCTGACAAACATGGTGGCAACGTAGTTTTGTAACCAAATTTTCCCAAGCACTGGGTAATGTGTCAATTTGGTGGGAGTGGAGTTTATTTTATTAGAGTTTCTTGATATTACTTATTTCTATAAGAAAAAACATGCTACAGTTGCCACAGCCCCAATAGCATCCTGGCTTGTGTCAGAAATAGTGTGGCCAGCCAGCAGGGCTAGGGAAGTGATCACCTCCCTGTACTCGGCACTGGTGAGGCTGCACCTTGAATACTGTGCTCAGTTTTGGGCCCCCCACTACAAGAAAGACATGGAGGTGCTGGAGCCTGTCCCAAGAAGAGCAATGAAGCTGGTGAAGGGTCTAGAGAACAAGTCTAATGAGGAGCGGCTGAGGGAACTGGGCTTGTTTAGTCTGGAGAAAAGGAGGCTCAGGGGAGACCTTATCGCTGTCTACAACTACCTGAAAGGAGGTTGTAGCGAGGTGGGTGTTGGTCTCTTTTTTCCCAAGTAACAACTGATAGGACAAGAGGAAACGGCCTCAAGTTGTGCCAGGGGAGGTTTACATTGGATATTAGGAAAAATTTCTTCACCAAAAGGGTTATCAAGCATTGGAACAGGCTGCCCAGGAAGTGGTTGAGTCACCATCCCTGGAGGTATTTAAAAGACATGTAGATGTGGCACTTAGGGACATGGTTTAGCGGTGGACTTGGCAGTGTTAGGTTTACGGTTGGACTCGAAGATCTTAAGGGTCTTTTCCAACCTAAATGATTCTATGGTTCTACGATTCATACGGGGATCAGGAGAAACAGCAGTCTGCATAATAAAGGTCTGGATAATTAATCATTAATATAAATGTTGGATGATGATTGTAAGAAACACAAATACATAAATTTATGTTTTGACTATGCCTTGAGAGATGTGAAAGGATGAAGGTCTTTCTTTTTAGAAGCATTAACTAGCTACATTGTCCATTTTTCTCCCCCAAACCTTTATTTATGCATTACCTTTTGTGGGATAAAAACAAAGTAAATAAAACCAAACTAAACTTACAACAATCTGTGTCTTTTCAAATTGATAATGTTACTTTTGTAATGTCTCTCAACACTATAGTCAACCAGTTCCCAAATTGCAATATACAAGCTACTTCCAAATTACATTAAATGTTTTAGCAGACTAATATTACATCCTCCATGTATTGTTAGGAGTAGTTCCTATCACTTCCATGATAGGCTGTGCCCAAGGAAAAAAACTTGTAAAAGTCAGCTAATTTAAAGAGGACTCATCTTGCTCCCTTTGAAGTTACTGGAAAAGGTACTGTCTGAGTAAAACTATTACAATTATTTTAAATACTCATTTTCTATTCTTATGAATTTTAATGTATCTTTATTCTGCCCAGATCATCTTATCAGTAATACAATTGATCCTTCTCTTGCCTACTGTTCTGAAAGACCTCTTTTGATCTTCATGAATACCCAACAGAATTGTTATGTTAGCCTATGAAACCTTTGGAACACTGATGCTATCTTTCAACAAGTACCACTGTCTCTGTAGAAATGATAGCATGACTTTTGAAACAACAGGAAGCCCAGGAGCCACAAAATCTTCATGCTTCTCCTTAAAATAAACAAACTGCAGTGATGAAGTACTAGAGTAGCTTTCAGCCCATTTTAGCCATCTATGGAATATTTATTCCCATTAGAGAGTCAGATTCTGTATTTATTGCTCTCAATTAGAGGTCACTGCTGATACATTGACATTAAGAAAAGGCATATAAATTGTAATTTTTTCAAATGTGGGCTGTTCAGGTTTGGTAATGTAAACCCTACGTATTTTTAAAAGAAATTATTTTCAAAGGTGCTCAGAGATCCTACAAATTTTTTTTTAGGAGAAGCAAGAATAGAAATGTGAAGCAGTATTACACAAATACTCATGCTGATTTTCCCATAAAATGCCCAGCAGGTTCAAAAGAATGGACCGATGTATCTACTCCAACTGAGTTCCTGTAGAACAGATCGAACTGGATGTTTGCACAGAGTTTCAGTGCTCAGTGGCATGCCATGACAGTTTTATTTCACTTCTCCAGGTTGTTCGGCAAACAGAAAGCCTTTTGTAGACTCTTGCATGATTAAAAAATATGCTCTTTCCCAGAGCGGCCCTGCCACCTGGAAAAAGGCATGGCAGAAGCACAGAGTTTGTCCTATATACCTACTAGGGCTGCAGGCAAAGGACTAGGCCACTGACTAAGCTTAAGCCAACTGCAGAGGACATGGAAAGCTACTGAACATGGCATGCAAAAATGCCAAAGGTGAGAAGCTGACAAGAGTTGCAGATACATACCGTGAAGAATGACTGGGTTTCACAGATGGTAATGGGGAAGTTACATGAAAAATAAACAGATGAATTCCATCACTAACTGAAGGAGAGTGCTGGGGACTTTCTGGAGAGCAAAGTTGTGCTAGGCCAGCAGCATTTAGGTAACCATACCAGTAATGCCACAAAAGGCTGAGATTATCTAGGTAATGGTATCAGAAATGCCAAATCTGGGTATAGATGCAGCAAAACTGGGACCAACAGGGAAAAAGTAAGAGGAGGGGGCAGGGAAGGGAAAAGACTGGGGTGGAAAAAGGGGGTATGTGGGCAGCAAAAAGGAGGGCCAGGAAATGGGAGAAGGGATAATAAGGTATGAAAATCGTGCTGCCTTGGGGTGCTTGCTGGGAAGCATTGTGTTCAATCCTCTCAGCCTAAATCAAGACAATAAAACAAAACCTGTTGTTTTGGCCATGCCAGACAGCCCAAACCAACTCCCATGGTTAGGAGACACAGGAAGAAAGGCGTACTTTCCCTGGCAAGCAAGGGAACACCCCAATAGACAGATCAAGCATGCTAGTATTGCTGTGACAGCTCCCATTCTAGCAATGGTGCTACCTACCACCTCGTAACAGTATTACTTCTTTAAGAGACTACTGAGTGTCTTATGAGTCCTGACACTCTCAGTTAACTAAGCACTATTGTGGCAATTATTCCAATGTTGCTGAATCCAACTACCATACAGAAAGCAGCTAAAATGTGCTGCTTTTATCCGGTGCCTGAGTTACCAGATGAA
Source organism: Gymnogyps californianus (assembly GCF_018139145.2). Taxonomy (NCBI): domain Eukaryota; kingdom Metazoa; phylum Chordata; class Aves; order Accipitriformes; family Cathartidae; genus Gymnogyps; species Gymnogyps californianus. The sequence continues at coordinate 12,013,403 of NC_059475.1, forward strand.
CAGAGGTCTTCTTAGAAAGCTTATTACCCAAAATCAAACAAGAGCAAAAACACTGAGGACAGCAAAATGCATTCACCAAACAGATTTAGAACTCACAACTCCCTTCAGAACTGATATTGGGTTTTTGGTTTTGGTTTTTTTGAACCAGTAGATGTCTGAAACGCAAGCTAAAACTTGCAAGCATATACCCATATGAAAAAAAAAACCAAGTTTTTGTGCCATAAAGTACAGATTTTATTATAAATGTGATCTAGAGTTTGGAATTTCCTGCACTGCAACTAGAGGAGAGTTACACCATCACTTACTGTCAAGAGCATGCCATTTATATAAAGACCCTGTTAGCTAAAACACTTGTAACCAGGATGAGGACTACTCCAGGTCCTTACAGCATGATTTGCAAAGCAGTCTAAAGCTGCATTTGAGATACTTGGAACTAATTCAGATCAAAGATTAACATTTTGCCTCAATGGACAAAACACATAACTAATTCAATATGTTATATTCATCACAGCACTGAGTTTAACTACTAGCTCAATTTAGAGTTCTATCATCCAGTTATACCTGCCATACAGTTGTTGGCTGTATATAATGCCCATTTTAACACTCTCTGACTTGGATTTTTAGTAAGAACATCTTTTGCTTCTCACTCTCAGAGGCAAGAAAGACTGCCAGTGGCTGTCTGTGCATATTCATGGTTATTTCACATTTTCCTCTACATTTCTGAGCATCCTGCTTTATGGAGCTTGTATAAATACATGGGTGAGCACCTGCATCACAGGCCATGTAACTGCAGAACTGTTAGACACTAATAGGGAAAATATCTTTTGATTTGAAAGATACCATTCTCACACTTCGCTCAGAAAGGCTCACTTTCCATAATGCAGACTGCTATTGGCCTACGGCCTCTTTTCAAACCATATGCAATGCAGCAATATAAGCAAGAGATCTGTAACACAGGCACATAGGGTTAACTGAAGAAGAGATTTATTGATTGATTGATTGATTGATTTTTTAAATAAAGGAGAATACAAACCATTGAGTATGCCAGGAGCTTGTGTGCACCCAACTACTTTAGGCTACCTAAGCAATGACATGCAAACAGGCTCTGACACAGGGCCAATCTTTAAAGGACCACCAGAACAAAGGACACAAAAGGCAGCTGTTTCTCCTCTAATCACTGCACACAGCTATCAAGGCAATCATAGCCTCCACCAAGGATCCTCTAGTCGTAACTCATGGATCAGCTGGACCTGAGCTGAACAGGAAGACATAAAAAGATTGAATCCTGCTTTAGCTTCAAGGCTGGCAGCCCAGTCATGTTGGGGGGCAGGGAGGGGGGTGCAGAAGGAGGAAATCTGGGAAAACCTGGGAAGGAGGAGAACATAGTTAAAGCAAACTCCTAAATTAATGGAGGCGTATACAGAGCAACTCATCAAAAAGTTGTACACTGAAAAAGTGTTTCTCTCTAAATTCATCTAAGAATGGTAACTATCTTCAGAGCTTCTGCAGTCGTTTTTCCTATCATACATGGCTGCCATTCTTTATTCTTTAAATGAATCAATATATAAAAACACAGACCAAATTAATAAAGGCAACATAGTAATATTAATATTTCATGTTTGATGGGACAAGACTGTTTTCTGACAGTGCTTAGTTCAAGTGGAATGGTCATTTTATTGGAAGCCTGCCAACTGCCTTTCCAGTTACAAAAGAAGGCAAGTTTGTCACATCCTCTTTCACTGTACTTCTTTTCCAAGGCAAACAAAACCACATGAACAGTCTAATGAGACACCCTGCAGGCTTAGTCCTTTCAGACACTGCAGAACCAGCTACATCTACTTAAATGCAGTTTTTAAAATAGCATTGAAATAGAAAAGCACTAAGGTATATCATCTCCACTGCGTTTGAGGAGCAGGAGTCATTCTAAATACTCTATAAAACAGCCATTTATGCACCAGCATCAGGCACTGGAACAATCTTCTCACATAGCAAGAAACCATCAGGATTTCTCCCAGGGTGTACTGCAGGGTTTTGAACCATCAATCTGGAAATACTGCATACAGACTTCTTGACATAAGTGAGCAGTGCTGCAGCCCCACTCAGCCTTTTCTTAAATGCTTTGTGCAACAACTGCTGCTAAAAAAAAAAGTAAAAATAATCTGTTTTCTCATTCTTGATCTCCAACCCCCTAGACATTTTTCTTAGGTCCAGGAAATTGAAACAAACCCAGAGATTTCGAGATCCCTTTTGCATGTTGGGAAGATTGCAGACATTCGATAACCCTCAGTTTAGTCATCAAGAAGTGCCCTTAGGCAAACTTCACAGAGCTTCAATGTTATTTTTAGAAAGCAGCGTACTACTGAAACAGGAAACTGCTATGTACTAGTTGCCAAGAGTATGTTATTAAGGAAAAAAGGAGTTAAGTCCTTGAAATGTAATGAGAAGGATTATTGCAACATGAAGCCACCCTCTTGAAACAGATTATATCTGGAAAAGAATTCAAGTCCCATTAGAAACCAATGGAAGCAAATTTCAAAGAGATTGCAAAGTAATTTTCTTTCAAATTACTTAGTTAATTTAAATGTATTAAACCATTAAATTAACAGAACACATTTTTTAAGTTACAGAACTTCCTTTAAAGTAACTTTGAAATCAAATCTCACTGGATTCAAGTATGGTCTAAAGGTTATTTAGTTTTAATTACCACATTACAAAAAACAAACCTTTATCTTAGAAATATATACTTGAATGTGCTAGGGCCCATTCTCCCATTCCATACTATTTCCTTCATTTCTTGGTCACACCAAGAGCACCTGACGGAATGAAAAATGAGCTACTACACACTAACAATACAGGCTTCAATCTCCAGAAAAGCCAGCATGGAGAAAACAGGACTAGAGACACTGCAAAGAACTTTGATAGCAGAACAAAAAATGACAATTAAATTCATGTGTATAAAAGTATCAGAAAACAACTGAATTTTGGGTTCATTCTTTCAAATATACCTAGTACCTTAGATGATACCAACTACTACTATTTTTCAAAAAAGTATTTCAGGTGGAAATATGTGGAAACAGATCATTCTAGGATTTACGTTCATGTACAGATCCATTAAAGTAGCATGAGGGTCTCCCATGTAAATCACTATAAAAATAAGAGTTTAGCTAAACTTTTTTTTCTACCTATGTACACTACAAACCAGTAAGAGACAGGGATCTTTCAATAACTCTTTACAATTGTACAACAAAGGATCTTTTATAAAGGTAAATTAAGTGATCTGAGCAGTGTCATTCCTGTCAGTGGCACCATTAGGAACAGCATTGAAGTTAATGAATCTCACAAGTTTAAGGAAGGTTTTCACAATTGCCTGGCTGTGCTCTCACTCTTTCAACCTGATTAAACTCCACTGACATGGAAGCTAGTTAGCTAAGTGCAGAGTTCTACGTTTGCCTGCAACACCTTCTGAGATCATTTGGGATAAAGGAGGTCATTCCTGTCACGAGCAGTTTCTTGAGCACATGCAATTTCTGAGTCGCTATGGCCCAAGCAATTCTTCAGTTTCCAAATACAGCTTTAGTGACATCTGAAAACGTAAGGAGAATATGATCCAAGCTAGCTGTTCTAGCTACCCGTGTTAACATTAATTGATTTAGGACCTTCTATGCTGGAATCAGAATTACCTGAAACAGACCCAAGATTACAGGTCAGTCTTGTTCTGATTCAACAAGAATTTCAAAGCCCAGAACTGAAATAGAAAATAGGCTTAGAATGTCTTATTACTCTCATTTGGGTTAATAGCCTAGTTATGATTCACTTTCTTTCCTGTTTGCTGGACTTGATCTGCAGCTTGAGCAGCATCACAGTTGTTTAATTAATATAGTGCCAAGGAAAACGCAAATACTGTTAAATCTTAACTAGAAAAATGAGCTTGTAATGCTATTGTCAGCAGGCAAGCTTGGCTAACGTCCCTTGGTTCAACACACTAGGAAAATTTAAGTTGACTCAGTTGTGCTTCTTACAGCATTAGCAGTAATCCAGACATGCATCACTGCGCACAAAAATATCCACAAAATCTTCATGGCAGCAAGTTTCTCTTGAAGCTCATTGCAAACCTTTCAGGTTATTTAACATTCCTATTCATGCAAAAACTAATGCAACTTCAGCAACAAGGTTCAGCTTTTTACAGAGTTTACTTATTATTTTTAACAATTTCTATTTTATATGTTTATTAGAGCAAGTGTGAGCTTTGCCTAATGAATGGAGGCCATTTCTCACTTTTTCTAGAGGGAGGCTAGTATACATGCTTCTCCCTATACATAGGGAGTCTTATACATCCTATTAGGTTCTGTCCATTTTGCAAATATCCTGTTGCAGCAAGCCAGCTTCATAATCCAAATAAATTGATCATTGGGGGAAAAGTCAACACTAAAACCTGTAAAATAACTCATGCAATGACACTGGATTTACCTCTCAGCATGACAAATGCTACTCTATAACCAGAGTTACAGATTGGGACCACAGCACTGTAGAAACTTCTAAGTGTTCCTCCTGCCCATCAGCAGAAATTAGATAATGTATCCTGCATTATTTTCCCACACACACTATCAAATAGGTTCATGTGAAAATGTCTGATACAACATTTGACTGATAAAACCAAATTTCACTACGTGCATTTTCTTTTGAGCTGGATAGGTTGGTATTGTTAGAAATGTTTAGGAAATTTTCAACAAGAAGAAATTTCAGCAGAAAATGTTATGTTTGGGGGGCGGGGGACGACACAGAAAAAACCCACAGATTTTTCCATACTTTTAATATAGCTTCTGTCAAAAAAGGAATACCTTGTGTATAAGGAGAAATTTTGGTCCTGCATATATGTGAGGACAAAGGTTGTGGCTTCTCTTCCTCACCATTTAAAAATTTCTCCCTATCTCTCTGCATCAACCTTTGACCCGTGCTCACTCCTGCCTCCACTGTGTTGATGTAATTGTGTGGGAAGTTGCTTTACAAAGCAGACAATTGAAATACTTGAGTTGAAGGTGTAAAAAGAAGAGCTCAGTGGTTAAATCATCTCCCCAGAATGTAAGAGAAATGCTGAACAGGATTTACATTCAAACATTCTCCTCCACTGTGCATCATATATCAAGCAGTGATTGATTTTTTTCCCAGGGAATCTCCAGTTTGATAGCTTTTTGTTAAAAACTGGAGATAAACTCGGGGGGGGGGGGGGGGGGGGGGGGGGCGGGCACGGAACAATAGCTCTCTGAGAAACAGTATATGAATAGGGAAATAAATATTCTTAAAAAGGTCACAAGACAGGAATGTAGGTTTTCACCTGCGCCTAACTAGCAAAAAATAAATGATAGGTCATATGTAAGTTGCTTTGATAACTGATAGATCCTTCTACCACGAAGACAGGATGGGTGGTATAGACTTTTCGACTCATTTGCCTAGTAACAGTGGCAATCTCTTTTTATGCACTGAGTCAGCTAGAAAAAGAAAATTCCTACAGTTTTATGTAAACAAAAAAAAAAGTACAGTCAAACAAATCAAGACTATCATTCCCTGGAATTCTATGAAGATAACATTGTAAGAGCATTGACAGGAGAGCTGCAAAAAGAAGAGTTCAATCTCTTTTTGAGCTGTAAAAAAAGTGACTAGAAATGTCAAAAGTTGATAGTTTTCCCAAAAGGGATTCTAAAACTTCTGAATTTATGTCAGTTGGTATTTCTGCATTTCTAAAAGACCAAACACAGAAAGCTCTGAAATTACACCCTAATTCCACAACACTGCTTTGATGATCACTGTTTAATGAGAAAAGCCACAGAGAAAAGTTCAGAGGCACTTGCTGCAGAACATATAATGCGAAGTAACAACACAGATGACATAATAAAGTAACAACAAAAGTGCTAACTGTTCCTTATGAAGAAAACAATAGGAATGCAGCACAGACAGAAAATTAAGCAAACTGATTTTACAAAGCTTGATTCAGTAGCAGTCCTTCAGCTATTTTCTTACTACACTATTAATTTAATTCCACCCTCATTGAAGGCCTAATGTCCTGGGAAAAAATAATCCATATCTTAGGAAAAATAATAATGGTGGTATAGTAGGGTCATTGGTTTTTGTTCTATAGTCCACTTCAAAAACAGAGATGATGTTTCCTCTTCTCTTCTTTCCGCTGCCAACGTTCCCATGGCATGAAGTGATTAGTAGGCTGTCAACTATTTTCATGATGACAACTTACAAAAGAAAACCTTCAAAACTCCCAATAAGATGCTGAATGTACCTTAAGAGCTGAAATAATGAAGCAAAAATGTAAAAATAAGTCAGTACTATATTTAGGGCATTTCCGAGACAGAAATCATAACCCAAAATTGTAGCTGTAACTCTCAAACAAATAACGGTTAAAAAAAAAAACAAAACCCAAAAAACCCCTGTTGCTATTGAAACATCAATAGAAGAGACTGGTTCTAAATGAATGCATGCAAAGGCAATAAAAAGGAGTACAAATGTAAACTATAAATGCAAGAACAAATAAAAAGATGGCATCTATGATCAGTAACAAGCCTGATATGCCAAGACAGCCAAAGGAGAATCCAGGTAAGTTGGAATAGGGGCAGACTGTTTCTAAGGTACTTAACATGGAATGGACTCTGACCAATGTACCTCATACACCAAAACACAGGAGGAAAACAAATAATGGTGCCGTAGATGCCATTTTTAATGCAAAATGTCCTATCCTTCCATCTCTTCAGGAACCCCCAAGCAGAAATAGGAGTCCAATTCATTCTTTTTTCTTTACTTTTGCCAGCTTTCCCTCCTTTCAGTGTCTAAGGGCTCACATCGTTTAGAAGTAACATATACCTGGACTCTTATCTATATTTAATATTGCAGATAGTTCCAATGAAACCAGAGATACATTGATTTCTATTGCTATATTTCCTCTTTCAGAAAGTGCAAAATTGATTCCTCTGAACTGTACTAGATTTGCCAAAGGTGGAGAGGGAAATTCTCCATTTCTTCATACAATTAACACCTGCTAGATAGCAGTAATTTAATTTAACCCATGTACCTTAATCCTGGCCCAGGGAGAGCATTTCTAAGTTGACATCTATAACCAGTGTAATTTTAATAGTTTAATCTGTGAAGTCATTAAAAGTGCTAGTCAGAATAGTGCTAGTCAGAACAGGATTACACATGCCTGCAAATAAATTCAGTGCCTAAATACACTAAATATGGTATCAAACACACACTTTTTTGCACACTGCTGTTTCACATTTCCTAGAGTCCCCATTGACAGTACCATGAACATAGCTTAACTATTAATCTCTTCCTACCTACAATTCAGGAAATTATCTGATACTTCAGTTACTACTGCATCAGCCTTCTTTCTTTATATGAGGTAGAAAGCACAGATGTGGTTAGCAACACTGTGCTGCATTTCCTCATATGAATATTTTCTTCTGAGATCAACTAAATCATTTCTCATAGACTGGTGTCTTTCATTCTTAAAATGATTCCCACAGTGAATTGGAACAGCATGCTGGATCAATACCTTCCAGTCTGACTCTTGGCAACAAACTCCTGCACTAGCAGAGAGATTCACTGTGCTACTGATCCATGTGTTTCGATCACTACCTGTGGGAGGAAAATTTACACGTTGTCATTGTGTAAAAACGTTGTGGCGGGTTGACCCTGGCTAGATGCCAGGTGCCCACCAAAGCTGCTCTATCACTCCCCCTCCACAACTGGACAGGGGGAGAAAATAAAATGAAAGGCTCATGGGTCGAGATAAGGACAGGCAGATCACTCACCAATTACCGTCACGGGCAAAACAGACTTGACTTGGGGAAAAATTAGTTTAATTTATTGCTAGTCAAATTAGAGCAGGATAATGAGAAATAAAACCAAATCTTAAAACACCTTCCCCCCACCCCTCCCTTCTTCCCAGGCTTAACTTTACTCCTTATTTTCTCTACCTCCTCCCCCCCCGAGTGGCGCAGGGGGACGGGGAATGGGGGTTGCGGTCAGTTCATCACACGTTGTTTCTGCTGCTCCTTCCTCCTCAGGGGGAGGACTCCTCACACTCTTCCCCTGCTCCAGCGTGGGGTCCCTTCCATGGGAGACAGTCCTTCATGAACTTCTCCAACGTGAGTCCTTCCCACGGGCTACAGTTCTTCATGAACTGCTCCAGCATGGGTCCCATCCACAGGGTGCAGTCCTTCAGGAACAGACTGCTCCAGCGTGGGTCCCCCACGGCGTCACAAGTCCTGCCAGCAAACCTGCTCCAGCCTGGGCTCCTCTCTCCACGGGGCCACGGGTCCGTAGGTCCTGCCAGGAGCCTGCTCCAGCGCAGGCTTCCCACGGGGTCACAGCGTCCTTCAGGCATCCACCTGCTCCGGCGTGGGGTCCTCCACAGGCTGCAGGTGGATATCTGCTCCACCATGGACCTCCATGGGCTGCAGGGGGACAGCCTGCCTCACCATGGTCTTCACCACGGTCTTCACCACGGGCTGCAGGGGAATCTCTCTCTCTGCTCCGGCGCCTGGACCACCTCCTCCCCCTCCTTCTCCACTGACCTTGGTGTCTGCGGAGTTGTTTCTCTCACATCTTCTCACTCCGCTCTCTCTCGCTGCAACTGCAACTCCCCTGTAACTTTTTTTGCTTTTCTTCAATATGTTACCCCAGAGGCGCTACCACTGTTACTGATTGGCTCGGCCTTGGCCAGCGGCAGGTCCGTCTTGGAACCCGCTAGCATTAACTTTATCGGACACAGGGGAAGCTTCTAGCAGCTTCTCACAGAAGCCACCCCTATAGCCCCCCCCTGCTACCAAAACCTTGCCACGCAAACCCAATACAAACGTCTAAATGCCACTCCAGTATTTGTTTATGAATTGTTGTGTGATTCAAGGAAAAAAAAATATATATATAGTTTCCATTGCTGTTTGGGGAGATTCTTGCCATTGATTTCCATAGTAAGAGATAAGACACAGTCCTTTATATATACTGTTTTCCCTTCCTTAAAGTATCTATTTGTAAACCTTTTAAAGCCTGTATTTAAGCCCTCTTTCCCTTCCAGGCCTTTGTTTATCTGGTTATTTCAGATGAAGCAGCTACTCTTCAGAAGCTATATCAGATAAATATTAATAAGTATATATTTTTTTCCAATACCTAGACACAGTCCACTGTTGCTACTACTACATCTGAATTCACACTCAAAAATACTGCAAGACATATTCTCAAATGTAAGAAAACAGAGTGCAACTTCTTCAAGTTTAAAACAGTAACAAATCAGTTACAGTCTAAACAAAATACTAAATACCCTGTTACTGAAACATAATTTAACTTAACAAATGAGTAGTATTTAATGGAATAACTGATCTACATGATTGCATTAGAAAGCATCACTGTATCTCCAGCTAAGCTCCAGGCCTGCATGACTCCATCAGCTCCTTACGCTTCCCTCAGGCAAGGTTCAGGCAATATTCACACATTAAGGGATGCTATTTCAACACAGAAGCAAATACCAAGCACAATCTGTGATGTTGTCCTCAAATCACACCATTTTTCTTTATCATCAGTTGTGCACAGTTTTGTCTTCAATATTAGAAATGTAAAGACATAAATTTACAATAATTTTTTTAAAGAGTCTTAATGAGCATATACATGAATGTAGCACATATTGCAAATACAACAGAAGTAGCCCCCCCAGAGCTTTCCTTTATAAAAACTGATACAAAAACTGTTCTGTATAGCTATAATATGCCATTCAGTTCATGTTTCTATTTTGCCAGAGGGAAGGTGAAAAAAGGAGGGAAGATCGTGCTTACAAACTTCAGCCTTTCAACAGGAAAATCATGACAACTGATATTATGAGATAATCATACAATCAAACCCATTAACAATTTGCATTTCAATGCCTAATGAAAATATATGTTCGGGATAAGATGGAATAACCACACATCCTGAAAATTAAGCAATTATGGATGGACACAGAGAGAAGGATTTTAGGTTTACTATTATACATATCAAATGTCTGATGAAAAAAACTGAGTGGGGTAATTTTCCCAGTTGCACATAAAGGCCTAAATATGCAAAGTGTCTGTTCTCATCAGTAAATGCCTGTGTGATCAGACTGTATGTCAGCTTCTCATTTTTAGTGAATGACCCAAATGCACATTCTGAGCCCAACTCTGAAGGCTTAAGCTGCACAGAACATAATTATTTCAAGATACAGTTTTTATTTTGTATTTCAAAATACAAGCAGGAGTTAAAGAGTTACACTTACCTTATAAATAATCTGTAGTTAGATCATTTGCTGTGCCCAGAATTCAAACCAGTGCAAGACTCAACTACTGGTAGCCACTGTTTTGCTGAAAGTTCCTCTCAGAAAAAAAGAGAGCAGAGCTAGAATTGGGAGGTCACTCATCCTGTACCTTCTAGGGAACATGAGCTTTACAAAATGAATGCAAAAGACTATGCTTTTTACAAAGGATAATATAACAGATTTTTGAAAACTAAGGGATTCAAGAGAGGAAATGGTTTGTTTAAGCTGCCTTGTACTGTCTTTTGCCTCTAAACTGGACAACTCCTTTTTAGCAGAAGACCAGGCATGAAAACATGGCTGCAACATTTACCAATAGCCCCCCAAAATGAATCAGACTGTAGGGTATGAGGTGTATTTGTAGATCCTGAATACTCAAATACTATCATCAAATACATTAATCATTATCATTGCCAACATTTTCAATAGAAATGTCAAAGAAAACTGAATATAAATAATAAAAGTATATTCTTCCAAACAGGAACAAAAAGTCTGTATAGGAGTAACATGAAACCAAAGTACCATAGTACCAAATCACTGCACTTGGCATGAACCAAAAGATGCTAGATTCCTCACTGCATTTAGTAGAGTGGATACTGCAACAAATAATCCAAGTTGCTGCTCTCTGGGTGGATGTCTCTTGATGTTCATGCAGATGTTCTACAAGCACAGGTTCTACATCCCATTTGCTCTTTAATTAACCTTTCATTTGTTCCCCACTCCAGGGGCTGTCTGTGGGGTCAGGGGACCATGCACAAACTGTCATCCACCTCTTTAGCAGACACTGATAAGAAATCAGCCTTGTCAGTGCCTAAAAGACTAAGGCAAGGAAGGCAGCCAAGGGCCATGTATAAGCTGCAATAATTTAGGCCTGCTTATGTTTGTACAACAACTCACAGATGAGACTGGAATACAAACATGCTGATTTGGCATTTAAGGGACACACACGGAGTAAATGTCACTGACAACTGAAAAACTTTGTTAGTTAAAAGAGATTGGCATACTTAATCTCTGTATTGTTTCTAGCTGTTCAAACTTGCAGCAGCTGTTTAAACTAGCTCTGTGGGAGCAAAAGCCATCATAGTACGGAACTTCAAACTCAGCCTTGGTGCTTCACTTTCAGCCCCCATAAGTGTTTATTGTAATTTGTGGTCACAGGAAAGGGAGAGGAGGTTCCTGCATCCATATAAATTTTGCCCCCTCTGCTCTGACTTTGAATCAAAGTAACGTGGCATTTAAGTATCAAAGACATGAACTTCACAAATCACCTTAAAGGAATGTTAATTTCAAAGCTCATTTGTGGCCAATATATGCTGACATTGTTAGTGTAGAGCTAAAGAGCCAAACATCTGAGTTGTGTCATTGAAATGTAATTATAGAGGGACAGCTGTGTGCTGTTCTGTGTGACCCTGAGGAGCAGTGCAAAATAAAATGCCACTGAACCAGAAGCATCCTGTGACAACTTAATGGAACACAGGCAAACAAAACCTGTGTGTGATATATTTTAAATTGCTGGTTCTAATGGAGCATTACAGAACATCAATTAATGAGCAGTTTAGCTCACTGGCACAACCTAAAATGACTTTCAGGACTATATGTACTAGGGTCAAATCTCTCTTGTATACTGAATGTATGAAATGGCCAGCAAGTGATGGAAAGGAATGCAATTTTGTCCACTCCATGCCAGCCATTTCTGTCTCAGGACTGTAGAAAAGCTATATCTCCCACATGTCACTTCACACTGGAGAAAGGAATGGCTTTATTTGTGCATGCTCCAAATGAAACAGATAAACACATACTCGTGTATGCAGAGGCTCTGCTGAGGATTAGGAGATGCAAACTCTGTATTAGCATCCTCTGAGTCCCACCGTATCCCACTACGATCCACAGAGATCCTACTGTTCCAAGGGCAGTAAGAAGTAGAAATAGGATTGGCATGTTGGAACATCCTTTAGTCTAGGGAAGGATGCCCCTTCTGGGTCCACAGAATAACGCTCCCTGCAATCACTGGAAGCCATTCTGTAAGCTATAAACTGGGAAGTTCAATGTCAAGGATTAGTGAATAGCAATACTGTATGGCAGGCTGCAACACTTTTCCCCTAGACAGAAAAAAAAAAAGCTGTCCTTGGATATCCAGTTAACCACTTGGAAGTCCAGTTAACCCCTGGACTTCTTGCCTCAATTTTCTGGGGGGAAAAGTAATTATTTAACTTCTGCGGGTTTGGATTTTTCTTCTGAAAGACATGTCAGACAAGTAACATTTTTCTCTCTTATTATACATTATTTTATCCACTGCTAAAAATAAAGATGAACAAATATTAATGAATACAGCATAGAATCTATCTTTTGAGGCTAAAAGCACATAGAATTAATGAGAACAGAAATGAGTTTTATAAACCTTTAAGACAAAATTAAGTTTTTCATTGATATCCACATCTGTATACCTAAATGATGATGTTTTAGCAGAGATCTTTTTAGCACAATCTTTTTATTCACTACCTCTATTTAAAAAAATAATTTTAAGCAAAGAGACTAAATAAGAAAATTTATTGTGGAGTATCAGGTCTACCAAGCACAGGGGAATTGCTTGCAACAGACTCATATTAATACATTCTTTTAATACCTGAGAATCTTATCCAAGTGCTTCTCTACACTATTAAGTTTCACAAATTCATCCCCTATGCAGAAATACACTAGAATCACACAAATAAAAACTAACTTCACAGATCATCGTTAACATTTTAAGCACTTTTTTTCCCTTAAAAAAAAATTCTTAAAGCCATGAGGTTAAATAAACCTCTTAAAAACTTCATCTTAAAAACAAACAAACAAACCAACCAACCAACCAGGTATCAGGCTTATGTAGACAATGCCTTAGTATTAAGCTACCACAGATCTAAGCTAAGAGTGACATCCAGTGGAAAGACAGTCTATATCCTCTTCTTTCTTCATGCTATTGTGGAGACAGCTTTAGCTCAGCTAAACCCTATCATAACACGTTTATGTTATGAATATTCAGAAAAATATGTCTGTCTTGTATTATACATGTCACTGGGAAGGCAGAGGTGTGTGAGAATGACAAATAGCACTAGACTTCCACAGAGCTGAAAGTTGTGCCACACCTTGATTCGTTTGGCCTAAGAGACAAAATTCCTATCATGGTTTCACCGCAACAAATTATCTGCCTTAGAGTTAACTATTCAACCAGGGAGTGACTGAAGATTTTACATAAAAAAGTAACATGCTTCTGATAATACATTTGCACAGGTATTTATTGTCATAGATAACTAATTAAGTTATCTTTGGTAATACTCTATGCAACTTCCTAATGGCAATTAATTTTATGAGGAAAGAGAGATACTATAAACAAGGAAGCTGCTATGTTTTGATCTAATGGAGTTGGACAGTGAAAAAGCTAGGCGAAGGTTGATGAGATGAAATTTTTTTGTACAAGATGGAAGCAAATCCCTTGTATGTGAACAAGACTGTTTCCCCAATTCATCTCTTTGGATGTACGCTCTTCTTGAGCAAAGAAAATAAAACAAGGAGATACACTCCATGGAATCCCAGATACATTTCTCTGCACTTGTGAGCTGTGGGAGATGTGAATACTTAAGCAAAGGGAGATGTGCTCCATGTCACCAGCATCCTTTTCCCTACTTTCTTTCCTATACACATAGGAAAGAAGAACAGGCATCCATGATGCTATTCTCCCCCTTCCTTTCTGGAGTTCCCAATGGTTCCAACACACTGGTTCTCATTCCATTATTGTCTGACCAGACTGGGAAGAAAGCTTCCCACTACTCTGGCTCCATTTGCACTCTCTCTGCCTCCTACCTTGCTTCACCTTAGATTCAACATGGCTTGAGAGAAAGGGTTAGGGGGAAATAGTGCTTTTGCTTTCCACCATATCCCTTCAGCTACTGACTCTTACCACATCAGGTCTCACCTCTGCAAACTCATATTTAAATCAGTCAAAATCTCTTTGTTAAATAGACAGCATCTGCTGCAAAATTCTACTAGGCAGGGGAGAGTCTCCCTGCCCCTGACAATAAAGGCATTCAGTTGTTAACAGGCACTGATTGAAGACAAAGTAGACAAATTAACCATGTGGTGATTATAAGAAGCTTCTTGCAAGATTTCTGTGCTCCTGAAAGAATTTCCAAGTATCTTCTAATCCCAGTTGCAAAGTAAATCCATACTCAATATAATTAGACACTGTTTCATAGCTGGCTAGATTCAAATCCACAATCAGGAGCTCTTTATTCTATCACCTGCTCACTACCACTGTCCTACATACAATATTGCCTCTCCAAGACAAATGACAGTATTTAACTCCTAGGTTTAACAATAACTACCTATAAGGTATGGCAGAAAGATTCTTCCTTTGGTGTAGTCATCTTTACAATATTGAAAAGCACTACCTTTATTCTGGCTACATCTTCAAGTAATTTTCCCAATATATTCCCTGGCTTCCAAATCAAATAAGTGTTAATAAAGAAAAGATAACATTTATATTTCTACCATTCTGCAATAGATTTCATGTATCAAAAGATACTGAAGTAATTACAATATTGAGTATTATTCCAAATTCTTAGACAAAAAAGGTAAGACATCAAAGCAAGAACAAGTACCCACCTTATTTTAAGAAAGGCACCTTTTCAGTGCTTAGCTTTCCATGCACAAAATCTAACAAGTGCTTAGTGTATTGACAATCTCTTTATTCAATCAAATTCTTTTTTTATAACAATAACTATGCATAGTATCAGGTACTGTAGCATAAGTGTGTGGGGGGTTTCATTATTCAGAATAAATCACCCTACAAAATATTCTTTCCATGAGTAAATAGTAAAATTATTTTCCTTCAAAATGTCCTTAGAGTAGTAGGAGCTCACTAGAGTGGTAAAGGAAGCCTAACCAAATGATCAATGGCGCTATCCAAAAGCAGAATTTCACTCCACAAAACCACTTCCTACAGGCATAAAGGACCAGCCTCTCAAAGACGCAACAGATGAGGTACACATCTGCATACAAAGAATCTCATGTCTAATCAGCATGTGCACTTTGTATAATATTATGAATCACTAAATGGGCAACCAGTTGTGGGAATAAGTGTCATAACTAAGCAATATTGCGTAATAGAGTGTATTTTAAAATACACAAGAAATCAAGTAAAACAGAACACTGAAATATCCCCCTGTAACAACTAGAAAGCATGTAGATCTTCTAATTATTGCATTGCAGAAGATGGAGCTTGTTAAACCAGGAACATGACTGGAAATGTGAAATACCAGAAAAATCTTTCTTCAGAAACAGAAATAGTGGCTATAATAATTGAGAATTATTATAAGTCTTATGAGGACATTTTGGATGGCAAACATGGAAGACAACTTAGATAAAAATAGAAAGGCATGCCTTGATGCACTGGATATGCTATAATTATGACTGGAATTTTCCTCAGTAGAGAAAAAAAAAAACAGTTCTTGATTACTGAATCTTTTGAAAGCAAATTGTCACTCTTTTTTCCCATCCATTTATACCTCAGTCTTGCAGCTGGAGCTACATGAAGAGGCATTTATTCTTTTTGTAGTACACCTTTATTTTAGTGGGAGATTTCATTTCAGTGGAAAATATATCAACCTTAATATCTAGCACATTTATGCAACAGCTCAAGAAATATTCTTTCTAAGGATAGAAGCATAAGTCTGCTTTTTTGATAGAATTTGTCAAAAGCCTACTATTGTCTCACTGTAATTAAAAGCAGCCTGGGAAGTTAAAAAATAGTCCCACTTCTCAAAAACAGTAGTTACAGAAAAGTAAAAAGAGATTATGAACCTAGTACTGAAAACATTGAGCACATGTTAAATTGCAGGCACTACGAATAGCCCCAGTCATTTTTGTGTGGCTACTTAAGTAGCTACAACATAGCAAGTACAGTTTAAGAATCACAGAAACACATTAAAAACAGAGGACAGTTCTTTCATTGGTTTAAAGCAACATAGTTCCATTTAAATCAATAAAGCTGTGAATGCTGCATCAGTTGAAATGAGAATTTGACATATTTAGACAGAAAGGCAGCTGATTACAAAACTGCTGTTTACATGTGTTACCTTACCACACTGGGAAAAATTACACAAACAGGGTGCTGATGCCAACTGAGTAGCCAAAGAGTCACATCAGATTAAACAGGCTTCAAGCTACAAACAATGATAACCAGTTCTTGAACCCAGGACACTGAATCAACAGCCGTTCCTATGAAGTCAACGTTGTGAATGAATGTCATGGTTTAACCCCAACCGGCAACTAACCACCCCACAGCCGCTCACTCACTCCCCCCAGGTGGGATGGGGGAGAGAATCGGAAGGGTAAAAGTGAGAAAACTCGTGGGTTGAGATAAAGACAGTTTCATAGGTAAAGCAAAAGCCACGCACGCAAGCAAAGCGAAACAAGGAATTCATTCACCACTCCCCATCGGCAGGCAGGTGTTCAGCCATCTCCAGGAAAGCAGGGCTCCATCACACGTAATGGTTACTTGGGAAGACAAATGCTATCACTCCTAATGTCCCCCCCTTCCTCCAGCTTTATATGCTGAGCATGACGTCATATGGTGTGGAATATCCCTTTGGTCAGTTGGGGTCAGCTGTCCCAGCTGTGTCCCCTCCCAACTTCTCGTGCACCCCCAGCCTGCTCGCTGGTGGGGTGAGAAGCAGAAAAGGCCTTGACTCTGTGTAAGCACGGCTCAGCAATAATGAAAACATCCCTGAATTATCAACACTGTTCTCAGCACAAATGCAAACCATATCCCCGTACTAGCTACTGTGAAGAAAATTAACTCTACCCCAGCCACAATCAGCACAATGAAACAGAGGAACAGAGCAACAAGACATTAGGGATGACTTGCATAGGCAGCATAGAGCAAGGGACTAGAGTCTCCTTAGTAAACAGAATAAGAAGAGATCAAAAAGGCTAAGGGGTAGAAAAGGATGTTTCTGGTCCTCAAATCCCTCTTAACAGAAGACTAAAAAGGTTCCCTCTGGTCCAAATTCTGCAATGAGCAAAGGGAGGAAAGATTGCTGTGTCTGCACCAAACTTCCATCAGCCTGGGCTGAACTTTTATATACCTAGTGATTTGTCAGTAAAAGTTGACAAAAAATTGAAAGAGTAACTATATAGGACAGAGGGCAGCAAGTTAAAAGTAAAGGAAGAGTTGTGTAACCAGATTTAAAGAATTTGATATTAAAAGACAAAGGGAATTTAATTTCACAGTGCAAACTACGCCACCTAGGGACAAACCAGAAGAAGGAACTATATATTAAATAAGACAACTGTACTGCAAAGTTGGCAAAAAGAACAAATGAGGCTCCCTGAAGGCAATTCCATGAAGGATACCAGCTCACACTGACAATATGAGAAGGAAAAATGGGTACAAAGATTCATTGCCCAAGCAGAAAAACAGTCACAAAATATGATGCAACTCTCAAGGCAGGTTTATGTTATTGCTAAAACAAATTCTGGGTAAGTATGATCTGTGTATCCTTACTCAAGCTTCTGAAGCTTTGAGGGACAAGCAGTCATTAAGTTCAGAGCTCTAGGTTTTCACAGTACCTCATGTAGCATGGCACACAAATCTGAACAGGGATCCTATAACTACTTACCACAAAAACAGGAGGAAGGAGAACTTTTGAAGTATCCATTCTTTCTCTCAATTATTTTCTCTGTGTCAGGAATGTGGCCTGAAACACTGTGAATACCACTATGCAGAAAGTCATTGTGTTTTACTTGTCAAAACGGCTTCAGAGGGAATGCAAATCAGACTTACTCTTTTACAGCAAGAATTCCACTGGAACTATGATTAAATACAGAAGCAGCAAGATAAATCTGCCACTGGTACCAGGAAAAGCTCAAAAAATATCACAAAAATAACAACAAAACATAAAAGAGGACACGAGCCTTCTAACAATGGAACAGTCTTTAAATGGAGTGGGAAATATGTTCAATTTGCTGTAAATTATAGCTCTGATTGATAGAATACTGCACATTAAGTAACAACATTGAGTGGCTGCTATAACAGGCATAAATTCTCCAGAAGTGCCCAGTACTACAGCATTGCCAATCAAAATGAGTGTCTCTGAGGCACTCTGGAAAATACCATTACAGGAATAGTCACTGCAGATTGCTTGTGCTGAAAGAAAACCAAGTGAATTCAAATAGCAATAACAGCCTTGATCTGCTGTGTTTGCCTTACAATTAACAGTCCAGGTTAATGCATTCCATGAGGATCATAAGGGCATCGAGAAGTTTTGGCATGTTGGGGTGGTTTTTTGGGTTTTTTTGTTTGTTTGGTTTTTATTTTGCTGGGGTTTTTTTATATATGTATTGCAGCAGCATCTCGAAGCATCATTAGAGCTTATAGCTCCATTAGGCTAGCAGAGCAAAACATTCAAAAAGAAATAGTTGCATGCAATGTTGATTTAAATGGGGGGGACGTAGCTCTTGTGAAAAATATCATAAAAGCAGTTCCAAAAAAATAGTCACAATTTGTCTTCAAAAGATTTCAGATCTTCATTTAAAAGTTACAGGTTTCATTTTTGGCCTAAACACATGACAGAACAGACTTGTTCTGCAAAAGATTTTAATTATGCTGAAAATAGGGGTTTTTTTTAAGTTCTATGCTTAATCACTACTCAGAAAATTCATAATCTCATTTAACACAAGATATAATTAGAGAATGGAACAAACACTAAGAAGGCACACAGAAACTGATAGCATAACTATTGAAAGTACCAATTAAGTTGGTACTTAATCATCTTTTGAGGCATCTGTATTTTAATGTTTGCCTTGTTGCAGCCTAGGTTTCCCTTAAACTGCCAGTTTACGGTCTCTCAAGGACTGGTTATTTCTAACCTGAAACCCAGTTCCTAAGTCTTTTACTCAAGCTAACTAATCACGCATACTAATAATTGTGGATTTGTACAACAGGATAAAATACATTAGCAAAACAGAGGTTGAACATCAGATCTAGATCCAAAACTTTATTTGGACCTGAAGATTACAGAGAAAGCAACTAAAAGTCTAAATGTTAATTACTCTTTTCTTACAAGCTTTTGAGAAACCTATGTGGTAAAGAATTGAAATACTCTGTATTGTATTCGACCATTGAAATGAGCGCATAAAACGTTCTAAATTTTTTAAAAGAAGGTCCACGCTGCAATCAAAAGTTTTGTGATTCAAAAAATCTGAGGCCAAAAGCTCCAAAGACTAAAGAGTATGCCTAATTTTATCCTCTGACTGTATTAACATAGTGCTCTGCATAACAGAACAAAAACACGTCATACTGAAGAATATTGATAGATTATATTCTTTATAGTCTACTAACTCAGCCATTGTCCACCAGAGAGAATATATATTATGTTGTATCAGAAAATGGCAAAAGTGTATTCCATTACTCTCTGTGTATGTGGAAATAATTCTCTTATCTTAGAGAGAATTTAAACCATTTTAACTTATTCCAAATTGTGCCAGAGGCCAACTGCACAAAAACTTGTATAAAACTGCCAGCTCGCCGATGACATCTATTCTCTACAAACCTTCCATCAGGGCCTCGAGTGCACCAACAGCCCTTAAATGCCCTGACCAGCCTGACCTGGGACCTGCACCCATACAACCGCTGCCCAAGGGCCCAGGGACCTTGCTGTGGGACTGCACTGTGGTCGACAAGAGCACTGTCCTGCCCGTGCTGTGGTCGCTCTTGGCTCCTGGCTCATCCTCCCTAGTGGGACAGCCCACACCTCTCTGCTCCCAGACACAGGTTCTCCAAAACATAACTTATCTCCTTGGGAAGGGTGAAGGGGGGGAACTATTATTCGATCTCAGTGGCCAAGATGTCAATTAAAAGCTATTAACAGGATTCCCTCTTTCACAGCTACAGCAATTTCCTTTCCCGAGAATTAAAAATTTAAAAGTCTGCCTTCCCCTTCCAATTAACTTGCCAGCTCCTTGTCTCATCCTCCACTTAAAAACATTAAAGACAACAAGTTGGAAATAATTGGAATAAAAGCAGAGAACAGAGTCAGTGACCAAGGCCTGCCAGAGACAACACTGAGTCAGACACCCAGTTCTCAAAGATGAAAACTGGTGTGCCTCTGCCGACTATGGCAATGATGAGGCATCATCAAGAGGGAGCACCGGCCTTCGCTCACACCCATCATGGCACCACAACGAAACTAATTAAGTAAGAGTAAAATATCTAGGAAAGAAACTGATGCTTCAATGATTTCATGACAAGTGATAAGACTGAAAATCCAAATTATTAGTTGAATTTGCTCCAAGTGTCAGGTAGAATGTTCTTTATCTCACAACAAGGACTTCCAGCAACTTCTTCAGACTGAAACTCTTAGAAATTTTAACAGAATATATCGCTATGCTATTCTGTGAACACACTAGTGAAAATATTTTATTTTACAGACTCATTCATACATAACTCTGGAGTACAAAGCAGTAACATTCAGAGAATTTAAGTGTTTTAATAAGCAAAATTTGGAGACAAATGAGACAAAGATCTCAGTACAGGATTAAAGCCATCTTTAAAAAAGGAAGGTGAGATGAAAGCACTATCTGTGTATAACAGTTTAATTTCTATCTCCTTTCTTACCACATTCAGTACCTAAACTACTTCATAAAGTTTGCTTAATAACATCTTATTGTTACTCGAATTACCATCAAATTGTGTTCCTGAGTTAAAGCATTGGTTTATTTTTTTTTTATTATTATCCCCAAGCACGAAGAAGTAACTACTAAAATGTGATACATGCACTGAGTCTCCAGAGACCCTGAAACAGCTGTCCCTCTGACATTGTACTTTCACAGTCATTTGACTGCCATAATAATTCTGAAGGTTTATACAATTAAAATATCAATATCACTGTTTTCCTGCTAATTATTTAACTAAAAAAATCAAGTTGAGGAAATCAGCCACTGTTTGGGATGCTTTTACTGTGCAGACATTGCAGAACACATACTACTATGCAGGATTGTGATGGTGAGAAATAGGAAGCTTAAGACATTATCTTTCATTCCAGCACGGAATGCTGGAATTTGGTAATTAGTGTTTGAATAAGGACTTTATCTTTCAAGTAATTTCCCCTCCCTCTCCGCCGGGTTTCATCACTCAGGAAATAATTTGGTCTTCTGTGATGTAACCACAATGGAAATGGTAAAAGTGACAGAAAAATAACTTTTCTGCAGAGCTAAGGGGGGAGGGGAAAGAACAGCCTATCAGAAAGAAAGCCTGCTTTTGGAAATTAGTATCTGCTTTTCTGGAGGGTTCTTTCACCAGACATCAAGTCATTTTATTTATTTTTGTTGCTTGATCTGAAAGATTCTTCCACTGCAATTTCCCCTTTCAGATGCATTTTAAAAAAATCCAATATTCAACAGAAAGCAAACTAATTGCTTGATAATGACCTTTTAGATGCCCACATTAACCTTAATGGCTTTAAATGGAATTTTAATGAGTTATTCTGAGTATAACTAATTATTTGCTATTTATACGCATAGACATGGACAGAGTATTTTTGATTAAATTAAATTTTAGCATAAAATGTTGTTTTCAGCTGCATTCTTTGCACAGAGATATACCATAGGAGAGGCACACATATGTATATATTCATATACACTTGTGCTCTGGCTTGATAAGCCTGTCTAATGGCATGGTTTGAAACAGGGGATCCATGTTCAAGTCCATGCTGTGCCTGACTCCGGGTAATGCAAGATAAACTGCTCTGAACCAAGAACAACAGAGATTTAAATCTAGATCTCCCACATTTCATGCTAGTGCTCTATGCATGATGTGCATATTGGTGATAGGCACACGCATACTTCCCAAAATCAAAAAGCTGAAATTCTGACTTTGACAACCCAATTTCAGGAAAATGGTCAAAACATTTCATACTATTCTGGTATGAAAGAGAAAAACAACTTGAAACATCAGGAGTTCCTGAAAAACAGAAAAATAGGTGTATGGAGTGTAGATTTACACAAGTGCCTTACTATGAAAAAATCCATTTTATCTTCTTGAGGAAGGAGGTAAACAAGCCACACTTGCCAAAGTCCTAATTTATTTAGCCTCTCAGTCAATTGACAATGTGAAGACATTTTTTGTTGCCTTTTGATGTGGTTTTGTTTTTTTTAAAGGGGTAGTCAAGCAATGCTTCTTTTACCGCTCTTAATTCCAATCTCTGCAACTCCTAGGATATAAAGATTGAGGCAAGAGAATACTACTAATAAATTTACAAAGGATAGAGAGGAGAAAGAGAAGAGACAGCATTAAAAGTTGTCTTACAGGCCTGGGAAGGAGCTGAAGAACAGTAGATGTTTTGAAAAACTGGCTTCCTTCACAGGTCCATAAAAACAACTCTGATATGTGCTATAGCATAAATTTGGACAGAAGTACTTGTACACTTGAGTTTGAGCTTGAACATTTATATATCTTCCAGACTGAACTGTCAGATGAACTTCACCCATCTCCATTTCAGCTACTCTAAAACTACATTTCAAAATGCTTTAAATAAGGTTGCACGAAACTGCCTTTAACTGAGAGCATGTCACCTAGCTATCACAGAACTTCAGGATACAATACCAAAAAAAAAATTACAGATAATCATTGAGTTCTACTCTCTTGGTCTTAATTTGGATTAATTCACTCATTTTTATTGTGCCTTTCTCATTAAAAAAAAGTATAATATCTCATGTTGTATGACATCCAAGATGTTCACATACAAACACTAAAAGATCTGAAATTTACTTAAAATATCTGTGAGAAAGTGACCTTTTCCCATTTTTTTCGTACATGATAAAATAAAGGTTCTTACACACCAAAATAAACTAAAAGAAGTTTTTAAGTCACATTTAGGAATATTAGTAAATAGCTAAGTTACTTCTTTATCAGGAAGATGATAGACTCAAAAAACTAAAAAAAAAAAAAAGGGGTTATCTTACAGGATTTCAGAAAATAGATATCAAATTTGGAAATCTAGGGCTAAACACCATGTTTTCTGGCAAAACAGACAGTTGCTTCAATTAAAAGAGCATTCTGTTTTGCTTTTCTGGCAGACATCACCTTCCTTGTATTTTCTAACAATGAAGAAACCAGAAATCGCAGTCAGCCACGGTCATTGATACCCTTACCTCTTCAAAGCTCTTTGTTGAAATTATTTACAAAAATATTTCAGGGGGAGGAGGAATTTAACTGTATTTTAGATAACTAAGATATCTTGAGTCAGATATACTACTATGATGTCTAACAGGTATGTCACACTCCGTTAAAACCATCGGCCAAGTTCCCTGATCAATCAGGTTATAGCTTATGGGCTAGTCTCTTCTTCGTTGTAAAGCCTCTTGCCACAACAGAATAATATCATAAAAACAAAATAAAATCATGCCCTCAAGACAGAGTGGGAAAACGAGGACACTGAAATACAGTTTTCATGAGTTAGCGCACTGGAACGGCAGAATTCAAATATTGTAAATTATGATAAAAATAAGACAACCACCCCCAGACACAATCAGATTATTTTTTTCTTGGTCAATGTATCAAAACTTAGTTCTGCATGGAAAGTTTTCAAACAGAATTCAGAGCTCAATTCAGTGGAGATTAAAGATCTGCTCATCCCAATGATAGTTAAATTGAAAATCTTTAGAGGAAAATTGTTATTAAAATCCAAACCTTCAGTTTCCGAAACTGAAGTGTTCCACTTGCTAAAGTGACTGCAGACATTTCAGCAATTTCAGTACTAGTGCAAGCTTTACCTCATTGCTGCACTACTCTTAACTTTTTGTTAAAGGAATTCAAATTCTTTCCACTTTTTTTGGATAATTTTTTTTTTTGCAATATTCATACAAAGAGTTTCAAAATCTCATTAATAGTTTCACTTTTTATCATTAGAAAATATTCTAATTGAAATCTTACTTTTCTGTATGTTACATAATGTTTTTTGGATACAAAGATGAATGGCTTGTTCACGTAACTAGCAATCTAGTAAGTCCTTTGCCTTTTCATATTTATAAAATATGCTCCTGGCTACACTAACTTTTTTTAATTTCCCACTGAAACATATGCAAATGTCATAAACAGAGCTCCAGTTTAAGTAGTTCTACTAAAATTCATGCATTGACTGAAATAACAAAAGAACTTGACACATTTTTGCAAGCTTTGTAAATCTGGTTGTAGTGGGTTGACCCTGGCTGGATGCCAGGTGCCCACCAAAGCCACTCTATCGCTCCCCCTCCTCAACTGGACAGGGGAGAGAAAATAAAATGAAAGGCTCATGAGTCGAGATAAGGACGGGAGATCACTCACCAATTACCGTCACGGGCAAAACAGACTCGACTTGGGGAAAAATTAGTTTAATTTATTACTAATCAGATCAGAGTAGGGTAATGAGAAATAAAACCAAATCTTAAAACACCTTCCCCCCACCCCTCCCTTCTTCCTGGGCTAAACTTTACTCCCGATTTTCTCTACCTCCTCCCCCGCCCCGAGCGGCGCAGGGGGACGGGGAATGGGGGTTGCGGTCAGTTGTTTCTGCCCCTCCTTCCTCCTCAGGGAGAGGACTCCTCACACTCTTCCCCTGCTCCCGCTTGGGGTCCCTCCCACGGGAGACAGTCCTCCACGAACTTCTCCAACATGAGTCCTTCCCATGGGCTACAGTTCTTCACGAACTGCTCCAGCATGGGTCCCATCCACAGGGTGCAGTCCTGCTCCAGTGTGGGTCCCCCGCAGGGTCACAAGTCCTGCCAGCAAACCTGCTCCAGCCTGGGCTCCTTTCTCCACGGGGCCACGAGTCCACAGGTCCTGCCAGGAGCCTGCTCCAGCGCGGGCTTCCCACAGGGTCACAGCCTCCTTCGGGCATCCACCTGCTCCGTCGTGGGGTCCTCCACGGGCTGCAGGTGGATATCTGCTCCACCATGGACCTCCATGGGCTGCAGGGGGACAGCCTGCCTCACCATGGTCTTCACCACGGGCTGCAGGGGAATCTCTGCTCCGGCACCTGCAGCACCTCCTCCCCCTCCTTCTTCACTGACCTTGGTGTCTGTGGAGTTGTGCCTCTCACATATTCTCACTCCTCTCTCTGGCTGCAACTGCTACTCCCCTGTAACTTCTTTCCCCCTTCTTAAATATGTTATCACAGAGGTGCTACCACTGTTGCTGATTGGCTTGGCCTTGGCCAGCGGCAGGTCCATCTTGGAACCCGCTGGCATTAACTTTATCAGACATAGGGGAAGCTTCTAGCAGCTTCTCACAGAAGCCACCCTTGTAGCCCCCCTGCTACCAAAACCTTGCCACGCAAACCCAATACACTGGTTCATACAGTTCTCTAGAACAAGAAGGTTAAAAAAAGAAACTTCTCATACCTTTAGGTAGCTAACAAAAAAACAAAGCAAGTTTAAGAGTCAACTTAAATAGGTTCTTTATAATAAATGTCAGCAGAATTCCTCCAAGTAGCAGTACTTGCTACTACATTGCTTTCTCATACTTCTCAGACTTCAAAGATAACTTTACCCTCAGAAGTTCATTGGACAAATGTGTGTACAGAAATTTTTTTCTTCTTTTCAAATAATTAAAAGGCTGTAAAACATTCTTGCTTTTGCCTGACTGACAAGTTCATGATCTACATTTCTCACACAGCAGACAGGCTGAAGAGAACTGAAGCTGACAGAAGACTTGAAATATAAATCACCATCATTAAGGGTTTTTGCCAAACAAATAAAGAAATTCAAGTCGTAGGGAGTTTGGCAGAGTGATGCATTTGTCATTTAAGCAAATCATAACCCTCTTGTGGGTGATGTTGTGCGACACACAACAATATGGGATGCCTAAATGATAAAACATCAGGTCTTCACTGAACAAGTACACACTTATTGTCACCTTGGTAAGCTGCAATCACTTCATATGACAAAAGGAAGCAGAAAATTGGTGTGGCATAAATAGAAAAAATGTCCATGTGCACTATGTGCTTACAAGCAGAAAAGGGAAAGTTAGCTGACCCTTGGGAGTGGAACCAAACTGCTTTATTTCATGCTCATCTCCTTTCATCTTCTCATTTTACCCCCATACTTGGATTTCTCAGTATTATGCATTTCTTTTCTTTCCTCAAAAGAGGGATCAGAGATAACATTGGTCCATTACTTGATGAGGTCGGTCACCTCACAAATAGGGATGTAGACAAAGCAGAGACGTTTAATGCCTTTTTCACCTCTGTTTTTAACACCGATGATGAGCCCTGGGACCCCCGGAGCCTTGTGTTGGAAGACCGTGACTGGCGGGATGATAAACTCCCAGCCGATTCTGAACTTGCTCGAGACTCGCTGCTCCAGCTGGATGCATATAAGTCTACGGGGCCCGATGGGATTCATTCCAGGGTACTGAAAGAGCTGGCTGATGTTATTGCAGGACCTCTCTCCAT
Organism: Gymnogyps californianus; assembly: GCF_018139145.2. Lineage (NCBI taxonomy): Eukaryota > Metazoa > Chordata > Aves > Accipitriformes > Cathartidae > Gymnogyps > Gymnogyps californianus. Next base: position 12,040,190 of record NC_059475.1, read on the forward strand.
TATTGTTCAACAGTCTCAGGAATCCGGAGAGGTCCCAGTCGAATGGAAGCTGGCAAATGTTGCCCCAATTTTAAAGAAGGGTAAGAAGGAAGACCCTGGTAATTACAGGCCTGTCAGTCTCACTTCAGTGCCTGATAAAATTATGGAGAAGGTTATTCTGGGAGTTAGTGAAAAACACTTGAGACACAACGCAGTCATTGGTCATAGCCAGCATGCGTTCACGAGGGGAAAGTCCTGCTTAACCAACTTAATTTCCTCTTTTAACAAGGTCACCCATCTAGTCGACCAAGGGAAGCCAGTAGATGTGAGGGTTTTTGGATATTAGCAAAGCTTTTGACACTGTCTCTCACGGTATCTTTCTGGACAAAATGTCCAGCATACAGCTAGACGAGTCCATAATACATTGGTTAAGCAATTGGCTGACAGGTCGGGCTCAAAGAGTTATAGTAAATGGGGTTATATCAGGCTGGCAGCCAGTCACCAGAGGGGTTCCCCAGGGCTCAATTTTAGGGCCAGTGCTCTTTAATGTTTTTATAAATTATCTGGACACAGGAATCAAACATACTTTAAGTTTTACAATGATACTAAACTAGGAGGAGCTTTGGACTCCCTTGAGGGCAGAGAGGCCTTACAGAGAGATCTGGATAGACCAGAAAGCTGGGCAATCACCAACTGTACGAAATTTAACAAGAGCAAGTGCCGGATTCTGCACCTGGGATGAGGTCATCCTGCTTATACATACAAACAGGGGGACGAGAGGCTGGAGAGCAGCCCCATGGAAAGAGACCTGGGGGTTCGGGTTGATGGCAAGTTGAATATGAGTAAACAGTGTGCCCTGGCAGCCAAAAGGGCCAACCATGTCCTGGGGTGCATCAAGCACAGCATAGCTAGCCGGTTGAGGGAGGTGATTGTCCCACTCTACTCTGCACTAGTGCAGCCCCACCTCGAGCACTGTGTGCAGTTTTGGGTGCCTCAATGTAAGGACATCACATTATTAGAGCATGTCCAGAGGAGGGCGACCAAGATGGTGAAAGGTCTCGAGGGCAAGACTTACGAGGAACAGCTGGGGTCACCTGGTTTGTTCAGCTTGGAGAAGAAAAGGCTGAGGGGTGACCTCATCACAGTCTACAACTTCCTCAAGGGAGGCAGCGGAGGGGGAGGTGCTGATCTCCTCTCTCTGGTGACCAGCAATAGGACACAAGGAAATGGAATAAAGCTGCATCAGGGCAAGTTCAGATTGGACATTAGAAAAAGGTTCTTCACTGAGAGGGTGATCGGTCACTGGAACAGGCTCCCCAGGGAAGTGGTCACAGCACCAAGCCTGTCATGAGTTCAAGGAGCATCTGGACAATGCTCATAGTCACGTGATTCAGTTTTAGGTAGTCCTGCAAGGAGCAGGGAGTTGGACTTGACAATCCTTATGGGTCCCTTCCAACTTGAGATATTCTATGATTCCTCCTCAAATTCTTTGACTCCTCCTATGTCTATTTTTTTGGAAGAAGCACACCTGACTGTAGTTTAGAATATGAAAAGTCCCATTCCCCCCCTTAAAGTTCTTCCTGAAAGATGCTCATAGAAATTGCAAGCTATAGAAAGAAGGTGGAAATACAGCAATTAAATTTCTCAGAAGAGCAAACAACAAAACAGATGCTTTAGGATTTTACCAGTAAACGGACTTTATGCGTTACTGTTCTGAATAACTATATGCATGCACCAAATGATCAACTACATAGTATGGTATAGTATGGTCTCAAAAAAATAATTAGTGATAGGAAAGTAGAAAGCCACAGGTACTTCCAGAGAAATTCCTTAATCTTAAAGTGTGAGCAAAAAAAAATTGTGACACACCAAGATTCATGAGTTATCAGAAAAATAAGTGCAGTATGATTCTTATGCTTACAAAACACTATTTGCCTATGTCATACAGTAAACTCTTACTAAGCATTTAATAATGCAATTCCAAAATGGAGTTTTCACAAAAGAATATTTACTGTCCTGGATGAAAGTGGGATAAATGTCAATTTGTTTGAAGTAAAACAAAACCATGACATCTGCAATCTAAATAGAGCTAAGCTTCTTTCACGACATATCAGTAGTACTGTATTTAAATAGCTCAATTAATGGTAAGTCGAATATCACAAACTAACTGTATAGGACAAATAAAATTCTGGAGTCAAAACACAAATAAGTTACATTATTGGCCGTGCTTGGGATCTTGCTAGCCAGATTCCAGTATCTCGCAGTTGGAATGTATCCCATGGAAAGACAAAAAGAGCACAAAATCCAGAATGTTTCAATACACCACAGTCTTCCACTGTTAATCTTCTGACAGAGGTTTGGTGTTTTAAGGGATTAAAGGTCAAATAAGTCCTATAATGTTCAGCAGGAGCAGAGACAGGTCAGTCAGGAAACAAGTAAGTTACATTTCTGCCTTCTGTAGTCTCATTTTCAACATGCAATGCTACAAGGAAACAGGCACAGCATCTTTCCACATGTCTACCCATTAAGCACAATCCTCCTCCAATGTAATACCAGGGAGAAAGACGGCACCAAACTGACATCCTCAAGTGCTACAACATCTCATTTCTGCTTCCCTACTGCAGCTCTGTGCTTGAAATCATTCCACAATATTTGTTATCATCTGCTGGATAATGATATTCTTTTTCTGCCATAATGATGAAAAGCATTTTAAGGATAAGTTTTTGGAATATACAAAATAACCCCACATCTCACAATTGTAGCAACAGCTCTACACAGAGTAGAGACTGAACTATTCTCTCTACCCCTCACAGCTAGCAGCTCCAATGCATTATAACCTCGCTTGTGGAATACCTACTTGATCGCAAACCAGAGAATTTTATGCCCTGTAAAAATAGCAGTGTAAGATCATTGTTTGACATTAGACCAGACACTAAACCTCCTAGAGAGGCAATGTGACAAGAAGTTCATTTAAAATCTTCCCCAATTAAGTGTTCTTACCTCAAGTGATTAGATAACTGCCTGAGTGAGTAGTAAAAAAGTCCAAGAGAGTAATCAAACAATTGGACTAACAAGGAGACAAATACTATCATTGTTTAATGGAAAGTTAATTCAAAACCAGCTGTTATTTCAGCAAAATCTGTAATAAAATGGTGTGTTGATACTATTAAATTAAAGGAAAATATTTGGCATTAAAAATGCTCAAACTGTTCACGTTGCTTGTCACAATAACATTCTTGATAAGTAACTGAATAAATCTGAGTCAAGCTCAGTCTACTGCCTCTGGGGAACGAGAGGCTCATTACCAATATCATTACCTAAAACTAATTAGTAGTTGGTGATTGTAGCCTGCTGGCACTAGGGAGCTGATTAACATTCCTCAGAAACAAACAGGGCTGGGTTGGGAGAGGAGAGGGATATTTCCCTTTTGCTTCAGCCTCAAATAGCAGAAAGGGAATTAAATAATTAACTATTTATACCTGTGCACATTGCAGCTCAGTTTCTTTCATTAATCTATAAAACATAGTGATATTGGATGTGCTTGAGGCATTTTCATTGCCTGACGTACATTGAGTTCTGAATTTTTGCCTGGTTGGATGACAGAAATGGAAATCTTAAAGTGCAATTAAATATTTTATTACCATTGTTTAATTAAATAAATACTGGATTAACTTGTCAAAGCAGATTTCACTGGCGTGCTAGAACAGCATTTTCATTTTTCTTCATGAATGTAATCTGTGCCTAAATACTGTGATGATTAGTATAATTACTTTAAATAGTACTGGGTGCATTTAGAGGAGAGGGATGGGCCAATTACTGAGTATTCCATAGAAAACAGTTCCTTTCATTTCCCTAATAATATTCTATGTAACCATCTTCCTCCTTTTTTAACAGAAAAATGGGTTCATTTAAAAACCCTAAACTGAAGTTTAGGTCAAACTTAAGTTCCATACGTCGTGGTTTAACCCCAGCCAGCAACTAAGCACCACGCAGATGCTCGCTCACTCCTCCCCACTCCCAGTGGGATGGGGAGGAGAATTGAAAAAAAGTAAAAGTCATGGGTTGAGATAAGAACAGTTTAATAACTAAAGTAAAACAAAATATATTACTAACAATAATAATAAAATATAATAATAATAATGAATATAAACAAAAAAAAGGAAAAAAATAAAACCCAAGAAAAAAACAGTGATGCACAATGCAATTGCTCACCACCCACTGACAGATGCCAGAGCTGCAATCCACCCCTCCTGGCCAACTCCTCCCTGTTTATATACTGAGCATGACATTCCATGGTATGGAATACCCCTTTGGCTAGTTCGGCTCAGCTGTCCTGGCTATGCTCCCTCCCAGCTTCTGGTACACCTGCTTGCTGGCAGAGCATGGGAAACTGAAAAGTCCTTAACTTAGGATAAGCGCTACTGAGCAACAACTAAAACATCAGTGTGTTATCAACATTATTCTCACACTAAATCCAAACCACAGCACTGTACCAGCTACTAAGAAGAAAATTAACTCTGTCCCAGCCAAAACCAGGACACCATATTAGAAGCAAGCTCTGCAGCGTGACATAAGTCTCAGTGTCTTATTTAGTGGACACAGTAAGAGTCAGACTTGCAAGTAAACTTTCAAAAATTTAGATATCTGTATTGGAAAATTTTCTTTTTGCTGCTATCCAGCCACCTTATAAAACGTGCGTTATTATAAATAGTTTATGCCCAATGTAAATCCCTACCATAGTAAAAGACCAGATGAGCAGGAAGAGGTGACATTTTACGTGTATCTCAGTTGGTTTCTATACGGTGAGAAATACATATCTATGCACATATATTAATATACACAGATACACATGGATAAAGTATGGAGAGAAAACAGATCTGTCGACTCTGCTGCAAACAAAGCAGGGGTTTTTTTTAAATCCTTTTTTTGGTTAATATTCTGAAGCACTAGAATCACTGTGACGCAGCTGGGAGGAGTCAATGCTCAACGGCACACTGCATCAAGCACATTACGGACCTCCAGTGGATGCAGGTGTTCAGTACTATCACTGAAATTCTTAAGGCTGCTCAGATTCTTCTTTAGTTTAAATATTTGCCTTTATTTGGAATAGGAGGATGTGAGATTATCCCTCTACTTTTATGAACCGGCAGAAAATTAGCATTCATGAAGTCCTAAGTACACAAAAATATGCTACATTAGCATTATAAGGTATACTCGGTTTTGACATAGTTAAGTGAAGTTAAGTAAAAAAATTACTTAAAGCAGGAAAGAACATGGCACAAATTAAAGGACAAGTAGTATGCTGTATCTAAATTTAAAGTCTGTATTTGTGCCATACCCCAAATACTAGAAATTTTGTTCGAAGTCATTTATTCATAACAAGATTAATTACAACTCTCACATAATGTGTGCAACATTCAAATTGTGCCTTGGTGCAAAAAATACACAACTAGCACAAAATATTTGTACAAACTAGTGAGCAGTACCAGTAACACTGAACTGGACGACGTTCATTACAGTAGAACAAAATGAAAATGCTTAAGTTTCTTAAGCTTTGGATTTTAATGCAGGTATTTATAAGGCTGTATTTATAATGCCCAGACTCAGAAGAAAAGTTCACAATTCATATACAGCAACTGAAAAAAATTACATAGAACCTTCTGAATAGAGTAATAGTCTGTAACAAGACTGATACCTTTTATATAAATACATGTCTGAATGTTACAGAATTTTACAGCTGAAATTGGAGTGCATACATTCGATGATTCTAACCTAGGTTAGGAGGACATCAAGTGGCAGCATAACATATGAACAGACCCTGTAACTTTCCCACACTCAAAAAAACCTGTCTACAGCTGCTACCCCTTGCAGCCAAAAATATTAAATACTGTTGACAGACCCTGTGAATGTGGAAGCAATGTGCAATATTTGATATTAGGATAAAAGAGAGGATTATTAAAATGATCTGCAATTCTGTTACAAAGGTGTGGATGAACGATTGGACTCAGAGGAGGTTTCCTCAGTTACTAAGCCCTAAGCAGCCATTTTAAAATTTTAGAAGTACACAGTCCTATTTACAGGATTAAATTTCACCCTTCTATGCACTTAGATCAAACTGTCTTTGCCAGAGCCCTACCAAAAGCAGTAATTTAGCATTTAGTAATTACTAGCACATGAATCCAAAAAATATAGTGCTAGACAGCTATTTCTGAAACTATGTGGTTTATGTGGCATTTCTCTAAAAAACCCGTATTATTTCCTTTGTCAGAGGCTGATAATAAATCCTTAGAATATCAGATGAAGATGGAGTCTACTTAAACCTTAATTTAAAAAATTAAAAATAAAGCAATCTGCTTTAGTTATAATACTAGTCATAAATTATGGAATCCATTCAGATTGTTACGGTATCAGTCCAGGAAATCAGATAGAACTGAGAACAATTTAATAGCATAGCTAAGGATGGACAAAGCCCTACATGTTTAGAATTTCATTTCAGATAATCACTGAAGACAATGGAAGTTCTGAATCAGAAAAAAAGCTAGAAAACAGAAATTCTAAGGAGATATTTCTCTTTCCTGTTTCTGGTCAGAAGACATAGGCTCGGGTCATGCTATTTCCTTTCACAAAATCATCGAATCATTCTTGAAGTATTTTTTTTTCACTGAATTAGGAAAGCTATCATAGAGACGTTAACACTACTTTTCAATGCATTCTAAAATTAAATCCTCCCTAAGGATGAGAAGAATTCTGTAGTGGTGACTTTAAACACACTATTGAGATGTCCTGAAATATTTCTATTTACAAGGCTTTTGTAATCAGTCTCAGCCTGTAATACTCAGAAAAGCCAAGCACTTCTTCCCCTACTACGGTATCATTTAGCAACCCTGGATCTTCCACCCTATTCCTACATTCTTTACGGAATACATATTGACAAAATAATAGTTTGTGCATTCCCATAACTCACCTCAGTGAGCAATCTTAGACATATCTTAAACAAAGCTTTAAACAAACCTCCCCAGAAGAGTGTTGACAACACAAGAAACTGCACGATCAAGTCTGCAAGCTGGGTAACTACCTTTCAAGCACAGGCTGACTAGCCATGAAGGCTGGACATAGAAATCAGGTTTCTAATCAGTGGGGTCCCAGAACAGCATTCTAGCAGGAGTAACTGGAAAGAAGCAAACACCTACGCACCACATTTTCATGTGCATATCCTGCATTTTATCAGTTGGAAAAAAGCTTACTTAGCAGTAGTGCTGTTAGAGGAGGGGAAGTTTATTATGAAGAGAGGCCTTCTCTGCTAGCAGTGTGCAGAGGTGAGGCCTCTGAAGTTCATGAACAGCATTTTTAAAACAATGTAGGATATCTCAGTACAGGAGAGGTGGGTGAAGAAGTAGTTTCAAGACTGAGTTTGGTTGGTTTTAATGGGTTTTATGAGATGTAACGCCTGCTGCAGCAGAGCAGTGGATTCTGTGATCCAAAGAGTCACTTCCAGTCTCACATTCCTACTCTGCAGCCAGTGATTGGGAAAGTATTGGGAAAGTAACAGCAGCAACTTACACCCAGACCATAGTTGTTCACTGCCATGGTCAGAATCAAACTTAAATACAAAAGAAAAGAAACCTGCTTTTCAGGTTACCCTGACAGAGAAAAAAGGAAAACTGCATGGCTAAAATCACACCATATAAAAAGGGTCATAGGGTCACCAAGTCTCGTAGTGGCTACATTAAGTAAAACTCGTAACTGACTCCAAAAAAAAAAAAAATTTTGTCCTTACCAGCTCTCATCAAACCTGCTGTTAAGTAGTCAACAGTGTAAAGTTGTTCTTCTGTCATACTCACTTAATCTCTTCTATTTTATCTGCTTTTGCTTTTTCCTAGGCAAATACATCAATAGACACTATATAAAAAAAAGAAAAAAATCTGTATCAATGAAAGCACATTGATGTTGCAAAGGAGGCGTCTATTTGAGCAACAGATCCCTCCAATCTATTCAAGTGAAGCCACAGAAAGATTAGAGAGAATGTACCACCAGAGCATTATTTTATCTCAGTGAACGGGGGAAGGGAAAAAGAGGTGTATTTACAACTGAACATACTGTTTTTAGAATCCTGAAGGAACACTTCCCAAGGTCTATCTACCAAATACTCCCTGTGAGGGACAGAGAAATCTCTGCATGCCAGCAAGGGAGCTTACACAATGGGATTTCAGTCTCACCTGCTCTCATCAATCCTGTCTGGTAAAGCCAGCAGGATAAAATGCAAAAAGTAGGAATGCAAATTTCTTCAGCCACAGTGCTCAGACAGCAAGCAAAAGGCTTCTATCAGCCAGCATCCAAAATAACCCAAGCTCAGATTTCCTGGAACTCAGCTGCAGAGGGCATGCACTTCAGTGTACAACCCTCTGCCATTCTCGTATCTCCTGATTCTCTCAAGGCTACTGATTTACATCTCCCACCTGCTGGGTAATCATACACTATCAGTAAGATTTGTTCGCACTGTCGCACGGATTGCTGTTTTTAATCTCTGGATTGTTGAAGTCCAAAATCTCAGGTGGCTGCCCTCCAATACAGTTCTAAATGTAATCTGAAGGAGTTTCTAGTTGCCTGAGACAGGACTGTACGGTCTTGCTTGACAGGTGTTTTCAAAGGATTTTCCATCTCATCTTGTTGCCTTTCAGCAGTCAGATGAAAAATTTCTTGAGCATCTGGGATGACATATATTTGGGGTTTTACACTTAGTCAAAAAAATATTTATCCAACAGATGGAAAGATGATAAACTAGTCTCTAAAGTAAGCATGCCTTTTGAAAATCTCATGCCTGAGTCAACATCCATAGTTGGCAGTAGACTGTTACAATTTCAAAAGTGTCATTGCACACAACTGAGAAAATGTCAGAATCAATCCTCGTTCTTCTTTATATAAAAAAATGTGTTTATAACCTAAGAAACATATGGGTAATCTGAGTAATTGAGAAAAATCTAATACCTTAGAGGTGCTATTTATACACAGGATGAGTCAAAATTGCATTTGCTTTACATACTGTAATAAATTAGTCCAATCTTTGCAAAAATCCTCAATAAGGCCTGATCTACAATTAAAAGTTTTTGCCATCCTAGCCAGGTCGGCTAAAAGGATGACAAAAAAAATCATAACCCTACTCAGTACTTTTATGCAGCAATGCACTCCATAAAGACATAACTGTATTTGAGAAAAGAAAATTGCTTTTGAGTTTATTTTATTAAACTGTAGAGGCAAAAGAATTATCTGTTTAAGCTGTTTTTATGCAAGTGGGGATTGCCAATGTAAGCACAGAAAACTATGGTAGGAAACAAACTAAACACTGGACTTAAACTAAACAACAAATTCAACATTGGTCATCTTTGATATTTAGTTCCAGATCTGAACTCTGCAGACAGAATTTTTATCTAACTAGTAAGAGGTGGTACAGCTGTGTTTGTATTAGCAGGCACAAATATTACCTCGATTTCCTTTACTTCCATCACATATTGTGGCCTCAGAGTTACAGAGAACTGAAAAACCTTCTGGGCATGTAGCCATAATAAACTCTTTCCTAACAAAAAATTAGTCACCCTAACATTTTGATTGTACGACTTATCACAAGCCACAGGAAAAAGAAGATGTGACATTTCATCCTGAAGAGCCTTTTGTCAACAATTATTCATGGAGGTAAAGTTCAGAAAAAATTGCTTTCTACTTCCTCAGTGATAACATTTATGAATATGATAAATTAGATCTTAAGAGTATCTTTAAAGCTTTTTTCCTACTTCAAGGGAGTTTACAGATTATCTGTACCATAATATATTAACCAAATCAGTAAGTATAATCTGTATATATTACCAGAACATACCTGTCTTTATTCTTCACACTTTTTTTTTTAATTTAAATATGTACTGCTGCCTTCTGGAATAGAAATTAATGAAAATGGTTTTCTCAAGACTTCATAAACATGACCATGCACTTGGAAATCAATTATTTCTGTAAAACCTAATTTTTGGTAAAATAACTGCCACTCTTGTGCAGGACCTTCAACTTGACAGATGTCAAACATCACCTTGAAGAAAAAAAAAAAAAAGAAGCACAAAATATGTTGTCTTTTACTACTGAGAAAAAAACCCGAGTATTTTCTACATGAGTTCTCCAATCATCAGAATATATTCTTTTGAGATTATAGGCTATGGTCATTCTGTTAAGGTTAGGGCAAAAAATTTCAGAGGTGAGTGAAATTAGGATTTTAAAGTGTACTAGGCTCATATGAAAAAGTTGATTTCCAAAAATATTGAGTCAGTTTCCTGAAGTGCTCAAAATCCTCAACTTTCAGTGATCTTGACTGTTCAGTACTTCTGAAAACTGCAATGACATTTGTCTTAGACCCCCCCCAAATTAGTAATTACTTCCAAAAATTTTTTTTTTACTTGTCCAAATACATGTAGTAGAACGATTAGCAAATGTGTTCTGGTTTGCAACAACTTTACTTTGCCTTTATTTGTACACATCTGTCACACCAGTCATAAGACTTCACTTGTCCAGGATATAGCCATTGATGTGCTTTCGAGTAGCATATACATCTGCACATGAACTAAGCATATTGTATCACATGTATCTATATGCACCTGAGTGTATCTGAGAGTCATCTGTTCAATTACACTCACACAAATTTCAATAAACAGAAATCTTTCGGGTCAAAATCTTTTTTTCTGGATCTCAATTATGGATATTGCCTACTTTTCAGATCAAACAATTCAGCCCAGATAATTTAAATTCTGAGGCATTTCCTATTTTTTAAATGCTTTAGTTTGCAGACTTAATATGTTTTCTTTTTCTTAACATACAAATATACCTTTTGTGATGATTTCTGCTTTTACTTGTAATTGTCCAATTACAATTGGAATATAATTCCAATTGTATTTGAAGTCAAATAAGTTTCATGGAACTAAATAATCAGATCACAACCCTATAGAACTAGTGAAGTTATACTCAAGCACATAATTTTTCCCCAGGAAATTCTCACTGAATTCTACAGGACTGCTCAGTGAATAATTTCTGTAAAGGTGAGTATATGTGGGGTCAGACCTTAGTACATCATGTTATACTTTCCTCTTTGCTGCTTTCTCAAAAAATGTGCTTTTAACCAGCATATTACACCTACCCATTGCTCATAAATTGTCACATCGCACAGAAATTGTTCTTTTTCTCCTCCATCTGTATCCAAAATTTTAAAGTAATCTCTCATTTCACCATCAGACACACTGAGGAGCTCTCACAGGTGTCACACATACTTCAGCAGAACTAATTCACCATCTTTACAGTGCTGCTGATAGATGTTTCAGCCTAAAACACATATTGAGAGCCACCATTTCTCAAAAGGCTTCAGAAGAAACATACTTTTAAGCTTCATTTCAATCAATAATAATGAACAAAGATTACGCGGGCAAAAAATGCTGTGTAGTTATTTGTTCTCCTAGGTCTCAAATCAGCTGGAAGTAAAATTCCTGACCCTCTCTGTTGCAGTTGTTCTATGAAAGGTTGGAGGAGGGAAATGCCATTTTGGTGTTTTACAGTGACCTTTTTTTTTTTTTAAGCATAGTTGCTTAGCTGCTGAATACATATGAACATGCAGAAAGATCCAGAAAATCAGACTGGGAGTTGAAGAGAATACAAAGACCTGCAGGGAATTAATTAATTCTTACATATGCCATAGCTTTTTTTCAAAAAGCAACCCTGAGGGACCAAGTAGCACTTAATAATCAAGCAATAGTTAGAATTACTCAGGCCCTAAATATGATTAAAAAGTAGATGTTCACAGTAAGATATCAAAGCTCAAACGCTCAGGGATCAGAGACTTTTCAAATGTGTTGTGCTAGACTATACTCTTCTTTCTCAAATGAGAGGCTGAGGATGCTGACAGAAACCTAGCAGAATTTAAAACCCCCTCCAACTCAAACAAATGAAACGCTGCTCACCAGATGATCTTAAAATCAGCAGTACGATGAAGGGACTTCCCAACTCCATGATTTCTGCTGAGGAGTTCTGAAGAAGGTGTTGGTTCTCTTAGCCAACTCCCTCAATATGTTATGGCTCCTAACCCCATGCTAGCTCTGCTGCCAGCCTTTCATAATCTGCAATCATGGGACTGTACTCTGGCAAAACTCCCACTGACCAGCAGACATGCTGACATAGTGCTGAAGGAAGTACCACATGTGGAACACCAATATATAGTGGTTCAGAAAAGGGGAGAGAAAGTTTGAGTTTAAAGAATGCTCATTTTACACTTATTTTTAAAAATACAGTTTTCCATTTTGGATTGATTTCCTTTACATAAAGCCAATAATACTCATGTTTAAAGCTACATAAATGCTGCAGCTATAGTGCTAAGGCTTGTAAAAGGTTTGGTAACAAATTTCTATATGGCTCATTACCTCTGCTCACTTGATCAATTACCTATTTTTAGCAAAGTCTGCATAAAAAATGAAATGGCCTCTGTCTTTTTGTTTTTACCTATGTGGTATATACTATGTTACCAGTTTCCATTGAGAACCATACCAAACATAAGTGCAATAAATCGTTGTGCAGTTATTTAAAAAGAGTTTGAACACTAAGATGTAGGGTTCAATTCCGTCGTGCTTCAGTATTCCATTAGGCTACCTCACGAAAATGAATGCATTCATTGCTCAGAGCAAGTCCTACTTCATCTGATGCATTCATTGCTCAGAGCAAGTCCTGCTTCATCTGAATAAGACTGCAGAATCAGCCTCCTCATATCGTCTTTCCTCATGGGCTTCTGTGCTAGAGCTCCTGTAGACAACTGCAGTCTCAGAAGACAAGCCTTGGCAAGAAATCCATAATTCTACTAATTTCACAAGTGTTTGAATTACATAACCTTCTTCAGTTCCATCATTATTATAGAACTGTCATATTTCTCTGTATTCACTGCTGTAGTGTTTTACAGTAACGACTCAGAAGAATAAAGGTAGCAATAGTGTCACTGCATTGTCTGCAACTAATGCTATAGAATTAAGTGGTGTACTGGATTTCATGCAACGTCTTAAATTTATCAGTTTTCAGATTATGGAGAATAAAAAAATTTGAAATCAGGGACAGTTCTCTTAGTTGTAGCTTTATAAAAAGGTAAATAGTGAAGGTTTTCAAATAGTAAAATCACATATATAGAAGAGTCCATGTACCCTCCATTTTAGTTTTGAAACAGAATGTCATCACTTACCAGGTTAGTCCTTTTGTTATTAACCTAACAAGTAGCTTCCATTATGAACATCCTTATATTCTATCATGTTTCCCTCTCTCTCATTCTAGCACAGAGAATATATACTGGCATAATTTTTTTAAGCATCAGTGAATATAGAAATAATTTATTTTCAAAGGGAAGAAGGTACTAATTCCCTACAGTCTGGCTGAATATGTTTGCTTTTCAAACCATCCAATCAATGGACACATCTACATGAGTCTGTAAGTTCAGATCAAGAGTATGCTTTTGAAGTGAATCTCCTGTTCATTCCCTCTTACCTTACTTTGTTTCACACAGCACAGATCAGAGAGTACAGCTAGACATCCCCCAAATGAAACAAAGCTGAAAGATGCACTCTACAGAGCATCTAATGTGCTCCAACTATTAATGGACTTTCAGCTCACAGGAGCAAACTGGAGCTAGTTCAAAGCCGATTCCCTCTTTTCCCCCCACTCACATATAATGTGGACGTCAGGTTCTCGGCACCAACTGTAGATTGGCTCTTACTGTGCAACACTAGTTGCTAATGTAGACACAGACAATATTGGCGCAGGGCGGTGGGGAGGCTGGAGCCAAATTTTGCATGGCAGGATGTATTTCCTTCTTCCACCTCAGCTTTCCTCTTAATAAAATTTCCTTTGATGAAATTATTTTAAAAATAGATCTTTTTTGTTTGCATAGGAGGTATGGGTGCAAGTTAGATTCATGTATGTCAGGAAGTTCAAGATGGAAACTCCAAGCTCTAGCAATCACAGCCTGGCATGTTACATGCATGTACGTGCATGTTATCTGCATGGACAAAGATGAATATACTGTATGTGTGGTTTACATTGTTCTTTTTATCATGTTTAGAATCTGCTATCATGCTTATCCAGTGACTCCAACACATTTTACCTGAAGTTTAAAAACCTATGTACTTATTTCAGAATATTTTGTGGCAAACAGCTTCATGTCTCCATTGAAGCACTGTAAAAAAAATGCAAGTTTGGAAATCACAGCTAAATCAGTGAGAGAGAACTAAGAAATCTGATAGGTTAATAAAATGCACTTATTTAGTCTGGATATGAACTCACGATTGAGAGGAGTTTTGCTATTTTTGAAGCACCGTCATGGAAAGGCTGAAGAGGGTAGGTGAACTAGCTCTATTAGAAGACTGAACTGTTTTTTGAAAACAATCTCAATTTTTCTGTCAAACAAAATGAAAAATAAATGTACGTAGGATACAATAGGATAGGATAGGATAGGATAGGATAGGATAGACTGTTTCAATTGGAAGGGACCTACAATGATCATGTAGTCCAACTGCCTGACCAATTCAGGGCTGACCAAATTAAAGCATGTTGTTAAGGACATTGTCCAAATGCCTCTTAAACACTGACAGGCTTGGGGCATTGACCACCTCTCTAGGAAGCCTGTTCCAATTATATCTTCACAGAATCTTAGTCCATAGAAAATGTAGATACAAGTTTTTATAATCTAGAGATTTGGTGATGTAGGTTAAGAAAATTGTCCTATAAGAAACCAAAACCAACAGGGGTTTTTTAGTGAAACCAAGCTAAACTCACAAAAGTATAGGATTTCTTTACAGCATAAAATATAAAAATATTATTAATATTGCAGGTGTTATTTGTAATTATTTAATAACTTATTGTTTTCATGCTTTCATTTGTAACATCTTAGAATTAGCTACTCTGCAACAGAAATCTCATATTACAAGAAAAAAAAAGACTGGCTAGAATCAGTAAGAGAAAATAGCCAGTGTATAAGTATAATATTATATTAAGAATAATATTTATAGTAGATACAGCTTGGTCAGATGTAGCAACTTGGGATTTAAACTGAAATTTATAACTGAACAAACAATATGAAATATAATAACATCATTTTGTGGATATTGGACAGCTTAGTGGATTCCTAATGGGAGGATGCAAGCCTCTCTTTAACCTGAAAGCTATTTGGTGGCTTATATGGAATATACCTGTGTTGTTAGTTTGGTTTACATCAGAGATGTAAATCGCCACAACCAGCATTATCTGTCATCTACTTTCGCAGTTCAAGGAGGGGTTAATTGCTGCATAGGTATGTAAGAGTGAGATACTATTTCCCCTTTAGAAGTGCTCTCTTCACTTTAAATTGGCAGAAACGGAGGGAGAAACTTACGCTGTTTCCACATGTTCTGCGTCCTCTGCTACACAGTCTGCCTTCTTTGTGCGTTCAGACAACTGATACATGACAACCACAAACTGTCATGTGGGCTAGCCTGAGGAAGAGTGCGCTGTCACTGCCACCAGTACACTGTGAGTGCCCACTCGGCCCCATCAGCCTGTTTCCCTCCACTCAAGAAAAGTAACAATGTCTCTCACAGTACAAACACCTGTGTCTACACATACTTCCCGGAGGGCAAGACTGAGAGGGCTTCAGCATCTCCCTTCCAATCTCCCACATCCTTGGCACAGCTGACAGCACCACTACAATACTAAGTATAGCGCAGACCTACAGCTTTTCTCCATCTCCTCAACTGTACCTGCCAGATTGCCTCAGTTCCTAAATATGGCAAGTGAGACTGAGGAGGTGAGAAAAGCAGTGGTGCTGTGTGGGAAACACAAATAATAGCAGTGCTATGACAGCAAAGCAGAAAAAAAGGTTTAAACCCTACCTCCACCTGAAGCCCCATTCCATGGGATCACCCACAGCATGCGATCATTTCTATTTTTAAATGCTACATTTTCTAACATGACTCAGTTACCAATCTATTTCTGATCTGAACAGGAAGGACAGAGGAACAACTTTAATCACAGCTGAACCAAAATTAGAACAGAAAATGGATCAGTTCCTTTATTTATACTAACCAACTTGAGGTGTACCTATATGAGCCAATCAGAATAAAAGAAAGAGTATCCATAAGCTCCTTCTATAGATACTGAGGATCAGAAGCTGGTTTAAAGTGTAATTCAAAACACAGAATTGGATATTGGAAGGGGCCTGTTCTCTCCAAAGCTTTTACTTAGCGAACTGGCGAAGTAATTCAGCCAGCTAAATTAAGTGATCATCTAAGGGGTGGTGACTTAGTAGCGTGCCTAAGCAATGCCTGTAAGATTCACCTCTCCTTGGTTTCATTATGGTGTTTGTGCGTATCCAAGCACATTGAGGCCCTGACAGAGATGGGAGCTTCTAAACACTCGTATAGAACAGGGCAGCAAGTTGAACGTGAGTCAGCAATGCACTTCTGCAGTGGTAAAGGCAAACCACATACCCGACTGCATTAGCACATGCATAGCTAGCATATTGGGGGAAGCCACTATTCCCCTTTGCTCAGCACTTGTGAGGCCACATCCAGAATACTCTTTACTGGAATACTGTGTCCAGTTTCGGCACTCAGTATAGGAGAGAGAAAGACTAACAGGAAGGGGTCCAGAGGTAGCCTCCACCAATGGCTAGGGGACTGCAGCACATTACATGAGCTGAGACTAAGAGAACTGGGTTTGTTTAGCAAGTAAGAAAAAAGGCTGCGAGGAACCCAAATGTGGTTTTCTACCACCTAGAGAGCAGTTACAGAGAAGACAAAAGCAGACTCTTTCCAGAGGTGTGCAGGGAAAGAACAAAAGGCAATTTTGACTGTGCACAAGGAAAAAAATCTTCACCATGAGAGTCGCTACGCACTGCAGCAAGGCCCTGGAGAGGCTGCGCAAACTCCATCTGTGGAGATTTTCAAAATCGAACAGGACAAGGCCCTGAACCTCTGATATTAATCATGTCTTGAGCAGAATTGTGAACCAGATGACCTCCACATGTTCCTTCTGGCCTTAATTCTACAATTCTAAAACTGAGACTCACACATCACACGTACGAATATACATGTTAAAAGCATGACATAAGCTGGTTAAAAATCAATATAAAATAGTTTAAAAAAAAAGGTCATGCCAATGTGTGACATCAGAAGCCTTTTTCTCCATGGCAGAACAGTGATACTCTAGCTACAAAAATGACACTGAACAAAAGAAGAATAAATCCTTAGTAATAAGACTATGATGTTATTGAGGACATATTATTAGAAGATAAAAAAAATAAGCTGGATGGCACTGGAAATGCAATCAAGCACCAAGATGGCAGATATGAACTCATTAAAATATTAAATGTATAACCTTTGTTAAAACTGCAGAAAGACTGCTGTCTGTACAATCTGCTGAAGCCCTGCTGTTGGTTTTTCAAACTAACTCATCTGTCTCATAATTCCTTTGGAAAACTTGCAAACAGAGAATTACAGTAATCAAAATCTTACAGAGACATTAATAAAAATACGGAGGTATCCTGATGTAAAAAGATATAGATTGTAGTGGTTAATATATAAATAGCTCTTCTTTTAATAGCCCAAAAGACAAAAGTAATTTTCAGCACCAAGGCTGCCCTTAAAGCTAGTTGCATGTGAGGGAAATACATCTAAAAAGGGGGAGGGAAAAATCTGTGTCTTTTTCCAAGCTGTTTTGACTACTAACAACTCAGTTTCAAGATAAATTCAATATGCGTAATATATGCAGCATATTTACATTTGGCGTTTACAGCTGCACTTCAGTAATTTTACAGATGTATGTATAGATAAGCATAGGGTCAGGCATAGATACAGCAAACTGCTTAATACAAAGATGGAGATTTCTTGTTTAGTTGCCTAGCAATAAGATCTGACTCCTGAAAGCTAACAAATACTGATTAGAGAATGGAATAGAATTATTTAATGTATCTAATGTATCATACAAAAAGGAACAAAAGGCTATTGAAGAAAGGGAAATGCTAGGCCAGAAAAAATCAATTCTATCCAGTGAAATCTATTCCAGGAATATGTGATACGA
The DNA here is from genome assembly GCF_018139145.2 of Gymnogyps californianus. Lineage (NCBI taxonomy): Eukaryota > Metazoa > Chordata > Aves > Accipitriformes > Cathartidae > Gymnogyps > Gymnogyps californianus. The sequence continues at coordinate 12,058,274 of NC_059475.1, forward strand.
AGAAACTACAATATCTAAATTAAAGAAGGCCTCAGTCTGTTCACTCTGTCAATATTTTTCATCGTTCTTCTTTTAGCAGAAAGTCTAATTCCATCTTGGCTAATGCATCTGGCTTTTGAATTGCTGTGTTTAACTTTGTCCAGCCCCCTCAATAGTGTTTGGAAGCTGAAGAGAGAGAGAGAGATATTTTTAAAAATTGAACTGGATGAACATGACAGCATTTCTCTTCTTGGAAAACACACTATGATACTAATGGAAAGTTCGATGACATTTACTACACTGGTGGAGAGGTAAAAGTCCACACTTGTGTTTTACTTGTTATGAAGACCTTTAAAATTGCACTGATACCTTTTAACACATTTATAGGGTCTCTTCTCTGAGTTCTTTCAATATTACAAATGTTTGTCTCTATTTCAGAGGTAGAACAGGCAGATCACAAGCCAAGGATAGGTAGCATACTACAAGTGCAGCACAAGTTGGAAGTACTTACTTCTTGGAGCAGTGCTGACATTGATCTTTTTCCCTAATAATCTAAATTTAAATAGATTAGTCTACACTAAAACTGGGAAAACAGAGGCCACTGGATAGTATTCCAGCATTATACGCAGTGTGGACTTGCAATGCACTATTCATGCATTATTTAAACTTTAAAGAAGACACATGACTCCTCTTTCTGCTATTTCCAACCTTTCTTTAAAACATTCTTCTTTAACAAAGCCTTTAAAGCAGTACTTCCAAGATCTGCTCCTGTTGGAGCCGTCACTTAAAAGTATTCCATCTGCTTGGGACAGAAAGTGTCATAAAATTTCTCTCGTGTCCTGTTACACCAGCATAAATCTACAGTAACTCCACAGACTTCCTGCGTGACGCACTTACTCAGGGTTTGTCTACACAAGGAAGTAAACATAAAGAAAAACTAGCCTCAATTCAGAGTACAGTACCAACTCTGAACTAACTCCCAGTATAAACATTCTTACTACACAGAAAGCAAAGGCAGCTTTTCCCACTCTGAATATGGATTAAACTACTTTGAACAAAGACAGTTCTAGTAAAATCCAAAGGTGTAATCACATTCCACAATGCAGTGCTTTACAAAAATAAATTAAAGTTTCAGTATCAGAAGCAGCATGTCTTCCATCTAGTCATATATATCCTGCTTCTCAAACATTCCCTAAATTAATTTAGGGGTACTTTTAGATACTGTACACAGCTTTGCATTTTGGCATGAAAATACCCTTTCACTGTCCATAACATACATTTGAACAGAATAGCCCATAACTTCGTACTTAAACAGCACTAATTTTTACATGAAGACAATGCCTTTATTTCTGAATCTTCCTTCCCCAGTTGCAGAGACTGCTACACAGACTAATTAACTACATCTTGATTTGGTCTTGTACTGTGGCTCCCTTGCCCTTGTTACAGCAGTGTGAAACACCCTTAAATGGGACATAAATTATATTTACTACATGAAAGGTCTTAATAAAACAGGAATTTACATTACTGATTTTTCTATGTTGTTCAGACACTATAGTGATAGAAACTACACAAATATCTAGAAAAGCAAAAGCAGATAAAAATAAAGGACAAACAAGTGAAGATTTAGATGTATGAATCATGGTAAGTAATTCAACCAGTGTTAATTTACTGAGATGCAAATTGATTGGCTGTTTCATTACAGTACTTTCTGTATAATAGTAATTTACAGATTTCTAATAATTGAATCACCTATGCTCCTACCACCTATATGCTAAAAAAACTAAGATAAAATAGTACTTATTTGCACATATCCCTTAGAAGATACTTGCTGTTTACAGAGATCTGTCAATAAAGAATAGATGGTCTGGGATGAAAAGCATTGTTCCTAGGTCTTTCTATACACATCTGCAATTTTGAGACTGTACAAAAACATGCAGTCAACTCTCTCTACCCATCTCTCTCACAGATCCCCAGAACAATCTGGCACTAAGGAAATCCATGTGGTCAACATAAAAAATCATAATCTCATTGGAAAAAACCTGTAGAGGGAGTAGGGACACAGAGTTGGCTCTGATCTCTTGTTGATTCTCACAAGTTTCATACACATTCGGTGGTATAAACAGTGATTTCAGAGTTTCTGAAAAAGGACAAATTGGATAGAAACCTCCAAGGTGGAAGTAATTAGTTTCCTCATTTGGGGCGTTGTGGTAATCTTTGCACCTATTCTGATATCTTAAGTACAGAATCCAATGTTTACTTTTTTTCCTATGTCATAAATAATAGCTTGAGCTATTAATTTCAGTCACATGCACCTGTAATTTGAGCTCTGCTCTTCACTCCATTTTTCTATTTTGATCTCATTTGACAAGTCACAAGAAATATAACGTATTACATTTGAACTCTTAATTCATTGTGAAAGTGGTACACTGTCTACCCCACTTTCATATTTCCACGTCACTATTGGCTTAAACAATATTCAAAGATCTGCTGCCAATTACATAGCAAAGATCATGTCTAATTTGTAAGATGAATTGAAAGGAACTGGTATTTACGAACATATTTACTTACAATACTCACCACTTGCAAACAAATCTACATTGCCAATGTACAAGACAATGTATCTTACTTGGTGTATTGTGACAGTAACAGGTTACGCTGCATTTGACATGTTCCAATGCTTCACACTGCACAAGAAATCAAAATACTTCATGTTCCCAACCAAGATCCAGAATGTGAAAAGGAGATGCTCTGGTGAGTATTTATACACCCCTGTATGAAGTGTGACTATTCTTTTCTATCTTTTTATCTAAATTTTACACCAGCAAATAGCCAAGAAACTGTCCTAGCAATTAAATTTGATAATAAAACATATGTTACACATATATGTAGCCCAAAACATTTTTTAGTCTGGCCTAATAGCAAAGGTTATCAAGCTAAATGCACTATAAATTCTACTCACAGCATCATAAGCAAAGTAGTAATGCCACTCTTTCTTCAATTAGATGTCAGTATGGTGTACACTGCTTTAGGTAGTCTTATCCTCTTCCTTTTTTACCACCCAAACTACAAACCTTGCTTTCACTGTTTATTTCTAAAATTCCTTTCAAAAATTAGTAATTATAAGGCCTGCATAAATCCTGCAACTGAATAACAAAAAAGACATTTTGGTGCAAGCATGTTTTGTATACTTTTATCTACAGATTTGGAGATTTACACTCCCTGTTTAAGTAACCATACTTAAAATTGAGGTAAAGCAAGTGTTGTACTCTCTCACTGTAAGTAGGAAATATCCATCCCACTTTCTGTGTTTGTTGTCCTTTTAGCCAGGTACACCTCAGGCACATCCCGCCTGTGAGGCAAGATGTTGTCCTTCAAGCAAATCCCTTTGAATTCTCCCTCTTAAAAAACAGTCCATGAAAGCAAGAATCAATATTATAGTAGTCTGATCATAATTTTTTAGATTACAGTTAATTACAGTTGTTATCTGTAATAGGTTACAACACCATACAGACGAGATAGCGTCATATGATGCTAGATCATCAGTTGACATCAAAAGGAGGCCAACAGTGTTCTCAGTTCTATTTTTTCCAGGCAGCCCTAGTTGCATTAGTAGTGACTTCCCTTCAAGAGTTCAGTGACAGCAGTTCTGAGAGCGGACAGCAGAAGTCACAACTTTGCATCTTGTAAAAGAACAAACAGTTTGAAACATCAGGACCAACCCTTTTAAGATCAGCGCTAGCAAGACTGAGGAGTGAGACTTCTGACATTATTTTTGTTTGTCTACTTTCCAGTAAAGTTTCTAGCTGCAAAAGCTTCTTTTGAATCCTGAGGTTCACTGATTCTGAGACCTTGCTGGCCTAGAGTACAAATACTGAATCTTGGGTTTTGGGTTTTTTTTTTTCTTTTTCTTGATAGCTGGCTAAACCCCAAAGAAAACAATGAATGCTTCTTAGTAATATTTACCGGGATTGGGGGGAAAAAAAAGATATTAAATTTCATCAGATATAATAAATAGATAATATTCTTGATATGAATTCACATCTGAAAACATAAATACCATGGTGATGTTCTGCATTTTTTTAAAGAAGCCTGAAGACTTCTTTTAGATTCTTTCTGCCTAAAACATGTAAATCAATGAAATAGCAGTTTGAATAAAGGAGCAATAATTGACTGAATAAAGGAACAATAATTGACTGATCAAATTTTGCCATACCAACTAGGATGTGTTTTCTGTTGAAATATCCTTGATCTTGATAAAGACTTGTAACTTGTGAAACCCATCTGTCCTGCAAAGATTTGTGGAAAGAGACCACTATCAGAATGGAGGAAGTCACTAATGAGTTTAATGTATCAGCGACACAAATATCAGATCTTCAAATGCTGTATCTTACTCAGAATTTCTGCAGATCTGGGCAGTCACTGGACCTGAACATGAATTATAGTTTCTTTTTAAAGACTTTTTGTTCTTATTTCCATTGAGAAGTAACAGCAATCTCCAGCAAGTATAGAGTTAAATTTACTGTTCCGCTTTCACACAGGTTCTCAAGGTAGGGTAAAGAGGTCGCACTGAACTAGATAAGATTACACTCAAACATTTAGAGGGTCTATGCAACTTTGATAAAAGGAGGGAAAGGACTTCAGAAGTACCCAAAACATAGCTGCTAGAAGGCAGAGTAAATGCCCAGGTGGGTTGGGGTTTTTTGCCTGTATTCTAACTGATGTTTCTGTAACAGTTATGATACAATTTGGGCAGGATGAAGCTTGTTACAGATAAAATCTGTCTTCTGTAACTTGGCTTCTACTGCTTAGCAACTTTTGCTAACACAATAAAGAAAAAAGTTAGAGGGAGCACTCTGCACCCAAAGTTCACCTCCAGTCAATTCAAATGGAGTATAACTGTTCTTGGCATCTTTCTTTGCCTTGCCTCTTCATGTTGTACTGCTGCTAACAATTCACGGAGTGCAAAGCAATCGTCAGTCCCTTTAAGTGTAGTCTTCTTAAAGAAAGTATCTTTTCTGCGAGTGACCCTCTTGGCAATGCATTATGTGTAGATACAGTTGTGTGTTAAACAGGAAGAATATAATGTTGGTTGATTACAGGTAGGAGGATAGATAATCTCCTATCCATAATATAATCTAGCTTTGTACTAGTTCTTCCTTATCTTAGTCAACTGATGTGACTACACCTGTTGCCTACCAAACTTCATCACCTGTTTCCTGGAAAATAATGCTTACATTGATTAATGGTATCCAATGGTCCTTGCTAGGAAAATACAGAGGTTAAGGATGGCACCCAAATCTGTTGTTAAAGAAACAAATGCGCAATATATTTTTACTATTAATTGAAGGGCACAAATATAAAAATAAGAAAGCTGTATCTTTCATTTATGAGGAAAATGTAAGTCAGGAAAAGACAAAAAAGACAGAACAAAAATGAAGTTTATGCTAAATAAAGCACAAATTATCTTTTTTTCCATTTTTAGTACACCCAAACACCATAGCCTATGTCACTAATATTTGTGCAGGAGCAATGTACCATTCGTTTTCCCTTTTGCAAATGTCAGTGTTACCAAAATAAACATTTTTTTTTCTGTGCATATTTCACTTGAAATCAATCCCTTATGGGTTCTGATTGCCATGAAAAGTGAAACTGGGAAACATAGCTTAGAGTACAGAAAAAGGAAAAGAGTTTTATAAAGACTTATAGAATATAGCTATTGTTTCACTCCACTTTAAAGGCAGACAGGTTTAGTCCTTATTTACCTATATGAGGTGAACTGCTTTGCTTAAGTCCTTGGACTTCTCTCTGAGGCTTCTGTGTGGGTATATACAGGAAAAGTAGCATTAGTCATCTTTTTAAATTACCAGTTAAACTGTGCTATATTTCTAATCAGACATTCTTATTGCTCAAAATTAATTTAGTTTAACTGTTTTTTCTTTAATTTACTTAGAAAGTGCTTTAATAATTTAATTTCAGACACCTGGCTGAAAGTATCCAAGTTCTAATTTCAATTAATCCATAAACTCTGTGCATTTGGACTCATCTTCCAGAGTGTTCTCCTGCTGACACATCCTCAGCCTTGTACTTTTTCTATTTGTCACAGTGCTATCATGATTCTATATCTGTTTGGCTAAAAGACATAATGTGAGTATATTTACAATGTGGTTGCTGGAAGCGAGATAAATGGGGAGCTGGCTAAGAATGTATTTATTACTTAAGAAAATCAGGACCAAGGAAGAGAAGTACAAGTGTAAGGAACACCAGAAAGCTTTTACCAAGCTAAATGAGGATGGAAATAGCCATTGGCAGGAACAGTTTTGACATTATTTGTATATGCTTTGGCTTCTCTAGATACTTTAGCCCCTTAGAGGAGTAAGAAGCTGAGCTCTTACTGAAGTTTTCTACTGTAGCTTCTAATTTGCAAAGATGGCAAAAGCCAAACTGTTTCCTTTAATCAGAACAGGCTTTAAACTTAAATTACTGACTCCTATTTTTCTTAAGCTTTTCCACCAATGTTATTTAGGAAACAATGGTAATAAAACTGTTATTTTCTAATGGAGCTAGATGAAAATCAGAGTTAGTATATTTGAAGCAAACACCCTATACCTCTGCTCTCAGCTAATTCTCTGAGAGCTACTGCATTCAACGAATCAATAAAGTATACAATATGGACAAAATGCTGAGTCAAATTCATACCTGATAAAACTAACATTAAGTCAGTAGTTACAAGGCTATGTCCTTTTGTGTTTGTTTAGGGCCTAAACAGAGTTCCACTTACTAAAAATACAGTACTAAGAGTCTACAGAAGGAATAAAGGCTTTTGATTAGCTCAAGAGTGTTTTTTATGTCACTCTCTTAAACACTTCAATCCCAGCAGGCTCAGCTCTCACAGTATCTGAACAATACTGCAACTACAAATTGTCTAGGAACTTGATCTCTAGAAAATTTTGCAATTCAACCCAATATCATCTCAATCTAGGGATCCAGCTATTTACATCTGAAAGAAACACGTGTCTGTGGCCAGATGTGTTAACTTGGATTCACCATATGTGGGACTTCTGTTTCGGGGACACAGTATGTAAATGCTAAGCCTGAAAGCCTTGCAAAATTAAAATCGTTTCAGTAAACCATTTATATTAACCAGAATAACTACCTAGTACGAAATTATGCTTGTGTTTTTTCACTTAAAACAACAATAACAAAAACCAAATCAAAAAAACAAAACAAAACAAAACAGGAACAAAACCACTTCCTTTTTACCAAGGAAATCCAGGAAAAAATGCCCCAGTTGGAGGTTCTTCTGATTACTGGTATTTTACAAGAAGCATACAAACCGCTTACCTCCCCCCATGCCCTCCCCCCATTCACCTTGCAACCCTTCATGAGATTGCTCACCAACCATAATATAGCAATTCCCGCAGCTGCATGTGAGGCATGGGGCATCTACCACCTCTCTGGGCAACCTGTTCCAGTGTTTCACCACCCTCATCGTAAAATATTTCTTCCTTATATCTAGTCAGAATCTACCCTCTTTTAGTTTAAAACCATCCCCCCTTGTCCTATCACTACAGGCCCTATTAAAAAGTCTGTCCCCATCTTTCTTACAAGCTGCCTTTAGGTGTTGAAAGGCTGCATTAAGGTCTCCCCAGAGTCTTCTCTTCTCCAGGCTGAACAACCCCAACTCTCTCAGCCTTTCTTCATAGGAGAGGTGTTCCATTCCTCGCAGCATTTTTGTGGCCCTCCCCTGGACCTGCTTAAGTTTTACTGTATGACATAAAATCATGCCACATGAAGCCAGAAATACCTACTCATTAATAAAAGCTAACTTCAGAGTCAGATCTAGCTTTTTTTTAACTTCTGAGAGTGTTCAGATGTTTGGCCTGATTTAGGTCACGTTCTGATAGTGGTTTCGATTCTCTTCCCCCGTCTCTCTTCCCAAAGTAGGTATAAGCAACAATTTGGGTATGAATGGGAAAAAGCCACCTTTATGCAATTTTTTTAGAAACCAAACTGATTTCACCAAAATAGGAAAAAATTACATAATTTCAATGAGTAGCAGCACTTGCTTTAAATGGATTAAGGACTAAAGAATGCCAGTATAAAAATACTCTACAGAAATGCAAAGCAATTTTAACACACTGTAAGTAGACTGGATTTAATAAAGGGAACTATAGGTCAAACAATGGAAATGCTGTTTATTGTAATCTAATGGTTTAATGTTCTTGAACCTATTTAAAAATATAGGTTTGTAATAACATGCTGATATGTACAAGTAATCAGCTTTTTATATTAAGGAAAGGTTTTGAACTTTTCAGACAGTTAACAAGGGAAAACAGAAAGACTTCATTGACTTCCAGAAGGTTAACCTGGATTTATAACTATTTGCCTGATTTCCCTGTATTTTTGCTTCCTCTTGATGACTGAAAATGCGAAGTAGCTTTTCCTCACCCTCTTTCTAGCTCTAGTGGATCTTTGATCCCTAAATAACAGAAAATCTGGCCCTTACAGAAACCTAACACAGTATTAACGCTATCCTTTGTCATTAATAGAAATTATATTAACAGCAACCATTGATAACTATTATATGTGAGTATTACCTTGAATTGTAAGAAGACACTCTCCATGGAAAAGTAAGGCAAACAGCAAGGAGTAGCTCACTACATCCAACAAAAGCCCTTTCCTACAAGCAACTAAAAGTATATACATGTTCTGTGGTATATTCCTAGTGTTTCCTACACACACAAACTGTGACAGCGCATCTTCTGCAATGAAAAAGATAATACAAAATTATTTTTATAATACCAAGTGCAGCATTTTAATAATAGTAAGTAATTTCCTAGCCATGCTTCTGAGTTCACCAATAATATATTTTTATAAAGATATGAGTAATGCAATGCAGCTATAGGACAATCTGATGCTCTTCCAACTCAATCAACTGTAATTTGTGTTCAGCTCCAGTAGGTGTTTATGAACATGGTAAGTATTTCATATAGAAGATGACTGCCACAAAACTACTTAAGCAGGCAGATTACAATGGAATCAAGCCAATACATTTTAAAACCAATACAAGGATTATTACTTCTTAAACACCGTACAATTAAACCACAGTACTCACTAAGACATGATATTGGAGAGGCCTAAAAGGTGTCAAAATTAGACATTAACATATAAAATTGAAATACTAATAACTATCAAAATTACAAATTATAGACATGTGTCGTGGTTTAACCCCAGCCAGCAACTAAGCACCACGCAGCTGCTCGCTCACTCCTCCCCACTCCCAGTGGGATGGGGAGGAGAATCAGGGAAAAAAGGTAAAACTCATGGGTTGAGATAAGAACAGTATAATAACTAAAGTAAAATATAATACTAACAATAACAATAATAAAATATAATAATAAAAATAATAGTAATGAAAAAGAATATAACCAAAAAAAGGGGAAAAAAAAAAAAAAGAAATAAAACTCAAGATAAAAAAAAAGCGATGCACAATGCAATTGCTCACCACCCACTGATGGATGCCCAAGCAGCAATCCACCCCTCCTGGCCAACTCCTCCCTGTTTATATACTGGGCACGACATTCCATGGTATGGAATACCCCTTTGGCCAGGTCGGCTCAGCTGTCCTGGCTATGCTCCCTCCCAGCTTCTTGTACACCTGCTTGCTGGCATAGCATGGGAAACTGAAAAATCCTTAACTTAGGATAAGCGCTACTTAGCGACAACTAAAACATCAGAGTGTTATCAACATTATTCTCACACTAAATCCAAAACACAGCACTGTACCAATTACTAGGAAGAAAATTAACTCTATCCCAGCCAAAACCAGGACAACATGCTTTAAGGTAATTCAAACATGAACTGGCAGTGGTTAGGAGAAAGAAAAGCCCTTCTCTTGGCAAATAATGAAAATGATAAATTTTAAAGCTTTCTTACTTTATTGTAAAGCTGGTGCTAACCAATGTAGAAACAGAACATTGCAGTACAGCACACTCACTCTGCTGATGCTAAAGAATATGAACAAAGCTGTCATTTTAGAAGACTAGAGACCGTAAAAATTTTGCAGCTTACATGTTTCATTGAACTAGACCTGCTGAGAAGACAGTCACTGCTGGGTTTGGGTTTGTTGTTTTTTTTTTCCTAAACCATTCTGGGAATACATAGACAATCTTCCTCTTTGAAAGTTATGATGATTATGCATTAGTACAGTTATATCGGCCAAAAATATTCACTGTTCTAAATAGGACTCTGAAAGCAATGCAAGCTGTACTGTTATGAGCACTGCCTCACTTTCCTTAGTTGCCTGTATAAACATTCACTGATGAAATACCAGTATCTCTGACACTTGAGTATTCTAGGCAGTTTTCACTGGCTAACTATAAAGTCACACCCCAAATATCTTTCCAAATTTCTGACAAAGAACCACCGTAAGAGTCCCATGCAATTGTAACTACCAGACTAATTGTTATACTTAAGAAATCTAGCAAGTCTTCAGGGTCTTAAATAGAGAATAAGGAGTTCTTTTTTTTTTTTTAAATATATCTGATAAAGGACTGGTTCTGAGCAGCAGGAAATCCAGATGCTGAGTTAAGGTATAGGGAACAGCATTTCAGAAGACAACTGGACGAAAACAAAATCATTGGGTTTACTAGGTAGAAGACTCACTGAAATCTACTCCAAAGGATTTTCCAAAGAAAGGGAAAAGAGAAGTGACCTCCCAGGTGGTTAGAAGTCTACCACTGTTTAGAAGGGTTGGAATGGTCTTGCCTCAGTGAGTATGGTTAAATTAGCCTCACTAAAAGTCATGTCTGCAGATATTCAGAAGTTTAATACCAATATATACTCAGTAAATTAAAATCCTGTAGACAACCACAAAGCCTTCTGCAACACTTTCACACTATCCGTGCTATATTGTACAAATTAGGCACATAACCAATGTATTAGTTCATTTTTCCAAAAGATAATGCAAACAATTCTTATAATAGTGCATCTGCACAGTATAAATGGATTTGCCATTAAGAGCATTCTGCTTCAGTACAAGTGTAAAAAAAATTGTTTAAATGAAAAATATAGGTGTGTTTTCCAGTTTGGGTTTGGTTTTTGTTGTTTTTTTTTTCCCCGAGGCCTTTTTTCTACAGTAGAGCTCTCCTCGAGACAGACTTCTATCACAGGAAAAACTATATGAGTACATTTGGTTCAACGTTCGTGCGAGCTGCTTCATTCATGGGGTGGGTCAGCAACTATATATACATGGCTTTGGAGAAAAATGAGGCTCACTTGAAAAGGCAGGCAGAAAAACTGTTTGGAAAGTAAGAAGGCGCAGGAGGTGATTATGTTGGAGAAATTAGCATGGAGTAAACTAGGGTGTGAATTTTCAGTGAATTACTCTGCAGTAATTGTCTACATGGATGCTTTGGTTCATATTACATGCATGTCTATACCACATTAATGGGGCACTCTGCATAAAACCCAGCCTAGCTAGATCCACAACCAGTACAGTGATGAGATGCAGTATTTACTGGAGATGGTACAGTGCCACACTGCTACAGCTACCCTGTCATCAGCACTTCGTCTGGAATCTCCACCCAGCAGGGCTCAGCTTTGTAATCACTGCAATGCAACCTACTACAGAGGATAAGTCATGGTGATTCCAGCTTGGCAATAGTAAGGAAAAACTCCCAGTTCTGCAAAGATCCTTTCCCACATTTTGTGGGTTGTTTCAGTAGATGACAGCAACCAGTCCGGGTTGTGAGCTATGCCATATGCGCAGCAAGAGGCATTCCTCTTCCTCTCAGCCAGATGCTGCATCTGTGGCAGCAATTCCTGTTTCTGTGCCACACAGTCTGCAACACAGTAGGTTCCTCATGACACTTTACAGACAACCCTTCTCCTCCAAATAACCAGTGGCAGTGCACTCAAGTTGGAATTATGCATAGATTCTGCAAGTTCAGACTTGCAGAAACAAATCCAGAACTACCACTATGTCAATTGTAAAACAGCTTATTTGAATTAAAGCATCACTGGTGTTCAGGGCAAGTGGAAGAGAGAAAGGGGGAAAATACAAAGGGGGGGGGGAATTTGGACAATGCACTGACGGTGAAAGGTGACTGCATGGGTCCAAGGTGATACTGAAACCGATAGCTATTAAATTCCATTTGCTGATTTTTTTTTTTTTTTTTTTTGTGAAGTCAAGGGGACAAATTTAAAAAAATTCTTTAGGTAAATTCGTTACTGAATAATCATATAAACAATTGGGCTGCTACATTCTCAGACATGAATAATGGTGTCTTCCACATTAGTTTATGGAATTTAAGAAGTAGGTGAGATGTATAAAATAGAAAGCATTTCACAATCTTTTTTGTCCTCTGTACTACAGTTCATTGCCTTCATCAATTGTAGTAGTGCAGCTGGTCTATGAGGCTGACAAAGTGTGGCACAGATGTGAAGGAAAGCTATGAGCAGCCAAGCGCAGAAACTTCTTAGGTTCCCACCTGCCAAAGTCAGTGTGAGCTATGGAATAGCATATATCCTGCTGGTCTTAATATAATGCAGGATTGAGTCCTAAAAAAACAATCACACTTTTAAGAAAACAGTGATCATTTGCTGCTGTTCTCTTACCGACCAAATGTTGGGGTTTTTCCTGTTGTTATAGTAATAAGTATTTTATAGTATGCTTTAAAATAAACAAAAAAGGTGATACTTTAGTCTGTCAATATGTACCTACCATGTTTTGCAGGTTTTCCATTCTCTACTCTTCCCTCCCTCCCTCCCCTCCAAAAAAGATAAATTTTCCTTAACTTTCACTTATGGGGTCTCTGCCCTAAACAGTGTTGGAATGCTTATGCTGGAAACACTGCACGAGAATATTCTGCCATCCAATGCAAAACAAAATCCTTGCTTTCACTTCAGTTCTTAAGATTTGCAAGTATTTTTGTTACTTTTTATTATTTTTACTCTGAGAATGTTTATTTCAATAATATTAACTGGTTTTAATATTGGTTTAAATCTTGTTGACTTTGCTGTTGCCTCTGTGCCCATTGACCCCTTCTTTCAAACTGGATTCCATTGATTTCCATGGAGTTCTGCACGGTTCTGTTCTTGCAGATTCACATGTGAGGTCCAAGCTCTTGCAGTGATACGACTACTGTTAAATGCAGCAAAGTGTCATTATATAAAAATTCTGGTATGACAAGTACCTGTCACAGTTATGTTCACCCTTATGCAACACGTATGTGCTCAAAACTTACTTTCAGGTAGTTTATTCAAGATTTTCCGTAACACAATCTGATAAGTAAACTGTCCTTAATGCTTACGGGTATGAGATGGGGAAACCTATCTTGAACAAACTTCATCCCAGATAAGATGTGACATAAGAACTACATAAGAACATGACAGCACCCTTTAGGCCTTATGTAACCCTTGGGACATTGTGGCACAGTGTGTTGAAAGCATTAGGAATGAGGTTGGCTCTGGGAAACTGGCAGTTCTGCAGTATCATTTGTTCGGACTTGCTGTCTATATGGTTCAAGAGTTATTACACGTATCACTTTCTCCCAGTCATCTGAATTATGAGTCATACAAACCGAAAGCGGAAGGTATATATGTGAACAAAGCAGATGTGGATGTTTGTGGAGTTTGTTGTCAGGTTTACTTAGCTCTTGTTTTCTGTCCTGCCCCATCTAGGGCAAGTAAGTTCAAATCTTTGGCAAGTCCACGTAGTTGCTACCTCAGCGACAATCTGGGACTGAGACCTGACTGTTAAAAGGATAAAACCTCACACTGGTAAAAGCCTCTGGAAGTCTCCCATGACTCAAACTTCCACCTACAGCTAAAAGCCTGGCCATCTTTGTTTTGTTTTACTGAGGAGCAAAAAAAACCCCACCAGGTGTGTGGTTAGCATGATAAATACATAAAAACATCTCTCAAGAATCCTGGTCGTCCATGGGTTGCCTGCAGGACGCCCTGCCACGGATGGGCCAGTTAATAGCTTAAAGCACATGCAGAGATAGAAATAGTTTCCAAACCCAGAAAGCAAACCTGAAATTGGATCTGTACTGACAGGCTCCTGGAGCTCAAATGGCTAGTCTCCTCCTTCGGATCTGATTGCAAGCTCAGGACTACAGTCTATAATCAGCTAATTTTTTTACCTCAACCAAATTTGAAATGTGCCCTAACTGAAGGGAAACCTAGGGTTAAATAAATCTATTAAATAAAAAAAACCTCAAACCAGAAAACCTTATGAGAATACATATATGTTAAAGTACTCTTCTATGAACGTGCCAGAATCAACTATAACTCACACTCTAGGCCTCTAGAACTGGGGCTCTGTGATGGTTGAAGCACAGGAGCAAACAGCGAAGTAAAGAGACAGCCAAGCAGCCGCCATTAACGGGGTACGCCACTTGCGCAAATTTCCGTTCTCTCCTGGGCCCTACCGCCAACCATGTGGCGTAACGGCTTTCGCGAATACGGATGCTGCACTGCGGCGATGGCACAGTTCAACCAAACCTCCTCCCTCCTCCGCCCACTTCGACGTTAAGGCCACCTCCTTTCTCGGTTGTGATTGGCAAGACGGGCGGAGCCCTTCGCGGCGATTGGCGGCTGCTTGAGGGAGGTGGGGTAGGTTGCGTGAAGGGTAATAAAGTTAGTGGGGCTGCCTCGGTGCGCTTTAGACGCGGCAGCGAGTCGGCTCTCTATGGAGGTGGCGGAGGGAAGTGTTGGGCCGTTGCTGCTCCTGCTGTGGTGACTCGGAGACTCGCCCTGCCTCGCGCGCTCCCCCCTTCCCCTCCCCAGCCCCGGTCCCCGGCTCCCTTCCCCTCCCCCCCCTTCTCTTGCCTTTTCCCCTGCCCTTGGTAGCCGCCGGGACCCGGGGAAGCTGACAAGGCCTTAGGGAAGGTGAGAAATGCGGGAGTGGTGGGAGGGTGATACGGGGCCGGGAGGGAACGGGTAGTGCTGCAGCTGCCGCTTAAAATGGCGGCTACCCGAAGTGGCCGCCATTTTCTCGTCGTCGGCTTCTCGCTTTCTTCCGCACAAAATGGCGGCTCGGGTCGATGGCTGGTCCTGCTGTCTGCTGTGCGGTTACCGCGGATGCTAAGCGAAGGGGTAGAGGAGATCGGCAGCCCCCGCTAGGCGCGGAAGGGAAGCTAAGCAGGAGCGTTTGAGGTTAGAGCCGCATATCTGCAGCGAGGGGGATGGGGTCGGGTAGTGCCGGTGCGTAGCTATGCCTCTCGGGGTATCAGACTGGCTGCAGGATCGTTGTCTCTGCCTGCGGTCTCTGGCGGCCCCGGGTGCCCGAGAGGTTTGCCCTTGGAGAGGAGTAGCCTCGGTACACGTAGCGGGCTGCAGTCTTAGGATCTTTTAGGATCCACATTGCTGGGGGGGGGGGGGGGGAGTGAGCGGGAAGTTGTTTGTTCTCAAGAGTCGGTGGCGAGAGGGTTGGTTTTTTCGTTCATTTATTTTTGTCTCACTTCCTCGTGGAAGGGAGAGCGGACTACCGAGAAGCCGTGTCTGTCGACAGCAGCCTCGCGTATGTTTCCTGTTCAGGCTTGGGTGGCGAGGAAAGCGAAGGCGCTGCTTGAGCGGGGGGGTACCGACTGCTTCCCCGCTCCCTCCCTTTCCGGGCTGACCGGGGGGAGTGTCGCGGGTGGAGGGCGCCGTTTTGCGCCGGCGGCGAAGGAGCAGAGCCCGCTCACCTCAGTCGCAGAGAACAAAGAGCCGGCCGGGCTCCTGGCGGCGCCTGAGCCTGGAAACGGGCGGCGCCCGGTGGGGGAAGGGGAGGCGGCTCGGTGCGCCCGGAGCCGCCAGCTCCATGCGGCAGGGTAGCGCCTGCCTCCTGCGGGGGGCGCCCCTCCCGCTCCCGCAGCCCTTTTGTTCGGCGGCAGCCATGTTGGGAGCCGTTCCTCGTGCCCGCGCTGGCTCCTCCGCCTCGGCGAGCGGCCGGTGGCGGGGTGCGGAGGGCAGCTGGGGCGCGGTGGTCACGGCCGCCGCCTTAATGGGGGGAGGTGCGTTCTGTTGGGCGTTTCTCAGGCTGGTTTTCCGAGGAGGTGACTGTGTGCTCAGTACTATAATGTCTCGGAGCAGATCTGTGGTGGAGCCTCAAAATGCCTGTGGGTTTTTTACGTGCTCCCCAGGAGTTTTTATCCCCGTGATTAGCTTTCTGCTACATGAGCAGTGCAGTGAAATTTTTCTTCCTGCTGCTGTCTTGCAAGCTAGAATTGGAGGTGGGGAGGGGTGATGTTTTTTTCATTACTTAGTAGCTTAATTAGCCGTTTGGACTTGGATGTAGATACATCCCTTTTACTATATGAAGTGTGCATTTTGTGGTCTGGTACTTCTCACTTTAAAACTTGACTACTTTGTCTTGCCATAATTAATTGTAGTTTGTAAGGCATATCAATAAAAGATTCATTTAATTATGCTGTACTAGCAGAAAAAAAACACCTTTTTTTTTCTGCAAGTGTTTTTGGGGGGTTGACAGCGTAAATTTGAGGCTATTACTTTCTCAGTTCATGATTCCCTTATCTCCTCCCTCACCCCCATTGGAAAACATGGCTATAATGATGAAATTGGCCTTTCTGTGAGTGTCCTGAGTATTGCATAAATAAGAGTTTTCTTACCTTTTATGAAGTTTAGTGTTTGAGGGCTCCCCTTCTCTAACAAACATTTGTACTTTTATTGTGAGTTAGATACTATGGTTACTAGTAAAACAACTATAATATGAATGCTTGATTTGTCTTTCTAGGTTTTGTTTTTCCCCACCCCGTCAATTTAATTTTATTCTTTTGAAGATTCTTCGTTGTCAAGCCGCCAAAGTGGAGAGTGCGATTGCAGAAGGGGGTGCTTCTCGTTTCAGGTACAAGTGCTTTTTTGTTGTTTGACGAACACTTAGCAGTGGAAGCTGTCCTTTGAGAAGAATTTAAATTTGTCTTGTATTTATATCAAAACTAATGTAATTGAAAGTATTGGGATTTTGAACTTAACACAAAATTACGTGGTTGTTTTCGACAGTGCTTCTTCAGGCGGAGGAGGTGGTAGGGGTGCACCTCAGCACTATCCCAAGACTGCCAGCAACAGGTATGTCATCTTGCTCTTCGATTTGGCATTATATGAAAGGCAGAGGATGCTCAATGGTGAATACTGAGTTGAAAATGGAGTATCTTTAAAGTTGTACAAGGAATACATACTGAGTTCACGACATGTTAATGTTCTCCAGTCTGTGGCAGGATAGCATATAATCTTGAAAGTGCGCATCATGAGTGATATGAGGTGCACAGACACTTTGTGCATTTCACTTAAAGTTTAGAGAGTTCTTTTGGGTGTCTTTTCTTTATTATTACTGTTGAGTGAATACTTTACTATGCAACAGATCTTGCAATGTTGGGAGGGGTAAGTGCGTGCTCTTAAGGCTAGTAACAGAATTGGCGTAAGTAAGGCAATACTGAAAGGTTAAAAGGCCAGTTCTTGAAATTGTTTCTGTTTAACAATCATATTTTTAAAAATTGTACAGCGAGTTCCTGGGGAAAACCCCAGGGCAAAACGCTCAGAAATGGATTCCTTCACGAAGCACTAGACGAGATGACGACTCCGCAAATGACAAAGAACGACATGATGCAATCTTCAGGAAAGTAAGAGGGTAAGTTCTTCGTAAGATATTTTTTTTTCTTTCCTTATGGTTTTCTTCAGTAATGTATATCTGTAATAAATAGGCTAGAGGAAAGGAAGACATGTGGGTCTTGAGTTGTGGGGGGAGGAGGTGGGGTGGGCAGGGCATGTGGTGTCCTTTGGAGGGAAGGAGGTAGAAACTGATAGGCCAGCAGCAAACACTTGAGAAGTAATTCTTGTGAGAGGATTAATCTTTTCAATAATACTTTACGTTCTAAAGATCTCCCAAAAAATAGTTGAATGAAATTGCACTATTTAATTTTTATTTAATAGACTTAAAAAGTAAAGGTAAACTTGGGTCTAAAATTATTTGTAGTATGCTTACAATATCTGTAATCTGGATTTTTATTTTGTTTGTTGCTCTTCAGCATACTAAATAAGCTTACTCCTGAAAAGTTTGACAAGCTATGCCTTGAGCTCCTCAATGTGGGTGTAGAATCTAAGCTCATCCTAAAAGGGGTCATACTGCTGGTAAGCTGGCTGCATTTCTTTTTAACTACTAGCTTTCTTGCATGTTAAAAATAAAGAGGTTGGCTGGTTTTGATGGGATACAGAAATAACATGGCTAATGTGATGTTTGATAATCCAAACATACAGAAATACCATTCCTGCCTTTTGTGTAAAAAGGATATATTGGGGAAGAAGTAGACTTAATGCTCTAACTTTCTGTTTTAGAAGTCTCAAGAATTACTAAATGTGATTGGGGATTTTTTGTTTGTTTGGTTTTTTTAATAATCCAAGATGCTAGTTAGCAATCTTACTTCCCTGGTCCCCTTCTTCCCGTTCTCCTGACAAACAAGCCTAATGGTCTTGGAAAAGCTACCGAAGGTGACCTCTTGGTACACTGATTTAGCTATCATGTCACTTTGTTTAATCTGAGATCAGGTTGGTGGTACTAACTTCGGTGTTCTGATGATGAACTTCAAAGTTGTCCCATTTGTTGGCTAAGGATTATAGAAGCTCTTTGGTAGCATAGAGTAGCTTTTTTCCTTTGCCTCAGCATTAAGACTGGTGCTAAAACAGAATCTGTTATTTCTGTATGTTTGAAATAGCAAAAAGTAGTTAGATGTTCTAGATGATGTAGAGCGGTAATATTCTATTGTGTCTTGCAACTCACTTTCCTAATAACGTTTGCATCCTGCTACATGCTACCTTACTGAAATTTATTTAGATCGTAGACAAAGCCCTTGAAGAGCCCAAGTATAGCTCACTGTATGCTCAACTATGTCTGCGACTGGCAGAAGATGCACCCAACTTTGATGGCCCATCAGCAGAGAGTCATCCAGGACAGAAGCAAAGCACAGTGAGTATATCTCTCAATCTGGAATGATAAATTTTGTTAGCATCTATGGTTGCATTCATTAGCTTAATTATTTTGTTTGTTCTCTTTTCTTAGACATTCAGACGCCTCCTAATATCTAAACTTCAAGATGAATTTGAAAACCGAACCAGAAATGTTGATAGTAAGCTTTAAAACCACTTTAATACAGAACTTACTTATCTTCTCTTTTCACAGCCATGTTAAACAGGCTTCTTTGTTTTCCAGTCTATGATAAGCATGATGGTCCCCTCCTCCCTGAGGAGGAGGAACAGAGAGCCATTGCCAAGATCAAGATGCTGGGGAACATCAAATTCATTGGAGAACTTGGCAAGCTTGATCTTATTCATGAATCTATCCTTCATAAGTGCATCAAAACAGTGAGTATTCAGATCGGGTGGGGGCTAAGAGCAAAACAGGACCTCTAAACTAAAAACCATAAATGTTTATGCTGCTTTGGGAATCTTGGAGCATAAAATACCACAAAAAAGTTTCCTGTTAAATATCTACCCCCCCCGTTTGAAATACAGTCTTCTGGTGTGAGTAAGAAGTAAAATTGGCTTTGTTCATAGTCATGGGAATTGTCTCCAAGTGAAGATGTAGTTTGGCCTAGACAGAAGTACCACAGGTACTTCAAAAAGTACATGCCCTTAGGAGTAATAAGTACTTCAATTAGCAATTCTTAAAAACTAATTTTCAAGACCATTTGTCTTCAGAACAAAATGAAATGTTTCTGCATGTGCCTGTGTACAAAGTTGTCTCTTACTATAAATTGTAATTTATAATACATTGAAATACCCAATTCCCCTTTAATATTTCAGCTTTTGGAAAAGAAGAAGAGAGTCCAACTCAAAGATATGGGGGAGGATTTGGAGTGCCTCTGTCAGATAATGAGGACAGTGGGACCTAGATTAGACCATGCAAAAGCCAAGGTATGTGCATACCTACTGCAGTCATTAAACTAGTTAAATCCTATGGCTAAGACTTCTACTTGCCTGAACCTTCTGTATTCAGTGTTCATAAGTACAAAACTGAGGTCTGACTTTCAGAGAGCAAGAGTGCCAACTATTGCTCCTGCATCAAATCGCTTGATAGCAAAAGGAGCCAATCTTTGAAATGGTTTTAAATGTTTTTCCAGAATGCAGTTAGGGTCATTAGAAGTCATGAAGGCAAGAATGTTGTTTCTCTAAGTGCTGCTTGAAAAGATGTGGTGAGGAAGTCTATTCTGAACACAAGTAGGTGATCTGACAATGTATTTTGGACCTTGACTTTCAAGTTCTGAATGTAAACTTGAAATGGTGTTACAGTAATGAGAATTTTGGCAGGTTTTCATCTGACTCAGATGAGATGTCATGATGCATTAGCTTTCCCTAAGCTCTAGTGCCATCAAGGAGATTGAGATGGCAGGAAAGGGCAGTCTGTTCTATTATTTGATCTTAGATGTCTTGAATGTGGTCACCTTTCCTGAAAATACTCAAGACCTTGATAGAGTTAGCCCTCACTTGTAACATCACTTTTGTTCCTGCAGTCCTTAATGGATCAGTACTTTGCCCGTATGCGCTCCTTGATGTCAAGTAAGGAATTGCCAGCAAGGATTCGTTTCCTGCTGCAGGTATGATGATAAAGTGGCTTACTGCTTCCTTTTCTCACAAAGTTGCCTTGAATCCATTCCTAATAATGAATTCATTATGTTCTAAGGATACTGTGGAGTTGAGAGAACACAACTGGGTTCCTCGCAAAGCTTTTCTTGACAATGGACCAAAGACTATCAATCAAATCCGTCAAGATGCAGTAAAAGTAAGTGTTGCATGTGAAGTCTTGTGCTTGGCTTTTGCTTAAGTGTTAAAGTGAATCCTTAACGCTGTTTAGTCCATGTCACAAAACTTATGCTGTGCACTTACAAGTAGTTCTTGCAGCAGAGTGTGACAGTAAGGGGCTAAGGGTTAAAATCAGATGGACTTTTATAGTTCACAGCTAAAAACTTTACTTTCTCAGGGACTGTTACTCTAAACTGACCAAAATTATAATTCCTGTTTTAAAGGATCTGGGAGTTTTTATTCCTGCTCCTATGTCTCAAGGGATGAGAAGCGACTTCTTTCTGGAGGGACCCTTTATGCCACCCAGGATGAAACTTGACAGGGACCCACTTGGAGGGCTTGCTGATATGTTTGGACAAATGCCAGGTACATTGAAACGGTGAGGCTAATGTGATGACTGTGGCTGTACTGTATTGAACAAGAACTAAAATTCTTTTGTCTCAATAATACAGGTAGCGGAATTGGTACTGGTCCAGGGGTTATTCAGGATAGATTTTCACCCACCATGGGACGCCATCGTTCAAACCAACTTTTCAATGGCCATGGGGGTCACCTCATGCCTTCTGCTCAATCCCAGTTTGGCGAACTAGGCAAATCTTTTCTGAAAAGTCAGGTAAGGAAGATGTTGTTCACAAGGTGACTTCACCTTGTTTAGAAGCTCTTCTACAGATGCGTATGTTATGGATTATAGTCTGCTTATGTTGAAAGACTTCCTCAGGTTTGATTCTGATAAGAACTGATGCTCAGCTGATAGAAAAAATTTAAACCACTCTTTAAATTGTGCAAGAGATGCAGGGAATACACTTTTTTTGCTGCAAGAAAAGGTGCATGTGGCTTTGGTGGGTCAGAATGGTGTGTTTTATTTAAGATAGCCATGTTCTTAGGGATAGATGCTACTCTCCCACCACCCCTGCTCCTTCTTTCTCCCTTCCTGGCAAATAGAATCTTTGTTCCTCTGGTCCCTCTGGTACTACTTACCATATGATGTACGCCACTCCATCATCTGCACTTCTTTCTCTATATCTCCCTTTCTGAAATAGGGGCAAAGCCAGCTCTACCATAACCAGAATCAGGGACTCTTATCCCAGCAACAAGGACAGTCGAAGGATATGCCACCTCGGTTTTCTAAGAAAGGACAGCTTAATGCAGATGAGGTACATTACATGCCTACATTACTTAAAGCCTATTCTAAATATTGCCCAATGATTATAGAAAGACGCGTTATTATGAGGACTAATGCTGGAACTCTTTCTCCTCCTCCTCCTCCTTCTTTATCCCTTCCTCTTTGTACCTTACCCCTCCCTTTCCTTAGGGTATCCAGCGTCCTATGAGCAAGACTGAGATATGAGGGCAATTTCTTGGGGTGTCCCTTCCTTCCCCCACACCTCCCCAAGAACACTACTCTGACATCAGTTCCCATGCATCATATTGAGAACAATACATTTAATTAAAGCTTCAGAAAATCGTGAACTTTAGAAACCCTGAAGTGCTGGACCAGGCTAAATTTTTTTCTTTTTTTTTTTTAAGAACTGGCTAATAGGCAAAATGTCAAATGCAGAGTAAACTGCATTGTTGTTTTGAGTGTTAATCAGAATTGTATCCTGGTAGAGTTTTATCTTGGCTATAAAATACATCAGCAAACACGTTAAGTATCTTCCTGGGTCTCTAACATACTGCATCTAAAAGGAGCAATTCCAGATCTTGATACCAGTGGAACTAAATACCAGTAACTTGCAGGAAGTTGTGATTCATCGAGTCGTGCTTTTGGGGGAATTGCAGTACACATGCGGCTTAATCTGTATTTGAGTGTTAACATTGTAGAAATGGAAAAGTCATGCTTCAGTGGGATCAGTTGGTGTGAACCCATGGCTGTGTATTCTTGGTTAGAATACTTGAAACAGTTTTGAGTTTTTTGACTTACCTGTTTACAGATTAGCCTGAGACCTGCTCAGTCTTTTCTAATGAATAAAAACCAAGTGCCAAAGCTTCAGCCCCAGATAACTATGATTCCTCCCAGTGCTCAACCACCACGCACTCAGACGCCACCTTTGGGACAGGTAAATATAAAAATTACTGTATATTGTTGGCTATAACTAATTTCTTCATGCATGTAAAACTTAGACCAGTTTCTAATATAGGAAGGGAGAGAGAAGTCTTTCATTTGCACAGAGCAGGATATATCAAAAGAATGTATGAAAACCTAATTTGACTTCCGTTTGCCTTTGTAGGTATTTAATGTTCTTAAACTTGATATAAATGTAGGTAGATGTACTACAAAGAAACAAATTCTGATACCTTTTTCAGCCTCCTCAACTTGGTCTTAAAACAAATCCACCGCTTATACAAGAAAAGCCTGCAAAGACTACCAAGAAACCACCTCCTTCTAAAGAAGAGCTACTTAAACAAACTGTAAGTTACGTATGTAATAGTGCTTCCTGAAGCCCTGTATATGCTCTTTAAAAATGAATGTTTAACTATACTTTTTTCCTCTAGGAAGCGGTTGTGACTGAATATCTGAACAATGGAAATGCTAATGATGCTGTCAATACTGTGAGAGAAATGAGAGCTCCAAAACACTTCATTCCTGAGATGCTGAGCAAAGTAATCATTCAATCCCTAGATAGATCAGATGAAGACAAAGAGAAAGCAAGTACTTTGATCAGCTTGCTCAAGCAGGAGGGAATAGCCACAAGTGACAACTTCATGCAGGTACGGCAATCTAATAGGCTCACAGTTCTTGTTGCTTGGCTGTTCATGGTGTTTAGCTTGTGTACAGGCAGTGTACAAATTTTTCTAAGTCCTGTTGATCTGAGGAGGTAAAAATATTGTATAAACCTGTAAGGGGCATAAGAAGTGATGAAGAAGACTGTAGGTACAGGATTTCAGGAACTGGAAATGGGGAATCTCTTGGCAAGTGATTCAATGCAGAAAAGAAAAGTGAGGCTCCAGCGTAGTAAGAGTATTACTGTGCACAATAACAAAATTACTTCAGAATGTCAACTTGTGTGTGTTTACTGTTTCTTAGGCATTCCTGAATGTATTGGACCAGTGCCCCAAACTGGAGGTAGACATCCCATTGGTGAAATCCTACTTAGCACAGTTTGCAGCCCGTGCCATTATTTCAGAACTGGTGAGCATTTCCGAACTGGCTCAACCACTGGAAAGTGGCACCCATTTCCCTCTCTTCCTGCTTTGCCTTCAGCAGTTAGCTAAGTTACAAGATCGTGAATGGCTAACAGAATTGTTCCAACAAAGCAAAGTGAATATGCAGAAAATGTTACCAGGTAAGAGTTAGCACATAGCTCTTATGGCACCTCATGTTAGTGTATGCAAGATGTTTTTTTGCAGCAGAGTAAAATAACATACATGGTTATTTTGATGCAATCAACTGTCATGATTCTTAAGAATGGTGTTTCTTAAGAGGTGGTTAGACCCATGAACCATTGATTATAGCTTTTGATTAGCACCAGCACTTAAGTGTGTCTGTCTTATTTACTTGTCAGAAATTGACCAGAACAAGGACCGCATGCTGGAGATCTTGGAAGGGAAGGGGCTTAGCTTCTTGTTTCCGCTTCTGAAACTGGAGAAGGAACTGCTAAAGCAAATAAAATCGGATCCATCCCCTCAAGCCATCTATAAGTGGATTAAGGATAACATTTCACCCAAACTTCATGTAGATAAGGGATTTGTGAATATATTGATGACCAGGTGAGATGCTATCTTGATGTAGTTCAGGCACATGTTTTGTTAAGCTGCCAATAAGTCACTAACTGTAAAGGCTGACATGTAGCTCTGTGCAGAAAAAGATAGAGTGCACAAGGAGATAAGTTGTTCTGAGTGAACCTCCCCTGTATTAAACACCCATTGTATTTGAGAAGAAAAGTCTCCAGGCTTGCATCAGTGTGAAGTGTTGTTTTTGCTTGGGAAGGAGAAGTCTAGACCTGTGTATTCATTTTCTAAAATGTTTCGGAGCTGTAACAGAAGCAAAACTAGGATTTTTGTGGTGCACAGTCAACCACAATACTAATCCACTGTGCATGCACCTAACTGCTGGAGGGTATTTTTAGTAATAGCTAGCAAACTGAACTTGAGAGTACTTGTCTTACTGTTTTCGAACATGAAACCTAGCTGCTATATCTTAGTTTACAGAACTTACCTTTCTTTTGTCCAGTTTCTTGCAGTATATTTCTAGTGAAGTAAACCCACCTAGTGACGAATCAGATTCTTCATCTGCTCCATCTAAAGAGCAGCTAGAGCAGGAAAAACAACTGCTTCTTTCCTTCAAGCCGGTAATGCAGAAGTTCCTCCATGACCATGTTGATCTGCAAGTGAGTGCTTTATATGCGCTCCAGGTGCACTGCTACAACAATAACTTCCCAAAAGGTATGTGCATCAAGAGCTTATCCAAAACTTAACTTGTGTCTGCTTGCTTGTGTCTGTGTGTCGCTTTCAGGCTTGGCTTTAAGAAATGTAGTGACAAGTCAGCTGTTCGGAAGGTTGTAAAGCTAATGAAGTTTAAATTTAATTCTGTAGGCATGTTACTGCGCTTCTTTGTTCATTTCTATGACATGGAGATCATTGAAGAAGAAGCCTTCTTGGCATGGAAAGAAGATATTACTCAAGAGTTTCCAGGGAAAGGCAAAGCTTTATTCCAGGTAAATTTGCTAACATTAGAATAGAGATTTGCTGTTTGATCTCTGCTGCACTGGAGTGTTGAGAACACTTTCAGACAGTGTTTAAGACTTGTTAATATCTAGAAACTTCATGGGGTATTTCACTAAGACCTACACTTAGTGCAAAGTGTGGCTGAAAGATTTTTAAAATCAGTTTGGGAAGAAAGCAGTATTCTGCAGAAGTACATAGTGGGGAAATAATTCCTGCTCCCTTAAACTAGTTTTATGTAACTGCAGGTAAACCAGTGGCTAACCTGGCTGGAAACTGCTGAAGAAGAAGAATCTGAAGAAGAAGCTGACTAAAGAACCAGCCAAAGCCTTAAATTGTGCAAACATACTGTTGCTATGATGTAACTGCATTTGACCTAACCACTGCGAAAATTCATTCCGCTGTAATGTTTCACAATATTTAAAGCAGAAGTATGTCAATAGGATATCCTCTGCAAAAGGTTTTTGTAGTATGTCTTAATAGTCTACAATAAAAATATTTTAGAGTATCTTTAATGTTTAGATAACAGTGTATTAGCAGCATGCAATAATTACATCATAAGTTCTCGAGCAGAAGCAGTCTGTTGCAAGGGTCTTCTTTGCTGCCAGTTATCATAGGCTGTTTTTAAGTTAGAAAACTGAATAGCAACACTGAATACTGTAGAAATGCACTTTGCTCAGTGTAATACTTGAGTTGTTGCAATATTTGATTATCCATTTGGTTGTTACAGAGAATCCTTAACTGTAATCGATGGTTGTTGCCGTAATAGTATATTGCCTGTATTTCTACCTCTAGTAATGGGCTTTATGTGCTAGGTTTTAATATCCTTGAGCCTGGGCAAGTGCACAAGTCTTTTTAAAAGAAACAGTTTACTTGCACAAAAACTGATCAGCTGAAGAGATGGTTTAATGCCCTTTGGAAGAGGTGCCCTTTTGTGGGTGTGAAACATGACATGGTGAGAAATTGGAATTGGTCCCTCTATTATAGTACTGAAATTAAGTCTACTTAATTTATCAAGACATGTTCATGCCCTGATTTTATATACTTGTATCTATCAATAAACATTGTGATACTTGACCTGTTTCTGAATGTCTCCCAGTAGAAAAGCTTTGACTGACAACTAGTTTACTTATGGAAGGAAACAACAGTGGGAGTCGACTTAGACTGGGACCATCGTAAGATTGTTTTTATGATAATTGTCTTAACATGCAAATGAATTCTAAATAAGGTTGCAGACAAGATTAGACACTACAGATTTGCTGTGACAGGAGGAAAATTAAGAAATTCTGAAGAAATGGTAGGAGTTTGCCTTGTGGTCCAATGTATGCTTTATCAGTGAGTATGTGCTTTTGAACTTTCCCCGGGTCACATGTTGTGTTCTTTAATCAAGTGGCACTGACTATCAGCTGCCTGTTTCTCAAATGAAATTGGCAAAAAAAAAAAAAAACCCACAAAAGGGTGTAATGATGTTGCATTGTACAGGCTTGAAATGTCACCTATTAAATACTCAAAATACCTTACTTCCTAGAACCTTGTCCCTAGTGAAATTGTTTTTTTCCCCGTTGATACTCAGACTTGAAAGATCTGATCACTGTTGAAAGGTGATGTATTTGTAATGGCAAAACAGTAGTGTCTCCTTGACTGAAACTTGTTTTTGCCAGTGATGGAAGTGCTTTAGACTACATACTGTCTTCTGCGTCATGGGAGATGAAAAAGTAGAGCACGAGAAAACTACTAGAGATCATAAAAGGGCTTGCTTTGAGGAGAAGGGATAGTTTGCATTTATGCACCTTAGAGTGCTGTGGCTGGGGGAGCAGATCTGCTTCTCTCATTTTGCTGGCAGTTTGCTGTGAAAGGCAGGTTTCCTAATCTACAGTTATGAGTAGTGGCCTGTTGTATATTTGGAAGTTAAATTCCTTCAGCGAGTTTCTTCAGATGCCTCAGTAACTTGCTGTACAATGTGTAGCCTAGTAAATCAAGGTACTGTGCATCTGTAAACCAAATGACATTCATAAAAGGTATTTAGCTTCTTGAAATGTTAACAAAAATTCCATGACGCTTAAAACACTGTCTCTGCATTTCAGATATGTGGTGTATCTAGCAGTAAACAGAGCAGGATATTTCTGTGGACTCCAATTAAGAGAGAAAGGAAAGCACTAACTACACTTAAGCAGCTTGAGGTCAGGAGCTGGCTGCTTTTGATGTAGCTGCAACTTCTGTGTAACAGTGGCAAGCAGCAACATCATAGGTTCTCCAAAAAAGTTCTTAATGGTGTCTTGTTCCCAGTCATGATGCAGAGTAGTCTTCAATTTATGAGAGTATTTCCTATCTGTAGAGTAATATAGTTGATGCTAGATCTACAGGGGCTGCTGGGTTTACCCCTTGCTTCATGTCTGTTCTCAGGTAGCTAAAGATGCTTCTCAAGTGGATGTCCTTTATACTCATTAAGGTTCTGCAGTTAAATACCCTTTATTGGGATAGAGGAACGTAAGTACAGTTTCAAGGTTCATTTACTCCTAATTAATTCCAAATTCTGCTGTTTGAGAAGTGCAGGTTTGAGTGTAGTAAGATGGAGCGTAGTGAAATTTAGCGTTGTTTCAATAACAGGGTTGTGTTTCTCTAAGTATGTTGGTTTCATTTGTGTTTAAACTCTGCTGTTACAGCTGATCAGTTTAGTGGTGCATGGCACCATAATACTACTATTTTTTGTACTTCAGTTATAGGTTATTAGATAAACAATGCACTTCATTCCTGTGTGCTGCAAAGCTGAAGACAGGGAGGAACCACAAGTCATGAAAGAAGAGTCCTAACCAGCAGTTCCCAACTAAATTTACTGTAAAGGTGCGAGAAAAGCAATAGTAGAAGAAGGAGGTGCAAGTAAAACAATTCCTAGTCAAAACTTGGAGAATAGAACCATAACCTGCAACTAACTTTTTTGCCAAAGTTCTGGAGAAGGTTAAGCTGGCAGCTGTAGATTTTGAATAGCATAACTAAGCCTTGTATTCTTGCCCAGTCTAAAATGTAATTACTATAGTAAGTACTTGTGCATGGAGGCTTCGCTGCTTGGTTTGTTTGTAAGTAGTCACTGAGTTAGGAACTCTGTTAGAGAAGAGTAGAACTATTAAGAGCCATGACCAAAAATGTGGAATAGAACATATGCAGTAGAAAATATCACTAAACTGTAGAATTAATCTCCATCATGAGACCCTTGCAAAATTTACATGCAGTTAGTGTGAACAGATCTGGTTTCTTGAAACTGGTATAGAAACAGCTCTTCTAATGGCAGTGTATATATCAAAATGGTATTTCTATAGCTGAGGAATGGGAGCATCTTAACTTGAGCTACTTGTTTTTAGTGCTTGACTGCAGTGCTTGTGATTAAGCCAATCTGGAAAAGGGGATGGGTGTTCAGTTGATCTGACTTCTGTGTAGGTTTTAGCTATGAGTTGCATTGTACTTTAAATGTCAATAGAGCATACTCCATTTTAAATAGTAAAGTCAGTCAAAATTAAACCAATATAACTGATCAATGATAATGGCTTTTATTAGTATTTTGTTGAATGTTAGTTATAACAACACTCACAGGAGGACTGGAAAAAAATTGCATATTAAACACATTTCATACCTGTTATGGTCATGAAGTTTACCTTCTGAAATGTTGAACTAGGTTGTGGTTACCATTCAGGAAATGACTTTGACGTGTTGGAGTTGCCTGGTGTACTTGGCAGCAAAGTGCTGAAAAGCATGTCCATTTAAATGAGTTGATCCATATCAGATTTAAAGGTTCTGGCAAGAGAAGTTACGGGTTATTGAAAATCAGCAGTCACGGTGAATTCTCACCTTTTCCAATAAATAAGGATAATTGTTGGACTGCTATTCATTGTCACTGTTTATACCGGTAGAAGACTAGATGTCTTTTGCAAGCTGCAATTGTCCCTGGTGCTTAGTTATGTTAAACTTAGATATTTCAGGAAAGTATTCTGATCAAAGTTTCAAAGAGTCAAAACATCTTTGTAACTCTGCACGGGCATCATTTTTCTTGGGGGAAAATTACAGGAAGAAGCCTTACGGGGGGGGGGGGGGGAGGTTGGGTACAGAACAGAATTTTTGTGAGTGTGGCTTACCTGACCTGCTTTTAGCAGATGGAAGCTTCCACCTGAATGCTATTTAGATGTGGAGTTTTTTCTAGAGCTGTGAATAAATCCAAACAATGATTAGATAACTTCAGTACAATCTTAATAATGGTTGCTCTAAATTTTTAGAAAGTGTCTGAAACAAGCTATAATAATTCATATGTTGCAATCCAGGCTAGCAGCTGCAGTGACTGATTAAAAAATAAGCATGAACTGGCAATAAGCTCATTCGCTAAAATCGGTTACCACAGAGCTAGTGCTGCAAACTGAAGGGGAGAGCCTACTCTTACATGTACCTGGAGAAACCTGCATTTATGAACTGTTGCTTGCTGCAGTGCTTACTTCAGATACTGCTCATCTAAGGCCTTAACTGTGGCAAACAAGTACATTGGCTTGCCATTGTCCTGTGTGCAGGGTGTTACGAGTATGTGGCATCACTGATGTCACAAGTATGCCCCTAACCTAGAACAAATCGTGAGGGGGAGGTTGATACTTTGAAAGTTGAGGAATAGCAATACTGCAACTCCTATGATTCCCTGTGTTCTCCCCTGTTCCACCATGCCCACTTTAGGGTGGGGAACTGATGTGGGGCTATTACAGGAGTTCCCTGCAGCTCTTGTGTCTCTGGCTGAGGTTAACAGCTGAAGGGCTGGGTGGGGCACAGTACCATACTGAGCGAGGGAAGCAAGCGTGATAATGGGGTGTGTTTGGGAGAGAACAAAGCAGCAATAAATGCTTTGCACCCTCCTGGAAGGAGGGGGAAGGCTATAGAAGAAAAGGAGGGTGATGTATGCCACCTTATGATGAAGTAATACAGAATTGCTGAGGCATAAAGTAGACCATGGTTAAAACAGGGCCTGGGCTCAAGTATTTTTTTTTTTTAATCTCATCATGGGAGACCCATATGTTAATGTTTAAGAGTTGCTTAAGTAATTATTTGCATTGAATACAAACCAGTTTGGAAGCCAGTGATTTCATACAATTATAATTTGAACAAATATGGAAAATGGAAATTAGAATGTGAGACTAGTGGCAGAATGCGTCAAGATGTCACACACAGAGTATTCAATTATCAAATGCGCTTATGTGAAGCTAGTTTTTTCCCTCACGTAAGTTGCTGTATCTTCTTGTGACCTTATTGTTGCTGTTTTCTATCTTGAATGATGTTAGGCAGAGACCAGAAGTATTCAGCAGTTGTCTTGCCTGTACAGGCAGATACAGTCTCAGTTCAGGGGGGCAAAGCCTGCTTATGAGTAACTGTACCAATTTATAGATGTGCCTATATGTTGTATCTTCAAAAGCAAAATAGAAATAAACATATGCAGCTGAGACTTAAGCTGCTCACTGTAACAGGAAAGGAAGAAAATAATTGTATGGCAGATCTATAGTTGCAGATATTAGGCTTCAATAGAACTAGTAATTTAAAGGAGACTGTATCAATATGGCTTTGAGATTTCTGCAGTGTTCTGTATCTGCTTCCACACCAACCAAGACAAGACCTCCAAAGCAAGCTTGCCATTGCTTTGAAAGTAGCTGCATGCAGCAACTTCGCTCTCAGGTAAGATATACAAACCAGTTCCAGTATCTCCCTGGATCCACTCCTATCCAGGTATTACAGAATAAGCTTCACTTCTAAATGACCAGGAATCCTCTGGAACAAAATCAGGCCTTTACCTCTGAGGTTCAGGGCCTGAATAAGAATCTTCAGATAGAGGGAGTTCCTCGGATAGTGTGGCTTTTAATGTGGTGATGTTAAAGTGGTACAGGCTCATCTGGATTCACTTTATAGAGCCCCCATCCATTTCCTCTAACAAATTCCATACAGCTGGTAGTTGCAGACTAGTGAAATGTTATTTTTAATGAGTTGACTAGGCAGCCATGACAACAGAGTTACATTTGGCATAAATACATGGCTGGAGTGAGGAAAGCAACTATCTGAGTGTGATTTTTATCTTCAAATATTTTGAAGTTTATAACAACATAAATCTTACATTTTGTTTATGTTAGCAGTGGAAGTGCCTGAAGGATCTGATGTGTAAAGTATTCCCAGAATTTTATTATCTAAGAAGCTATGCAAAACACTAAGTTTGTGAAAGGAGAAGGAATCTCTAGCTGGTTTGATAAAGTATGTGGAGGATGAAGAGTTTATAGAATTTGTTCTGTTATAAAATAAATGTTTTTGGTAGGACAAAGTGAAAAGAAGAAGGGTAAGGTAATTTTCATTGAGAAATGAAGGGTAAGTTAGCAAGAATGTTAGAGTTGAAATATGGGTGAGTTTGATTTGTATTTCTATGGTGATTTTGCTTAACCCTTTAACGAATGATTGCATATTTTTTCAGACTTCATAGACAGTTGAAGATCTAATCACTTTAGAGTGCAGAATACTGGGTGACTGGCCTTCCTTTCTCGGAGAGGAATCTTGCAGATTTGAATTAAATATTCAAAATAATACTAAATTACACCAAAGTTAGGGTTCACTGTGGTAGAGGCTTGCTTTGTTTCTGCTGTTAGCCAGAGCTAGTACTGTCATCTGCATCGGCTCAGGGACCCATGGTATGATCAGGTATTTGAAAATAATTGGAATTGGTCTCTTAACATTTTTCCTATGTATTAGTCAAATTATAAACCTAAAGTCTAATACACTTGTGTTGGGAATTTACATTCTGAGGAAGTGAACTTTGCAGATTCCTGTGATACTACACTGCCATTATGATTCAGCGATAAGGTGACGTCATACAAATAGAAGTCTGGAGAATCGGTTCACAGCTGCTCCTTTAGAAAACAGTTGCTCTCCACAGCAAAGTAATAAACAAGGTGCCAAGCATGTGCGTTAGGCCAGCTCTGCATTCTTTCCAAGCCAGATGCATAAAGCAAGGGAAGTACTTAAGGCCTTGTTTTTTCTATATGTATATATACACAAATACATGTATATTTTGTATGTGCACATTATATACATATTACACATATCTCCATTTACTTGTATTCCTTTTGTTCCTTTTAGACAAATGCTATTCAGTTACTCAATTATTTTAAGTTTACATTGCTTGCTGAGTTAGTATTTCAGATTCTGATTAATAGTAGAAGCATTAATATTCATCCCCCTTCCCAGTATCGACACAACAAAACAACAGGAACTGTACTCGGGTACAGCTGACATTTTAACCTTAAATATTCTCAAAACAGGTGCTGTGGTGAGCCAATCTGAGAAGTGTAGGACTGCCTCAATTTCATACAAAGAAAACTGTTAAAGTAGAGCCCTAGCCAGACTTCTAGAGGAAGTGCCAAGCATGCCGAAGTAGTGAAAGCTAGGGTAGGTGTACTGCACTCCTTTCAGGAGGACACAGATAACTGATTACTCACTAGATCAGTACATCAGTTTCATTTCCTGCTCCAGTGAACATTTCCATGGTGACCTGCAATTTCCCATAGTTTTCTATCTATGGAATTAATGTAATGACAGTACCAACTTGATTAACTTCCAAGACCATGAGGTATTTGGATATGATGAAAGGCCATTTATAAATTCAATTAGATAAATAGCTTAGTAGATTTACAAGGTTGGTAGGGATCATAACGCAGTAAAGCAAAAAACCACTCCTGTCTCTGCGTTTTGGCACCTATCTTCAATAGGTTAAACCTGTGGAGGCCCACTGCTATCAGTGGGAGTACACTGACTGCAGCAGTCCAGGGGCTAGAATATCTCTGATAAAATATATCAGTAGTATAAGGCATATTAGAATAACGTATTCTTTATCAACTATCCTTACTGAATTCTTGCCAATGCAAATTCCATAGTAATCATCATGAAGGACTGAAAAAGAACTCAATTCAGGAAGTGCACCAACATGCAAATAATTTAGTATTTTACATATTTTCCTAGAAGACTCTGCACACTTAATCTGGTTTATAAGAGGAAATTTCATTGATTCACACTCTTCCTTTCCCTCTTGCTTTTATAAACAGACTGTTCCTCAGTCAAACTATATACATTCAGGTAATACTGTTATTTCATCTTTAAATAGAGAACATTCAAGATGATAATAAAAAAGATTGAGTTGAATCCTGGTAATCCACCTATTATCTGTGCAGTAAAATACATAACCAGCAGCTGAGAAATTGGACACTACACCCTGGAAACACTACAATAAGTACAGACTCTTCTATAGAACATAGTGCATGCATTAGAACAGCTCAATCTTATACATATGTCTGCCTGAGACCTCTGATACCAGTACATACACCCATAGAGGAAGAGTCCCCCACTCACTGCAGCACTAAAAATTTGGATAAGAAAGAGAGTTATACACTGTACTGTCTTTGCATACTTACTGCAAAACTTCTGAGAGTTCCATCTTGATTTCTCAGATGCTGATTTGCTAGATACTTCACAGATGCACAAGAAGTAATTCTTAAGTTTAGCTGCCACTATGAGAAAAAGCTTGCTGTTGACATTTGCTGAAATAGCAGACCTAAAATACAATTTGGAAAGAACCCTAAATGTGACGAAAAGGACAACTCATAAAAGCCAAAATATGAAGGGAACTGATAGATGGACACCAACTGTATGCAAGCCTGTTCTTGGAAATCTCCCTTTAAGTTTTAGAGTGTGATCAAGGCTCACAAAAACATCGTCCTACCCGATTGTTCTTGGGGGGGAAGGAGAGGGGTAAATTACGTCTAAAATTGTTATTCATTTGAATTGGTTTCCAAAGATAATGTCTGAGCTACTGTTTTGCCGGGTGGGATTTCTCTTACTTAAACTATCCAAATGTTGAGTGTCTAGACATCTATACGCTCCTTAGGCAACAGACAGAAGCAGGTTCCTCAGAAAGTGATTCATTCCACCTACCGTAGATAATTATCTTAGGATAGGATGATTTGCCCTCTGAGGATGCCAGTCCATGGGCCTGTACAAGGCGTCTAGACTGCTAATTTTTAGATGTCTGAAGATAAATGAAATTCATCTAAGAAGTCACCTGGCCATATAACACTGAAATAAAATTTGCCATAATTCCATATTAACACATAATTGCATTGTACACAAATCGTGTGCTGTCCCAGTGCTGTGCCATGACTAGGCCCGGCCATGTTCTGACACCTGCTGAAGGCATAGCACAACTGTCCCCGAAAAGCATTAGCATTAATAGGTGCCTGTTGGTTCATCAAGACGAAGTTTTAAAAAATAACGTTTATTGTGTTTTGATAGGACAAAATAAAGTGCGAGAACATCATGGGGAAGAATATACATCGAAACCCAGTTTCAAACTGTATTGGTGGAACCAGCTAAACCACCTGTTTCTAGCAGTGTTCTAGAAATACAAATGTCTAGATTTCTAGAATTGCTAGAAGTTCAAATTGTTTGAGTTAGTTAGTCTTTTTTTTTTTTAGTTTGTGCCCCAGACAGAAAACCTAAGCCCCGCTCTGGGGACTGGCTAGGAACACTGAGACTTTCATACTTGGGCAATCCCCACCAATTTTCAATTATTACTTTCATTATCAAAAATTTATGCCTTAGTTCCTGGTTAAGTGAAGTTATCTATCTTCAACTTTTAGTCACTGAATCTTGTCTTGCTTTTGTTGTTAGAGGAACATTTAGGAATTGGATTGATCCAACCTTAAATTTCTCTTCTTTTTGCTGATCACAGTCTTAGATTGACTCATCTTTGGGAAAGAAACTTAGAAATCAACGTGGGAATGTTCTCTGTACAGCACTTACAGTAACCCATTTAATTAGCATTTTAAATTTAGATATGTGACCTGTAAGAAAAATGAGATGTGATGCAGGAAATACATACATCTACATGAGGAAAACAAAAATAGCAATACACATAAAGAAAATCTTGACCATAATGTCTCTCAAGGTCTCTAATATTTTTAAATGTCTCCTTTCAAATGCTCATTTTATCAAATTGGTAATCATTATATACAGATTTATTTTGTCTTTTTGTTTTTCCTTCTTGATTTTTCTTCTTCTGGAGACTTCGGGAGTTTCTCCAAAAACACTGTATTTCCACATCTATAACCCACATTCTTTCCCCTTCTCTTCTTTGCTCTATTAAAGTAAGCGTTTCTGCCTTTCAGCCTCCCGTCAGCCCCCTAGCTTTCTCTACAGCCTCTTCAGCTGCTGCGGCCCTGTATCTTTGAGACAGTTCTCTGTAAGTCCAAGGGAGACAGTTATTAGGAAATTCAGAATCACCATAAAGGAAAAGAAATCCACGCATACTTCTCCATGCATCACCCTGTATATGTGCTATCTCCTTCCTCCTCTCTCACTTTCAATCCTAGCCATTCAAATATGTGAGATGGGTCCATCAAAACCTAAATCCAGAAGGTTCGAATTAGAAATCTTGACACATAGTAAATACTGGTTTGTTTTTATTTGCTTTTCCAGTTTCATATCTCTGGGGGACTTTGCTTCAGAAATTCAAACTTTTCACTGCAACCACAAGGGCTAAACACTTAAAAAACCCGAACAACAACCAAACAAACAAAAAAACCCCAACCAAACAGAACAAAACAAACAAAAAACCCTCCAAAACACCGAAGAGTGTTAGTTTTTATTATTCTTGCAGCTGAGGTTTAGCGAAAGCACCAGGTAAAACAAGAATCAGGATCAAACAAGCTGGCAATACTGGCAATACAGAAGCTTGATGCTCTGTTTCTCAGGTACAGTTGTGTTAATCAAAAGTAACTCCTGTGAAGTAGACAGTAGGTAAAGAAGTCTTGTAATCTGACAAAAATCACTAGATATATATTGATACCTTTTAATTAAGAAGCTTAATTTTCTTTAAATTTAGAATTGTCCTCCCTTGATTCTCTCAGCCAGATTTTTAGCTTATTCTTTTCATGTTCTACATGACTGTTCTCTAAGATAACTGTTTTCATGGTTATTCTGTGCAATTCCAATTTGCTTTCTAAATAATTCTTTTCCACTTGACATGAATCATGGCTGTAATTCCTTTAACTAAAGTGACAAGAGCATTCCCTTTTGCATCTCTAAACTTCATAGGTTAATGTGAAGTTACACAGTAGCAATTTAGTTGTCAAATCACTGTTATTGACTGCTTTTGTTAAAAGAATTGCCAAGTAACAAGTTTCTAAACATCATTCCCATTCTAAACATCTGATCCCAGAATAAGTGTGGCTTTACCATATTTACTACCATGTGTAGTAGTACTCTTTGCCTCTCAAGGCAGCGTGCATACCAGTTCACATGAAAGGGAAGAAGCTTAATCAGTGCATGCCTTCCTCTAACCTCGTCCTCCTCCTCCCCCCGCCCCCTCAAAAGAAAAACTGCAGTTGAATCCTGCTCACAGTGTTCATTTTTTGGTTGGTTGGTTTTGGTTAAATATATATCCCATGAGCTACTTAGAGCATATACAAGAAAGTATATTCCACGTGTTGATCAAAATTGTCATCCCCATCAGAGAATTGCAAATCTGAAGGATTTCTACTTTCAGAAAAAGAAATCTATTGGCTATGGAATAACCAGCCTTGCTGTACCTTTACTCCATAACCCAAAAGTTATAACACTAGCTCATTTTAGTCATATCAGATTTACTAATTCTTAAAAATAGATCATAAAAATGCATCCTCATAACTATTAATAGAAGTGATGTCTGCATTTGTAGCAATTAACAGCATCATAAGACAGTTGACCAGTGAGTTCACAGCGAAGAAGATTACAATTGGGCATTAAACTAAATCAAATTGGAAGGCAGGGGGAAGGATACTAAATATTAAGATAAGCCCATAAGGCTGGAGAGATACATTCACTAGACTGCATCTAATGTAGTTCTGATTCACTGATTATGATATCATCCGTGAGCTTGTAGGTTTGTCTAGTGAAGCTTTTCAAGAAATTCTGAAAGAAACATCTAAGCTGAAAGATGTCTGTCATGTCCCCTGCTGTCAGGGAATGTGGGTTACTCAGGCATGACTGGAACCCTTTGTACTAGCTACCTCTGAAGTGATTCAGAGCACTACAGGCGCCAGTACCAGAGGAACTGGAACCTTACAAGTCTTAGTTACCTCAGGCACCAGGTGAGTCTTAGTATGTGTGCTGGGTTGACCCCAGCTGGATGCCAGGTGCCCACCAAAGCCGCTCTATCGCTCCCCTCCTCAACTGGACAGGGGAGAGAAAATATAACAAAAGGCTCATGGGTCAAGATAAAGACAGGGAGATCACTCACCAGTTACCATCACGGGCAAAACAGACTTGACTTGGCAAAAAAATTAATTTATTACTAGGCAAATCAGAGTAGGGTAATGAGAAATAAAACCAAACCTTAAAAACACCTTCCCCCCACCCCTCCTTCTTCCTGGGCTTAACTTTACTCCTGATTTTTCTCTACCTCCTCCTCCCAAGTGGTGCAGGGGGACAGGGAATGGGGGTTGCGGTCAGTTCATCACAGGTTGTTTCTGCCACTCCTTCCTCCTCAGGGAGAGGACTCCTCACACTCTTCCCCTGCTCCCGCTTGGGGTCCCTCCCACGGGAGACAGTCCTCCACAAACTTCTCCAACATGAGTCCTTCCCATGGGCTACAGTTCTTCACGAACTGCTCCAGCATGGGCCCCTTCCACAGGGTGCAGTCCTTCAGGAACAGACTGCTCCAGCGTGGGTCCCCCGCAGGGTCACAAGTCCTGCCAGCAAACCTGCTCCAGCCTGGGCTCCTCTCTCCACGGGGCCACGGGGCCACAGGTCCTGCCAGGAGCCTGCTCCAGCGCAGGCTTCCCACAGGGTCACAGCCTCCTTCGGGCATCCACCTGCTCCGGCGTGGGGTCCTCCATGGGCTGCAGGTGGATATCTGCTCCACCGTGGACCTCCATGGGCTGCAGGGGGACAGCCTGCCTCACCATGGTCTTCACTATGGGCTGCAGGGGAATCTCTGCTGGGGCACCTGGAGCACCTCCTCCCCCTCCTTCTTCACTGACCTTGGTGTCTGCAGAGTTCTTTCTCTCACATATTCTCACTCCTCTCTCTGGCTGCAACTGCTGCTGCACAGTAACTTTTTCCCCCCTTCTTAAATATGTTATCCCAGAGGCGCTACCACCATTGCTGATTGGCTCGGCCTTGGCCAGCGGCGGGTCCGACTTGGAACCCGCTGGCATTAACTTTATCAGACATAGGGGAAGCTTCCAGCAGTTTCTCACAGAAGCCACCGCTGTAGCGCCCGCACTACCAAAACCTTGCCACACAAACCCAATACAGTATGCTTCAGGCACCAGGAAAGTATCTTCTTTTTTCCCTCTACACTAGAAAAGCTAACTACAGCATGATAATTCTGTTAGAGTAAGTTAGCTGTCAGTCTTGAAGTGATTTACAAGCTGCTGACTTACACTCATCTGGGTTTTGGGAGGTTTTTTGCAGGTCTAGGTTCTGCATCCCATCCCCTCCCAATGATTGGTTTGTGGGTTGGTTTTGGGGGGTTGTTGGTTGGTTGGTTGGTTTTTGGGGGGTTTTTTGGCTGTTTTTTTGTTTGGTTTTTTTTTTTTTTTAAAACGTCATGGAAAGTTTCCACAAACAAAATAAAAGCATGTGATTATTTGGCAACCTCAACGATTGTGCAACTATGACCACAGCCTATGTTGAAGCTTTCCAGAAGATATTGATTAATTGCCTACAGAAAGTACTTTGTAAAAGCAAAGCAGCTTTGTAGCAGTTTACTTAAGACAGGAATTGAATCAAGGCATGCCTGGCCCAAACCCTAGCTCTTCAATGTGGAGATCAACAATGAAGATTAGCTTTTTGCAATAAAGGTTTAATTCTGTAAGGCAACTCTGGCCGTAATTTGTTTGCAAGTCATACTCTTGGCCAGGATTTCAACCTTTCTAATAGTAAAATTATGTGTTTATATTCTTCTCTTTTTAAATTAAACCATTCAAAACCAAAACCAGACCATTTCACTAGCCTTTCCGCTATGAAGGAGGAGAAAGAGGCTGTTGTACATGTTGGAGACAGGATCCTATTATTAATCAAGCAACAATGCTTGCCATTTTATAATCAAGTAAGATACAATTTATGCTCCAAGGACCTTGTAGATCAGACAAAAAGGGTCTGACATGACGTATAGGAGACTATATTCTCCTGTTGTGAGTTAATGGCTAAAAAAGGGTAAGTCATCTTAGAATTTGAGTGAAAAACATTGACCCAATCTGTATTATTCTGTTTTTTAGATAGTGAGAAAGTGATTTTTTTCCCACAGTAATGATTATATGTGCTTTCACTAGTCTAATTAAATACAAGAAAATAAAATGGTTACAAACAGTACAATAGTTTAGCAAAACATGTTATTGCATTATTATTAAAAACAACAACAATAAAAGTTAAAGAAATAATAAATAAGATTTTAAAACACTAGCTGGAGATCTGAACAAGTCTGGGTTCCAGTATTTTAGGTACTGTACAACCCAGTAAGAAATCATCCTGGCCCAAAGCAGCTTAAATTCTATTCAAGTCACCCAAATTGTGAAAGCGATAAAAAGACTGAGTGATTGTTCCTCCACACATAGGTATCAGTGAGAATATGCTACGTGAAATTCAGGTCTCCCGATAGACAATTTGTAGCCCACCTCTTTGCCCATGTCCTTGGCCACTATGCTTTCTTACACATTTCTTAAAAGTAACATCAAAGACAAAAATGTATGAAAACAGTAAGAAACACTACATCACTTCAGCTGGAATAAAGAAACGGGACATTCTACAAAAGTACAATTGAAGGTAACCGCTAATGTTTGTAGGCAATTTAGACCAAGACAGTGAGAAGTTTAAAATTTGCAATTCTTGTTTACTGAGAATAATTTCTATGTAAATAGTATAGATACTACCAACCTTTTTCTTTTGTACAAGCTTGCATTGCAGCCAGCTGATGTGAGCCTCGGGTTCTTCTTGGATCACAGCACAATTTGATTGAACTGGACAAATCAGCTTAGATCCATGACGTAGATAAACCATGGCAGTTGAGAGAGGTGGTCAAGGCATATTTTTCACCGCATGGTCCATTTAAACTTAACTTTCCCTTAGGAATGCTCATAACTCCACTGATAATGCGGCGGCTTATACAAGAAAGTACCTCTGCAACTGCAACCATGGAGTGCTGTTCTTATGTGTGACTGACACTCTGTCTCTAGATTATGTGTTTTGTGATGTATTTTTTTCTATTTTTTTATGTATATTTTTTCTTGATTTTACTGTTACAATTTCCACTCTCTGGTTTTACAGTTGGATAGATCAATATTCTTGCATATGCACTGAAAAAAAACATCCTTTCCCCTGCACTGTTTAAAGACAATGGAAATTGAAACACTCATGGGCAAAGTGAGTGTCTCTTTGGGCATTAATTATGAATAAGTAAGTGTAGAGCAAAAGAAAGCCAAAATAGAAGATCGAAGTTCAAAATAGGGAGACCCAAGTAATTAAGTAGCAAGACCATAAATAATATCTATTTTAAGCACTAATCTGACACATTGTTTCTTTTTGTTTCTTTCCTTCCCTGTCCCTTCCAGTAATACCATTTTGTTTATATGGCAACACCTAATTACCTTATATCCGTAACTCAGCTAGTGCCTGTAAGGCTCTTTTGCCTTGCACAAACCATGAACAGCCTACAGACTGAAGAAAGAAACGAGGAACACTTCAAGAAAGAGTTATGGGTTAAGACTCCTGCAAGTACACATTCATTCCCCTGATGCAGTGACCATAAAACAAAACAGATGCATGAAGATGAGAGGGACTAGTCTGTATGAATACTAGGTGGAAAACCCAGCGCATCCAGGTATACATCTACGGAAATACTTTTTACTGTCTAACCAGCACAGTCTTCATCTACAAGGAGCATTTAATAGAAACTCAGCAAAGTGATAATAATCTGAAAGAGAGAAGGTCTGACCAGAAGTAGTAGCTCTGATATTGAGAGACAAATTCCAACTTCTTGTAGCTCATCAGGAGAGTGAACAAGTTGAGTACCTCTGTTAGGACATCATCAAAAGCAGACAAATATGTCCCAGCAGCAGTCTATACCCACCACTAAGTGCAAGTATTCTTAACAAGTATGTCCTTCCTGAAATTTAGAAATAGGTACGCTGGAGGTTAAAAATACATGTGCCTGGAAAGTCAAGATCATTTTGACTAAAACCACCAACGTGAATTTGTGCATGAATATGCTTAGTTCCTGCAAACCCAAATGAGACATAATTCCTTTTTCCTTTTTAGTGTTAGAAAATAGCTGCTGACAATAATTCTTCTTCTCCAGCTGGTCCAGGACAGCTTCCCACAAGAAAAAAGAACGTTACTTTTTGCTTAGACAGACTCCCATGAGAATGGGACATGTACTAGACATAATTTAGTACAGCATGGCAGATACAGACAGAAGAGCCAGTTTAGAGCAGTTTGAACTCTATTGAAAGTTGGAACAAAACAGAGTTATCTATCTTGAAAGAGTAGAGATGGATGAAGAGATGTTTCATATTCTCTGATGCATCTTCAAAATTGGTAGTAAACTGCCACCAGTGCAAGGAAAGTCAAGAGCGGTATTTATTAGTATCTTGCCTCTGCTCGGAAGAGTCCTGCTTAAAGCAGTCTGGTGATTTAGCAGTGCCAGTATAGCCAGAACCTTCAGGTGCAAAGGGGAGAAGACTCTTAAGACAATTTCCTCTGAATAGATTTGTGGAAACAGCCAGAAGAAATGTAGCATTGCAAGAGATTCTTCTTAAACTACAACCTCCTCTGTCCTATTGTTACAGAATGAGCAGCTAGCAAAGATTAAGTTCTCTACTACTAGCTCTGTGACCTAAATTAGAAAGTCACTTATGCATTAGAAAATAGGTCTAAGCCAGAACATTCCAGACTATATCTGTCACTGAAGGTATTGCGTGACAAGTGAACTGCACCTTTGACAGGAGGCCAGTGATCTGAGCCCTAAAAACCGGAGTGGACCCATGATACTCCTTCAATGTGTCCAAGAATGCTTTGGCTGTTGCAATTAGCATATGGTATTTGCACAGCCTTTAAGAGAGGCAAGAGAGCAGATTCATCTGCTAAGAACTCTGAAGGGTTCAAAAACGTTTAAAGAGCCAGAGCATTGCTTTGACCCTTTTAAGGCAACAGAAAACACCACTGAAGTCAATGCCACATGACACTCGCTCTAAGGTGCTAAACAGAAACTGTTTCTTTGGCTAAAGCAGGGTATTTGTATTTTAATCAACAAGGAATGGGTGGAAAGGTGTAAGACTCTTGTATGCTATTGAGCCAAACACAGCACATCTGGAGTTCCAGCAACACCGTAACAATGCTGGGGGCATGTCCAAACAGTCAGATACAGGGACATGCATAAGATAAGGATGATACACATTTAGAAGCAGCAATATGGACTCTTTAGCATGTATCATTTCAAATAGAGCTATAAGAAAAAGGTAAACACAATCAAGCGTGCCAATATGACATAGTTTGCAGGCCAAATACTTAGCCAGTCCCAAGGTCTGGAGGTTGCAGAGAAAGCAAGAGTTTCTGCTTAAGGGTAAAGGAAAAATTAAAAAGGGGAAGAGAACAACCCAGAGGGACAGCTCTATCCCTGACAATAAAATAAGCTTAATTCAAAGAAGAACATAACTATGATGAGCATTCTTAACTTCTCTAGTAGTTACGGACCAAAGGGAAAAAAAAGATCTGTTATGAGCTGCATGACTATACAACTGTACTTCTATAGGTTCTGCCAAGACTAAAAAATCCTAAAGTTTCAAGTATTTCTAGTATAACCCACACAAAGTTTGAGCAGATGTGGACTGCAATTCACAGATAGGATAGAAATACTACACATTTTCAGTATACTTACTTTGAATTTCTCCAAGTATTCCCATATTTGGTATTCCCTTAGATTCTGTCTCCAATTCAAACGCTCTTCTGTAGAGCAACTACAGTGTTCAGCTAAATAATAAAAGACTATTATTAGGAGAGTGGCAAGTACGACTAGCTATGAGAACAGTAAGTATTTGGTTACATACCCTTTTTCACATCCATTTTGTCAACTTGTTTTGTTACCCATATTGATACTGAATTTGCCCTTGCTGACTGCAGCTCCAGCTGTAGGAATTTTTCTACGTAACTTCTGAATTCAAGATTCATTTACTGTAAGTTAGCTACTACTATCAAACAAGTAGATCATCAGAGCACTACATCGTAAGAGCAAATAAACCGCACAAAACAAAGTAGGGAGGAAACTTGTTTCAGAAAGTTTGCAAGTTTTAACATAAGATGTCAACAGCATTAATCAACCCCTAATGTGTTTAAATCTGTGCAGGAGGAAATGCCTTGCTACAACAAACATTGCTCTAAACAGTGAAATATTTAACATGAAAAGCAACTTATTCCCAGAAAGAGGCCCTTCCTAATAAAAAGAACTGATATAATTTTAGCTGTAGCGCTCCTACCATAGGTCTTGCCTTGTCCAAAGTATTCCTTGGCAGCACATTCCCAAATATATTCCTGCACCTTGCTTCTATGTGGATAGACCACTGTTGTTTTCAGAGTTAAATTAGCAGAAGTGGATATTTAGAAAGAGAATGAATCAATGCCTCGTTATGCAGATGCCTTGTTATTCAGCAGTGACAGCTACTCCTTCCCACCAAATACTGACCTGGAAAAGTTTCTGGAAGAGAAACTTGAGTAGGTGGATTAAAATAACAAAACAAAAACCCCAAAACCATGCAACAACTCAGCGACTTTAATTATTTTTGAATTACATTTGAAGTGTTTGTTCTGTGAAGGGCCTAGCCTATAAATTTCAGGAATGAGGTAAATTTTTTTTTTTTTTAAATCAACTGCTTGCTAACAGCAAACTCTATGCGATCCTTTTCTACATTATTCTAGAGAAGACATGCTCACATGTGAGGAGAGTAAAATGCTAGGCTGCAACAGAGCTCAATAGGAAACGCTCTTTTCATAGTCATGCAACTTGTTAGTGGATGTATAACAGAAACTAGGAATAAAACACTTCTATAGCAATGCAGTACTACACTTCTAACTCCCTGTATTTTATTCTGGAATAGATTACTGCTATAAATAAAGGAATTTAATAGCTGCAAGCCAACCACCTACTTCAGAAGGCAAGGAATGCTGCCAAGAGAGAATGACTGCAACATTATTCCACCACTGCACTTTCAAAAAACAAGCATTAGAAAATATGAATTAAGCTAAAACACAGCTTTCTCTCCAATTACAGCAACATGTGACCTTTTAAATATAACCTTAATCCTCCCATTAACCCTCCTAATCAAAGGGAAGAAAAAAAGAAGAGTTGACTCCTGGGGTTTTTTCCCCCCCTTTTGCTCAGTAAAAGCAGGGGAAGAGAGAAGCAAAAGCATCCCTTCCCTTTCCTTT
This sequence comes from Gymnogyps californianus, assembly GCF_018139145.2. Classification (NCBI taxonomy): domain Eukaryota; kingdom Metazoa; phylum Chordata; class Aves; order Accipitriformes; family Cathartidae; genus Gymnogyps; species Gymnogyps californianus. The sequence goes on from NC_059475.1 coordinate 12,103,217, forward strand.
CCCTGCTGATCGGCCTTTTGTATATCATGCATTTCAAGCCCTTTCAAGTCATAGCTCTTCTTACAAGCCTCCTTTCTGACTGTGGAAAGCTCAAAAAATGCACTTACTCCTTAAAGAATAAATGTATGGAAACCCCTTTTATTTTACACTTACTGAAAATATTTCTGTCCAACTGGATGTTAGATCTGAAGACCCACTCAGCACTTTACTAGAGCTTTTACCTACAGAAAATAGATTTTGCTACATACAACACCAAACCAAGACCTTAAGATCTTTCGTAAGAAAGATACAATAACATGATACAGAGGTTATGACAGTGGAGATGTATCTGAGGGAGAAAAAAAGTTTCTAAGATCCCATACTAAGTGCTGTACATTTTCTTTTTCCTTCCTATTGTTAAAAGCTTGTTACTCTCATACTTGCCATTTCTGCCAGTGCTCCATTTGTTTCACCTTGCATGTATTAGTTTTCCTTAGTTGCATTAATTTTCTCACACTTCTTCATAGCTTCATAAGTGAAGCAGAGTCACATCAAGCGTACATACCTCATCTATCCACTGCTTCCTTGTGATTCTGAAAGAGGTGAGCACCTGGGTCATGATTCTCTTGATAGGAGAATCATTTCCTACAAGGGCCACAAATTTTCCTCAAGTGCATGTTTTCAAAGCTATCTAGCTTCCAGTTTTGGACTGTCGCAAGTCTTCCACCTAAGCGACTACATCAACAAGAAGACTGAGTTAAGATTCAGCTTTGCTCTAACCCAACAAGCATGATAGCTGTTCTTCTACTCTGAATGTTACCAAGCATATAAGTTTTTGGTATCAAGTTTCTATATGTGGTCTTACCTAACTGAGCCACAAAAAGAGACATCTCAACTGTTCTACATTCTGCTTTGTCTGCTGTGGTTACCAACAGCCCATAAACACATGAAAAAAAACATACACAATGAGAACAGCTAATGCTCACAGCAAACCAGAAATAGCAGCATGGGAAACTTAACTTTCAGTTAGTACTTGAAGTGAACTATCAGTAGTGACAATCCGGACCTTCTAAAAAACAAAGCAACATAATTTAGGCTATACAGTCTATTAAAAACAGTAGTAATACACTATCCAGATCTACATAATCTTCTCTTAGCAAATGCTTAACATAAGGCTTGATGACCCATGAAAAAAAGTTAGAAAAAAATATTTTGAACTGGTGCAAAACACTGATTTTTTCAGAACTGCAGTGAGAAATCAGATTCACTTTAGTCTACAACACAGCAATTTTTCTTTGTTGTTCCTGAACACATTATATAAAAGGACTTAATTCCAAAAGCCATGTACTTAAGCTAAAATAATGTTAAGACTACTTCCTCAAAACAGATTCCTTTGTCAAATTTAACATTTTCAGGTTTTCTGCTTATACCTTTTAAGGGGCAAAATAAATCACTCCAAGCAAATAAGCAGGAACAGTTTATTGTGACACTGGCAGCTTTACCTTTCTCAAGTAATACGGAGTTCTCTGAATTTTTTTTTTTACCTGCCAATTTAAATATTTCATCTACATCCACATCATTACTTTATAAAATTTCTTTAATATCTGCATCTTTTCACCTGATTTAACACAAAAACAAAAGCAAAAGAACAAACTCTTGGAAACATAAGGAGTTGCATCATGGCAAATGTTTTCTTTAATAGAAAGTAAGAAAAACCTCCCTACTGACCTTTATTCAGAATGAGGAAAAAGATAAATATCCACAGCTCTTTGTTCCATTTGGTAGGATTTTAAGATCCATCTATGCATGTGTAAGCACAGAACACACAGTTTTAGCCACACTGGAACCACCTAAACAGAGATTTTATGTTCCATAGTTTTTACGTGCATTCCATCCTTGGTGTGCTGATTATAGTACAGAGATTCTGTTCTTCATCTACAGCAGTTTCAATTTAAGAATACACCATAAGCCAACTTAGAGAAACATCCATTAGTTGCTAATAGAAAGAATCACAGGAAGGTCTCACAACAGTTTACTAAAACATTAAGGTTTTTTTTAAATCACAGTTTTCAAATATAAAAATTGGATTTTGCCTATAACTGAAATATATTTACATGAACATTTTAAAAAGATGGTCTGTAATTTAGATCTAATCACTGTCATCTGAACCACCTTCAGATCCCTCATCGTTGGATCCTTCTGGTTCAGATTCGTTACCAGATGCTCTGCCAGAACCCTCATTGTCAGAACCTCTCTCAGAATCTCTGTCTGAGTCAGCACTGCGAGAAGCTGGGCGAGATTCATTTTCTGAACCACCAGAACGACTTCTCCCCGACTGTACAGACTCGTTGTCTGACTGGTCTGAATCTGATCGCCTCCTTTTTCTAGCCGACCTGTCGCTGTCAGAATCTTCCTCAGACGGGTGAACACTGGACCTCCTCGGACTACCTGCCTCACTACCAGATTTGTTTCTGTTATCAGAATCACTATCAGAAACAATGCGTTTACTGTGCTGCTGTTCCCCATCATCTGAATCACTGTTGCTATTCCTAGCATGTCTGTAGGGAAAAAAAAAACAAAAACAAGAACAACAGTATTAAAAGATGCTATCCTTAGCTTAAAAATAAAATGAGACACCAGGATTTGAGTAATACTAGCATTATCAGAATAAGAAGAATGAGTGGAATTAATTTGCAATGGAAAGTGATGTTGTGAGTACAATGAAAGGCTTCTCATTATCTTCGCATTATCTCATTATTATTAACACCGCAGTTTCTCTTGAAAGCATGCATCGAAACTTTAGTACATACAAAGTTAATTAAGGTTCTTACCCATCATCAGCAATTTTGAGTTTATCCTCGTCAGAAGAATCATCGCTTGATGAAATGATGGCTTTTGATTTGATCTTTCCTTTCATTGAAGGAGGCAGACGTTCTTGTTTGGGCTGTAAAGGGGAAAAACAAAAGGGTTGCTTGTTCATGTGGCTGGTTAAAGCATAGTGCCCAAACATAGAAACATATTCAGAAAACCAGATATGCTTTTAAAAAATTTTCCATTCGCTATCACTTAATTCTAGATGGCTTTGGAAATATCCTTTTCATCCTTGAAGCAGCAATAGCAACAGGGGAGGAGGATAAAAATAAGCTCAAAGGCAGTTTGCTACAAGAAGTTTTGTTGTAATTTTCAACATTAATAAATCTCTCTTCACTAGGGTAATGCTGAACTCTAAATGCATATTTAGAAATTGATGCAGTTACTCAGAATTTAACTTACAGCCTTCTTTTTCTCTGCTTTGGGTGGACGTCGTTTTTTAGGTCTTGGACCATTTTCATGTTCTTCATCATCACTCCCCTCATCTGCCTTCTGGGGTCTTAAAAGAGAAACATATTGCATATGATGAAAGCATATCATCACAAAAAAACTTAACACATGCAAAAATATCAGTCTCAAGAAATGTCCAGTTTATCAAGTGTTACTCATACTTCTTTTGCAGAGTGGCTGTTTAAGTCTTATAATGTGCACGTGTAAATAAAAATTAATCATATGACCTCTTGACTACAGTTCATTTTTTAAACTGTTATGAAAGACTGCATAAGAATATACTTAAAAGCTATACTATTTCCCAAGGAGGTCTAACATTAGAGTATCAGTTACCTCCTCCTCTTCTTCTTCTTCCTCTCACCCTCCTCTTCTTCCCCATCTTGTTCACTACCACTGCCCTTCCTCTTCTTTTTCTTTCTAGACATGGGCAGATCTTCATCACTGTCATCATTGACGAACTCATCAAATTCCCCTGCTCCTTTTTTGGAACGCTATAATAAATAAAAGCCCTATTATCCACCTTCCAGTTAAAAAGCTACCAGAAAACAATTCAACATTGAAAACATTTTCAGATAAAGTTTCTAAGATATGAAAATACAGATCTTGTGCCAGCTTTCTCATAATCTCTAGATTGATATCATTTAGAAACTGATTCCAAATTTGCACAAAATAAAATAATCTTCTTCTGTTATTTTAACAATTGAATAGAATGGATTTTGGTGATGCCACCATGCTTGGAACTTTTAAGTATTAGCTTTCAACTTTTACATTTGAGTATTAAACCTGTGCAATTTCACTCAGTGGAGCCTAGGAGCTTGAAATTAAAAACCTGTGCTACTGCAAGAGACCATATATCAAAAGGGAATATGAAGGAGATATAAAAAAAAAAAATTCCGTTCTACCCTGCCTCCACCGCCACCCCGTTTTTTCTCCTTTGATCCTTCTACTTCACCAGTGAACATCAGAATATTCTTCGTTTTCTCCACATATTGAGCTCTCTGTTCCAGAAGTTTCTTCTGTTCTTCTTTTTCTCTTAGGCGCTTCTCTTCCTGAAACAGAAAAAAATAACAATTACTATTGTATTTGCAGCATCGCGGTGATTATAATCACAGACGTATAAATTATTTGCTGAGAAGTAACTGGAAAAATGACTTTTGACAGTCTATGTCATAGCAGAAGGTCCACATGGCAAAAAAAAAAAGTTTTCTACAAGCCTATGCTAGAGTAGGCAAAAGTCCGAAAGAACTGTTGTACCAAGTGCTTCCTCATCCAGCCTGTCAGTACAGAAATTTGATGGCAGACCTTCTGGGGCACAAATTTTATTTCATTATAAAAATAAAAATCTATTTCTGAGACTATGGGGAAGAAAGAATGAGTATCACCTGTGAGCAATAACACAGTAATAATAGTAAGCTAGCGCTTACTATAACTAAGAAAAATAGCTACGAGACATTTTATCAGTAACACCAGGTACCACCACAGAGCAACAGGAGTATATATATTGTTGATATGTACACTTTTTAAAAATAAAAAATAAGTTTTTTGAAATATAGTACACAGACTATAACAGAATAAAACCTGTTCTTTAAGTAGTTTTTGGCGAAGCAGCTCCTTTTCTTGCTCTTGCTTCGCACGCAGCTCCCTCTCTTCTTCATCCTGCTTGCGTGCCCGAGCCACATGATACTGGGCTTGACTCAGTAAGTCAGAGCATTGCCTGTAACATGCAATGTTTTCAAGTAAAGGAAGTGGCAGACACATACTACAAGAAGGAACAGTTTTATAAACTGTTATCACACTATGTTCATATCACAGACAAAGAAAAAAAGCTACTTGAAATAGCACAATAGAAGAGTAGTACAGATTTTTGAGTAAACTAAAGCACTTTCTAGTAAGCTAATTTGTCTTGCAATACACAATTTCAGAACATATTGCTTCACACTTAAAATTTAGCCAATTCATATACAAAAAACCCCACATGAACATAAAAGGAATCATCCCAACTAATTTGGACAGCTTCAGAAGTATGGTTAATAAGAACTTGTATTTAATCACAACATACTAGCACACCTAATCGGAAAGGCAGGTAGAAATTCTATCTTAAAAAACCCAACTGTGTAAGAGTTAAGGTTGCATAATGTATTCTTCAAGTCTCATGAAACATTAAAGCAAGGCGCTTTCAATACCCTCTATCCTGGTTTCGGCTGGGATAGAGTTAACTCTCTTAGTAGCTGGTACAGTGCTGTGTTTTGGATTTAGTGTGAGTATACTGTTGATAACACACTGATGTTTTAGTTGTTGCTAAGTAGCGCTTATCCTAAGTTAAGGATTTTTCAGTTTCCCATGCTCTGCCAGCAAGCAGGTGTACAAGAAGCTGGGAGGGAGCAGAGCCAGGGCAGCTGAGCTGAACTAGCCAAAGGGGTATTCCATCCCATGGAACGTCATGCCCAGTATATAAACAGGGGGGGGAGTTGGCTGGGAGGCGTGGATCGCTGCTCAGGCATCGGTCAGCGGGTGGTGAGCAATTGCATCGTGCATCATTGGTTTCTTATTTCTTTTTGTTGTTGTTGTTGTATTCTTTTTCATTACAATTATTATTATTCTTAGTTAGTAGTGTATTTTTATTTTTACTTTAGTTATTAAACTGTTCTTATCTCAACCCATGAGTTTTACTTTTTTTTCCCCTTTCCTCCTCCCCACCCCACTGGGAGGGGGAGGGGCTGTGTGGTGCTTAGTTGCTGGCTGGGGTTAAACCACGACACCTCCTTAGCTAATGTTACAATGACACATCTTTTAATATTAAGATTAAAATTTTCTTCTCTGTACAAAGTGCTTTAATGATACCCATTTAAGATGTACAGTACATGATGGCCAACAGATGTTATTTGTATATGGCTATGAAAATCTTAGAAGAATGTGCAAGAAATGAAACACAGGGCATACTGATTGAAAACCTAAGAAATAAGCTTACAAGGAAACTGATTTGAATAGGCTTGTGTACAAGCTCATTACCCTGAGCAAAAGTTAAAGCAGACTAGATACTGCAAAACAAAAGTTTATCGTGTTTCAATAAATGACCCATGCTATTCATTCATGACCTACCTCAAAAAATCTCCAGGAAAGCAAACCTGTTGTTACATTATTATGTTTAAAGTCAAAACAGTGAGAGCTAGAGATGTTTAAATACACGTCACTGCACACTCACTGATGGAAAATTTGCCATTAAAACAACTAAAGTTTTGCAGGCTCCAGCTAATGGCAGATACCACATGTTGAGAGTTTTAGACTACACAAAAACATTAGAAAGCAAAGACAGGAAAAGAATGAAACAGTAATAGGGAGTAACCCCGCACTTGTATTTCTACTGTTCTAGGAAATTGTCAGTTGAAATTTTGGAATCCAGTTTTAGTATGAAAGAACAAGACAAAAATATTCCACTTGGTATCTGAATGAAGGATTTGTTTGTGGCTTTGGTTTGGTTTTTGTTTTGTTTTTTTTTTTTTTTTTTACCTGGCTTCTGTAGCAGCAAGTGCCAAGTCAAATCTCATCTTATCACCTACTTTACTCAAGTAACTGAAGTACCTGGAGGAAAAAACAACAAACAAAACTAAGCAAATATGGCATTACTTACATATTTATTGTAATTTTGCCTTACAACAAAGCATTTACTCCTGAATTACAATCCTATAAAACTCAACAGATGAGGAAATCTCACCAGTTTTCTGTGTGCAGCGCCTTTTAATACAACAGTATAAAACTACATTCAGAGTTCTCCAAATTTAAAACATTCTAAAACCACTCTAGAGCAGAACAAAAACCCAGAAAAATTCTAAAGAGAGTTCTAAGATTTCATTTACTGGCTCCTAGGAATAAGTACATTGCTGACCCCAGTAGATTTATTCCTTATCTGTCACAGCCTAAGTGCTTGAAACCAGCATAAGGAAAGAAAACTTATTTTTTAAAAATCCTTCCAGAACAGCCTCCTTGAACCTAGTTGACAGGCCCTTGTGAACACAACAAACCTTCAAGTAGATGGGTAAGCTACGATGATCAGTGTTTTGAAAACAGTTTCTCCAATTCACTTAAAGGAAAATGACTTTCTAACTTTCAAGGTGGCCACAGTTTCTTCCCATATTCCAGAGGCATTCTAAATGAAGTGGTTTTGTGCCAGACTGAACTAAAAATTCTTGTGTATATGAAGAAAGTAATCCCTTGCTCAAGTTTTAGATTATGGAAAATATTTTCCAAAATGTGATAGACATCTGAATTTTTATCTAATGGGTAAAAATAAAGGCTTTCATGCAACTTTCTCAAGACAGTAACAAGCTTCTAACTGAATTTAAGTTAGACTTTGTGTTTGAATGTTTAGTTTGCATTATGTAAAGCACTAGAATTGTGAAATGCTTGCTTGTATGAAAGGCTTGCTTTAGTTGACAAAATTACTGAAAGGCAACATCTATCCTCGACATAACAGGAGAGTGAGGAATGCATAAAGCAAGCACCAGCTACACCACCAACACCTAGGAGCAGAATAAATGGTTGAAAGCTTTCTGTTCAAAGATGGTGATGATTGGATCAGATTAATCACACTGTTTTCTACCCAGAATTTTAAAAAAAAAAAAAAACGAGAGAGAGAGAGAGAGAGAGAACTAAAAGATCTCAAACTCACTTAAGAAACTACTTCTGTTCTTAAGCCATGAGAGTACTTAAGGCTTTACTTGCCAACAGGAGGGTGAAATTAGTTTTCAAGGACTACTAGTCATTAACTAGGCTCATATAACATAAATAGATTTGCTTTTGAGCCTTATAGGTTGTTTTGAAAGAAATAATCCAAAAAAAGTATTAAAATCATAGAATAATTTTCAACATTTTTTTTCAACTATGCTCTTCCAGGAAGAAGTGCATCGTGGTCATAGTAATACAAAACCCTTTGAGAAATACATATTGGCCACCTGGCCAAACAAAACTGGCTCTGGAGCAAAGTCTGAATACGTAGTTTTGTCAGGCCCAATCTTTGTTTTCTATTAGGAACTGTAGAATCACATACAGTGCTTATAGGAGATGATTGCTCTAACCAGATTTGTGACCTATACTGCAAATTTACTGTAAGGGAACAACAAAATAGATTATAATGATTAAAAATAAATCATCTTTACCTGTGGGCTAACTCCAGTTCCTTCACAGCGTTAAGCACCTCCTTTAGATTGCTTTTTTCATCTTTCAGGACAGAGGTAGCTAGTCGTTGTAGCACTAAAGCCACATTAAACATAAGGACTGTATCACTTGGCGCTACGTGCCTGGCCTGTAAATAAAAAGCATGTTTTTAAGATATGCTACAACGTGATACAGAGGTATACTGAAGTGCCATACAGAGAATAAGCACCATTATTTCAATCCCAGACTACCGAATTTAAAGAGACACAAACATGCATCAACTTAGAGTAATTTTATTCTGTCATATATAATGTTTTATATTCATACCTTCAACAAAGTTTGTTTGCATTCCTGTAATTTGCCACATTTGAAGAGCGCCCGGGCCAAATATAACAATACTTCAGTATTTTGATGCTTATAGAACTTTCTGAGACAGTTTTCATACTGAAATGGGGGGGGGGAAAAAAAAATCAAATTAAGAAGTGACAATGGTTAGGTATTTTTGTTAGCTAAGTCCAGCAAATGTTTCTATTCCTAAAAAGCATTATTGCTAATATGCTTTTTGTTTTTTAAAGAAGTGTGTCATGCGACATGGATGCCTCCTTTTCACCAAATCAGAAAATTCTTTCTGCTATTCCATAGCAAGTACTTGATTTTTCTGGAAAATCGCAGCAGTCCAGGAGGCTCTGTAGGTCTTAAAATACAACAGAATACTTTGCAAGTACCATTTATTGTAACGAAGTCCAACAAACGTGACTCATTTTAAGAGCACTCAATTATTCTCTGCAGTATGGGGGGTTGGGGGGGAACCAACAACTATTTTCTTTATTCATACAAGATATTTTACAAATTGAAATATATTTAATGTAGTAATTCCACATATCTGATGCAATTAGTTTAAAAAAAATCCACACCTTTCAGATAACGTCAGATTTGTTCTGTCCACCTAGCTGAATAACATGGCATGCCAAGGGATATCTAGTTGTTCTAAAGTGTAAAAGATGACTTGTTACTACAGATTTTGTGGGCCTAGAATTAAAACTTCAAACAGTTATGAAACTTATCCTTTTTGGTAACAAGTGCCTTTTGTTTGGCACACTTTTCTCAAGGGATCATTACTCTTTCTAAACCTCAAAAATAGTAAGAAATACAAAGTAATTTTTATTTCCAGCTCAAATACAGAAACTGCCCTGAATTGTAATGCCTGAAGTCACTACTCTCGGATCACACTGTGTTGCGAGCACCCGATTTTCACTCACCTTTAGAGTCAAAGATTTTGTATTTAGCTTAAGTCTGCCTCGGATTTGTACGCTTTATGGTAGAGAATTCACTAGAATAACTGTTGTGGTTGCAGTAAGCTAGGCTATTAAATTCAATTTGTCTCCCTTTGAGTCCAACATCACGTATTTCAGATACAGGGCTTGTACAGACTGCATAGCACAACCCAGGGAACACTAAAACGCTTCAGTAAATACCTTTCTGCCAACAGCTTTACTTAAATATATTAGCAAATGAGTACAATATTTTTCTGACAGATCAAAAGGTGAAAATGATACCCATTTTCCCATTGTAATTCACTGCTTAAACAATTGCTAAAATTAGACTTTCGTTAGGCTTTTTGTCAATAAAAACAGATAAGGTGTTCAAAAGACAACAGACCCCATTCAAACACAACAGAATGAATGTGATGTGTTACCAAAGCTTTTTAACAGTAGTTCACTGGAGGACAGCAACTACTGAGGTCTTGATCAGATAAGAAAGGCCCAGTATCTCTTCCTTATAACCATCACAAAAAGCTTCAGGATAGCTCTGAATTAAGTATTTTTGAGTCGCAATGTGGACTCTATCTCAATGAAACAAGTTTGTTCTGAGCTTCTGTTCCGTTCAACATACTTTTTTTTTTTTAGCTTACTTGTATAATTTTGATCAACTAATTGAGTCAATTTAGTTAGAATAGGTTGACACTTGGAAGTTAGCTTGCTTGAGCAGGTTGAACTAGATGACCTCAACAGATTTCTTCCAACATGAACTACCCTGTGATGTTAATTGTAGTGAAAGAAATCATGGCAATCAGCTTTTCAGACAGCTCTGATTGTTATTTATGGAATCATTTGCAAGAACAAAAATAGGAAGTGTTGCTATTAAAAAAAAACCAGCAACAAATTGCATTTACTTACTTCAGTAACGTCTGAATGTAAATCACATACAGTAACTACACTGACTGAAACCTCTCTGACTAAAAATTAATTCCAAGACCAAAATTCTAACCCAATTATGTTTTAACTCTGCTACCAAAAAAACAAGTGTACAAGTTGGTAGGTGCTTTGTTACCCCTTACCCATATTTGGCAGTTTGTTTTTAAATCTAGACTTGACAGCCAACAGCATGCTAGAAATAGACCTATAACTTGTTAAAATATTAGTCAGAAACTTTTGCAGTTGCTATGACAGAAGAGAAACCTCCAGAAGTCATCTAACCCAACATATTATGTAGTTCAATTTAGAGATGTTACCATCTGCACAGCACTGATGTACTGTTTCTGTTCTACGTAGATATGTGCCAAATTCAGCCACACATCACTGATATCTGCTGTTGCCTCTCTCACTTGGGCAAAAACATCACGAGCTTCACGGAAATATCCTTTATGCGCCAAGACAGCTCCTAAGGGGAAAGTAATATGTACAGTGTAAGCTTCCAGGTTCATGTACTATGTACTCCTACCAAAGAAAACAAAATATTGCCTGAATAAAGTTCCCCATTAAAAACTAAGTGACATAGCTGCCATAGGAAAGCTATTCTTAGCATTCTGCTAGCATACTACTAGCATTCAGGCCCTGCAAAAACAATTCTATATTAAAGCATGAAACATAAGAATATCACCTCTGAAGGAAAACTAGTCTAATATTCACCTATGCCATTAGCAGCATACAAATTCTTTGGATCATTTCTGAGTACTTGCTTGTAGATCGCTAATGCACGGTCTTGATGACGCTTCTCCTGCAGAAAGAAGTATCCCAATTGATCGTTCATTTCTATAATGGGGTATTAAAAGATCTACCCAGAAGTTTTACGGACTATCAGATGCCAAACAGGCATCAAGAAAAGGCTCTGAGTAGCTAAGAGCATGCAAAAATTAAATAAATAAAACCACACACAGGGCAGACAGATGCCCATTACCTTTTCTCTGTCTCTTGTGGGTTGATGTAGAGTCTGCAACCAGACATTGCCAAGAGCCAGCATGGAGTAAGTATCATTTTGTGTGGAGGGCTGTTTCAATATTCTTTCAAATTTCTTCTGTCCTGGACCCCACTCTTGTTTAGCCAAATGAAGATTGCCAATCAGGGACCAAGCATCCGGATGGTCCTAAATAAAAATTCACTGGAAGTTGCAAAAGCATCCTTTTCCCTTGCAAGGTTACTTTTTCAAGTATAAAATGCTATTTTTCTTAAATAGAATTCCATATTTTAAAAAACCCAACAAACAAAACACACAGAGAGCAGATTACAGTAGTTTTCTCTTCTTCCCCTAGTTTATGTGAACAAACAAAATAGAAGTGCAACAAAAGGAAAATAAAATTTTAAGTTAAGTTAGTATTTCAAGTGTTTAAACACTTAAAGGGTTACAAACCTGATTTATCTGAAGTGCTTCTTTAAACCAATCAGAAGCCTCATAAAAATTTCCTTTATCCCGAGCCATAGCTCCCAAGCGCAAGTAGCCTAAAAATAAAAATAGGAAAGGGGGGGAAAAAAAAAAAAATAAAAAAAAAGTCAGGAAACAGGTTAAAGTAATCTCAAACAAAGAAAATACTTGCCATGCATGAATTTCAAAGGCAATCTTTTTCTTGATCTGCTAAGGACAGCAAACATTAAGACACCTTTCATATTCTATTCACAATGAGACACACCATGTGAAGAGGAATGTCCATCCACAATAGTGATACAGAAATTGCAGATTTCTAACAGCTAAAGTAACGTAAATGTTTTAATTGGTTTCATAAGTTAAAGACAACTGAGAAACCTCAAAGAAAGAAGGAACATCAGTTACACAATTCCCCTCCCTCCACTTTAAACACCTCTGCCGTCTCTGCAAGCTTTGGGAAGAGTATCAGTTAGCAGGTGACAATGGAAAACAAGCAGGGAAAAGGCTATAGATTAGGCTGGGGCATGCTGTGTGCTGCAGCTTGCTGAGCAAGGGCTACCACCTCGCCTTTGCGGCAAATATCACAGGTCAGCTACTTGGGGGCAGGAGGAAGAGCAGAGTGAGGAGAAAAAACAGGATGTGCCATAGAAGCTGTGCTAACGCTCTCAACAGCCCTTCTTCCCTGGAGTAAGGCCAAGATCCAAGATAAAGTGATTCTCCCAAAGGGTCTCTGTCTCCACCCACATAGGGAGAGATGCAGAGCCTGGGCATATCAAGTGGATGGCCTTGATTGCACCTGAGTGCTGAGGTGCTAAGGCTCTGGTGGGGGTAGGGAGCAAGTGAGCAAAGGCATGCAAGTCTAGACAAGCTAATTTTGCTAGATTTTTGGAGTACCATATGATTTACCAATAATTAGAAGGCTTAAAGCTGGAGATTGGACTATAAGGATGATGCAGGCCTTAAAAAAAAAAAAAAAAAAAGGTAGGGAAAATAGCAGGTAGGTAAGCAGGCCCCAAAACTACTATGAAAAGAAGTGAAGATAGATATAGGGAGACCAGAAGACACTGTAAACGGGAAGATTTTTGGTACTATAAGGAGGACTGTGGAACTAAAATACCAAATGTTTCTTACAATCAACGTAATTAGGATGTTCTCTTAAAATGTTTTTATACAGCTTTTCCGCTTCATGAAATTCACACATCGCCTCATATAGTCTGGCAAGGTTATAGGACGTTGTTACAGAGATAGCATTGTAATAATGCTCATCATGTTCAGCTTCTGCTTTTGCACGATCCAGTGATGCCAAAAAATATTTCTAAAGTATAAAAAGAAAAAAGGAATAAAGCACTCCAGAATATTCTTAAAGGAAAACTTCTGGGTGATCAAGAAACTCAATTCAAACTTTGAGTAATTACATACCTTCGCTTCTCCTAGGTTTCCCAGCCTGAAGTGCAGAGCACCCACATTATTCAAAATCTCTGGTGGGACATCAGCCTGTACCTTCTCTTGCAGAATGCGTGTGGCTGTACCATAGGCTGACAGTGCACCCTTTACAAAGAAAGAGAAAGTTTCATTACAAAATGAAAGAAATAAGGGAATGAGCTCTATGTGCTCTTATGAAAAGCACATACATAACTCACCAAGCATATACTAATAATACCTGTATATCAGTCTGTTCTAGAATTTGGGCTAGCTCAATCCATGCCTCTACATCATCAGGATATTGTTCTGTGACTTTCTTTAGATGTCCCTGAAAAACAGCAGAAAATAATTATGCCTCTTTGTGGACACACAAACTGTTTAAAAAATATAAATAAAATCAAAAGAAAGAGCGAAGGTATTAACCTTAACACTAGAAAGCTACACCATACAGCAAAAGAAAACATCCTGAACACCTGCACAATTTGGTTCCCAAAAAATTGCATTAGTTTCCTGCCTTCATTATTGTATTTTTCTGTAGAATGTAACAGCTGCTTGAAGTCTTAGAGAAGCAGAAACTATTACACCAACACGAGAAGCTAGAAAAGTGATGGCTAACATTTTTTGCATTTATTTACCCAACATTAGATTTAAAAACCCTTTCATTTAAAAACAAACAAACATACATAACATTGTCCTTCCAGATAAGCTAAGACAAGTGTTTTCTAGAAATCACTAGCTAACTTGCAATCTTCAGGAAATCAGTAGCTAACTTACCATCTTCAGAGATTTTTAACATATATGGGAAGAATTTTGCCCTTTTCATAGTACCAAATACAAATGTGAGGCTGGAGCTCCTCTAAATTCCTGGACTTGCTTTAGCCAGAGCCCAGTAGGAATCTCAGCTCTGTCCAGAAGTTGTGACTTTCCACAGTTAGGATGATCTCTCATGATAGCCAATATTAAATATTCTATACCTACAGCCAAGTAACCCTGATTTTTATGCAACTTAAGGTGCAGTCTGATTTCAAGTCTGATTTCCAAGTTCTACTCTTGTATGTAAAAGTATGATGCTGGCAGAAGCAAAACTCACCTTTGCAATATCCCGTTTCTCCTGGTCTTCTGAAGCCGCGTAAAGAGATCCAAGGATTTTCATAGTCTCATAATTGTTAGGATAGGCTTTCAAAACTTTTTCAAAGCATTGTGATGCATTCTCTTTGTCCCCTCGATAAATGTACATTTGGCCCAATCCAAAAAACGGAAGTACAAAAGAAGATGAGGCAAACTGAGTGGCCTGGTAATAATACTGGAAAGCTTGATCATAATCTTCCTAATTAAAAAGAAGTAAATAAAGAACAGGTAGTGTTTTCACAGGTAAGCTTTGTATGAACTTTCATAACACAGATTTTAAGTGTAATATCAAAGGGGGCTTTTAAAGACTGCCCTACCTGTACATGAAAAGACCTAGCCAGCTGGTAACAACTCTCTGCCTGCATTGCTTCAACTTCTGTATTATGGAAAGCATGAAGAGCCAAGTGTTGTACTTTACCATAGTCCTGAAAAAAAGGAAGTTAAATGAAATTTGAAAGCCTTCACTTTATTTATGGCCAAGTGATTTATTACTTAAACAAGGATAGCTGGAAAATACAAGAAAGCTTTAGCCATAGCACTGACTAAACTAATAACAACAGATTTAGTTTTAGTGGTTACTAAAGTGGTTTTAGTGGTTCAGTGTTTTCTCTACTTCATATTTTAAAGCTTGGAAGGGGAGGGGAAAAAAAAACCCAACAGCCTTCAGGACACAAAGGTGACCTTGACTTAAGAAATAAGTGTAACTTTTCTTGGCTTTCTTGAGAAAAGTTTATACAAAATTTAAGTCAAAAACTTTACACTTGTTCATCTAGATTAACAGTTCCATATTAGGCACCACTTAGCCTGATGAAATGAGATTGAATCTAACACTGGAATCCTTGCTGTTCAGAGGTTATCCAGTATTTAACTGTAAAATTCCATAGATCTCTTACCTTCTTGAAGAAGAAGTGATTAGCCAAGTGATTCAACACCATTGGATTACTGGGATCAATTGTGTAAGCTCTAGAGAGGAGTTGAACACCATTCTTGATGGAATCAGCCTAAATGAAACATTGACAGCTATCAGCAGCATCTCAATAGCTCTATCTTATTAACATCTTCAAAACTATTCTTCAGTCTAGGCTGCTGCAGGAACTCTGACAAAACCCTGCTGGGCTCACAGAAAAAAAAAGTAAATTCAGCTACTAGCTTTTCTCCCTGCAGCATACACATGGAAAATGGGAAATGAAGCCACCACACAGGGATGGAAAAAAGCAGAGCAGGACTTTCTAGGAAAAAAAACCAACCCCTTAGTCTTGGTGTCCTTTGACATTTCACACTCACACCCTGATAGCCTTCCTTCTACTGTTCAATGTCCCCAGTTCCCGCTTGGTTTAGGTTTCAACCTTTTATACAATTTGTTCAACAGCAAAATGAAAATATTCTCATGTTCAAATTCTAAACAAGAAGTTCAGATGTTGAATTAAGAGCTACTAGAACTTAAGTTCTAATTTAAAAAATGATAGAAGTTTGCTGTGTTTACATAGGGATATACTCTTTTCTAAAGAAACTTTACAGTTCAAAGGAAGTTTTCCATGGGTACAAATTTGACTTACCTACAAGTTCAAATCCATAACTGATAAAATAATTGCTATTTATTTGGGACACCCATGAAATCTGTATCATAAGCACGTCAATTTAAATCTGTATTTATTTCTGAACAGAAACACAAAAAATGGTATCTAGTAATCATGTAACATCTGTGCTTTGCAATTAGCAGAAAGCTATCTTATTGAACAGATTAGGTTTTATGAAGTTTAGACATAAGATTAAGTCCAATAGGCAGCTAAAAAACATAATTCCAGTTTGAAAAGGCACTGTCTTTCCAAACCGAGCATAACAATATACCTTGATTAGGAGATATTGAATCATTCTTGGTTTAATTTTCAAAGGCAAAGGTTTTATAATCACACTACGTATATGTCCGAGTTCTCTGATAATTTGAGAGAGATCCAATCCAATCAACCAAATCCAATAGATGGTTAGAGGTCTCAAAGCTCCTAAGCACTTTCATTAAAGAAAACCAGAGATAAGACAGACCTCAATAAGAACACAGTGTAATCTCAACCTTGATTTGACATCATAACATCTTCTAGGAGAGAGAAACATTAGAAATATCTAAGCACAGAAAAGATGTCAATTCGTAGTTTGCAGCTCAGAGAGAATCTTCTCCCCAGAGAAAGTGTTCTCCTCCCACCATGTCAACTCTTCAATGTTATACTAACTTTGCAGTGCAAGTTGTGAAAACAGTTTGAAGTAAAGCACAGATGATACATTTCTTACAAAGATCAAAAAACATATTGGAGTGGGTCAGCTTTTAATCACAGGTTTTTGAAGCTTGGTGAGTGGGCTTATCCCTTGACTTTAGTCAAAAGACCTTCAGGAAAAAAAAAGAAAGATATCAGGTTTCATTAGTTTCTCATCAAATTTTAATAAATAATTCCATGGGCTTTAGAATATTTTTGGTTGTCTCTGTAGTTTTAGGAAAGAAAACTCTCGTGCCCAGATTTTTTGGAATTCTTCATGGAAGTCTTAACAGGTTGTTTTTCCCATGACGTAGTAAACTAAGTAATTTTCAGACATTCTGTGCTAACAAAAGATCCTTCTAGTGAGCTACGTGTTCTATAGATTGAATAACACTGAATTTTAGCAACATACAATCATGTAACAATTTTTTTTTTTTTTTTAAACAGTTAAAGGTCCCCTGTGGCATGCAAGCCAAGGTAGCTTGAATACAACTTTAACACTTGTTTGAAAGCTTATGTTCCTTAAAACCCAGGACTAATCTCCTGGGAGTATGGCTTTTACCTTGACCTTCCTGTTAGCCTGATGCTCTTTCAAAAAAAAATCCTGATGCTCTGGAATACAGTTGCCATTGCAAGTGAGGTCTCCAAGTATTTGAGGACTTTCAGAGCATCCTGAGTACAAACTGATTTAGTTAACCTTCACAGAGTCACAAATGACTAAGTAAGGCTGGCTATTATACATATTATAACTATTGCTCATTAAAGTAAGATTTTGAAATCAGCACTTTTGGTTTTTTTAAGTGATTGGACAGGCACTCACAAATCTCACCACGGATTTTTACTATTTTAATTAAAACAGTTAACCTAGCACTGTTTTTCTGTACTTAACACCTCTATAAGCAACAGAGTTGAAGATTTTTAACAATAGAAGAAAGTTATTCAGGATGTGCTGCTCACATCACAAGTACATATCTATAACATCATTCAATAGTGACACAGACTTAAAATGATTTAACCACAAAAGTTATTACCCCTTTTAAAAAATGGAAAACCTTTCAAAGGATAAAAAGTTCGCTTTTTCAGATAAGAAGAAAGTAAACTGAGTATGGATTCTTGTTAAGTCAGACCCACCTCTTTATTATTGAGTTCCAGAACAGCCAGTCCAACCAAAGCCCCTACGCATTTTGAATTTAGCTCCAGAGCCCTGCTGAATGCTAAGCGAGCTTTTTCCAACTTGTTCAGTTTCACGAAGCAGTGGCCCATACCTAATCGAACCTCAGCTAGAGAACAAGATGATACCATTCAGAATCCCAAAATTTCAACTTTATGACTTTTTTTTTTTTTTTTTTTTTACATTCTGGACATCAATTAAAGTGAAAGCAGAATTTTTAATATTCCTTTAAAACCTGTAAAGCCATCTAACGATTTGCTGTTTTTAAAGGCAGCCTCCCACACTTGGCAGCAAAACTAACTTTAACAGATTAGTAAGACTTTATTTCTTCATACACCCCAGAACATTGGTCTGTATCTCCAAAAGACTCTGATACTAAACAAATAAAAAATTACTTTCATGGAAATGTATTAAAAAATAATAGAGAAAGGCATTAAAAAATTGCCAGATGAAAGGGCTGGAAATTTCTTAGGCAAGGTAAGTTCACCTGAGACTAGCAGGCCTTCAGAAAACACAGACGAATAAACAAGTTAGCTAGACATTCCTCCTCAAATGATCAACTGATTCACTGCTAACAAAATGCTGTTTATCATCCTCTGACTTCCATGATCATGTACAGATGAACTAATATCCAGAACTCACATCATATTGCCCTTTCAGGCTGCCCGTGAACTAAGAATACAGAGACATTTATCTACAGCAATTTCAAATCTGTGTCTGTGTGAAAAAGGGGAGGGAATGAAAGATGTTTGTTTAAAAGTAAGGCTTGCATTTCTAAATCCACTTTTGCAGCAATGATTCTTATGCTAAACCAGACTACAGAATACACATCAACTTTGTAATAAATTCTTTTTCAGATAGCTTATGGCAAAGTATACCACTTCTCTCAAGAGACTTTAGAGTATTTATGATTCTAATGCAAATACCCTGAACTAATATCTCTAAATCACATGCATCGCTTTTACAGCTGTTACTGATAGCTTTCCCAGATTTTTGCATTAAGAAAATCATACAACACCAGGAAAACTCACATAATGCACTATAGGTAGAATTTTACTTTTCATGTCTTACTTCATTATTAATGCTAAGACATAATTTTCTTAACCCTTATTCCAAGAGCTCACAGATAGGTTCTGCAACAGTCTTGAACAGTTGCCCTCCTCCCCATACAATTTTAACTTCTCTTACATGCAACTTCTCATTTTCTAATAGCTCTTTAAAAGGTAATAATTAGAAAAAATGAAAAGTATTTTCCTAAACACAATTTCTGTCTCTAATAATTAAGGAACACTTCAAGTCAACAAACACCTGAACTCCTCTATAATGAGAGCTGGGGTTCTTTTGACAGATATAGATCACAAAAAAGCCCTTAGGTATTTGAATTAAGAAGACTTGAGTTAGTCTGCAAGCACACCAAATACCTCCACTAGCAAATACTTTCTGTCTTACCAGGGCAACCTGGATTGGTACGCAATGCTTTCTTGTAGTAGGCAAGGGCTCCTCTATAATCTTTCTTGTTGAAAGAAATGCATGCTTTACCTGTTATAACATACCAGTTATGAATAAATCAGAAATATAAACAAAGCAATTATAAATCAGAAACTCTTAAGTATTATTTGGTAAACTTGGGCTGTGCTGATTTTCAAAAGTTACAGTTAAAAACTAACAGAAAATTCAGACAACTACAACTTCTATTATCTTTGATGATGTCAAGTATATGAAAAAAAAATCAAATATGGGAACACATTAAATTTACATTTTCATGATTTTCTGCAGAAACTTAATTCTTTCCTGGTCCAGAGGAAAGACACTTACTAAGACTAGATTAATTAGCGAACAAATTAAAATACAAGTGTTACAGCCCACTGATCCCTCACTACTGGTATCTTCACCTTCAACAGAGTACACAGCTTCATTGGCATCATCAGGGAAATATAAGTAGTTGGACTGGATGTATGCCCACAGGTCTCAGAAGATGCTAGCTAGCATTATACTTTTTCCTAGCTCTTCCACCTACGTATACTTCCCAAGTTTACAGTAATCTCTGTCATGTGTTTCTGGTCAAAAGTGCACACTTCTTTATCACATTCTTTCTCTCTACTCACGTATGCACCCTCTTCTTAAGCACATAATTCATTCCAAAACTCATCTGGATAGACCAGGTTTTTACACAAATACCCATAAACTCATACCGAGAAGGGCAGGAATATTATTTGGAGACTGGTTGAGCACAAAGTGGAACTGTGCATCAGCTTGGTCCATCTTATCACCTTCAAGCAGACAAAAGCAGGCTCTTCCCAACAAGTGATTCTAGATAAGGAAAAAAAAAATTTGCAATACATTTATCTTTGTAAAATATGAAGATTAGACTATGCGAAAGATTAACTGGCTATGCTACAATGCTTTCTACGATTATCTTACACCAGGATGAAAAATAAAACAAAAAGGGTCTTTATCATCCACTTCTAAAGTTCACATGTTATCAAGCAAGAGAGTAACAACCAATCCTTCCTTCCCAGCCCCCAAAAGTTGAATGACATAGTTCTATCAGGTGTCCCAAACTAGAGATAATTATTCCTGGTGGCATCGCACACATTTCAGATACTTGCAAGTTTTGCTTACGTGTACTACACTAACGGACTTTAAAGCCTGAGCAGTTTCTATCTTCCCTTTAGTGAAGATACTTGTTTTCTTTACAATCACTAAATAATTTACAAATACGGATTTTTAAACAGATTTTGTTTTTACCTGATCGTACATGATAATTTTGTCAGCCATAGTATACAACAAGGTAGCTTGTGTAATGAGCTCCTTCTTGTTATCTTTGTTCTTCTCCTTTCGAGCCTGCTGTACATAGTATGCTGCCAGAGTATCCAGACACGTCATCTGATCTTTTTCATGGTCTCTATAGTCCAAGTTACCATCTATGCGTGCAGCTTCCAACAGCTTCACAAAGTCTTCTGTTTTTCCTTGTTTGTAGTATTCCAGCTATAAAACATACAGTTTTAACAGACAATACTACCCCAGCAAGTAACATATCAAGTTGATGCTTTAGGTGTCACACAGATTCTTTTTCCAGAATGTAGGGAAAAAATCAGGCATTCTGATACTGCCAAATATTTTTCTGTCATCATCCCAGTTTAGTATTTTTACATTAAAACAAAGTCTTACAGCTATTTATAAGTGAAGAATCAACTGTTTTTCCTCTGAACTTCTTTGACTTTTTGCACATTTCACCATACTTTCCATAGTACAGATACTGCCCCCTCATTTTTTATGAAGTGCATAATCAAAGGCACAAACCAGGAAAACTATGGTCTAAGAAAAAAAAAACAACTTACAAAGCAGGCTTCAAGTAGCATTGTTTCATGAAAAAAGATAAAATTAAAATCTTAATATGCACTTGTCAAATCAGAAATATCTGGCCTAGAATCAGTGACTGAATAACCCCATTAAGTTCCTGTTCAGAATTCAGTTATCCCTGGTCATAAAAGTAAGGAAGTGGAAATTATTATTTGATTATCTGAATATTATATTTAAATATACAATTTGTATATATACTAACCGCTAAAGCAATCCATATGTGCAGTTGAGTGTGTTCCTGTTTCAGTATACTTATAACTTCATCACCCTCAGGTAACTGATCGAAGTCAAGCTCAATCACCTAGAACCAAACAATACAGATTTTCTTTTCACAAAGCATTAACAATGTTATCTATCATTAAGCTCAAAGGAAGCTGGACATTTCAGAGCACAAAACGTAAATAATTATTTGTGTTTAAACAAGGTTATGGACAAAGAAAGAAGTGATAATGTATTGTATTCTGTACAAGACAAAAGTGATGCCCTCTCACAAATATCAGAGAAAAGACAGCCCAATGTTTGGGATACTAGTCAGGGAGAATAAGCAGAGATGCTAATTCAACTTCTTTCACTATAGACTTCAGGCTCGGAATTTTTACAGTTCAGCTAATAACCAATTTGACTGCACACTGGAATTTCTAAAACTTTTCCTACAGGTAATACAAAGATCTAGGATACAGGCAAAATCTTCGAAGTAATCGGGTGTCAGAGAATCAATACCTAAGACTTATCTCAGAGCCCTGAAATTTCGTAAAGTCATCTTTATGCCCCAGAAAATTAAGAGACTATTGAAGTGGCAAACATTATAAAGAACAGACTAAATTTCTGAATATTAACAGCCATAGTCATCATGAGCAAATGACATCAACAACTTTTCATCATGCAAGCATTATTTTGCAAGTACTATTTTCCCATGTTGATCTACTCTTCTGATATGGAAAATGAGGAAAAAGGAACAGATACTCCCGAGGTGGGATGTTTGGGAACACAATTTAACTGCCTGTTAGTTCACTTGCTACTCAGTCATGCTGCCTTTAATATTAGTCATCTACGTTACAATTTAATTTTACAGCAAGGAAGAGGTGCAGTTGTTGTACCCAGGCTTGTCCCCTGATTACCAATGCAGAGACTCTTTCTCTGAAGACCGGATTAGAGCAATCCAGTTTATAAAGGCTTATAGTTTTGACTACGCAAAACTTGAGAGTACCAGCAAAAATATTTCTGCTACTACTGTTATTTTTAGTTCGAGTTTGTCTTGCACAGTGTCTCCTGTGCATAATGATGTTTTTAAATTTGGGCAACCCTCATCCACAAACTAAAATAGTTATTAATGAGAAATAGATATTACCAACACAGCAAATAAATACAGAAGTAAAAAAGGGCAGTAAAAAAAAAAAAGCATATTTTATAGCAATTCTTAGTGATTAATTCAGAACTTCAGGATCCAGATACTCCTAGCCATAACGTGAACAGCAGCACCAAGATCAACTATTCATGTTGACACCTCAGACAGAAATTTCTGTCACAGAGAAAAAAGCCCTCCAACATGTAACCTACAGAGAGCAAAGTACCTTTGTGAGACTTAAAAACTCAATAGCAGTTATATGGAAATTTGTTAGCGTATGGATACATATGTTCACAAAAACCATTCTTCAACCTATGAGCACTATGTTTCAATACCTTATTTAGCTACGGTATTAATTTAGTATCTGCTATGGAATGATTTAACTTCAAACTTTGTAATACCCTGTAAATTTCCAAATACTTCTCTTAAATCTTTTTAACCTTAGCTTGTGACAGTCTACCTTAAATAAAGTTAAATACATTTCTAAATCCACACTGAAATAACTTTACAGAGTGGACCAACTGCCCCACCTGTGTCTATATGCTGATTTAGGAACATGCATGCTGTTTACAAATCAGTGCAGTCAGAAAAATCAGCGCCTAACGAACTAAGGAGAGAATTCAGCTGGACAAGGCCACCGTACAGAAGCACAAACTAAAGATTAGATATTGTTCCCAGCAGGGTCTTCACTCCTGAGGGTTGCATATGCTTGAAGCATATATTGTGGAAGAGGCTGCCCCTTCTTCACAGACGTGGTACCGAAGGACCCCTGACAGGCTGCGTGACTGTCCCCAGCGGCTCTCCTTCACCAGCAAGCCACTAGGCAAGGACAGGGAGGTTACGGCTAGCAGAGGGCAGACACCGTTCGCCGAGGGGCACCGGCGAAGGCAGGTTTGGGTTTCTTTCCGCAAAGTGATACGCCTGTGACCCCAGCAACTTATTCCGCTCAAGGAAGGGAGCGACACTCCCCCTCGAGCCTGGGACAAAACTACGAGAGCAAGGGACAAACGCCCGCGCCCCGGCACGCACCATACAGCGTACCCTTTCCTTCCCCCCCCCAGGACCAGGCCGCGCCGCCGCCTCCCAGCCCCCGACTCGCCTCATCGGTGTCCCGGAGAGGGATCTCAATAGACCCCCGCGACATGATGGCGACACCGCTGTCCGCCGAGCCGCGAGCACACAACGACCGCCGCGCGCGCACTTCCCCTCACAAACACCGACTGACCCGGACGTGCTCGGGCAAAGTGCGGGGGAGGCGGGCTGGCTCCGCCCCCGAGGCGCAACGAGCCAATCCCAGCGACGCACGAGCCTCGAGGCGCCCGTGCGTGAGAAGGAAGGAGGGCTTCGAGGCAGTGCGCGCGCGGCCGTGTTGCTGCGGCAACGGCGGCCTCGCGGGCGCCCCTCAGCGAGCGGCGAGGCACCAGCGGGCCGGGCCGGGGCACCGGGGCCGGGAGGGCGGCGGGAGCCGCCAGCCCTGTCCCCACCTCAGGCTGGAGCACTTCGCGTTGCGCTGTGTGACCTCTTGTAGGGCTGTTCGCAGCGGTCTTCCGTGTGGTGGCCTTTTAAAACGTGAGCAGTCTGCTCAGGACAGAGTGAGGGCTTACTGGGGACTTGCAGACAGGTATTAGTCCCGCTAATTTATACATATATATCACATACTTACCTATAGAAATATATATATAAAATACCAAGAGATAATGCTGTGTAATTATACACGCACACACTGATAAATTGAATAGATTTGCACCTGGTTGCTCTCTGGTCTTGAGACCACGACTCCCTCAGGCTATGCCTCTTCTCATGTCATTTTAAAATCGTTTAAGATTTCCAACCAAATGCCTTAAAATGTGTGGATTTTCCCTATCTTTGTGGAAAAAGAAATAATGTGTAAATCCAAATACATATTATCCGACTAGCTTAGGTGGTATAATATTGTTAATACATATTTACAGTTTTTTAGCCACAGCTTGGCCGACTATTTTCAAATTAAGTGTTTCTAATTACAAATCTGATAAAATTCTGAATCCTGAACCTAGGCCCTGATCCTGGAACTTGTTTTGTGTGAGGCGTTCAGCCACATGGAGGTGCACAAGTAAAGAAGAAACTACAAAATTGGGATCCTAAATTGTTTTTTTCCAACTATGATGGCAGATGCACTGATGAGTTTGGATAAAACACAGCATGCATAGTAACATATGACCAATCTTAGTTATTTTTGCAGCTGTACCAAGGAAAAAAAGGGGTAGTAAGACTAAATGATCCTCTGGCACATTTCTACTAAGAAGATTTAAAAAAAAAATTAAATCTGTGATATATTACTTACACAGCCTATTAAACCCTAAAACAAACTTAGTTTTGTCCTATAGCTAACCATCCACAGAATACAGAATTTTGACTGAACTTTATAGTCATAACTATAAAGCATTAAATTACTAAATTTGATTTTAAAAACTATGAATTATTATAATAGCATATATTATAGTAGCAATGACTGGCTTACTTGCAGTGTCACCTGTTCTCTGAAGCTGAAGCAAGTAGTATTTCTAATTACTTAACATTTTGAATCTCAACTTTTGATTTTTATTTATGCACTAATTATTCTGAACTGAGTTACCTGGTCCAATGAAGTGTAACTAGTATTTTTCCTACTCGTATAGGTCTTTGAGTAGGTACATGCCGTAAATACCTTTTGTAGAGAAACTTTTGCATGTGGCAGGAAAGTGGAGTGACATTGAAATTAATAGGAGTGAGAGAGTGTGCTTTTTTTCATTAAAAACATGCCAAAACCAACGTTATGCAGAGCAAGATGCTAATTAATAGAGTTCCTAAGCCAACTTTTCTGATTTATGGGCTGATTTTTCAGAAATAAACTACTTTTTAGATATTTTAATTAATGTTGAAGCAATTTGGACTGAAAAGGCAGTCTGTTCCTGAGGTGTTTGTCCACCAGTTAGTGTCTGTAGTAAACTAGCTTTCCTCACGGAACAAAAACTAGTTTAAATGAAAGATTTTATAGGGTCAGTAGTAAACCGAAGTTAAAGAGGGAAAAGCTTCCTGGTATAAACCTACTAGAAACATTTTAAATTGTTTAAAATTTTATTACTGTACTATGCAAACTATTGACTTTTATATTGTTTGAAGCAGGAAGACTCCTTTTTTTCCATATACACTGATAACAATCACTATTGGGTATGCAGAACCTCTTTAATGTATGAAATATTGTTCGAGTGAAAAAAGTTGTTTTGTTTTTTTTTTTACTTTCTGAGTGCTTAGGAACATTTCAAGAAAAGACACTTGTTTTATCTTACTGTCTTGTTTTTATTTCATTAGAATTTATTCTTATGAAAATTTAAATTACTACTTTTAAACTTGGATTGTTATCAATATCAGTATTTCTGATATAAACAGAAAGCAATCTATAGCAAATTGAACTTCCACTTGTGATATGTTATATACAGTGAAAAATAATATTTAAAAACTTTATTACCACATATAATTATAAGCCTTTTTCAGGAATGAAAATTGAGCTCAACTAAGCTACTTTAATAACATAATAAAAAAGGCCTCTACTTACCTGACCACTACTCTTTGCAAGCAAATTACCATTTATGTTTGAGGTGTGTATGCTTAAATAAATAAGCCTCCATTTAGAACAGTTGGGTGCTCAGAGCAGGGTATTTTCGTAGCAAAATTTTACTTTTGATTGTTAAAATAAAAACCCTTTTTTCTTCAGAGTTTTTTTAAGAGTAAAGATAGGTATGGTTTTAGAAATCTTCAGAGTGCAAATTAATTCCATTCTAACAGTGTGAATCATCATTCCAGTAGTCACTTGTTCATCTTCCCATTCTGAGCTGTGAAAAAAAGAGATCCTACATTGGTGGTTTGAAGAGCTCAGTGTTGTGCATCAGGGAGCAGTGAGGGCTGCTGCTCCCTCAGGAAGGGAACCCAGGAGCTGAGCACATAGAGCCAGCAGGGCAGGGGCTTTGTCAGCTGAGACCCACCCAAGAGTACCTGAGCAGGGCAGACATTACACAAGTCCCCAGTGATGAGGCAGGTCTGACATCAAGCTGGAAGTGCCAGTCAGTGAGGCAGGGTCTAACGCAGCCTAGTGATTGCCAGGAAGGTCCCTACTGACAAGACAAGTCCAAGGTCAAGGTAGAGATCAGTCCTTAGACAAATGTCAAGACTAGGAGGGTATCTATAGCTAGGTAGGGACCAATACTTTTATAGTGTAACTCAGGCCAGGACTGTGGGTCCTGGGCTGAGCTTAAATGGGGCTCCTGGGCTGTAGGCAGGGGTGTGGCAGGATGCGCCAGGTGGGGCTGTTCAGGGCCATTAAAGCTTATTAATGCACTCAAGGCCCTGATATGGTATGTGTGTCTTGAAGAGGTAGTAAGCAGGTTTAGTAAAATGCTGAGTTGGTTGGTTGGGAAAGTGCTAAAAATGGAATGGATAGGTATATAAATAATTTTATTAGATACTTCAATATTGTGCTAGTTACACAGGCTATTGAATTAGCTGTGCATCTCAAACTTGCTACAGTAAGGAGTCAGGAATTTCTATCCTCCTGATAAGGGAATGCTGAAGCAGGCTCTATTAAATGTAATTTGTGTAATGTTATAGGTATTCTTTTCCTACAAAACTAGCTCTTTTTCTTTTAATGAAGCAATGTGAAATGTAACAAGACAGAGCTGTAAGAATGAATGGTCTTTACTGCTTTATGTTAATGTTTTACTTGAAGGTGTAGTATTTTTACAGACCAGGAAACATTTTGTATAGCTACTAAAAACTGTATTATTTTATGCTGCTAGGATTAGTAACTTTTTTTTTTGTTGTTCACACTTCTTCACATGATTGTATTTGCCTTATTTATCTGATAAATGAAACTATGTCCTGCTGAGTTAGATAGCTACCTAAATCTAAAGAATTGTTTTGTAAGCACAAACTTTAAGGGGTGTGTCTGGTAGCTTGTGTTTTGCAAGCAAGTTGTGTATTTGAAGATGGAGAGAGAATGCTTTTGTATTTAAGGTACAAAACCGTGAGACGCTTACACTTCATGCTTAACTGTACTACTGACTTTTTTCTAATCCTTATTTGTCAATTAACTGGTTGCTAGCCTTTATTAGCACCCTCATTTCTATTAACCATATGCTTATTTGAATTCCTAGCGTCAGAAACACCAACAGCAAAGTAACTTGAATTTTAATTTGTAACATCAGTACCTAGCATTTAAAAACTTATCTTGTGCCCTGCAGACCTGAAAGGTGCGAGTAACTTCACAAAAATTGGTGTAACACTAGACTTAGTCTAAATACTCTAGTTTATTCTCTGAGGCTTAAAACTGTTACCCTGCAGATCCTCTTACCTAGCACTAGGATGCCAAGCATTTCAGCTTTGTACATGTCTACTTCTATTTACTGTACCATTGGTTGTAGTCTGCCTGGGTTGCATAAAATTAACATCTCTGTACTCAGGAATATTGTGGATCTGAGACTATAGCTGCACTTCTTTTCAGTGTCCTTCTTCATGTGGGGTGTGGGGAAGCGTTTCTGTTTATTTTTCTGTGGATGCAGAACCTGGTCTGACCCTGGTACAGTTCATGGCTGGTTTTCAAAGGATGATTTTTTTTTTTTTGGTAGTTTTTGCACTGATAGCCTTCTGTCTTCTGTGTATTGCGTTTGGCTTTGATTAGTAGGTATGAAAGTGTGGTTTAAAAAAAAAAATCACAGAAACAGTACAGTCTTGGTTTTGCTTTGCTTTATAGTTTCTCTTAGAAAACTCTAGAGAGGCAGCTGTAGGATGCAGGAGATTTTCATTCTGTCCTCTGTGGGGCTAATGGAAAATGAGTAGTGCCATAAAAAGTTAGCAGTACAAGTGCAATTCTATAAAGTTAATTTTTGAATGCTTAAAAACTCACAAAGTTTCTAAATATAAAACTGTCAATGAAATGCTTTGTAAGTACGGTATCATTATTGCCACCTTCAGGCAACAAAAGGAATGATTCATTTTCAGAGTCACTATCCAGCATTCTGTTTACAGAGGGTTTGGGCTTATACTGTGGAGTTAAGTTTAGTATTTTTTCTAGTCACAGCCTTGCATTTTCCTGTTGGAGTAACATGTCAAAAATAAGCTTACTTGTCCCAGGAAGCTGTGATTGATAAACACCTAATTGTTCAGTGATAAATTTTATTTGAATGATAAACACCTCATATACAAAGAGCTACTTAGCAAAGGCAGATATTCCCCCCCCCCCCCCTTCTCTTCCTGGTGATGGCTTTTTCAGGGATTATGCAATAGCATTACAGATTTAAAATGCATGTCAGCAATTAATAGGACAAGCAAGGATTATACACAAGACTGTAGAGGTGTTAGATGAAATTGCAGTGCTGAAATGTAAAGAATGAAAGTATCACTGATTTCTAGTATAGATTGTTTGCTAGGAAGAATTAGTGTCTTCAAGATTTTAATCAGACTTACACCTAGAGAGATGAATTTTTTCTGAACTTATGATGAACTTCATGAGTTTTGCCATTCTGTATTCTATCTCATTTTAAAATACTTGGTTTTACAAAAGCTTGCACTTGAACAGAGCAAAAGTTTTAAAAAGAAAAAAAAAGTTGGAGATGGAAACTACACTGATTATTCTTTGCCAAAGCTTTCTTCCAGGAGGACTCCTGAGTTCTGATACCATGTTCTTTGAAATGAGATTGCTCAACACATAGATCTAAATTACCTAATGTTTTAACAGAGATATTGGTAGCTAACCCAAGAACACTGAGATCTAGCATCTCCATCATCCTTTAGTCTTTTTGATAAAATTATTTTTCATAAAATGTTTTTTTGACAGGTACTTTGACATAAAATAATGAAATTTAATAATGACAGTTATTTTTAATAAAAAGCTTAAAATAAAATATGCTCTCCATATTCAGTGGAATGTTATTTGTGTACTGAAAATCAAAGGTAAGAAAAGACTACAGAATAGGTACAGAAATCAATGTCTTCTGCTACTATAACTGCACTTTTGAAAATGTTATGAAAGTACTGGAGGGACTACATCTTATTTAAAATATCTCCTCCGTGCTTTGTATCACTGTTAAAACAATTCTTTTCATTCTGAAATCTGTGCATGCTCTCTAAAAACCACGTTTTTAACAGAAAGTTTAAGGAAAGGAAAACACATTATACAAGCAAGTACTTGAGTGTAGAAGTCAGTTCCAAAAATAACAATGAACACTTGTGCTGAAATTCTCAGGAAGGATGAAGCCTGAGAATCAGTCTGAAGATGAAGAAAGCTTTTGGGAATATGTCAACAAATCTCTCTGTTTCCTGGGGGTGGCTGGTTTCTTTCAATGTCCTTTTCGTTAACGTGATTTATAATATAAACTGTATACTGACTTCTATACATAGAAATTAAATAGAAAAAGCAATTCATTTTCATGTCTCTAACATCTATAGTTTCTTCTCTGATGATTTACTTTTGTTCTGTCTCCCCTTTTTTTTTCTTCTACAGAACCCTTTCCACTTTTGTTTAAGCGCTTAAAGTGACAATGTGTAAACAGATCGATATCCTTACTTTTTGTGGGCAGAGCTCTACCCTGCCAAATGAGATCTGAAAGATCTGTTCAATAGCCTGTGACTGCAAATACCCCCTGATCTAGTTTAAAAAAAAAAATAATAATTAAAAGTTGATATAAATCTCTTTTGCAGCACACAGAATTCTTCTGAAAACTTAAAGCTTATTTCTAATGTGCTTGAAAACATGGAGAGCAAAATCCCAAGTCTGCATGAAGACAAGGTTGAATGTCATGGATGCTGCAGAAACTGGGTATGATTTATATTTTAATTCATAAATGCTTTGGAGTTCCTGCCTGTGTAGATGTTCTGAATATGTAAAGTTTAAGATGTACAGGAGACCCAAGCTTGGAAGTTTGAGTCCTGTGTTGATTTTTGAAACCTGTCTTTTTAAAATTTTTCTGAGTAAACATTTAAAGCTATTAAAAGCTTATTCCACAACCTTTGAAGACCATTTTTTAAAATGAGGAATGTCAAAATAAAGACATATTTGTATTTTGAAATAAAGTATATGTACACACAGAAATATGTATTTTCCACTTCCTTACACATGTGTACGTTATATTTAATGTGTAGTACATTTTATAATATACTATATCATACATTATGTATACATTTAAAATAATAAACTAAAGTAACCTAGCTCTTCTATTTACATATCCATGAAATTAGATTTCATGGATGTTTCCTTTGACCTTAATAGAAACACTGCTAGAATACATAGCTACAGGTTGAACAGTATTTACTTCTAACCACAACATTAATTGTTAGAGATGTTGGGACTTCATTAAGGTTTACTTTATGTTCTCACCAGTGTATTTTCATATAATTTTGTGTTTCCTTCCCCCCTCAAATCTCTTATATTTCATTAATATCTCTTTCTTACTTCTATTTAAAAAGTTATTAATTTTTGTTGGGCACACTAATAACTTTAGGTCCTGGGGAAAAAAAAAAACAACTTTGTATGGGCAAAAAAAAAAGTAATTTTAATTTTTTTCCTCTCAAGATGGAAGCTATTATTCTACTGGATCTAATTACTAGTTGTGAAGTAGGTATATTTTCTGTAATTTATTTAATCCTAAGAGGAAAAAGTGAACTCTTAAATCTTGACCTTTATGCCAATGATTCTATATAATGTCTTAACATGCATCTTACTATTAATAATGGAAAACACTTTATTTTTTATCATCTTACATTGTAGATGAAAAACATAAATCAGATTACTTTAAAACTCCAGTGTAATAGCACAATGTGTATGTAGCTATTAATTTAAGAAATGTCTGTTCTGTGTTTCTGTCTAGCACTTGATGTGTTTATTTCCACATTTTTCTTAGAAGGCCAGGGACATTTTGTTCAGTTATTTGAGAAGTAATGTGGATGGGTGCCATACTGGAAGACTGTTTTTATACCTCCTATCAACATGTAACTTAAGTTTACAATTAACCTGATCCATGCAAGTAAAGCCATTGATTCTTAACTTGACTGGGCATATGCCTAGCTATCTTCTTGAATTAAGGTTTCAGATTGGAAGAGAACCAGTAACTATTATCAGCCAGAAGCAAATGTTATTTTAAGATATGAGGAGGTATTCTAGTCACTGGTTCACTAGATAATTTGGAACCTATTTCCATGTATTGCTCTCAGTATACTTTCTTGCTCAACTTCCAAAGCCCTGTGGCAAGTGGATAACGCTGGTGTGTGAGCAGCAATGAATATCCATGTAAAAGTAATTTAACTGAAGAAGTACCTGTTAACTGTAACTTCCCAGAAGCAGGTAACAGCATTTAGAAAGAAAAATAATGTACAGTTGTAAGTTTTCAGGCATTCCTTCCCCCTTCTCAAGGCATCTTTTAAATGATATGTCATTATCTCTGATATGTCAGAGTGGTTATACAGGGAGATGTCGGACTTAATATTCCCAACCCATGTTGTTAATGGAGTCTGGGCTACGGTTCATGGCACTAGCAAGCTACCAGGCTAGAAATACTGTATTGCAAACTCCCTGGAAATTCTTGGTTTTGCGTATTAATAGAACAATATCTATCATCCTCAAAGTAAGTAAGACTGAATAGTGTGAGGAATCAAATGGGCCTCTCTGTAAACTGCATATGGATGTCTGCCTGGAGTTCAGAGCTGATTTCATTTGCCAAAGGGCAGTAGTGATACTGTTAGTGTCTTGTAGTCCTCTGCTGCTGGAATTGCTATCCATGATGCAGTATGTTTATAAATAAAACTGTTTTTTATCTGCAAGCTCAGCCTGGGATCTAAAGT
Source organism: Gymnogyps californianus (assembly GCF_018139145.2). NCBI lineage: Eukaryota > Metazoa > Chordata > Aves > Accipitriformes > Cathartidae > Gymnogyps > Gymnogyps californianus. The sequence continues at coordinate 12,135,828 of NC_059475.1, forward strand.
CAAGTTGTGTTCTTTCCGGCTTGCACATCACCACTAATAGAGCTGCTGCTGGAACTTAGTCAAGAATTCTGTGGATTCAGAAGCCAGTAAAGAAACTCCCAGAACTATGTTGCCTCTGCAAGTATGAGTAAAAGTTTATTTATATCAGTCAAGTGCCTGTGCATGCATACAGATCAGATCATTTAAATGGAGGAAGCTGCAACTTTCACAAGTTACTCCTTCTAGTTATTATCTCACTGGGTAAAGAGGGGCTCCCATTTGCACCCCAGCAGATTATTTCACAATTTCAAGGTGTATGTATGGTAATTCATAATGTGCTGGAAACACAAAACTTTTAAGAGAAACACTTTTAACTAGTTCATAACTAAATATTGTTCAGGCATAAATCCTTTGTGTTAATCAAATGTAACACAACTCAGGCAACAAACTAGGCAAGTCATGTGGGCAAAATTGGTAGACATAGTACATTTGACAGCTGACTCAAGTCTGGAAGAACAGGTATATATGCCTCGTTCTCAGTTTTTTAGTCAGATGTACTGCTAATATTGAATCCTTTTTTAACAGTGCCAAGGGTGGTTGTGTTTTCTAATGTAATCTTAAAAATACAGGCTTCTTTCTTAATTTAGCTGTGCCATTTTGTGCAGAAGCTGTACACAAGGAATACAATACTGATACTAATCTGTCTGAAACTGTAGTGATGGAAACCCTTCAACCCATGTGGTCATCAGTTTCATTGCTTAACTTTGCTGTTAAAGTTTTTCAGAAAGTTTAGCCTGAATTTCCCTTGCTGATGTTTAATGCTGTTATGTCCCATAACAGAAGAAAAAGATGTCTTTTTTTACCTTTCTTTAGGGTAATTTGTATTTTACCATGGACATGTAAATGGAGCAGTCTGTTTGGTTCTTTGTAAACAGATGCTGCTTTATGAAGGGCTTTTATACACCATCATAGGAGATGTGAAAACCATGAATCCTTTGAATTCATATACATGTGATTGGGAATGTCACTTCTGCAAACATTTCTCCTAATATCTGAACTCTAATATAAAAATACCTGTATTACTTCCCATCAGAAAAGTTCAATTATGGTGATTTCTAATAGGCTATTATTACTCATTAACTGAGGAATACACTCAGTTTAGTAGGATCTCTTATTGGCCATTGAGACTGTAGGAATAGAAAAGAAAAAACAAACTCACAGATTTAGCAATGATATGTCTAAAAAGACAAAACACTTCTGCAGAGCACTTCAAAGATTGGACATTGGTGTAAGCATTGGAGAAAAGAATAATTTTGCTTAAAAATTAAGTTTTAATAGACTGAAAATTTTGAAGGGAAAACTTTGACTTCCTTTTGCAAAGCTTTATAGCAGATTTAATAAAATTTAACTCTCATACAACTGAGAAACTTCTAAAATAGCCAGTCATGATCCTGACAAGTGTTTGGAGAAGCTGGTTTTCTGTTGTGTGTTGTCTTGTTTTGTTTTTTACATATGTCCATTTTACCTGTGTCTTAAAAGCGTTTTTGATGTTGCCCTCCTAAGTAGAACCTGCCAAGAGTTAATGACAATAAATTACACCAAAATCCTTTCTTTACTAAAGATTATAATAAGTTTACTAAATTCTCTATCACTTGCACGGTTTTGTATATGTAAAACTATAGCTCAGGCAGCTGGAGATGAATGGCTGCTAATTCTTCTGATTACTCTGATCTTCCAGTTTGGGAGGTTTCTCCATTGTATCCTTCTTAATCTCCTCCTTCAAGTTACCTGCATGGACTTGCTATTGTTGTAGCAAGGAAGGGTGATAGTTCTCTTTGGAGCTTTTTACATGCTCTGGATAGGGTTCTTCTGTAGCTCTGAAGGCTGCTGTGAAGCATCCCAAACTTTTATGTTATGAGGGAAAAGAGACCTACTTTGACCTTAAGTATATATACACACTTTCCAAACTGACCTGGTAGAGGTATTGATCACTTATGTTCTCTGCCATAAACCTAGAGATGCAGCCTGCTGTATTGATTTGAATATTAGAGATCAAGAACATTCTTCCATTGTTTCCTTCTTTCATTTGCAGGAAAAGTGTTAAAACATTCACATAATAGCCTTGAAATTTTTCTGTGCAAATAATCAAGCAGTATAACATCAGCAGAGGGCAGTATTGAGGTATAAATAGAATAATAATAAATTGAAATTTAAAAAAAGTGTTGCCATGTGTTTTCAGTTTTTCTTCATAGAATCAGAGAATAATTTATGATGAAAGGGGTCTCTGAAGGTCATCGGGTCAATCCCTGTCTCAGAGAGCCAAATTCAAAGTTAGATACAATCAATATGGTCATGGTAATGTGTCTACATTGTTGAGTATTCTATAACAGCCTGCAATCAGATTAGTTTTCTCTCCAAACCACTTTTATATCTAGTTGTGAGACTGGATGCAAAGCATACCCAGTGCTGAAGTGTAGTTATTTTGTCTGAATAATACTATAAAAAAAAAGGTCTAGCCATTTTTGTTTACAAGGTCAGGAAATAGTATTTTTTTTAACAATTGCTCTTATGTGTTCTCATCAACTTTAATAATAATAGGCAAGCATCTAAAAAAAAAAAATTAGTCCTATGAATATCTTATCTGTTACTTCTGCAAGGCTAGATTGACCAGCATGGTTTTATCTATGTAAGTTCTGTTGAAACAATGTCTTATTGTTGGTTTCTTTGCTTTTAAGTGTAGTTTCTATAGTATTTGCTACTCAATAGTATGACTTTTTTTTTTCCCTACACCTTCATTGGAGAGCTGAGATAGTGACAGGAAGAATTTCCAAAAGTGAATATTGTTCTCATGTTTAAAAACTTTTTTTCCAAGATGTGCTGTATTGAATTTGTGGACAGATTTGTAGAAATCAGAGGCTTCTCCAAATCAGTAAATTTTATTAAGGAAATTTTTTCTTTTTTTAAATATAAACACAGTCCTAGCCTGTCATCATTACTTGAATTAATTCCAGTTCCTTTTTTCAATTTGCTTGCTTACATTAGCTAAAATTTTATTGGCTGAAATGGTAAACTGTTGAATTTTGTAGGATACAGCATTTTCCTTTAGTTTATCCAATTCTGCAATGCCTTTCAAGAGTGTATTTGAGACAAGATTGCAGAGTTCCGAGCTTTGGAAGAAATGTCTATTATAAAATACTAAACACAATGCTACGTTAGGGAGTTTACTGACACTCATGTAAAAGCATTTCTGATGTTTACTTGAACCATTTAGATGCACTAATAATTTGTATAATTGACTTTAAGACAGATGTTTTACTACTGTCTTCAGTCTGAGAAGCAATGTTGTTACATCTCAGTGTCTAGTTTTCAATTTTTTTTGACAAACTGTTGGTTACAATGTTTATTCAGACAAAATATTTGTGATTCTACATATTAAATAGAACTGCTATAAAGGAGAACGTCTGTTTTTAAATTCTCTTTTTGCTCCTAGAAAAGTAAATAGTAAGAGTATTGTGAAGTCACTCTTAGGAGTAACACAAATGTTTGCCTACTCCTATTGATGGCAAACTGGAACAACTGATAAAGAGATTGTTGGCATCTTAAAAGCACTTTCCCCTCTCAATTAAATCAACTAGGTTTGAAGGCTGTTTAGCTAAAATTCTAGCTCCTCTCAGATGGCTAGCTATCCCTTTAACATAAGCAGTGGGGTTTAGTTAAATGGGCAGTTTAGATTCCTGGCAACTATCCAAACAAATTAGTCTAAACTAGCTCAGTCAAATGGCCATGTGAGCCACATGCATTTTTGAATGTTGCTGTGTATATATCCTTGCAAGAGAAAATACCAGTTGATGTGGAATTCAGTGAAGGCTAGAAAGTGCTGCGGGGACCTTAGGTGGATGCAGAATAGGCCCGAACTGTTCTGTTATCGGTACCCAGCAGAGCTTGAGTATGGTATGTATTTCGGCTGTGATCAGAACTTTGGCAGGGATTATATGATGTTTTATAAGCATAGTTACGCTGCTTCAAGGCCTGCACAGCTTGGGTGGACCCAGTTGGCATATCGGCACTGTGCTTCCCAGTATCTCCAGTTCCTGAAGCAGCATGAGACTGCTCCTTCTGCCACTGTTAAAATATCTCATTAATGTAAAAGTTGGAGGTCCAAACGAGTAGACAATGTATTTTGGTCACTTATAAGAAGCTTTTGTCTTTGATGGATGAGAGTGTTTGTCATGTAGGAATAAAGTAAAGTCAGAAAATGTACTCCCAGTTAGTATGTTATTTAAAAAAAAACCCAATATTTTTAAAAATTCTGAAATATTCTTAGTTTTAAAATGCTGAAGATCTCTTTATTTTTTATTTAGGTAACATCAGCAGAGAACTTTTTTCTATTTGATTTCAATAATAAAGATTTTATATGAAACATGCAGATGAGTAATACTAGCTGTAGAACAGAGGTAGGCATAAACATCTGTGAAGGTAATGTGATAGTTGAGTGTGATGGAAGATGAGAGGTGAGAAAGTACTTCTGTAGTGAGTTTTAAATGGTGTGCAGTGTGGAAGACTTGAGGCCATGCAAGGCACAGAAGAGGAAAAATCAGTTTAGGACAACTGCTAATGACAATACTGTCTTTTCTGAGTACTAACTGAGACTATATGATGGCTGGGCTTTAAGCAACACAAAATTCACACCTTGGCAGTCCCAGCAGTGCTACTGTGGGAAGGGCCCCTACTGTAAACTTGTATCTCTCCTGCAGAACATGTAGCTCAAAAGGGATATCAGGGACAGTGATGAGGGACTGACCAAACCTTAACATCATGGAAGTTATGAATGGCCTTTGTTTAAATTATCACTCAGCTCCCAAGGTACAGTGGTGAACACCATTGCAAACAATAGCACATTTAGCACTCCTGCTGACAATCCTTCTTGCAGTGAGTGTTTGGAGTGTTCTTGGTGAAAAGGAATGCAAGGTCATGCATTGTGTCATCCAGTAACTGAAAAGAGTTGAGATACGTGAAATTGTGTGGGAAAGCGGCTGAATTATACCCGGTAGACTGCAAAAGGAGCATATTCCTAGTGCTTTCAGAGGTAAGTACTAAATCTACAAAAAAACAAGTAATGATTTTAGTCATGACCTTGTGAGATCAAAGTTATTCTGATTGATTAGACTCAAGCACATAGCATTACAGATCCTTCATGTAACATCCTGTGTTGCTGTTCCTCTTCCTCCCTCCCACCCCAAACCCTAGCACATTGCCCTCAAATGGGTGCCAAGCAGTTTTGTACTTGCATAATGAGATTCTATTGTGTATACTCTTTAAAAAAAAAAACAAAACCAAAAAGATTGCGCTTCATTGTCTAGTTCTACATGACAAGCTTTACTTCATCTTTGTAGCAAGTTATAGGGAGAGTTTTGTGATCTTTTCTGTTATCTTAATATTGTAAAGTTTAGTTGTGACTCTTTTGGTGACTTTTCCATGAGGATGACCAATTGCTTTCTTGCTTAGTTTATATTCTGTTACTATTCTAATGGGATGAGTGAAGAGAAGAGGATATTGTTTATTTTTACTTTCTTCTGTAGGACTTTGGTTTGTGACGCTTCTCTGTGAAGTTATCCATATGTTTCCTTAGTAGTTTTCAAGGAAGAGTTAAGTTCATTATTATACAGAAAAGGATGACATCTAAGGTGCTGCTCTTATTTTGGCAACTTGAATTTTGTTCCAAAAAATTTGTTTAAAATAAAATCAGTGGGATTTACTGTCAAGGATGTTTAAATGCTTCTTGTATTGTGGAACAAGTTAGAGTGAATTTAAAATCCTTCCTTTCCCAAAATTTATTCTGAACCTTTAAAAAAAAAAGTGTGGGGGAGGGGAATTTCTTATAAACACTTGTAGGGGCACTTATAAACATATGTTTCTTGGATTCCTGGAATTGGAAGCAACTGTATGTAGTGCATCTTCCCAAATCCATGTAGCTAATTACCTACAATAAACTTTCTAAAAGCAAACAGATTAGATCAGTATATCTCATAAGAAAAGTTTTATGCAGGTGCTCTACCTCTGATCTGGAAACAAAATTGGTTGGAATTTTCCATTTATTTTGGAAAGACTGACACTGGTAATGGTGGATTATCTATGGGTTCTTTTACTAGTGAAATGTAGACAGAGCAACTGTATAAAAGGAAGGAAGCAAGCCTTTTGCCTTTCATTCATTCAACTTTTTTGAAGAAGTGGTAAATTACTTTAATAGCTGTATTTCCAAAAGTGAGAGGGTGTGTCTGTACTTGGTTCTGTACAATGCCTGTCCTAAAGGGATTCTGAGCTTGGTTAAGGTTTGTAAATTCTACTGTATTCTTTTAGTCAAGTTCTTAACCAGTAACTCAGCTCACAGATACTTAATGGCATTTTTTGCAACACTGCAAGTAGGAATGGAGGTTTAGTACTGAGCAGATGGTACAGCACTGAGGAATAATTGGCGAGTTGATATTATTTAAGTAATCTATTTTTAAAGCTGTATTATTTTTCTTATTCCTGAGATTCTGTAAAAAGGAAAAAAATAAACCTGAAATTCTGTAGTGGTTGAATGTCTGGGTAGTTTATGCATAACTAGAGCAGTGGGCAATGGCTACCTTACCTTCCTGTGTGGCAGTAAGCTTGACTTTTATGGACTATTGATAGCCAAATTGGTTGTTATGTTTTTTCCTAGCATTTTCTCATGTCTGTGTTTGAAGACTTGGAAAGAAAACCAATTCAGGGACCCTCCAGCAAGTATGCAGTATCTCAATTTGGCAGTTCAAAACCATAAACCTTCAAAGGCCAATGCTAACCCTGCTTAGTTGTGAAGAAGATAGGACCATGCTCAGGTAGTACTTAAGCTTGCTAACTCATTTAGTATATATTTTCTGCTAATGCACTGAGTATGTTCTGTACAGTATGTGTTCTGTGTGACATGAGAACAACCAAAACATTATGTGTAATGGAAAGGATCGATATTTTGAGATTAGGAATATAAGATGCTTTACAGTCTGAGTGAGAAAAGGGCTTACATGGGAGTTAAGCACTGTGGACTGTAGGGCAACTTACTGCAGCTCCTAAAAACTACATGCATACATGAACTAAGCTGGGTGCCCCATGAGCAGTAGTATCAATGTTGTGTTGCTATGACTGCAGAAATAATAAGGCTTTTAGTAGCATATTCACAAACTTTTGTCAACTTTGTAGAGTTATTGCATAATGTTATATGAAGTGCTGCAAGAAAACAGCATATTTGTTTGAAAAATACAAACCTACTACTGAGCAGATGAAGGGGGGAAAAAGCACCTGGAAATGAAGTTCTGTGTTAAATGTTTAAATGTCACACCTTCTTGTTATGCTTGTGAAAGGCTAACCAGTTTGTTAAACCTGTTTTCTAAATGCAAAACTTCTTACATGAAGGTGGCTTTAAGCCAATGCCCATGCTGGGGGGTAGGAAGTGACAGGCAGCTGCTTCTACAGGCAAGAAGCTGGAGCCAGCAGCCTGGAATATACAGAGTAGTGGCATCTGTTGTATTGTTTGTCTGGACCGTGTTTACTCCCCCATTAGGTCAGGTCTGAGGAATGAGGCTGACTGTGGTTTAAAAAATACTACTTCTTAAAATGACTTTGTTTCCTGGATGCAGAAAGCTTGGAAGAAGGGGACAACAAAGCAGTAGCATAGACAGACTTTTCTGAAGAGGGATGGGAGGGTGAGTCTGGTTTCTTGTGAGCAGACAAAAGATGGGAAATCCTACCTCATATATATGAGTGATGGAGGTGGGAAGGAAAAGCCTCCTAAAGAAGGGAAGCTTTGTGCAGGGAGATGGTGGAGGGTGGTGGAGCTGATTTTGTTGTTCTGGGAGATTGGCTCCCTTTGATGTTGTTTTATTGTGGGCAGATGTGTTTGGGAAGCTGAAGGCTTGAGTTTTAGAATCTTAGGCCTAGAAATTTAGGTCTGTTCTAAGATGGGATCTGCCATACCCATTTTGTTCCTGTAAGAGTTCATGTTTGCATGAAGATAATTGGATGCAAATGTTGTATGTATGCTTGTGGCAGACTGTGCCTTGTCCCATGTTACATCTTAAAAAATCAACAGAAATATGTTTGGGGGCTGTCTGTTTGGCTGTTGATTGTTGTTTTTTGTGGTGTTCTTTTTCTTTTTTTTTTTTCTCCTGAAATGAACCTTGGGAACTGAATTTTCAGTTCAGTTTTGAAGCACCTGTGAAAGCATTAATGGCACGGCATAGCCTTAGCCTCTCTTCTGATTCTGCATTTCTGTTCATGTGAATGTTGGACACTAGTGCATAAATGGCTGCTAATGCATGTGCTGCCTCATGGTTTACAAAATACCACGGGATATGCCTGCTAACCTTTGTGTCCATGTTTTGTTTTGTTTTTCACTTGGCTAAAGTTTCTGGGTAAGGCTCTAGCAAAAGAACAACAAAAAGTATACGTACTAGGGGTATTGCATGCCTGGTAAATTTTAAGGACTGCATATTATGAACCTTCAATTCTCTGCCAACTAATGCAATTGAAGTGAAAATTTATGCCTCCCAGTTTCAGAGGTGCCATCTTATTGGCTTATGTAAGTAGATTGCTTCCCCCCTCCCCCCCCCCCTTTTCTTTAAACTGTTACCTTAGCAGTGGCTGCTTGTCTCCCTAAGTCCTGTGGTTAACCAGTCAAGTGCTTAGCACAAGCATAGAATTTTATTAAACTTAAAACTGGCCAGATATTTGCTTCATGATAAAAGCCCTTGTGAATGCATTGTTCCTAACAATATGGAAAATTCAATAATACTTGCCCAAATTTAGGAGGGAAAGTATACAGGTGGCTTTGATGGGTGTTGCTATGTGATGTTCTCCCAACTCTTCTAAACTTTCTTTTTCCTTCTTATGTTATATTGAATGTACAGAAAGAGCTGGGTTGTTGAATAGGTTTGCTTTTGAGCTGTTATGCTCCAGAGAATTATCAACTATTGCAGATCTCAGTATTCTGGAAGGGTAGAAGGGTGAAGTAGTTATGGATTAAATTCTGACAGAGGCACTTGTATTGCACTATAGAATCATGAATTTGCGATTGTTGGAGACTGCGCAGGACACTGAAGGCACCTCTGGGGACCTGTGAATACCAGTTGAAATGTGAACAAACATCTTTAGGACTTCTGGTCCCTTCTTCCTCTCACAGCTTCCCTCTGAATAAGCTGATTCTCCTCATCCGACATCTGTAGAAACTTGTGTAATTTTTTCTTACTCTTCTTTCTCATCTGTGTTTATCCTTTATATGTGTCCTTTTTGTCATCTGCAGCCATACCCATGAGTTCCTGTTCTAGAAAACTGATGAGAGATGGTCTTTCAAACTTCTAAATGCCTGTGAAGCAAATGAAACAACAGAGTTAATATTAAAAAAAGAAAGACAGATTTTCAGAACTATGTTCTTGTCTGTGTATGTTAGTCCTGCTTAACAAAGCTGGGCGTTGTAAATTTTTATTATTTTTGTACAGTGTTTTTCTCATTTGTGAGCATAGTTGTCTGAAGATAACATGTGATGGAGCTCTAAGGTCACACCTGGAGGGACTACAAGACATTTATTTTTTATTAAAAAGATAGTTTTAATTGTCTTTGCAAACATCTAGGAACTTTAAACAGTCATCAAAGGAGCATTAGTCCTAATAGAACCTTTTTAAACAACCTGATTTTTTCCAAATATATCAGGGTAGGCTACTTACTGAGTACTAAATGGTGATGGCTGAATGGAGGGAAAAGAAATAGAGACTTATGGGCTACAAAGCGAAGAGTCTTAAGACCTTGAAGGTGGCACAGGTAAACCCATAGAGATGTGTGTGAAAGCAGTGCAAACTCTGCTGTTTAATTTCATTAACCAAGCAGAATGCATACTGCATAAATTTTGTAAAGGCTATCTCCTAGGAACAAAGACCTGTGCCCTGGTTTTGGTTGAGATAGAGTTAATTTTCTTCTTAGTAGCTGGTATAGTGCTGTGTTTTGGATTTAGTGTGAGAATAATGTTGATAACACGCTGATGTTTTAGTTGTTGCTAAGTAGCGCTTATCCTAAGTTAAGGATTTTTTCAGTTTCCCATGCTCTGCCGGCAAGCAGGTGTGCAAGAAGCTGGGAGGGAGCAGAGCCAGGACAGCTGACCTGAACTAGCCAAAGGGGTATTCCATACCATGGAACATCATGCCCAGTATGTAAACGGGGGGGAGTTGGTCTGGAGGCGCGGATTGCTGCTTAGGCATCGGTCAGCGGGTGGTGAGCAATTGCATTGTGCATTACTTGTCTTTTCTTGGGTTTTATTTCTCTTTTTTTTGTTTTATTCCTTTTCATTACAATTATTATTATTACATTATTATTAGTTAGTAGTGTATTTTATTTTACTTTAGTTACTAAACCGTTCTTATCTCAACCCATGAGTTCTACTTTTTTTTTTTTTTCCTCCTCCTCCCCACCACACTGGGGGGGTGGGGAGGAATCAGCTGTGTGGTGCTTAGTTGCTGGCTGGGGTTAAACCATGACAACCTGGAAAAATACTGATAAGCTTCAGAAGCACTCAGTGTTTAATAATTGCAGATTTGTATCTTCTCCTCTTCTCCAAGACTACAGGAGAAAGAGGACTAGGCCTGGTAGGGAATGCTATGGAGGGATTTAGTTATATCAATAAGGTCTTTAAAGGTATATAGAAGATTTGAGGGTACAGGGATGGGAAATGGGGGAAGAAGGGAGAGCGATAATGCAGTAAACTCCATCCTCTCTTAGCTAGCATCTATGAAAGAGTAAGCAAGACAAAATCAATTGTGGATAACTTAAAGATATTGACGACAGTTTTATTATATGCAGTGAAAAGCAGTTTCAAGGTGTTTACATATAAATGAAATTGTTTTCAAACATATTGGGGTGTGACTTGTGAGACCAAAAAGTTATGACAACACACAGTGAAAAATGGTAATGCTTCTATGAAAGCTTAAGGCCAGGCAAACTTATTCAAACTTTACAAAAAAGCTTACAGCAATTATCTGTTAGTAGACTGATGCGTGTAAAAAGAGAAGGCTTTCAGAGACCAAGAGAAGTACTTCCATGCCTGAAGGCTCGTCTGTGTTCCTCTAACTATCAGTTAGTGTTAGAAAATATCTCCTGTGTAGGAAATTGAGTAGTAACTGAAGCAGTTACAAGTCCAAAATACCAGCAGGGCTAGTAAAGCTGGCTGTATTCTCTATAGGGGAAAAAGTCCAGAATTCTCATTAAGAATGATATTTGTCAGACAAGGATTTTAAGATGATGAGACTGAACACTCAAATATTTTGCAGCATAGATATAACAATATCTACAGGCAGTTGGTGTGGATGAAGAAGCAGATGCTCAGATGGTAAGCTATTTATGACAATAGCAACTGATAATATAATGAATAGTAGAACTACAACTGAGAAGTTACGAAGATTGTTGCTTTCCAAGTACCACATGGCACATGAAAGACGACAGTTTATCCAATTATAATCTTCTGTGACCTTCTTTTTACCTTATATGACCTAGGCACTGCAATATTCAAATAAAAACCGGTAACTTCTAAAATCGTAATTAAGATGCAAGTTTGGTCCTCTGACCATTGTATTGATTGCCCTCTTCCTTTTGATGAGTATTCATGAGTGGTTTAATTCTCAATATTTTGTAAAAAAAAAAAAACAAAACACCAAGAACTTAAAAAAAACCCAAACAAACAAAAACCCCAACACAAAACATAACAAAAACACAGAAAAATTTGAAAACATATTGCAATAAAATTAAATTCCAAATTTTTGCCTATTTTTTTTTTTTGTCAAGACAATTTTTAAAGCTTTCATGTGAAATTCACTGGTTTAGAGTTATAACTAAGTTTCAGTAAACTAAGCATTTGTAAGTGGAGCCTATCGTGATGGGAAAAGTAAACACATTTTAATAATTTAATGCTTAGCTATCTTCCCTGCCACTGCTGCCTCCCTGACTCCCACCCTGTGCATAGTCTTCCTGACATTACCAGTTAGCAGGATACTAGTAAATGAGCCAAAAAAGCTTTGCCTTGGCACGCTTCCGTTGACTTCGTTTGGGTTTCAGCGATGAAATCCAGAGATGAAATAGAACCACAAGAGTTCAAGTCTGCTAATAGAGTGGTGCTGCAAAGCATCAGATGTATAAGGAATCCGGCTACAGTACAGTCATTTTTCCTGAGACAGTCCTTTTCTGAGAAGTTGTTTGTCCGGGGGTTTTTTGTGATTGTTTTTTTCGGTTTGATTTTTTTCTAAGCCTGAGGTTGAACTGCAAAATTTGTAGCACATTCAGACCTAAGCTCTTGTAACTGAAAGTAGAACAGCAGCGTAAGGATTTGTCTGTGTATCAAACTAGTAGAGAGAGGCAGAAATTATAATTAAGTAGGACTTCAGAAATCAGGTACTGTTAGTTTATAGCAAAGAGGGTTTTTTGTTTAGTTGGGTTTTGTTTGGTTTGTTTTTTGTTGTTGCATAGATGGTTTTGTTGTTTTTTGTTTTCCCAGGGGGGCATTATACCTCTGTTTTCTTGCTGTTTAGCAGACTAATATTTCTCTTGTTCATGACTATCATGGGGTGAATTTCTTATAGCAATACAATCGTGTTACAGCATGTGTAACAAAACCCCAGAGTGATGACAATGCTAATTGGTGTTACAGCCAGTTTATTTGTAGCTGATAAAACACACTTTTACACTTATGTTTTAGTTCTCCTATCACATGCTTATTAACATGACATATATGTGCTTGTATTTTTCTAAAGGAAGCGGTTTGATAGATAGTAACCATCTCAAGCAGTAAAGGGAGAAACTTAATCCACTGTTTAACTACTCTTACTTTTTTTTGTGAGAGGAGAAAATGAGTCATAACTAAGGCAGGGGAAGAATAAGATAAATAAAAGCTGCTCACAATAGCTAATAATTACAAAAAGTACCATGCTGGTCTTAGGATCTGTTAAAAATAATACATTTAATAGCAACATTCCTTGGTAAATTCGTGAGAATGAGTGTCAAAATATTTAATTGGGAATGCAGGCATTCCTTCTTGTAACAAGTATCTTGAAAGGCCTCTTTTTTCAGTGAACTGTGCATAGAGCTGTGAACAGGACAGTAATTTTCATGTGGTTAGTCACTTGAGGCTCTATCCAGCTCTCACTAAAATCAATGGCAAAATTCTTGCTGATTTCACTGAAGTGGATGGGATAACGGGGGATAATGCTCGCTTTCTTTTTCCCTGTAAAGACTGAGTAGTCTCACTTACATATGTAAATTGTGAAATTTCTAAGTTCTAAGCACCATTACTTTTTTTTTCTTCTGCTTCAGCTGCAAAAGACCTACGTCCAGTTGGTATATCCATATGTGTCTCTATATTCCTGGCATGAGTTTGCATTGATTTCATTTAAATTTAGGATTACCACCATAATGTGTAAGCACATATTATAAAATTTGAACTTCCCTCCACATAAATTTCTTATTACCTTAATTTTGTAGAATGTGTAAGTTAGTGTTTAGTAGTGAAAGCTGGTTGTTTACTTTCAAAGGGCAGTGTCAAAAGGGAAAATTTTATTAAGATGTACTTGCTCTTTTCTGTCTTTACTGTTTTGGCATATAAGATAATGATGCTTTTGATTAAAGGCTATTGTTAGGACAGCTGTATATAAATGATAAATTATGTGGTCTGAAATTTAATGGAAATAGCTTTTTGTTCTCATCAGCTTTGCTTCTATTTAAGGCAAAGGGAAGAGATGCAAGCTTGTTCTTCAGTCATTCTTAGGAAAAAAAAAATTTAGAACTTTGTTGTTATTGCTTTTTGGTAAACAAATCCAAACAACTTCAATAAATAATGGAGGGAGAAGGAGAAACAGGCAGAGTGCTAACTTTTGATCATACTTACCCATCTATCTTCTGCAACAGAGTTTCTTATTTAATTAACAGTAGGGCACAAAGATCCTAACATTGTTGTTCCTGACATTGTAAAAATAATACTGTCCCTGTCCTGAAGAGCTTGCAGTCTAAACACGCTCCCTCTTGATATATTTAGTCAGTAAGAATAAGTTGAGAGAAATTGACTTAAGTAATTTTACCAAGCAGATAGCTTTGCCAAGTAAAGCTATTTTAAATATTTAAAAGTATGAAGATGCATTATCAAAGGGACATAGATGGCACTTACTTGCTTCAGTCTCCAGCAGACTCTTTATTACATGACTTGGTGGAGATGGCACAAATACCTAGAGTTTATAGACGTAAGGACTTCAATGTTGTTGGGTTAAGTCTAATCAACTACGACGTAACAAATAAGCCATTGGAAAAATACTGTAAGCTAGCAAAGGTGTCATTCTAGATGTAAAATAAGCATCTGTGGTCAGAGGGCTCAGTTTTACATTTTAAGGAGAAATAAGATATTTTAAGATATTTTTAATGAAAGTAATTATTGATAAATAATATTGTTCTTTTTATACAGCAGCAAATATCTCAAAATATAGCCTCTGCTCTTGGAAAAAATCAAATGAAACAAAGGATTTGTCAGAACAATGTAGAAGAAAAGCAGAAAATCCAACCATTACTGAGACTGATAAGTAAGAATAATTTGTTTCTGCCATCTTCCCAGGCCATGTGAACTTTAGTTTTCAAACTAAAACCAAAATCCAAGATCAAGTGTCACCTCTATTTCATACCAGGTAAAAACATTTAGGAGAGGTATTTAAAGCAGTAGAAGGAAAATTGTAGACTAGGGTGCAAATGCTTCAAGCAGCTCAGTTGCGGCTTTCTGATAGTGAAAAACTTAGAGGTTTCCACAGTGCCTGATAAAGGTCAAGATCCTTTTCGAAACAATGATGAAGGAGAGCAGGTGTTCAGCAGGTAGAATGTAGAAATAAGGTGGAAATAAGTCTTCCACAAAAGCATTACCAGATAAATATATACATTTTTAGGACTTTAGCTATAGTAAATTAAAATTATGCATCCAGTGGAATGGACAATAGATGTTTAATTGATCTCATTGAAGCCATAATACCTTAAGGAAGCAAACAACTTCATGAATAAATTTAGAAATGACTAATGTACTGAAATGTTTCAAGTAAAATACTCATCAAACTTAAATAATTTGAAATCTGTATAAGGACTTTATATATAAACTTTGCGAATAGAGGAAAAGATTCTTTGAGTAGGAATACTTTTTTCCTGTCTTAGCATGAATAAAATATTGCTGCTTCTTAAGTATATAATGACATGTGAGGCTTAAATTATTATGAAACCTGCTTTTATTTTTCAGGTGACAAATGCTACAACAGTTTTCCCTTGGAGATGGTTCCTTCAACCATAAGCATGCAAAAGGGTTGTCACAAATATTGCATGCTATTAGTAATAATTGTGTCCGCCAAAACCTTCAAACAAAACCTATTTTTAAACAATTAAAGACTGTAAAATTAGGCCCTCGGTTAGGAAGTGATATTTGGAAGGCTTTTTGTGCTTAAAGCCTCTTAAGCAGACATTAACTAGTGCAGTTGCAAACTTGTGTTTGTGTATGTGTTGTATAGTTTGAATGCTGTGAATTTTATAAACAATTACAATTGAGACATTCTTCTGGCATCATACTGTCACCCATTGTCAAACATACGTTTATTCTCAGTGTTTTTGGATTAGTTGTTATACCTATTTAAAAGGAAGGAGTGTTTAACTTCTGTAAGTCTTCAAAAATCTCTGTTAATGTCTCTATGGCACTTGCTGGGCCTGTACCCATGCTGCTCCCAATCTTTCCCAGCCCTGTCTGGCCTTGGGAACCTTCCTAAGCAATTGAATTTTTAAGTTTTGTAGGAAATAAATGGAATAATCACATGTGACTTTATGGTTTTGGTTTTGCTTAGTTTTTCTTGCATCATGGCAAAAGAGAAGCTCTATTAATCACACTTTGTCTTCCAAAACATCTCAGCCTGACATCTTTCTTCCCTCAGCTTTCAGTTGAAGAGGATTTATGCAGCTGACCTTCACAACTTTTGAAATAAAATCTTCACTTGGGGACCTGACACAAAGACTAAGTATTTAAATGAGTGCTTGTATTACTCTTGGATCATTGTCTTCTGAAACATGAATAAACCTGGAAAGTAAAATCAATAGAATGCAGTAGCACTTAACAACAAAGATTTAAAAAAAAAAACAACCAAACCACCACAAAACAACTGTGATAGGCAGGTCTCATAATTCTATTCTCAGTAGGTGTATTTTCAGAAATTATGCTTGCAGTGGTTAAAACTTTCTTCTTCAAGTCTTTCAGTTTCACTTGCGTTAAAGGCAGTCTGTAGTACAAGGTGCGATGTGACCAGCTCTTCATTTCATGCTGTAAACAAAGGGCATGTTTTTTAGCACTTGCATATTTCAGGTAGAATTTTCGAAGCACTTACTAATGTAAAACTGTGCCCATTTTGAAAGAAGAGATCTAGCATTAACTGATTATGCTGGTGGAGGCATAAATGTGGTGCAAAGTAAATTTCATGTGACTTTCTTATTATTTTTCTGAGTGTCTTTTAGGTAAAATCAGTTTGCAACAAATGTAAATGAGTTTTATAATCTCTCTCTGCCTTGCAAAAGCCATTTTAGCAATACAGTGCAGTTTTAATTTGTGAAGCAAAGTAATACAGTGCAATTTAGCAAACACTTTAGATTTCTGGGATAATCTTTTCATCTTATGCTCAGGTATGCAGTTTCTCCCTATCTTACAATGAAGCTTCCATGTGTATGGTGTCGTTCATAGTAAATATACCCAATCCACTCACTCGCTTTGTATCTGGGAAGAACCAATATATTAGCATGTAAAATGGTTTGACTATTGGAAGAGTACTGTATAAGAAACAGGCAACCCGTATTGGTTCAGATTTGCTTCAGTAAGTACTCCTTTTGCGTATAGCAAAATTTTAGCCCCCTGGGGATAGATTGCTAAGTGTCAAAACAATTTTTCACATTTTCTGAGGGAAGTCACAGTTCTGAGTTTAACAGTGAGCTCTAGATCTTGGATTGGAAAAACAGTTATTTAATTAAAAGTTGAAAATCATGTTGTCTGGAAAGTGCAAAGAAGTTATTCTGAGCAAAATAGTCAGAAAGCTGAGGAAAGGGAAATATAGATGAAATAATGAAGAATTATGTAAACAAAAAAATGGAATACTGTTTGGGATGGCAAGCAATACTAGAGAAAAAATGGAAGGCCAGGATTTCTAATCATGGTTTTTTGAGCTAAACATGGTGTGATATGCTCATGTTGAGGAGAAAGGTATGTCTTTGAAGACATCTGAAGTAGAGTTAATTAGTGCAGTGACATTGTAGCTGTCCCATTCCTTAGGGGTTTTTTTATGTGCTGCTTATTTGGAGATATGACTTTATTGAATGAATATATGATGTGGTATGGATAATGTAAGCCAAAAAGCCAGGTCAGTGAGATGGGATATTCAGTATTGTAGAATTTACACTCTTTATTTCTGGCTCCTGACCCACTAGGCTACACACAAAGTCTATAAAGTCATCTTCTATGGTTAGAAAAGTTTGAAGACTGGGTAGGAAGACTGAAAAGCACGTGGCCACAACTCTCAAGGCTCAAACACACAGCAGTTGTCACGTCAGCTGCTAGAAGTAATGAAGTATGTGCTTGCCTGCAGCTAAACAGATATTGAAACAAATTTCTACTATGTGAGGTAAAAACACTTTGCTTAAACCTCAGTTGATATTTGATCATTCATTAAACTATAATAAGATTCATATATAATAATTTCTTCTGTGGACTGAGGCTTTAAAAGTTTAAAATGTCGTAAGAATCAATAAAAATTTTTACTAAACATGTATCTGAATAATATTCTCATATAAGAGTATGGCAGGCTAAATTTTGAACCAATTCTCAGATGACTGTCGTTCATCTGATGTAATGGCTGTTTGATTTCCTTTTTTAGTTGCTTGCTACTTCAAAGCATTTTATTGCTCTGTCCTAAAAATCACATTCATTTATCTGTTGCTGCCTTTTATAGTCTGAAAAGAATGTCAGACTTGCTGTGAGAAATGCAACTACTACAAGGAGGTGATGAAGCAGTGACTTCTCGCCTAAAGACTCAGCTGTATGTTCAGTCTTTTCTCAGGCTTACTTTTGGAAGTGCTCACTACAGAACAACATGTGCAAACAACAGGCAGATGTGCCCCTTTCAAGTGTACACAGAGGCAATAGCTGGTTGCTGGTGGTTGTAGTTGTGTGGCCCTCACCAAAGTGAGGGTTTAGTAGGGTTTTGTGGCAGTAGAAGACTCTGTTTTACCTCCTGGGAACTAGTGCTATAATAAGTAGTTTATAAATGTTTGTGTTTTCTCCTTCTGAGAGCCTCTTTTTTTTTCATGAAGTAGAGAGAAAATAGTATTTGCATTTTGAATTTACTATTCAAGTCAAATTTAATGAATACACACTCAGCTCTAATAATAACAGAAATTGGCATTCTTAGCAGTGTGGTTACTACCTGCAATCTCTTGGCACCACTCTTGTGGTGCTTCCTTTTTATCCATTGTTCTCTTCTGAATAACAATACCACCAATATACTTATTATATCACTTGTTTAAGAGAATCTTGATAGTGAGCTTTCAGTAAGTTTAAAATGTGATCACTGATCATTGTGACTTTGATCACTGAGCCTAACAGCTGACACGGTTTTCACTGGCCTTTTCCTGATCTTTGAAATGCTGAAGAAAAGTAATGTTTCCCAGACTGGAAGTTTATGCTCCCCTCTTGTTGAAAGTTCAACAGCAGTTGAAAAGTTCAAGTAATGCTCATTCTTTTTGTATGCTGCAGGGGCTGCTGAGTAGATTCATTTAAATGTAGTTAAAGAATTGCAATACTTAGTGCATAATCAACATAACCTTGTCGAATACACTCATATTTAGTATGAGTTTATTAACTTCAATTTTTTTAACTTATTAATTTTAATGCATGCTCTATTATATATGTTAGTAGTCTCTAAGAAGATAGATTTAAGACCCATCTTCTCCACTGGACTTTGCAAATGTGCTGCCACTTTTTTTTCTTGTATTCTTTGATCTATGTGTGTGATGGGTAGCTGCAGCCCATTTGCTGTCAGATTGGAGCAGTTCATTTTCCATGTGAAGAATTGCTTGTACACTGCAGGACAACTGACAGTAACTTTCAAAACACCAGAGTTTCTGTAAAGAAACGAGACCAATAAATCAAATTTAAAAAAAAATCTAATGCAAAGAATAAAATCTTAAGGTAGTTTAAAAGCTAAATTAAATGTAGCCTTGTAAAAGTATAAAAGAAATCCTTCAACTCCCATCTACTTCTTTTTGCTAGGCCATTGTGGTCTCTTTAGATGAGATACCCCAGCCATTTCAAGCAATCTTTGTATTTACAGAGATGAAATGGGGGAAATGTGAGCTATTTGTTCTGAACCTATAGCAAAAGCTGCTCTACTTCATGTTTTGTAATGAAAATATTCTTACCCTTTTCAAATGCTAGAAGGGCAACCTCTGTGCAGAAGCTGATAGCAATGTATTTTGTTCCTGTTCGCATGTTGTGTTTTGTCCACTTGGGTGGCAGGGGCTGTTGTGTATGTGTGTTTTCCTCTTTTGCTGTAAGTTTGAAAAATGCTATCAGGTTTTCCTGGTCTTGTATCTTAAGTTTCAGCATAGTAACTGGGTGGTAGAATGTGAGCTGGTAGTGATTGAGCATGTAATCAAATGGGGAAAAATATTTTTGTTTTATTGGCAAGGTAACCTGCAAGGTAAATTTTGAGAAGGAAAAGAGAATAACTGTGCAGACAGGTGTGGACAGACTGTTCCAAAGCTGTGTTTCGTCTGTGATTCACTAAGAAAAACTGGCACTGTGTATTTGCAGGGCTATGGTTTGTACATAATTCAAAGCCAAATTTATGCATGCTTAAGACTTGTTGTGTTAGGCTAGTCTCTTAACCATGCAAAATATAATTAAGGGAATCCAATCTGCTTCATATTGTGTATTTCAGCATATTTTAACATGGTAGTTAGGGCTGTGAAGGTAAGCTTGAAAAAGGGAATGATGAGTCAACCTTCTTGAAAGAGGGAGTTAGTTTCTTTTTTTCCCCCCTTACTTCCCCATGAGATTCCCCATGGTATTTGACTTTGCTAAAATGGGTCATCGTGAAAGTACCAGCAACCTTATATATAAAAAGTGAGAACAGAAATTTCCTCTCCATTAATGAAGTTGCTACTTTTTAGGAGAGAATGAGGTAGTTGTAACAGGTTAGACCATGGGAATTGGAGGTAAGTGTGTGGTGATATGGTGCAAGGAAACATAAAGCATTTATGTAGGTTACCAGCTCTGTTGTGCCCACTTATGTAGGTGCTGTCACCATAAGGCCTGTTTCTTAACATCTGTTGTAGTGTTTCTTTCAGGACAGTGAGGTCATGGCATGGTATCTAATGTTGAGAATTGAATCTTATAGATAATGAGTTTGAATGTAGGTATCTAGATAAAATACATCCCTACAGTTAAATTTATGCATCCAAAACCTAAAATGGAAGATCACTTTTTTACTTTGTACAACACTGTCAGTTTGAGGTCTGTTTTGATCAAGAGTGGTATGAACTAGATCAACAGTCAGTCATTTGTGTTTTGCTGCAGAGTTGCTTCTCATCTCATATTCCTTTTCAGAGGAACGGTGTGATTGCTGAAGTCTCCAAATGTCAACACACAGGCCATAGCAGTTGCTCACATGACCGTTGAAATAAAGTGAATCCAAAAGCTCTTTATTATTGAATTCATGTTCCATAATTTGATTTAGTAGAAGTTTGGCTTCCAAAGTGGGATTAAGCTGTACAGTTGCAGAGGTGTGGAAGCCAAGGTTTTGACTAATAGTATTAGGAATCTAGTAAAATGTTTGAGTGAGTGGATATGGTGCAGGATGTTAATGCATCAAGTGGTTTATTGGTGCAGTGACTTTAATCCTTTTAGCCTTTATACATAAAATACAAAGCTTGACAGGATTATTAGTAAAGTATTAATGAAATGCACCAAACTATGCATATGTCTAAAAAGTATAACATGTACGAAACAGTAAAGTTCATTTTTTAAGTTCTGAGAAAGATAGTGCTGTGAAAGAGACAGGTAAATGGACAATTGCAAACAAAATTAAAGGCCATGTAGCTCAGAGACAGATAATGTCTTACTTAAATGTATGTAGCAGATTTTTGACCATCACTTCCCAAATGAGTAAATCTGGCCTATCAAGTGGGATGATAAAAAGAGTTGGATGCTAGATCTAGTCATTTTAATTACCTGGATTTGTTCCATTGAAATGTGGTTGCCAGGATATTGTTGCCTGAGTTATATAGAAGACAAATGCAGATGCTATATTCTTGCTTGCACGGAGTATAAGGATGACAACATTTTTGCAAAGTTTTCCCATTTGAGCATTTCTCATGCAGTTCAAAAATACTGTTTAATAGTCATATCTGTATACTTGAAGTGTTGCATTATCTCTGCTTCTTAACGTGAACAGAGAAGTTATTCTGTATGTGAAGAATCCATCTTAGATGAAAGAAACAAGAGAGACCTCAGCAAGGTAAGAGATTAAATTTGAGACAGGTATTTTAATTTCACTTCTAGTTTTATACTTGTATAAATCCACATGTTCAGATCATTAACTGAGCATACTGCTCCACCAGATTTCAGAGCTTTATAGACTAATACAGGATTATACAAGGGCCCAATTGAAGTAGGATAATTCAGGCTGCTTCTTCAGATGACTTGCCTTGCAAGAATTTATAAAACTGTGGCCCCTGTGCACTGTAGGCCGGAGTGTGACACACCGGTACTAAGGCAGCACAAACGAGCTAGCTTAAGTACTAGCCCAGCAATGGCAGCACAACACTAATTAAGTTATTGCAATGCCCAGACTGTCTTCAATACCTCACTTAAAGTTGGCTTAGTTATGTTTGACCTAGAGCATTAGGACTGTACAGGTTCAGAAGAAGACTTCTTTTTTTTAAAGTCAACTAATGACATTGAGTTTGTAGGGAAAAGAATAAAGTTACTCCTGCAGGACAAACGTACGGTTATCCCATTGTAGGTGAGGCAGCACCTTTATTTCTTCCTTCCCTTTCTTAAATTTGCACATATAGATTATTTGAATGTACAGCATGCGTGGGTTTCTTTAATCATCTCTGAATGATTAAAAAGAGCATAAAATATATCTTGAGGATAGAAATGTGTAGGGGCTACACATTTGGATCTGATTTTAGTGATTTTAGATTTTTCCTCTTCTGGCTAATAATTAATTCTGATGTTGCTGAAGGCTTTTTGGAGTTGTTTTTTTTTCTTTCGTTCTCTAAATGTTTCATCAGTAAAACATTCCATAATCCTGTTTTTTAAATATGTTCACTTGTGGTCAGGATTTCTAATAACTTCAGGTCCTCTCCTGCGAACGATGTCTGCTTAACATTCCTTCTTTGCAATACTGTATCTTCATTCTCCCGTGCATGTGCAAACAACTCTTCTTCCCCACTCCTTGTTCCTATTCCTCGCAAGAGTTAAATTCTTCTAACAGTCAGAAGAATTGTCCTAAAGTTCTTGTGATTTGGCTAAGAAGTAACATCTTATTAGCATAAGGCTTTTCTTATAAGGGTCAGGTTAAAAGATTTTAAAAAAAAAAAAAAATTCTTTTAACAAATTATGACATTAAAGAGCTTGTTTTATAGTTAACGTGCTTGACAAATGTCTGTATGTATACGTATGTATTTTAGCAGCACCAAAAATTCTTTCATGCATTATCTAGAAAACAGAAGGGGGTTGTTTTGGAGGCTTTCTGTGGATGTCTCTCTATATTGGTGAGAGATTTGCAGCTTCCTATTGAAAGCCTGGGATTTCAATGGGATGTCAGGGGACTGTATAGTTTGCTGCATCTTTAGCACACCAAAAAGTACTGGTCCAAGTCTGAAGTTGCATGAAAAACAAAGAGGAATCTTGCAGTCTGGACCAGAGATAGTGTCAAGAAGCAAGGTGGTAGGTTTTAAGACACACAAAGACAAACTAAATTTTTCATCCAGGCTTCCAACTGCTGTGTTGAACTCTGTTAATCCACCTTTGAAAGAGAACAGGGTGGCAGACAATAGCAAAATGAAGCCTTCTAAGTTAATGCTAATGATCAGAAAATATGCTTGATTATTATAAAGCATCAGGAAAAAGTAATTTATAATAGGCATCCACAATTTATCTTCAGTTTTACAGCATGTCACAAGGATTCACCTTGTGACCTATGGTAGTCCTGTCCCATCCAGTGTATGGGTCAGCACAAAGACTCAACTCAGCTGGCAGAAAGTCTTTTGTGAAAAGTGCTGGGGGAACTAAGGGCTGGGGAAGAAGATGGAGGTGGAATTCTTACTGGGCAAATAAGAAGGTTACTAAATGTAGCAGAGAAAATTTAATTTATTAATTTAAAAAGCAATTAAAGGAAGAGAGGGAAGAGGAGGGGAATTGGCTTCAAAGCTGTGAAACTTCAAAAAACCCCCACAAAACCAAACACAAAACCCCACCCCAAAACCAAACCAGTCAAACAAAAAAAAGAGCCCATTACTTTTGGACTTTGGGGAGAAACTATCCAACCTTATTTAAAATAATCTCAAGCTCAAAAATCAAATGTAAATGCAAAAATATATGCAAATTTTACTATTGGCTGTATGGAGGGATTGCCACTCTCCTGCTGCAAACACACAAGCTTTGTATTCTCTGAAATTATTGCTTGACAGTTCTGATCCTTTATATGTTTCAGTCTTTCCAATTGTGTGCTTTCTTATCTTTCTTTTTTTCCCACATCTACAGTACTCTACCTGCAGGTTAATTTTTCCTGTGTATTTGTGTACATATGTATATCAATATTTCACATTTCTGTCTCTGATGCGATTTGTAAATGGGTAGTTTTTTCCTGTCTTATGTTGGCCTCTCTCCAACAACGCTGGGACATCCATGTGCTGAAGGGTATGTTTTTGTCATTCCTAGTAGCAGCAAGTTGGGATGAGGTTTTTCATAAAACCACTTTACTGTACAGGTAGTGAAGAAATGGCAGCTATCCTTGTAGCCAGCTTCTGCCCTAGAGACAGCATGGCTGACAGCTCCCAGTTTGCTGAGTGGTTCTGATTAAGTTTTGCTGAAGAAAATCTTATTCATGCACTTTTAAGAAGTTGTTTAGCAAAAAATCTTTTTTAAAAACGTACCTGTTGTACCACAGCTTTCTTAACTTCTAAGAACAGTGTTGATGACAAAATGTTAGAATGCTTCCTCTTAAGAACACAGCATATGAAATCCAGTGGATTATAGGTTGATCTAGCTAAGCAGAGGGACAGAACATGAAAACTATAAATTCTTACAATTTATTTCTCTGCAGGTAGGTGGAGACCCAGTCACCCATTACATAACAAAATTTACCTGTCATAACATGTTACCAAAATGTACAAGCAAATTAAGGTGTACACAAAAGGCAAGGCAATATTACCATACTAAAAAGGGACATAAGGTGGTCTCTGGTAACCAGACCTGATACAGAAGAATTTTATTTTCTCCAAAGGCATCTTTAGACTTCTGACCGAAGTGTTTAAAAAGTGGATAGTAAAATGGCAACTAACTGTTCAGTCACTCTTAGAAGGGAAATAATGCTAAGCTTTATTTGAGGAAATCCTGGCACTTTTCATAATAGTACTTCTATTTTATGAAATTTTCTTCTGTTTATGTGGCACTGTTCTGATAAGTGAGTAGTTTTGTTTTTTCTATAGTGCAAGCGTAGTTTGGTTTTAATCATGCTGAAACTTATGTCTTTTTCATTCTTGGAAAACCTGAGAAATAAACTGGAATTCACTGTATGTTTTAGCAAACAATAGATACTTGAATGAGGTGCCTCATAACTTATTGCTTATAAGGCTTTAAACATACGATCTGCTCTAAAATTGTGCCACAAATATGGTCATACTCTTGTTGTCTAGGCTTTTGTTAGACTGCTGTACTGAGCCCACAGGGCTTGCATGCAGTAAGCTTCCAAGGATTTCAGTATGCACTGACACACTTTCCTCATTTGGCTCTGGCATTTTTCTTCTGCTGCTGCTTCACAGTAGTAGGAGTCTAAATCCCAGCTGTTTTGGAAACATCCTGAATGTTTGGTTTTCTGTCTTGTTTGAGGGCAAGTAATTGACTAACAGATTCCTCACACTACTCCATATATATGTTGTCTAAGGGCTGTAGTTCAACTTTTCCAAAAATGATAGAAGCAATACAAGAAACAACAGTTTTGAGGGAGTCCTAAAACAACATGAAGCTTTATTTAATGGCATGAAAAATACCCAATTTCAACAACAATTAAAAAAAAAAAAAAATCTTCCTTTGCCTTTGTCTTCTCTCAGCTACCTGAAACAGCCTGGGGGATGAAAGACGTCCAGGATCTCTGTCATCATTATTGTCTTCTAAACCATGAAGTTCGTCCAACGTAGTACATTTTTGTCCTGACTAGGTTTTTGCTACTTACTTTGACTGTTTCTTATTGTCTTGCCTTTTCTCAGCTTTGTGAAGATTATGCTAGTCTCTTTGTTTCTGTGGACTTAGTGCATGACTTCTTCCCAAGAGATGACAACTCCTTCCCCCCCCCCCGCCCCGTTTAAGGAAGGGTGACTCCCAAACCCCACCCCTGAGAAGGATAAAAGTAGTAGCTCTTTCTAACTCTAGCCAACATCCTTAACATTCTACTTTTTCAGTCAGAGCAGTGGAGAAATTTCAGCTTTTCCCATTATTCCTCACTTGGTGAATATATACTCTACTAGCAGAAATAAACTTGTTCTACGGATACAGCAATTTTCATAGTGATAATATTGTATGATCTATTATTCCTCATTGATACATATAACAGTTCCCCAAATGATTACATATGTTCTATTGACTTCCACTTGATTTGCATGTGTATGCATGGTCTGTGGTAAAAAAATATAGCAGAAAAGATTAAAAAGACTTTCTAAGCAGCCTTTTTTGCTTGTCATTAATTTATTACCTTTTTTCCAATCTGTGATGCAAGAACACTTACACATCACTCCAGTTGGATTCCTATTGGTAAGAAGGCTTATTGCCATAAATCAAAGGAATCTTAATAGAATTTTATATGTTAAATTCAAATCACTAAGGTGACTTTTGCACTTTTATTGCTCCCTCCTGATGTCAGGTGGTTTAAGAGTTTAATCACCAAACCACTTGCGTAAACATCTGTTTGTTGCCTCTTCTATTTGATGGTGAGCTGCTTTCTCCCTGGAAGTAGCACCAGGCTTTGTATATATACTTTAAAATAAAAAATATGGGAGGGATAGTTTGGTCATCTAGTGATAGAATGGATTATAATTGGTATAGATTATTAGTTATGGTCAATCTACTCAGTTTAAACTGGCTGCCAAATTTGGATTTGAGAGGAATTTTCTCCAGAGTGTACAGATAAGCTGTTGTTCAGTTGTACTTAAGTTTTATTGTTTTGATGGGGAAAAGCTGCTAGGTGTGTTTAGGGTGTTTTGTTTGTTTCGGGTGGTGGTTGCAATTGCTTTTTCCTTCTCTTCTAAATCTAGGATGACAATGTGTAACTGCAGAAAAGCAGAGCCCAGGTAGGGGCTGAATTCCAGCCCTCCCTATTTCTTTGTTACCTATATAATAGAGTTGTAACTGGGTATTTTGGTTTTAGTTTCAGAACACAAAAGGGTTCTTTTGTTCCAGATTTGAATGAATCCCTATGAAATTCAAGCTGATCAAATTCTACTGAAGCTTCTACAGAAGTTTAGTGTAGTTTTAGACTCTGTTTATATAGCTATATCTAGCTCTATCTAATGTATCCTTACCAAAGGAATAGGATGGAGTTATGCAGAGCATTGACTTAGCTATATGTATTTTCTGATTTCTGTAGGTTGTAAAGTTGCATGGTATTTGTACATGCTCATTTAAGATTTCATTTGTTGTTTTTTTAAGATGGCAAGCTGATAATATGATATTTTACATCTTAACTTTTTATATGTATAATTGCTTAATAACAAATTATTGTGCATATTCTCTTCTGTAGCTGAAATAGCTTGTCTGCACCTCACTGTCCTATCAACTGAATTGCTCCCAATTCATGCTGTTCTTTCTCAATTGTTTGCTTTTTGCTGAAGGTTTTCAGAGCTTTATTTCAGTTGGATGTAAACTCAATCACTATAAGAAACTGCGTGTGAAAAGAGAAATTTGAGTTAAATGATTTTTTTAAAATATTTTGGGCTACAAAATTTTGTCAAAATAGAAATACATTTGAGTCAATTGGGAAAAAGATATTTGCCAGATAGAGCATTCAGTTTTTCTTCTGCTAACAAAGTAGAACAGCAATAGCTGTGTAAACAAAAGCCAATACACATTTTGACGTGATCAGACTTTGAGGAGTTGATAAGAAAATAGAAGAATCTAGCATAGATTCAAGAATACAAGGACTAGCAGCCTTGCTAGTTTTTAGAGACTAAAACCGGAAAAGAAACAAATAAGTCTAAGAAATGTAAATGTAAAGAACATGTAAGTCTTTGAACAAAACAGAATGAGCATAGTAGGTTTTTTTGAAGAGGCATCAAAGCAGGATAGAAAACAAGTTTTAAAAAGTTTATCAGAAGGTATTAGCCAACTGCGCATTTCCCCAAAGAGAGAGCAAATACTAGAGTGAACAAACAGCACTGTGAAGCCCAGGATTTTAATGTGCTTGTTCAGCATGCTTTTTGTTGTCCTCTGGACCAAACTGTGCCTTATAGAAATCAGCAGTTCAGGTCTACAAAAAGCAGCTGTCCCTATAGTCTAACAGGTAGATGGATAAAACATGATATTTAGCATGCTTTTCTTCACCCAAGCCCTATTTTGGGGGGGGGGGGGAACTTTTGTGCCTAATAATACCCTTGATTTAATTCTCTTATTCTTTTAAAATTATAATTGCTTCCTGTCAAAACTGCAACTGCATGGTTTTTCAAGATTTCAAAAGAAGGGATTGTTAACTTAGTGGCTATTTTTAACAAAAAATCAGCAGGTTATGTTTACCTCTGTGCATTAGTTATTTTTCTCTGGCTTTTTTCTCAGTAAGAAATTAGGATTCATGTTTGTGAATCAGGTAAACAAAGGATTTGGGGGATTTCTTTATTTTCCTTTTTCTAATTTATGATTTACTATCTCTCCTCACAAACCTGTCTGAAAATAATAAAGGATATACTATACTTTTTTTTATGGGCTACTACACTTAATTGTTTTAAAGTGACTTTTATAGAGGAACATATTTTTAAGTAAATGCCCTTGGTATGTGGTATTTCATGCTTGTAACTGAGTGTGAAAAGTATTTACATACATTTTTAAAGACATAGTTGTCCATATAAGTAATCATACGCAAATTGCAGTCTGTAGCTGCATAAATGTAGGTTCTATTGCTTGAATATTTTAATGACATTAATTAAAAAAAAAAAGGATTGTGATAACAAGACGGTGTCGTCGTACTGTTAAAGCAATTTTAAAAATTCTGCAATGCAGAAACTTTCAGTTTGTGGCATCACTAGTATCTGGCATAACCGATGCTGGTATGAAAGACCACCATGCAGGCTCTGAGGATGAGGACAAGCATGAGGGTTATTTTATTGTATTTATATTGAGGTATCAACCAAGAAAAAATATTTTTCTTGGTGTCTTGAGCAAGTTCCTTTATCCCGCGCCGTTAAATACTTTCTAGTATTAATAAAACTGTTCAAAAGAAATACAGGTTCTATGCATGAAGAGGGATGAAAATTGTCTAGTAGAGTTTTCTCCTTGAGGAAATAACTATTTTTCAAACTCTATATTGTTTCAAAAGACAAATGTCATCTTAACTTACAATTGAGGGGAAAAAAAATGTGTGTCAAGTAAGTGAAGTTATAAGTATATTTGCATAGCCTGGAGCAACAGCTCGGAGAAGGGTGAATTGTATTTAAATCTCAGGCTACCTGGAATGCTATAATTCTATAGCTATATAATTTGTCTCTCTCATAATGTCGTACAACTCAGCACTTTTGCTGTGGAATTCTCTACTTAACAACTGATACCCCTCCTTGGTTTATTTCTCTGCCTGCAGCTGCCTTTTATTCTCTAGCTTTTCCCACAAAGAACGTGTAATTGAGTTGTATTGTGCAGTAGCCAGACTTCAGAGGGAAGGGAAACAAGAAATGCTTTGCCGCAAACAGTTAGGGAGGAAAGGGAGTCGTAAGCTTCGATTGACAAGCTGCTTTTGAGAATGATGCAGGCACCTAGGACAAGTACATGGCTTTTCTGGAAAATAAAGACAGCACCTAAAACGCTGTGAAGCCGTGTGACTTAATCAAGAAACAGTGGGAGCATTTCCAGGGAAAAGGAATGCTGATAGTCATTTTTCTGAACTGAAGCAATCCTCTGCAAATACAACTAATGCTGTCAGTCAAGAGAGAATGATGAAGCAATACTGAATAGTTTTCTTCCCCTGGTAAAAGCTATACAGCTTGTTCTAGGGAAAACATTAATCTGTCAAAGCCTACGCCACCATCATCTCCATCCCTGTGTGGAGGATTGGAGCATGTTTTTGTCCATGCTGTGTTTACATTCCTTAGAGTATAGTGCACTGTTCAGGGGCTTTTAGCACACGCTTGTGTTTGAATCCCACTCGGGGTGGAAGAAGGGGCTTTAGATGCCAAACTGCTGCCAGTTGTTCTCATCCTTCTGGTAAAAGCCCAGATGTTCTGATGAACATCTGTGGGATAGGAGGTAAAAAGCAGAGTGGCTTTCAACCTGCTCTGTTTGATCTCTATTATAAAATTAGAAAAGCTGTGTCCACTCTGTTCCAACCCTACTGGAGGGAGAAAGAGGTAATGTGAGCTTGCTACCAGCCTGGGACCTGCAGGAGTGCTGTGCACCTATTAATATTGATACCTTATGCTACAACATCCACTTCAAAGCATGGTACTATGACACTCCCAGATGCAACATCCATCTTTAATTTTTATATACATGGGTATACTTGTTGGCACAGTTATAGATCATACTGGCAAATTTTTTTTGTACTAAACTTTACTACAATGGCGGCATCAGAATATAAAACGAATGGACTCAAGGCTAATTAATATGCTTAACATTCAGTTAAACACTCTCAGTTCCAGGATCATTGTATCTCATCAAAGTTACTGGATTCTCACATATCCCCTATTATTTATATGTTCTCTTTCTTCAGGTAGGTATCTCTAAATAATAATGGAGTTGTTTTGGTTTTGTCTTGGATTTGTGGGGGTTTTTTTTCTGTTATGGGATAGTAGGTGAAAGAAAGGTCTGAAGCAGTTGTGGATGGAGATTGTATGTTTTAAATAAAGCAAACACTATCTCAAAAAGCAGAATCACTTGCTCTGGTGATTAAAACACAACACTGAATGTTTCATTGCCTTATTGCAGTATGACATGATCCAACTCTGAATATGCATTTCCTAGTAAAAGCATGTCAGTCTCTTGTTTTGTGAAAGTTCAGTATATCATAAGGTGACATTGATATTTATTTTTTTATACATATATTTAAATATAGGTTAGGGTATCTGCTTCTCAGATTTTTTGGTGTTGATTTTCTTTATACAAGACTGCTGTTAGAGGCTTAGCATTTCTTTTAAAAGAATAGATAAACATTTGTTTTTTTATAATTCTATGTATGATGAATATGTCTATGAAAAAAAAAATCTTGCTCATAACTAGACCAAAAAAACCTGATTTTGCTGGTGTTTTTGAACAAAAACACTTGTGTCTTTTAGAACTAGGACTTTCAGCTTGACGAGAATCTTAGGAAGAGAACATACAGAAAAATAGGTCGTCTGGTTGCGCATTAAGAAACACCCACCAGGAAATTATGATCAGACTGAAGTATGGGAAGAAATGTAGACAGGTGGTATTAGGTTTTAGATTTGAGGTGAAAAAGATACAATCTAGATCAGAGGGAAGGATGAAAAGGGGAGTGTGGAAAGGAGCAGGCGGAGAAAAGATATTTTAGAGTCTCATGTTGATACTGGTATATCTTTGCAACAAGTTGTAAAACTGTGATTTAGGCAGTTGCGGAGGCATGACAGAAATGCAGTGTGCTTTAAGGGTGATCTGGCAAAAATTCTCACTGGAAATGCATCCTTTTAAATATTGGCAAAGAACGAGGCACCAGTCCTATGCCCAACAGCTACTTCTATGTGAAGTTAGGAAAAAGTAGAATAAATGATTCCATTAATCCCAGCTTTCTCCTTGCAATGCTTCTTTGAAGCAGACAAACATTTAGCTATGTACATACAGATGTGGTGATACTGAATATGCACAATCAATGTTGTATTCTGAAACTGCCAAACTCTTAGCATGTGCTTAGTAGAAATGTGTTGAGACTTTTAAAAAAATTTTAAAAAAAATTAAAAATTGGATAATTCTGAAGGGACAAGCAAAAGTCATGGTTACATCCACAGATTGAATCCCTTTCTGTAAAACATCAAGTAACTTCTTTAAAATTTTCCAAAAATGTTCTTACATATATTCAGCGTATATAACAAATTTAACCCTGCAACAGTATGGCAGCAGCAGTCATCCAGTCAACAAAAATGTGAGTTAAAGCTTTTCTCTAGAATTCTACTGATAGAAGTGGAATAAGTTTTCTATCCTTATTTTTTTTTTTCACAAGCTGTTTGGAAATTTTAGAATAAATGACAAAGAGTAAAATTCCAGCATTGAAAACAAGTATTAACCAAAATCAGTCTCTGGTCAGGGTTTGTACTTATTTTTACTTTCTGCTGTAGAAATGGAAATCACTTACTGTGTCCCTGATAAAAGCTTCCCACATTACTTCCTGATAAGTTTATTTTTACCATGTGGTAAGTGTACTCTTCACCCTGCAACTAATACTTAAAACCTAGGGCTGTTAATTGAGTCTGCAAGCATTCTAGATCAATATGGGTAGGATATATGCTGATATCAAGTTTCACATGTGATTAAGAATTATTATTTAGGATTAATTCAGCAAGGGAACATCAGCTTAAAGCCTAAAAAATGTCTGTCTTGTGTCCTTTTCCTAAGAAAAAGCAAAGTCATGCTTTTCTTTCTATGGATTAAAGTCTCTTCTTGCAATATTTTAATTTCCCTTCTCTAAGGCTGGAATATGATAGGAAATCCAAACTTCAATATGAATACTGAATTCAGGAAGAAGTATAACTTTACTGTTTTGGCCTAGATTAGTGTGCAGTACTAGTCCCCTTCACTTGTACTTTAGAATACAGTAGTATGCTATTGTATGTATGTATATCCATGTGGAAGGAGAAGCCTGTCATCCTTTGGAATTTTTTTCTCCTTATTCTTCACTTCTGCCTAACTTCTCACAGACAAGGTAAGATGGAGGTTAGTCATAGTGAGTATTAACCTCTTCAGATTTCTAAAAAGATCCCCAGAAAAGTCATTGTATCCCTCCTCTTTTCCTGGAATCCTGCTATTGTAGATCCCTTTTCAACCCCTCATCCCCCCACCCCCAGAATCAAAACAGAAAATGAGCTCTGATGGGAGGTGTTCTCTATAGATAATTACTCACCCAGTGGCCATGATTGTGTCAAGTCTTCTGGAATATTTTCTTTGACTGAAAAACCTTTTTTCTTTTTTCTCCCCCCCCCCCCCCCCCCATCAAAAGTATGAGTGCAGTGTTTTTCATATGGATCATCTTCCCGAAAGGTTTTTTCCATAGAACACAGAACAATCATTTAACAATGTATTAAACGCATTACTTCTACACATGCTAAGGTTTCAATTACTATTAGCAGAAATTAAAGCTGAACCTCAGAAAACAGTTCATTCAGTGAAATGCATCGATGACCTTGGAAGACTGTGTGTGCTAAAAAGTATTTGATATATTTAGCTTCTTGGCAGGCTAGATATTAAGGGCATGGAAACAGAGTAACTTCCTTGCCCACAAAGGTTTAAATTTCTGATACTGTTTTGCTTTCCCTGTAAACTATTATAAATGTCTTAATATGGTGCTTTTATTGGAACTTCACTTTTAAAAGCACTTTCTTAAAGGGAGGAGAAAAAAACAGGCAAGACATGAATATGGGAAATGAAAATATAATGGTTTCTGTAAATGCTTTGTGTAACATTTGTCCAGAAAGACTTGGCCATTTAAACTGTGTTTGTCAGTTTGGATCACTTTATTGATTATCTGGCAATGAATGCTAGTAAACAGATTGAGATTTTGTTTCTTGAACTTCGTCTGTTTCTCATATAGAGATTATTAGCTGGCTATTTTGAGACTGAGAAAAATGTTAGCTTTATAAATAAAAAGACTCGTTATGGCTTAATTAGTAGGTTTTTTGCAAGCACTTTGAGTACTTCTCTCTAAGGTCTCAAATTTTTCCACATAACATGGACTAGTTTATAGGATCATCTGTATGACCTCAAAGCAAATTTTATTTACATTGTTGTCAATATAAATGTTTAAGATGACTGGGCTCTAGCATGTGTCTCTTTATCTTGTTCTGCAGGCTCTTATTTTATTCTGCAATTGCGTATTCTTTTAACTTAATGTTTCTGATTCATAAGAAGTGCTTCTCTTTTGCTGTAGAAAGTTGGAAGCAAAACTCCTGCCTTTCAGAAGACTCATCTAGAAAAGTTGCTGCATAAACATTATTAAAAGTACCATAAAGTTTTGTTACATTTTGCATAAATAATCTAGTATAGCTGCTCAGCTGACTGGCAGGGTGAATATTGACTAATACCATCCTTTTGAACCAGCATACATTTTAGTTCATGTATTCTAGATTCCAACTGGGATTTAGTATTCAGCAGAATGAGTGAGTCCCAGATGTGGAAAGTTTATTGCATGTTTTACCTTGTATTTTTCTTTTGTAACATACTTACTTATCAGACCTGTTCTTGTTGTTTTTTTTTTTTTTTCCTCCTGTCTGGATGAAGCTGGCAGATAAGATTGCCGCACAGTGTTAGAGTTGCATACATAAATGAGATCTGCATAATGGATGCCAGCATGTGAGATAAGATGACTTTGCTTTTGTGTGCACTATAGTGGAAGCAACACACAAGCCGGAAAACCCACAGAAAGCACAAATCTGATGCAAGATTAAATATTTAAATTAGCAAAGAATTCTGTGCAAGAACACGAAGGCACACAGGAAATCTTGGGCATAAACTTGAACTCAGTTAGCTAGTTTTTCCATACAGTTGAGGAGAAATAAGACTATGAGGATGGCTAATACAACTGATTCAATAAACAGAATTGTCAGTGCTCATTGGCATTTGTGAGGTGGACCCGAGACTGACAGAAATGCATTCTAGATGTGGTAGGACAAAAGTCTTAACTGATAAAAATACTTCTGCGATGTTTTTAAAATGAAATACAAAAAATCATGTCATAGAGCTCCAGTTTTAAGTGCAAATATTATCACTTCTGCTGCGAATTTTTAGCCTGCCTGATTAATAATCTTTATACTTTAGTCACTGAGTAAAGAATAGAGCATATAATCATGTCTTGCCACTTACATTTTGTCAGCTATAACACGCTTCTTTTTTTATCACCTGGATGGTGATTATGTATGGGCAGAAAGGATAATAAGCAACATTTTTAATACAATGTATTTAAAGTCCTGAAGCATAAATTCTTCAAAATAATATGGGAATTCTCTTTTATATAATTCTTTTCTAGACATTACTCTATACACATGGTGGAGAATTTACGGCTTTATCCTGAGCACATCAAAAGCTCGAATGAAAAAACCTACCACTATTTCTACCCAAATAAGCCTTTTGAGTTAAAGTTCTTATCTCCCAGACTGCCCAATTAAAGCCAAAACTGGGGGGGGGGGGGGGGGGGGGGGGGGAAGTGTAGCAAGATCACTTGTCTGCTGTTGCTCAAACAAAGCTTGCTCTTGAAAATGGTTGTGCCCCAAAAATGAAGTTCCTGCATGAAATCTTACCTATACTTCAGCCCTAGAGGTAGAACTCTCAATTATTTCAGTATGACCAGGATTTTAGTGCTTGTGTTCATCTCTTCAAAGGCACAAGTAAAAATCTTTGAACTTAGGGAGCCCAACTCATGAAACTTAGCATTGATATGTACCACACTACTTCTTTCATAAGTCACAGAGCTGTGAAAATCAAGAAAACAGGAAGTTAACTGGTGGGGGCACAAACATCCCACTGCCAAGCCATGTGTATCCCCCCAGAGAACTACATCTAGCTACTCTGAGATACTTCAGAATATTTATAAAAGAATAATTTTGCAGTATTCCTGGGAAATATGCTACCATAATACTGGCAATGTGAATATGTTGGGTTATGTGAGAAAGGGGGGGAGAGTTTTTGGTGCTACTATATGTGGCCAGCCATCTGTATTAGAATGTTTTAAAAGAAGCTGGTATCACCAGATCTTAAAAAACAAAAACAAAGAAAACAAAAAAGCCCTATGAAAAATGTTTTTTGTATGGTACGTGTTACTATGCCTTCTTTATACAATTTTAACAATCTAGTTAAAATAATTAATTTTTAGATGCTAAGATTCCCTCATTCAAAAACTTAGATTTTTAGCTAGCAAGTTTCACCCGCGTTTGGCCCGAGATCACTTATGTTAAACAAATCTCTGGGCAAAGCACGTGCCAAAGCATTGAGTGTGCTATAGCATACAAAAATATACAAGCAGTTGCAGGAGCTGAAGATTGATGGAAGCATCGTTTTCCCCTTCTTGTGAGTACCTCCAGGATCCTTCTGTGTCCCCTAAATACTACCTAAACGGCAGGGGTCATGTTTGTGTGGTGCAAGTGGATGGGCCAAACAAAACAGAACCAAAACTCTGTCACTATAGGTTTCTCCCATAGCAGGGGCAGTAGCTCAAATCTCCTTTGCAAGCTACTGACTTAATGAAGTTTCTAGGAACTTGAAAATATTTTGAGGTCTCCATTACTTCAACAAATTGTGGCTAAATGTTGCCAACAGTGGTTATAGGATGCTAGACCAATGAACAAGCAACTTAATGGAAAAGTTTTATTTCCCAGAGGACAATAGTGCTAAAAGGCAGTAAGCAACTTGTTCTTGCCCAAACTGGGTTCAAAGCAGTCGTTGCTATGAAAGGGATGCATGCAGATTTAAGAGAAACACAACTTCTATTGCAGACAAATGAAACATTTGACACTTGTGGCCTAGAAATTCTGAGAAAATCAAACTGAAAAATGATGAATTACAGATGCTAGTAAGACTTCTGTAGTTGCAGATAACTGGATGGAAGACTGTAACCATGCTGAGCCACAAGAGAATATTTCAGAACTTGAGTTTGTGGGTAATAAAATAGTAATTCAAGAAGATGAAAGGAGATATGTTAAAATGTCTTGTCAGAGAGCCAGTAATGGTGCAAAGGACTGTAAGTGGACAAAGGACATCAAAACCTGAAATAGTTTTTGAAATGCCTAGCTACTCACATTATCTTGGGATCAAGCTTAAATGCCAATGTTAGAGATGTTTTTCAGAACTCTTTTTACTATGTTGATTTTGGGGACAAAGAATGTCTTAAGTGTAGAATAATAGACTTCCTAATGCAAGCTCAAGCTTTATATGGCACAAATGAGGTGCCCAGCCTTTTATTTCCTTATGTTGCAGGGACTGTGCTATGTTGCAACCAACTCATCTTTGCCCACTTCTCCTACAAGCATCCTCATGTTTCCATGCATCACTGCGCTATGGAGTGTGCTATCCAAGTCAAATCATCAAATCCTTACTTTCCTTTGTCTGATCTGTTTCTGCCTTGCTGCTCTTATTAGCCATTATCAAAAGGAAGTTAATTTAGTATCATTGTTTGCTCCATTCTCTTAAAGCAGCCCTAATATGTCCCTTCCAAAGTTACTATCTAATGATTTTACATACATTCTGGTGCAATTTTTTGACATTTCCCACCCTCAGCTCTCTTGTCTCTACTTGAATTGTGAAAGTTTTTTTGGACAGGGTTTGGCTTGCTTATATTTAATAACTTTACAGCAGCTGGCATAAGCAGAACTCTTAGTCAGGATCTGTGGATGTAATCGTAATACTTATAAATAAATAATCTGAATTGGCTAAAGGGCTGGACTAAGATCTATGTCTGTTTCAGAGCTGAGAGCTCTGAATCACATGCATGTGATTCTCCTGCAGGTACCTGAATATAGTGTGGTAAATGTTTTGGGTTTCTTTTCCCTCTTCATGCCACATTTGTAGCTACATTCTCTCATGGGATACAAGCAACTTCTGTGGACTTCAATGGGAATTATTCATACTCCACAAGTTGAGAGCAGAGCCCATGACTGGACTGAAGCCAGCGTTCTTTAAAAGTTCACATGCCTTGTATTGGTTCTCTGATTTAGACTCCTTCTGAGCAAACAAAGGGGCGGAGGGAAGAATGAAAAATAGTAGCAGCTGTTTCAGTAAAAAATTCTAAGGGTTAACATAACATGTTGTAAACTATTTCATCTGTTCTTCCTACTTGCCCATTTTAATCAGAAATGAGTAAGTAGAGCCTTATATGCAGTGAACTCGAAGAATGCTAATGGGATGTCTGCATCGTGTTGTACTCAGAGTACTTATGCCAGAATAGGAAAGCCTTTTATTCTGTAATTCTCTGAGGCAAGAAAGAGGCTTTCTGAAGAGTTACTTTAAATTTAAACTCTCATTCTAATGTTAGACAGCCTGTTGGATCTCTGAGTTAAAAATTGCTTCAGCTTTAGTTACTAGAGCCAGATGTAACATTGACCTTAAATGGTAAAAGCTCCCAAGAGTGAAAGAGAGGCTGGCCTGAGGGGAAAAAGAGGAATAACTGAAGTTTTAGGTAAGTAATCTCTGTAACCTAGAATAAGCTCTTTTTCAGCCGTGAAACAGAACGGAACCATATTTCCTCCTTAAAGGTACAGTACCTTGTTGTGATACCAAATAGTGGGTTCTTTCCACCTCTTCCCCCCCACCCCCCCACCCCATCCCCTTCAAATTCTACCTCTTCTTCAGATTTTAGCTGCTTAAAAAGTGGGTGTAGCTAATGAAACCTAGTTCTTCTTACATACTGTTTGGGAATATACAAGAATGAAAAAGAAAAAGCTGTGTTAATTATACCGAGACTTGATTAATAAAGGTACGTAGTCAGTAATTCAAGGCAACTTGATTCACAGATACTGTTATCTGTATTGTGCTGACCATTAGAGAGTCCTAGTTAGCAGCAAAACATGTTATAGGGAAACATACTTAACAGATTTCTTTTTTCTTTTTTTTTTTTTTAATTGTATGACTTTCCTTCCCACATGCTTGCTTTTAACAGTGCCGGAGTTGTTCATTTTGATGGATTACCTACTTGTGTCTGGAACTTATCTTTTAAAAAGGCATTTCCAGAGCCATTTCTTTATACAGTATGTGTTTGGTTTTAATCCTATTAGATGTAAATTAATAACATGAAGTTGTGTCTAATTGGAATGCTGTACAGAAAAAACCCCCTACCTTCAAGTGTTAAAGCATATTTGCTTTAGTATGAAAAATTACAATATTTACATTTCCTGATATTTTGGTCTTCAGTTTTATCTGTGCTATTTGGTAGGTACTCTGCACTGAAGTCTATCTTATTTTCTTGGCAAATTAAAACACTTTTTTTGTCTTACTAATGTGTATGTTAAGCTCTTTTTTTCAGACAGC
Source organism: Gymnogyps californianus (assembly GCF_018139145.2). Taxonomy (NCBI): domain Eukaryota; kingdom Metazoa; phylum Chordata; class Aves; order Accipitriformes; family Cathartidae; genus Gymnogyps; species Gymnogyps californianus. The sequence goes on from NC_059475.1 coordinate 12,174,556, forward strand.
AGTATGTAAACAACATGAAAGAATGAGGTCAGTACAAGGAAATCATAGCTGAAATTGAAGACTCAGGTTTCTGTTACTAACTCATATTAGTAACAAATTGTGTTAGTGAGTTGATTTTTCAAATCGTATATAGCATGGTTTCATCTGGTGAAAAATTGTCTGCAATCAGCAGGGAATTGCCATCTTTGCGGAATGATTAGACAGTAGTTTTTAGTTTATGCTATGCAAAGATTGGGTGAATTTAGAGTTCTGAGCATAGACAGTGTTCCTGCAAGTGCTAACAGTTACTGCATTTATATTCGATATGGTAGGTGTTGTGTATACTTTAACAAAAGTTCACTTCATCGAGCTTCAAGAGAATGTGGTAAATGAATCTTACTTGTTAAAACATTTCAGATCCGGTTTCAAAACTTGTAATTAATTTTCCTTTTTAATTTTCTCTGGACTGTCATTAATGAACAGCTTAGTACTTTTACGTTAATCTCCTAGGTGACCTTCATGTTTTAAATCAACAATTATATTCCAAATCAACAATTATACCAAATTTGGAGCTTAATAATCTAATGATACAACCCATATAAATGTAAGTTTATTAGAACTAACAGTGGAAATTAGGAAACAGTCCAATATATTAAATGCTGAATACTAGGGAGTCCTCGCTCTTTTAATATTCTTGTATTTTCTAGCCTCCAAAGGCCCTCGTTCTGATTTGCTGGTCTTGCATGTGTTACTTTACTTGTGATGTTTTATGCACCCCTTCGACTTGTGCAAGGATGTGCAACTTTAGACGGTATTTAGAAGGCGTTTAAGTTTTAATAAGTTATTTTTAACTTTATGTATGGACTGGAATAACTAATCTGTGTATAACTCCTCCATGTCTGAACTAAGTATATTTCTAATATATGATATCTTGTAGCATTTCAGCAACTATTGTTATTCCATACAATCCTTTTTTATTTTGTAACTTGAAATATATAATATAGTGCCTATGTGTAAATTTATCTTCAGTAAAGATGTTATGATGACAATAAGTGTAATTTAATACAAAAAGTACAGGTTGCTCATTTGTACATAGTGAAAATTGTGTGTTAACATCAGCACTATGATAAAGTACCTAGGATTGTCAATGTATTTAACTTATATAAATCCATCTGCTTTACATCCCTCTGGATTAAGCTCTAAATTGGCTGCGGACGTGAAACCTGTACACCTCCCTACCTCCTATGTTTTTATGTGTTTGAGTCAGTTTTAATAACTATAGGCTTATTTATCCAAGACCAAAGCAGTGGAAGTTAAGAATTATCTAGCAGCCAGATTCATAGTTCCAATCTTTAGCACCAGCTTCTTCCATCCTGCTTTGGATCAGTCTGCTTTCTGACAGCTTTTAATGATAGTGTGGCGTCAAATCACTTTTTGAAAAGCTGGATAAGACAGAGTATGGCAACTGAATTATAGGGAGTTGGTACTGAGAAGACACAGATGTGAAAGCTTCTCATTTCAAAGGTCATATGTGTATGGTCCTTAACATGTCATGGAGTTCTCTTGCCTCATCTATTTGCTGTTCTTAGAGAAGTGTATAAGTCCAGGAAGAAGAAGCATCAAATGGCTTGTGAGTGGAAGGGGAAAGAAAACCCTTGCTGTTTCAAGGTTTGTGGGCTATTTAAAGATCTGGGGGATTTGTGGGCAGAGAGAGATCTCTTCTCTGTCCTAACTTGCAGCCGTCCTGTAAACTAAGCAGAGGAATTTCCTTGTGATGTGTTCTCCACTTGTACTTCCTTTGAAAAGTGGGTCAAAGAGATGTTTTGGATCTCAGTATCACTGACAGAAAGGAAATCTGAGTGGGTGATGGATCTTTGTAAGCTTATAAACTAGTGACTCAAGACATGAATTATTGCTCATGTACACGTGTAGTGGTATGTTATGGAGAACTAAGACTGTGACTGTTATGTAGTGCTTTGAAATAATAACTCAGTTTCTAAGAATTCTGAAAAGGAGAGAGGGATTTGATCCTTAGAGCAATTGGACTTGTAGCCTCAGGTTTTGTGGAGAGCTTGGGCTCTAACAGCATCCCTGGATTTAATCCTCTTCAGTACGTAGATGTAATAGGTTTTTTCTTTATTTTTCTTTGCTTTTGTTTATTTCAATGTGTCTATTGTTAATTTTACAATCTGAAAAACAATTTGAGAAATTCGATTTTACTTGGGAATTACCAAATGTATTAAGTATCTGAAAGATTTAAACAACAAAACCAACAACAAAGACCAGCCCCACTCCTCCCCTCAATAGCTGAAATCAAGACTACCTTACTGTCTGCTAGAACTTTTACCTGCCCTTACAATGTACAAAACCCGAAGTCTTTAGGTATCACAAGTCATCAGGGACCTGTAATACTGTAGATATGATCACCTGTGAGTTTGGACAAGTAAGGCCTATAGAATATGATCTTTTTTTTTTTTTAAATGCTAACATGGCTTGCTTGCAGGGCGGAGGATGAGAGGGGCAGGGAGGGAAACGTGCAAACTTGGCAGCTAATGTATGTCAAGTATGTATGTAAACCTGAAAGCTTTTTTCCCCAACTAATGCTAAAGCATATTCTGTTGTGTTTTGTCATGATACAGTTATACTTTAGAATCACTGTACTGTCCCCTAATTTATGGGCAAATACACTTACCTTGGTGATTGTCCAAACAGAACCGCTATCTCATGGCTATAAAATGGAGTCCACTGGGCTAGTTACTGCAATTTCTGCAAAGACCAAAGGAGTTGAAAAGTTGATATAACAAACAGTGCGGGGGGGGGGGGGGGGGGGGGGGGCGGGGGGAGCATTTTATGTAGGAATTGCACACTTTTTTCTTACCAGTTGTAAGGTTTTGCATCCTGGAAATGCATACATGGTAGAAATTCTGTGCTGCTGGGTCAAGTACAGCAATTGCTTTGGGCTAGGGGCTTTCCTTCAGAGTAAAATTATTGCTGTTTATATAATTCTGTAGAATGTTTTGTAACGCTGAAGTTATATATGGGGAATTTGGCTGTGAACCTTTGCTTTTGAAATCATGAGCAAAGTTTCCATTGACTTCAGTGGTGCCAGATTAGGCTCTTAGCCTTTACCTTTGTGGTATTCCCTATGTTAGTTAGCAGGAAATAAGAGTCTGAAATCTAGGAGAATTTGAGTAGGAGCAGTAGGTCTATTTTCCCCATCTTATTTTGGACTTAGAGGGATGCAATAACAAATGGTAGGATCCGTAGAATGAGATCTGTTTCTGAAATTTTGGAAAAGAAAAGTACACTATTTCATTTTCAAATGTTCCCCCAGTTTCTCTGAAATGTCTCTGAAAAGGCCTTTTTAGAAGGGGATGTATGTGTACAGGTAGTAGAATATAATAAAGCGTGATATGTCGATTAACATTTCCTGTTAAAACTTCTGAAGTTGTGCTGAACAGTGCTCTAACTACTGAAGAGAAAAATTAAAAATAAAGTGTCTAACCACAAGTTGAAGGAGAGCCTGTGGAGAGGAAGGGAAATAATTTATTAATGTATAAAAATGCACACATGCTCTACAGTTTCAGCCACTGAATTTCCCATATTTTTCTTTTTAAATAGTGAATGAATGTGACTGACCTCTGGGCTCATGAAAATAGCACAATATAATTAGGGGCATAGTTGCAATGGAGGGTGGAGTTTGCCCCAGGAGGAGGTGCTAAGTCAAGTTGATGTTCTGCGCATCATCTCAAACTGGAAAAAGCTTGGAAGTAAATCTAAATATTGTGCTTAGTTCCCTAGGCAGGTATAGTTGGGCCCATCATCTTGGCTTTCCTGAGGGCTGTTGCAGTTAATAAACTTATCATTCCTATTCTCTGATAAGTATAATTATCAGCATTGCTGTAGAAGCTGTTCTTAGTAAGTGCAGTAGTCAGTGGAGCAGACTGTAGAAAACTAAGCAGATGTATCAGAATTCCCAAGTATCTTAGACACGTAAAGCAAGATTGGGAGACTTGAAAACTGCTTTGTGTTTACTCACTGAATTAAGTGAAAATATCTGTGAGGGACAGGGAGAAAGAATTTGTGGGATATATTCTGAAACCTCAACATGTAAAACTCAATTTTTATCTGTGTGTTGAGTTTTTGGGACCTGTTTGAAATCTCTCCTGCATAAAACACAGCATTAAAATGTCCCTTCCAAAACTCGTCTATTGTGTGCTAATGGAGCAGACTCACTAGAATATTAACAACCTTGTACCCTTATAAGAAGCTCTTGACATTTCCTGTTGGATTCATTTTTTTAAAAGTCTTTGACATTTCCTGTTTAACAGATTTTAAATGTTTTTTGTTGGTAAAATGGCAAACATCAACCATCCCCACTCTGTACAAAGCTGACATATAACCATAACAGAAAGGTGAATAATACCTGAAGATCCCCCAGGAAATCTGTCCTGTTGCTGCTTGGTATTTCCATGTCTAGGAATGCGTTCAGAAATTACATTAAACACCAAGTGGTGTTTTTCACTGATCACTTGTAGAATTGATAAAGAACTTAAAGGATCCAGAGAAAAATACTATACCAGAGAAAAGTAGCCTTTCTTATTATGAAAATGATGAATTGTATTTCCTTAAACCACATAGCAGGTCAAACTCTCACTTCTTGTAAATCACTGTTGCTGTGTTTGCAATGTGCAGAGCTTTGCCTGTGTGTGTGAACTAAGGGTCTGTCTCAGTGGATTTTGATCCCTCCTGAGAATCTGGCTCCACTTAATATGAATACAATTTCCCTTTTTCTGTTGCTTAACAGGTAAAGATCGGAGTTGATGGAAAGTTTTTTCCCTTCAGAGCAGGACCTTGTAAATTTCTTGCACATCTTTTTACAAAATGGATACAAATCAACAAAGTTTCTCACCTAATCTTGTTCTCAGGTAGTAGTTAGTGATATGCTTTCTCAGAACAAAATCCTTTAAATTCACAATATGCCTTACACTTATCTGTCTGCTTATATGATTCAGAGGTTGTGAAGCTGGGAGGTTTTTTCTTCCTTTTGAAGGTGGGTACTGTACAATCATCTTGTGTACTTATCTTCTGAGCATCTGCTTAGAAAATACAACAACATGCCATTTTGACATCCAAGAAAGTGCTATAAAAAGTCTGTTGCTATGTTTAAATGCCTACACTCAGTTGCTATAGCAATAAAAATATCAAAAATGATGTACGAATTGCCGTAGTGCATTACCAGCCTTTTCTGGGACAGGGAGGTTTTGGGACTGAGAATATGACAAAGGTGCTTAGTATATTAGAGGGCAGAGTTGCCACATAGTTCCAGGTGCCCTGTGCTGTTATCTGTGAGTAAAATGTGGCCTAACTGTATAAATCCCAAAGTGGCTGTGTCAAAAGGGACAGTTGGATCCCTACTTAATTCAGTTGCTTCTTCATGACTTGTGTGACAGAGTTCAATACTTTGAGCAACTTCCCATTTCTCTGCAAGAGAAGTTGCTGAAAATGTTGACCTTTCTCTAAATTCCTCCAGTCCCATGATATCAAGTGTGAAAATCGGCATACAGAGTGCATCGGACTGTGTAGATTTCCTCTCTGTAACATTACAATAGTCAATCTGAAATGCCCTTGCTCCTGAGGCAGCTATGGGAACCCTGCTATCAAAAAGAAAAGAAATGAAATAGTAGCTAATGGAATCCTTAGCATTTCTCTGGGGCTCAAAGCCTTGAACATTCAGTTGCTTCTTGAAGACAGCAGGAAATTCAACTTCCTTTGTAAAACATAGCAAGTAAAGGAAGGCATGTTATTTTGGCAACTATAAGTTCAGTTATAGAATTGAATTGTTACTTCAGGCATTTCTATGTCTTGTTCTCTCTTCTACCGAGGAACAAGTTAGGGAAAAGAAGACTTGGACTGAAACCTTGTTTGAAAGCAATATAACTGTTCTGTTCTCTTTATTCCTAATTGCTTGAAGAATCCTCAAGGTTCAAATGAGATTGGCTCCAACTGCATAAGTGTGCTGTTCAGTTTGAATATGGTAATCCACAACAGTCACGTAATTTCAAGCGTTTTCCTTAATATATGCTTTGAAGTCCAGTTGAGAGGTCTGATATCAAGAATGTATCAGTGATAGAAATACATATTTTAAATTTTTGTTTCAGTTGTTAGATAGTGATTAATGCTCTTGTTCAAGGGTCATTATGCTGGTAAACATATAGATGAAGTGATTCTTAGAGGCACTATGATACTCTAGTTTGAGGGCACACATAAATCCTCTAATGCTTCTAAGTACACTTGGGCTACTTTATTTTTGTAAAAAGTCTGAATAAACTAATACCATGTACATGGCTTATAGTTTTTCTCAAAATAAGAGTTGCAATTTTACATAGATAGTAGCACCCCTCTTATTTCTACTACAGAATAGCTTGTATTTGCAACCTCATTACAGTATTCTTCTGTAGTGAATTTTCTGCATCTTTGGCATTTAATTTTAATATTTCAATTTGGTTTTTAACTGTTGAGAAATTTGACATTTTGTAGCTTTATAGCTGCACAAACTTCCATGTGCATGGAAGCATGTGTCTTTCTCAACCTCTGTGTGGATTCTTTGTTTACTTTCCTTCTCAACTGTTCTGCATGGGGTACTGGACAATCACCTTCCAAATGGGTTTATTCTTAAAAATGTCAACAGGACTGATTCTGGGTTTGGTTTTTTGTTTTGTTTCGTTTGGGTTTTTTTTAACAGCTCTCATAGAGGAGTCCAAATGTTAGATCCGTAAATATTTATTGATACTTGTTTATTAAATTTTTCTTAGAATTCCAATGATTATCTTTTATGTCAAGCTTGGGAGATGCTTCTGTGGTTACACATAGTGTGCCTGTAAAATCGGCACATCTATGCTTCATTTACAATATTGTAACTTTTACTGTTGACAATATGTGGTTATATGAATAACCTAATTGGGGAGGGGTAGAAGACAATGGGAGGAGGAGATATATGAAACTTATAAACTGTAGCTTTTATGTTTTGTGAAACTGTCAAATACTTGAAATACAGAAACCTGATTTTCCTTAGAACTGTGTCCTGTACGTATAGCACCCTCACAACAATTGTTACGACATCAGTTTATTCTATATTTCAAAGCTCTTTTATATATTCAGTGTTTCGGATGCTGTACCTCTGAACTTGCATCTGCCATGGAAATGCAAACTGCCTGATATCTGCTATTCCCTGGGTCAGCTTCAGTTGAAACTGATCACCAGCTTCAAAAGTTATTGCAGTGCTGGGGGGAAGAGGGAGAGTTGAACAGACAACATAGCTACATAAGCTTTTTTCCAAGGAAAAAAGAATTATATGGCTATTGGTTAGAGACACATTTCTCATTATATATTGTCCACTAGCCTTCTTTGTTAGCTATGCGTTTATTCTTTCAAAAACTCTTGGTCTTGTTTTCCTTGGAATAAAAATTATGCTGTTGTTCTGGTTGTCAGCCAACTATCCTTCCCCTTTCTTCCCTGCCCTCCCTTCATTCCCTCCCAGTAGCCTTTGAACTTGTCTAACTTGTTGAATTTGGCAAGAGGGGATCTCAAAAGTATTACGTTCCTACAAGTGAAAATCAGTGGTGTGGTAAGAGAGGAGAGACCCAGCTTAGTGCTGCTAAGGGGGAAAGGCTCCACTGTGAGCTGAAATTATTGATTCTCTTTGATCTGCCAGCTGGCAACCTGGCATGTGTGAAGCTTAAAACCAGGCACAGCAAATGCTGTCTCTTGTCCCTCCGGACTAGCAGGATACTAGGAGACAAGTGAGCTTGTTATGAGGGAGGTAAGATACAAAATCATTAAAAATAAAATACCTGAAGAACCGTGGTTTTTTTTTTAGCTCAGCTGCTTAGAAACAACTTGTTTCTTAATGTAGAGAGACGTAGGTTACAAAACTGTCTGTTTGTGCACTGATATCTTAACTTTATTTTGGAAAACTTTTGCAAATGTGTGTAACTGATGATGAAAGCTACATGCTGATAACTCTCCTGTGATTTCACACTAAGTTCTAATAGTTGGTGGCAGTCCATTGTTTGTCTTCTTTCCAAAGCAGTGCAGAGCACTGTTAGATTGTAAAACAGACCCTCATCTATTCTGCAGATTCTTCCATCAAGGCTGCAGTGCCTAAAAGTAAAAGATATGAGGTTTCTGCAGTCATTGGGAACAGGCTATAGACTCTACTCAGTCTGCTTTTCAGGCATGTCAGTCAGGCTCATGGGAATGTTGTTAGTGGGCAGGTTCTTCCCACGGCGAATAAATGTCAGCCGTCCAGGTAGAGGCAGCCATTCTAATTAGACTTTCCTTATGCAACAGACGTTTTGAAGCTCAGCCAGGGAGAATAAGGTAATACCCAGAGACAGTGGCCCTCATCTGCTTTCTGGTCATTTGAAGAAGGCAGCTGAGGCTCAAGAATCTGTTCCCTGAAAATTTCCTTGCATCTGAAGTGGTTTCTCCACTAATGATGTCCCTTTGTGCATATACAAGGTCAGTATGCAAGCTCTAAGGTTGACGAAACTCCAGAGTTTTGCATCACAGACACTGCTCACTTGTACCGGCTCCTTTAGGTACCCTTTTAATCACCTGTCATAGATTTAGTTTTTTCTTGAAAATATACAGCAAAATACTGGGCTCTTTCTCTGAGGATTACTCAGAGTATGCAAATACTGGTTTTATGGATCAGATCATGTGTACTACTTTTTTTTTTTTATCCCCCCCCCCCTTGATTTCATGGGTTTTAAATAACATTGGGAAAACCAGCAACACTAAAGAGATGCTCACAAAACCAAAGAGAGATGGTGATCCTGTTAAAGAACTCCCCCTCTGGCTTCCTTCAGCTCACTTTAGAAATTTCTAGAGGCCCTTTTTGTTGAAGTTAACTTCAGTGAAAAATGGCAGAGAAAGATCTCATTTGTTCTTAAGCAAAATGACTACATACTTTATTTGTTAGTCACTAATTAGTTATTCTGTGATTATTTGAAAGAAATTAACCTGTGGTAACATCCTGTTTTCTTTCTTTGCTTGATCATCTGTTTGGGAGGAGTTGTTTGTTTTGCTTAAACAAACAAAAAAAACCCTTTTCTGTCTAGATAACATTAAACTTGTTTCTTTCTATGTTTAAAACAGGAAACTTCTGCTTACAGCATTCCAACCATCAGCCTGCTGAATTTTCACTATCCTTTCTTCACCTGTGCTACAGGGCATTATGCTGACCATGACAGTTCCAGACCTTAAATTCTTCTGATAGGTAATATCTAGCTTTCTGGTTGCATTTTAAATTTTACTTCTGTTATTTGAAACAGTTGGGCTAATTTCTCATTTGGGAGTCTCATCCAGTGAAGTTAATAGGAGTCTTGTGCATGTAAGAGTTACATAGGTCAGCTACTTGTTATTCTGACAACTTTTAAAAACATTTCAACCAAAATCATTTTTTTGGTTGATTAACATGTGTGTTGACCATTTGCTAGTTTTTAAAGTAAGTGCTGCTTCATAAACCAATTTTAATTAAATTGTTCATTAAAAATAGTATAAAAGTTATAGATGAGAAGATATGGAACACTAAGAAAACGTTTATATAACACTAATTTCTGTGTATGTACACTCTTCTATTGAGGCCAATAGTGATAGCTTACTGTCTGTGAAAACGTTAATCCTTTGCAGTCCAGATTAGAAACTGAAGTTAATGAACTAGCAGATAAAAATCATTGTTGGATTGCCTAACTAATATCCAAAAGCTATATTTTTGTCCATAGCTATCAAACATAATTCCCACTGAGTTTAATGCTCCACCTAGATGGATATTCAGGGATGGAAGTTATGTCATAAAACTCAGTATGTAGCTGTGCATTCTTGCTAACTGAAAATGTAATATGGTTTGGGTATGTGACAAAAGTGAGATTTAGTTCAGAAGTGCAGAAGATCAGACAGCTACTATTAGATAACATGGTGAGGTTTACTATAGTGAATTTAACAATTGGGACCTATCCTGAAGCAGTATTACACAACACCAACATCTGATAAACAGTTCAGGTGAAGAAGTAAGATGCAGTGGGCGGTTTCACTTAAGTGTGTTGGGGAATGATCATTTCTTCTTCACAGTGGTAAATCTTACCTATATTAGCAAGTGTTTATTTGAAAAATCTGAAGAATTATGTTGCTAGTATTTCGAATGTTCAGAGGTTCTTAGATAGGTCTTTTGAAAGACAAACAAACAAAACCCCAAAAACCTCGGCTTTCCCAAAATATTTGCAGGATATAGTGAAAGATGTGCCGTTATACAATGAAAATATACAGTGAAGAACCAGATCTCTTGAATAGTTCAGAACTGAACTGTTGCATCCCTCTCTTTCTTAAACACACGGTTCTAGTATTTTCTGCTGCATTTGCGCTATGAAATAATGATTTAAATTGGTGAAATGTCAATGTTCTGCTCAGTTACAAAGATTCAATAATGTACCAATGTAAAGCATATTCAGCATGTTTTCAATATACAGACCTCCCTAAGGAATATTAACCCATCACAGTAAGGGTTACAGCTGTGTAGCTCTGCAAAAGTCAATTGAGCAAATAACTTCTGCATGCCTTTGCAGAGTAAATCGACTAGAAAAGTTACGTCATTTACTAATGCCTGATTTTTGGCTTGGAGTAGTTGCAGAAATGCAAATGAAGACAGAGTGTGAACCTGATGAGTAAACTAAATAAAATTCCGTTACTCCACTCTGCTGCAAAAATTGAAGAATAAAATGTAATTTTTAATACCAAAAGCACTACTATTGTGTAATTGGTTACTCTGTCATTGAATATTCATGAAGTTCTGCAGTATGATGTTCAGTTAAGGTATTGGTTGTAAATAAAACAAGCTATGTGATTGAAATTTGCTTTTTGCTTCAACTTAGTTCAAAAGCATACTTAACATGCATTTAGAATTGAAGTGTTTTTTCTTTAACATGTGTGATAGAAAAGTGTGGTACCATTCACTCAGGTTGGCAAATGAATTGTTATGGAAAGTATTGTAGTTGCCCAGTTTGTTTATGTTCTATATTCTGCTGTTTCTTCAGAAAATGATTTCTGAGTTAACAGGATAATGAGAATTTCAGGAAAAAATCATAGCTGGCTCTGACTTTAAATTTAAATATTTCCTTTAACAGAAACACAAAAATGGCATGTTCAGTTAGTAACTTTATCCTCTTCGTTCTGTAAAAATATACTTTTTTTTTTTTTTCCTCCAAGAGGGTTAAAAACAAAACACTTGGAGGGAACACTTAGAAAATGAATTTGTGGGTTGCCATTAAGCACCATGGAAATTAAAATAAACATTGTTCTAACTAAGAAACATTAACAACAACAAAAAAGTTTGTGTTGGAAAAAATCTTTACATGCCTTAGAAACACGTTCAACACAATTTGACATAATCTTATTTACACAGATCAAACAGTATCATTGGTATTAATTTAGATTTAATTTTTTTTTTGCATAGATATAGACATTATATATCCTGTTTGTTAAGCTAGCTTGGCACGTGTTACTTGTTCGTAGTCAGTTGTTATGGATTATAAAGAAGAAATAAAGGAAAGATGTGAAAAAAGATTAGTGGAACATACATTAATTGTTTATAGAAAACCTAGTAACTCTAGTTCTAGCTTTTTTATTTCTTTCAATCTGTGAGGCAAAACTATTGGGAAGATGGTTTCCTAATGACTGCAGCCTGGGATTTGGATAGAAGAGAAGACTATTAAGGAGAATTAAGATTTTAATTCTTAAGAATTTAATTTCTTACCCAATAAAATTAAGACAAGGATAGAAGCTACCTATCTTTAGCCCACTATTCCTTCCCTTGCCCCAAGCAATTTATTTGGAAGGTAATCTGAAGTAAGTCACTTTAGGAAAGGGGGTTATATAAAAAAAGGTTAATTGTAGCCTAATGAAGTTTGTCTGCCTGGGCTTCCCCTGTAGTCAGCTGAGAAGAGAAAGGTTCTTCCAGAGTGCAATTCAGAGAGCCTAAATTAAATTCCTGATTTTAGGGCAGGAACTTAAGTTAACTTAAACAAAAAACCAAACCAACCAACCAACCAGAAAACTTAGGGAGACAAATGGCCTTAGGCTAAAGTGAGTCTCCATGAAAGGTCCCATTTATACGTATTCTTATGCCTCTCAATCTGTTGAAGGCATGTGGTATTATAATAACTCTTTTATTGAAGATGATGTACAGAATGGAATAGATCTAGGCTCTTTTTCTTCTCTTGCTCCTTCCCTGCAGAGGACATCAAATTTGGTGTTGCTGGTTTTGGTACAAACATTTGAAAGAAATCTTAGATCAGTATTTAGTAACTGTATCCAGCCATATCCAAACTGATGAATCTTTGAATAAAAACAGCATTTTCAGTTGACAAGTAAAAGCAAATATCTGGTGTCTGTAAGGAAAAAAAATTAAAATCACTTCCGCAGCTTATCAAGTTTTACTTTCTTTATATCAACTCTAATAAATATAGTAGGACTAATGTAAAGGTAGTGTTCACTTTGGTTTAACTGAATTGATAAAGAGATACAAGTAAACCAGAGGTTTCTTAATGGGTACCAAAACACAATTTCTAAGGCAAAACTGCAGTCATGAGAGTTCGTGGTAACCCACCACAACTAAGCACCCCCCCCCCCCCCCCCCAGTGAGAGGAGAAAGCAAAAAAAAAAAAAAAACTGCAGCAAAGACAGAGAGCTTCAAGGGGAAGAGGGATACTGAGATGAGAATTTAACTTTTGGATGTTGGAAAAACTGTTTGTCTTTGGAAAAGGTCTGTAATGCTTTTTTTATGTGACAAAGCAAAAAAAAGTTACAAACCCCTCTTCTTTTTCCTTGAAGAAATTGTCATCGTAGTGATAGAACAAACAAGTTATTTTTTGCTCCTACTTTGTAGCAAATGTGTGTGATATATTTTGTTTATCTAAAGTTCTCAATCCCAATGATTTGTAATTGGAAGAAAATACACCATTTTAAGTGCCTAATACTAAAGCGTTGTGTTTGTATCACAGAAGCTTTGAACTTGGAATACATATGTGATAAAGATGATGACTAACATTTCATAACAGTTCCTCTCTGGGCCAAGACAAGAACTGGAATAAAATCTTTTAAATAAGAAAAGGCATACCTGTAAACCTGACTATGGAAGCAATCACACAAGGTGGACTGAAATTACATATATTTCCCTTATAATAAATCTGTTGCTTTAATGATGTATGAAAAATTATTTTGTAGTTTAATTAAATGGAATTAGTCTTAAGGCAATTTCTCTGTACAGTCAGAAAGAGGAAATATGACAAAACTCTAATGGAAGCAAATAATTTTTAATAAATTAGTGGCATAAGGCTATTTTCTATCCTCAGACATGAATTTGCAATTTCTGTTTTGAGAATGCATGTGCCAAAAAGGTCAACAAGCCCTGTCTTAGCTCATTTATCAGTATTATGTTAGGAGAGCTAGTTTTGTGGGACAGATTCTCACTACTGAGAAATTTATACTTTGTTTGCCATAAAGGTATAATTCAACGTCTGTTTGACCCACCTCAGTTGAAGAGGCGGTGAACTGGAAGAGCATATTCCTGTCCAAACCAATTCTGCATGAATACTAACTGTTATTCCACTTTTTATCTCCTCTTCCATGATAAATTTTAAAACCTTTATCACCAGGATTGAAAAGATTTGTTTGGTTACTTTCTCAAAATAAAGCTTTACTTAGTTTCATGAGCTATTTCAGGTGTAGCTGGCAGTATGCACCGTGATACGTAGCTGAAGATGATGTTCTGCAAGATAACAAGGGCCATACTAGACAACAGAACCCAAGTATATGGTAAAAGCATGGAAAATTATGTAATTTTCTAGAAAACATGATGTTTCATGTAAAATTATTAGGTTGAAAAGGAGGCAGTATTGCAGCTCCTTACTAGTCTGTTATCAAGAGATGACTTTTTTTTTCCAAAATTTTCATACTGGCCATATCCTGAGTAGTCAAGCAAAGCTCTTGTGATGTCAGTGGGTAAGAATTTTGGCTTTTTTATCTTAGAAATTATGAATTACTTCAAGTTCCTTAATGTACAATTATTGTGCTTATATTAAGAGACACTCCCCTTCCCCCACCCCAAAAGACAGATGCTTGCTGCTTTCTGAGTAACTGTCTTCTGGGTGAAGGTAATCATGGAGTAGGTATTCAGAGACCATGAATGAAGCATAACAGCTCTTTAAAAACGCGAGTCATTCTCTGGTTGGTATCATGTTCCTTTGCTTGTCTGTACTCCCAGGATTTGCTGTTAGTAAGCTTTCCTTGCTTAGTCGTGTCCTGCAGGCTTACAACAGGAGGACAAGATGTGGCCCCCTAAGGTTAAAGGCATAATATTTAACTTAGTGTTGCAGCAATCCAGCACAGGAAAAACTTGGAAGTTTAGAGGCAAACAAAACGTACAGTCTGTCTCTTCAAAGCCTTTCTGTAGTGAGTGGAAGCTTTGATTGTGCTTTTCATTACTGGAAAAGAAAGTAGGTTGCTAATAAAGTTTAGTAGACAAGAATTAAATATAGTTTGTCTGCTTTGATCTTGTGCAGGCACTGTTAGTTGTCTGTGTACAGTTAGCCTCTGATGTAGAATCTAGCAATAGCACATGAAAAGTTATAATGATATATATTATCTCTTCGTTGTTAAAGCAATCTCATTGTGGAATTTCTCTTATAGATTCAGCTTACTAGGTACACAAGGGAAATACTACAGCATGAAATAACTTTTAGAGTTGTAAAATCATGTGGCTGATACATAGTATTTCTATTTTTTTTTTTTTTTTTCCAAAATTTGAATACCTCAGGGGGGAAGGCCATCCATTGTATCTGAGACCAATCTTTTTTTTTTTTTTTTTAAATTTACATTTCCTTGCCTACTGAGACCTGATTTTTATACTGGCTGAACTAGAAAGAAATATTAATTAGAGAAAGAGAACAGAAACTTCCAGCCTCTATCTCAGAAAGTTTGATTTATTCCTTTGCACTCTACTGGTACAGATTCTGTGGGAGAACAACAGTGGGAGTTGCAAGAGTGTCTTAAAACATTCCCCTAGTTTATACTGCTGATTTGAGAAGGGATCATTTTCATGGTTTTTCTGACTCAGCCACATGTGAGACATTGGGAGCAGGAGCGTAGGCAGCACTGTGCAACTGAATATATGTGATAGGTAAGGGGATGGCAAAGGAAGAAACTGGTAGGCTAAGATAATAAGAAGGAAAAAGGTGGAGAACGGCAACAATCCTTTGTAATTGAGGGGTGTGTGAACTTTCATGCTAGTCTCAGTTTCTTGATCTTCTGGGGGAAGAAGAGTCTATACTGGTTTGCACCTGTGTCTTCTATTAAATAATACTGCAGTCAAGCAGAATTTTCTTCATACAGCTGTAAAATTGGGAATGTAATTTAGTGTGTGTGCAAGCAAATGTGTATATGTATACGTAAGACTGCAAAGTTTGAAAAGTGCTGGCTCACTGTCTTTTCTCCTGTGAAATCCCGTGCTTCTTGTATGATGAATCTTAAAGAACTGAAAATACTTTCAGTGGCCTGATACCCAAATAGCCTCTTAAAAACATCTGAAGTTTGTTCATATGCAAGAATCTAAAACGTGACAAAGCAGGGAGATGCCAGACATTCTTTAGACTGAGATATGTTTACTTCTTCAAGAAGGCTAGTTAGGAATCCAGCACAGTACCATCCTATGGCAGCAAGATCTTAGTCCTGGCTATGGTCTTAGCATGTACTGTCTTGTATTGACTAGAAAAATGTAAGAAAAAAAAGTATTTTTCTCCCATTACTTTCTTCTCTGTGTTATTCTATCCATCCCTTCCTTCAGCATTGCTAATTACTCATACTGGGCATAAAGGCAATTTTCCTTTGTTCACTTTCTCAAAATCAGTTTCTTTCAAAAATTGAACCTGCTTCTGCCAGTGAACATTAGAACTGCATGTCCAGGTCATGCAAACCATTCACCTAATCCCACATGCGGATCATGTTTACGTTACGCCAAAAGCAGGAACATTCTTTAACCCTCACTGTTTTCAACTTTCCGCAGGTTAGGGCTTTCCAGATCCAGAGGCTGTATAACTACCACTGTACCTCTCCTCTGAATGCATCTAATCCCTTCTTGAACTCATTTATATGCTCCGATTCTCTTACGACTTCCTGGGATAACAAATTCAATTATTTAATTATATACTGTTGTGAAGGAGCTTCTTTTGTACTTAAACTATTGCCTTAATAGCTGCTTTTGGCATCCTCATCCTTGTGTACTGTGAGGAATTATGAGCAAATAATTAATAGGCCACCCTCTCCAGTCTGTTCATGATTTTTTTTAAATTTCTAACCTATTTCTATCAAGAAATGTCCCTTTTTCAAATTCAAGTGCCTTAGTCTTTTTTGCTTGGAAACCATTTGCAATTTCTGACCATTCTTTCTTCTATATACCCTTTGTATTTATGTTGCATTTTTTTTTTGAGATGTGACTAGAACTGCTTTGAAGATTTGGGCATAATATGCTCATAATCTATGTTGTTCTCAATTCTTTCCTACTAATTCTTAACATTTTTGCCTTTTTGGCTGCTGCTGAATGCTATTTTCGGAGAACTATCCAAAATGACTCAGATCTTTTTCCTGGCTGGTAAAACATAATGATGGGCTCTGATTTAGCTAAGTATATTTTACAGTTATTTTTCCCCATGTGCATTGATTTGCATTTTTCAGCAGTGTCTTTCACCTGCCATTTTATCATTCAGGTGCTCAGTATCCCATAAACTGCCTTGGCTGGCTTTAGATCTGATTATCTCATCTCATCTTTAGTCAGCTGTACACACCCTCTTTTCCAGATTCTTCATGACTATGTTGAACACCACAGTCCCTGTGGGAGTGTAATCTCTGCAGCAGAAAGACAGACCTGTAACTCCTACCCTTTATTTTCTTCCTTAAATTACAAGAGGTCTTTCCCTCTCGTCCTGAGAGAGCAGAGCTTCCTTAAGATGTTTGGTAGAGAACTTTGTCAAAACCTCTCTTTGAAAATACATATTGCCTGTATTAAAATGCTTGTTGACTTCTGTAAAGAAATTTAATGAAATGGCAAAGTTTGGAATGCTGCACGGCTCTGTTAATTTATCATTCTCATATCTGCATCTATTTAGTAATAAAATATTAGGTTAATTTCTTATGTAGGAGAGTTATTATCTTAAAGTTAGGAACTAGGATGGAGCCTTCAGTGATAATAAAATTATAAAGCAATCAGTCCTCAAACAAGAGATTTGTTTTGTTTTGGCAGAATAGCAAAGCATTTCAAGGTCAACATCAAAATATTGAAGGAGGTGTTTGGAAAGAATGAGCATCACTCATTGCTTATACTGTTCGCCTTTCTCTCAGTCTCTTTAGGGTTTTTTATTTGCCCTCCATTACCTCAGGTAATTAATGTGCAGCTTTTTGTCTCGGCATTTGCCAGAATGTTGTTCAGAGGCATTCTAAAACCCCAAAACTTTGATTAGTAATAAAACTTTTGAAGCACTGGTAGTTTAGCATTTCTCCTATTTTAGCTTAGTCTTATCTGTGTAGTTCTATGGTATTGTTAGAATTACAATGACTTGCTATATCTTCTTTTAAGACACATTTTCTAAATATTTTACCTGGTTTTGTGTTTTTTATTTCATAATATATTAGTCATTGAATCTTTTTCATTCCATAACTTTCTACAACTGTTTTAAATTTAAAATAAAGTAGCCATTATTTTAATATAACTTTGTTTTGTTTATTCAATATAAGGAAAGAATAAAAAATGGTAAGACAATAAATCTCAATGTATACAGACTATATACTTATTGTATACCAGTTGTTTATAAGTAGGCAATTACAGAATATAATTTTGTCTGATTGATATATAAAGTTACAAAATGAGCATGATTAGATACAAATCACAATTTCTTAAGACAGTAATGACAATAGCAATATTGAATTCTAGCATAGCTGATAAAGTGCTATGAAACAGGGCTAAGAAAGATGAGTTCTGGTAGATTTAGCTCAGTATCAAGATGTGAAAGCTGCTTCTCCCTCACATTGTCACCTTGCTCCTCTGCCAGAAGTTTGATAACTTCTGGCAGATACAGTGGAACAGGACATGTCATACAACCTCAGTCATTAGCAGCTTGAGCTAAACTGCTGGTTGTAAACTGAGATGACTGAAAGGCAAGTGTGCGCCTTATTCACTTGCTCTTACTGTAGAAATGGTGCACTCTGAAAGAGACACAGAGAACAACTGGAGTGAGATCTTGTGTTTCTATTGCAAATCTTGACCCATGATATGTCCTGTTTCTCTTTTAAAGTCTCTTCTATGAGTAACTCTGCTCCTTTTACCCCCTCCTCACCTCCCCTGTTTTCATTTTAGGTTTTGAGGCCAAAATTTTAAAACCTAGTATATAAAATGTAACCCCCAAAGTCTATAATTCTCTTTCCCTGCAGAAGTAATTATCTGGTTTAAGCTCACCTCTTTGCTAGGGGCTCCCTGTGCACAACACTGATAAAACCATAATAAATGAGTGTGGGTTTTTTTTTAGATGTTGATGAGCTGCGATTGTGCATAAAGCTGGTACATTGGTTTTGGATCAACTCCTGGATATAATCAGTGATGGAATGGTGTTGGCTAAATAATTTTGTCAGGGAAAGATTTTGACAAATTGGACATGAGGAACATTTTGCTACATTTGGCTTGTGCTATTCCAGAAGAGCAGAGTTGTTTGCCTCAAAGCTTTGTTCTGAACTGTCTAATTACCCAGAAAAATGTGGCTTTTCGCTACAGTACATGCCAGTCAATCCATGAAAATTCCTTTCTCGTTCTGATAGCTTTGATCTTTATTATTAATTTTCCTAGTTCTGGGTTTTGGAGAACAATTGTTGAAAACCGCAAAAATAAGGTTAGCAAACCATCTGTTCTTAAAGACTTAGAGTTTTGTATTTGGTAGCTTTCTAAAGAAAATGAAAAGCTGTTGTTTTTCTTACTATGCTTTCTAGCAGATGCAAGCCAATGAGGACAGTTTCCAAATTAGAGTGCAAATTGTAAAGCTCCTGAATCTAGAACTTTAGCCAGTAACCAAAATGGGCCTCATTTTCTTCCATATGAATACCCATAAATCCTACTGAGAAGGATTTAAAAGTAAGAGGAATTATGTACTTCATTCACTTAAATCTGGTTGTAGGAGCTTAGCTTTGATGTTGCACATTTGAAAATGCTGACTTCAGTGTAGTCCATGTTCAGTATACACCTGTGTTTCCTCAAAGTGAGGAAAACAGCAGTAGATGGTTAAATTCTTCTTTGGGTCCTCAGTGTTAATATCTTGAAGGTCAAGCAGTATAGAATGATTGAGCTGCTATTGGAGTGGATGGTCTAAGAGAGCTCTTTACTTTTAAGGACACCTGCAAAATAAAATGTTGAATTGTCACTTTTGCATTACCAGGTTTTTCCAGTCCTGGAATTCTGTAGGTAAAGACTTTTTATGATAGATATAGTGGAAAGGCAGCTCTGGAATATCTTTTTTCTTTTTTTCTTCTTCTTCTTTTTTTTTTTTTTGTACTAGCAATAATCTCTCATCCCTCATTTTGGATTCCGATGAAGCCCAAGGGCAGAGCTTTGAGACCACAGGAAATGGGAACTTGCTTTTCTTTTCTCACAAACAACTGTTTGCTTTCATTTTCTGACCATCCTTTCTGCAAGTCAGCAAATCTCTTCTTTCTGAAGTGATTAAGCAGTATGCTTTCTCCCTTTTCCCCACATTAAAATAAAGAGCTCAGGTTTATTTTTCCTGAAGCTACCTCATCTGCATGTCAAATAAGGATAAAACAAGGGCAAATTATTTCTCCTGTAATTTTGGCTGTGGGTGCTAGACTGCAGCCACTGGGAAGTCTCCTTCTGGTAGACTTTCTGTTCCTTGATCGGGCCACATAGTTCAGGCCAAGTAGCTGAGTTTGGCGTCTAAGAGCAGGAGAGAATCATGACACTTAACTCCTCAAGTCAGAGATACAGCCAGAGATTACTTGAGAGAGGCTTGCAAGTGCTACCTGAGATTAAGTCTCCCTCCTGGGATACTGATATTTTCAAACTAGGGACAGTAGGCAGAACCTTACTTTTAAGTAATCAGTTGAAGTATCTGTGTAATTAGTTAGTTGTAATGGTAATATGATGCACTGCTATATTAAAAGTTTCAATCAGAACTCAGCTGCCCTCAATCTTTTTATTTCAAGGACTTGTTTGCGTTGGGAGTTTGAAACATGCACTGATTCAGATCAGAAATCTGAACAAAGTATGGAAAGCCATAATGTGGGCTGCTTGCAAAAGGGTTCATCTCACAAAACTCACCAAATGTTATTTATGACTGAGGTTTAAATCAGTGCTGTGGCTGCATTATGAAATACCCTTCTAAAGAATGCAAATGAGTATTTTATTGTATAAGATATAAGAATAGCCATGTCATGAGCATGCCTAATGGAACAGTTTCTGTGCTAACACACTATTTCCGCATGATGTGTGGAGTTTGGAGTATTTATTTTATCTGTCTTAATTACTACATCATCCTGTCTGATAGAATACCTATGCAGCCCTTAAATTATTAAATCAAATACTCTTTGTTGGTTTCACCTTGAAATTCATAACTGTCTCAATTAGCACAATTAACAGAAGAGGAAACACAACTCTGAGGAATTCGTTGCTGTTTCAGCTAATATATGTACCTCATTGGGGAGTCATCCAATCCATTGCTTACGGCCAGTAAAATGCATATTGAATTTCTTTGCTAAATTCAGCAATAACAAGGTGGTCTTTCTGTCCTTAGACATTGTGGGTCTTTGTTTTTAAATCCCCGTACAAAAAAAAAAAAGCTTCTGCCAAACTACTGAAAGTCTGACTTTATATAGTACATAAGTTGAACTCTCCAGTAAGTATGCTGCCTCTTCCCATCACACCTTTTAAAAATTAAATTTAAATTAAAAACTAATCGGTTAGGGAATGCTTCCTGTGAGAACTTCATAGTGTGAAAATAATACTGTGTGACTACATCTGAAAGGTACTCTTCAGCACATTTTTAGTATGGTCCCAGAAGCATACTTTCAGTAGCAAGGAATAACACAGCCCACAGAAAACAGCAGATGATTCAGCAATACAGGCAAAAGACCTTCTGCAAAGTATGTTTGCAAAATCTTGTATTGCTTTAATAGATCTTTGGAGCAAGAACAGGGCTTTAGGCCCCGATTCTGCATTGACATCACACCTGAATGGGACACTGAGAACTTCCCGCCCCTTTGGATAATACTGAAATGAACACTCATCCTTTGTATGATTATTTTTTAATTATTTTTATGACCTGTTTCTGAAGCTAGATATTGATAAGAGAAATTAATGTAGCTGCTGGCTTTCAAGTTGTTTCTGTTTCCAGCAAAAGAGCCTAAAAGATGGCATTACAAAATGTTATTGCTTACTCACAGTTCTATATCATATGCTAGCAGGAGGGAAGAGGTATATATGTTGGTTTTTGCTTCTTCACAGACAGCTAGGCCTGCAGAATCAATGTGTAACCTAGGGATAAAATTGGACTGTTTCTAACGAAAGCAAAAATTCTTGTGATCTAATATACAGCATCCCTCTATCCAAGTTGGGACATTACAGTCTAGATGAATGAACTAACAGATCAGTGGAAAAAGCAGCTGAATAATTACATTCAAATAATGTAGTTAGTTCATACTACTGGC
The DNA here is from genome assembly GCF_018139145.2 of Gymnogyps californianus. Taxonomy (NCBI): domain Eukaryota; kingdom Metazoa; phylum Chordata; class Aves; order Accipitriformes; family Cathartidae; genus Gymnogyps; species Gymnogyps californianus. Next base: position 12,196,345 of record NC_059475.1, read on the forward strand.
ATTACATGTCACCTGACATTACAAGTGAAGTTCCTTGAGGGTCTATCCATTTCTTAGATGTGGAGGATGAGTAGGAATACATTCTCATCAGATGTGCCTTACCACATCTGGTTTTGGGGCAAATCCAGGGAGAGCCACTATGGCAGTCAGGAGGCACGCATCCTGCGAGAGGATGCTGAGGGAACGAACTGGTACTGCTTAGCCTGGAGAAAAAACTAATTGCAGTCTTGCAATACTTAAAAAGATGTTATTAAAAAGATGAACTCGGGCACTTTACAGGGGTGCATGGCAGGAGAATGAGACACAATGGTCATAAAGTACAACAAGGGACGTTCTGACTGGATGTAAGGGTAGGGTGAATTACTGTTGGGGTAATTAAACACTGGATCAGATCTACCAGAAATTCTGCAATTTCTGTCTTTGGAAGTTTTCAAGTTCTAACTGGACAAAGTGCAAAGCAGCTTACTCTAGTTGCTTCAGTGCTGACCCTACTTCAAGGAGGAGGTTGGTCCAAATGACCTTCCAACCTGAAGAATTCCTTGATTCTGGGAATTGATCCTCCAGTCTGGCCATCATACAGTAACATACAAGTTAACTGTAGTCAAATAAGCAGTCAGCAGTCAAAGTCCACACAATGGCTGATTATTTGAATAAGTTGATAGTATAGTTATTCCTTTCCTGGTGTGCAGCAATATTTAAAAAAACTCAGTGGAATTTAATTCATAATGCTTTTCTCATAGAAAGGGAGGCATTCATGCTCTTTTGGGTGTGTTGTTTTTTGCAATGCAAACAAAAACATGTACACGTGTCACTAAAGTAAGCAAATGTGAATCTGATTTTGTCCAGGAAGCATAAAATGAGAGTAAAATACTTGTTTTGCTGCTTTGCCATTCATCTATGCAAGATGGAGAGCTGAGTATAATCTTCCTGCTTGAAAGACCATAATTGCATTTTAGGATCCCAAAGAAAGCTATTTATTGTTGGTTTGTTCAACAAAGTGTGCCCTCTGGGATTACCCTTTGTAATTGGGAAAGAAAGAATTTTGTTTAATTTCTTCATTTGGAAAATTTTTTGCTTGACTAGCAACAAGACTCCTGGGTCACTAAGCAATAGTGTTCTGCCCTAATTGCCTTCAACTTATTTATGTTTCTAAGTTAGGCTTTTGGTAGTTGTTTTTTCCAAATTATATAAAGTTGATATCCAGCTGTCCTGGAAAACAGAATAGTTTATAGAATGTTTATATGTAAAAATTGCATTTGAAAATATTACTTCATGCAACAACCTTAAGGTTTTTCTTAAACAAGAATGAATCGGCACCAAAGGACACAAAATTTTTTTTCCCCTGATCTTATCTTTTTCTCTTCCCCACAAGCAAATTTGTTCTCTTTTTATATTAACTAAGAATATAGTCAAGTAGCAATTTGAGAAAATATCATCTCAAGCTCCCAACTCTGCCTACATCATAGACAAAAATAGATGTATAACTAGAGTGTGATGTATAATACATGCAGTCCAGACAGCAGAAACATACCTAGGTTTCTCCAAATCTGTGAGAAGAAGAAAATCGAAACCCAAATGACTGTGTTACTGAGTACAGGATGCTCATTTAGGCAAAAGCATGTTTGGTGGTAATATTATCTGCTGGTATTCTTAGTACTACTATCATTAGCAATTTCTGTTGGGCGATTTATCAATGCACAGGTCCTGCATCAGAGGGGTCTTTCAGCACCACAGAACAAAGATTGATGCTGCTTCCTAAACAAATTTGCATGTTTCTTTCAAATAGTAAGTTGTTTAGGAGGAGGAGGAGAGCAACATTTTTTACTCGCATATAATTTTCAACTTTTTTGGATTTTCTCCTGTCTGAAGGTCACTGCCTTTATGTTGTAAGACAATAGGTTTTTCTCCAGATACTTCCTAGCTCTAAATTCCTTTTGAACTACCCTCCTGAATAACACTTAATGTACTGTTCTCCCACTCTTATCTTCACACGTTCTTATATGCTGTTCCTTATGCTTAGAAATCCTTATTCTCCATGCCAAATATCCACCCACTCCACATTCACATTCTTCCTTTAAACTGCATTTCCTTAAAGTCTATCAAAAATAATATGCAAGTTAAGAAACATATCAAGTCTGCCGTGAGATCTGACAGTCTTCTGATCATCAGATTTGCTACTGCAGGCTGAATTCTTTAACTTGTGCATGATACTGAATAAATCAGGGCCTAATTTTTCCTTAATATCACATGTACTAACTTTTTCACCGAATATATATATTTTAAAGTACCCCAAAGTTCAGCCCAGCTGGTTTCCTAGAGGCCATCTGGCTGAGCCAGAGCTGCTTGTTGTCTTGTTCTTGTCATTCTAGCTGAAAGGCCACTGATGGAAAAAAATGAGGTCAGTAAGAAGTAGGATGAGGTAAAATTTTTGTCTGCAAGTTAACAGAACTTACAGAAACAGCTATGTATGAATTGCAGAGTGGGAGGTTTTTTTGTTTGTGTTTTTTTTGTGTGTGTATTGGTTTTGGGTTTTTTTGTTGTTTTTTTTTTTTTACACAAAACAAGGGAAAGAATTGTTGAAATGATAAAAGCAAATTTGTTTGGGAATGATTAGTTGAAATTTAAAATGCAGGAGGCATATCTAAAAGCTTCTGGATGGTAAGATCTATTAGGCAGTTATGACTATTTCATGACCTAGTCTGGCATCTGGCACGCTTGTGCGTTTTGTTCATGTGTAGCAAAGGATTGTTATATGGCTTTGGAAGACAATTTCCTGTGAGGTAAAGGATCTACCATAATTAAAATTTTAAATCTCTAACTGGTTCGCTGTTGGAGAGCATTCTCTAAGGATTTGAGCATAAAGCTTTAGTAAGCTCCGTGAAATATATAGGTGGCTTTCACTATTATGTTTTGAAAGATTGAACATATGGCTTCATGTTCACTTCAATTTCTTCTACTTTCTGAAGAAGCTTCCTTGCTTTTGGCTAAGAAATACGCACGAGTAGTTGGAGAGCAATAAAAGAACAAAACAGACCATGTAGATAGCAAAGTAAAAGGAAAGGAGAAAGAAACATGCATTGTTTTCTCTTTTGCCACAGAGTCCTTGGCCATATTAGTTCTCTACTCTGGAGAGAATGTCTTAAAAGTGACCCTGGAAACAGCTGCCAGTTAAATTAATGTAACTGTAGTCTGTGCTGGATGCAAGCCGTTGAATGAGGGGTAACAGATGGGTAAAAGCTTTCAGGTCTGGAATCCCTGAGGAAGTGCCACCTCCCTTTGGTTCTCCTGCCACAGCCGTCCTGTTGTCTCCAGCACGGGATGTCGGGAGTGCCAGGTTCTTGCAATGGCATGACTGCAGAGAAGCCTCTGCTCTAAGAAACTCGCAGATCTATCCTTTCCCATAACCCCCTTTGGCTGTCCTTTTCATACGAGAGCTGGGTCCAGTATCTTAGGCACATACTTAACCAGATAAAATTACATTATTGGAGTTTTGTCTTAAGCTGATCTGTTCAAAGAAAACCCCAGAATGAATAAAAACTACAAATGAACCAGAACATATTTTTTGTGAACTTGTATACAATTCTTAAAACCACTTGTTTCCGTGGGGAGGTAATGCTACTTAGAACTTCATTTCCTTAACTTATTTTTAGTGCTAAATAAAAGCAAAAACTGAAAACAAAGACTTTGCATCCAAAACAGAGTAATTTATAGAAGTTTGATTCATGCAATATTAACTCCTAATTGCCTCTAAAAAAAGTAGAATCAGGAAACTTTCAGGCTACCTAAAATACACTTACCTTAAAAGAAAAAGCTTTTTTTTTTTTTTTAATCTGGGTCTAGTAGTCTAAAAAGTTAGTGAAATACTGCTCCTCAGTATTTCTAAAATATGTACATTCTTCAGTTGTTTGCTGATTGTCTGCAGCATAAAATTCAGCCTAGAATTATTGCAAAAAAAAGATTGTAAGCCACTCCTCCGATTGCTTTGCTGCAGGAGAAGTAAACCTAAACACTGACTGCTCACAAAACAAAAATTGTAACTATTGCTAAAACAAATGAAGCTGGCTGACAGTATTTCACAGCAAAAAATGCTATTTTCAGATACAGTTGCGATCTTTTAATAAGTCTTAAATTTCCATTTAACTATGTTAAAATAATTGTCTGTGAGTGAAATTGGGTGCAATTGATTTTTCTCTTAATGTATGGGGGAAAAGCCTAAAGCTGGGACCAGAATGGATCCTATTGGAGTTAAGTACATAACTCCCAGAAAACATTATCCATTAAACTCTGTGGGAGTTAGCTATCAGATTTCTTTGAACTCTGATATAAAATTTTAGATACATAACCAAACCAAATGCCTTGTTGTAGGAGTTGGTCTTGTTGGTAATGGATCAGTGTCGTGGTTTAACCCCCGCCGGCAGCTAAGCACCACGCAGCCACTCGCTCACTGCCCCCCCACCCCTGGGATGGGGGAGAGAATCAGGAAAAAAACCTCGTGAGTTGAGATAAAGACAGTTTAATAGGACAGAAAGGAATGAAAAACAATGATAATGATAATAATAATATGACAATAGTAATACTAAAAGAATTAAACTATACAAAGCAAGTGGTGCACAATGCAATTGCTCACCACTCGTTGACCGATGCCCAGTTAGTTCCTGAGCCACGATCCCCCCTCCCAGCCAGCTCCCCCAGTTTATATACTGGGCATGACCTCACATGGTATGGAATAGCTCTTTGGCCAGTTTGGCTCAGCTGTCCTGGCGGTGTCCCCTCCCAGCTTCTTGTGCCCCTCCAGCCTTCTTGCTGGCTGGGCACAAGAAGCTGAAAAATCCTTGACTTAGTATAAACACTACTTAGCAACAACTAAAACCATCAGTGTGTTATCAACATTATTTTCCTACTAAATCCAAAACACTGCACTATACCAGCTACTTGGAAGAACATTAACTCTGTCCTCACCGAAACCAGGACAACCAGCATCACCTCTCACCCCCAAACTTTTTGTTTTTCAGTCTCAGCAGAGTGTCATAACTAGCTGTTACTAGAGATATTCTCCTGAGTGCTCCCAGTCAGATCAGGCTGGACATGCATCAAAAGAACTTTTTACTTTCTGCCTGACCTAACTTTTCCTTTCTCTCATTCAAGCAGATTATTGAAAACTATCAAGTTTTATGTTTTCCTGAGCTATGAGGAAAACAGGAAGCAGAAAAGGAGATTCTTTCCTGTCATGCTGCTCTGTAAAGCAAGTACTGTATGGGTAGCTTGTAGTCCTGAGGAACACTGTACTCATTGAGTTTGAGAGACAGAAGTTTTTTAGAAGCTGAGGGACATTTGCTGTATTCTTCTTACGCTTTTGTTAGTTTCTTCCTTTAAAATATTTTTATGACATAATTACTCACATTTATCCCTTGTCTCTGAGGTTGCAACCTGGAAGTGTTCTGATTGTCAAGAAGTATTATTTAAGTCACTCAGGAATTAATCTCAATACTTCTCAGAATGAAAACAGATGCTTTGAATTCATGTAGTATTTGCATACACTTTGCACACCCCAGTGGTATTGTTCTGTATCTTATAAACAGAAACACTACTTTGTCTTCCAGATTTTACCTTGTACAGTTGTATGGATATTAATGTGGGTAGAACTCAAATTGTTACAGTTATAACAGAGATGCCTTGTATTAGTCCTGGCGCTATGACTGTGTGTTTTGGTAAACTGACTGAAGCAGTATCTTAATATCTTGCAAACTTAAGTATTTAATATGAGAAACCACTCTCTTGTCATAAAAATTAGATGCAGCAGGAAACAGTCAATTTTTTTCTGTGTTGCAGACAATAAACAAAGTGTCTTCCATTTTCCACGTAGTATCTCTTGTCACATAGGGTAAGAATGTAAATGAGTCAGCTTTAGTTGTGGTTTTGTTTTTTTTCTTTTCCAGTGAATGCTTCTATTATACAAAAATTTTGAAGTCCTAGTGCAAAATATTAAAGGTTTTCTATTAAGATATTTTGGATCTGGTTTTATAGGTTTTGTTTGTCTTGCTGTGTTGTTGTTTTTTAAAACTTCTTGAGATAGCTAATGTGTGCCAACAAACTTTGTTTGTATATCATAAATACTATAACCATGCTTTGTGTTTGAAAACTTATTCTGTGGTACAAACGTAAGAAAAACACCCTCTTTTGCTCACGCTTGGTTTGAATGAAATAAGTTTAGTGGTTTTTAAGTACTTCAAAGCTGCAAAACCTAATTCAAAATGCTGCATGAATTCCATATGCCTTTACAGCTATACAGAAGGAGTGCAAAAAGATACCTTTCTAATATGGTAATGTTTTACAACCACTTTGCAGAACAACAAAGAAAAAAGTTACAAAAAGCAGCTCAGTATTGTGCAATTCAGCTGTGTTCGTGAGTATGCAACTCCCATTGTTGACAAATGAGAGTTGCTTGACTTGACCGCAGGCAGTATGAGGTCAAGAAATATTAATGAAATGCTTTCTTAACTGTCTGTTTCTGCTTTTTTTTATATATCCTTGTGACGTGACAGAGCATTTGAGGTCAACTGCCAAGCTACCAGTGGAGATGGAGTAAAGCACCTTTATCTAAGCCTTTGCTAATACGGTACTCAGCTGTGACTCAGAGAGGGTAAGTTAACTGGTTATACTTAGCTTTCTCTACTATGGTAAAATGAGTTGCAGAGAGAACACACTGAAAGCCAAGGGCCTCTAAATACTTTTCCCTTTTATGGAATAGAGCTCCCAGATCACCATTTCCTGGAGATTGTACTCTAAGCCTACACAGTGGTAAAAGAAAGTTCTCTGCATTCACTGATCTATATCTGACTACAAATTTGAGCTCAGGGGATCATTTTTTTCCTAACTATTTTAAGCAGTAAGTTGACAATAACGGACCAAAACATTAAAAAGCACCCATCCTCTCTTCTTTCTTTCTTTCTTTTTCTTACTTTTTTTCTTTACATTGTCTCATCTTAGTGTGGGAATAAGCAGAATCTGGTGAATAGGATAGGTAATTTGTTTTGTTTTTCTTAAACTCATGTTGTAGGTGCAAAAGGCTTGTGCAGACTAAGTTTGTAGATCTTTGCACACATCCACTCTTCTTGTGACAAGTGAGTTCATCTCTACAAGTATTTAATTTTAAAAGGTAATTTTGAAGCTTTTGCAATTTCTAAAAGACTGGAGTTTGGGGGGGGGAGGATCATTTACTCTGATAAAACACTACAATAATCTCATGACATCCTTTGATAGGATGGAGGTTGGCCATGCAGAGTTTGATCAATGCCTAACAAAAGAAATAACAGAATCTTTAAATTGTCTTAGTGACCAGGATGCTAGCATGTGCTTATGCACCTTGACTGTTTTTAAAGTACAGATGTATTTTTTTATCTATCCTTTCAGTATCTTCAGGGACAATAATTACAGTTGTTTCAGTTGGTATCTCACTGTATTGCATATATTGTTAACATATCATTTCCTTCTTTGACTGAAACATGTTTATGCTTGTGGAAAGGAGATAAAGCTAGCAAAGCTAATGGCAGCATGATTCCAAAGGCTGTTCAGCTGGCAGATGAGCCAGGCTTAGAACCAGGATAGTCATGCTCTCTGCACTTTGGCTCAGGGTTCAGTAAGGCTCTAAGATGTTTTTGTAGATAGAGGTGTGAATTTCTGTAGGTTCCAAGGCTGTACTCCTCCCTAATGCTCTGCTGAAGAAGAAAAAATGTACCTTCCAGGGAAATAAATTTTCCGAGGACACTTCTTTCTTTTCTTCCTACATTTGTGAGATGCAGATAAGCTCCTCGAATTCTTGTTCGAGTATTCTCATGAAGCCCCCTTTTTCTATATGTTTTGACTCTCACTGACATTTAGTGGGGCTATTTTCATTGCCCAATCAAATAGGCATAAGGTCACTTCAGCAGTGATGGAAGAAGGACATTTATTCACTAGTATCTTAAGGTTCCATAATTTCTAAACCTTTGCCTTTCCTACTAGAATCAGAAGGCATTAATTGATGCAGAAAATGGCAGAACTCCTTGCACAGCATGGAGCAGGAAGGTGGCTCCATTGGTTATATCCAAGTGCATTTACAAGATGTGATATTTGTGCTGGTTAAGCATCATGAAGTCTTTAAAGAATCTGGACTACTGATTTTAAGAACACTGCACAGGTTAAAAATAAGATTTTTAGATTGAAAAAGTAATCATTCAGGAGTTCTAAATCATATAGCTTATGAATTGAACTATGTCCTTATATATTTTGTTGAAATACCAGTAAGTAGTAGCCCTTACTTTGGCACCTTAGAGGACTGCAGCAGTGCAGTCAAGGTGTGCAAAGGCTGCTTTTGTTTTAAGAAGCTTCAGAATATGAATAATTATATGCAAGCTTTCACTGCTCCAATACAGTCCTCAGCACTGGGGTTTTCTGGAGAGAGATTAGGGAAAAATGGAAAGTCAGAAGAAGAAATTTTCCTTCTGATCAGCACCACAAAGATTTGAAGCTTTTTCCTATTTGCAAGATAGCTCTGTAAGAAAGTCAGAGTAAGGTTCTAATTGTGTCAGAGATGGACTGAACTCAGTCCACTCCAAATCTGGGGGCTGTTAAGGTGGTGTAAATTCATCTTTCTACCCTCCGTTCTCCCTTGGCTGTACTTTCTGTGCTGCATCTCTAAGACAACACAGCTTGGGATTTGTCCCTTTCTATTCTTAGAGAAGCCTGCTGATTTTTTTTTTCTTTTAAAGTTTTTTTGCTTTTTAAATCTGAAAAATGAACTGAAACTTGATGTGCTTAATAGCTCTTTCTTGTTTGAATATAACTTGCATTACTTTTTTAAGTTTAGTATGTACTAGGAACTCAGCTAAGACCAGGAATAAACCACTTTGATGCAGTAGCTTATACAACTCCACGTAGGACTGCAAATACACTTTGGCCATGACTTGAAACATTCCTGATTTTTCAGGCCCAGCATTCTGTTGAGTTGAGCCTATCAGAACCATTATAAATTCATAAGGCAAACACTAAGAGGGATTAGATAAACAGCCAAATTTATATCTTCTCTTTTTTGTTTTTGTTTGAATTTGAGTTCTTGCAAACTCAGAAATTGCATAGGATGCCAGGATTTTGTTACAGAGATGAAAAGCAAGTCCACATCACTTTTTTTAGTTACCTTGCTTCTATCTCGTCTTCATGTATTGTTAATAGTTGGTGACTGTTGTTTGATACAAAAATACTTAACTGTTGAAACACACAGATGTTTAATGCTACTGCTATCTGCCTAATCTCTGTGGGTTTATTAAAATACATGTAATCATAAATGTCTGTTTTCCATCATATTAGGGACTTAAAGATATTTTGCCTTATAAACCTTTTTAAATCTTCTTTTTATTCGTAGAAAGCTTCTTCTACTCTTATTTGAAGTCAGAGGTGGGTAGAATCATGATACAAACGTGAGCTTCCACTTATTGCAGTAGAGCTAGAAATTCAGCCATAACAGGTTCAAAATGTCTACAAAAGCGTGAAACATGCTGTTCCTACAGCATATACTGCTCTGAAAAAAATTATGCTCGCTGTTCAAAAAAAGTCTTTATCTCAGTCTTCGTAATGATGTCATATATGCTGCATCTTTTCCACAGTCTTTACCAAAGAATTTCAAGGAAATAATTATTTTTTCTGAACACACTAATACTTGTCTAGAGATCATTTTTACAATCTATTAGTTCTGCATTAAGTTTCATGTGAGGTGGCCTTGTATTCCTCTTCTAGTAAAAGAGAAAATTAAATTTCCAATTTAATGTGAAATAAATCTAATAAAAGCATGGGTCTTAGCTGCTTCTGTAGTCCAAAGTTTTCACACATTCTGTAGGTTTTACAACACAGAATTTTTTCTGTGAAAGCTGAGGTGAGGAACTTGTCACTACTGAGGCTGCTTCGGTATTTCCTGTGAAAGGTTTTGTCTCTCCCCTCCCCCCCCCCCCCTTTTTTTTTTAATCAACACAAGTATTTTGACAATTTTAATTGTCAGCTGCAATAAACCGACATGTTCCTGAATAAATTTCTTTGCCCTTCCCTGAAATGGAAGGGAAAACTGTAGAAGGTTAATCTTACAATGCTGCTAAGTGCCTTGAACTTCAAATCATCTCCCCATCTCAACCTCTTTGTTCCATCTGTCTTGATTTCCAGAAGAGTAAAAGAATTGAGATGAGATTAGTAATTCAGTTTTGGGAGCAGATAACATGTTTTGGAGGTTGAACCTGTGCTTGTTGGGTATATTTATCTCCTTGGCACGCTATTGAAGTTGTTATATTACTGTTTGAATGTATAGCTCCATTCTAAACACAGCTCTGAATTAACTGTAAAGGGAATATAGTTAGCTTTTACTAGTCCAGACAGAAACTGTGTACCAGATTGTCTCTGATAACTGCATTGTCTGTCATCTGTAGGCACCACCAAGGAGTCAAATGATTTATTTATGAGGACTATTCCTTAACTATCCGGTAGGTGTCATAGTAAGTCTTGTAATACGTATACTGTAGCTATAAGGATTAGTACTTAACATTTCTCATCTTCAGACTACTGTACAGGCTTTAATGCTAATAATATCCTTGTGAAGGCAGTAGCTCTCATTGATACTAATAACAAGAATTTTCTCAGCTAATAGGCAGTGATTTTTTTTTTTTTTTTTCCATTTGGGCATTACTGCTATTTTGCTTTGGAAGTGTCTTGCACAGTGTTGTCTTGTGCATATGTACACCAAGTCTTTGCACAATTCACCTAGACCTTGCTCTTGCTCAAAGGAAGAGTGCCACCATCTGGGTTTCCAGTTTTACTCCTTTCTTTGAGATCTGAGATCACGCTCCGTAGCATTAGGACTTTTTTAGTTACTAAAAGGCATATTACGGATATCCAGGATGCTGTTTCCTTCTTAGAGGATTTTTAGAGAGTGTAGTTTGGTCACAGCCAAAAAAGTCGTAGTAACGAAAAAAAAACCTGTAAAATAGAGGGAAGAGATGGAAAAAGCAACAAGAACGGAAGATTGTTCGTTTTGAATGTATTTACTAAGTTATACTTGACCTTGAAAGCTTTAGTTAATAAAACACAAGATAGCATTTTTAATTTTAAATGTTAATACTGTTTGTTATTGTAAAGTGATCTCAGTGTTACAGCACAGAGTTTTAAATGGATTTGATTTGTATTTTTGGCATCTAACACAGCCTGCAGATCACAAGGCCTCTCAGCGCTTATGCCTTCAGGCTAACTTGAAACAGATATTCTCAGCAGTGCATGGTCCTGTTAGTCCACATTGCAGTTCCACGTGCTTCACACTGTCCACCATGCCAACCTTACCTGAAGACAAGGGACAATCAAAAGAGGCACAACACAACAGTTCTCCTCCAGCCCAAGTAAGCACTCTTACAAAGGTGTTTTCTGACACTTGTTGGAAACCTGAGGCTGAAACCTGTTTGTGTATATTTAGGAGTTTATAAAATAAAATCTAGTCATTGCTATGTATTAGTGTGTTTAATTGATGAATCTATGAATGATCTTTCAGTTGATATTCTTAGAATTCTTCAAATATTTTATAGACTAAGGCATGAGAACTGAAGTTGCTCAAGCACTTGTTTATCCATTTGATCTGGAGGCTTATATGTTTGTCTGTTCTAAACCGTTTATATCAAAGCTGTCCAAAAACATCCTTTGTGATGTTATTACAGAAATCTTTAACCTTTGAGAAAAGAACTTAGGCTTGTACTTCGCAGTATTCTTGAAACATCTAGTGTTGCCTTTACAGATACAGAAGATGCTATGCAATTCATGTGTGTGTGAAAGATGGAAATCTGCTTTTTGGTTTGTAGTCTTTCTCAGTGCTTTATTTGCCACAGCAGTAGCTGAACATATACTGGAACTATACAGAGAGCAGGTGGGTGGTCCCAAGATATATTCATCATTTTGCTACTCAAATTTGTGGCATCTACATGTTTTTACATGTTCTATTTGCAGATAAACTTAAAAAAAACAATAAGAGATGATACTTCTCCCTTTTGAATAATTTATACCACTGACAAAAGGTAATTTTATATTCTAATAAAGTGGGGGTTTTTTTGAATTGTTAGCTTAGCTGAAGTAAAGAACCTTACTGTGATTACAAAGTCACAGTTTATTCAGATCATCCTGTTTTATGCAAACTGCTGTAAAGAAAGAGAGGATTTATAATCTGGCACATCCTCAGTTAAAAATGTATCACTGTCATTGGATTTGAGGACACTGTATTCTACACTTTAGGTGAAAACATCCGCTACTTTAACCTTGTTGGAAAATATTGTCAGCAGTGAGCCCTACACTGATTTGTCATGCATTCCATCTAAATTGCACATTGTGCTGAGTGTTAGTTTCCTGGCTTAAGATAAACACCCCAGATGGATGCAAGTTCATCAAACTATTAGCTGAGAACAAATATTAGGTCAAGAAGATTTTTTTTATCTTTTTTTTAACTCGCCCATGTGAAGAGTATTTTAGTGCAAAAGACTTGCTGGGTAAAACATACCCAAAGAGAAAAAAATATGAAAAGCTAGCAGACATCAATGAATCTAATCCTGAGCATGCTTGTCAAATGGGAAAAATGAAGAATTCCAACTACCTAATCTAAAAAAAATATTTTAAAAATAGTTTTTTAATACATTATACAGGCGTTTTAGAGGTAGGTCTTAAATGAACTGTGGTAATGTGATAGTTCATGAATCAGGTAACTATACAAAGTGCTGCGTTTTAGATAAATTGTTATTTTTAGGCACAAAGTAACAGTGGAAGGATTTTAACCAACACACTACTCAGACTACTTAAGGATTGCAGCTAGCCAATGTTGTAAGAATTTGATCTTGTTCATACCTGTTATCACTCTTGGGTCTTGCTGCAGTCCAAGTTCTACAGCATGACTATGTAATAAGTAGAATAGCTTATTGTTGTGAGATAAGGACTTGCAAGCAAGGAGAGGGCATCAGAAGGAACTAACAACTGGTGGACTTGCTTTCTGCCATTGAACAAAACTTTCCAAGTCTGGAATCTCATCTTATCTAAAGTGCTGTCTGGTGTCTAACTATTTCCTCATTCTGTTTCAGGAGATGCTTCCCCACCTTTTCCTTGCATGCACAAATGCACACACATTCACAAAACAGTTCTGAGAAAAAGAAAATGAACCCTACATCACATGTAGTTTCTTGCTTACTTCAAGTATCTTTTACATGATGGGAAGACCTGGGTTATATTTCTCAAATTCATTTGAGAAAACAAATACCGTTTTGCATTTCAGTATTTCTTACAGCAGCCTATGTTCACCATTCTGACAAACTCTAAAGAACATTCATCAAAGTATTCATTAGTTCTGTGTTCCTGAGGGAAGTATGTGTGAAATTCCCATTAACACAGGTGTAAGGGCAGTTAGCCTAATTCAAAGAATTTCAGCCCCTTGTTTGAAATGTTGTCTGAATTGAGTATGTAGTTGAACTCTTAGTTTATGTGCTGTCTTCTTACAGTAAGTATTGAACGTTTTAGAAGTGTTTTATACAGAATCATTTCTCCCACCATAAATCATAGAACTTCATAGTCAGATGTCATTTTTAGTCATTTCTGTATTCTAATTAGATTTATTTCACATAGAATAGTATAATATTATAATACGCTTTCACTGATACCCTTAAAAACTGATTTCAGGGTTTTAGTATTAAAAATGTAATTTCTATACATGTAATGGGTACCTGCAGCAAAGAAAATTAGATCCTTACCAGTTATGTTAAGATTTATAGTGGCCTATAAACTCTACACTTTCAGGGTTGGTTGTGAGCTGCCATCTTTACCTCTTTTTAAATAAAAAATCCCTATTTCTATTTCCAGCTTTCTCCTCTCTTTGTGTCCCAAACACTATTTTACTGGCTCTTCTGACTGCTGAGGAAAAGTCTGTCTCAGGTGTTCATAGTGTTTCTCGTACACTGATTATTCCATCATTCAAGCTTCTGCATTTCTTTTTTTTTTTATTATTCCTGTTTAAATTTGTATTGTACTTTTATCAAATCACTGCATGTTATCTGTTTTGTTCTGAAGGAGATGTCCCATGTTTACTTTGTTCTCCTGTCTATTTCAACTAGATGTGGATACGATTGAATTTCATTACCTTACTTGCTAAACTCTAACCTCAGCACTTCACTTAAACATCTAAAATTAAGCTTATTTAAAACCCCATCTCACTCAAAAGACTGTTCTCTGAGATGCATAACTTTTCTGAGGCCTTTCACGTAAGTGTCTGTTTCAGGCCAAATTTGTTCTGAAATGCAGTCCAGACTTTTAATTAATTTCTAAGAATACGGCCAGGTGGCAGCGGAGGGGTTTTTTTTCCCAATGCTTTAAAGAATTCAGGTGGTATACAATAAAGCTTTATCATCTGACTGTCCTGGCAAGGTAGCTCTTTTAGCAGAGAGATCTTTTTTTTTTTCCCCATTACTATTCAAATCCATCCAAATTTGGCTGGATTATAAAACTTCTAAAAACACATTTTCTGTATGCTTAGTGAGGGCTTGTTAGAACTTAGCAGCCAGAATGTCTGCAGATCCTGTCCACCCTGAGTATCCCTGAGCCTCTTGGATCTTCTGTTATGGACCAAACTGCATGTGCCATCCTCTAAGCCCTGCACAAGCCTCTCTGCAAGACTAGATGGCACATAATCATCCTTGTCGAACATGTGGATCAGTTCCCACCTGAGCCATAGAGGTAGAGTCAGTTTTACCCTACATTTTTTTATGGGAGGAGGGCTTGGGACAAAAAGGAAGCAAAGGCTTGGTAGCGGGCAGTCACTGGTACTAGGGGATGAGGCAGCTGTTGGGAATAGCTGAAAAGCAGACTTGTCTGGAAGCTACCACAGAGAGGGCAGTTGCAGGCAGGCAATGGGAGGGTGATGGAAAACTTCTGTATCATCTTTGTACAACTGTGAGGCAGCTTAAGCTTCCTGTTAAAGCTTCTCTTCCAAGATCTGCATATAGCAGCCTGAGTACTCTTCAGAGTATAAAGATTTCTTTTGATTCAAGCCAGCTGGCTCTGCAAAGAGCTTCATGCTCTAGCTCTTCCTGCCCCTCTCCTATACAAATGTACAATAGGTTTGGACGATAGGAGGCATGAGTTCTCACCTGTGTAGAAGTTGAACTGCTATAGCTGCTGACCAGGATTAATGTATTCTACCTGACCTGAACTACTAGCCTCAGCTACAGCCTTTTTCTTTTTCTTTTCTTTTTTTCTTTTTAATGAGCTGTATTTAGAGTCCTAAAATGGACTTGAGTGACCTTAAGGCTGATGTTACGTCACTCAAAAGCTTTTGCTCTTTGGCAGTCGTGAGATTAGTATATACAATGTACGTGTGTACTCAGCTGGTTTGCCCTACAAGCAGGGCAGTCACCTGAATTTTTGTCATTAACTGTTAGACAAAATACATTGTTACTTAGTAACATTTTCAAGAATACTACTAAAAATTGCTTTCAAATTATTATCATACAATGTCAGTTGTGCACCTGAATCACATAATATATCACGCTTTTACATTCTAACATTTCCAATATTACAAGGAAATTTTTCTTAAACTTAAATCTTCATATTTTCTTGGCATGTTTCCCATCCTGCTCTCCTGTGACTGACAATGTGAACTTGCCAAGGAACATCATATGAGAATTATGAGTATAGAAGCATGGAGCTGCATGGAATGTATTTATTTAGTAAAAAAAAAAAAAAAAGCTATTTACAACAGAATCAAGAATCCTAAACCAGATGTCCTAACCAAAGCACATTTTATTGCCTTTGAGAGGAAGAAGAGTTATGCTATATACTTTAATATTATACCATTTTCAAAATGCTTCTGGAGTTCTTTGAATTGATCAGAAAATACATTATTTCAACAAGAATAAAATGCAGCACTGGGAGAGATGTTGAAAGGAGTTCTATTGTATCTGATAGACATTAGCAGTCATGGAACTGTTAACTTTCTGGATGTATGTAATTCCATTTCAATTTATACTCTTAGCTACTTGTTTATTGTAACAAACCTTATGACTACACTAATTTCTCTACATGACCATAGATGACTGAAACAATTATTCATTGATGGCCTTTGTTTCAAATAATTGAAATAATTTAATTTTCTCTGTTCTAAAATGTTGACTTGTTAAACTGTGAGCTATTACATGCTTCATTCTGTAAATGCCTAAATTAGTGCTTTTGTAACAGCTTTTTCTTACCTGCCTATTTCATAGAATCATAGAATGGTTTGGATTGGAAGGGACCTTACAGATCATCAAGTTCCAACCCCTCCGCCATGGGCAGGGACACCTTCCACTAGATCAGGTTGCTTGGAAGCCCCATCTCACCTGGCCTTGAATGCTTCCAGGGATGGGGCATCCACAACCTCTCTGGGCAACCTGTTCCAGTGCCTCACCACCCTCACAGTAAAGAACTTCTTCCTAATATCTAATCTAAATCTACCCTCTTTCAGTTTAAAGCCGTTACCCCTTGTCCTATCACTACATGCCCTTGTAAAAAGTCCCTCTCCGGCTTTCTTGTAGGCCCCCTTTAGGTACTGGAAGGCTGCTATAAGGTGTCCCCAGAGCCTCCTCTTCTCCAGGCTGAACAACCCCAACTCTCTCAGCCTGTCTTCGGAGGGCTGGAGCACCTCTCCCATCATCATCTTTGTGGCCCTCCTCTGGACTCGCTCCAACAGGTCCATGTCCTTCTTATGTTGGGGTCCCCAGAGCTGAACGCCGTACTCCAGGTGGGGTCTCATGAGAGCGGAGTAGAGGGGGAGAATCACCTCCCTCAGCCTGCTGGTTATGCCTCTTTTTATGCAGCCCAGGATGTGGTTGGCTTTCTGGGCTGGAAGTGCACATTGCCGGGTCATGTTGAGCTTCTCGTCAACCAACACCCCCAAGTCCTTCTCTGCAGGGCTGCTCTCAATCCACTCATCGCCCAGCCTGTATTTGTGCTTGGGATTGCCCCGACCCACGTGCAGGACCTTGCACTTGGCCTTGCTGAACTTCATGAGGTTCGCACGGGCTCACCTCTCAAGCCTGTCAAGGTCCTTCTGGATGGCATCCCTGCCCTCCAGCGTGTCGACCGCACCACACAGCTTGGTGTCGTCGGCAAACTTGCTGAGGGTGCACTGAATCCCACTGTCCATGTCGCTGTCAAAGATGTTAAACACTGCCGGTCCCAGTACCGACCCCTGAGGAATGCCCCTTGTCACTGGCGTTATTCTGAATTCATTACACTTGTGTCAACCTCTAGTAGGTAAACGTTCTTAAAAGGAGTAAGCAAAATTGACAGCAAATGCTATTTCAGTAAAAGCAAAATGATGTTTATAACAGTTGAATGTAATTGGCTTTGTGCCATGGATAGCAAACATGCTCTTTTAGAAAATTCAGAAGTGTCACTTCCTAGAGAGGTGGTCGATGCCCCAGGCCTGTCAGTGTTTGAAGCATTTGAACAATGCCCTTAATACCATGCTTTAACTTTTGGTCAGTCCTGAAGTGGTCAGGCAGTTGGACTAAATGATCATTGTAGGTCCCTTCCAACTGAAAATATTCTGTTCTATTCTATTATCTAATCCAATGCCAGCTGAAGTAAAAATTTCTTATGAAACTTTGGGATGTAGTTTCAAGAACAATCTAGACTCCAAATAACTAAATAAAATAAAATACTTGTACATACTAGTGCCTAGCAGAAGCAATTAGGATTTGATAATTTACAAATTATTCTTTAAATTTTACAAGTTGATTGATGGCAGTCCCCTGCCACTTTTGGGAAGCTTTCCCTCCAGCTATAAGTACTCGCACTGCTATGATATGTTCTACTTACCTCATGATTGTACTCTAAAATAAAAATTGCAACTGCTAACAGGTGCCTACACTTTCCCCCCTCTGCATGATTTTATGGGAATCAGTTTTTTCAACTGCTTGACTGACAGTAAACACCAGATTGCTTATATAGCAACAGTACAGGGGTCGATTTTTTTTTTTTTTTTTTTTTTTTTTTTTTGGTGTGTGAGTCTGAATGTAGTACATGGGGTAGAAGTAATTGTTTTTTGACTACACATGAGAAATCCACAGTTCTTTATTCCAACTGGATACATCTCCATTTGGGATATCTCACAGGAAAGATTCCTTCCCTTCAGCTGATTGGCATCATTGTGGTAGAAGGTGTGGGATTAAGTTCTTGGGACAAGTTCTCGTATTTTTTAAGGAGGCAAGCATACATTGATATTTAGTGCCAGTTTCTTTTGTCACTTAAAAATTATATTGTATTTTATTAAATATTGCAGTTATATATATTTTACTGTTTTCCCAATTAATGGGAAAACCAAGTAGAATGAGATAACTTCATAATTATTTTCTGGTTTTTTTATGGATAGTACGTACAGATGGATAGCATGTGTATACTTAATACTGCATTTATTCAAGCTTTCATGGCACACTAGTACTGCTTGGAGGTTTTGTGTGCCTAATTTAGCCCTGCTACACATAGCTGCTTTTCGCTCTTGTGTTCAGCTCATAGGTTCTCTAAGTGTTGTACATGTACTTCAGTAGAGGAATGGTTTGCTGTGTGAAAAACCAGTTTGTCTACCATTTTAAAGCTTTCTCTTTAGTTCCATGCTTATTGAATTTAGCTTGTGTGCATTAAAAATTTGTAAAGAAAATAGATATTCCAGGTCTCCATCATCTCTTTTTGGCAATTTAAGTATAGGCCTCTAATTCACATTTTTTTACTCAAATAAGAGCTAATTCTCACTTAGTTCAGTCATTTTCTGTTTTAGCTAAATTGAACAATACATGTTATTTTCCACATAGAGCGTCAATATTCAGTGTTTTGAATTTCTGTTTAACTACATTTTTATATTTGTCACGAACCATTCAGGACGCTACTGTTGAAGGGACAACATGCAGTACACCTTCTATTGTTCTTCCAGAGAATGCTGTTACGTCAGATGTAGAAATTGATAAAAATCTGGTTCACAGGTACTATATAATGTTACCAATCTATGTAT
Organism: Gymnogyps californianus; assembly: GCF_018139145.2. Classification (NCBI taxonomy): domain Eukaryota; kingdom Metazoa; phylum Chordata; class Aves; order Accipitriformes; family Cathartidae; genus Gymnogyps; species Gymnogyps californianus. Next base: position 12,215,414 of record NC_059475.1, read on the forward strand.
AAATTGTACAGTAATTCCAGGAGCTGTGTTTCTAAAATATTGCTTTGAAATGTATATTGTATTAAGATATTGCTGTATCTCTATTTGTAATTTGATCATATTGTCTTTGTATTTTGATGATGATTTTTTGGATGCAGGGAAGGGGGGGAGGACAGGAATATAATTGATACTGACAGAGTAGAGTTTCATATAATAGTAAGCCTGCCAACCTGAGTTGTACTGGTGGTTGTTGTATACTCAGTTGTACTGAGTATACTGACTAAAGTCAGTATACTTTAAATTTACATGAACTTTCTTATCTTTAAGAATAGCATAATTTGAAACTAAAACAAAAATGTAAAGTTAAGTTTTGCAGAATTTGGACTAAAAGCTGTAACTTTTGAAGCCCACCCTTTTGCTAGCAAATAAAATATGGCCTGGTGAGGAAAAAATTGCTTAGTTAAATCCTTTTGTAGACATATAGTGGTGTGCGTATGTGCGCTACAATCCTACACCTATTACAAGGATGACTGACAATTGGATTCCTCATGTTCTGTGCGTGGCAAAGCGCAACACTGTCCTTCTGTCCAAATTTTAACCTTTTCTTAGACCCAGTTAATGAGCAACTGAGACGAAAAAAAGTACAACTGAGCATTTTTGTGTTTCCTGAAGTATTCCACCCCTCTGGAATTTTTTCAATTCAGTAGCTAAATCCCTAATTCTGGTCGTCTAATTATATATGTACACCAGTAGTGCTGCCTTTAGTCATATAAATGTTTCTACTGAACCAATAAGAACTTCGTAGACTGATGTAGAGTTAAGAAATTAATCCTTGTAAGATTTAAAGAAATTACTGTTTTTTAAATACTAAAGGTGTACATTCCTTAAGGTATGGTCAGCCATCAGTGTTGACTCTTGCAAATGGGTGTATCTTATATACAAAGCCTGTGTTGTCTGTTCCCTTCTTGAATTAAAGAACTAGCTACATTACCATCTTATTACAATATTCTTAGTATCATGCTGAAAAATAGACATTGTAGCAATAATATTTGCAATCTGTTGTAATTGTTTTGTCTATTGAAAGGAAAATGCAGCAACAAACTATGTTGCTCTTAAAAACAATCTGTTTGCATGATCCTTAAATTACTAAAGTGTGTTTTAATGAAGAAGGAAGGTTTTTGGCAAAAGATGGACTTGCAATGTATGACAGTTTGTATAACAAGGCTTATTTGTGAGGGCAGAAAATTTCCAAGGAAGGCTTATGATCATAAAAATACTTTACAATTTTTACTAATAACTTTTGCAAGTATTTTATTTATTTTTTATACTTAGCATTTTGTAGTTTTATGAACTGATGATGAAAATGCTTCTTACCTTCTTTTGACAGGTTTAGCATATTGCATACATCTTTCAGAATAAATCTGCCTTCCAGTCTTGTGCATATTATCTTGGTATTGGCTTCAAACACATACTGTTTTATATAACTTAAGGTGATGCTGGTGAAGCTACTGTTATTGTATATTGTTTCTTTCCTAACGAAAATTGTTGGTAGTCTGGCATTGCTGGCTAACTTTGTTTCATAAGATAATATTCTGAGATATTAGAATATCATGATATTATTAGCCAGCATCTTTAAAATTTTCTTCTAAAGCCAATTAAGATATGCTCAGTTCTTTTAAAGTCCTGAGTTGAAAGCATTGGAAATTGAGTTACTGGACTTTTTTTTCTATGTAAAAAACAGATGCAAAAAGTGTAGACTTCTCTTCTAGCTCTCTTTTTTCCTGTCCTCCCTTGTATCTGTTCAGTCCTCCTTACTGTTTCAGTGAAGCTGCAAAAGAAACTTCTGTAGCACCTGGAAACTGGGATAGGACCACATTCCTGATCTTGTGAAATAAAATAGGTATCCATTGAAAATTTAAGTAGATAATGTTTCTAAGCTAGACAGTTGGACAACTTAAATGTCTAGCTTGAATACTATAGTACAGTGAGTTTTGAAGCAGATGTTTGGGCCTATTCAGGTAGACAGGGCAAGAATACCACCTTGAGGTTAAGCATATGTCAAAGTAAACTGTAGAATGGAAATAATAATCCTGTTTGAAGTTAAAAACTTCAATTCAATTTTGAGTTGAATTAAGGTTATTTTCAGTCTTCTGATAAAGCATACTTCTTGACCTGGGATTTTTAATTTATTGACCTGCCATTAGACTTAAAATGTGGGAGAAAACTAATCAGAAAGTATTGATCATAAATCTATACTATAATTTGCCTGTATTTTTAAAGTGTACTTCTCCAAACTTCAAGGTTATTTAAGAGTCAGAATTACAGTGCAGCCCTTTAAAAGCAACATTTGCTGGATCAGCATTTAATTTTCTGCAGTCATTTGAGACTTCCACCTGGTTTTTAATCTAGAAAGTTCCTGTATTGCTATATGGGAGTATCAGTGTGGGAGCCTAAGAAATTATTTCAGTCATAAAACTTAGTTTAGGAAGCACTAACAATTTACAAAGACTAATTTTTTTTTTTTTTTTTTGCAATGTACCATATTTACATGTTTTAAGTTATGATAATGAACTAAAGAAATGTAGTTTTTCTGAGAAATCAAAAGTTCACAGTGTATGAGGTTATCAGCAAATGTCAGAACTCCTTTGTGAGAGCAATTTCTGTAATTTTCCTTTTTTCTGCAATCTTCCTCCATATTCCAGTTGTTTGGAGACGAGAGAAATTGCAGTAATACCTTTTTGTTTTCATTTTTTTAATCAAAGGAAAGTGATTTCTTTTTAATGTTAAATTTTTATAGGGAAGTAGAACTCTTTTTTGGTGGCATACTCTCATAATTTTTGTTTGTTCATTTTTCTGTCTAGGCCTCGTAGTCCTCATAGGAGACATTCTAACCGTGCCACTAGGAATCCAACAAGTTCATTGACTTCTGTTGGTAAGAAGTGATTATTCATTTAAGCTAGGATGTTTTCTCAGAAAATGTGACATGCAATAAAGACCTAAATATAGAGTCTGACTGTATTGACTACAGCTTTTTTTTCTGTGCATACTGTCTGTAATGCATGCACAGGGAATACTGCTAGCATGTTGAATTGTGATCATGAGTTTAGGATCGTAAGTGGGTTACATGCAGACAGATCCAGGGAAATATGCATGTTGTTAGTTTTATAAAGTTGTTAGATTAGTGTGTTAGCTTAACATTTTTAGAAGGCTGGAGATATACATGCTTAAAATTCTTGTTGTATGCAAAATACTGTTCAGTAATACTGTTTTTGTTACTTTTGAACAACTGGAATTTTTTTAGCAAGGAGCTTAACAGACACTTAAGTCTCAAGTTATTTAGTTTGGCTGTCATATCAGATTAAACTTTAAATGAAAACAAGCTATCCAGGGGAAGATTTTCTTCATTCCTTCACTTCCTAATGAGCTTCTTACTACATAATTAGTTCTATTAGTTTTCCAGTAGCTACCTGTGGAGTAAATTGTTATTCAAGGGGACTAATGATGTGGATGCAGATTTGTGAGTACTACAAACTGAGATAAATGCTCATCTTGTTAAGCCAGTGGCAAAGCTCCCATCAGTTCTTAGTCTTGGTATGTTTGCATTTGGATTGTTACTTGTCTCCATGTATATATTTCCTGTAAAGTAAAAGTTGAACAGAGTTGATAGAATGTTTATACTATCACGTGTAAAGGATGAAGGAATAAGCATATGAGACCTCCTACCAAAATGGGGGGGAGATCAGAAATTCAGAATAAATTTTAAAAATTATTTTTATCTTTAAAACAATGTTACTTTCTCCCAGCCATTAACTTAATTTAAGCCAATTATCGCTGCTTGATGCTGTGCATGAAAAGAGTTTTCTGTAAAATCATGGACTTGTGTGATCATTGCATACCTTAAAAAAAAAAAAACCACCAAAAAAAAAACAAACAAAAAACCCCAAACTGGTTTTGTGACAGACTTAAAACCAAGCTTATCAGGTGACTATACCAATACTCCTTGAGGCTTTTAAAGGGAAGCACCCTTTCTACTGTCACTAAGGAACTTAGTTCTTAGGCATCTTGAAACAGATCCATCTGTATCTTTTTTTTCTTTACTAAAGCACCAGCAAACATCAGAGCCCTGCTACTTCTCTGATACTCAAAATATTCAGAATATAAATTCTGTTTTATCAATGCAGATTGCTTTTAGTAATTGAGATTCTATTGAGGACTCTGATTAATAAGTCCTCTTTATGTGTTTTTACCAAGAAATTCAGGTGTGTGGAGTTGTTCTTGATCAATATATTGAACATAGGCATGGGGGTTCATGGAGTATTTCTGAATTTTCCAATAGCAAAGGGATTCCTGGCAGTTTCAGCAGATATTTCTTATAAGAAGCACTGATCTGCTGATGATAGCAGATCATGCATCCCTAGGCTTGAAAAATGGCTACAGCTAAGACTACCTTCCCTAAATTTATAGGTATGTTTCTACTTTCTCTTATATAGGAGGTATTGCATGAGGGAAAAAATTAATTGATACCTCTGAAAGTAACCCAGACTCGCTCTGCTATTAACAGTGTATATACCTTATGGTTTTTTCTGTCTGGTGGTCGAAACAGAGAGGCCAGAACCCTTTCCAGGAGAATTTAATGTATTATTACACATTTCTTTTCCCTTTTTGTGGATTTATGAGGGTTAGTTTGCTGGAATTAACTTGATATTTGTGACATGACAAAAATACAATAATAATTTTATACACCTGGGATCCTGGGCTAGTTTCACGCAAATAGAGAATTGGAGATTTTTAAATTTAGCAGAACACCCTTAACATTGCCTGTTTCCTAATAAGATAACAAAATATTTTATGGAAGTAGTATTTCCACTGTTGTACTAGACTTAGCTTTTCAGCCATGCAGAGAGAACGTGCTAACTATTCGTATCCATAAACAGTCAGAATTAATCCTTATTAGTTTGTGATTCTGACACTTTTGTAACTGGGTACTCAGTTGCATCAGTATGCCTATAAAAATGTAGTTGAGAGAAAGCCCACTGAAAGATTGTTAGGAGGCTTCAGAGAGTTGTGACTTCTCATGCGTTTGCTCCAGTTTAGTGATTAGTCCTTTAAATTTGTGAGTAAAATGTGTTTTTTGGCTGCTTGCATTCAAAGGGAAACTTCCTTTATATGTCCTATAAAACTAAGATGGAGATAAGATCCATGTAAATCAGCTCAGATCCACTTAAGGGAACTTGGAACACTTAAAATCCATCCTGCTTGCCAGCAGTTGATTTTAGAGGTAACTAAACTTGTGGAAACTAAATAAATTTATGGAACTATACTTAGAGAAATCAGACTTATACAAAAGAATGATTCTCTCTCCATATTCAGAGATGCAGCAGCAAGAGCTGCTCCTCCCCCCCAAATCTGGTATCCAAATTAGGACTTTACAATCTGGATGGGTGGACAACTGGACAGGTAAAATATTGGTTGGATAGTTTGGCTCTGAGGGTAGTGACTGGTTGGTTGGTCATATGCTCCCTAGATGTTAGCAAAAGGAGAGGGTTCTCTGAAAGAAACAAACCTTTCCAGATGTCATTCTGCTGAAGACAGAGCTTTGCTTCAAGGCTGCTTTCTGTTCCAGGTGCTGTGGCTGGCTTTTGGCTGTGTCTTGGAACCCACTCAAGAAAATGAGTTGTGCTTTCCATCTTTATCAATGACCTGGAGGAGGATGGAGTGCACTCTCATCAAATTAGCAGATGAAATAAAATTGGGGGAGATTAATTTATGTATGCTTGAGGGCAGTGCTGCAATTCAGAGAGACCTAGGCAGGCTGGAGGAATGGGCCAGTAGGAACCTTATGAAATTCAGCAAAGACAAGTTCAGAGTCCTGCATCTGGTAAGGAATAACCCCTTGCAGTAGGTACAGGCTGAGGGTTGGCTGGCTGGAAAGCTGCTCTGCTGATAAAGGTCTGGAGGCCTTGGTAAACAGCAGGTTGAACATGAACCAGCAGTGCGCCCTTGCAGCAAAGAGGGCTAACAGTGTCATGGGCTGTACTAACAGCAGCTTAGCCAGCAGATCAAGGAAAGCATTCATTCCCTTTTACTTAGTACTCATTAGACTGCATCTAGAAAACTGCATCCGATTTTGGGACCTCCAATAAAAGAATGGTGTTGATAAATGGGAGTGAGTCCAATGGAGGACCACAAAGATGGTCTAGGGGCTGAAACACTTGCCCTGTGAGGGAAGGCTGAAGGAGCTGGCCTAATTTAGCCTGGAGAAGAGATGGCCTTAGGGGAAACCTAATACAGCCTTTCAATACCAATGAGAAGATTATCAAGAAAACGGATCCAGGCCCATGGCAGGAGGACAAGAGGCAATGGACATAATTTGAAACAAGTGAAGCTCTAAGTGGGTATAAAGCAGAACTTTTCACTTGCTATAGAGTCAAGCATTAGAACAATCTGCCCAGAGAGGTTTTGCATCTCCATCCTTAGAGGTTTTTCAAGACCAGATTGTCTTGAAAGACCAGCAACCTGGTCTGATTTCACCACTCATTCTGCTTTGAACAGGTTGGACTAGATGACCGGCAATAGTCCTTTCCAACCTGGATTACTCTATGATTCTAAGATGTTGCTTTTCTAAGTTAGGCATTTTCTAATTAAACTTGTTACAAAAGGTCTCCTGTTGGAGGTCTGACTTGCCTGAAAGAATGTAATTTCATGGACATGTACAAAATCATAAACTTGTAGACGTGAAATAATCAACAAGTGATTCTTTGAACAGTTGTCATTTGTAAGCAGGTGCTGAGATGGGAAGCAGCAGGAGAAACTAAAGGAAGTTCATGGGAAAAGAGAAAATGGCAGCAAAGGGGAAGGGAAATGGAAGTGGTGAAGAGGCAGAAGGCAAGGCAAATATAAAAAGGCAAAGATGTTGAGTATAATGAGAAAACTTATCTGCTCAAGGAAGACAGAAATTACCATGCCTTGCAGCTCTCCTCTTTTGTTGGCCCAAGGACAGTGCCATGGGAGGCCCTTCTCTCAAACTTTCAACACACAAAACCAGATACTTCATTAAAAATAGATTGCTTTAAGAATATCCAATCTATGGGCATGCTTTTTGACAGCCTTGAAATTGAACTAAATTTATGGAAATTAAAACAACCCTCCCCCCCACCAAAAGCAAACAAAACAAAAAAAACCCCAAACAAACAACCCCACACCCACAAACCAAAAACCCTTGAGTTTTTGATGCTTACTTATGTCCTTAGCTTTTCTGAAGACTGATTGTTCTGTAATGGCTCTCGTCAAATTTAAAAATATTTTTCTGGTATTACCTGATGACTTCCCTCCCCCTCACCCAAGCTGTTCTTCAGTAAGTCGTTCTTATTGCAAAACAGTGTTATAAATTCCCTCTTCCCTCATAGAGGCATCAAGCTGGGGAGAGAGACAGTCACAACTGATATTTTTTAGAACACATTTTATTCACTAAGCTGTTGTTAATGTGGTCAAGTTGTTATTAATACCAGATAACTCTTCACACAACCCAGTCACTTATTCACTCATATAGTTTGTTCACTCACACAGTTACAAATTTTCTCATAGTTACCTCAGAATAAATGTCTGACTTGCAGTCTGTTGTTGATGCTAGTGTGTGCCAGTGGCCTAGTACAGATTGAGCAGACTCTTGGTGATCTATTTATCAGTTCTTGCAGATCCACCAAGCTTACTAGTCTGTAGAGTTTATCAACCCATGAAAAACTTGCACGCACTACCTTGTCAGCATATATGTTTCCTTTCTTTGGCCTGTTGTTTTCAGGTAACTGTTTCTCCATACAAGCCTAGATGCTTATAGAAGCCATTCATACCAACTCACACAGAAAGGGCCTTTCTGACAACAGGCTACATTCTTTGCTTAATCATAGCCTGGAGAACTGTAAAAATTAGTGCTCAAAGTTTAGTGTTTTCAACCAATTTGGAAGCCAGGGATTAATGGGTTCTTTCTACAACTATTTAAAAATTGTTTAGAAAACAATGCATTAATCTAAAGGTCTAAGTGTAAGGCAGTGGCTTTCAGTTTGTGGTCCATGTGTTCTCCTGGGTTACATATCTAATATATCAACATAGGTGGGCATGAGGAAAAGCAATCTCTAATAATGCCTTCCTTAACCATTGGATATTCTACTGGGATTTGCAATTCCTTTGGAAAATTCTTGCAGATCCACCACATGGTAGAGATTGATTTGCTTTTTGAAATAGCTTTCTAACTCTCAGGCTTTAGCTCTTCAACTTCTTCTGCCTGCAACCTTGCCACATGCGGCTTTACTGTTGCTTCTGCATTTGTGGGAAAAGCTCTTCTATCTGCACAGAATAAAATCTTTATACTTCCAAACTCTGCACTTTATTTTATAGATTATTTGATGGAATCACCTGTATGTTAAAACTAGTGTGCATAAATCTTTGCCATGTGAGTTTGTGGGACCTTAGGCTTGAAAAACTGGACATACACAATCCATGGAAAAACTGAGTCTACAACAGAAATGCCATGACTGCTAGTTGAGATGGATCTAATGCCACTTTTACTGACAAATTAGAAAAACTGTATTGGAGACACAGCCGGAAAAGCCAGTTTCACATATCAGAGCATCTTTGATCATAGTGACTTAATCTTAGTGGATTATCTGTGTTTTTGAGGACTTGCTCTAAACTTGAAAATATAACATTAGAAATGAGCAGACATTAATGTTTGTTAAATGCAAGCTCAAAGCTAAGTTTATAGATATGTTTTGTACTTGTTACTCTGAAATGCCACAACATATCTGGAAATATGAGGTACAGCTCTAATTCTGATGTTTTCTACCCAGACAACAGTGGTCATGTGATTGATCTGGTAAATGATCAGCTACCAGATGTCAAAATATCAGAGGAAGACAAAAAGAAGAACCTTGAATTACTAGAAGAAGCAAAGAAAGTGAGTGAGAGGTTTCTAATGCGCAGAGGCAGAAAGTCAAGAAGCAGCCTTCCGGAGTCACCCACAGGTAGGTATAGATTCTGAAAACATGATTTTATATTCTAGTTCGAAGATCTGCAAAGGCACAAACAAGCACCTACTGTAATGCATACATTGCTACTGTATACATACACTTTGTTAATTTGAAGGTCAGAATCCCTCTGTCCCTCCTCACAATTCCATATAAAACAGAAATGACCAATCTCTATATTCAGATGTAACAGTGGAAGATGGCGTAATGTTTTTAAGTGCCTGAATGACACACTGCAAACACTGTAACAGGAAAGCATGAAGGATTTTTATTGAAATCTAACAAATGGTCACAAATTTCTGTTTGTGAAGATTTTCTTCCTAAAGTTCCTATTGTACATAAAATGGAATGTTAATGGCAGGATTCATACTGCTGAAAAAACATTCGCCCCAGACATAATTACACAGACTTTTATTCTGAACATAGTCATAAACTAAGATAGATGGACCAGATCCTCCTTTAAAAACAGCAGAATAAAATGTTTTGTTCTAGAATGTCAATTGAAATTATTTTTTTCCCCTCATATGAAGTGGTTTGAAAACTAGGACAAAATGCCACTTTATCATGAAGTAGGACTTTCATTTAGCTTTGAAATGCCAATTCAAAACAAAGTTCTATCTTAAAATTGGCTTGACACTTTCTGGAGGAAAAAACAACTACTATACTTTTTAAAATTAAAATTTCCTTTTTTTTTTTTCTAAATTCCTTGTGAATCCTTCTCTTGCGTCCACTCTGCAGTGCTTACAGTATCAGAAAACTGAGGAGAATAAGGATTCTGTGTATCAACAAAATTGTATTGGTTTATGGCAGGTATACGAGATAAAACCTACTCTAAGTTCCTAATTGCCAAGTACAACTTGGCAATTAAAATGTCTTGTCAGGTTCTGGACAAACACATGACTGATGACTACGAGATTCATGTTTTAATCTTATCTGAATCTTAAAAATTCAGAAGCTACAAGCCCAGAAAGTAAAATTACCTTTTTTTGTTTTTGTCTTTGTTTTAATGAAGCAGTTTCCCCTACACTTAGTCCTAAAGTTTCACCAGTAGCATCTCGGAGCAACTCTCTCACTCTTCCAGTTCCATCAGGTAAAATGATCTATGCAGGCTCAAACTTTAACTTACAAAAGCTCACCAAAAATGTATTTTTTAATATTTCTTGAGGAGAAGTCAAAATCTGTAGATTCAAGCATCTCCTCCTGAATATGACAAAGCTCATGAATGCCCACAATATATATTTTTACATATATATTTTTTTGTATTATATTTTTATTGCTGTGGTGCTGCTGGGTTACATGTTCTATTTTTTTATTCTTTTCAATAATGGAGTTTTGAGAAGCTTTAATGATCTTTCACTTACTATATTTTAGATAATTTTTTCCCCTTTTAAACAGTATTTTCCACATTTAAATTTTGTCCTTAATATATTATGTGGAACTGTGCATGTATGTTTTTGCTAATGCTGTAGTAGTAAAAATTTTGAGCAAAACATCAGGATATGCCCTAATTATGTGTATGTCTCTCTAGGGCCTGATGCATGCCCAACCACTAATGTTGAGTCAGTATCTCCAGGGCAGGTAAGAAAGAGCTGAATAGTCTACACAGTAACCTGCTTATTACAGTACTGTATTACACTATGCTGTCCTGTTAGTCCCTGAGAAAAATGGGATGTTTTGAATACCATTTTATATATCAAGATTGGATTATTGAAATGTTTTTTCTGCAGAGTGAGGGACTAATGAATGTTTACTCTGAAGACAAAAATCCATGAGGTAACAAGCACTGAAGGATCACAGAGATCTGTTAAGTGTAGAAAATGGAAAAAGATCCAATATAATCCTAATCTATGGAAAAAACTAATCCCTAAAATTACTTCATAAATAAATGTGACAAGCAGTGTAAAAATTAAGAGATTCAAAGTTCATCCATTAATATCTATATCTAACATCTGCAGCATAGATGTGAAAGATAACCTTGTAAGGCAACTTTTTTCTTCCTTTTTTGCTAGAATAACAGAACTGTGAAAGAGGATGACAGGCAAACTGCAGAGGTAAGTGTTTCACATTGTGTTGAACAAAATCTGCCTGTTTGTCTTAGCCTTTTTAGTCACATAAATAAGTCCTGTGTGTGCTAAAAGACTGTTCACTGAGTGACAAGAAAAATGATACTGCTCTTAAGAAATTGTGAAGCACCTGCAAATGTACTGGAGGACAATGGGCTTACAGCTAGCCTTTACATCCTATCATGCACCCTGCTCTAGCTCAATTAAAATCAATATACTAAATACCTTTATAAGTAAAGTAAAAATATCTGCTATAGCCACTTTGGTGTATGCTGGTATTCTAGACAGACGTCCTCTTCCAGACCCCTTTGGTTCAGTGCAAGAGGTTACTGTACCTCATGTTCCACACCACTGATGGGACGTTACTGCTCCACACAACTGTTGGTGGAGCAGTTTATATGAATGCTTCCTAATTTGTTTTAAGTAATATCAGATGGCCCTTTAAAGAGATTTTGCTGTGAGTGAATTAGGCAATGCTTATAAAAACCAGTATGGCAGCAGAATTTTGGAGCAGTAACTATAAAGGAGAGGAGTAGCAACATATCTAAGGCAGAGCCCACAGTTAGATTGTATGTTGGTTGCCTTAAATAGCTGACACAGGTGCCCTTAGACGAAATACAGATTCTGTACCAAAGTAGCCAAGGTATAGGCAAACATTCTTTTGCCAGTTCTCCTGTAGAGATTGCAGCCAAATTATAATCTATGGTACTGCACACAAAGAAAGAAGAGAGAAATTACAATGTGCTTTAACTTAGTGTACAAGCCCATGGGTTCTTCCCTTGAGAGGTGAGGGACTAATGGAAAACAATCAAAAGAAAGTAATGGTGCTATAAGATACAGGGTTAAAGGCTTGTACTCAGACAAACCTTACATCAAGATGATGAGAAACTTGGCTATATGCGGATTGCTATAATGGACTCTGGAGTGGGAGAAGGTTATCTGAAAAGTTCAGAGAAGAGATTCCCAATTCAGTGTTCTTTCAAGTGCCTTTTAAAAATTATTTCTCTCATCAACAGCACATGTTTAAAAGCAAATGTCACTGAAAAGGAAATGGCTTTTTACAGTGAAAATCTGTCCTTGAGCAGGGGGAAAGAGAAGTCTGCACTTGTTTCTCTGCTTTATGTGTGTTCCTCTACTTTCAGAATGCTGCAAAAGGATTAATTGATCGAAGGCAGAATGATCAAAGAAAGATTTCTCAGGGAAGGTTGGTTCCTCGTTCTGCTGGTTTTGAAAACTCCAAAGAGAAGCTCTCAGAACAAAAAGAAAACTTTGATCCATGTAAACATATGGAAACTTTACCTAAATCCTGCCCTTCAGGTGGTGATGGTGGCAGAATGTCTCTTAACACTTGCATGAATGTTTGTGAAAATGAACTTGGAAAATCATTCCTCAAGAAAGCAAAAGAAAATGATGTTCCTTTAAGAACCCATCTACCAGGACCAGGAATAGGAAATATAGACTCAAAGCTAAAAATTCCTGTTCCAGAAATGAGGGACCATAAAGTTTCATGTAAACCAGAATTTAAACTGTGTGGACTGCGTCCTCCTCTACTACGGGCTGTATCATGGGATAGCTTGGAGCCTGGACAGAAAGATAAAACACCTTTAAAATTACCATCCGAGGAAGATAAAAGCTTTGTTGTTGGTAATAAATCCAGCAATCAATTAAAAGCATTCAAAGACCTTCAAATCCAAGTTCAACCGGTTCGAATGCAGAAATTGACAAAGCTCAGAGAGGTGAGTCCTAGTCATCAGTTGTATCCTGTTTTAAAGTTATTTTCATATCTTACTAAACTTTCAACTTGCTTAGCATTATTTTTATGATTGCAAGAAACATACAGTAATATAATGGGAAACAGTTTCAGCAAAATCAATACAGAATTGTATCATGTTTTTCCTTTGCAACTTTAGTAAATTGTAACCTGTAACTAAATTCCGTGGAATTATTCTATTTCTTAGTTCTCTTCAAATATGCATCAACTGCACTGTAGTATCTTCAATATGCACATATGCGTGTGCATATGCTCTTGCACATGCAGGTTTTGGCCCCCAGAAAAAAATTGTAATACTGGCGTCAAGAAAGTACTAATTGCTTTCATTGTGACAGAAAGGTGAGTCTAAAACACAATATATCTCATTTTTGCATCATTTACATGACCTATAAACAGGAAGCATCAGATTAACAATCATGTCATTTGTAAAACATACTTGGGACTAAAGTGATCTATTTTGATTTCTAAAGAGAATTTTAGATCTGAAGAATCTTTCCTTCCTCAGGATGTAACAACATTCTCTTTAAAAGGATCACTTATGCTCTTTTACTTCCTTTGCTTCCCTGTGATATGCTTTGTCTGCTCCTTCGGAATTATCCTCAGATCCACAGGCTCTCACAATGTATTGACTAATTGACTAATTTCTGTATAAGTGGGCTGAGACCTGTGTATAAACAGAAATCTTTAACTGAAGTTTGGAGACAGTTACTATACTCTTGTTTAAGGGCTTACAAGCCTCTGCATATCATATACTATTTGTAACTTTCTTTGGATTTAAAAATCACTTTTACTTTGTTCAGCTGAGTGTTTCTGAGTCCTGTATTAGTTAGTGTTCTCCCTTCTAAGGGCAGTAGTCCTGTCATTCAAGAATACTAGCTTTTGCAATAACATTACATTTGCAAGATCTCAGGGGACAGGAAATTGTTTTGGTATGATTTTTTGCTTGTTGAACATTCTCAGAAAATGTCTCAAAGTGTCCAGAGTTTTAAAACTGGGTGTCTCTGAGAGAAAGGGCAGGTAGAGGATGGCCACACTTACAGTTCCTAATTCTAACATAGTGCAAATGTGTCAGCTTCTTGAAGGATAGACTTGAGCTGCAAAATCTATAAACTAATCCATTGTTAAATAATTGCCTAAATGATTGGTAAAAATTGAGAATTAAACCCTACGAATTAACCAGTGTATTGAAAAAAGTAGAAATGTCATGAAATGATAAACCACCATCATGAAGCAACTGCCATGTGTGTATAGCAAAAATGACCTTTGAAAGAATTAAAAAAAGTATGTTAAGTTCCTTAACAGCCTAATAAGAATATTTTCTTTGACCTCCAATAGTTAATATTTTAGGATGAACTCAGGGCTGACAGGTGAGGACCTCAAATTCTGCGCTTTGGTTAATTCATTCCCATTGTATTGCTTGGGAATGGCAGCTTAGTTATTCATCTTTTCCTGTTTATGTAACACACATATTCTTAGCATATATGTACTGCAAGTTTTGATTATAGAGACACTTGAGCCATATAATTTTGAAAGTCCTAGAAGTTGTCAAGCACAAATAATAGTTAGAATCAGAAAATTAATACGACATGATATATAATTCCAGTTAGGTAAGATTTGAACTCTGTCTCCAGTAGGAATTGTCTACTTATAAACAAAAGCAGGTGTTTGTGAATTTTAAACATATTTGAAAATATGAAAGTAGAAAATAAGGAGATGATAGAAGGAGAAATAAGATAACAAGATTTAATCCTTGAGAGTACATTCTTCCCTACCTGTAAGGAATAGAGGCAGAGTAGAGTAACAGTGAAGTATTAACTTGCAGCTGTAGCATACCAAGCTTCAGTGTGAATAAATTCTACTGAATAAGTCAAAGTGGCAAAGTCTCATATATCTGATTTTCTGCATTTTCTCTCCTTTCTGGTATACCTACTTACTACTATGGCTATATCCAAAATTGCTTTTTTCACTTTCAATTACTAAAACTCCCATTTACCAAAACTCTGTTTTTCTACTTGAGTAAGGGGCACATGTTGCAAATCTCTGTTTGCATGACCAGGAATTTTTCTAAATAATCCATGTATGAAATTTGAAATATGTAATATTTAAGAGTGTGTGTGTGAATGTACATGTATCCATGTAATGTAGCATCTGACTATAACTTAATATAAATCTCTCCATTATGTTTATTAACTAAAGTAAATGTTACATTTAGTGTTCACATGGCAGGGATATTTAAATTGAGATTTCTAGTTAAGTTACTTAGAAATGTTACTGTTTTTCTTAACAGGAGCATATTTTGATGAGAAATCAAAATTTAGTTGGACTTAAACTTCCTGAACTTAGTGAAGCAGCTGAACAGGAAAAAGGTGCAGTATCATAAAAGGTGGAAGGAGTGTTTGTTTGTTATACACTGATTTTTATAATTGACTAATATGGAGGGAAAAAAAAGTCTTTTTCTTTAATTGCAATAGTAATTGTAATGAAGCAGTCATGGAGGAGGGTAGCAAATGATGAATAAGAGAAACCAATAATGGAAGTACCTGAATTTCTTGATGATCTGAGCCAAGAAGATACTGTAGGTATTATTGCAACCAAATGAAAAGATGCACACCTGGAACAGTCTAGCTTGTACTTAATAGATGGAGGACTGTCTCAAGTTTCAGTGACTTTCTGAAAAAAAGTTTCGGCAGTGATGGATTGAGTGGATGTGACCTCTGCAAGATATTGTGGCCATAAGGGTGAATTTGATCCTTGAAAGTCTAAATAAGAGATGGAATGCTTTATTCCTGCTTTTTTATTTTAGTATATGTGTGGCAAATATTGAAATGGCATGTTCACTTCTGGTCCACAGCTCTACATCAATGTGGATAGGTAAGAGTAAGGCCAGAGAAGAGACATAAACGTGATTGAAGGACTGGAAAAATATGCCTTGCAACAAGTGAGGGTTTTTTAAGCTCAATTTGTGTGATTTTTAATAAGGAAAAGGCTTAAAGCTCTACGTAAATGAGGAAGCAGAAATCTGGCGCCAAATGTTTTTTCCAATGTAACACAAGCAAATGAGATTTGATACCTGTAGGCTGTATCTAAAAAGATTCAGAATAGAAATAAAGAGCAAAGATATAATCCTGAGGCCAATTCAACAACTGGAAGAACTAAATAGCAGTAGTGCTGAGCAATCAATTGAAAATATTTAAACCAAAACTGTATATTTGTTTGGAAGTAGTTAAGTCAGAACTTGTTCAGAGTGTTTTTAAGGCCACATTAACTGAAATGGAGATGGTTAATATGAAAAGAGCTGAAACTGATTGTCCAAGATTTGATCCAAAGACAATTTCCATTTTTCCTAATACTGTTCATTTTGCTAATTCATAGATTTGCTTTGGGACTGTTCATAAGGCATTAAAGTTTCTGTCACACAGGGAGATGGCTGAGATATTACATTTCATGTTATCTCTGGAAGCAGACTCATCTTCAGTCTGAGTGAAACAAGATTAAAAGAGACTTCTTGTCCTCTTTCTGTATTTAGTGGTTATATCTTTGGATTCTTAGATACGGTAATATTATTCCTGTCACTCTGCTAATATATCATTTCCCAGAAATTAGCAGGCTCTGTTTGAAAGTGTAAAATAGTTGCCATTTTACCAGCCTGTTACATAATTTTTGCAGATTTGAAACTTTTGAGGAAAACATTATGAAAAGCTAAGCATTATTTTATCCAGCTTTTCAACCAAGATCTCATGAGCATCACGAGCTTTTTAAAGTCTCGTAACTTATCTAAATGATAGCCAGAACGTTAAGGGTCACCTCCTTGTCCTCAATGGGGAGAACAAGTGAGGGGTCAAATCCATAGTTCATTTGTTAGGGAGACTTGCTTCCTTACATTGTCATAAAAGCCACCTTGTGCTTTTTAACTGGAGTATTAATTTTGCTTAAACAATAGGAAATAGCCAGATACTTCATTATTACTGTTATGAATCAAATATACTGGCCTCATCATGTTTTGCTATCAATGCCAAGTTATGGTGATCGTCTGAGTAAACACAACTTTGCATCTACAGAAGTTTAGATAAGTGGGATATATTAGATCTGGAGACATTGTGGTGTCAGGCTGGCTTTTTATGGGGACACACATGACTGTTCTTAAGTAAATACTGGAATTTTTAAATATAAAGGAAATGCACAGAACTAAAATGTAGCTAGAAAGAATCTCCCATTCTTTTCTGTCTTTCATGTTAACGCTCTCCACATTTACAAATTTGAGTCTGAGATTCAGACTGGGAAACCTGACTTTCCTATAGGAAAGTCCTTCATTAAATTCTGGCAAGATAGAATGAGATAAGGGATTATTATATATGAAATTAAATAAAATGAAAATAAAAAAGTATAAGTAACATGAATTTTAAAAAAAAGTTTGAGCCATATCTTACAAAAGTGACGGAAGTAGAGAATATAATTATAACCTTTGTCCTGTTTCAATGAACAAGCAGTGCAAACAAGTACATGTTGTAGATTCATCACCATAAATGGTGCACAAAATCTGTAGCATAGTACATTATACTAGACTTCATCTTGACAAGTGGCATTTAAAGCCTTAGAAAATGACAGTACTCTATTACAAAATCTAAGCTAAAATATTCCAGAAATGATGTAACTGTACTGGTAAAGCACAAATGCAAAACATTAGGTTAGATGTTCCAGTAATGAATTTGGGTTCAGTTTGAATTCTGGGAAAAATACTAATACAATAGTTATTTTTCAGTGCATTAGAGACTGTCAGAGCACATATTACTTCAGTCTTTCTACATAAAGGATGACAATTGTATTGATTACTTTTGTTGCCACTGCTCGAAAGGAAGACAGGGAATCTTTACTTTAGCAGTAAAGGAGAGATGAGTGATGTATCACCAGAGACAATAAAGGAAGTAACATTCTGCACGAAGGGATGGACCTTTTCATGTTGTTCACTTTTGCTCCCAGTAGATTTGGGGTGAAAATCTCATTGACTTTAAAAAGGACACAGTTAGGCTAAAAGGTCCTATTTGGCTCTGAGATGCTGACTATTAATAGTTAATGCATGACTTCTCAAATAACATAAAAAGTTTTTTATCTGAAAATGTCTTTAGGCCCTTCACCTCTCCCTTCCCCCACTGAAGAGGAAGAGACAAAGAATAGCTCTGATGTCATGCCCAGCATTCCTGATGTATTGCTGCGAAAACTACGAGTGCACAAATCGCTTCCGGGAAGGTAAAAGCTCATTAGAAGTAGAAAGACATCATACGGGTAAAGGCACACTAATGGTTTCCAGTGAACTCCCTTTATGGAGTTCCATTCATAGGGGATCCATGTAAGTAGAGAAATTGCTGCATCTTAAAATGTGCAACACAGATTTTTCTGAAAAATTTTGGGGAGTGCACCAACTTCCAGTAACTGGCCAACTTTTAAAATTAGTTTGTAAGTTGTACATAAGAAGTCTGAAACCTAACTTGCATGCTACAAGTATATTTTTATACAGATTTTTCCACTGGTCTTTCCACTCCTGGTTTTTGGGATTGCTGCTGCAGATACAAATTCATGTTGAAAATGTTAGTATTTCTTTCCCCCAGAAAAATAATCTGGCCAGATAATGCTTTCCAATGATAAAATTTGGGCATGTAAGAATTCTGCAGTTTTTCTGCAGGTGACGATTTTTCAGGGAAATGGAGTTTATTTTGCAAACATAGTTGAAGGACTCGCTTGCGAATTCCCTGATCTTGGGCTGTGCAAATAGGCACTTATCAACAGATTGCTTAACACCTGCCATGGCTCAGGAGTTTCTCCTTTCCCTCTTATGCAATCTAAAACAGTATGTCTGCATGTTATAGATGTGTAGGGTAGCACCACACAAGAGATCATTTGAAACTAGAGCTATTGTTGCATAACGCAATGTAACTACAGCAAGGGAATTCTCTGGTCCCTACTCTTCTGAGGTGGAGTCATAATAGACTATACCTGCCAGGTATTTGTCCAGACCTTTAGAAAAACCAGTTTTTGTTCTGAGTTTACTACTATCCAAACTTAACGTTTTCTTGACAGAATTTAAGTGGAATTTTCCTTTTGGGGGGAGGTTTATGTTTAAAATGATACAAAAGTCCATAACTTCAGAAAATATTTTGCTTTGACTCAAGAAATATAGGGAAGAAAACACAAATGAAGCATTTAGCACCACATGCCTTGCATACCTTGAACCACTGATAGCTTTAGAGACTAAGCATATTTTATTTTGTATTGCATTAGAATAAAGCTAAGCTTCTTCCATATTTCTGCATAAGCCTTTTCTTTGAGAGAAATAAAACCATAACAAAAAAATGCTTATTAGACATTAAAACAATTCCAAACATATTTGGCCAAAACTATTCCGAAATTCACCCATGTGTTTTTATACTATAAATACCAGAGGCCTTCAATCATTTGAAGCAGTCAATAAGTGTTCTCTGTGCAGATGAAATAAATATTTAACATTTGTTGTGAAGGAACTGTTATATAAAACATTTTATATAAATGAATGCATGAGGTGAAGTTCTAAGAGACCATTACTTGATTGTAATCAAATACTGAAAAGTAATTTCATAGCTAAGTACAAAATAGGTAAATGCTGAACTGGCTTTGAGGATCAGATAATATACAGATCTTCTGTTTTTCAGGTAATATTCTTTAATCAGTTGGCTTAATCTGTTGAATAAATACACACATAACTTTTCATTCTTACGATAAATTTCTCAGAACGTTCCCAGCCAAAGACATGAATTTTATCATTCTGTGCTGTGTTATATAGCACATACAGATGCTTGAACTTCCTTCTAGAAGGACTACTCCTTTGAGTAGGCTTCCTCCTAGAATGACAATAAGTAATATGAATACTAATACTTTAGGCACAAAATGGTTTTTCAACACGGGACTTACTGACCTCCCTTCTTCTAGTCACTACTCTAAGTATCAGTATTATTTACCCAACAAGAAAAATCTACTGCTTATTGATGCCAGATGCATTGATTTCTATATTTGAGATTAATGGTGCAATGAATATTACAATAATATTTGAATTTTCTGAAAGTACCATGTCTGCACAGTGCATGATAGGTATGTCAACCACAACTCCTATCACTGGCATCCACTAGAACTTGTATATACAGCTCCTGTCATTTCTTTCAGATGTTTCTTGTCTCTATTCACTTGCATAAAACTGAATAGCTCTCTGATGTGGAACAATTACAGGGAATAAGAACCTGTAAATTCAAACACATGGGATGACTGCCTTTAAGTGAGGTCTTGCAATATAATGTTGTGTATCTCATTTCTGTTATAGAATTCTATGAAACTGCATTTTGGTAACTTTTTCTAGTTTTTGTAGAGTCAATAATCATTCTTGTGGTGGAAAACTCATAAAACTCAAATATATATTTTGTCAGTGTCAGAATCATGGTCAGAATCATTGTTATCATAGCTAACTTCTAACAGTTAGCAGCCAACACAGCATAGTTCAGTATACAGTGAGCTGGGTTTTGAATTCTGCCCATCTGTGATTATCTGTGATCGTCATCATGAGGTTTCAACTGTTAACAGAAGGAAAATGGGTAAAGATAATAATCCAAAGTATAGCGTATTAAGTCACCCGCAACTCCAAAAGGGTAACTTTTGTCTTGCTGTTGTACTCACAATTTATCACAGTGTAGCACAGATAGCAGTATTTGCAGTTGCCAGCAACTTTGGTATGTTTTTGCCAATACTCAGGTGATACTGTGCTGTTCCTTTTAAAAAAAACCATGGGGTTTAGCCATAACAAGTACAATTGATTTAATTAAATACTGTCTTCACCAAAAGAAACCATAAAATATTTTAAGGGGAGGATTTTTTTTGTTGTTCTTTTCAATTAAATGTTACAATAGCTTTGTTTTTAGAGACAAAACTAATTAAAATGTGAATTTTTTGCTTTTATTTCTAGCTCCCCTCCACTTACTGAAAAAGAAGTTGAGGTAAGTATGTTCTTAAACTCATTATTTTAGACATATGCCTCAATTTTAAGTGGTTACTGTAAGTCTAAGGGTGGTTATTAGAACCTGGTAATGGGATTATTTTTTTTCCAAAAAATATTTCTCAGATAAAAAAACCATATTGAGCTCAATCAAAATAACAATTGTATGAAAAATGGGCAATTGTCCCAAGCAATATAAACTGTAAAAAGACTTAGAGTAGGAATAAGCAAAACACTTGTTTGTGCATTCTTCATAATAAAATGCGCATACACTTTGGAAATTATTATAATATACTTAAAGTAGTAAAAAAATTGAGATTAAATGAGACCAGAAACTAAATGAGTTAAATTGCATTTTTGTATTGGCCAATAGGAGCTTTGGGGCAGTTTTTGATGATATCTTGCAGTTAGTTTACATGATTTTTACTTTTTCAGTTCAAGCCAATAATTTTTTTTGTAGGTTGCTCTTTAGCTTGCTGGCTTTGTTTCTTCTTTTTTTTCACATACCAGTCAAGAAAAAGATCTTTATTTACATAGCTCCAATCTAATGGAACTGTTGGGGCCTTGTGCTTTGCAAAGTATTAATCCTAAGAAATAACGCATCTGGGAAACAAGGAAACAATCTTTAAAAGCAGGGTGCAAGAGAATAAAAATGTTAGCACTTAATCTTTTGCTGGCTTCAGTGGTAGGTGTTTATCCCTTATGTAAAACAATGCTAATGGTGAGCTCATCTCTGGACTTCCTCTGCACAGACTGTCTGTTTAAAAACCTTGGGGACCCTTGGAGGAAGTCCAGCTAGAAAACAGATCCATTGTGATTCTGATACTTCTGGTAGGCTACTTCCTTCATTGTCTCTCTGCTCTACTGATCTCCCAGAAAAACATTCAGGAAAAGAGGCAGAAACACATTTATTCATATTTTAGAGGAAGTATAGAGAAGTGATTTTTGAAACCATCTAATTTAAAAAATATTTTCAAATTTCTGTTTCAATACTTATTTAAGCACCAAAGTTTGTTAAACACATACCTTCTTCATAAGTTGTTATTGGAAATTACATTACTGTGACACTTATTTAAAAATGCCTTTTTTAATCCAAACAGAATGTATTTGTACAACTTTCCTTGGCCTTTAGAAATGATAGTTATACCTTGGAATCTAGAATTAACCAAGCAGAGAGAGAGAGAAATCTTACTGAAGAGAATGCTGAGAAGGAACTGGAAAACTTTAAAGCAGCCATTACGGTAAGAAAACAACAATAATTCTTTTCCTGAACTATAGTGTACATGGAAGTACACACACATTTGAAATATGTGTGGCTATGCTTGCTTACACCTATTGTAAATTCAGCCCCAAAACTTCATTTTCTGCTGCTTGACCTCCTTACCATAAGCTGCCTACCACTCTACACAAGAGAGAGCATTTTCTGCCGGAGTGGACCACCGTTGCTGGAAATGCATAGAGGATGTTGCCCTACATCTAGCAGATTTCAGGAATAAACACTATGAATTTGCTGTTCAATTCTTGGAATAAGCCTGTGACAAAGCTAAGAGCATTCAGAACTGCAATTTGAGCACTGATGCATGCTCTCCTGGGCAAGACCTTCTTTAGCAGTAAATTTGAGGTTAGGTGAGATACTGAAATGATCTGAAGCCTGAGTCCTGAGATTTGTGACTTGAAAGACCTCTTAACTACAGATAATAGAAGGCGATATAGGAAAGGAAACAGCGAGGGTTACTTAAGGAATACATGCAATCTCAGGATCAGGTTATGGGCCTGAATAGAGTTTCATTCCAGCTGTCCCTGACGTTCTTTTATCAGCAGTAGTTTTCAGTCCTCCTTGCCAGCTTTCTCTGGATTTTCTAACTGAAGTGACAAATGTATCTCTGAGATGTGTCAACTTATGTGCTGCACACATTTTTGTGCAAAAAAGGAAGGGATGCTCAGATACCATGCTGCTAAATAAAATACCTGTAGGTCCAATTTGCATATTACAAGGAGGTGCTGCCATACTTTTGAGAAATAGTTAGGAGAACATATGATTCTCCAATTTACTTTATCAAGAATGTCATCAGGTAAGAAAGGATACAATTAAAAAAAGATTGTGATATTTACATCTTTTCATCTGGAATTTCAAATCTGCATTTCCAGATTAATTGTTCCTGGGAAAAAAAAAAGTTTTGAATGTTTTGCTGCTCTTCCCTCTGTTCTCTGTTTAAAGAGGAAGCAGAAACAACCTATTAAATCTCAGGGTTTTATTTATTATAATATTTTGTATACATATGCATTTTTACAACTAGTGTATAAGGGCTCTTAAAACTGAAAACGATTAGTCTGTTAGATTTGACATATATTTCTGTTAAGAATCTCTAATTATGCACCAAGGACCATGTTGCCAGCATGGGACAGATGTCATTAGCTTTTTCCTCCTGTATGCAGTTCACACGCTGCAGTCTGGCTTTTACAAGCTTTTTTACGTAATTTATAACAAAGTGGAAACTGCCATTCATATGAAAGCTTTTGTTCTATACAATGGAATAAACTAACAAGCAATTAAATGAAGTGACGGCTTCTGTATAATCTGTATCATATTAGACCTAGACTTGATCCAATCTCAGTGGGAGGTTATCTTCATTTCTGTAGGACAGGCACGTTACATGCCTCAATGACAGTTTTACCAGTCTTTATGATTGTTTTATCAATCTTGTGATAATTGATGTTTTATTCAAAAACCCAACTTCAAGAGAAAGCTGATTTACCTGAACTTCAGATTTGTTCGAGAAAATAAGCAAGTTACAGTTGCCAAGAAAAACCTGAAAATCTGAAATTCTGTGCATGTTTTCTCAAACAGATTTCCTTATGCCTTCTTGGGTCTTGCAGTCAAATTTTGGCTGCAATTTATTATCACACTAGCTTCAGTGATAAATAAGTTTAAGAATTTTTTGTTGTTGCAATTGTTGTTGCGCCAGATTCATCAGTCTCTTGGCTGTGTTTCTACACCAAAGGTTTGCACTACAAATGCAATTTCTCAAATGACTCTATTCAAAAAGTTACTGCACATCACTCCCTTCTTTTGAAGGGGGGGAGAAAAAGAGGAGGAGGAGAGATTATTCTTTTCATACGTGTCTTC
Source organism: Gymnogyps californianus (assembly GCF_018139145.2). Classification (NCBI taxonomy): domain Eukaryota; kingdom Metazoa; phylum Chordata; class Aves; order Accipitriformes; family Cathartidae; genus Gymnogyps; species Gymnogyps californianus. Next base: position 12,239,382 of record NC_059475.1, read on the forward strand.
AGTGTGTTGACTTACTCTTGCAATAATACAAGTGAGGGGTTGCAGAGAACTAGGGCACAATGCAGCTGATCAGAGGGAGAACTGTGTGAACGGCAACACAGTGATTAATTACTTAAGACAACCTCAATGCCAAAACTGGTGCATCCTGAAAATGCACTTTAAGAATATAGGAATCATCCAGCATCACAAAGTCTGAACTGTAAATCTGAACTAAATTGTTTCAGGTTTTCTCATATCAAAGTTTTCTGTGAACAGAAAACTCATTAGTGAAGAGGTGTTCACTGAGGCTTTGGCTAATAAAACATCTAAATTCACTCTTGCTTTTGGTAACTAATCCCAAGGAAATTATATGCTTTGATGCTTTTCAGTATTAATCTGAGCTATCAAAGTGACAATATTAATCCAGTGCATAAATGTGTGTATTGATTGACAAAAAAAGGTTAAGAAATTGCAATTGCCATTTGATTTACAGGCCATCTTATTTTTATTACTCTCTTACATTTGGAATTCTTGAGACTATAATGTCTTATTTTCCAAATAAGTGAAGTATCATGGAACTGAAAGAACATTAATGGCCTTCTTAACACCTTGTACCCAGCGAATTAAAATGTTCTTTGTGTTTCAGCAATCATTTGTAAGTACTAGTTCAAATAAACTTGGCATTTGTAAAGCTCACAGGTAGCAAGGCATGATTCATCATTAATTTCAAAAGGAAAAGTATTGCAAATGTGCTTAGCCCTCTTTAACTCCTTGAAAGGTGTGCCTGCAGTATGCAGTGAAGCACCATTCTGAAACAGAGCAGCAGCAGTCTCTAGGTTATCTATGGTGGTAGTGACGGCACTCCTCTGGGGCTAATTTGTCCATGTGTAGTTCTGCCTAGACATCTCTACCCCACTTCTGTGGCTCAGGCTACTTCATCTGAACTAAAAGTGGCAAGACATGACAATAAAGCTTATGTATTTTCACTTCAGTCTTCGGCTCACTTATGGCATCACTATGAACACAGAGAAGCTTACCAGAAGCTATTGGAGGATATTGCTGTTCTGCGACGTTTAGCTGCTAGACTGTCTAGTCGTGCTGAGATGGTTGGAGCCGTTCGCCAGGTAAGAACATCCTGGTGTCTAACATGTATCCTGGCTGCACGTGTTCACTCTTTTTCAGCCATAGCTGGAGATTATATTAGCCCTTTGAATTTTATTTGCCATTTTGACAGATTAAAGACGTTTATTGTAGTGTCAGATAAGACACCATTTCAGTCTGGAAACAGAATTCAAATAGAAGAAGATTACCCATAAAGCTATTAAACATCTGTACATTAGGAGCATATATATTATTCAGAACTATAGCTGCATCACAAGGAACTTATTTAAAATCAGTGCAGCACGAATAAGAAAACTTTTCTGGGTCAAAAAGCTCATCTAGTTCAGTCACCTGCCCTTGGCAATAGCTTAGTCAGACAACTAGAAAGACTATAAGAACAGAGCAAGTATAAATGAGAACACAGCAATACCCTCCCAGATTCAAGACTGTTGCCTCTACCGACTAAAGTAACTAGATTGATGCCAGTAACTAAGACCTTCGAGGGTTTGAAGATAAATGTACGTATACCATATAACTAATAAGGTAGGCACACAGGCAGACTGTATAAATATATGACAAAATAAATTATGATATTCTGCAGATATATGCGAATGCATGTGCATTTGTGTTCTAATTAGCTTAGGAATTTTCAGTTGTGGAGGTACTAATATTTCTTTAAGAACAACTATTCCACATTTAGCCCTGACAGGGAGCATACACATAGAGGCAAATAGATTTGTTTGAGAAGTGTAGAGGTTACCTGAGTATTCCCGTCTTTTCTTCCTTAGGAGAAGCGTATGTCAAAGGCAACAGAAGTAATGATGCAGTATGTGGAAAATCTGAAAAGAACGTATGAAAAGGATCATGCTGAACTAATGGAGTTCAAGAAACTTGCTAATCAGAATTCTAGCAGAAGCTATGGTGCATCTGGTAAAAAACGCAAAAATTTAAGGGTTTGTCTTGCCTCTATACAGAGAGGTGTTGGTGCTATTAATGATAAAAAGTGAAGTATCGTGAAACCTGTTCATGAAGTTCTGATCTACAGGAGTAGATTTCAAAAAGTTACAGATATAACAGTTAAAATATTTCATATAAGCCATACTTAATGCTATAGTACAGTAATTTAAAATCACTATCACTTAGCAAATTCTAATGAGATCCAATGACATTTTTGTTGGCCTCTTGCACGCGTAGCTTGCACAGTTTTAATGCAACTACCTCTTAGATGATAGATGATGGCAAAATTTCATTATTAAAAAGATTTTTTTCTTTTTGCAACCTTTTCTTTCCTAGTTTGCTGGAAACTGAAATATGAGTATTTTCTTTTGCAAAAACTTGTATATGGAGGCAAATAGTGGGCTTTTGCCTGAAGTCAGTAAAGATAGTAATGGTTCAATTTTTTGCAATTATTTCAAATTTCTTCTGCAGGTGTAATTGAGACCAGAACTGTATGACAGATAAATATGCAGTCACTACAGATCTTGTATAAATACACTATATCTGAGTTTGAAATACAAGCAAGGGCTCTATTAATATTATTTATAGATACTCATATAGTCTAAGACTGTTCTTTATCTACTGTTTTTATGCAGAAGATGGAGTACCTCGTTCATCTAGATCCATGTCTCTTACTGTTGGAAAGGTATTTCTACAATATAAAGAAAATGAAGTGAACGTTTTATGTAGTGAAATTTCTTTGTCTACATACACTCACTTTTATGGGCTGTGTTCAAAACATAGCATTGGTAAATTCTCAATATTGTTCATGTAATTTAGTGCAAGTGCTTTGTAATTTTGGATACATGATTAAGTATGACTTTGTGCAATAATGATAATGCTTGCTGTGAAGCTATAAATAATAAAGGGACCTATTTATTTAAGAATAATTGTATTCCAGGCCACATACCTGTGCTCCAGAGAATGGCTTAAGTCCTGTGCTTTATTCTAGTTCCTCAGTGAGGAAGCTGAACATTGGATCAAAACTTACTGTATGATTCAGGATTCCATGATCATACCATTTTCATTATCTTAAGAATTATATAGTGTTCAGAGTACCTTAGATGTAAACAGTTATATTTAAGTGGGGCTCATTTTTCAGTTAGCATCAAAGTATCTTGTTTGGTTTGACAAAGCATTCAGCGTGAGAGATTATCTCAGATTGTTTTGGCTTGACCAATTAATAGCTTTACTTTAACATGGCCAGTGTTGCATTTCTGCAAAACTTCCAAGTGCTGGAGATCAAGTTTATTACAAAACTTCCTAAAACAACCAGTGATTTGAGAGCCAAATCCCAGTGTGACCATTATGAAATTTGGTGGTCAGAGGCATTATATTCAGTCTACTATTTCTTTTCATATTTTTATTTGCTTGGGTTGTAGTTCTTTAGGTTTAGTTTATTCCTGCCACCTCTAAGTGCTGGATAGAAAGAATTAGAGCACAGAGCATGCTGACGGCAAGACTGGATTTCAGAATGAGAACCAGATAACTTGAAACAGGGGTCCCAAAAACCCATGAAATTTAACAAGGACAAGTACAAGTCCAAATAATAAAGAGGGGGGGGAAACCCCCAAAACACTAGAATGGACTGCCTAACATGGCTGCAGACTCCCCAGTATAGTTTTTCAGGAGCACATTAGATAAACCTCTGTCATTAATGAATAGGTATAGTTGGTTTTGTCTAGAACCAGGATCATGGAGTAGGTGACTCCTTCTATATATTTACTAAATCTGTGTTTAACTCCTTTCCTGTAAAGTTATCTAGAGCAGAATCTTAGTAGCGTTTGGATATGCAGTAAGATGAAGCTGTTAGATGCTGTAAGCGCTTGGATTTTTTACTCAGTTGGAAGCGTAGAATTTACTAGGTATATATCATAGGATGAAGCATTTGGCTACTTACCTAATGACAGCAAAAACTTATATGATCTGTATTTGAGCTAGAGTATATTGTGTACAGCTAGCATGTGTTTATCATATAAAGAATTTCCATGGTCTTTGGGAAATGCAAGCAATGTCGCATGATGCTAGATAGATAGCTAACAAATCAAGGGTGGGGGAGAAGGCTCTGTTCTTTTGCGGAGGGAATGGATGTTATTGTTTCTGTAAACTATAATTTGTAGGTTTAGAAATAATTAATATATCATAGTGGGTACAGTATATCATAATGGGTACGTAGCAAGAGAAGAGTTTCATGTGTAACTTCATTATTTTCTGGTCATTGTGACACTGGCACTTTTCCCAGTATCATTATACATCTGGTTTAATGAAAGATAATAGCCTCCAATAAGAACTGACAGTGTCAACTCAGAACATATCTGCTGTGTGACTTACACTATTGGGCTTTCAGTGTGGAGGGAAAAGAGTAGCATCCCTGTACAACATCTGATTTCACACTAAGCACTTGCTATACCAGACAGTACTAGAGGAAGTTTTGGGGAAAACCACAGCTCTAACAGCAATTCATCTTAATTTTGCTCCCAACTCTCCTTTCCCCCAAGGGACATTAACCTATATCTTTGCCACGCCTAATAACTTGTAGAATTGTTCTTCAGTCTATCTTGTTGTATGACAGAAAAATAAAAAATGTTTTTTCTCACAGAATATGCCTCGGAGGAGAGTCAGTGTTGCTGTTGTTCCTAAATTTAACTCCTTAAACATTCCTGGTCAGGCACCAACAGCTTCACCTATACCTTCAATGCCATCCCTGGTAAGTAAAACCCACGTTTTAAAGATACTACTTTTTGTCTAAACCACTTTTGTATAGGGCCAAGCCATAGTTACTAAAAAATGTAGGCCCTTTCATTGGTTTAACTTGTTTTGACTCCATCCTAGTGAAGGGGATTGTCCTGGTTTCAGCTGGGATAGAGTTAATTTTCTTCTTAGTAGCTGGTACAGTGCTGTGTTTTGGATTTACTGTGAGAATAATGTTGATAACACGCTGATGTTTTAGTTGTTGCTAAGTAGCGCTTATCTTAAGCCAAGGATTTTTCAGTTTCCCATGCTCTGCCAGCAAGCAGGTGTGCAAGAAGCTGGGAGGGAGCACAGCCAGGACAGCTGAGCCGAACTAGCCAAAGGGGTATTCCATACCATGGAACATCATGCCCAGTATATAAACTGGGGGGAGTTGGCCGGGAGGGGCAGATCGCTGCTTGGGCATCAGTCAGTGGGTGGTGAGCAATTGCATTGTGCATCACTTGTCTTTTCTTGGGGTTTTTTTTTCTCTCTCTTTTTGTTATATTCCTTTTCATTACTATTATTATGATATTTTTATTAATTAGTATTATATTTTATTTTACTTTAGTTATTAAAATGTTCTTATCTCAACCCACAAGTTTTACTTGTTTTCCCGATCCTCCTCCCCATCCCACTGGGAGGGGGGAGGGGGGAGTGGCTGAGTGGTGCTGAGTTGCTGGCTGGGGTTAAACCACGACAGGGATTGACAAAGGTAATTCCTGTTGTGTAAGGGACATATGCCTTCAGAATCTACCTCCATAAATGATCACTTTGGACACAGAGCTGAATAGGGCTAGCTGGTGATTCAGAGGCATTAGACGTTAGTTGAGGCAATTTGCCTTTTAATCTGTCGTAACATACTGAAAAGTAGTAAAAATAGTTGTCCACTGTAGGAGAGAAATTTTAACTAGAAACCATAGAAGATGATTGGACTGCTTCTTTTCATTGCCAAGAAGTCCACTAAACAGAAAAACATGTAATTAAAGTACAGAAATGTCTGTGGTACAAATTTAGCAGTTCTGTGATGATCTGGGATTAGTGGAGCTATCAGCCTTTGCCTTGACTTTTTGTTTATAAAATTTTAATAAATAAGGATCTAATCTGAACCTAATAAATCTGTGTAAAGGTTTGGAGGAAAACTGCAAGGCATACCAACTGTTCAGAGGTGAGCTATGATGGCACATAACCTGAAAATTATGCAGTTTTCTGTTAAAAATGTAGGGCTATTTAAATGAGGGGTTTTGCTGAGAAGCTAAATCCTTTTTAGTTTTAAGAAAACAATCTGTTTGTGCAATTTAGTTATTAGGTACTCAGAGTCAATTGTTTCAGGAACCAAGTGTGTTTGTTTACCATGATTTATTATGATTTATTTTTGTTTAAAGTTTTCCATTGAAAACTCAGCTGACAAATGAATGTTCCTAGGATAATATGGAGAGAAGCAATAGAGTAATTTTACTGTTCAGTGATCAATATATGAAGAAGAAAGACTTTTCTTGGAAAACATAAGCAGGGTAGAAGGGAATGTTGCAGAAAATTCTTAGTGTGCAAGTCCATTGTTTACTGTGGTCAGTGGGAGTAATTTGGAAGCTCCATATTAAAGATACCTTGTTCATGGGTGTGGGAAAAAAACCTAAGCAGCACATTGACTTTGTCGTTTTACTGAAGACTCATTTGAAATTAGTTCATGGATCTAACATTTATTGCTGTTTTTCACTTACAGTCTGAGTCACCTAGTAATGGAAGGAGCAATCTAACATGTACTCCTGTTCTGCCAGCACTTTTAGAAAAGTGAGTTTTCTCTAGGTCATCTCATTACCTATTAAATCCTAGTATGACATGAAAATGATATCATTTCTATCTTTCCTAACAGAAGTTACACCAAGGCATAAGGTATTGAAATTGGTGACACAATATTGGCTTAGGTTCATTCATGATCTGGTAACTGTATTTTACTATGTCACCATCATATTGTTCTTTTCATGCTCAAAGAGTTTACAAGCAGTATCTCAGAACTAAATCAAGCCTGCTATGATCATTAGAATTCATCAAGTAAAAAATGCAGCAGAAAATTATACATGTACACATTTGAGTAGGCCTGCCTTCAGAACTTGACAAAACTAAGAGTATTACATACAATGCACATGGCTTTTTTTTTTTTTTAGTATATTTCCTGGAGCAAATTAATGCTGTATCTAAAGTTAGCCATGAGCAACCCTGGGTATGAATATTCCTTAACTTGACTATCCCAGTAATAGAAGTTTGTGTTCTGCCCTTGCCTTTTCAACATGTGGCTAGCTGCTAAGAATCATATTTTGAAATACTATGATATCCAGTTTCGTGTAGGTTTTTAAATTTATATGAATAAACATAAGTATACAAAATTTAAAAGTATAATTTATCATAATATTTGATCATCAAAATTTTGCAGAAGTCAAAACAATTATTAAATTGAGTAGCAATTCTTTTTTTAGTATAAAATGAATTGAATATTCAGCTAAATTAAAGCATTAGGTTTGAGATTTTAGTCTTAACAACCTGAGATTTTAGCTATAGCATCCAAAGAAGTTTGCATTTTAAAATGAAAAAATAGAGATATGAAAGGAGATTTTTTTTTTTAGCCTGGTAACAGGCAAATACCTCAATATATATATTTTTCTAGTACCTATAAATTGCAAAAATATTTTTCATTAAAACATTTGCCCTTTTGACTCTATATTACTTACCATTAGTGTAGATGTCCTGGCTGGATTAAGGTGTGCTGTTGTTATCCATTTTCCATAATAGTTCCATGAGTCATTCCATGGATTTAAATAGTACTACTTTTGGAGCAAAATATATAAACAAGGAAAGCAAAGAATTGCTCTGCTGGAAAGCATGTGCATCTACACATTTCTGGAAAGAACTTCTAAGTTCTTCCAGTTGAAATTCGTGTAGACATGCAATTTAATTTCATACAAATTATTAAAATGTAAAGCCCCTGCAGTAACAGAATACAAAGGTGGGCAATATGAAAACATATGAGACTGGGATGAGAATAGAAGGCATACTCAAGCTGTTCTACAAGGTCTTTGTAAACAGTTACCATTATGGATACAGGTACTGCTGCATTTGCAAACCCTTGTGTGTATATACGTTATTCGTATGAACAATCAGCCTAGAAAGCAGAAATAAAACAGTGTCAGGCACTTTTCCAAATACTTATCTCTTTCAGGAAATGTTGCACATTCTAAGGAAGTTGCTTGCTGGTGTTTCAGAAGTAAAACTTACTAAAACATCATGTTGATTTTTTGTTGTTGTTACTACTACTACGACTTTGGTCATTTAGACTGTTTACAATATCACAATAAAATATCTGCAATACTAATTTAAAGTTTGTTAGGATGCTTTAAACATGCAAATTAAAAGCTTTAAAATACGTAGATCTCACATCAGTACAGAATTTTGAATTTCACGTATTTTAGATTAGTGCTGAGGCAGGACAGAATTTATCTTGTCTTTGTTTTATCTCTGTGCTTTACTAAGAATGAAAATATGCAACAATTGGGAAAACAAAAATGGTGAACTATGACACTAGTTTTTACAATTCAACAGAACTCTGCAAGATTTAGACCATCTTTTGAAATCGTACAGAAATTCGGGGGGGGGGACACCAAAAAAACCCACTTAACAATATTTCTTACTGGATCTTAAGAAAACAAATCATGTTATCAAGTAACAGAAGTAGAACTTGAAATTCAAGTTTGAGCATAAGTGTGTATGCATGGGCCAGCTGCTATAGTAGTGTAAAATTACATAGTTCAGCAGTTTTGTATATTTAAGCACTTCAAGCTTATACTCATGATTTGTTTAAAGTCCAGGTGAAAATAATGTCTACTGTTAATGTGACTTCTTGAGAGAAAATCCATTGTCCACAGATGGTGTCAATCATTCTGCCATTGATTTTAGTGCCAGAAAAATAAGGCCTACAAAAAGGGTTAGATTCTAGAAGTTGAAATGGGATCCCCTGTTGAGCTTATTAAACCTTGACTTTGATAGATTTGCTAAGTCATGTCTGAATCACTTAAACTCTTTGTCCCAGACTTAAATAAAGAAGGACAGGTGAGCACTGCAGAAAGAGAGCAATATACAATGGCTTATCTTTAGGCTAACTGCTCAAAGCTTTTACTTAAGAAAAGTTTTAGTTACAAAAGCTATGTATGTGTTTGTATTTTTTTAACCTGTGCAGGAATTCAGCGTATAAAGTCAGCAGAAGGGAGTACCTAAAAGGCAAATAAGGAAAGTGTTTTGTTAACTTACTATTTGGTATTACTTCTATTATTTTCCTCTGACGTAGCAGGCTACAATTTCTAATATGATTTTTAGAAAGTTGAGGGAAATGTTTTCAAGAATAGCAAATAAATGCTGTGGATAAGCCAGGAAACAAATGCTCTTTTCTTTTTTTTTTTTTTTTTTTTTTAAAAGAAACAAAATGCAAGTTTTAATACCTTAGAAACATATTAATTACTGTTCTTAAATTACAACATTTTGAAACTAAGATTTTGCTTAGTGTTTAATTTTTTTCTTTTGAAAGACATTTCATTTCTCCAATGTACATTAAAGAAGAAAAATCAGGAGATACAAAATTGCATGTGATTGTTCTTCTTCAGTAGTATACTCCAAATACAATACATGTCAGTGGTGTTATTTTCTATTTGTCTGTTTCTTTTGTCTTGGCAGTGGAAAGACTAATGGAGAGCCTGACTGTGAACCCTCTACTTCTATGCTGACACAGAGTGGGTTGGAAGAGATCAATCCTGAAACTAAAGCTAAGATAGAAGAAGAAGCATATAACAAAGGGTGGGAATATTTTATGTGAAGTAAATCTGTAAATATGTGCTACCAGATGAGGACATATGTTTTTATAATGCTCCTAGATGGTCATAATTGAAGCAATGTAGAAAACAATGCGAGTGAGCTTCACTCATTCTATTTGCATCGTAGCTGTTCACTTTCATTCTTTATTAATGTTAGCCAAACTGTGGGAGAGCAGTTATATGAGAGATTCTGAGTTGGGTGGGTGTTCTTATGTCAATAGTGTTCAGCTTCATGATAGGATAATCCAAAACAACTTTCTAAAATGTTTATTCTGAAAAGTGTACATGGAAAAGAGCATCAACTCTTGCAGTAAACTCATGTTGTTTGTGTCACAAAGTGCTTTACACAGCATGTTTTGGGGTTATTAACAGCTTTGGGATCTGTTTCTGAATGTCAAGCAAAGAACTTTCTTCTATGTGACAAGTGAGACAAAAATTGTGATCCTCTCCTGCAGAATCCAACAAGCCATCTATCTTTAGCATTGATTTGCATTTATTCTCTAGTAAAAAAAAATAGCTAGAGGGTGTTCAAAATGATTGAAAAATGATAGAGAAATACTTACCAACTCCTTTACAATAGACAAAAGTTGTGCTCTGCTGAGGACTATAACCTCTTTTTCAAGATGATAAGTTTGGTAACAGAGCTAATAGAATCCTCTGTTAAGGAAGAGTGGCTGTCTGTGTGCTGTGCTTATGGTCTTTAGCTAATTTTTACTCTTGTCCAAGTGCTGCAAAACTGCTACTTGTGTTTTATTGCATGTAACAAAACATAAAGCTAATTTGTCATTACATAAGAACAAGCTTATACAGCGTGCTAGACTAAGAAAAATGTTTTATGTGTTAAAGCTATCAGGAAGGCTTGAAGAAAACCAAAGAACTTCAGGAACTGAAGGAAGAAGATGAAGAGACACCAAAAGAAAGTCATGATGAACATGAAGAAAGTGAAAATGAAGATGAGATAAAAAACCTGAAAAGCAGGTGAGACAGTGGTGTAATATGTCCATACGAGAGGAGCCACTTTTTTCTATTTGTGGTACCCAAGCAAGTGTTTTATACTATTATCTTGACATGTTTTCTTCCAGTCTAGGGAAGCATATTTGAAATAACAGTATTTTCACAGAAAGGTATATTCCGAGATAACATAGTTGCAAAATGCAAAACTTTTTATTGTGATATTTCAACTAAAATTGTATATTGACATCAAGATACTTCATCTTGCTGGGGTTGGTTTTGATTTGAGGTAAAAAAATATTCCACAAAAGTTGTTTAGATGCCAGACTATATCTCTCAGTAGGCATGTGTTGTCTCATGAAACTTGTAATTCAGGAATCCGATGCCCATATTTGTGCCATATGTCACTCCCAAAGGGTCTTCACAGGTGAGTCTTCAGTACATCCACAAGGTGAATGCAGATTAAGACAAGCTCCTCAGCTATGTTGAACTTGCTCTGACTTGGACAGGCAGGTGCTTGCTCCCTCTGGAAGCTGAGTAGATGCAGCAGAACAGCACAATGCTGGAGTTCCTGCCTTTCAGCAGTGACATGTTTATTGCATTCGTCTGTACTCAGTGCTCTTTGTCTATACTGGGGACTTCTGAATCATCTGCTTATTGTCTTACCTGAAGTGTTTGATGCCTAACTGGAAAACTTTTCTGAAATTTTCAACTTTTCTTAGAGTTAATTATTGAGTCTCCTCAGTGGTTTTACCACCCAATTCAATATACCTGCAATCTCCTGCATTTTAAAAGCAAAGAGACTTTTGCATTAGAGAGGAACTGAATGTTGGCCAAAGCAAGTAATATGTCCAATCCCAAGCTAAGGTAGGGATCCTTACCTGATCCAGAAGAATTCATTTCCATTCCATAACCATTATGGTTATAAACATCTGTTAATTTGAGATTTCAGCCATGTTCAGAAGGGCAGCCATCTCACTAGTCATGAAATTCTTAGGAAGAAATGTTTACAACATGTTCTAATGTTTCATTTAGTTGAGCAACCTATGAACAGTGCAGAATTTTACACCATATCAAGCTCTGAAATTTGCCAGTTGACAGGTGGGAGAAATAGAGGTCAAGTTTACTGTCTTCAGCTGTCTTGCAAATATCAGCCATATCTGAGTGTACAGCTGTTCTTAAAAGAACGTAACAGTCTGATTCTTCTTTGACAAGGTGTATTTGGAAGAAAGATGGTGCACCATACATCTATGAAACTTCTCAAATTGAAAAGCTTAAGATAATAAATTTGCATATGATTAATATATAACAGGTTTTTTTTAATTTTACAGCAGACTTGAAGTCATCATTAATTATTTACATATACTGTACCCCAAACTGTGTAAACACTGGAATGTGGTATGGCTTGTAGTGGCTGCAATAATCATTTTTGCTGTGGTGTTGGGAATCTACCATTCATACAACTCCTGTGATGAAAAATCAGAGGGACCTGAAGAGAAGGCCAGCTGTTCTGCTGCCCGTCAATATTCCTGGTGGAACTCAGGATTTCAACAAGAGCAACGCACTGAATAATAGAGGAACAACCATGTATTTATGGTACCTGAGCAAGTATGCATATTAGAACACCATTGTTAAAGGTAGTGCTTAGTCATCCTTATGGCTGTTAAATGTGATCTGTTAGACAAGTGAGTTACTCCACACCATCGCGTTTGGGGATACATTGTGAACGTACCTTGCCAAAATGACAATCTGATAAATAATCCTGTCTGTCCTCTTATTGTAAATGACTGATACAAATAAAGTAATATTGAATCACGATAAGGTTGTGGCAGTAATCAGCAACCAGTAAGATATTTAAAAGAATGATTTGCACAGGATATTGACATCTCTGCTATGATTTTGAAGAAAATACTAAAACCTGCATTTGCAGTTAGTGCTTTACTTTGCATTTCCTGAATTTATTGGTGAGTCTTTTGGGTTTTAAGAGTCTAATTCCTTTCCTTATTCATGATTATTGGGTAGAAATAGAAGCTCTTCTATGGAAGGTTAGAATTATACTATCAGACCTAATGCCTTGCTGATAAAGTAATTTTGTAAGAGGAATTATCTGTATGATTATTTAAATGGAATACTAAGTACATGCATAAATGTGTTTTATGATATACTTTAAGAATGGGACCACCACTTTTTTTTTTAAATGGGATACACCCCAAAATCTAAAATGAGGTCTAGGTGGCACAGTTGATATAGTCAAATAAATCTGGGAACTTCTGATGTATCAAAGGGACATGCTTTGCAACAAATTTATGTATGCCACTCAGAGTCAAGACTGGTTACAGCAAAAAGTAGTTGCTGTCTGGAAGATTAGATGTGTCATCCAAGCCCAAAATACAGCAGTCTTGGACATGGGAAGCAATCTTCAATTCTTTATTTAAAAAAACAAAAAAAAGCGACAAAAGAAAAAAAAAAGTCTTCAAACCTCTGTATACAGGTGATCACACTAAGCGGACTCTGCCCTACTGCTAATACTGGAAATAGATATCGTTTGAGATCTGCACTAGGAACACAGTTCTGCATACAGCCAAAACCCTACCAGTGCCTAGATGAATCAGGACGTGAAAGCAGTGAGGACTTTAAAGAGGTCATTGCATGTTTTTAGTAGTTCATTTTCAGAATCTGATGCCAAGTATATAACTGTTCTGATATGCTGTCAAAGCTAAACTGTCAGGTTGTGATAGATTAATCTTTTGCCCAGAGTTTTCAACAGTTCTGCCTGTTTGGGAGTTGTGAGTTCTTATACAAGAATGTGAAAGGCTGAAATTTTTAGACAAGCAATTTCAAAATGGCGAAGCCATTATCTGTAAAAAAAACCACACCACCTAGTGCTGAGACCAAAATGCATGTCACTTAAGGTATACCATATGTACCTGCTGAACATCACTTCTGATTGAAGATGAACTATTTTTGTCTTTCCATAGCTGTATGCTTGAATCTAACCACAATATCAAAATCAGTGTGACACTTGATTGCACTCGTGTCTTGCATTCTTCTGGCATTTTCTGACTGATTAACAGGTCTGTTTACCAACTGAAGGATAAGTATGTTATGCAGTACTGTAATTTCAGTTCAGATGCAGTTAGTATTGTCTTGTTTTCTTTTGGTGTAAACACTGAACCTCAAGCTAACTATCAAAGAAAACAGGTTTCTAACTCAGTCAGAAATTTAATTCACATATCTGGCACTAGTAACAAATATCCTGCTGGTGAATTTTGTTTGTTACATGATTAGCCACATGTTTAAGAGACACTTACATGGAGAAAGAAAAGAAAAATAAAATAAATAAATAAAATAAAAGACCACTACCACTTTTTTTTGAGGGGAGGAGGGCAAGTCTATAAGCAGTTGGGAGGTTTGTTTTTTATTTTAAAGTATATATTGTTGAGGAATAGTGTGCTTAAGGAAGTTCAAAAAGGATAATGGGAAGGTGTCATTTGGTCTAAAATTGTAATTGGTAAAGAATAAGACAGAAGAAGGTTTCTTGCAAATTACTTGGTATCTGTTTGGTTCAGTTAGAATATCTGACTATGAAGAACTACTGTGATATTTCACATACTTTCAGTATTTGAAGAAACTTGTCAGTTGCTCTTTGAATACTTCTTTATTAAAATCAGCTTCTTTAACTTAATATTCTTTACAAATAGCGTTGATAACTTAATAAGGCAATAAAAATTGAAGGTAAATAGTCCTGAAGATTCAGAATCTTCGACGCCAAAAATTATGGCACCTATTTGATTATATGATTGTGGAAATGTTGGGCTGCACTGAGGAAAAATAATTAACAGTGCCTACAATCAAATTAATTTGCTCTTATTTACACCTGCACTGATGTGGGTCCAACACCTTATTTTAAGTACATGTAGAAAGTTATTGATATCAGTAGGACTCCTGAACTGCTTCATGTTAAGCCTGTGCTAAGTTTTTTTGGTTAGTGGGTGAATGAGGTCTCCACCCTCTCTTGAAATTCAGCACACTGGCTTTTTGTGGACTTAGTGCACAAGGGCAAATTTCCCTAAGTAGTCGTACTGATTTGAACTGAACTACTTGCATGTCTAAGGCAAGTATAATTTAGCCACCAAGTTTTTAATTGTTGTGGGGAATGGACTGAAAGAGGCAAGAGATTTTAATGGGGATGAAAAGATGAAGGTAAAGTTTATTTTAAAAAAATTTTGTTGTTCTTTTTATAACTACTTTGAGCAAACTGTCCACTAAAAATAATGAACCACAATGACTAACAGCACATTAAATATTTTTGCTTATATTTTTCAGTTAGTTAATGAAGACACCTTTTTTTAATAGGAAACTAGATTGAGTTCAAAAACTATTCTAAATGTAATTTTATCTGTTGGATATTAGTTTGCTTTATCTGGAAAAAAACCCCAACCTCTTCTGTGTTCAAACATCACATCAGATAACAAGAAATAGATCTATTATTTATGCTATTAACACTGAAATAGTTTTCTTGAGGTGCAATATTTATTTTTCTGCTTTAACAAGACACGTTTATTGTTTTTCCTGCACAGCACAGATGTTTCTAGTAAAAGGAATTTTAAAAGGGCACTATTTTTGTGTATCATATTTAAATTTGTAATATTGTAAGATTTTGCACAAGTGTGCTGGTATTGTACTGTATAGTATCACATACTTGAGTTTTGAAATAAAAGTATGGTTTCAAAGTCCTCATTGTTGGTATGTTAAAGGTTTGTTTTTTACATGCGCTCTGTCTCCATATTAATGGCTATGTTCTTATGAAATACATACTGCTTTGTCTATACTGCATAACGTAGTGCCATGTTACACATACCAAAGATGTTGTTCTAGTCTTTCAGTTCTTCAGGAAAATGATGTAGAAGAAGCAAGCAAACTCCTGTTTCAATAGAGAAAGTGTTTGTAAGCAGGGTCATCCCTGTCATACCCTAGAAACAAGATGAGAGAGGAAACTGAAATGTCCCGGAGAGAGTTTAAATCCTGCTTCAAAGCAAGGCTGCCTGTCACTGAGGAGATTGAACATGGAAAGCCACAAGGGAAATCTGTAACCAAAGGAGACTGAGTGAAAGGTTAGGATTCTTTATTTACTTTGTGTTCTTGTAGGCTTGGGAGGTCTGGGAAGCCTGGGCTTTGTGGAGAGCTGAACTGCTAGACCAGCGGGAAGGACACAATGCTCAATTTCCACAAAGAACAGAAATGTCACTTCTGAATCTCTGATGATCTGTGTCAGGGAGAAGAACTTTGGGACAGCAACAACCTTGAAAGGAATTACTGTTACCAGGAAAAGACTCTGATATTTGTATATTCCACCTTTTTTTTTTTTTTTTTAACTTGTTTCCTCTCCTGTTGTTCAGGCTTCAAGGTTCCTTTAGAAATGATTGTAGAGGACAGTTAAGTCTGTTCTCCCATATCAAAAGTTTTCTGTTTAGCAATCCTCATCAGCATTTTAAAACATGCTGGCATGAGATGCTGGGAATTTTCCTTATAGGTTACTATAAGTATTTAGGTCAAATGCTAATTAAACATTCAGTATAAAGCTGGTTTTTTTTCACCACACAAGTTATGATGAAGACCCACAAACAGGTTAAAGACCTTTTGTACTGTCACAGTCCAGGTAAGTGATCTTCCACACAGTTTTGGAACAGCTGAAATATAAAAAGGAAGAAACTGACCAAAAAAAAAAAAGATTATTTCAGTCTCACTTCATCATTCAAAAATCCTTTTCTCCCTCTCCTAATCTGTAGTTTGCTCTTACAAAACCATGTGAAGGAGCTTATATTTTTGTTTGGTGTTACAAAGGTGTTTATCTCATTTTTCGAGCTAAAAATCCTACTGATCATCAATAGCATGGACAGAGTTTGACTAAAGGAACTTTGCCACAGCGAGGATAATAGGCACAAAGTGTTAAAACTTGGAGGGACAATTAGCATGCAATTTTAAAATGTCAGAAACCCAGCTTTTGATTAGTTTTCATGGTAGGAAATACTTAGCAGTTCAAGGTAAGCATGGAGATTGTAAGATTTTGTTTAATGTTCTCAGTGTTTTACAGCCACAGTCTAGTGGCTTTACTAGTCCAAGAGAGCTACTGAATATCTATTAGTTTCCGCTCCTACATTGTAAATGCAAGTGAACCCACTTAGAACTTGCTTCAGTGAGAGTAAGTCTGATTACAGTATTTCAGATTGCCATCACTTTGTAGAGGCAGGTAAGTACAACACAATAAAGGAGTGAAAAGAAATTGGAGCAAGAAATGTGTCTTAAGATCTCAAGGAGCTTTACCAACATTCAGTTCCAAACCACAGCCCAAACACAACCCAATTTTCATTTCCTTATTGCTAATGGAGACATCATTTCATTAACCCACAGCATTCTCTACTCAGCCCTGTAGATGCCTGTCTATGTTATAGTATACCCATAACTACGTTATATGCTGCTGTAAGAGATTGGGCCTGTGCCCAGATAAAAGTTAATACTATCTTAATATATTAGGTGGGAACTTTCTACAATGCAAACTGTAGTTTAAAGAGGTAGCTACTGTTACGCTTGTTTACAGGACCTTGAAAACAGCCTGGGGATGTAGGACATCTAAAAGTTTACTGAATCACAAACTGAACATGATGTAACAAAATCATCCTGTTGCAAAAAGAGACTCATACCATTCTGCACTGTATAAGCAGGTAAAGTAATTTATTAACCAGTACTTGGCATTGGCAAGGCCTCAGCTAGAGAGAAAGTGAGCAAGCTGGGGTTTCTTAGCTAAAAGAAAAGTGGGAGCAGAGGCATAACTCTTTAAATACATAAGATTGTTGCAAAACGTAAGGGAATAAACTATTTTCCATGTCCATTTCCAACAGGAAAAGAAGTGATAGGTTTACACCACAGTATGGGTAAGTCAGTTTAGACTAGGGAATACCTTTTAACAGTAAAGGACAGTGAAGCACTGGAGTAGAGCGTTTGAGGAAATGTTAGGAATTTGTCACTGGAAGTCTTTAAGAACAGGTTAGACAAACATCTGTCAGGAATAACATAAATACAGCTGATCCTGCTGACAGTGAAGGGAACTACCTGATCTCTCGAACTCCATTCCTGCTCTACATTTGTTGGAATCTCTGAAAAAAAATTGTTTCTTTGCTAAGACTTCCTGAAGGTTTTCTAAGTTATAGCTGTGAGGATCATCTGTGTTTTGAATCACTCTTGGAGTCACTGTTTGTTGGAACTTCACAAAAGGCAGCAGTGAAGGGACTGGCTCCCACCTCTGTCCCTACAATCTCACAAGGAATCCCATTTACAGTAGTGTATCTCCAAATCTGTTCAAAACGAGGTATCGTATTATCTCTGTATTAAGGTACCTATTTTTGCATTGGAACTCTAAGGCAAAGGAAGGTAAAAGTACTACATCAAGACAAATTGGATAGTGGGGAATGGATGCCCTTCCAATTCCAAAAGAAAAATCTTGCCTGGCATGCTGTGATACAATAGAGAATTAATTTACTAGATGAATAGACAACATCATGAGTAATGAGCTGTTAATCAGTAAAACAGGAAAAAACAGCAAAAGAAAAACTTCTTTCAAAGTGTTTACTGACTTAGTGTAACAGTCTTATCTTCCTTCCTCAGCTGTTTTCTGAGTCAGCAGTAGTTAAATTTTCCAGCAAGCCCTACATGAAAGAAAGCGTAAAGGGTGATTAGGGATTTCCAGTCAGTGACCTCACCTTTTGAGTGGGACAGTTAACACATTTGCTCTAACATTCTTTCTATGAAGCAGTGCAGTGACAGCTGAAGTTGCTTTCAAGAAGTCATCTCAAAGGTGGCCTGACAGTATCCAATACTTTAACTTTTCTTAGCACAGGAGACAAATCACCTTGAATTTCTTAATTTTCCAAGTTGGTCATAATGGCAACTTATTTTGGAGTTACCTCAGCAGTGTTTTTCATCTGGGTTATGACATTCATGGCTCAAAATTACTTTACAACAGGTATGTAAAGTTCCACTTTTTAAAGTCTCCTAGTTGAACAGTAAAGTACTTGAAAAAAGTAGCTAGATTTGCAAACAAAAATTAGGGGAAGGGAGTGTGTGTAAATGTGTTTCTGGCATAGGAAACCACAGGGTTTTGAGAATACAGTGCAATGAAAACTACTCTAGCATATAGGGGAACTTTCATTGTTAGTCTAATTACTGTCTAAATGCTGTAGCATTATTGTCTAAATGCTACAGAACTGCTTGTTTTAAAGATTTGGTATTGCATTTAGGATTAAGTTCAGATCTATCCAAATGTGATTTTATTTCGTATTATTTAAAATATCATAGCAAACAGTTTTGTACAATCCTCAGAGAGCAAAACATGGGTGAAACTAGTTCTGTGTGTCTTTGATAAAATGCTATCTTTAATCCAAAGTGTTTCACTCTTATTTGGCAATATGACACTGTCTTGATTTGCAACATTGAAGGAAATGTGTGGCAGGGATCTCACAGTTCATTTCCAGGGCAGTCATGCCTGTCTCCAGTTAATACAGTGCAAAAGTTCCTATTTTGTATAAACTATCTGTTTGAAAAAATTAACATAGAGAATTGCCAACATCAACTTTATCACACAGTTCTTAGATAACCCTCCTCCCTCAAACATTATTATATGAACCTATTTTTTCAATCAGGGTCATATAATACCCCATTCTTCTATATGTTAGTGAAATTTGAATGTCTTCTCCTTCAAATTCCATAATCAACTTGACACAATGTATTCTAACTGCAGTAGCTACTAGGATATCTGTAGATACTCAATGTACATCAGATGTTTCCAGATGTTCCACTGTAATTTGCAAGGAGTAAATGCTTGTTCTACCTATGTAAAAGAACATACACCATTGTTGGAGATAATTGTTTTTCTTATCTACTGAAAGGCTTCTGAAGGAAACCTGGACTGAGTGAATTAGATGCTCAAGTCCTATTGAAAGTCCACAGGATTGGAGTACCTAACAACAGTAGTCTCCTCCAGCAATCCCAACCACTGAATAATTTTCACTGGGGAAATGGAGAGCTTGAGTCTTAAGACTATTCCTTCCAGCTGTTAGGACCCCCATTAGTTCCCCTCCAAGCCTCCCTTGGGGTACCTACTCATGCATCCTCTGCTTATTGGTCCAAGAACTCCAGTTAAGCTCAGGGCTGATCTCCAGCTGTGTCTTCAAGCTGTGTTGTAGCATGCCCTGTCCCCTCCTGTAGTGACTTACTGAGTGGGCTTCACAAATGGACTCTGGACTTAAGTTGTAGGTCGCCTCGTCTCCAGGATGGACTTCAGGCATGTGTTACAGGTAGCACCATCTTCTGCTGTTCCCAAATGGACTTTCTGGATGAACCCTGCATCTGACTCATTGTCTTGCTCTCTCTGGGGCTGCCAGTGAAACCTGCCACTGTCACCACTGTGGTCCTGGTCAGGTGCTGTGGGACTGTGCCCTGGTCGGTCAGGGCACTGTCCTGCCTGTGCTGCAGTCACCCTCGGCTCCTGGCTCCTCTTTCCTTGTGGAACAGCCTCATTCTTGCTGCTCCCTGACATCAGCAGCCAAAGGAAACTCTCTCTAATAAATCGGAGTGAAGGCTAGGTGCAAGGCAAAGAGATAGAAACAACAGCTTCCCCCAAAAAGCAAGAAGAGAACTAATGCACAATAAAGGCAATACCCATAGCTTACAAAGATTGAACAATTTTCTTCCTGTCCTATGACAACTTTTTCTTCTTGTGAGATTCTTCTGTCTAGGTCTTCCCACCTTTCTCAGTAGAAGAGATTTTTCACACAAGACCCAAATACTCAGGGGAATGTCCAATTATTAGTAGGTTAACTAAACAGAGCAAAGCTTAAAGTACAGCTATGTGCAGCTTGTGGACCAAAAAGGATAATATGCTTCTAAAGGATTAGTCTGTCTCCTGTACAAACTTTAGAACAGAGTTCAGAGGTGATTTAAGAAGTGATGAAAAGACTTGAAGAGGCTACTGTTCTCTTTCTGGATTTCTTCCTCACGCTGTAAAACCATCTGGAATTTAGATTGAAGCTGATAACTTTTCCAAAACATTTCTTTTACTTCACAATTTTGTTTTAAAAGGTTTAGCGAATTCTAAGGTACAACTTTGGTCCATGTCCTACAGTCACTTTTCTTATCACTTAAGACTTAATTTTCTGGTACTGAATTTTTATATTATACTATGTATCTATCATGCGATTCTCATGTAAAAATATTTGTCCTGTAATTGAATGACTAAAGACTGTAACAGTTTACAAGGATCTAGACAACTTTCTAAGGTTTCAGGAAATTCCATTCAGTCAGCTGCTCAGCTTTATTTGAAATTTGTAAAGTTGATCATTGAGAAACTTTCATTCTCAACATTATATTTTTTAAAAGTTATATTAGCACAAATCTAAAGATAGGAAAATAATGTACTAAGTAAGTAATAAGAGTGAAGTCTGAGCATAAAAAGTAGTAAGGGGAGAAAGGAATTAGGCATAAACCCTAGAGGAGGAGTGGGATCTTGAAAACTAAGAAAGAGGAATTGTGGGATGTGCCTCAGCAGCTGAGACACGGAGTTATTCAGGAAACCAGAAATAATTCTCAAGAGGACCAGGAGAGTTGCCTATTAGCAAAAGGGAATCAAGAAAATTTAAAACTGGAACACCTAGAATAGAATAGACTATTTCAGTTGGAAGGGACCTACAATGATCATGTAGTCCAACTGCCTGACCAATTCGGGGCTGACCAAATTAAAGCATGTTGTTAAGGGCATTGTCCAAATGCCTCTTAAACACTGACAGGCCTGGGGCATCGACCACCTCTCTAGGAAGCCTGTTCCAGTGTTTGACCTCCCTGACACAGAAGTACTTTGGCCAAAATGAAGCCGTAGAAGAGGACATTCATGAAGACAGGCTGGCTGAAAGGAAGAAATTTGACAGTGTGAATCATCTTCACACCAGGACTACTTGGATAGACTTGAGGTCCTTGATACCTACACACACATCTTCACTGGGCAACAGGGCTTCTCTGCATCCTCATGCAGTATGTTTGGGCTTGTCTTATGTTCAAGTCAGGGCTGGATGCAGCCAAGATTTGGCTATGGGGACTGCTTAAGTGTTCAGTGGCTCACCTGCCATGTGACTGGGTCTACACCATACCAGGAAGTGTTAATGGGAGGCCACAGCCTCCATCACTGCTGAGATAAATCCACCTAATTCGATGACTGATCTACCAAACATTTAAACTAAACGTAAAGACAGCAGAGATGCATCTTTTACTGGAAGCCATTTCCAATGCCACCACACCCAGTGGGAGTAGGAGCGAAAAACCTGCCTTTCTTTTAGCACTCCACACAAGCTGAGTCATCTTTTTTATCCCCTTCTCATCGTGGGGGTGGCTTGGCTGCTAGTTCTATCTTTTCATTCATAAAATTCAATCTAACCTCTGTTGCTAAGAAGTCATGTGGTAGATCTGCAGGCATCACTTCATCCTGCCTTGAGATTTTGTGGATTGCCTGTATTTGGATGCATAGATTTTATGAAGTGTTTGTTAGTGTACATACCTGGTGAGCACACAGTCTGAAAAGCATATTGAGCAAGGAAGTAACACCTGTGGCTGTTGGTTATCTGAAATGTTTGCAATAAACCGTTGAAATGTTTCATTTAATATGGCAATTAATGTACGTAACTCAAAAAGAAAAAATCTTTTTTCCAGTATATGCTTCTGGTGAAATATGGAGGCAAAAGAATAATATCCTTTCTCCTTGTCTGTGTCAAATCCTGAATTCTGTCCTATGTCCTTAACACAGGCTGAGAAAGTAGAGCAGGTGTAATCAGACCTAAGCTATGCATGTCCTGGTGCAGGTGTCATGAACAGTGGGCCAGCTGTGGCTATCTAAACAAGCTGGATGACCTGCCTGTGGAGGAGGAATGGGGAAAAGTGTCATAAATTGACCCAGCCTATCCCCTCTTTTCCTGCTGCCTGCCAAGCACTCAGTGACTTGAACACTTGACAGTGGCTGGGGGGTGGAAGCATCATGCCAAGCTGGGGAAAAAAAAAAAAGCTAAGTTTAGGAGGAATAAGGAACATAAGGAATGATAAAATCTTTATAGGCATATTTTCTTATTGGTATGTTAATTCCATGAAAAATTATGTATAATACCTTTGATAGAACTCATATTGGTAAGAGTGGTGTACTGACAGAATCAGTGCCTCAATGCAACTGTTACTTTTATCACTTTAGTTAAAAAAAAGGAAAAAAAACCCTGTCTGATTATTCTTCCCATTTTGTATGAATAAGTATGACAACTAAGAGTGTCTTTAGCAAGAAACTGACTCCAGGTAGTGACTCAAATGCCAACTGTATATGCATTTAGTCTAAGAACAGCCAAACCTCTTGAAATTCTGGACTATTGTGTTAAGAAAATATGTTCTGTTTTTAAAGTATGTCTTTTTTGCTAGAAATTAGTTTTCTACTATCCTCAAGCTACAAACTTTTAACAATGTTCAATTCAATTGAATGTGATCTTAAATTCTTCCTGAGGAATAAATGTTAATATTCAAATACTAACCTTGAATATTTATGTCTAAATTACAGGTTCCATTCTTTCACCTTGCCGGATCACAGGTGTAGGAATTTATCTTGAGGAGAAAGTTAATTTCTCAGAAGCAAGTAATGCATGTAATCAACTTAATCTACAATTAGCAAGTAAAGACCAAGTTGAAAAGGCTTTGAAACATGGCTTTGAAACATGCAGGTACATGACATCAGTTAGTGTCTCATTGCCTTTAGTGAATGCCTTTACACACATCTGAGGCTGGTGATAAATCTAATATTAAAAAGACTGATGCTTTTTATTGTAGCTATGGATGGGTGAAAGATGGATTGGTTGTCATTCCTCGGATAACATCCAACAAGAAATGTGGTAAGGGCAACACTGGACTAGTGCTATGGTATGCTGAACCCTTTAAAACATTTAAGGTTTACTGCTTCAATTCCTCAGGTATGTAAGCATGACAACTACATTTTTTGTGTTTTGTTTTGGTTTTTATTGTTTGTTTAATATCTGCATGAAAAAATCATACCAAGTGAGTGAATTCTTATAATTTGTTGGCCCTTTCCCCCCCCAATCTTAAATGTTGTCAAGCTGTACTTAGCTCTGTAGGAGAAAAAAGCTTCCAAGAAATACAAAAGGTCAATTGATATAATCTGAATTAATAATTTGGTGCTGCCATGAAAGCTCTTGAAGAAGAGTTGCTTTTACCACTCTGTAATGTCGACACAATGCTCTTGATATGTTTTGATTATTTAGGTACGTTAATTTGAAAGACAGTGAATCAAATCTTTAACCAGGGTGTCTGTGTGTGATGTGTGTTTTCTTGCAAAAAGACCAAGAGTGGGGTACTTCAGGAAAAGTGGAATGCTTTTTGATAAAAGGAAATGTATCCATTAAACTAAATTAAAATATAAGCTAGAACAGCTAAGAGACCGTAAAATTAACTAAATTCCCAATCTATTATCAGTAAAATCAAACAGCTTCCTTTAATGTGCATCATCCTATGTGTGAAAAGACTTGTCCTTCCCCTCATTCTTGACTGTCTATTCCCAGATGGAAGATACAACAGTGGAAGTTGGGCCTTGATATAAGTTAGATCTTCTCAGCACAACAGATCAGTATTGTTTCTTAATGACTTCTGTGATTAACTAAAAATAAGTATTTAACTAGAGGCATTGTGTTCCTGCTAGTGTCCCACATCTATCGTTATTATGTAACAACTATCCCAATAATTAAACCATATACAGGACCAATAAATTATTTCTAATCAGTCCCTAGTCCTTGCCAATGAGTTTTAGATAACAAGAGCAAGAGATTATGTGCAAAATCCTGAAACTTTTCAGGAAAGATGTGTGAATAAGGGTCAGAAAGAGCAGGAGAAAGATGGATATGCAAGATATGCCCATGCAAAGATACAAAGACCTAAGACCATGTCTAGTGAATGTGCACATTGGAGCTTACGAAGAGACTGACGATAAAGCTGTTAGGGAGAAGGCCCTGCCTTCACCAGTGCGACTTTGTTGATGATCCTGGGCCATTTTAGTGAAGGAGCATAGGTAATATAAGTAGTCAGCTTACAAAGTATCTGACTGCTGATAAGAAAGCAGTGCAGAGAGAAAGCACCATTAAAAATTGTCTTATCATCTAACCTGTAAAGTTAAAAATTACATGATTGGGCTAACTTAGTTTTTCTCTACAGTCCATAGCTTTTATTGATGAATGCATAGGTGAATTAGTACTCAGGCAACATACTCTAAAAGAAGCTGCTCCTATTGGTACTGTTATTTCTTCTGTTCGTATGCAACACGGTGTTTCAGTGTATGAAATATGTGTCATTCTGCATCAGAAATGTTGGGTAGGTTGGGTAATGCTAAGGAGGTAGCAAGTAATTCCGAATTACTTGCTTTGTTTAGCTTTAATTCAAAAAAATTATACTGTTACCGCATGTGAAGTAAGTTAAGCTTGCTGAATGGATAGAAAATAAAGTAATGTATATTTAACTTTGGGATGATTCTGCAGTTCTTTATCGTAATTGCCAAACTGTTGCCTGTTCTAGGTATTTCTTACCCAAAATATTTGGCAGAAGCTCATTCTGTCAATTTTCTTTGTGCCAAAGAAATGCCAAAATCACTTGAAAACTATAGTGGAAAAAGTAAAAGCCCCTGCCATTTAGCTTTTTATTCTGTGAATGTAACTGCGTCATCAGACTTCCCACGGGTATTCATTTGGAGAACAGTACATACGTCGTTTCCCTGTTATTTATGTTGTAATCTGCTTGTTACTTCAGTGAAATTTTTATAGCTTTACAGAATATAGAACTTCACTAGAAAAGAAGAATTTTCACATTTTCACATGAGCCTGATTTAGAACTCAGCTTTTCAATCTACATATAAAAGTCCACTTGCACCCACGTTTTTATATAGACAACATTCACATCATTTAAATGACTTAATTTCTGAGTGTGCCTGAAGTTTGTTTCTTTCTAGCCCCCATTAGAATCGCGTCACTTTTTTATCTCACACTGGTGCCTGGTTTACCTGCAAGTTTTATGGGCTACTTTTGTTTCCAGAAAATCAAAGTAGTGTTCCAAGTATCAACAGTGCATGCATATGTTTTGAACATATACAATAGAAATATTTTTGAATCTTGGATCTCCAGTTAAGTCTCCGGCTCTGCAGGAGGTCATATTATTGTTTTTTATATGCATTATTATTCTAAGTGCTTTTCAGGAGGAGTCTTGTCATTGGCATGCAATTATAGAATGAGCGCCACACTTGCTCAAAAAAGTGTTTAACTATGTGAGTAACGATAAAAGGTGCGTAATCTGGGTTGTAGCCACATGTTTGAAATAGGCATGCCTGATTTGGGTAAAGCTTTTGCGAGTAAACAAATAATAATTTCCAGAAGGGAATGACTGAGGAACAATTTCAATAAACATGTGTGTACAGTAAGTACAAAACTAACATCCAACACAACTCTTATTCATTTCCTTTCCCTGCCGCAGATGTTCAGATTAATTCATGTAAACCAGATCCAACTACAACCATACTACCTTCATCAAGTGCACCAACGGACTTCACTGCATATTCAGGCTCTGATTTGACTGAGAACATCACAGCAGTGCCCAATGTGACTGAGTCAGAACAATCCCTGAAAAATATAAAATTTCGCATAGTATGTATAACTGAAACTATATTACCAACAGAGGGGACTACTACAAAAATACCAGAGGAATACTCACCGATTGACTCTCCTAACTACACTTCCCATGCTGCCTTTAAGAATGATGCCATTGTCTTTGGAGGTAAAGGCCATATATGGTAGCTATTTAATCAGAAGAGCTAGTTACGTAGATGTTAGTAAAACTGTTTACTGCTATTTTTGTTTGCTACTCCAGCATCCATTTTGATATAGCTGAACCTGGAGGCAGAATAGGAGTGTAATGGTTTTGCAAAAGCAAAGTTTGTAACGCAGAGGATTTTAAAATAATTTTTAAGTAGAAGTAAAATCTTATTTTATACTTTTTAATAATATTTTAATATGAAATGGTAGAAGTTCATTCTGGTTTATGTGATTTGGGGTAAATACATTTCTGAGAAAGTCTTATCAAACACCATGTGCTCAGAGTAACGGAAAACTCAGCAAGCTCCTAAAAACAAATGAAGCCAAGAGAGTGTTAAGTAGATTTGTTGTTCTCCGAATATGGAGATGTTCTTGAGATATGAGGTGTGAATAAGTAATCCTAATATACAGCAACTGAGAAATAGACTAAATATGAGGAAAAGCATTCTGACTGTAAGGATAGTTAATCACAAAAATGTGTTCTCTAGGCAGGTTGTAAAAACCCTCCAATGAGCAGGTTAGACAAACATTGTCAGGGATTGCCTAAATACCTGTTTTAGTCTCTCTTGAAAAAATGAGCAGGAGTAACTAACCTTTTGAGATTCCTAATACCGCTATTCTTGAGTTGATGTGTATGTACCGCTTACACTAGGCTGTTTTTAGAAGCATCTGGATTTATGCTTATGAGCCTTCATAAAGTCAGAATTAAGCACATATAAAAACCTCTATGCTTACCTCACTTTGATCTCTAGGTATCCCCACTGCACTTCTTGTACTGGCAGTCATCTTCTTCATTATTTCAGTTGTTCTAGCAGTCTGCTATATCAAAAAGTAAGTTTTGTTGTTTTTTTTTTCTCTTGGACTGAGTTAACTCCTAGAGTACAACCAGTGAATATTTTAAATATATAGCTAAAGAGCAGAGAAGGTAATAATAATGACATAACAGTGTAGCACAAAGAACAAAATCTTAAACCCTGTTGTTATGCAAGTAAAGTCTGTTGTTGCTGTTGCCATTCCCTGCTTTAGAAAAGGAACCAAAGACAAATATTGCCTATTTTTGATTAGTCAGTCGTGCCTAGTGTAAAACATTTCCAAGTGTGCCAAAATAGCAACACTGAAGTGGGCATCTGTTTGTATATAAGCTTGCTTATGCAGTTTTATTCTTGTTTCTTTCTATGTCGGACTCAAGGTAAAAGTTTTTATTCTTGGACTATGATTGTGTTCATAACAAAATAATTGTTGAGCTCATTTGTCTTGTGTAAAGATCTTCAACACAGTGCATCATTAAATCGTATCAAAGTCGTGTGCATTTCTCACATCCTAGCCCAGATAGCTTTATCTTTATGTACCACGAATCCTGAATATACATTGTCTGTTCTTAAAAAAAAATACAAAAATATTCCTTTAAAAAGCACGCTGCTTGAAGCAGCACAATGATCTAGCATGCCACCATTCTCTGAGAGACTTTCGCTTGAGTATGGCAAAGAAAGTTAATTCTAGATATTTTTCACTTTATTTCTTGAGTGATACTACCAAACTATGTCAGTGTTTCTGCTTTACTATCCTTTTTTCTATTTAAAGGTACAAGAAAACCTTCCCATTTTCAAACAAGAATCAGCAAAAAGAAATGGTTGAAACTACTGCTCTCAAAGAGGCTAAGTCAAATGACAAAACACCTGAGAAGGAAACAAAGAATAATGGAAAAAAGGTAGAAGAGTCTAAAACCAAGCCTGAGGCCACAGTAAAATGTCTAGAAGCAGAAGTTTAAGGGGAAGAATGTACACTTCTTGATAGAAATGTAAAATGAAGCACACAGAACTTAGCAATGCTTTTAAACATGGGTGATTGTAAATACTCATGAATGAATATTTTCTCTGTCTTAACATATGAAAACTTGGTTTTTTAATAATTATGTCTTTAGCTATAAATGCTCTTGCAGAAGAACATGGTATCTTATTTACTTGAAAGAAATTAAAAAAATCCATATTACAGCTCATTTTTCATCTTTAATAAAGAACTAATTAGGAATATGCTATTAACGACATGCAGTGTGTTAACTATTTGCACGGAATTCAGTTCAATATGTAATGAAAAGGTTTGGGTTTTTTATGGCTGGAGGATGTCTGCTAACTTAATGTCTAAAATAAAATGATGATACTGTAGCTCTTCCTCATGTAGATTAGCTTATTTCCATTAAGTAGTTGCATACTGTTTTAAAAAAAGTCTGTTTACAAACAGAAGAAATAAGTCTGTTTACAAGTGAGTAAAAAAAGGATCAACCCACTGTCATTCAAATACCCAAGGAAGGGTACAAAGATGCTGATGTTTATATATATACAGCAATCAATAACTTTCTTAGATATCTTCATCATATCATAATTTACTGTTTTATTTATTAAAACCTGTATCATTCTTCTGCATCAGATATTTGACAGGGGGAAAAAATCCCCTTGAACTGTATCTCAACAGTTATGTTTAAGATCTTTTGTGTATATTTAAGTGTGGCTTTCATAACAAAGATCTCAAGTGGCATGGGACTTTTACAGTACTTCATAAAAAATAAAGTATGGTATATATGTTTGTCTGGACAATTTATTCTCATGAAAGCTGTCTCACAGTAAAAAGAGCTCATATAACCTTAATGTTACAGAAGTAATTAGTTCTTATAAAAGAACAACACTAGCAATTTAACAAATACTTTCTTGAATAAATAAGTAATTTAAGAAATTTGGAAAATTTTTCTCTAGTTCCACTCCAGCTGGAAGTTTGTTGGTTCTGTTTTAGATCTAAATAAGGGCTTTTTTTCCCCGAAGTGTTTACTTTCTAAAAATCTATACGAGCTGATATAACAAGATATTGCCTTAACCGATAAATGTCTTGTTTTATCATGTACCTTAAAACCAGATAGCTTTCATCCTGACCTTCACAGTGACATGTGGTCAATGGAGTTTGATCTGCCCCTCCTTTCCATGACATAATTCATGCCAACACTACAAAGGCTAAAAGGAACCTGTTACATTGTTCTGTATGTACTAATCAACAAGTACTGTATTTGATATTGTCTGTATATAAGGAGTACTACTCAGTCACATTCAAATTAGAAAGTACAAAACATTCTTGCTCATTGTTTAATAGAATTGCAAGGGATGTACCACTACAAAGCAAACAGGAAACATTTATTTAATTTCTAGACAGAAAGTGTCAAAACCCCAAACCCTTAACTGGTAGTAGCAGAAACTTAAGAGAAATTCTTCATTATGTTTCTGACTTTTCTCAAGTGTCATGCCTTTTTTTACGAGACATTCTCAACAGCTATGAAGTTCCTTGATGTCTCAGAAATTGCATTATGCTCAAGTATCTTGGACAAATAATTCATTCCACCTAGCAGGAGATCACAGTTTGTATTAGTCATTTGACAGTAACGCTACTCAGATTCCCACACTGAGGCTACAGATGTTTGCTGACCTTAGGCGAAAGGGGTGGGTGGCCTGCAGGAAATACAGCGAGATTCCCAGTCCAACCCAATCCCTGACTGGAGTACAGGGGTGCCTTTATCGTGGGAAGTACGTGTGTCTATGTGTGAACAGAAGCGGGCAGGAAGGGGAAGTACTACTCCTTTTCTCCTCTTTAAATTAAAAAAAAAAACCCCAAACCTCTAGAATTAAACCTTGAAGCATCAGGATGTGGATGACCTAGAGGATGTTCTAGGATTTCTGTTCCTAAATGGCTTGTTATCATGTATGGGTGTTGGGGTTTTTTTGTAAAAAGGTCAGCGAGCATTGACCTTTGCCACACACACCCAACTCCCACATCCTCCATGCAGAGCGAGGTGTTCTCTCCCCTTCCCCCCCCCCGCGGCTGTTATGGCAGGGTGGGGGCGTGTTTTGCACCAGCAGTTCCTGGCCTGTGATGATCCCACCACGGCAGGCACTTAAGACTCCATTAAGTATGATTTAAATTGCTATTTATTAGAGCTAACAGAAAAGAGAGAATAGTACAGGTAGTCTTCCATCCCTTCAGACGCTGGGAACCCTGAGCTGTGCAGCACCGAGCGGGCATCTGCTGAGGGCGCAGCAGGGCCCGTCTGCAGAAAAGTTACCCCGTTTGGGTCATTCACGCTATTACAGGATTTCTTCTGAAAAGGAAACAACTCTATACACCATTTCTACTGCAGGACAGACAGGATGTTCAGGCGGGGCCTGCTTCGCTCAACTGTAACGCGATCAGCGACTCCCTCGTGTGCAATGGTCTTCCCGCCCGGATCACTACCGGCGGGGGGCGGCGCCGGGCCGCGCAGCGCCGCGGGCGAGGAGGAAGGCTGGCAGCGGCCCCGGCAGCGCCGCCTCTCCCCCCCGGCCCGCCCCCGGCCCGGCAGGGCTGCCGGCGGCCCTGCGGGGCGGGCCCTGCGCCTCGCCTCCACGGCGGCGTCCGCCGTGTCCTGGCAACAGCGCGAGCCGCGCGCTGGCGTCACCAGGCCGCGCCGGGAGCCGCCGCCCCTGCGCCTGCGCCGCTCGCCGACTGCTGGGGCGCGCGGGGGAGCGGCCTCGCTCCGGTCCCCGTCGGGCGGCGGCGGCGAGCAGGATGCCGGGGCGCTGGGGTGAGGTTGCTGGCGGGGCCCTCCGTCCGCGGCCCCTCGGGGGCTGGCGCGCGGCCCGCAGTCACGGCGCCCTGAGGGGAGCGCAGGGCCCGGGCCCGGGGAAGCCGTTGGGTGCGGGCGCCCTGCGCAATGCCCGGCCGGCCCCCTGAGCCGGGCCTCGCTGCCGCGTCCCTCGGGGCGGGAAGGGTCGAGTGGCGGTTACCCGCGAGCACGGCGGCCAGGGGGAAACGGGGCGGGGGCGGGGGGGAGCGGACCCCGCCCCGCCCCGCCCCGCCCCGCCCCGCCGCGCCGGGCGGTGCGGGCGTGACGCAGCCGGGCTTGTGCGCGCGGCCTGTCTCAGGCCCGGCCGTTGAGTACGGTTAAACGGTGAAGTGAAAGCAGCGGCTGTGCCCTGGCCGTCGGGGGCTGGCGGCAGCGCGGCTCCTTTCGGAGAGGCTGGAAAGGGAGAAGGCTGGTGGTACACCTCATCTGCCTGTGTGTAGTTTTGTGTATTTCTGGTCTTGAAGAACATACGAAAGGAAACACTTCTGCAAACATGTTTGCAGGGGTTTTTTTTGTCCAGACTTTTCTGTGATACAGTCTTATATTATTAGTTCAGTAGACTAGCACACGGTGCTTTGCTTCCTCAGGAAGACTGCGTTTCAGCTAGAGGGAACACACAAAAACTGAAAGATATGGGATGGGCTGTATTTGAAGGGTGAAAGGTTATGCTGTTGAGAGGTTGTCCTTCAAGTATCTTCAAGTATCTGGGTGTGTGCTCACCAAATGCAAGGTCTACATAGCGGAAGAGGAGATGATTGGCGGGTAATTTGGAAGGAGAAATGTGACTTCGGTGGGAACACATCTGTCTAAGAATAGAAATTGGTTAAAATTCAAACATTAAATTAGAAGTTTATTCTCTTGTGTGAAATACCGGAATAGTTCGTAGAATGCTCTGATATGAACTCACTTTGTGTGCTGTGTTTTTCTTACACCGTGGCAAGATCTTGACAGCTGTAGACCATGTTCCTGGGCAGTTTTATGCCAAATGCAGCTATATGTACATGCAGGATGAAGTTGTGTTTTTCTGTGATGTCTCTCATAAGGTGTTTGTAATGCACCTGGTATCAGATTATTCCGTATTTAAATTAAGGTTGATATTCTGCAATTAGCTTGCTATTGCAGAGCTCTGTCTGTAAGAGTCTTAAAAGGGTGTGAAACTACTGGTTTGCATTACAAGCGATGAACTCTGTACAGATGAAATTAATTTGCATGCCTCTGCTATTTCAAGACAAAGAGCAAAGAGAAATTTGGGGGGAATGTCAAATGAGAGGGATCAAGGGGTGGAAAGGGATAAAGACTCAGAAGGCGTAGGGCAGATCCTTATGCAGACTTTTGGGGAAAGAGAAAGGAGTGTAAAGGAAAGGTGATATAAGATGAAGTGGGAAAGGTTTGAGCAAGTCAGTTCTGTAATACATCCTAAAGTTGAGTGTTTTGTGCAGATAGGGAGATTTCTAAATTGGTTTATGCTGACGTGGATTCCTTGGCTTACCAGTTTAAGAATGCTGTGAGAGTTCTTGTGATCTGCCAGTGTCAGTCTGATGTAACAAAGCTAATTCCTAATGTAATGTCTGCGTATAGACATACATTGATATGCTTATTTGTAGACATTCTGACTTTCCCATGCACAAATATTTAGGAAAAACAAAGATTGTCGTAAATTATCATTGTCATCTTAAGATTTTCTTTTCCATTCCATTGGATGTATTTATATATGTGTGTTGGAGTTGCTGAAAAATCTGCGTGAAAAATTGTCTCTATTTAATATAAGTATTGCTGTAAGCAAAATAATACATTTTTCATAAGTTGTTAATGCCACATTCCAGTCTCTTCTAAGTGGTCTGCTTTGTTTCTGATTTGACTGTTCAAGTTGTGTTACTGTAAAATAATTAGACTGGTTAGTGGGTAGCTAAACTCTTACACTAAAACAAAATGAGGGAGTAGCCATTCATAAAACACACAAATGTAACTCTAAAATATTTTTAGCAGAGACTCTGCAAGTGAATGAGAACTTCTTTCTACGGAACTGAGGTGAAGAACTTCACCATGGGTCAACAAATTTCAAACCACACACAAACTGTAATTAACAAGTTGCCAGAAAAAGTAGCAAAGCATGCCTCTCTGGTTCAAGAAAGTGGTTTCCTAACGTATGAAGAGTTTCTGGGAAGAGTAGCTGAACTTAATGATGTGTAAGCCTTACTTTGTTTCCTTCTTTTTTTCATGTTTTACAGAGACCTTGTATGCAATATATTCTCCTGTGCTGGCTAAGCCAGAACTGGCCATCTGGTTTTGTTGGTTTCTATAGTGGTTGTAATTACAGTTCAAAACCAAAGCCATTTCTCCTCCCTAAATTCACTTTTCCCCTACTCTTCTTCCAGCAAGTGTTGCTTCTCTCTTAGAAGTTCACAAGAGGTAGATGTTTAGTAGTATCTGTTTGTTAGTGTTACCTGTCTCACTTACTCTTCCTCCCCTCCACCAACCACCTAAAGATGCAATGCTGCTTCCTCTCTGCCCATCACTTTTGGTAGGAAGTAGCAATACGAGCCCTAAAAAGACAGTACAGCTACACTAGGAAAGTAGTACCTGAGACAGAACTGTTTGTAACCATCTCTCCCACCGCTGCGGATATGCAATGCTGTTCCTCATTAAAGACGAGATGTGCTTTACTATCTGAAATCAGTGACCGAGATAATCCCAAACAAAAGGCTGCACAAGTAAGATTTTTCATAGGCTGCCTTTTGTTTGACTGATACGTTGACAGTAAAAAGAAATGAACAAAAAAGCAGAGTTGTCATTTTTACCCAGTATTTATGGTATACAATTATATGAAGTGGAAATGTACATGCTGAAAAGGGGCTTTGTAGTGTGTGGCTTTTGGTAGTGTTTGATGTTTAACTATAACGGGAATTTGTATTCAGTTTAGAAATTGTCTTGTAGAGTGTCATACTTTTATGAATGGTCTGCAAGAACAGATAGCTGTCTTCTGGGTAGACACATAAATAGATTTTGAAGACCATTACTTTGTTTTGCCTGAGAATCTAAGCATATCTCAGTATAATTAACTCCAAAATATCATTGTTATTCAAGGGGTTTTTATTTCTTTACAGTGTTTACTTCAGCCTGAATGTACCGTAGCTTGTTCTGATTCTTATGGAATAGACCTTTGTGTCTGTGTTCCATTGGAAAAAAAAAAATACAAAAACCCAAGAACGTCAGGGTCACCTGAAGCTTTCACCTGACTGCTTCATTATTAACATATACTAACAAAAATACACCTCATCTGCATGTGTTGGTACTTGCATGCTTTTCTTACATACATGGTAAGGAAATAACCTTTTTAGATTGGACCACAAGATTGTATGATTACTGTAATAAACAGTGAAAGTATATATAAATCAAAATGTCTATAAAGGACACTTGCTTGCTGATGCTGGATCAAAAGACTTGCACATCATTTTCTGAAATTTACTGTGCAATTTAAAGGGAAGTGGACTGTGTATTTTATATTTAATGACATGCTAAGAAGGTCATTACTCTTTAATGTCTCTGGGCAGTATTGATAAAATCTCTTTAAGGATAAAGAGCACATAGGTGAACAATAAATAATACCACAGTGGCTGAGGTTGCTGATCTTTGCATGTCTAGCACATGATGTAAAACTGATGTTTCTTTATTTCAGTACTGCAAAATTGGCCTCTGGACAAGACAAACATCTGTTATTTGAAGTGCAGCCTGGTTCTGATTCTTCTGCTTTCTGGAAGGTGGTCGTTCGGATAATATGTACTAAAGTAAGATTGTTGAAAATTTTAATTTGGTGGGGGTTTTGTGTACAGATATTTGAGGACTGTCACTTTTACTGGTAAAATCCAACACCTGCTACATATATTTTGAGTATATATTTTGATACAGATGATGTATTCAAGGATACTATTTGAGATAAATTAAGTCTAAATTCTAGGTTTCTGCAAAAAGCAGGTTAACAAAACCATTTTCATAACTAAGTTTAAAGGAATGATATCTTCCAATGGAGCACTTACAGCCCATTAGTTACAAATTCAGATGATTTGTGAGGTCAAGTCATGGTAATCGAATAGTACAACAAATTGGGATCTGTATAGTTTGATAGTAGTAGAAGTTAGTCAGCAATTCCAAGCATTATTAGTTGAGCTAGTGTAATTGTATACATTCTGATTCCGTAGAAAACCAATCTGAAAGTTAAATGTTTAACTTAGTTTGAAGACCATGAAAAAACTTACTAAGTTTGCTCTTTCTAATGAGGAGATTTTTCCCCTCTGTATCCTATCAAGTA
Source organism: Gymnogyps californianus (assembly GCF_018139145.2). Lineage (NCBI taxonomy): Eukaryota > Metazoa > Chordata > Aves > Accipitriformes > Cathartidae > Gymnogyps > Gymnogyps californianus. Next base: position 12,274,875 of record NC_059475.1, read on the forward strand.
ACATCCTTAAACGGTCCTGAATCCACTGAGCAATCTTAATGTGCAGTTTCAACCAAGCCAACTCTCAAACTTTGTTTGAAACTAACAGTTTGTAATTTTCTGTTTGCTCTTAGTTTTTATTAAGGCAGCCATCATTGTAGGCTGTTTTAAGTTCAAATATGAAATGATTGATTATTCTGTTCTTTGTTCTAAGTTTAGACCAGTTTTTTAGCCATTAGGTCCCTACTCATAACTTAATCCATTTGAGTAGTGATGGTAATTGTCTTGCCCTAAAAATGTAGTCCTAACTGTGGTATTCCTCACGCTGAAACAGCTGTGTTTGCAGTTCTTAACTCTTATTGAAGCAGACTGGAATTTGCTAACATAGTGATGGACGCTTGGGAAGGTGGCTACTGCCATGAGAATTGCAGTGCATTAAAAGAATTTTGAGCAATGTAAAGTAAAAATCTGATATGTAATTGTAAACAATTCTTATATCTTAAGATAAATAAAACAAGTGGCATCGTGGAAGCTTCCAGAATCTTGAACTTGTATCAGTTCATTCAACTTTATAAAGATATCACCAGTCAAGCAGCAGGAGTTCTTGCACAGAGTGGTACTTCTGAAGAAGCTGCTGAGAGTTTGATGTCTGTGTCATCTTGTCAGGCCAGCTTGTGGATGGGAAGGTATTTTGATATATTCTAGCTTCTGACCACAGTTACAACATAAATATTTTGGAAGTTGTCTGTAAAACCTGAACGACAAACACCTAATGATCAAAACTGCATGCTCTTGGCAGGTGCAGACTTTGTATCATCACAGACATGAACAGCACACCTTCTCTTGTACCAAGAGAGCTGTAGTGTACTTGGGTGAAATTCTGTTGGTGCTACCATACCTTAGCTCCAGACCAATCGTTTTAATGATCAGTTCTAATATAAACATGGTATATGTTGAATCTCCTGAATAAGGAAACAGGAGGAAATGGAATCAGCTGCAGCTACAAATCTAGGGGTTTTGACAGTGTTGGTTTAAACAGATTTTGTTATTGTTCAACTTAAACTTTCTCTTCCTTTTTTACATTTTGGCATGTGAAAGTTCCCATCTGTTGCCACTAGAAACTCATGAATTATAGTAATAATTTAACTTATAAGACTGGAAAAATGTGAACTGTCTCACACATGTTGACATCCTGCTTTGTTAACTAGAGGAAAAGCAAAAGACTGAGGTCAACACCTGCAATAACTTCAGTTCGAACTGAATAGTAACAGCAAGAAGCTTGTCACCCTTTCCCTCTGTGGAAATGTTGCTACCTGTAATTTCTTACTTTTAACTTTCTGAATTAGTTCAGAGTTCTAACTCAGTTTTAAGTGAGGTAGAGATAGGTTTTACAAGGAAAAGCAGTAAATGGTATAGTTCTCTGTATCAACCAGTGAAGAGCTGGTAGCCAGGTGTTTTAACAGAACAAGTTGCTGAGCTAGTTAACTGTCTTTAGAATGAGAAGGGGGTCAGCTACATTGTCATTCTACAGATAGAGCCCACTGGTTTTTCTAAGTCAGTGGATTGCAGAATGTGTTCTTTTCATTTAATTTCCTGTTTCTCTTGTTTGGGAACAAATAATCTTAAATTATTGGCTGTTCTGAGTTATTAAAATGCTAGAATTAGGTAGCAAATTGTGGACATGTTTGGGAAAGCATATTTTCCTGCTCTTTCTCAAAGATATATGGTTATACTAGAACACACGTATATCTGGAAATGGCCTTTTACTTCAAACAAACCAAACAAACAGAAAAACGCCGGATGCTTAGGCAAAACAACTTCATATATTGCTAAAGTCAATGAGTAGATATAAGGTTTCCTAGGTGAGTTTCTTTTTCGATTTTCAGACTTTGAGATGGGCGAGATGAGCATCCTTTGTGTTTGTAAACTTCATCGCTTGAGGTAGTATTAGTGACAAATAACAACAAAAAAAAGAGTATACTTTTCTAATATGCTGGTAATATGCTGGAATTTAGTGAGCTTGCATCTTATGCAAGTTTTTCAAGTCATTAAGGAAAATACAGGCTGAAGCACCTTCAAGTATTTTACACCAAGGAAATCTTCTGATTGTTTTTCTGTGGTATCCTACCATTTGCCTAAATTCTTCTCACCTTTAGACATTTTTCAGCTCTGCAAGAGCTAGCCGTCGCTGTCCAAAAATAGCAAATATTATCTGTTTCATTCTTCTTATTATCTTAACTTCTTCCACTGGAATAATATCCCATTTCTCTAGAACATCCACTTCCTCCTCGGAGTGTTCCAAAATATCCGTAACTGTTTTATGCTTTCTGATAATGAAGAGACAATCATTTCCTTAGTTTGTCACTCTTGTATTTTACCATTTCTTCAGAAACTTAGTCCTATGGCTAAATCTTAGGTTCCAGAAACTCTATAAACAGGGCATCTGTTTTAAGTATAATTGCTTGTATATACATCAGCAAATCTAAAAAATTGAAGTGTAATCAAAGATTAGTACTCAGAGTTGCATGGGGGAGGGAAATGAAAGGGAGCAAGTCCAAAGAACTTAGTGAGCTAATCAAAAGAGAGTATTTTGGAAACTGTTGTCCTCACTGTATGCGAATCACCATCTGTAATTCCACAAAAAAATGTCCCAGCATTCTAAACTAATTTCTCAAAAAGCAAATTGAAAAGGAAACCCCAAGGACCTACTGAAGAATAAAATGAAAGCATGTTAATTGCTGTCCATTAGCTGACTAATCTGTACAGTTAAAAAATTACTCTATTTGACAGGCTCCCAAGATACCTAAGCAAAAGCAGTCTGGTCAATAGTCATTAAGGTGGACTGTCTCTCCTGAAATGCCATTCTTTCTAGAATGCTACCTCTCTGCCCCAAGCCACAGAAGAGATTCCCAAGTCAGGATTTTTGGAAAACCTAAAAATTTCAGAACACTTACTTGGCTGTTTTGGAAGTGAGCCATGACTACAAAATGAGGTAACTTTACATGTCTAGTTAGGTCAGTGAAAGCTGAGGATTCTCTGCACCTTTTCATGCTTGAGAAGTCTTGATAATGCAAATATTTGAGATACTACTGTTAGGAACTTTAGATACAGATATCTATTATTTGGGGGGAAAAAAATGACACATAAAATGAAAATGTGTGTCCTGGGGAGTGATTTAATTTTTAAACTCCTCCCCCCCCCGCCGCCAACAGGAACCACCTAGAAGCTTAACTGGAAAAGCTGTGGTAACAGTCAACTTGAGAGAGAGTCCTAATTTGAAGGAACAGTCATGAGGAGTGTATTGCAAGCTAAAACGAGCATTTTCAATCTAATGAACAGTTTAGCTCTTGGCATTTTGATGGCATGTGAAATTAGTGAACATGCATTCTAGTAGTGATCCTCTCAACATGCATGTTTTTATCTAGGATATAAACCAGTACACGGAAGTTTGACAAAGTTCCTTGTGAAATAGTTCAGCCTGACACTTTGTGAAAGGAAGGCAGATTCTTCTCCTGCCTTTCATGTAAACAGTGTTTCTGTTCTTTTGCCCAGTCATGTGATATGTAAGTTACAACTTCTCACACTTCCTTGTTGATATGAAAAAGGATTTGCATAACCCTTTGTAACACCAAAAGTGCCACATGACACACAAAATAAATGCATGTTCTAACTTAGTTTAGTTCATTTACTGCTGTTTGTTGGTAGCTTGAGGCTATGTCTGCTGACATAGGCTGGGATGATGCAACTAGTCCATTCACAAAATTACGTGTTCCTTGCAGATAAGCACAGGTGTTCCTTTCTGTCCATCACTAATTACTATGAAAAATGTAGTAACTAGTGTAGTTACTAGGGCATAAATATAAAACTTATTAGTTATCTGGGAGAAAATACTGTCTTCTCTTCTGCAGGGTTAAACAGTTGACAGATGAAGAGGAGTGTTGCATCTGCATGGATGGGCGTGCTGATTTAATCTTGCCGTGTGCTCACAGTTTCTGCCAGAAATGCATTGATAAATGGTAATACATAATAAAGGATATTATTTTATAGTATGTACTGGTTATCTGACATGTTTCAGTTTGGTCTGACAGATTCCTTAGTTCCCATATAATTTAATATCTGAAGGTATTTGCAAGCTAATGCACATATGATACATAACAAGCTTGAGTAAAATCAGACTGCAGCAAAAGGAAAGAAGGATTTCAGAATTTGTAAACATCTTACGAAGAATTTCATTTTGGAAAAAGAGATGTGAAAGTGCTTTTCAGCATTTGTTTTGTAATTTCTTATCTCTTTGTATTCTTGTAAAATTAAATTGTATTCTTGCTCGAAAACTAGAGGAGACAGGGTATATGCTGATGCTGACATGTTATGCTTCACAAAATCTCATTAAAAGCTTCTTTATAAGGAAAAAATCAATAGTTTGTAAGACTATGCAAATATGAAGGCAAGTTGGACTGTCTTATCACTTATTTGGGAAATAACTATCAGAGGGATTTTTTTCCGTATATTATGCTTTCACTTGAAATAAATAGCATACAATTTACTAATTTAAATATATCAGACTTTTCCAGGAAAAGATTTCTTCTCAGTAGCAATGCCTTCAAATTTATGTATAACATGTATCTTACAATGTATGTTCAGCTTCATAGTAAACTGAACAGCTTTTCAGCTTCTGCATCTGTCTGATATACCCGTTGTTGGAAGACTGAGAGACAAAAATTGCTTTGTGAAGGAGCGTAGCTCTTCTCTGACCCTGCAGAAGACGTACAAGGATTAGGCAGGTGTTCTGGCAGTCTAGCATTAGGTGATACAGATATTCTCAGTTAAAGGCTTTTTTTTGACTAGTTAATGCAAATGATTTTACATTTAAGTCGTATAATTTGTGCATAAGAATTTGTTTTGTGGCTTTTTCAAAGGCTTATCAAGGAAGTTACTCTTATAACACCATGCTCCCACAAGGGAAAAACGTAGTAAAAATCACTGGATCTCAGAGTATAACTAGTCACCTCTCTTTCCTGGGAAAATATTTTAACATCTGTCAGCAGTACAGGGCTTAGTTTAGCGGCTGTGGTGGAGAGCAGATTATATTCTACTTTGGCTAATGAATCAGCTGAACTCTTAACTAAGTTCCAGCTATACCATTCTTTTTTTGGTATTCAATTTTTAAGGTTCATCTCTTCTTAACCTAGGCATATAACAGAGGCTCCCAGCTCAGAAGCATAATTGTTTGGGACCCCGAGTTAGTCAGTGGGGGGGGGATGGGACCCTCAGGGACCAATTCTTAACTTCAGTGGGCTGAATGACCCAGGAAAAGGTTCCTTTTTCTCTTTATATAGGAAGCTTTCAGGGACTGGTTTCTGAAGTACTGTCGTGGTTTAACCCCAGCCAGCAACTAAGCACCACACAGCCATTTCCCCCTCCCCCCTCCCAGTGGGGTGAGGAGGAGGAAAGGAAAAAAAAGTAAAACTCGTGGGTTGAGATAACAGTTTAATAATTAAAGTAAAATATAATACTAACAATAGTAATAATGAAATACAATAATAATAATAGTAATGAAAAGGAATATAACAAAAAAAGGAAGGGGGGGGGGAAGAAAAAAAAACCAGTGATGCACAATGCAGTTGCTCACCACCTGCTGACCGATGCCAGGACCGCAATCTGCGCTCCCAGCCAACTCCCCCCCTGTTTATATACTGGGCATGATGTTCCATGGTATGGAATACCCCTTTGGCTAGTTCGGCTCAGCTGCCCTGGCTGTGCTCCCTCCCAGCTTCTTGCACACCTGCTTGCTGGCAGAGCACGGGAAACTGAAAAGTCCTTGGCTTAAGATAAGCGCTACTTAGCAACAACTAAAACATGAGAGTGTTATCAACATCATTCTCACACTAAATCCAAAACACAGCACTGTACCAGCTACTAAGAAGAGAGTTAACTCTGTCCCAGCCGAAACCAGGCCAAGTACCTCAGCTGAATATCTAAAGATAGGAAGAATTAATTTAGACTGTGGATTTCCATTTAAACTTTCTGGGCAGGTAGCTAGATGCATTCTGTTTAACCTGAGCAAACCTGATTATGAGGAACATGACTCCAAATTTATCACTCGAAGAATGGAGCTACATTCAGAATTGTTGGCCAATCTTCCTCACAAAGAAAAAGTTTTTAAACAAAAAAATGTATGGGTGGTCTAATGCAGTTAACCTGATCATTCTTGAAGTTCTCACTGGGTTGGTGTGGGGGTTTTTTTCGTTTGGGGGCTCTTTTGGCTTTTTTCGGCCAGGAAGAGACCATCAGTGAAAAATACTCATTTCTCTGGCTTCCTAACAGGAGTGATCGTCACAGAAGCTGTCCTGTCTGCCGTCGGCAAGTGACTGGGGCAAGCGATTCTTGGGTGGTCTCAGATGCACCTACAGAAGATGATATCGCTACTTATATACTTAACATGGTAGATGAGGCGGGCCAGCCTCACAGACCCTGACACTGGCCAACCAGCTGATAATAGCAGAAGCACTTGAAGCTTTCGTTTTCATGAACATCTGTTTTTACCTCTCGTTGCCATTCTTCCACAGTCTGTCTTTTACTTCTCTTCTTGGCTGCTGTGAATCTACGCTGCTCTTTTAAAACACAGGGTATATGAGCCAGTGTATGTGTGTGCAGTCTTAATTATTAATCTGTACTTTCAGTAAACTCTTTGATCATTAACAAAGTTTATTTTAACAGCAACTTTTGATATTAATTAGCAGTTTGACTACTAGATGAAGCAATTTATAACAGCACAACTACAACTGCGAACTGCTATTTGAACATCACAGTGTACTGCTACAGAAGATGAACAGTGTCAGATGGCTTGACCTCACAGTTCTTTATCCTTAAAAGCAGTCCCTTTTAGTTTCATGACAAATGTGACTAAAGATGATGAGTTAGCACTAGTGATCATTAATTTGAAATTTTACTGCTGAAACTTGAAGATGTCCCACTGCCTGTTCTTCAGTAGCCAGTTATTGCTGCTTTTAGTGTTTACAGATACTGATTTCAATCTGATCTGTTATGAGATTTAGTATTAATTATTTTAAATCTGTTTTGGAGACTGTGGGCAGCTCTGTAAATGTACTTGTGCACTTCCCTTTATTCTTCTAACAAGATTATCTCTTTGAATATTTTTTTAAATATGATATTTAGCATAGTCTTATTAGCTTGGAAACATTAAACGGTTTCGTACACAATCCTTAAAAAAGTACATCAGTTTCTTTATAGTTTTTTGATCAAGAACAGCCAAAATTATTTTTAAACATTAGGCATATCTGAAGAGAATGACTTTGAATTAGCAGTTAAGGTGTAGTTTAGTCTGATGCTGTGGTTTTATCTGCTTCTCTTGAGTTTTTGAAGTGATGAAATCAGAGTTATAAGGTGTACTAAGAGTTATAAGGTGATAATCTAAGTAAGGGTGCCGTGCTTTGTATCTACAAGTGCAATATGCTTTTATGTAGCAGAGAGAAACTTCTACTTTAATAGTAATGTTGCTTGCAGTGAGATGTGCATGTGACAACTTGGGAAAAGGGATATCACAGCTGGAGCGCAACAGTATTTCTGTGTCTAGCAGAGTAAAATCTTTAAAGAGCTGAGTTTGGACAGTCTAAAATAAATTGTTAGTATTCAGGAAACCCATCTTAAGCCTCTTCTGCATAAATAGTGTTATGGAAATCAACTGCTATTGTAGCGAATTAATGATTTTTTTTTTTTTAATATATATTAACAAATACTACTCTTTTAACTTGAGGCTATTGAGTGAGAAATACTCAAGTGTAGCATTTGAAGGAATATCAGCATAAATCTTGCTTACTGTAAGACTGCATTTTTAATTACCATACTTGTTAAAATTCAATGATGCCGTAAGGCTAAGGCCTTTTATCACAGACAGGTTCTGAACTACAAGGTGTGTGCACACGTAGATATGCACCTTTGGGTTATTTTTCTTAATTGGCTACAAAATAATTCAATTACGTTGGGGACCAGATCTTGGGAATTTCTCTATTACACTTCTATTTGTTAAGGAATGTGCATAGCATATGGCACCCGTTTGAGCTTGGCTTATGGCACAGTTGTCAAATTTGTCATAGACATTAAGACAGATAAGCAACGTACTCTTCTTGTGTGTATCATCTAAAAGCCAGTATGGCTTAGTGTGTAAATCTGTATTTAACTATTGAAAAATCCGTTTATGAATGTATATAGCTTAGAACTAATTTTTTCCCTTTGTTAATCCTTTGATATCAGTGAGATATTCTTCAGAAAATGTATGGACTGTTTGGTTGCATAAAGGCAGTTCTTATTTGGGCTGAATATTGTTAATGGTCAGGGATTTTCCACTAAAACATTTGCAAATATTCCTAATCACACACCAGTTTGGTTTCTTTTTGCTTTCTGATCTTGCATTAGTCCATGTTCAGAACTTTAAAATAACCTTTGAATTTTTTAAACTTTTTATATCACTGGAACAGAAAGAGCATCTAAATTAAAGCTTCAAGCTAACTTTATTTTTCAAGTATTTCAAGAATTATACTTCTGAACTGAGATTTTATAAGTTGACTTTCTGCTGAGAACTTAAATGAACTTCTTAAAATGTAATTTTGTAGTGATGCAAACAGGTTGTTAATTGCAGCATAATGACACTTGCAATTACAATATAAACTAATGCAAAAATTATTTAAATAGTGAAAAAGTAAACTTTGTATTCTGTACAGCTTTTTTTAATTAAGTTGCTGTAATTCACACTGCTGTGATGTAGGTACTGTAATGTGTGCCTTGTAAAATATATGTACTGTATGTTATATGGGATAATAGGTACATTAACACTGAAAAACTAGTAATTTGGTACTGGTTGGTATTACCTAGTCTGAAGTGCTACATTTAGCAAACAATTTTGGAAAAGGAATCACATTGGCAGAGACATGGCAATGGGTTCCAGAAGCTAGACCTTGAAAATGTGAATTACTATGACTAGCTGTTGGTGGGGGGCATTAGAACAAACTACACTTTCTTGTGTTAAGTGAAGATTTCTTACAGGTTTAATGTGAAATTGTAATTTAAACATTATAGGTTGTATTAATAGCTAAGGACATTCCAGTATATTAAACTTTGTGTATGAACTGTGCAATAAAGTTACTTTGGAAGAAATGTCAAAGTTCTTTTAAGCTTAAGGAATCTCTTGGCTTTACCACAAAAGTCTGAAAACTGAATTTTAATCTAAATACAATTCCATTGTACAGGTGGTGTGGTTAAAAGCATGCCATTATGAGTCAGATGTCTCTTAAACTTTGAAGTGTGATATTAACAAGGTAGCTTAAAAGCAGCTCTGCAAAAAAGGCTCACTGATTCTTCTATTTTTCTTTTGTCAAAACAAATAAATTGGAACATTCTGCAGTAATGGGACAAATGAAACAACTCCACTTCTTAAAAGGACAGGATTGAGGAGCAGGTTTCTTTGGAGAAAGGATTTTTTTTTTTTTTTTTTTTTTTCTTTCAGAGAAGTGTGATTTACATTTTCCCCAAGTTATTCCATCATGTTTCTGATATTATTTTAAAGCTTAAGAATGCTAAGGTTTGGAGTATTCTTTCTTCTCTGATTTTTCCTGGGTTTTAGTAAGAATTGAAGCATATAATTAATGTAACTGTTTCCTCTGTCTAGTTACTTGGTTTATCTGTTCGGCTCCTTCAAAGCCAAGTGAAATGGGAGAGGAATTCATTAACAGATCAGAAAATTAAAATTGGAAAACTTAACCAGTTGACAGACACACCAGGAGGTAGGTGTACTTGAGGAATTAACAAATGTTTATATTTACTAGGTTTCAAGTTTAGACACCATATTAATGTAATGTGCATGTTTCTTTTTTTAGTGGGAAATGGTATATTTAACATATATCTTTCTTTTAAAGAGAATTCTGTATATAATTATAAAGGTTTTCTAATCCATACTCATTCCAGTTCTGGAAACAGAAGGCAACCAATGAGATCTCTGTGCTATAGGTTTGAACTGAACTGTTAAATTCCGCCCCTGTGTAGCTGTATGTGCCAAATGCATTATTTTTAGAAGGAACATCTTAGCTATGGTTCGTTGTGCTTTGTGTCCTGCTGAATCCTGGAACAGTAGCCTCCTCAGGGAGCCTTGAAGATGTTCGATGTCAGTGGGAGCTGTGTGTTAAACTGTCTGGCCTTAATTCTTGACACTGCATATACATAATTCTTTAATTTTGTATCCACTAAATACGTATGTTCTGTAATGGAAGTAATTCTATTGTGACTAATATTACAGTAATGAATTATTTTCATTCTTCTTCTGTTGTTAAACCATTCTTGAAGATAACTTACCGTAAGGTTTTATCTTCACCTGTTTTAAGTGGGTGAATGGAATTCTGCTGGCTTGTAAGTGTGTCTGAAAAATGAGTAATTCCAAAACTGAATTTTTTTTAATTCTTCAGAAGTTTGGTTCTAAGGCCTAGAATTTATCATACGGCAACATATTCTAAAGACTGAACATTCTTTTCCTGTTGCTATGTGTAGCTGAAATTAACCTGAATGAGATAGTGTTCTTTTCCAGTAACCGCAGTGTATGATCACCAGATAACGTGTTTTGCTGTGAACTAGCCATGTTGCAATGAATGTTATGTCTGTGAGGGATCTGACAACACATTCTGCTTTTGTATCTGAGCTGTCAAGATGTTAATTAGCAGATGATTGCTTACCTGTTGCTTACCTCACTAACCTAACTATTGAGGTTAAAATATTAAACACTGGGCATGGGTTTTGTAGGCATGAAATTAAAAAAAAATTGTTTTGTGACCTTGGATGGAACTTTGCCCAGTGTGAGTCTGGTGGAACAAAGAATACTATCTAACAGGTAATTAAACGAGCACTCGTTGGTTCAAAGTGCTATTTAAAAATACAAGGTGTTTTTATGAATTAAGCTTAAATTAGTCAGAAACCTGCCCTTCTGGAATTTGATTGTATGTGGAACAAGGTAGGGTTTTGATACAACAGTGTATGCTTCCATGCTAATGTGGTTCCAACCCGCTTCAACAGACCTTCCAAAAAATATTGTGTATGTATGTGAGAGAGTACCCATTAGTCATGGTTAATGATTAATGAATTAGTGGTGTTGGTGTCTCACTATTATATATGCTGTTCTCTATGCTGCTTAACATTGGTATTCAGTGCTTTGAGAGGTAGGGGGAGAAATACACATTCTTCGGTTACATGTGAATCTGTACTCTTGTGCTTCCTGAGTGCTGCTTGTGTACAGAAATAAAGGGTTTGTGTACCGAAGAGACACACATTTTAATCTTCATCTAAAAATCTTTATTAAGTAATCTGTGTTAAACTTTTTTTCCTCAAAAGTTATCTTGACTGTAGCAGAATGTCTATGTTGATATCAGCTATTTATTTCAATTTGTCACTTGTTGGCTTCTTAGTTGTGTTCTTTTTGTCAGATAAAGCTGTTCTGTGTACTGCTTAAATTGTTTCAGCTGTGAGTGTCAGAACTGCTTTGCTGCTCCCAAACTCAGGTGTTTTGACTCAGTTTAATATCAAGATGAGGCTCCAGGATCAGGAAGAGGTGCTGCACGCCCTACCTTGATGCCCAGTTTGGATGAGCAGGGAACCAGGGCCCCAAGAGACAGCGGGGGCAGCCCTGCAATACAATTTCACTTCAGGACTTAATGCCAGGTCTTCTGTTGGCACAAATCAGAACAGTTGGTTTTCATTAACACTGAATTGCTTTAAGTCAGCTAAGCTTTTAGCTCATTCTCATTATCTTCTCTATTTATTTCCACTGGGTTTTTTTCAGTCTCCATGCTGTGGTAGTCCTTAGTTTTGCTTTAGTCTTCTGTACTGCTAACAGTTTAATTACATAGGTTTTTAGTTCTACTTAAACGCGGAGATTTTGAGCAGCTACAATTTTATTGAGAGGTAAACACACACAAAAACCCTGACCATATTCTTTTATAATTTCTTTATTTGTGTAATGTTTAATGCTGCCACAAGAGGCAAAAGATAAACATCATTTAACCCAGGCACAGAAGGAAAAAGCAGTTTTTACAGACATCCCTCCCCCCACCCACCTTTTTCAGACTTAGATTTTAACTAGGCAAATGGAACAGAAAGGTTTAGCCACAAGTAAAGAACAATGATACGAGAAGATAAGGTAGCTCTCAGGTGAGAAAAAAAATTTGTATTATCCAGTGGCAGAGCAAATGCCTTAAGTTTGCTAAAGTAACACAACAGAATGGAAGAGCATCACTAGAAATTGTTTGGATAGATACGTTGTAAACATCCAAAACCCATAATTAACTATTTTAGGTTAAAGTATAAAATGCTGTGAGCTAACAGATTTAAGGATGTCTTGAATAATGTTTTGAACCTTAACACCAATGAAAGGATGAGAAAATAGGATATTCTCCCATTCTGAAGCAGCACCCGCCCCAATCACCTCCTACAATAATGTTCTAGCCCCTTTCTGCTTGAGTAAAACATATGCTGTGCTGTAACCAGGTTTGATCTCAACAGTCAGGGGGGACGGCAGCGGGGAGGGAATCGGCAACTGCCCTGTCTTGCATTTGAGTAAATGTGTATAACAGTAATTCAGATGTCAGTAACACTTCAATGCTGGATCTGCCCTTCATTACATACATATCCTAAGACCGCAAGGTTATTTTGAACTGCCATACGTTAGAACAAAAGTGCAACTTTAAAAGAGAAAAGAAGCTGAAGTTTAAGAACTGAACTTGAGAATGAATAACTTTTGCCTAATTAAAAGATGACCGAAAGAGATGTAGTAGTGGAAGCTTGAAAGGATGTCAGTTTGTTTCCCTAAATATAACACTATTAGCTCAATTTATCCTTAAAAGCAGCACACAAGGAAGCACAGAAAGCAGAACTTGTCACAGCCACGTGTGTGTTGTTGTTATTGTCAAAAATCCCAATTACTGTCCGTTAACAGAATATTCAAATCCAGTTTTGGTTTTTTTCTTTAATAAGAGCTACAGACATATTGGAACCTGATGTGTTTGAGGTAACGAAAGCTGAAAAGGTATTAAACATACACAAATTTGGTATAATAGTAAGAAAACTAAATAAGAAATCAAAGTGACAACAAAAGCAGCACTAATAGCAATCTTCAGGTGAAATAACCCAAGTAAAGCATGTTTATCAGATTAAAATACTTACAATTTAAAGTCTTCAAACCAAGCATGTTGCTTATTTAGCCTGGACACAGATGCTTTTCTCAGATAAATAATATTATAACAATTTATTAGTAAGAAGTTGTACTAATGAAAAAAAGATGTCTGCATTTTATGTAGCTAAAATGCATGAACCACTGTTTTCAGACTTCATCCTAGGAAAATTACACTTGCCAATCCTGATAATGCATTATATGAGCTGCTGAAGTTTCTAAGTGAGGCCAATAGGCATTGTTGACTAAGAACTTTGGACAATTTTATTATCGTACAGTTGAGCAGTGTCACACGGTTTCACACAATTTTTAGCTGCACAAGGAATACAAAATCAGGCAGTAGTTGAACACTGCAGACATTGGGCTACGTCACTGAAGAGCTAAAGTGAAGTCTCCCACCACCTGTCTGCAACCATATTTTGGATGAAGAATGTCTGCAATCACTGCAGCTCCCTCCGCATGACACTGGCTAACTGTAATGGCGACTGGATAGCCAGAACTCTGCTCCTGTGCCTCAGTCTCCCTCAGAGCAGCCTTACTTCCAGGCTGCTTCCTAAGGGTCTTTAGGTTTAATCTCTCTTATGGGGCTCTTAAAGGGCTGCACAGCTATAGGAGGTGTTAGGGAATTCCTCCTTCCCTTACTTTGGTGCCATTTCCCTGCAATCGCCATTCAGGACAGCAGGTACATTAAAAAAGTGTCCTTGTAGGTATTGCTTTGAACTGCCACAGCCTGAGGAGAGAGTGTATGTCTTCAGTGCATATATACATTTGTGTCATTAAGGAGTAGTTTGGTACTGGTGATGTCACCACTGCTACTTCTGGCTGCATTTACAAGGGAAAGCGAGACCTGATCAGCTCTTGAAAGGAAGGATGTAGGTGCCCAAGCCCCAGGAGAAGGGCCTGGCCTAAGAAATACAAGTGGCACAAGACATCTGATGTAGTAAAACATGCAGGGTTCTAGGTCTAGTGAGACTTGACCGGCTAGTATTCGTTATTTGCTTTTTATGCATTAATTCTGAATTACTGTTCTAAGATGCCTAACCTCCCTATGTATTATATTAGATACCCAGGTCTCCAACCATAGGCTCAAGATCCTAGCTTAGGGACAATAGGCCTTCAAATTAAGTAGTGTAATGTTGGACTTACAGGCGTCAACATCCTCTGCTGCCCCTAGCCTCAAGTATTTTTTGGTGTGAAACTACATGCAGCTTCTACAATACATAGATGCTATCATGTTATTACCTTTAATCCTTTCTGCATGAGTAGTACGGTGTCTTAAGAAGGATGATCAAATAGAAAAAAGATTGAAAGCGATAAATATTCCAGTAGCTGTATTTTACTAGCCACTCCATCATAAATAAAAAGTTTAATATGACATGATTTGAAATGACATATTTCAAGTGGGCTAGCTTCTGTATAAATAGACAGTTTGACTTATTCAATTCTAATTGACTAAAATACAAACCAACACAAATGTGTAAAAAGATGTCAGAAGTAGGACCAGAACCCAGGTCTGGAGTTTCTACCACTGATTCATAAGAACACTTCCTTTGTTCAAGTAAAAAATTTCTCTTTACATGCAACCGAAATTATCTGCATAAATTTCCAAGTAATTTGAACTGGCATATCCACATATTCCCATTACAAAGCAATAAAAAAGTGTTCTCAACTTTCAAGGCAAAGTTTTCATGACATAATTAATTAGACTCATTATTACAATGTACAATAGTGATGATTTTGACACCATGTTTTCTACTTAATAGATTAAAAAGCATTAATCTGCTGTTCATCACAGACATCCTACCTGACAACAGGAAGTCATTAATTAGTCATTAAACAAGACTACCAGATTTTGGTTTTTCTTGATTTCCAGTATAACTGCTGAAACGTTAAGGTAAAAACTGTGTCAGAACACCTTCCAGAATGAAAGGGTAGCCTCAAAATTATGCACCCCATACAAACGCCTAATGAATAAAGGGTTAAACTTACAAGTGCTAAATGCCATGATTGCTGCTGAGACTAGCAGGACAAAACCAGGTGCATGTATACTGTCAGCATCTGCAGAATCCTAAGGTGCATATCACAGATGCGTTATGAATATTCTCTGTTGTTTTCCAAGCTACACTATAGTGCACAGTTAAGACAGTATGAAACAAATATTATTCTGAGTTTGTGTTTAGTATTTACAGCAATCTTACAAAGCCTAATGTTTGTAGAAACTGAAATTTTTGCAATGAGAATAATGCAGTAAAAGATAACAGCAAACGCTGTTTACCTTCCATAGATACTCTGTTTTTCTCTGTACTGTTCAGTTATGTCTTGGTAGCATCAAAGACAGATGATTCAATGTTAATTAGCATCTTATCCTGCTTAGGAGTGAAACGTTCTGGTTTCTTTGAGTTTGTAACTACTTGGACAGAGTAGAAATCTCTTCTGTTCTCATAGCATCAGACAGGAAACTAAGTTCGTTGCACAGCGTCTCGTACCTGAAGGCCATCCGGATCTGTGCAACATTTGTCTTTCGAATGTCATTTCCCTCAGGCCCTTCTTTACAGTAATTCATCCCTAAGAATTTCTGTTTTTCCTGTGAACGGGATTAAACGTAAAAAGGAAGAAGTCAGTTCAACTGCTTTGATTTATTGTATAACTGAGTATTTGTTAGTTGAATGACTCCAGTGCAAGTGAAAAAAGCAGCTTCAACCAGCTGGCCATTGAACTTTACCTCAGAGTCTTAACCAGTTTTGGAGATTTTAAGGCCAAAGTTTAAATATATAATTACTCAGCAGTGCACTCAGTTTGGCTTGCTTAAACCGTTTGTGCTAGTGTTCGGTCTTCACTACTACATCTTTCATGTGAGAGGTCAAAAAGAGGCTTAGGTTTCTTTTGTTAGCTAAATGTTGCACAAGAGGAAAATTAGCAGTTGTCACTAGAGAATATTGGAAGAAACAACAGAATATACTTGTAAAGCCCCTTCACATACCAGTTCCTTGAGAGGAATGTTTCAAAGTGACATAGAAGAGAAGATGCTCTAAAATAAGTCCCAGAGAAAGCCACAGATGTATAGAATTTTAAAGCCAAAAGGGAATTTAATCTAATCTGACTGACTATATCTAAACCAGAATATTTTCTGTAGTACTCCCTTCTAAGCAAAAACATGTCTTGCTTATGACAGGCAGTTTGTTTTTACTCAATGCAAGACACGATGTATAAAATTACTGGCAAAGGGATATCACCCAAATAATTAAAGGATTGGGACTGGAGGCAGAACTGAGTATACAGAGGCACCTGGTCTCTCTGCATGTTTTGGGAATTCCAAAACAAAGCTAATGAGGAAAAAATGTAACGTTAATACTTTTTTGGATGTAAAACTGCATAGCAGATGATAGTTTGTGAATATTTCTGGAAAAGAGGATAGGATGTACACAAATACATCACAGAAGCACCTACTATTCAATTTTCAGACTACTGACTTCTCAGTTCCTACTTGCCCTAATGTTCACAAAAGAGATTTTTTCAGCCATAATTACCTTATCTGACAATCCACTCTGTAGTACGCTGTTTCTTGCTATTTCACACAAGTCACAGGTACTTAGTTTCCACACCTGGGCTGCAATAGCATATTCTTCCATGAGAGCTTCCTGTATCACCAAAATATGTTTAATATTAAATGATATGTAAATAAGATGTAAATGGCGATATGTACTCATTACTAATTACGGAATTTATACATGCTCTTTAGATAGCTGTGAAAAATTAGAGGTTTAAGACTTTAACATCACAATTACTAACGAATAGAATTGTTTATTTCAAATTTCCCAAGGGCGACTGTTAAATAATTAATAGGCACTGGGTATCCAGTTATCTAAGAAATTGCAGCCTGCAGTCCAGATCCTTAGAGGCATTTATTAGGCAATTTCAAATGAGATCCCAGGGTATATAAACACCTTGGAGGATCTAGTCGTAAATCTTTAATGAATAGGTACATAGACAGATAGCAGGGCAATTTCTCACTTCTGACCTTCCACACAAGGAGGCTGGGTCTGACTCTAGTGGGCTGTCACAGCTGAGGGTCTTCCACACTATGTGTAACTTGGCTGGTGCTGCATTACATCCATGCAGAAAGCCCCCACAGAAGCTCTCTGTCTTTTCTAGGAGAGACATGTCATGGGCCAGAAGCAAGCCTGGGTGAAGCACACCAGAGCTCAGCTTGTCCTCCGAACACAGACAACTGAGCAATGTACGCGCCACCCTGAGGCACAGCATGACTCAAGTCAGTGCCAACCACAAAACTGGGGCGTCAAAACCAGTGACCAGGCACTTCTGTTCTGCCAGGCCACCCAAGGGCAAGAATCAGTTTCAGTTCACTGAGCAAAGAGCTCATACGTCATCGTCAGAGATTCCACAACGTGTTTTGTAATGTACTTCCCCAGATTTATTAGTAAGGAAACGGGACTTTCCTGGCACTCTAGAGGATTGTTTATGAAGGCTCAAACCTCCCTTCAGCCTCATCCTTCATTCTATACTTCAACAGCCAACACTGGAGAGGCAAGAGTACAAAAGAAACATAATTAGGAAATCAGACATTTCCCTCTTTAACCTAAGGGTGAGTAGTAGACTGAGAATGAGGAAGAGTAATGAATGAAGTGACTGAAAGACATGAAACTTTATATCCTAAGCAATGATACAAAATAGCTTTCAGGTCATTCTGGGCCTATGTGGTACTGTTGCCAAATTCAAAGACAAGTGCTTTTTGCAATTCTTACCTTTGTATAATGAAACTGCATAGGATCATCTGTGGAGAGAGAGACATGAAGTCCCTTATGTAGAAATTCCCGTAGTGGATTTTTTGAGTACTCCAGGAATAGGCTGTTGTTACTAAGTGGAGACATAGCAATGGGTATTTGTGCAAGATAATAAAGATACTGGAGGACAGGACTCTGCAAAACAAAACACAATCAGCATTTAATGGTACTATGGGATAATGAAAAAAGGAAGGATTTCCCTTGGATAAAATGGAAACAGCATTACAAAGGGAGGACGAAGACCAAAAACATTTAGGTTGATACTAAACTCTGACTTCTTTAGAAAATATTTAGAAGTCTGAATTTTAAATGTTACTGATTTTCATAAAAATAATTTACATTCTTCAACATATATGTCATCTTCTTTTTAAAAATATGGTGACTAATATTACTGTAGATTAGTAAGTATATATGAATATTGAGGGCACTGCATTTGATACTAACTGCATACCTTCCCCCAAAACCTGAAAGTCACAGATAACAGATGTGTAAGAACTGCTAAGCAATCTGTTATTTTCAAAACTGCAGGTGGATAGGTAAATTTTAGGAGCAGAAGAAGTTTTAATTTATTAGAAGTCATGTGTTGCTGTTGCATATAATATAAATACTCCGTGGTCACCTCATCTTTATTACTATTTTTGGCTTAACCAACCTGTGAACCTAACAAGTGCCTTTATTATTATTATTATTATTATCTGCTATGCCAGGTTATCGCACCAGGCTAAGCAGGAGAGAGTGAAGAGGAGAATGTTTTGGTCACATACAACCTTAGTACTACTCTGTCTGGGTCTAACTTTAGGAATTACTGGTTCTGAGCGTAACATCAGATGTGATTTTAGGCAAAATTTTTCTCTGTTCTTGGATATGTTGAAAAATATAGAGGGAATTTTCCAGCCTTAACCAGAAAATCCAGCTTATAAGAGAACTCTTTCCAAAAAATTACAATAAACTCAGTGCAAGTCTGCCACCCACTGACCAATTATTTTAATTACAAAATGGTGGCCTGGGGATGAGTTGTGTGATGGTTTTTATTAACTCATAACACCAGGAATGATAACGTTTGTCCTGTCATAACAATCAAGTTGTATATAAAATATTGCTGTGTTATACAGCTATGTTAAATTTCTTGATCAAGTGATCCCAGTTACTCTAGATATAAATAATCAAAACCTTAATGAACTTCTGATTGAACCTTGAAGTACAGGGATGCCAGTCAGGGAAAATGACCTTTGTCCCTGTACAGAAGAAACTAGAGCTTTTCTTAAATTCTTCTGGGACCTAAACCAGGGAGTAGTAACAAGTCTAAGCAGTTTTTTCCATGTAATTTTAGCTCTGCTTGGAGTAACCAAAAACAGGTGCCACCAAGTCCTTGACATATCTGAACAGTTGATCTTCCCTATAAAGACATAGCTTTAAAATACTCACTTAGGAAAAGCTGTATTTTCGTAGCTTAAATAAGAAATACAAAGTTCAGCTGAGCTTATTTATTTCTGATCAAAGTGAAGAGTTACTTGTGCCTTGCGAAGAAAATTAATTTTGGGCTGCTCAGATAAAGTCAATTTGGTGACTGCTGTTTGAACCAGTGACTGATGTCTAAGCAGATAGCGATTAGTTTAGGTGAGCAACCAAGCAATACCTTCTTCAAGAGCAATCCGTGAGAAATGTTGTCTGCTGTCAGAAAGGCTGATACAAGGTGTGTGATAGACCCAGCTTCTCCACAGTGTGGGCGAAACAGAAAAGTACACATGCCTCTTTCCCTGAGGAGATTAAAAGCAAGTTCCACTAACAAAAAATGCACTGTTCTTCATCTGTTTTGTATATAATTATCATTAATATGGGAATTAAAAAAAAAAAAAAATTAAAAGTTACACATTCTCATACAGTTTGACATGACATCTAATCAGGCCTACCGTGGGCTGCTGTCAAAAGGGGCAGGTCCCTCTACCCAAGCCCCTTCCACCACCCGACATTTTTGTGTCTTCCTTCTTCTTTCCTTCCCCAGTTACATCTCATTTAGCAATTGTTTAGCTACTGGGTGAACAATTATTGGACTGATTTCAGTTGAGGGAACTGGCAGATGGAAAGCTAAGTGAACTGATGCAACCTGTGGCTGCATAATTCCTAGACTCAAAATGAGGGAAGAAATGGAAGCATGTTGCCAAGAGTTAGTTAACACTACCTAGTGTGATGACAACTTGCCATCTCACCAGGTTAAGTATAGCATAAAACCACACCCTCAGTAGCACAGAGATGATCTAAGAGTGTTAGTTATTACACTAGACTTCACACTATGATTTCTAGAACTATTTTATTTTTATCATCTATATTAAAAATGATGCTGGGTTTTAGGTTATAACGGACCCTGTTATTCAGTGGAGACAAACGTCCCATGAGTATCTGGAGATGTTCAAAACAAAGAATTTCAACAAAGACTGCTAGAGTATAAAGCAGTTCTAGGATGGATGTTTAGTAATGTTTCTCCTGAAAATGTATTTGAGGATATAATCCATCCTTGCTGACTTCGCTAATGCTACCAAAAGTATAAAACAGTCTTATAATGGACTGGCTGTGGTGCCTCAAACACTGAGTATGTTTAACCGGGTGAACAGTTTTACTGACTCATTGATGAATTGTGTCATTATCTCACCTAGTTGTAAAGAATATTTAATGATTATCTAGGGAGGTTTTCAAACAGTAGTTGAAATGATCTTGAGTTAAAAAAGAAATGCGTAAGTTCTGACAGAATCTCTGTCTTTGGAAAAGAAAAAAATGTAGACTACAGAGAATGTAAAGGAAGTCAGGAAAAAGGGATGACTTAAGATATCTCCTGTACTGTGTCCTTTCCATTATAGAACTAAAACTAACAACTAGGCTTGTTTGTTGCAAGTACAAGGTAATTTAAGGTGGATGTTTTTATTATGAATTTTGATTATATAGGGTGGTAGAGAAAGAAATGCTTGAGGTAGCAGTGGGAGAGAAGACATAACATTCTGAATGTTAACTTGGATAAGACCTGTTAAAATGACAAATCTGTGCACCTCCTATAAGAAAATCCCAAAATGTTTTATAAATAATAATGAACCAAATCCTTGCAAGGTAAGTGATGACACCGTAATATCAATGGATAACCTCACTGTGCCTCAATTTGAGTCAGTTGTGCAGATCACTCGGTGAGTCAGCCACAAAGTCAGGAACATAACCTCAAGTTGAATTTCAGGCTTTACTGAGCCTGAGGCCAAAATCTGCTTTTACAGTCATGATCTCATGTTCAGTATCATAACTCCCTGCATTACTTGCCTAGACATCGGTCTCAAAAGTAGTAAAACTGAATGAGTCAAGAGGCATGCTAAAATAAGTTAGCTAGATGTGCAGTTTATAATTATGTCCTCCTTCGTCTATCTTTGATAATGGCAGCAGCCCTTAAACCAGTATTTCACAATGTAACTTTGTATCTCTTAAATTACCAGGAGATAGCAAGCAACCAAGAGGTACATTATATTTGGAAATCCACTGTGAATCCAAGCAAAGGTCAAGAAGTCAATTTTGTGGGGTTTCTTCTTTTGTTTTGTTTGATATATTCAAGTTTAAGGAATTCACAAAACAAAAATACACACAAACCAAGATATTAACCTGATGCCTTTACGATTTCTGAATATTTCATTTGAATTCATTTTGCAGTTAACATTTTCAAAATAACTCATGTACTCTTCTTGGACTCTTTAAAATAATTCAAGATAACCTTTGCTTCAAAAGATATGTGATCTAGACACTGACTTAGATTGAGACCAAGATTATTGATTTTTCTTTCTGGAAGCTTGTAAAAGAGAAAAATGACCACTTACTTCCTAAGGTTGTTTAGCAACATGATGTTCACATACATATAATACAAATAATAGCTATACGGGGGATTCTTCTCACTGGTCCAGAGGTCAGGGTTAAGGCTCTTGTCAGAGAACATATGGCCACTATGTTTGGATTCATCATCAACACTGTCAAAGCCAGTCACCTGGTGGGAGAAGACATTCACAGAAATCAGTGTTTTCAAGAAGCAAACTTTAACGTTACTTACTCTTGCTTCAGGACTTGCTTGTACAAAGTATCTAGTCCTCTTTCTTCGTTTCCCTCCTTACACTAGCAGTCCTGCTGCGCTGCCCTCCTACCATACCATGCAGACAGCAGGAATAATGTGTTTTCTCAAAGGAAGTTTCACCCGTTTTTTTTCTTCTGAGACAAATAGGAGGCCTAGGTGCACAAAAGCCTTCAGACTCCTGTGGGGGGCACAGGCCTGTAAGACTCCCTCAGATCCAGATTATAATCCTTTCAACTCATCTGCTTTGTTATTTGAAAAGCAGCTGAAGGTCAGAGACTCCCAGGAAACCTCAGAGTTCTGATTTGGGGCATACTCAAAAATGTCTCTTAATCATGTCCCAGCAGCTACATCCCCACCTCTCCTGAGTCCCATCAGGATCTACACAATGCTTCCTTTCAGTTGCCTCCTTTTTGGAGGCCAGTCCCAGAGGCAAGCTCAAAGTACACAGCCTGGATTACGGTGTTCCCTCTGCACAAGAGCACGCAAATGTTTTTTGGTCATTCTTTATAGAGAGGATTACTGAGAGGACAAATAAATAGCTGTTGAGCTGTTTCAGAGGAAATAAACGGCAACTATTTGACAACAGGACCTTACCCAGGCTTTTATTAAATTGTATGTCAGGGCTTTAAAACAATAATACCAGTAATCTATGGAGAAGAAAGCTTTTTTAGTGTCTGGAAACAGCTATGGACAAACAAAATTTATGAGTAGGAGAGGATCCATTTCATGTGAGACAGAAAATCCAAACATACTTACATATTTGAGGAAAAGGTGCAATTCTTTGTGGTCTTTGGGATTGATTGTTGCTTCAAACAAAGGCACAAAGATGTTCTCCAACATCTTCCCAAAACTAGGCAGAATATTTTTTGACCTAAATATGTCACTGAAGGGGAAAAAATATACACAGTTGTGACCATTCTTTAATCGGCTTATATTTTTCCTCCACTTTCCTATTTTCTGTTATTTGTGTATATTCTACAGCTTCAGTTCTACCAGGATTCAGAAATTCAAAGTTTATGTCAGGGCAGGGATTGTCTCTGTACTCTGTTTCCGGCACTGCCTGGCACTCTGCTTCATCCAGGCTCTGCTGAAGCTCCCGAGTGCTCCAAAAATAAAGACAGTATGCAGGGGTAGATGCTGTCTCAAGAACAGTGACCCTTTCCCTTACAGCAATCCAAGTACTAATAGGGGAGATAAGGAATTACCGCTCATGAAAGATTCTGTTTTCCAAAGTTGTAACTACTCCAAATGAAAGTAGAATGTTCTGCTTTAGTGAGCCTCTCAGAAAAGAGGGACAGTACTTCAGTGTGTCATTACGTACATGACTTAATGAAAGTGTTGACTCCACTATGTACGTAAGAAATTGCTACATAAGAAATTTACAGAGAGAAACTTTCTCCCTAATGAGAAACACACTCTGGGGGATATATGCGACCATGACAGCTCTTTCTCTACTCATATTCCAACTATGCAATTTCAAAACATGAAGCTCAGCTATTAAGGCTGAAAAAATTATCATAGGAGACTGTATTACAATATACGGTATTAGAAACAAAGAACCATTTAATAAAGTCCCAAAGGATGCTTAAAAACTAAGAAAAACTGATATTGATTTAAGCTTGCAAATCAGCAATCTGGGTTGCGTTTCCAAGTTCACTGTCATTTAGTCACTGATCTTGAGGAAGTTTGATGATAACAGTTTTACAGAGCATTTTCTACTCCTTTATGGAATTCAAGAGTGGATTTATTTTCATTACTAAATTGTATTTTAACTTGCCTTTGAATGCAGCTTAATTTCACCCAGTTGTAATTTTTCCTTTTAGTATCTTCAGACTTAGAAATAATTCACAGTAGTTTTGAATAGCTTCATAAAGAGTAGATTCAAACCCCATCTCCTGTCTTCCACCCCCAGACTGTCAGGAAAACTGCAGCAACGGTCAAGAATAAATCTCCCAGGCTGTTGCTTATAAACAGAACTACAGGACAGTTCATAAACCATGTAAGAAATATCAGAAATTAAAACAAATCACTGGTATGATTTCAAACTATTAAAATTACCAAGAGCTCCTGATTACTTACTAGATTCTGGGAACCTGAATTATCCAGCGCATATTAGGGGAATAAACTTTATGCTTAATGAACCATTTTGCCAAGTTCAGCCATTCATCTGGAGACCGTCCATAAATGGATAAGCGGGGTTCTGTGTACTGGTACTTACTTTCTTCTAGTTCACGGGCTACTTCCTATTAAGTAATAAATATATTTGCTTTAATATGGACACTGAAGATCATTTACAGCTAGTAGTATATTAATCATTGTGTTTTCCTCAGACCAGACATAACTGTATTGTCACCCTTTAAAGACAAAGGGAATCTCTTGTCTATTAATCCATTATTTTATTCTAGGCATCCAAATATTCTACTAGCAAGCTATCTCAGATATCATTTAACTAACTGTAACACCTTGATTTAGAGGACAATATTCTTGTGCAAACACCTTTGTAAGATATATGTTTAAAATTGGTAAATCAGAATTGTATTATTTAAATTGTGGTAAATGACTACATAAGATATGCACACCAGTGGAGAATCTGACCCAGAATCCGTGGTAGTAAGCAATTTTAAGGCTATTAATTTTAGACAAGCACTTCTATACATTTAAGAAGAGCTGACAGCTAGTTCATGAAAACTACTAATTCTTTTGTTGTAACAAGTGAATTTGAAGCCTGTGCATGCATGTGCAGATATAGATTTATGCAGAGGCACTTCCCTAGCTCCTCCTTCCCTAGCAGCTACCACTAGCCAGCTACAACCTAACAAAATATTAAGCCAGTGAATTGACCCTTGGCTGCTCTCCACTAGTTTGAAACTGCACACAACTCTGCTTTGAGCTCATACACAGGTTATGTGTATGAGTTTCTAACTCATAAAATTATTTAGAAAGCAACAGCGGCTGACTTAGCAGAGGTCTTTCTCTGATGAATTGCTAGAGCAAGCCCAATACTTGGAATCACTTAACCATAGTGTTAGCTCTAGATACAATTATGACATCACAAATCTTTTACAAACCTTCATTTCTCTACAGCTAGAAAAGCTTGAAACTTATTTACCTTGACCATACGAGCAAAATATTCACCACCAATGTAGTTCTCAGTTTTCAAATACAAGTCCCTCAGCTCACTGGCACCAACTGGATTGTACTTGGAATTGAATTTGTCGAATCGATGAAATGTTTGACGACCCTGGAGGAGGAAAAAACCCAAATAACCATGTTTTTAAGTACACATAATAGTTTATAAATTAAATTGCCTAGCAATAAAAGGCACAGAAAAGAAAAAGCCTATGCTAACTTACTTCAAACATGCAAAGTAATGCATGAGTTCAAATTCTGATTTAATAAGTTATCATGCAAAAACTGTAGAAACCAGAATTTCACACTTAGAAAACTTAGATTCTTCTCATTTATTTTGTCATTTTAATAGACTTACTGCATGGACATCTAAAGAGTCTACAGTGAGGTCATAAGGGTCCATGTGAAGGCTTTCAAAGACTTGCTTTAAAGTCATCTTCTTGCCTTTTTTCTCTGCAACAATCCTGTCGGGCTCTGTTTGATACGTGTGCTTAATAAACCTCAGTAAGTGTTTCTGGTTCATGCAAGCAGCAGCATGGATATGAGTATCAACCTGAAATCAGAAGGTTATTCATGCTCATCATCCATATACAGAAACTTAAATTAGCAAAGTATATATATGAGTATATATATAAAGTATATATATATAACAATGACTAAAGCCTTCTAAAATATTCCTTAAGTAACAAATGGATTAGTGCCTAAGCAAGTCAAAATGTTTCAGAACCCTGAGATTTTGGTTTTGGAGGAATTATTCAATAAGCAGAACTATAAATAAAATAGCCTTCAATTAATAGTTTCCTATTTAAATAAGAAAATTTTCAACAAGCTGAGATACAGTATAAGTGCCAATCACAGAACCTGGGTTCAGATTAAATTTGGTACTTCCTTAAAGGACACTCTGATCCTTTAGTATCCTTTTATTTCATCCATGAATCGATGATGTGTTTCTAGTTATAGACTGTAGTTATAACCATCCTCTCTGACCGAAAGGACCTGGAATTCTCAGCCATTTCCAAAAGCTTAATTGATTTTTGTATTTCAACCACATGAAACATCTTAGGTCACTAGAACTGCAAAATGTACACATAAGAGATTTTGTCACTATTTTTTCCAAGTTTAATTATAATACAGCAACTCATAATGCTGACAGATTTTTCAGTTTCTTCAGATCTCTTCACACGCTAAGGGAAGTGCAAGCTTCACAGAAGGGCTGAGAGTACTCCTTCATTTTTTTGTTGAAGTCTCATTTAAAAATAAAAAATTGACAACCAAATGGTTTCCACAGGTATGGTTTTCTTTTGCTCAGAAGCTTGCACTGCTATTTGAGCAGCCTATATTAGAACACAATCCAAAGAAACAACTGATGAGATTTGGGGGCTTGTTTGTTGATTTAAGTTTTCCCTTCAGTATGTGTAATTCCTTAGGTGCCTCCAGCAGGTATGTAAAACGAATCCTTTGCAGTTCCTTGCAGTCAAGGGTTTATTATCTTAACTACATCGATAAAGAATAGAGGAAAACCAGGTATATTCCCCAACTACTTCTTGTTTGAAAAGGCAGGTAGTACTAATTGCAGTTCCCAAGGACCAAGTACCTGAAAGGGAAGAATAGGCCTTAGCTAGGATAATGGCCTTAAGGAATCTAACAGCACAGCAATATCCAGTGTGTGCAGCAGCAGGGCTGCTGCTCCAGGGTCCATTTGCTTTGAATTTCCTTGAGAAATTCTGATTGAACAACAAAACAGCCTAATGCATGTCCTAGGCAAAACAATGAAATTACTCTACCAACAAATTCCTATCAATTTAAAACCAAAACAAAACAAGCCACTGTTCTGATTAGATTTCACAGTTGACACATAATGAGCACAATGAAACTATAGTGAAAGGGCTGCTCTAACTCCTCACACAAAGTAAGAAAGGAGCTTCAAAGCAGAAATAAAAAATAATCTTGCTTCTGCATAACACTGGTAATGCAGCTGTCAGAATGCACCCAGTTTTGCTGTCTACATTTAAAGGTTTAAAAAAACCAAATACTGACAACATTCCCAAGAAATGTCACAAAAGGAAACAGGAGCTGGAAAACCCACACTGCCATGTGATTGTAAAAATGAAGCTTATTTGGCTTTCAAGGTGCAATTTGAGAGTTAATTTGATCAACTGTATACAGGTATTTGTACATCCAAAAGAGACCATGAGGCAGAGAAGGGGCTTTTCAATCTCAGAAGCAATGACATAACAAGATCCGAAGGTTGGATGCTGACATTACATACAAATTTCTAAAGATACTACATTGGAACAGTTTGAATCCACTGCACTGTGCTTTTTAAAATGCAAGTAACTAGCATTCCCAGGGACACACTCCCGACAAAAGCCACGTAGCCTGTATGCAGGAAGTCGCACTAGAAGGAATTCTCAGATAAACCAGCTATAAGGAGTCACTGAACCTACATCTCTGCAGGGACGCTCATCCAGGACTCTTCTGTCTAGGAAACTGCAAACATGGACACGTACAATGTGAGACCAGTGAGTTCCCCTTTGCATAGTGTCTATGTCTGCAGCTTTCAGATTCTACCAACAGAAGTAGTTCACATCCCGATATGCTTTTAAGGATCAGTAGGAAACAGATCATGGAGCACCTGAATAAGTAACTGCCATACTCCTGCAATGTAAACCTCAGCTTATGCTATGACATACAGTCCACAGAAATGCCACTGTTTTACTTGGTGCATGTAGTTATTTAATTTGCAGTTTATACATACAGAAGTTGTTGCAGCCTTCTAAGGGTAAATCTATCTCCATGTGAATGTTAATAGCACAACTGAAGACCAAGCAAGAAACATATTACTGTCTCAAAGTACACAACAGGAACTACATTACTAATGCACAGTAAACAATGCCGTGTCTAAAATAGTAAAAACAGCTCCACTTAACATATTGCTACACTCCTCCGAGTACTTGTATAGGCATTTGAACCCAAGTGCATTATATATATGCGTACTCAGGTTAATAAACACCTTCTGTTTTAGAAACAAATATTGTTACTATAAACTCTTCCTGGACCAGTGAAATACTACAAACTACTAGGCTCGGTCAACTTATATGGAAGAGTGAAAGAACAGTTAATAGATGCCCTATAAGCTCTAAACATTCAGGAAAAGCAAGTCATAAGCATAGAATACCAGGTGTAGGGAACCTGAAAAAGTGTAGTTTATTTAATTTCAGAATGCACTAGTTCCAGCGGTGGCTCAACTACTGGAACTAATGAGTCTTGAAAAAAACCAAACCAAACCACTTCCTCTTTATTTAAATCAACACGAATTCACTACTGTTAGGAGGGCAAGGACAGAAAGCAAGGAGACATTTTGTTTCTTTTGTTTGCTTGTATGCAAGGATCACATGACACAGTAGTAACTGCATTTCTTTTAAAGTTCTGCTTCCCTTTGAGAAATAATTCTCTCAAGTGTGCCTCTGCAATTCAGTAAGCTCCTGTGAAATCTTCTCCAGTCCCCACAAGCATATCACACATAGCTCTATAGCTGAGCTAACCATGTCAGGCTTATTCTCTGAGAATCAAGATTTTTCCCTTTTTTTTTTTTCCTCCTCCAACTCCCTAAATATATTTATTTCCCATGAGTAAAAAGACTTTCCTCGAGTCTCTTTCATGCTTTTTCTAGAGAATATACACTACTTTGGCTACCTTTTTTAACTACCCAGTATATTTTGACCTTTAGGTAAGCAGCAACTTCAGCAACAACAAGTCTTAAAGTATCACACAGCTTTTTCTTCACTGTTTTTTAGAAGCAATGCAACTTTTTGGAAGGTTTTAATGACTTGAGCTTTGACCTGCCCTAGCACGTAATTAATTAGTGTGTATGCTTTTGTGCATTTTCACAACTCAGGGTGCAATCCTATCTAAATGAAGCATCTAAACACAGAATCCTTAAACACAGCTTATATTGTCTGATTTGGTTAGGGATTTATTATTATTATTATTATTATTTTTATTTGAAATGTTATCATGCTAAGAAATTGTTACTGATTTCATTGTTGTATTATGAAAGGTATCTACTAAAAGAATTTGAACAGATTGAGTTTATATAAGGGTGACAAATGCCCCCTTTGCCTCCTCCCTCCCCCCAAAAAACACAAAACCAGTCCCATTTTACGCTGTTATTATTTTGTTCTTCATACAATAAATGAAGTAAGCTGAGGCTTTTCTGGCCCATGAGTAACAAGCCCCTCCCACAAGGTCTATTTGCTTCTATTTGCAAACATTCTGCTTGCATTTCCAAATTTGTTACAATGCCACTCCAGCCCAATTTCCCCTCAGTGGAAAAAAACCTCGGCTGCATGCCCTTAGCCAAATTTCCTGTTGCAGTTCTTATTCTCCCCTCCCCCTAGGAGGAAACCTTTTACTCAAGGTCACATTAATCTTCAATGAAAAGAAGAAACACAATGAGTGACAGAAGCCTATCTTGGAACACATAATATGCTTTCAGTGAACTCACCTTTTTAACAAATGAAAACAATTGTTAACACAAAGGTTTCCTTAATGCTTTTAATTCCATCATCTCATTCAAGCAGTGGTGGACATCAGTTTTCTTGCAATTAAAGGATGGTAGAATTCCCTTCACTCAGCAATTCTCCATGTAATGAAGCCAGCCTGTCTTCCTCTGTACCTTCTCAGTTCAGGCTAGCCCTTTCCTTACTGACCTGACCACCCATGCCATTCTGTCTGCAGGCTTTGTGGATAAAGTGCTTGCACTTCTCAGTCAAGATGGTTACATCTGTGTACAACTTACAGCTTGAAGGAGTTCCCATTGCCCTCCAAATCACATCTCACCAGCACCAACTTCCCTAAACCACTCTGCCTCCCTCTTCTTCCTGCATTGCTTCTCTTTCCTTCCACTGTCTCTCTAATCTCCACAAAGCATTCATCTCAGATCTATTTTATGGATGCTTATCTGTGCATGTCAGAAATAGTGTTGCACTGAATTAGGCATATGCTCTAGATTCAGAGCAGTAAGTGATACATACAGCAAAAACAAATGCCAAGGGCAGCCCTTTTAATGATACTGAACTTTTCCAGTGCATAGATCAGTAGTATCCACACATGCAAACTACCTGATTTTCTAAACACATGCACTTTAACTCATAAATAGTTCTACGCCAATAGCTATGGGCTTCATGAACTTGACACTGAATCCTCTGCAGCCTTTACTTCAATGCTGGATTGAAGGGAAATCATTCCTTATCCCACTGCTAGATTCCCTGCTCACCAATATATTCATACTGCATTAGCTTTTCAGATAGGATAACACAGCTTTATACAATAAGCTTGATTCTTTCCTTGCAGCTCTGTAATAGGCATGAGAGGCAGCAGACACAAAATACTCTGCCCTACGGTAGCACAGCAATGCTCCTGGCAGCTGAAATAGTCCCTAGAGCTGGGCAGAGCCCCCCAGGAGCTTGTCTAATTCATACTTCTGCAATCCAGAGCAAGCCAGAAATGAGGAGAGACAGGAGATGCGAATCCCTGTGTCTCCAGCTTCTTGTTTGGCTGTACTCATTGCAAAATGCACAGAATCAAGCCCTATAATGTTTGTATTCACACAAATACAGAAATAAACTGCTGTGAAGAGAAACAAATTTCTTTTTCTGTTCTTTTAATTACTAAAAGAAAGGACAGAGGAAAAGCTTTCTTTATGGTCTCTACAGAATTTTTGCATTATCATGATTCATGGCTTTCCACCTGATCGTTTTGTGGTCACGCAAGACTGAGGGCAGACACAAGAATTTACCTCAGCATCTCTGCAAGATAGGAGGGGAGAAGTAGTATGCACAATGCTTTGAAAGCACAAAATATAGCTTTACTGCCAGTTAACAGTGGTAAGGCACCATTACAGGTAATGCTAACAGAGGTGCACAGAGGCATTCCTGTCTTTTGAATCTGATGCTAACCCATAAGTCTTCCCATTCACTATCACTTTTGGTTTATATGATAAAACTGAACTTCATCACCAAAGTCAGTAAGTACCTACTGGGGAAAAAAGGAAAAAAAAACAAAGGAAAAAACAAAGAAAAAAAAAGGAAAAAACCCAAAGGAAACAAAAAAAGAAAAAAGAAAAGAGAAAAAAGGGAGGGGAAAAAGGAGAAAAAAGGAGAAAAAAGAAAAAAAAGGAGAAAAAAGGAGAAAAAAGAAAAAAGGAGAAAAAACAGGAGAAAGAAAAACAGGAGAAAGAAAAAAAGGAGAAAAAAGAAAAAAAGAAAAAAGGAGAAAAAAGAGGAGGAAAAAAGAGAAAAAAGAAAAAAGGAGAAAAAAGAAAACGGAGAAAAAAGAAAACGGAGAAAAAAGAAAACGGAGAAAAAAGAAAACGGAGAAAAAAGAAAACGGAGAAAAGAAAAAAAGAAGCAACCTCAGAATGAGTCAAAGTTCAGGGAAGTTAAGGTATAGACTCATTGTTCACTCACAAGGCTTTTAATCATGTTTAAAAAGCAGACATCTATTAATTTCATTCAGTATTTTGTGAGATCTACAGAATTTAGAAGTATATAAACCCACTCTAACTTCCTTTCTTAGAAGTAAGACGTGGTATTTCAACCCTGTGGTCACAAACAAAAGCTACAATTTACTTCCTTTTTGTCTAACCAATACTTCAAAAAAAAAAAAAAATCAGCAGCAACGATCTAGACCAAACGGTATGTCACGGCAGCAACCAGCTATTGCAACACAGAATTCAGCAGGGCTGTGTTAGCCACTCTAGAAACTGCGTTCTTCCATGCACAGTTACCCTGGCCTGAGCCAAAGCTCTGCTGCCACACAAGGCTAGGCATCCGAGCTAGTGAGTCTGTAGGCAGAATAACATGATGTGTAAAAGTCACTGCTATGACATATCCTCAGGTTTGGTTTGCTGACACACTGAAATAATGGCTAAAGAGAGAAAGAATATGGAAGGAGGCTTAGGCTGTCATTTTTTCATCTTTAGAAAGCTGTATCAAAGCTATTTGCAGTGAAGGACCAATGCAGTACACAGATACATATCATAAAGATAACAAATACGTGTTAGGTAAACAAGTATCTTGGCTTCACCTTTGGGGGGGGGAAGGCAACAACCTCCCCCCTAGAAAGAACAATAGAGACAAACCAAAGTTCCTAAGAACAAGAACAGCTCCAAGACAAAGAAAGCACAGTAAATGCCTCCTACAATTAGCAATATTTTATAGAAGTAAAATAATATTCAGGTGTAGGTCCTTTACTTTGAAGGTGTATTTCAGCTAAAAAACTGAACTATTGGCTCTGAATTATCTGAGGCTGTTGGGCACAGCCGTCTATTGGAAGCCCTGCTCAAAAAAACCTCACATACTTGCTTTGGAAGGCAAGACACCCTAGTACACAAAGGCTAAAACTCAGTTCTGAGTTTATGTGCTGTAGAGCTAAACTCTTATTACTTAATTTCATCCTTAATGCAGGCAACCCAGGAGTTATGTGGAAAATCTGTCTTGACTGCACTTTGCTATGTATCAGCTGGAAAACATGGGAGAGCCCTGCTGATCGCAGACTCAAGAGTCTTCTCTAAAGCTAGCATTCTCCTACACAGACAGTTGTCCACCTCCTGTGGGGAGCCAAGTGGAGCCAGCCACAGTCTTACCACCTGTGGATTCTTGTCTGTCTAGAGAAATATTTGTCTGATTATTGAAGGGCAATTTTCCAGTTCCAGCTTGATCAGTGCAAAACATATCTTTGGTTGCATTCTGGTTAAGTCCAATATGTAAGATCTACACATACATTTCCCTTATTTAATAGGAGCCTTATCTTGGGATTTGGTAAATAGATGAGGTCACTGGAAGAGAACTCCTATTACACCAGGAAAAAAGGGTGGAAGGGGGCAGGGAGAAGGCAAAAAAACCCCAGTAACCTTTGAATGTCATGCCAGCAAATAATGCTGGCCAGCCTTCCACTGTACCTTTCTAAATGCAGTAATACATGTTCACTGATTGACCTTGCCACTACATTCATAACTGTTTTAATTTTGGCATTTCCCATCAGTTACTTTGGCTCTTTTATATAAGCAAACAGATAGTACCAGGATGTTCACACTAGTGTCTGAGAGGTGTAATATACAACTTCACTAACAGCTCTTTTGGGAGGTGAATCTTATTTCTTGCTTTCCTTATGAGCAGTATGCACTGTTTAGGATTGACTAACAGAGAGACATCCTGAAAATATAGGCCCTAGAAGTGTCTGTTTCATATTATAAGTTTCACTGCTGATACTGTTATTAGGGACAAAGCACTTCGGGGAAGTTACAGATCCACACATTACCTGGGTTAGCAAGACATAGGGAAAACAAGATTATTTGGAGGCTTACAGGAACTCTATCTACAATGCAGTTTACTTTCCATAGAGAGTGCTTCATAAAAATACTACTTGTAAGCTTACTTCATAAAAATACTACTTTAAGCAAGATTAACTCTGTGCAGCAAGAATTTTTAAAGCAATAACTAGCAGTAGGAATGATCTCTGCCAGAGAAGAGCAAGCTTGGTCCTGCTCTCTTGAATTTGGGTATTGCCAGAGGGGAAGTGATGCGCATTTTGTGCTTCTGAACAACATGAATCCATTTGTAGATTGGCTTATTTAATAGTAGATACTTAGAAAATAATTAAGATATGCCCAGAGACATTGAACATTTGTTTTTAAATCAAAAGCTGAACTTATCAAGTACAATCCTGTTAATTACAGCTTCTCAGTAATTAAACTGATTGTCTAGGCAGTTACCTGATCCACACCTGTCCTTCACACCTCTCAGTCACCATGTGTTTTATTATTAATGTCTCTGTCAGCTAGTGAAGTGTTTTATCTGAATGTGGCATGGAGTAAATATCTTGTCCAGGGTTATGCAAGAAAACTGTCAAGTTAGGAGTCGAGTCCCTGCCACTTGAGTCGTGCTTGAGTGAATTAGCTAATAGATCCTCCCATCCATACGCTTAACAGTTAAAAATGGGAAATTCATTTGAATTTACCTAACAACGCATCTGCTTCTAGCCTTGTGATAGACAGGGGTACATTCAAACACTTTTGTTTTGCAGATTTTGTATTTGACAGTTTATTACCACAACAGTAGCAAACATTCAGTAGCCAGCACACTGGACACTATAGGGAAAAGCCAAAAGACCTTTTTGATGTACTAGCACTAACCAAAATGTAACAAGAAGGATTAAAGTATTGATCTAAACCCTGAAGTTACAAAATAAGGACTACCTCTTCCAGTTGCATATAGAAACAACGCAAAATGGACCTGAAGTGGTTAAAAACACCAGCAACAATTACTGCTTTGTGAAGAAATCTCACCTATCAAACTGAAGCATTATCTCTCCAGTAACTTCCTCTTAACTTCAGCAAAGGGAAGCAAACGAAGCAGCGTAATACTGTTGCTTCCATGCTTTGAAGAGAATGCAGCTCCCTTGTGTGTGAATATGTCAGGAAATGAAATCAGCTCCTTGATTCCCCCACCTATCTCCTAATTACATCCCAGTGTATCTCAGAGGCAGCTAAGCATATAACTCAAATAATCTTTTTACTTAGTATTTCACAGACATTTTTTACCAGATACTGATGGCAGTATGAACCGTCAGTTCAGTTTCTGTGGGAGGTCTTTTTTCTTTTGACACATATTTAAACACCTATTTTCAATATGAAGTGAAATTCTTATCCAAAATCTATACAGCTGTTTCTACTACAGTCTAGTATGACTTACCTACATGAAAGCAGGAAAATGCACTTGACTGTCTTTAAGTGAATTAACTAAAATGAATTAAACCTCCATGTAGATATTTTTATTCATAATCCAAGTGAGATTCATTTGATTAACTCTGTTTCACTCCTTTAAAGCATACATACAATTAATCCCCTTTGATTCTGAATAAGTAAACAGATTAATTTAGCATAATCCATTTAACCGACTTACATTCAAGTTAATTCTCCTGGAGTGTTCCCATGTAGAAAAATTTTAATATTCTTAAAATAATGTAATTCAGTTGAGTGGTATGCACACACCACTTCATGCATATCATCTACACCTCACACAAGAAAAGCAAAATTGCTGGAACTCCTACTAAAATCAACGTCATGCCTTTAATCCTTTTCACACTTACCTTTCTCACATTATAAAAGTCTCGATGGGGATTACTCTTTAGTTCTTTAAATTCCGACATTTCATTTAACATCTCATGTAAACTAAATTTAGATTCTAAAAAGTTAAGCCTCCGATGACAATATGTTTTTCTGTAAAAGAAAACACAGAAATTAACTGTAACTTAAAACTATTTGTATTTCAAGTTCAGAAAGAACTTGAAAGTTTTCACAGTAAAAACAAATATTTTTGTATATATTATCATGTATGTATTTTGTAAGTAATATTATGTATGAAGACCAAGACAAATTCATTCTTCTTATCCTACTGGTTAACAAATATATAAGTCAATATCCAATATGATTTCAGACCAACATTATTAATGAAACCTCAAACAGAACTCTACATAACCGTGTTATGTCCTTTAAGTTGCTCAAGTATTGTTATCACTGTATCTGCGCATAAACTGCAGTTCTTTTAGTAATGATGACCAGAGAGATCATAAAACCTATAATAAAATGCCACGTCAACTGCTACTACTCTGAAACTATACCTCCAATAGAGCAGATCACCTCATGTATAAGAAACAACCTATAATCCAGACTTGCTCACTATGGAAATAATTTTTTTAAAATTTCCCCAAATTATTTATTTGCTTTTTCAATGTGAATATAAGAACCCAAGATAAGACCCAATATACTTTCAATTTTTATGGCTTAAAAAACACATATTGTGTAGAAATACTTTTTTCCCCAAATAATTTCTTGTGCTCTTCTTAGAAAAATCATGCTTTTTTGTTCCTGCTTGCCTACTCCTCTGTCTTCACTTTCATCTTCTGTTATGTTTCTCATTCTATTTTTAACCAATGACATGGTGTTTCTCTTCACCATCTGTCAATTCTTATTGAATCTACAGTACTTTTGTAGCACTATTAATGTAATAGGCTTCTTTTTTCTGCTTTATTGTTGACAATCTCTCCTCAATGGGACACAAATCCCATTAGGGATTTGAAAGGCCAATTCAAACACAGTCTCACTGTATCTGATACTGATCAAGACCCATTTGCCTGCTGTAGGAACTCTTTGTTAGGTTATACTATTATTCAAGAGACCAGAACACTGAGGAGTAGGGGTGAAATTTCACCAGTTTAAGAACAGCAAAGATTAAAGAACAATGGGTTCTTGATCTCCAAGCAGCCCCATGTGTGATAGACATGACAGGAAAGCACTTGCTGCAAACAGGGAAACAATACCGTATGAAGAGCTTATGCAACAGGATTACTGAAAAGACTTTTTCCTTTTGGTTTGTGTGTATTTATCAGGGAGTGTGAATCAGCCTGCAAAAAGCTTAATCTGAAGAAGTGAAAGAAGCAGATGATTGCTCCTACATTCACAAAGGTGCTGAGTGTTCTAACGTGTCCTACCAAGGCCCTTCTTAATTATGGCTTCCTGATAAAGACTGTTAACAAAAGCTGCAAAAAGAAGGGTCTTCAGTATGATTTTTGTTTCAAGTTTTTCCTCCTTGTCCTTTAATCTTCTCAATATCTGTTTCTTAGAATATAACACACTGAAACTGGAAATGCATTTACCCACTGCATACTGTAAACAAGCATACTCGAGCTAGCTTTGATTTGGAGCAGGAGTGCTGATAATGCGGGTGGAAGCACAGGCTTTTGCTCTTGAAAAAGTGCTGAGGGAATGGGACCGTTCTGTTCAGCCCATCTGCTTTGCCACTATGAATGCGCAAGGCAGACAGATTACGCTGCAGGTGTCAAGACGCACACTCAAAGCAGAAAGAATGCATCAGGTGTGACTAACTTGTCACATTGTAAGTGATGATCTCTCAAAGGCAGGGCAAATAGTTCGGAAGAACAGTCCAGGTTCCTGCTTTGTTCCATCCTAGGGTGGATTCTTTTCCTTTCCTGGTCTTGAGGCCATGAGAAACCTTGATGTTTCCAGTCCTCAGCTGGGAAGTAAACTTAAAAACTGGATGCATGTTTTCGTTATGCACTGAGCAAGGACATTACTTTGTCGTGAGTGTGGCAGTGACTGTACTAGAGTTGTTATATTTCTGGTTTTTAGAGATTTACCAGGAGTTTGATGGTTCTGGGAAATTTCAGACTTATTTCGACTGTGCATGCGTGGATCAGTTTTGCAGCACATGAGCAGTTAATTCACATCTGGAACAAATCAAACTGAATATTTATTTTGCTGAGCTGTTCTATATGCTTTACATATGCAGGGTTTCTCTTCATGCAGCAAGAGTAGAACAGATATGAAGGAATTCCAGACAACTGTTCAAAAACCTCAAATTCAGCATAGGCCAAAACAAAATAAAAAAGGTGAGGTTCAAGTTTCAGTTCCCATGCCTCAGGAAGTTTAGGTCAGATTTGACTTGAATGGGAACATTTGGCCAATTTCTTGCTTTTCTGTTAACTGCTTCTCATTTTGCCGTTGTTGATGCAAAGAAGCTCAAGAAATGAAATATAGCTGTATGTGCGGGTTTTTTTTCCTTTTAAGTCTTTCCGTGATGCATTAATGCTTGAGAAGGGCAAAACAAAACGTTACTATAGAATGAGTACGTTGAGAAATTAATATCACAAAAGCGGGAAGTATTAACTAAAGGTAACCAACAGCCTGAAGGGGCAGAGAAGAAAGAAAGAGAAACATACGTTGGACCATCTGCAATTAGAGCAAGAACGTGGCTCAGGTCAAGGGTATAGGTCTCCAGGTCAGGATATGGCAGACTCCGAGGCTCATTTAGTTCCATCATTTCTTTGTTATCATAAACAAAGGGAATGCCACCTTTTATCTTGATAACATAATCCAAATTGTCTGGAGCATCATCAAGATTGTAAGGATCTTCATTTTCTTCTGGTGGTGAATGGAAATCTGGAAATAAATTTACATTACATTTAGGAGAAATAATTCACACAAAAGGCAAAATAATTACAAAAAGGACTTTCTGCTTCTATAATGCTTCATTTCTAACAGATCTTAATACTTCAATTAAAATCACGTTTTCGGTTACTATAGAAGATCTGTTGTTACAACACAGCTTTATTCTGACAGGCTTTAACTGCAGTCCCTCTCTAAGCTAAGTACCTACCTTAATTCAAATATTATACATTATTAGAGTTCTCTGAACCAATGTCTAAATAGATTTAATACTATTCTTTAGTAATGTATGATGGCACAAGTTTCAAAATAAGTTTCCAGAAATATTTAAATTAGGATGGTTGAAAGTACAGTTTAGATTTTTGAACAATGAAACAGTTGTTGACTTCATACCCACCTTCATTATTTTCTTTTCACCTTCTGACTCACTGTAGTAATTTTGGAAGTTTGTATTTAAGCACACAGTAACGCAGCTGTTCTCATATTGAAACATCAGTCAGAAAAGAACAGGCTGTGCCTTACTTCTTCACCTCTACCCTTCCCACAATCCAATGAGCTAGACTAGTGCATACATACTAGGACTGTATCCTCTTTCTCTCAACCATCAGTGAATATACTTCACTCATGGTAGAGCAGGAAATAATTTAAGACTCAGTGCTTCTCACTCTGACCAAGGCAGTGGTTGGTTTGTAGGTTTTTTGGGGGTTGGTTTGGTTGGTTGGTTTTGTTGTGTTTTGATTGGGGTTTTTTCATTTGTGGGGTTTTTTGTTTGTGTTTTGGTTTTTTGGGGTTTGGGTTTTTTTTTTAATAAAACACCTTATTTTTATAATTAATTGCTTTTGAACAGAACCAACAAGTGCAGAAGCCAGAGATAGTACAACACAACTCTAGTTTTCCCCTTGGCCTTCTGATCATGACTGAAATCAGAAAGTACCAGAAGCACGGTTGGGATTTGTTCAGTACAGTTTTGTAATCTCTTCACAAAATTACTTTTTTTTTTTTCTCTGATAATCAGGTAAACACACATACTTCTGGGAGATTCAGCTTATGTGAACACTCAAACATTATCACTCATGCTAGTGAATGTTCATTGCTTCTTTTACAATACCTTACTAATGCAACTAGCATAAAATAAGTGTCTCAACTACATTTATGTCAACTACATTCTTGGGCTCAGTCTTATCACTGAGATTTCTTCTTTTACCTGTTCAGTTAAGCCAAGACAGAAAAGTAATTAACCAGTCCTTTCATTCACCTAGAGCACCTGAATGTATGTTATAAACTGATACCATTCTTATCTCTAATATTTATGACTATCCAGCTCAAACTTGTGCTAATTAAGACATTGTGTAATGAGATTTTATTGTTTATGTCCTAAATCTAAAATCTTAACTGTAAAAAAGTTATTAACCTAATAATAGCTTGGAAAGATCTCCCTGGCAGCTGTTCCAAAATATCTTTCCTGTCTTCAATATTCAGTATACTGTCCTCTTCACACTTTTTCTGTATAAGAAACGCTTAAAAACATGTTAATTCACCCTCTTTCAACCAGTGAGCTAGAGGGTAATTGATTTAAAATGTCACTTTATGGCTGAGAATACATTGCCAACAATATGGACACATCTACAGTGGCACATCTGGACAGACCAAAAGTTGCTCCTCACAGGCTAATCCAAAAACTAGCAGTGCAAACAGTTTAATGCAGAAGCAAAGCTTTCAAGATACAACCCACCTAAGTGACAAACATCATTTGTGACATACATAGTGGGGAATATGTTCAACCTAATAAGCCTTGTTGAGAGATCAGACTTTATTAACCCACGCAGAATGCCCAACAAATATGACTGTACAGCTTCCAGTCTTGACCTGGTAAGCGTATCATGCCTGTGAAATTACTGACTCAGGGCTTGCTAACTGGCATGTCTGTATCGTGCTTCAATTTACGATGTAGATGAGGTCATAATCCCTTTTATTTCAGCATGCCAAGATCAGGCGGAATGACGTTTCACTTTAAACCATATCCATATATCTTTTTCCTGGAGGAACACAAGTGTACTACTTACCATCTCATTTGCTGAAAAAAAAAAATAATAATCAATGAGCGTCTAGTACGGGTTTTTTAGCTTTTGACAGCTTCAAAGTTTCAGGTTAGACACAGGATTTATAACTTAGGTCCATCAGTGATTCTCCACCACTTACTAACAGAGTAAGTTACAGAGGCAAAGACACTCAGAAGAGATCATCACAAAAATCCAACTTACCTTTACTGCAGCAGTGCATGGGTTTAATTCTATATTTTAAAAAGAAGAACAAGGCTATTCACCTGGATACACTTCATCTTCAACTTTCCATTTTTCATCTTGCATGCTACACAAATACTGAGATGTTGTTCTTGGGAAGCGATGGTAGGCAAGACGTGAATACTTTTCTCGAATGAGAAGAGCTTTCACCAGGCTCTTGGCAGCTTGTTCATAATCATCAACTGTAACCTGAAAGGAAAGCCTCGATAAATACTGACAAAAATAAAACAGCCATTTTAGCAACAAACTGAATCCACGCCGGTAACAAGGAGACTGAATTTCCAGAAATGTAAGCGTATGTGGCTTGACCGTAAGAATCTTACCCAAGGTCTCAGGAAGCCAGTGACAGAAGCAGAGTCCAAATACAATGTGCAAAACACAAACACACAATTTTTTTTCTCCTACCATATATTACCCATTCATTTAATGTCTGATTATGTTTTTATCTATTCGATTTATTTTTTATGATAAAAAGTATAAAACAACCTGACCTTGACTTTCACTGTTTTACAAATCAATGTGTTCACAAAGCAATTTACAGTTTGTTGCAGAGAGCCATCATATACTGGCATTTCACACTTTATATACATTAGCTGCTTGTGGTTTGGGATTTCCCCCCCCGCTAGATACAGAAAGGGGAAAAAAAATGGTTTCTTACCCCTGCACAGTAGTCCCCACTAATTGAAACTCTCTGAAACTCTGGTACATCATATGGCACTTGGACTGGCAGAAAAGCACTTGGAAGAACTGGCGTTGCAGGAGACAGAACAGGATTGGCCGATGGTGCTTTCCACTCCTGAGATGGAATTTGTAATGACAAAGACTGGGATCGAATCATCTTGAAACTTTTCTTCCTACAAATTCATGGTATAAAGCATAAAATAAGCCATGGTATAAAACATTAAATATACTGGAAAACTGATTACAGCAAAGAAATCACCCCCTAAGAAATTTTACAAATGAAATCTCTCATAGCACATGAAAAATAGTCACAAAATATTTGTGCTTTTAGCTTTTTTTCTATTGACATTTTACACGATATATGCTACACACAATTGCACTTACCCTCCACACGAATACAATATGCCATAATTTATTACAATCACTGTAAGATGCCCTAAGGTTTGTTTTGTTTCACTTCTTACAAATTCAGTTTCAGCAAGTCACTGTACAGAAGGAAAATGCGATCACTGTGCTTACTTTAGTAGGAGTTGATTCTTAGAGACTGGTAACATCAGAGTTCACAAAGTATCAAACAGAAACAAGTGAATGTTATGTATGGTAAGTTGTTATAAGTTATCATGCTATTACACAAACTTTTCATTCTTCCCAAAGCATGCAGGATTTAAAAACTCGTCTAGTTGTCAGACAAGACTATGCATCAAAATTTCTTATGTAGTCATTCAGTTAAACTTGTAAGAAAAAGGATGAGCACATGTTATTCCTTAGGCAGCATTTGATAAGACTTGAGCAAAAGGCTAGTGTTGGTTATCAGAGTAATAACATAGCATGGCTTTGATACCCAAGCCCATTCCTCCCCTCAGGGCACTAAATGACTAACCCCCATAGATTTAAAACTTTTGCCCTTTCTCAGCAAAACTGTGATAGATGCATACCTTAGACAAACCAGCTAAAAAAGAATGCTGTATTTTTCAGTGAAGTCATTGTAATACCTCAAGTGAAGTTTGGGAATATCTCTAAAGATTTAATTAATTTTCCTTACTTAATTTAAATGTATTTAAATGTATTTTAAACATTCATATAATAAATAAATATAATGTTATAAACTACCTGTGATATCACTTTCTTTCGCACTGTGGAAATACTCCCTCATTTTATAAACTAGATGCCAAACCCTTAAAATGTTAGTAAGAACCACTAACAAAGAAAAAGGAATACTGGAATACTCTCCAGAAGTTGCATATTACTTCTGTGACATTCTGAAGAATAAGAACATGCAGTGCTGGTACAATTAATACCCTATGACCAAATTCCATCCTCTCTTAAGTACTTGTAGCCATGGTTGAAATCAGTATGAAATTCTTGAAAGGCAGTGTTGGATC
Organism: Gymnogyps californianus; assembly: GCF_018139145.2. NCBI lineage: Eukaryota > Metazoa > Chordata > Aves > Accipitriformes > Cathartidae > Gymnogyps > Gymnogyps californianus. Next base: position 12,317,487 of record NC_059475.1, read on the forward strand.
AACTGCAACTGAAAACAACAGAAGTTTTACTCGTATAACTGTCCTTGAAGTACACTTCAGTCCTGTAGGACAGGGATGAATACTTGTTCTGTTCCCACATGTAAACAACATACATATAATATCCCACTTCCCACAGTTAAACTTGTACAAAACTTGAGGTACAGTTTGACAGAGCATATTTCTATAAGACAATTTCCCAAATTAAAAGTGAAACTTATTAGTTCAGGAGGAAAGACGTACCAAATAGTTGTTTGAATGAAAACATCTAGTTTTCCCTTCTGTGCTTTTTTATGTCTACGAACATGCCAACTCGGAAACCCACTTGCACAATTCAAAACCAAAAGTCTCAGCCTGTATCATCAGTGTGTCATACCTTAATTTAACTAAATTGACTCTTCTCCCTTCTGTTCCATAAATGTGATGCCAAGCGTTGCCCAATTGATTGTCTGCAGCTAACCGGGTACACATGTTTAGCTATCACTTTCAAAGGCTTCCTTGTTTGCCTGCTTTTTGAAGAGTCTGTACACATCCAAGCCATTTGGTGTCAGACTGCTGCTGAGCTCGTGTGACTCCAGGAAACAGTCTAGCCAGTCCACTGAAGTTAAGATACTGGAACAGGGTATCTGACATCAGGGTAAGGCTACCTCTCTCACAGAAGAAAATCATAGACCAAATCAAGTTTGGCTTCATTAGATTCATGGGTAAACCAAAGGTGGACTGTACTTTTTTTTTTCTTTGAGAAAACTCAAGATGTGCGCTTTTATGGCTGATAGTGGTTAGATTTTCTCTCTGTGAGTTAAGGAAACCTACGAATAACCTCATTATGCCAATACCACTTTTCACCTTCTCCCTTGATGTTAAATGTCAAGTCTTTGCTTTCATCTGTTTTTACAGAGACTAAAAGAATTATCATACCACTGTCATTTTCTCTGTGTTAAAATTTTCCATTTCTCTGAATGAAACTAGAATAAAGGGGGGGGAAGTGTTTCTTTTTCTGACTCTTTTTACATTAAAGAGTCTTAGGGTTGTGTTCACTTCTACCCAGCTATGCTGTTTGTTAAACTTGCATAAGCAATATCTATGCTATTGCTGGAAATGAAGCTGAGAAAACGTCACCAATCCAAGCTCCCTAGGGCCCATCCCCACACCTTCTGCATAGCACGGAAGGACATCGCACAGGTGCCCTTGGTACCTGCTGTAGACCTTGCTCATGAAGTAACAAGAGGCAGAATGTTATTTGCCAGGTATTTCAATATTAACTCAAACTCATTTAAAAAACTATTTTCCACTAAGAAAGCAACCACCGAACAAACCTTTTAGCTGTTTCCACAGACTGTTGTTCTGCCAGTTCCTTCTGCAGTTCCCTTTCCTTGGCCTCTTTCTGCCCAATAGGGCAGTCTTCAGGCACGGTGAATAGTGACAAGGCATCTTTGCTGTCTTCTTCTCGGAGAACTTTAGCAAACACCTTCTCTGCTAGAAGTCGCACCTGCTCATCAACCTCAGAGATGTTCAGCTTTGGAAACTGTCTGGGCATCTCGGCTAATAAGGAAGAGAGTTGACAAAGTTATAACTATAAGAAGAATAAAGATATGTAAGAGATTGGGTTTTCTTCATGGTACACCTATCAAAATTAAAAGCTTAAAGCAAAAGCAGAATAAAGTAGAACAGCTATGCAGAATTTAAACTAGTATGCAGTACACAAGAACCACAGGTATCCACTGAGCATCTTTACTTGTGGAGCCATGCCAATTTGTGAATCGGGAACTTCTTGGTATACTCATGAAAATTCCTAAGATATGTATGTACAGATTTGCCAGTAGATTCTACTTACTTGCATAATCGGATAGACTATAACTTGTGATATAATGTATACTTAGCTGTATGTACTTGCACTGAACTTGGAAATCACATTCACTCAGTCGCCTGCCTTCTTCCCTGCTCAGTGACTTCAAACCAATTTTAGAGCCACAAACAAGTTAGAAAAGAAGGTTGCACATATCTACCTCACCCCATCCTTTCCACAAATAAGAAAGTCGTGGAGCTGCTGTGAAGTAAAATGGTTGCACAACAGGAGCAAATATGGTGTAGTTAACTCAGTGACTTTTTTTTTTTTAATTTGTTTTCAGTAGTTCATATCCTGCTTTTGAATTGTATGTGGGAAGCAGACAGGATATGGATTTTAATTTTTGCTTGGCATTTAAATATAATTTTTCTAAAAAATATGTTTTGTATTTTAAATTTTTATTTAAGTAGCCTTTCATCACAAAATATTTCTATTTTGTTACAGCAGCACTACTGAAAATACCATCTTTAGTGTTTCTTCTGTAGTTTCATGGCTTTATTTATATTTCATTCTCATACAATCCAAAATATGAATTTTGACGTATCTTGTAGCATTCTGGAGGGGAAAAAAATACAGTGCTTGTAAGCTACTGACCAGCATTATTTATTACGTACTATAAAGCTTTTTAAATGCCTTCAGTATGATGGAGTTTGTAACAAATAAGATTAAATTCTTATTACATAAGTTAAAAATAGCAATGAACATGTCACAACAAATGGATCCAAGCACTGCCAGAATGTGAAGTCTAGGTCCAAAAGTCGCATTTCAGAATCCTTTTTGGTTACAAAAATGCAAACATATTTTATAAGATGGTATTCATTTAAATAACGATGTATACTGAAAGTCAGCATGGAACATGGCAGTTTTTAATCACTCCAGGCATAACTTATCAGGGCCCCCCATTACAGTATTTCTGTAGGCATGCTGCAAGTTTCACATGTTGATATGTGATCCTTTTGATATGTGATCCTGTTGTTTTCACCCTAAAAGATTCTAATTAATGTCCACCTGTTTCCACAGTTGCTTTGAGAACACTTTTGCTTTTATTCTAAAAGCAAATATAGTATGAAAACATGACGAGAGATACATTGCACCATAACATGGCAATTTAGTCATCATCTACATTATTTTGTATTCTTATTTTGTAAGAACCAATTGACAGCCCAGTGGAAAACGTCAGTGGTTTTAAAGAACTGTGGATCTGACTATGGAGTTTTTCTGCCTGGAGAGTATTTGTTTTGCAATTAGTATTGTCTTCATAAAATTAAGTATAACTACATAAGAAATATAAAAATACATACACGTTTAGCTGAATGATTCGATGACAATGCACTACGATGTCTTAGAAGCATCCAAACTTAGATTCGGTTTCTCAATTTCAAACCTCAATTAAGTCATGGGAGTCTTTCCACTGACCTCAATGAGCACAGTTGTCAGCAACAGTAACTGCCACACACAGTTGCCAGCAACAAGGGCCTTTTGGGCCACTTCAGCCAGGCAAGAACAGTATTTATACTTACTTGACTACAGCAAGAGTGCTAGCAATAATAGTAAAATGTGGAATAATAATATTTTTTCTGCTGCTAAATCAGCATTTAAAATATTTTCAGTACTAGCTGACTAGGACAGGAAAAGATCAATTAGTTGTATGTTTATCATTGGCTGAGCATCAATGAACTTTTTCTTAGAGACTTGTGATCAGAAACAGAAATGCAGCAGGAAATACATTGCATGAGAAACCATACTGTATTTTAAATCATCACAGTAAGATAGTGAAGAGTCAGAATGTGTAGATACAAGTACGATCCTCTACTGAGACCAAAGGTGTTTTTTCTTTCTTACAGAACCTGATCTCACATTCTCCACTCAAGCAAATGAGAGACTAAGGCACAAAACACTTTGAAAGGTAGGTTCACCCACATCACTGCTAGCTTACGTCACTGAAATGAGTTTAATAAACCTAAAATAGTCGTGAGGCACCTCACGCAATACTCATGCAAACTGTGCCATCCCAAACTGGAAGAGGGATGAGGATCTTGTATCCAGTATCTTTCTATAGAAGCGCTGTCCTTTACCCAAGGTGAGCGACTGAGCGAGCGACAACTAGACATCTTAATGTGATGGGGAGGGGGTATGAATGCCATCCAGCAACCAGCAAATGCTCTCTTCCTAAGTATCTCTCTCTCACAGAAAGGCCGTATTGGTTACTCTTTAGTTCTGCACCTTTGTGGAAGAAAAGCAAGCTATTTCTCTTGAAACATGCTGCATAAAAAAATATGATGGAATGATTATTTAAAAAGCAATTATTGATCAGGAATTTAATGGGCTTGAGTATGCAATGAGCACACGCCATGAAAACAACAACCGCCGCCGCCTCCAAACCCCCACGGATGGTCAGCTGGCAGCGCTCGGAGCTGCATCCTGCCGCCGCGAGCAGGTGGGGCAGGGCCGGGCGCGGGGCCTGGCCCGCGGGCGCTCCCGCCGCAGGAGCCCCGAACACGGCCGCCCAGGGTCCGTCCCCGCCGGGGCGGCGGCCAAGGTCACCACCACTCCAGGCCAGCCCAGCACGGCGCTGCCTCCTGCCTCGGGACTTACCTAGCGCCCCGGGGAAAGCCATGCTGGGGCTGGGCCGGGCCCCGCCACCGGCGCTCCCGCCGGCTGGAAAGACTCTGTCAGAAGCTGCCGGCGGAGGCGGCGGAGGGAGGAGCTGCTCCCGCCAGATGCCGCCGCTCCCCTCTGCCGCATTCACCCGCCGGCCGGCCGCCCCGGTACTGCAGTGCCGCGCCGCCTCTTCCCCGGCCCTTTATGGTCGCCGCGGCCCCCAGGCGGAGGAGCCCGCTTGCCGCGCCCCCGGCCCCGCCGCGGCGGCCAGCTGCCTCCTGGGCGGCAGCATCGCGGACCGGGGCGGCTCCGCAGCAGGTGGGGCCGGAGGCAGGCAGAAGGAGGGTGCTGAGGCGCGGGGCGGCGGGCACGGGGTGCAGCCTCCTGCCGGGCAAAGCGCCAGCTACAGGGGCGACCCCCGCCTCCCTGCCCCGCGGATCCAGCGGGGCGAGGGGGGGCTACCCCGCCCCGCCCAGCCCAGCCCAGCCCTCGCGCGGGGGGCCGTTAACGGTCGCACTAGGCGGGGCGAGGAGGGGCGCGCGCCGTGTCCATACCTCTCTGAGGAGAGTCCCGCTCGGGGCGGAGCGGGTTGTTTCTCTCAGGAGGAGGCAGCCGTTTCGGGCACTGCCCGGTGCCGCTGGTCCCGCGGCTGCACCTGCGGCGACGGGAATGGCGGGGGCAGGGACGGCGCCTCCTCCCCGGGGCCGTGGCCTCAGTGGGAGCCGGAGGATCCGAGGAAAGCCTTCCTCCCCCGCGCCGCGGCGGCCCTTTCCCCTTCGGAAGCTTCAAGACAGAAGTCGCGCTGTCACATGTCTCCTCGCCGGCGTGGGAGGGAGCTACCCGGGGCGCGCCGCCCCGGACTGGCCCGGCCCCGGCCGACCTCAGCCCGCCTGACCTCGCCTCAGCTGCAGGGTGGCCGGCGCGGGGCGCCCCGTGAGTGTTGCCTTCGCAAGCGCTTATTTCAAAACTCCTCCTCAAAAAGCGCTTTAATGTAGAGAACTTTGGTTCGAGACCAGAACGTCGTGAGGCTGGTGCGAAGATGACACCCGATAAGTAAGTTTGCTGACGATGTATCCCTATCAGAAGTGTTTTCAACAAAGTCCGTCCTTCAGTGTAGCGACATGCTTCAGGTGCTCATATATATTTAAAAAAAAAAACAAAAACAAACTTACCGGGTAAAGAGCCCAAGACAAATAACTGAAGGTCAAACCACGCATGACTCAGCAGGAATGAGGATAATGTAAAATAATTTGACCTTATTTTGAGAGATTCCGTGCCCTGAAGCTGAAAGATTTAGGGACGTTTATGGTAAGTTTGGGTTACAATACTTGGAGTCTAATCTGAAGACATTTAAATATAAAAGTATCTTTACAGTGGAGGGAAGCACTGGGAATGTAGCGACTGACGAACAAGGTCCTTTGTGTAAAAAGATGAGCAGGGTAAAGGTAGATCTCCCAAAACATGTGAGAGATCACCTGGTTGTTCTGTTGCAAGTGTGCTGTCACCGCTATGTCCTCCCAAATTGGTAAATGAAGAAATGCTCCATTCATAAACCTCAGGGGGTTTTGACTTAAGAAATTCCTTTACTTCACACAGCTGGTGAAGAAATGGAAGTGAAAAGAAAGTAGGTAACCATACAAAGTTTGAGTTGCAAAGAGGAGTTGCAAAAGTTTGCGAAGTCTGAGTTGCAAAGACGACCAGATACTTTGACTCTTATACTAGTATCAACATGATCACCTTCACGTGCTCCTGAAAAAGCTAAGGACTATGGCCACAGCTGTTGTATGAGACATGTACCAATCCAAAGCATTTGAAAATGAGTCAGCCATCCAAAATCATAAAAAAATAATTGATTTTAAAGTAATAATACTACTAAAAAAAATAGACATTGTTTCGTAGCTTGGAAAAAAGGCTTATGCTGCATGCGCATGTTTCTCCCACAGTAACTCTGAATGTCTTCATCAGCTGCTGCCAGGCTACACCCAGACAAGCCATCTGCCACCCAGGAAACGACGTACTGTAAGTGTCTGTAAGTCTGACTCATAGTTGCCCAGCCCACATGATATATGAGTAAAGGACACCTGTTGCTGCTGGCCATTCAGTACATCCGTTGATTGCTGATCTGTTAGTCCTGCTTCCTTTCTCCTGTTCCCCATGTCCTTCTCCCAACCACCTGCCTGAACTTGCCCAAACTTGCCTGCTTCCCATCACAGAGTTTGCCTGGCAGTTTGGGCTCCTTAGTGGCCCTGTAATCGTAATTGTGCCCTGCCTGCTGGACTCAGGTATCCCATGGCTTCTTGGATTCATCTTCTCAGCTTGGCAAATGGGTCTTGTCTCCACACTTGATTTAATCTCTCGTCTAACTATGGGACGCAAGACCCTGGAAGAGTTCCCTCTTGTGCTATTGCTGGCGCTCTACCAACCATAATGAAAAAATAACGGTCTCAAAGATAACTGAGTTTCTACAGTTTTCTTTCATGGAAACAGGCAGCTCTGTATGCCCCAAGTGAAGAAAATGTTGCAGTGTGAGTTCACGTTTTATGAGGGCCAGAGAATTCACACAGAAGGGAGACCTTAAAAATGCCTTAACAAAGAAAAACCTTCTATGAGCACTGAAGTACAAATCCATAAGGACATAGGACACTTGTTCTAGGTGACCATGACCATTTAAATGACCTTTCCTTCTGTAACAAGTTGGAAACCTTTAAAGGCAAACTGAGATCATAACTTAGTAAATGCATCTATAGTAATTGAAGCATTAGGAAAATACTATTGCAAGATCTGTAATAACGTCAGGATGGATTGTAAGAATAGGGTAATGGTAGTAAATTAACAAGAAAATACTTCAAGTCCTCTCACATTTTGCAGAAGCAATTGCTATGAACAGTTATTTTACGAACTGTTCAGAACATATATTTGACTAGTGGGTCCAGTTTCATGTCCCGTCTCTGCTCTCATAATGAACAGTTCACATGTATCTTTGAGAAATGGAAGTAACACTAAGCTGACAACAATGAAATAGCATGTTTTCAACAGTAGATGATGTTGTACACTTCCATGAGCACCTGCAAAACATAAAGCACTAAACTTTGCATCCAGACTTAGAATACCCCAGTGATGTCAGTCAACACCTTGTTAAACACTTGCCATCTGGCCCATGAAGGAGTCTTTATGCCAGTCCAGTATGTGGGCAGATTATACTTTTATACACCATGTTGAAAGTAGTGCAAGTGTCTCCAGAGTTATTTTAAATGTTCTGATTCCTATTGTAAAATGTCAGTACTTTCTGAAGCCATCTGGGTTTTGGTTAACTTCTTTTGTGTAGCAAGCAGTAGTTCTCTCAGGTAAATTTTGCACTGTGTAAAAATGTATTTCTTCTTATCTTTTTAATCTTATTATACAAGAAAAAGTTATTCCCTTCCTTTTACCACAAAGTTACAACTGATGACGTTTCTTTATATTATTTTTTAAATTCTCTATTTCTATTATGCCTTCAACTTGCTTTAAGCACTACTTTAGAGATTATTCTTTTGGAGACGGTAGTAAACTCATGATTATTCCAGTGTACATGGTATTTGGACTGCTCTTTTGCAGTCAGTCTAGTTTAACAAAAGGAAATGCAATAAAAGTTCTAAAGATTTGGTTGCATGTCAACATCTACTGAGGAATGGAATAAAATAAAGAAAACCCTAAATATACGTCTGTATTATTAATACTTATTTTTAGAAACAGACAGATCTTGTCTGGGAGATGATTAAAGCTGGAATGCATATTCATCAAAATTAGGAGATGGTCTCTCATTCTCACTTGAAATTGTTTGTTCTTACAACGTACTGCTTTCATTTGAACAGTGCCTTAAAAGCTTATGGATTTTGAATTAATTTTTTTAAACAGATTCATATTACTGACTGTGATATTGATAACAACAAAACAACTAATGGATCAAATGAAATATTTCAATCTATAATGTACCCATTAGTGGCATCCAAGCAGTATTAGACCTAGTACTCACTTTTCTGATCTTCAGTCAGTTCAGTTAGTGATATGCTTGGCACACATGCATTTACTTACTGAAGATATTCCAACAGCAAAAAACCACAGTTAAATAAAGTAATCATCTCCAAAAGCTGGAGGGGAGGTTTGTGCCGAATGTGAAACATAATAATTGAATCGCATTATCAAATACTCTCTACTAGAAAGGAAGAATGATTCAACTTTTTAAACAAAACAATGGATGAAAATTGTAATCATTCAAAAAGGGAGAAAATGGTTCCACTGAGTGATAGAAATGATACAAAGCAAATCATATCTGTCTGTTTTATAAAGTCAGCAAATCAAAAAGCATCATCTTTCTTATCCACTGCTTTTCAAAAAGCTTGTAGAAATTAATTAGGCATATGAGTATTCAGTCCTGTATTTGAATTAGACTCAGTTAAGAACTTGATACAGATGATTGGGTCTTTCTCAGTATTGAGTTAAACTAGAATTTGTAAAACTAAAAGTTTGGTTCCTACTCTAAATATAGGCAGAAAATTTTCTATGTTTTGGAGACTGCTCAAGGCCATTCCAGAAAGTATGTGAGAGGGGCAACAAGGAGGAAAAACTGTTTTTTATAAACTCCATCTTGGATAGTTGTGGTCTTCGGAATATGTACATACAAGATACAACTATGCTTATATAAAATGCAAAATGTTTTGAAAATTACTTGCACTGACATTAGAACTGCTAGTAGGTTTGGAATCCTGTTTCTTGTTTTTTTCAGTCAAATGACATTTTCCTTTCTGAAAGGATACCTATGAGTATAATTGTCCTGTAGTATATTATTATAAAATAAAATACATATAGTATGCAAATATAAATCTGGTTGTTTAAAAACTGAAATGGAAGTGGGAACTATAGAAATTACAAAAGGATGTAACTGTTCAGTCACTGCTTTAAAAATAAACTAGGAAAGTATCTGTACAGTCCTAATAATCTGAGTCTGAAATAACAGAAGTTTTCCATGAGTTTATAAATGGAATATACTGTAATACTTTGTTGCACAAGAAAGGTTTACAAGCAAGATGGGATGCTTTGGTGTGTTTGGAATTGTAAGCTGTCATTCAGATATTTGGAAAGCTTTCTTTCCAGCCAGTTGGCAAATTCTTTGCAGGCATCTACTAACTGCCTTGCTTTGTCACAACAGCCATATAAAAATGCTAGTTTAAAACCAGTTTATCTCAAACCTACTTAGCTTGGACTTTGCAAGTATTTACCCTTGATGGAAGACTGCCTTGCTCTGATGTTATACATAATTTATCTGAAATTTTGGAACTGTTCTAAGAAGGAGAGATCTGACTGTATTAGACAAACCTGTATGTGGAGCTGAAAGACCTTTAATCTGATTTATAAAAAGGAGAATTTTCTGAAAGTTACATTTCACATCTGTTATGTGATACACAGATGAAATACTTAACCACCACTCTGATGTACAATGCTGTTTTACTCAGCTTTGTTTTAAAAGGAATTTTATTTGCTCAGAATGCACATAAAATAAAATATTCAGCAAGCAACAGTCTAATAAATTAGATGCTGCCAGTGTGTGTGAAACAGTGTGATTACAGCTCACAAAGGGGAACTCTGTGGTCTATTTTGGAAGCCCCTGAAATGAATAATGTTCTGAATTATTTGATTTCTGCAAAAATCAGTACTGGAATCTAAACCGTATGTTTAGAATTGGTTTACATATTATGTTTGCAGTGGAAATGCAAATAGTTCATTAAGTGATACTCAGTTCTGCATTTGTATTACTTTTAGATGACCATTAACATTTTCGTGATGATCTGTGACAAGGGTTTGCATCTGGGTTATTTGGCCCTCAAGTCAGAAGTTTCATTCCCAAATAGCAGATATCTGTGTGATGCAGGTGGAGCGCGTAACTGCCCAGAAACTGGGAAATGCAAGATAGGGTTTAGACATAACCTTACACAAACATTATATAGCCTTAAATAAACTCAAAGCTAGGTGTTGCTGAACTGCAGTCTTCCCTGTCCCCAGAATATCTCCTGTCTTCTCTTTGTTTTACAGGTGCATTTTCCAAGTCTCTCCTTTTACAAGTGTGAGTGAAACTGCAACCTCCAAAGCTGGGAGTTCATTTGTACACGGGGATTCCTAGTGGCCATTTACAGCCCAAATAAACCTTCTCTATACTGCTTGTGTAGTGCTAAGCAGGCATAGTTGGCAAGAAATCCAACCCAAAATGTTCTTATTTTCATGTGGAAACTTAAACTTTCACCTGGGCGGGAATTGCTTTATGATTTTTATCCAACCTGCCTGAGTAAAAAATGCTATAGCTAGGCCTATGCTTATATGCAAAATTACTTAGAAAGCCCCTGTCTTCTTTCCATAAAGCTCATCTAAAATATTAGGTATGAGAATCTACAGCTTGTGAAAGTTTCCATCATTTTTTTCTACCCTATAGACAGTGGGAAAATAACATTTTATTTTTTGTAACTATGGTTCGCCAAGAGGGCAACGTCAGCCTGCCACTATCAATCACCAGGATGTGCCCTGCGTTCCGCTCCTCTCTCCCGCCTGGGCAGGGCCAAGGGTGAGGTCTGCGGCACCACTGGTTGCGCGGGGCTGCAGCAGGAGCTCGCCGCCCTCCCTGCGGCCTGTGGCCGTGCTGGTGTTATGTAAACAGCAGTGACGCAAGGAATGCAGATTTCACCTTACATAACTGTTCGTTCCTATCAGAGACTTCTTTATTTGTGCCATTAGTGTGTATAAATTAAAAGGAGGGAAAAGCGGTGTTTGCATTATTAGAGATCCATCTCTCTCTGGTTCCAAAGTGACTTGACCTGTTTGCTGCTGTGGTACTTTTCCCTCAGGCAATTTTGTGAAACTCCCATCTCTTCCTTAACCTGGAGGAAATTCCCTTCTATTCAAAAAAACAGCACACATACCCAAGTCATATTTGTGCCCTTTTTTGAGGATCTAAGAAAGACTTTACTGGTTCATAGTTATTGTACAGAGTGAACTTAATCCAATACAGACGAAGGGAAATCAAGTTCTGTGTATCTCAAGCTTTATGTTTCAGCTGCTGCCACAATCAGAGGACCTGATTCCAATGGCTGTGTGCAAAGATAGATTTCCAAGTCATTTAAGTGCCATCAGGCCTAGACAAAAGAGCCCCATAGCTCAGTACTCTGTCTCTGGCAGATATTAGGAGAGATCCCAGGGACGGTGGGGCCTGTTTCTGTTCCCTTGTCCTCTCATGTGCAGGCAGAGCATCATCAGGTGGTGTACACTTGGGATACTTTCACAGAGTAGTAGATGCTGTCAGGGCTTCTGTGCTTGATGCCTCACTCAATTCCCTCTATACTAGTTTTTGATCCTGCAACTCTTACATACCTTTCTTTTTTGATTTAGTGGCCCTGATAAGTTGGGGCGGGTTGTGTGGTTTGTTTGGATTTTTTTGTTTGGTTGGTTGGTTTTATGTTGGTTTTTTTCCCCCTTGCCTTTAGCCTTTTTTCTCCCTGGAAAGGCCTTGAATTCCATGGATGTCTTGAAGGATTGGTATACAGGGGTGCTCTGCTCGGGGTTTTGCTCTGGTTCTCTACTTACACGTTTTTGACCATACACCTTCATACCCCTTTCCTTTTTCATTTGTTGCTAATGCCCAGCCAGCCCTATACAGAAGATCCAGTATGAACAGAAACATTAGTAGATAGTTAGAAGGTGTCAAAGACAGAGCAATCCTTTTCCTGTTGTACCTCACCTGTATTGCTTTATAATCTTTATGAACTGGAGGTGGAATCTGGACTGTCCTAACTGATTGTCATCAGTCAGTGAACGTCTTCCAAGAATGAGTCCAGTTCCATTTTTAACCGTATCTATTTTGGTGTCCACAACATCGTATGGTAGTGAGCTTGTTCTACAGCTTCATTGTGCACTGTGAGCCAGGGGGATGTGAGCCAGCTTTGATCCAAAAATTGTATGAACAGATATAGCACAGCTCTTTGAGCTCATAGCTTTTGCTGGTTAAGACTACAGCCAGTTGTCGTGGCTTAACCCCAGCAGGCAACTAAGCACTACACAGCCTCTTGCTCACTCCCCCCACCCAGTGGGATGGGGGAGAGAGTAAAAAAAAAAAACCTTGTGGGCTGAGATAAAGACAGTTTAATAGGACAGAAAGGAAGGAAAAATAATAATAATAATATGACAATAATAATACTAAAAGAATTAGAATATACAAAACAAGCAATGTAATTGCTCACCACTTGCAGACCGATGCCCAGTTAGTTCCCGAGCAGTGACCCGCCCCTTCTAGCCAACTCCCCCCAGTTTATATACTGGGCCTGATGTCATATGGTATGGAATATTCCTTTGGCCAGTTTGGGTCGGCTGTCCTGGCTGTGTCCCCTCCCAGCTTCTTGTGCCCCCTCCCAGCTTCTTGTGCCCCTCCAGCCTTCTTGCTGGCAGGGCATGAGAAGCTGAAAAATCCTTGACAGTATAAATGCTACTTAGCAACAACTGAAAACATCAGTGTGTTATCAACATTATTCTCCTACTAAATCCAAAACACTGCACTATATCAGCTACTAGGAAGAAAATTAACTCTACCGCAGCTGAAACCAGGACACCAGTGTAAGCTCATGTCTGCCCCCCCATATACTGCAACAACATCCTCTAACTGATGCTTAGACAGGTCACAGCAATGCAGTATTGAGCCAAAGGAATGTGCCATAGATTACCATGCTCAGGCATATTGTGCTACCATGGAAAGACAAAGGATCTGTGGGGGGTGTCTCTGTACATAATAAACTCTTTGCTAGATCATGCAGCTGAAAAGAAGTAATTTCCACAGAGAGTAGCTCAAGCACGGACAAATCTCTTTGAGACTCAGGCAGCCAATAGAGACTGAAGCAGATGAAAGAAAGTATGAAATTGAAAGGTGACCTGCTAGATTAGTCAGCTGTTTGAATGGCTTATGCCTGGTATCTCCTGTATGATCCAGTGGGCATAAGCAGAGAGTAGGGGAACAGCCAGTCTTAGATCTAGACAAAAGTGGAAGAAAAAAAGAGCTGTTAAACTCATTGCCTGGGTTCCCTTATAATTACTTTCTGAATTTTGACAATCTTTTGTTTACAAAACAGAAATATCAGAGGAATCTAGAACTTAAATTAGTAGATAATTAAATTGATATTTCTTCAAATTTGTTTTTTCAATTCAATTTAGTCTTTCTTGAAAGCTCAGATTGTGTTGTTATTTCATATAAATGAAACATAAACTGTTATATATATGCTACCGCAAAACAATGCAGAAAGGTAAATTTGCTGTATGCAAACATTCATTTAGTAATCTGGTACTGAAACTGGATATTTTGTGAAAGAGTGAGAGTAAACTTCACATACATCATATCTTTTTGATTTTCCAGATATGCTTTAACAGTTCATAATGTACTGAATCTGTTCCTACAAAATATAGCTGTTGTTGATTGCCAAAATACTCTGCAAGGACTACTCCAGTGATGAATTCTAAAAAAGGTGAAAATCGTGCACCAGAGAAGAACAAAAAAGTTTTAAAGGTGTAACTATTATGACCATGTCCATGGTGATAGTTGCAAGGTTACTAAGAAGAAAATGCATCCATTTCTTTTCTGACGTGAGGAAGTATGCTAATTGTGGCTAAAGACTAGTGAAGAAAGGATTGTAGATCTGCAACACCTCTGGAAGACATATAAAATGTTTTCACAGTCCCAAATGAAATTGGTCATTAATTTTGCTGGTTGATAATGTGGAATCAGTTTTTGCCCAAATTAAGGCTGGTTTGGATCCCTTGGTCTGAAAAGAAGCTGTCTGACTGCCAGTCAGCCTGGCCAGCTCTGGGGTGATCACTTTGGAAAAATAGAATCCAAGGATAAACCCTCAGGACAATTTTTCAGCGTTTTGCAGTGTTGTGGGAAGGAAGGGGTGCTTACATGACTTAGGGATCCATAGTTGCCTTAGCAGTGCCTTGAATTACTTGTAACCAGCTCAAGACAAAAAAGGATAGAGTTTTCCTTGTGCCAGTAGGACACAGACAGGTGCAAAGTGGTTCAAGAATTGGAAGAGCATATCAACAGCTTAAAACCACTTTTGCCAGCTTTCTCCCTGCATGAGGCCAGAATCCATAGCCTTCATTTTCCCGTCCTTAGTCACCACACAGGCATCCCGTGGGCACAATTAGCTGTGAAAATTCAGTAAAACACGGGAGAAACTGAAAGTCAATGCCTTTTTGATCCTTGCGCTGGCTATCAGTGCCAAGTTGGTCAAAGGCTGAAGACAATTCTTTTTTTTTTTTTTTTTTCAATAGTATATATGTTTCCTTGTGATCATTCACAATAGAGGCTCTTCTAGGAAAAGTTACATGGTCCATAATGACTGTCAATGGAGCACATCTCTCTGAATCGTAGCTACTTTTCAAAACTCGTGCAGGCTTGGGAAATGCTGTACTTAAAAAAGCCAACAGAGCCACCTAGTGTTTAAATTAAAAATGTACAGTTTTGTGTGTTTTGGACTTCTATGTGCAAGAGCAAGATCTAGGTGCAATCTCAACGGTCAGAGAGGGAAAACAGCTCATTGTCTTTCATATTAATCCCTGACAGTTCTTGTTTCTTACAAACTGTACAGTTATTGGTGCTAGAATTAGCAGTGTTAAAATTGTATGTGGAGATTTGTATTACTTCACTAGAGACACCAGAGACTAGTCAAAAAGTTTTCTCTGATATTTAACCTCAGCCACTTTCATATTATTATTTTTAGTTATACTTTTTCATTTCTTCTTGGCATGTAAACCCTTCAGATAGATACCTATGCTGCTTCGTTGCCTGCTGCTTCAGGGTGTATACTTAATCAGTTGTTTTCTGTAGTGTGGCCTTCCTTCTGTGAACTGTCTTTTTGACAGTCTGGCGTATCAAACTCGATGCAGTGCTCTGGAGTTAGTCAGAAAGCTGGGAAGAGGCCACATTGCAGGTTTCTTACTTTTTTCCTCAAAATGCTGCAACAAGCTTCAATGGCCGTTATCTCCCTTCCCAATAATCAGCATGCATGCATGAATGCGCACAATGTACACTGATTTTTTCCTCATCATTTCTCATGGTGAGCTCAGATGTAATTGCTCAACATTTGTCATCCACAGTCATTTCCCTTATTACATATTCACATTGTCATTTTCTGCCTCTATGGATAACTTCTAGAGAAAAAGAAACATGATTTTTATAGTTATTATCTAAATAGTTGGACTGGCTTTGTTCTCCTAATGTAACCTAAGAAGGTGAGTGCAGATCAACTAATGACTACTCAACAAACAGGCAAAACAGAATTTTGCTGCCCTATGGAGAAAAGACTGGGGTCAAAGCAGAGCTGGGACCATGACTGAGCCAACCTAACAGCTTCTGCTGCCGTGGGAGATGTAGGACAGAGGACAAAAGGAGTCACACCAGGAAGAGCCACTGATGTTTCTGAGACAAACCACCTCTTCCCGGGTCCATGTCAGAAGTCATTGTCCCATAATCATTCTCCTCCTTTTTTCTTTTTTTTTTTTCCTGTCCAAGTCTCGTCTAATAGTATGGTTTTCTTAGGCAGCATCCAGTGATTCATTTCAATTCTAATGTCCATTTAGCAATCTAGCATATGTGTAATTAAAAGTAGGACAAGGTTTGGGCATGGGAACTTATCTAACCTAACTTTAGATATTTGAAAGATAGTTGTCTAAATCTAAGCTGGTGTTCTAAGATTCTTTATAGTCCATGAGAAGAAGCAAACACTCAAAAAAATTGTTTCTTTTGATCTCCACATAGGTGCCTAAGAATGCCGGAGTCAGTCATTCTCAAAAGTTGAATCCCATGTGGCCAACAGTAACTACTAAAAATCAGTTGCTTACCAGGAATCTCAGAGTGAGGCAGAATTATATTAGTTATTTTGGAAACTACTTCTGGATGGCCATGTTAGACAGGAGGGACTACGTAATAAGAATGCTAAAGGAATCACTTAACAGCTGTACTCCTTTTAGTAATTGCCCAGTGTGCTCAAGAAAGGAAACTGAGTGAGTCTTGTGCTTTATAAACGTATTTTGCTTATTATTGGTGGTTCTTCTGCCCACTGTATATTTAAAGTTTTTAAAGTATATTAAAGTTTCTTCAGTGATAATATTACCAAAAGTCACAATTAAGGTTCTGATAACATCACAATGCATTACTGCTGTATTCTGTTTACTGAATCCCTTCAAAGGGACTATCATATTATCACTATGACCTCAAAAAAATGTTAGTCTTGTTTAATCGTTAGAACAAAGAGCTGGAGGCCAGAAAGATCATAATACAACAATTAGGGACAGAGAAGAGCCAACAATGTGGTTCATAGAAAACTGAGACAAGAAAAGACCTATCTGAGTCTGTGGAGTGTTTCCATTTTCCCCAGCTGATGTACTGCACAAACACATGATATATTCAGTTTCTCCAGAATTTAAGTTTACATTAAAGTAGATCATGTGCCAAGCCATCCTGTTTACAAAAGCTTTTGTCTACACAAGGAAATTGACTGATAGAGCTCTCATGGCATAAGCTATTTCTGAGCTATTCTAAAAGCTGCAACTAGTTATTTAAGAGAAACTATTACGGAACAGCTTATGCTACAGTGGTTACACCCATCACTTTCCCTGGAGAGAAAAAAATCCATTACAATATTCTAAACATGAACTCATTGTAAACCTTTGCAGCATTTTCTTCAGGACTCTACAAATAGGCAACTTGAAATAATATTCTGAATGACATTGGTTGTCTTTGAACAGTTAACTCTAAAATCTAATGGCATGACTGGAAAGCTTAGCAAAACTTTTTGATTGGAGGCAATTAGAATTCAGCATGAGAAGAAAGAGGATTTATTACAGGGAGGAAAACTCTGAGGGAAGGGAAGAAAAAGACAGAAAAGGGGACTGAAAGGAAATGTATATCAGCAAAAGGAAAACTGTAAAGGAGAAAATCAAAGTGCAGAAATAACAGTGAAAGTCAAGATGGGAATGTTTCTTCAACTGAGAAACAGTTGTGGTAGTAAGCCTGAGTTAGCTACCACCGTACAAAAGGATAGTTTATCCCCTTGATCTTAATGCCAGTACCCCAGTGATATCAGTGTGCATCTTGCTGTAGATTAAGTGTATCATATAGTCCTAAATTTAGACAAGCAGTCATTAAACATGGAATTTGGCCTTCTCTGCAGAATGACTTTGCACATCCCTCACGTAGGTCCCAATGCCAAGACAGTATTTTCTCCATTGCATGCCCATGTTTGTTCTGCCAGCCTTTTCATTACTTGCTTCATTTACTCACAATATGTCAAAGCCCGACTCTGTGACATTTCAGTCTGAGTATCTTTTAAAAGAACTGGTTTTTCTATCTGTTTTGAACAGTACAAAGCAACTTGCAGTTTGTTTCCCTCCCTGTGGCAGACACTTCTGTCTTTCTAGCTGACTTAAATACTGTGATAGATTGAAGGAAAAATATGTTGTTTTCACACGTATGGCACGAGCTGTCAAGCAGGTGAAATGACAAGGACCCATGCTGTGCAACATGAGCCAATAAGGGCAGAACAGGGAAGCAGAGCCACCTCTATCAGACCTGCCCTGAGGTACTGTCTGAGATGGTGTGCCCATAGTCTGTCAGCTTCCCACACAATTCATGGATGGGTTTTGCATATCCTTGCAGGATCAGGAGCTAAAGTGATTTTACAGAAGTGTTGCTTCTTTTATTTTCATAATTCAGGAGCTGATAAAAGATTACCTTGATCAAGAAATAGAATTAATCGTAGTTGTGATAATTGAGGAGAATGTTATCTATGTAACGGAAACTTTTGCCTCTTTTTTAATGTTTAGGTGTGGTTTTAGTGCCTGTGTATGAATGTGTATCCACATTTGCTAAGAAAGCCTTTCTATCTGAGATTAGGAATAAAAGGGGATCTTTGTTTTAAATCTTACAGTTTGACCAAACAATTAGTCAAGGAGGTTAGATGAACCTTTTACTCCAAATGTTTCTGCAGGGGAATGAAACTTCAACAAAAAACCAAAGAAGCCAGGTACTATAAATGGGTATAGAAAGTGGAAAAGGCTCAAGCACATAAAACTGCTAGAGAAAGAAATGGAAGGATTTTATATAGAATGGAACTGAAAACATGGGACAGGAGGTCTGAGTTAGCTGCAGGAAGTGAGATCTGAGGAAGTGAGCTGGACAGGAGAGACTCTGGCTGGAGCTTTGAGAGAAGGGTTCTAGATAACTCCAGACAATATGGTATCTACTTATAAAAAGGGATTTAGGATGTGTCAAGAAAATACACATTGTATTTCTTGGGTTATCCAAATGAAGAGCAGTAATGTTTTAAAAATACATGCAATGTGTATTATAGTGCGTATACCTTCCACCTTATGTACTTCCTAAGGTGTAAAATGTAATTCCAACTATAGTTTTGCAGAGAGTGCCTTGGGGTTCCCTTGGGATTCTGAAAACTGGAGACAGATCAGTTGTTTGGTCTATTTCTGTGAAGGGGGAACAGAGAACCTGTGTCCAGGAAATGTATGTACCATGGAGGCTGATGGAAGATGTAATGCTGTAGCCTACTAAGAAAAGCTTAGTGCTACAAGTGGAATGAAATCCAGCATAGCAGTTTGGGGAGCACATATCGGTGCAGTTTGAACAGATCTATGGACCAAGGGTGAGTAGATGAGTTCACAAATAATTTCTCTGTGTGAAGTTATCAGGGACATAAGGGCTCTTTAATATTGTAGAAAGAGGGAAAAATGAGAACTGAGGGCAGTAAGGTGAAGCCAGAAAATTCAAATGAGAAGTTAGGCATGCTTTTTAACAGTGTGTATGATTAATCAGTGTCAGGGAAGTTGTTGATTTTCTACCTCTTGCTGTTCTCACTTCAAAGCAGTGTACTTTTCTGGAAGCAATACTTCAGTTGAACAGAGTTGTGGATCTCAATATAGTAATAAATGGGTAAAATGTAATGGCCTTGACAAACAGGAGTCAAACTAAGAGATCTATTGGTTCATCCTGGCTTTAAATTCTCTGACTCTGTGAAATTTCTTAGACAGCTTTGGCTTCCTCATCCTAGATTTCATATTGCTTCTTTCTACATTCAGTTTAATGTTTTAAATTCATGCCTGAAGGCCAGAGGTGCTTTTTTTGTTGTTTTTTAAACACTAACTGGAGGCTGAAAACATTACTGTTTGTCCAAATCTGGAAAAATGCGGAATGATTATATTACCAAAGGAAGACAGAAAAAAAAGAAGGAATACTGTGTACCCAACAAAACAGAGGCAAGAATGCAGGAATGTAAATGTGTTACAGGCTGTTATTAGGATTTTGGATGCAAAAATAAAACTTAGAAAAGACTGAAGAGTTGAAAAGGCATAATATGATCCAATTTATTTAGACTAGAAATTTACTTCCCTAGATTGCTAAGGTGACAGGAAAAAATTATGAAAAGAATGTAATCATATTTGTTTTAAGTCTGGCAGTTTCCACTGAAATGCCTGTCTCTCTATAATAGTTTTTTTGAAGAAAGTGCCTTAGGGAATTACTAGAAAAATGAGCTTTATTAAGTGTTCATGGCCATCTGAGCTACCCACCCATCCAGTATAAATGTGTTCTGGCAAAACAAGTATTTGTGTTGCCATGGCCTTTCCCATGATGTTATTTTCTTAAGCAAAAGCATTTTTCTAGCTGAGATCTTAACAAGGACACAGGCAGGGCGCCATGATTCAGTCCTTGAAGAGAAAAATAACGATTTGGAGGGAATGGTGAAGGAAAGAGACGGTCTTAGAGGGGGTAGAACAGAGGACTTCGATATCTAGTGACTCTTTTGCCCAACAGAAGCAGTGATCCCTTCCACTAATCACTCCAGTTCTGTGGCAGAGTAGTGCAGCCTTCACCAGCCCTGCAGAAACCCAGTGCTAAGATTCTCCTGTAGCACCCACAGTATAGGAAAAATCTCTCTTAAAAAGGGCAGCTCAATTGTTATTTGCTGAGCACATCACACGCTTCAGATACAGGCTTCCTCAAATCAGGTCATAGGGCCCTGTGCTGTGCACAGGTACAGGGACTTTACACAAAAATACGTCCCAAAGGTCTATGTGAATCCATGTGATATATCTGCAAGATTTGAACTGTTCTATATACTGATTTTTTTTTTTCTTCCTTTGCTCTGCAAAATCACTTAAGGAAGGTCCTGCCTAGGGGTTTCACATTGGTTTCTATCCTCCAGTGAATACTTTTGCAAGTGAAAATGATTGTGAATTTTACATTGTTTACTGATTTATACTTTGGTTTTAGATTAATATCAAAGTGTTTTATCATAAAAACTACTGAGCTGGTCACATAAGCATTGAACAACATTATTACATAGTATACATCACAGTGACTAAAGCAAAACTAACAGGTGCTTACATAAAGTGCATAAGAACAGGCAGGCATTGAGTCACCCTTTCTCTGCATATCTTCCCAAATTCCAGTAATCATCAGTTTGTGATGTAGAGGTCATCTCTGTTCTGCTTCCCTATCACCAAGGGGCCACGAATTCCTTTCTGAAGCAATAAAAGACAAAAAAAGAACAGCAGGACCAAAGGCTGGGGCTTAGCTCTCATAGCGTTTCAGTGAGATTTGGGCATTTTCCTTCCTTCAGCTCCTGTGAGACAACTCCTCACTCTCAAACTGCTTTCATACCCACGTAGCTCCGCGAATCACAGCAGAACGTTGATCTCACCAGAGAAAGTAACGGGAATGAGGTCCACAAATGCTAAATGTAGGTCCAAATTCAGTTAAGTATCTATTTGTAGGAGAGAACGCATTACAAAAAAACAAGTAATGAAAAGTAAAAATAGATTAGGCCTCGTGGGTCATCTTATCCCCCCAAAATTAATTTTGTTCATAACGCAAACCACGTCATGAGATGGTGAGCAGTACCCCTTCTGTTTGAACCAATGCAGTCCACATCTCACTGATACCTGAACGCAATACCAATTTAGGAAACAGATCAATTACAGAACTATGGCAAAACAAACAAAGTAACATGGAACATTTTATTTACCTTTAAATAAAATTGATTAGGTGGAAACTAAGAGAGCAAATAGCATTTGATAGAAATAACAGAATATGCTAGAACTTTACTCCAAAAAATGTGTAATGTATTCCCCTAACTGCTGAGACCCATTCAGTCTCATGCTCCTGCATTGAGATTACTTTTAGAAATCCCAGGAACAGAGCTCTACTCAGTCCTCTGGGAAACAATTCCTTAGCCTACCACCTCACAATAAGTTCTTCCTGTTCAACTCAACATTTACCTGCCATCTCTTTGATCTTGTTGCAGTATCTTCAATAGCTCTTACTTGTTGTCTTTCATATTCATACCCACTGGAAAAAATCAGAAGATATCTAATTTAAAGCTAAAAATCCACAGAAAGGAGAACTTGAGCGAAATCCACCTTGCTTTATGCAACTAATTCCAATGAAATTAAAAGGCTGTTTAGGGGAGGGAAGCAAACTTACACCATTACGTAACACCAGTCATATCTTTGATTTTTTTTAATATGACCTTTTGAAAATTAGATTAGAAAGAGAATTCCAAATTAAAATTGAATCAATTAAGTCTCTTGCTCTTGCAATTCAGGAGGGATGTGTCTGATGCATGAGGCAATACTGGAACTGCATATTGTGGGATGGATTTGACTCATGGTCCTAAGTGGATTTAATTGTCACAGTGCGATGTAGGGAGTTTGCAAGCAAGAAAAGGGATGACCTGGATAATGATTCTGGAGCAGAGGGAAAGGGGACCAGCTGCAGAGGATGACAAGGCTGCCAGGAGAGCAGCAAGAATCACTCAGAACGTAACATCACTTAGAGGGAGGCATTTCTAAGTTGATGCTGACAGGAACGTGAGGGAACCAAGAGAGATCTAGAGGCTGGAGATAGGACTATAAATTGAGTTATTTCCGCTTATCTGCTGTCACAAAATGACAGTAATTTATAGGTGTACCTCAGTTGTCAGAATTCCCCCAGGTTGCTTGTAAAAACTCTTGAGAGGTGGCCTATTCACATGCATTTCCTCTCTTGCAGTTTACAGTCCCTCAAGCAGAAAGTGCTTAATGGAGGTAGTGTTCTCTACTTCAGCTACAGATGGGTGTATTAGTGACAGCTGCTTCTGGTTTTATCTTTGAAAGGATCAGTCTTCAATTTGAGACTGCTGAAAGAGTGGATATGCATTTAATTCAGCCATTCCTACTACTGAAGCCATAAGCCCCATGGCTGGGTTGGGCCAGACCATGTGGAATGGCATTGGGAATGGCTACAGTCACTTTTATTGTCTTTGTCTGCAAATGTGAGTAAGCCTGCTTTGAATGTGATCGTGGAAGATTAATTCCCATGACTTCAACATCTGAATAGAAAAAAATTAAGATACATTTATATGTGATGGGAAAATTAGGCTAAATTAACCTCATGAACAATGAAAGCTTATAAAATAGTCCATCTTCAACAAAATGTTAAAAAACACAATGTAATTGCAATTTAGTTCCAAGTATGTACTTTCTTATTATGAAAATTAATAGTACATTTAATTAATATGTAATTATTGGGAATGACATGCTTTAGTGAAGAAATAATGATGAATTCCTGAACATTAGAGATAAGTTTTGTGGTTCCTATGATAAAATATTTTTAGCTGGCTAACATATGAAGGCATTTAGAATTGTCCCAGTTTCTTTAACGGAAAATAATTTCTTTCATGAAATACTTTTAAATTATTCTTACATAGCTTGTGGGGAGCTTACTGGGCTTTAATTAAGTTGGAATGTTAATCAAGCACACATATTCCCTAATCTTAAAACAAATAGAAATCAGCAGGTATTTTGTAACTTTGCAGTATGTTATGTACTTCCCAATATGCATGTGGGATCAATCAGACTCCCAGTTGTCTTCGTATTTCCAAATAAGCTGTGTGATTCTAAATTTTGATTAAAGAGAGATCCAGAACCTCATTTATTATGTAAATGAACAGTAAGATAACTCTTCTGTTTAGGACTTGAGGATGGGCAGTGGGAGATGTGGGTTCTAATTCCCAACTGGCCTTATTAATCATGCAAAAGCTGTTAAGAACCAACCATTTCTTTGATGTCATGACGGTTTGTCTGTCAATTAATTAGCTGTCCTTTAAGGTCTGTTATCATGGGCCTACATGGAGATGTAAGTGAGCATAAAATGTCCCCTTTATTTCTCTGTTGAGCTTAATCCTACAGGTAAGAGAGGTAAAGCAGGCTCTGCAGAACTACAAAGGAGGCTTTAGTTCACTTTCCCCAATCATTTACTAAGATCATTGCACTAAAGAGACTTCAGCTTCATCTGATGCAAGACTGGAGCAGTTTTCTTAGTTTGGGGACACAGACAACTCCGTGTGACTACTTTGTTGAGGGCAGATTACAAAGTGATGATCCAGTCCTAATTGTGGGGGTTTTTTCCATCATTAAATAAACTAAGGCTTAACAAAATGTAAAAACTAGATTTAGTCTAATTATAAAACCTTAGTTATAGATGGATACCTTTAGGTTATGTGGTTGAAATATTGCAAACCTTCTTTATAAAAAGCTTAAAACAATTTTGACCTAGTTCGTGTTTACATTCAGATACTGATGTAAGCTGAATTGCAATAGTCCAGTTGTATATCTCTTATGTTTTAGATGAGAATGGTCTGGTAATGTATTTTACTTTGAATTAGCATTGAATAGCATAAATTCAACATTTGTCCACTGCTTTTTAAATGCCAATGCCGATGTATGTTGTAAATAGTCTAAGAACTACTGTCACCATTGATCTGTCACAGAGAGGTATTATTCATATCCCAAGTCTTTGGAGGAATTAAGTCCTCTGTTGAGATTCATAAACAATATGCTGTTAATTTCTTGTATAGAAATGAAGACAGCTGATAACACCCAACAGTGACACAGTGGGACTCAGCTTGGAAGTGGAGGCATTCCCAGTGTCTATGACTTGCTTCTTCCCAAGATTGTCACCTTTACTGCAGGGACAGTAGAACTGCATGCAGAAATGCTCCCAAATCACCACATTCTATAACATTAGCAGAATCAGTCCTGATTTTATAGTGGAACAGTTTAGAAATGGCTGGATGGATTATTCCATTTTCCTGTTGTGGGAAGCAAAGAGCAATCATAAAGATAGGCAGCTGAAGGCCACCATCAGTTAAATCTGCCTATGTCTGTGAGTTAACACCTTCACATATTAGAGGGGGCAAATACGAAACTTTAAAGGAAAATACTAACGTTTATCATGGCAACTGGCAACCACTTGTCTGCAGCAAATCAATATAGGTAACCAAAAGTTTGGTTGTATGTTGAACATTGACTCCAAAATTTTGAAGGGCCAGAGAACTGGCAAACCTATCTGTATTGGGTCTGGTTGGAATGGGGTTAATTTTCTCCATAGCAGCCCTCATAGCGCTGTGCTTTGTCTTTGTAGCTAGAAAGGTGTTGATAACACACCAGTGTTTTGGCTACTGCTGAGCAGTGCTCCCACAGCATCAAGGCTGTCTCTCCAACATCCCCCCTCACCCCCAAAGGCCAGTAGGCTGGGGGCGGGCAAGATCTTGGGAGGGGACATAGGCAGGACAGCTGACCCAAACTGACCAAAGGGATATTCCATACCATATGACATCATCTGCTCAGCAATAAAAGCTAAGAGAAAGGAGGAGGAGCAGGGGGCGTTTGTTAGTACGATGTTTGTCTTCCAGAGCAACCGCTACGCATACTGAAGCCCTGCTTCCCCAGAAGTGGCTGGACATTGCCTGCTGATGGCAAGTAGAGAATAAATCTTTTGGTTTTCCTTTGCTTCTGCACACAACCTTTGCTTTTGCTTTATTAAACTGCCTTTATCTTGACCCATGAGTTCTTTTCCATCTTATTTTCTCCCCCCTGATCCTGCTGAGGAGGGGGGTGATAGGGCGGCTTGGTGGGTACCTGACAGCCAGCCAAGGTCAACTCACCGCGCTATCGGACAGATGTTATGGAAATGTTGTGATGAACTTCATTTAAGTTGGATGTATTTTTATCCCTGTAAAGATCATGACATGGCCAAGAAATGGAAGTGTGTTCTTGTCCAAATTCTGTGTTTGTCCTCTGTGTCTGAAGGACTGAAGGATGTTTGCCAAACTATTCAGTTGTTGGTCAGAAGTTGGAAGAGCTACCAGAATATGTTCCCCTAATACTTATGAATTATATGATTTCGAGTATCATGTTGCCAGCTTTTGAAATAGTGCTAAGGTATCTAAATGACTAGTATGATCCAGAAATTAATGACATTGTGAATCTAATCAGTTACTGTGAAAGAGATCAACTACCTTAGAACATTGTGGTTCCTCATTGATGTTACTCAGAAGATGTTTGTGGCAAGTGATCTCTGATGTCAAACTCTTAGAAAGAATTTGAGAATATGGATCACAGATCTCCAGTGCAGTGGTGGATAGTCATCCACACTGATAATGTGTTTGGGATGAAATCTTGTCTCCACTGATGTCAATGCAAGTTTGCAATTGCTGCTTAATAATAAGACCATACAGCTGAATGAGGGGGGTTGTTCTTTGGGGTTTTTTGGTTAATTTTGCCCTAAACCAAATTAGCCATCAAGGTGTTACCAGTTCTGGGAAACAATGAAATCTCTTGTTCTGCTCTCTGGGATTTCCTGTTATTGCATGAATGAAAAACAAAGAAGACAGGCTCTATATCTTGGAACCTTCAGAAAGTGAACTGAGGCCAGTGAAAGTGTCTGCTCCTTTCAGGAGATTTTGGTGTGACTATGAGTCTTGGAGATCAGTTTGAGTTCACATACTATCTAAGA
This sequence comes from Gymnogyps californianus, assembly GCF_018139145.2. Classification (NCBI taxonomy): domain Eukaryota; kingdom Metazoa; phylum Chordata; class Aves; order Accipitriformes; family Cathartidae; genus Gymnogyps; species Gymnogyps californianus. The sequence continues at coordinate 12,343,841 of NC_059475.1, forward strand.
GACAGCAATTATAAAATTAAGCCACTCGAGGTCACGTCAGTGTTGCTAGGCACTAGACAGCCACACTTCTTGGTGCTGGGCCATTGTGCAGAGCCTGCCTTGGGAGATATCCCAAGGATACCCGCTGAGTATGAAAGGAGCACTCAGCCAAGAAAAGCAGGAAAAAGTGTTCTTCTGAAGTGGGGGAAGGGATACTGTTTATTTTCTGTTCTTAATCCGTAGAAGTCCAAGAAAGGGAACCAAAAAATTAAAGAGTGGGAGGACTGAACTGGAGGGGAGGGGAGTAAAAGTATCTTTTTACATCAAGAATGGCCAGAGCAGACCACTATTTAAGCCTTGGAACTTCATTATTCTTGGTCCAGCTGGCAGTCTGTTAGAAGAGTCCTCCTGACTCCTGGGTATCCACACAAGTTTGGAGAAATGCAGGTTTTCCCATTTCCACTCTTGCAAGAGTAACAATTTCCTTGCCAGAAGCACTGACTAGGGGAAAGCTACATATCTGCAACTAGAGTAAGGACAGAGAGCTGAGTTGCTGCTTCAGGAGCCCAGAGGGGACTTCTAGTATGCAGCCACAAAGAGTCTGTCAATGTTGGCGTTGAAGACAGTTAACTTACTGCATTGTGTCTGTGTTCACAAAGGTTCCCTCAAAGTACCATATTCATCAAAGCCTCTGCTGTAATAAACAAGTTAGATTTCCAAAGGTTAGCTGCTCTCTGCCAGAAGAAATTGGTTTCTGTCTCATCATTTCCTGCAGAGCTTTCAGAAGCAGGACATAAGCATGCCACCAGAGCCACAGGAACGGGGTGGTTTGCCTTGCCTGGCAGCCCCTGAAAACGCACGTCCTCCCTGACACTTTTTTGCCTGTTTGGAAACATGTCACTGAAATCTGCTTGCAGGCAATAGACATTTCTCTTTACTGCTTCAGTAAAAATGTCCATCCTGGCAAAATGCAGTGAGACAAACTACGATGCTGCCTGAAGAAAAGAGCATCAGCCATGGGCTTTTTCCAGTGGCCAGTGACAAGGGAAGCAGAGATTACAACTCTCAAGGTGAAGTGAAGGCTTTGCCTCTTCCCTGCCATAGCTGATCAAGGCTAAAGTGTGCCTTGATATTGCAGTGAGACCCGGAAGTCCTTCTGTCTATTATCTGTATTCTTTTCAGTGCCTTCTAGTAACCAAAAAGACAGGCAAGAGATCCATCAAATGGCACGTGAAGAACAAAAGAGAAGCATGGGGCAGGAACAGGCACTTTTCTGGAGAAAAACTGAAGATTGTGTGAGATAGATAAACTGAGCTCCATTTTGTTAATTGTGTTGAATTCAGCAAGGTAAACCATAAGCCTATAACTTCTAAAAATAATATTCTCTATTGTAATATATAGCAGTCTTTATGAACTGTTATTTCTCTCTTACCACTTTGCCTTTCAAGGCATTTTGAATTTTAAAGTCGTCTGTCCAAGCGAGGGCATATCTGCATGCACCACCTAACCTCTTCAACCATGTATATATACATATTTTTTAAGAATTGTATATAGAGGGAAAATAACCAAAATAATAGAAACAGATAGTCCTGGAACTTTAACACAATTTTTTTGGTTTCCTTGAAAATTATTTGCAGATTTGCTGAACAAAAACATGAGTTCACAAAGACTACAGATTCCTACAAGAGGTAATAGGAAAAAGATTCTAACTTGATGCATTTCCCATTTTCTTAAACTTCCAACCAGCTTTTTCCAAAGCTAAACAGTAACACCTAAACACTGGCATACACATGCAGATTTCATTTAGAATTTTCAAAGGTCAGTTCTGAGCAACTATGTGCTTTGGAAATCCATTTAGGGACACAGATACTGTTCTTAGACAGTAAACAACTGAAGATGGACATTTATGCCTCTAGCTGAACATTCCACAAACTTATAGAGAAGTTCACGCCTAAATAAGTTTAATATTAAGTATCGTGATACTCTGGGATTCTATACAGTTTATAACTTCTTAGTTACATTTTGTTATCAATAAAAGCTATCTTTAACCAGATATGTCATCTCCTAACTACTTCTTTGATCTTCTGCATTGGGCAGTGTTATAGATAGTGTATGCTATTATTTGCATTTATTTTTCTGGATAACTTTTATTGCACAAGGAACCTGTGTTGCTGTTCTATACAAGTATATACAACACACTGTGTTCCCCTACAGACTAATGAATTCCTGGGTCTCCCCGGAGAACTGATTTCTACAAGTTCTCTAATCTGTGTTATGTCTGGCCTGTCTCATTCTCCTTGCCTATCTAATCCCAGTGTCCACTCTTTGGGTTTTTGACCCCTCCTGGCTCTTTTTCTTTCAGAGTCTCCATGTTCTCATTTAGAGACTGAAGCCTGGCTGTTTTTAATCCAGACAGATAGTCCCAGTTCCCCAACCACACCCCAGCTGTCAGCACAGACATAGGCAACCACTCTGCATGGCAATGTAGCAGAGTGGGCATGAACGACATAGAACTGCTTGGCTCAGGGACCAGGGATTGCTCCTTGGAGGAGATGACATAATCCATGAAGGTGTAGCCTCTTTGCGTCCACTTGGCTCCCAGGCTCCCCAGAGTATACTTGTTTCCTGTTCTCGCCTTAATGTGATTACTGGTAACTATTTCCTTGCCCAGTGAGTCCTACTACTTTACCAAATGAGTGTCAGGGACACAGTAGTACAGGAAGAAAACCCTATCTGTCACCAAGCCCAGGAAGAGTAAGGTTTTGCTAAAAAAGGTAACTTATCTTAACAAGTCAGAGAGACAGATGTCCCCACAAGCTCACAGACTGTGCCATCATACAGACTCAGCTTTCTAATTCTGTAATTACTTAAATATTTAGTCAAGTGCAGCTATATTGCAGAGTAATATCTCCATTTCTAGGTTATCTGTGTAGCCACATTCTTCATAGGTGGCAGTGAGGCAAGAAAGTAATTGTAATTTAGCATTTGGAAAGTTGGCATATACTTTTATGTCAGCTTCCCTTTTTAGCTAAATGCTGTTTCGACAATCTTCCATATTAGACATGGATTAAAATAACTTAGAGATTGGAGGAGCTTTTCTGACAGGAGTCAACAGAAACAAAAATCCTACCTCTCCACAGTACAAGCAATATTTAAATATTCCAGGCATTTTCACAACGGTTTGAGTTGGAGGAAATCTGGACTGAACACAGACCATAATCTTTCTAATGGCATTTCAAATTCGTTGAGCCCATCATTGGCAGTTAGCCAGTTGTCTGACAATATGACAGGAAAGGGGTTAGGTCAGAATGACCTAGACACATGCAGGAAAATCATTACCTTCTCAAGGCATTCTGCTTGGGATAATAATTTTGAAACCTACAACAAGGAATGGATCATGTCATAGCAGTGAACTTAGGAGGGAACACCTGGGCTAATGAGTGCTACAAATGTGCAGAAGTGTTGATACTCCCCTCATTGCTGATACAGAGAAAGAGCCCTAAAAGGCTGAATGCTGTTTAAGTGGAAAAGCTTGACAGCGTGTGTCTGGGAATGTAGTTGCCTTCTGGCTCAGGATAACACTGTCAGGCAGTACCACAACAGGGTACCAATGTGGGCTTTTGGGCTCAGTGGGAAACGCTGTGGTTCCAAAGTGCAGTATCACTTTCAGACTGGGAAAGAGCAGCTGTGAGGGATATAAAGGAGCACAGTTACTACCAGACTGTGCTGAACAGAGCAGAAGGCTCTAAGGTTATGCCCTGGCCTGAAAACTGCAGTTTCATACAGTTCCATCCCAGCTATTTGAGGGAGAAAAGCACTCTGATCAGCCATCTGATCCATTTACTTTTCTCTCTCATGTCTGTGACACTAAATGTTTGAGAGAAGTCCCAAGAAATCCAGAACAAAACAGTGAATGTGTCATGGTAAGCAAAAATATTTTTCTCCTCCTCTTGATTCCGAGGCTGTGAGCTAAATCATGATGTTTACTTTCCTTTGCCATCCACTTCTGACACATAAACAAAGCAACCACTCTTCTGTTGCAATGCCTCTGAGGTAGCTGTAATCACCATGCTGATTGACAGTAATTGGTATTTGCTTTGGTCAGCTTTAAAGGCATGCTAATTAAAACTGATCTTCCTACTCACATATTGAAAGAAACATAGTATCTGGAGGCAAGATCATGTTGTCAAGCGTCTGGGGAAAACTTTAGTAAATCCTCAGGCACCAATGTCTGCCCCCCTCAGAGCTGGCAACAGTAGCCTCCATGCTCCGAAAGAACGCTTGTCGTATTATCTAGGCTCTTGTCCTCTCAATGTGCATCAACAAAGCTTATTATGCTAGGTAGCAAACCAGCACATATTGTCGATTGGGCATTCGTGTGATAGCCAAAGATATTTACTATTTTTTCTGAAGTTTCCTTTCTCCAGTACTTCAATGGGGCAGTTTCTTGAACATGCATAACATCCCCAGAGACCTGTAGAATGGGGAATAGAAAATACTGAAATAGGAGGAAGAACTAGGGAATACAGCATGCAATTCCTCAGGTGTGGGCTTTAGTCAGGATGCTGGAATCAGTACAGAATGCCTAATACACTCTTTAATTATGGCATGGTTTAACGTTGTCTTAAAGTACCTCCAGCAGCCTGTTGCCACCCATGTTAAGTTGGTTCATTTTGGAATCAGCAGAAACTGCTCACCCTTCTGAAGCATTAGTACACTGCCTGCTGTGCTGGTTCAGCTGGGTGTTGTCCATTCAGTCACTCACTAGCTACTGACGTTTGATGAGATGAGATTGGAGTCAGAGGCTTCAGAACAATAGAATGTCTTTGTCTTGTAACCTCTGTCTGCTCAACAAAAACCTCTGTAAAGACTTCAAGGTGATTTGAAATCTGGCAAAATAGTTTTCAGAGGACTCCTTGGAGTTTCATAAGATATTACATGCTTTCACTTACAAAAACTTGAAATAGGTGCCAGGAAAACTAAAATAAAGAACTTAAAAATCAGATTAAGTAGATACCAGCAAATTTTCCAGGACTTTTCCATCCTTCATTTTCTAACTTGTTAATGCAAATGCTTCTGCAAGAAGGAGGTCAGTACCAAGAAGAAAGTTATAGTGTTTGTGTCTTGTTTAGCTTTAATTAATGCTATGTTATTTCATCAGTGTTTTTTATAAACCACTGATAAAAGTAAAGATGTACTTGCTTCAACATCCTCCTTAAAATGTTGCCAAACTCACATTAAGTATGTACAAAGATTTTATAACTGAAGATATATATGCATCAGTTTATGTATGTTATCATTTGACAGCATTGTCATAAGATGCTACTTTTAGTGCCACTATTGTCTGCTTTAATTATTTTATTTTTTTGTTATTCTGGCAAATGTGGAACTTGTCTGGAAATATTAAGGTTCTGATGTAAGTGAGAACTACAACAATTGTAGGTTCCAAATGACTACACGAACTACAAGATGTCTTGGTTAACCCAGATTTACCAGCATGAATGTTAGCTTTTTCATTGTTCTGTAATATAGGGCTGTACAAAGAAAATATACTTATTATGTTGGTGTAAGATGTTTTAACAGTTTGGTAGACATTGCATTCCTACTTTCTTTTCTATCTTGTATGGCATTGCTGTCTTCCATACCATTTAGTAGCTGCATAATTGTTCCCTTTCAAGCATACAAACAATGAGGTCAACTTGAGTCATGTCAAATAACTAGAGCAAATACCACATATGAAACCATTTAAGATAACAAGTCATGTGATCACATATATTACCTCTCGCCTGGATTTTCTGGATCATACTAGAAGTGTGTTAAAATATACAAAAGCAACAGAGCTTACCAGCTGACTGTTTTGCCTATGATATGCAACTGATGAGCAGTTTATTGCAAAGTATTTGACACAGACAAGCTAGAATTGAAAGTTACCTTCCTCTAAATCATTATGCTTCTTCTTTAAACTGACCTTTTCAAGGCAAAACCTATGTTTTCCTGCAGAAAATAATATGACAGGGATGAAGGTTTAATTTTATTTTAGTGGTTTTAATAACATTCAGCTATGTTACATTTTAAAGCCGCCTAATTATCAGATGTAACATCTGGGATACAGCATCTATCAGACTGTGTTTTATCCAAACTGGGCACAGATACAAGAAAGTGTTATTTGTATTTATTAACTGGAACATACAGAGAAAGGTCAACACTTTCCCTATTTATCCTTCATCAGCAGAGAGGCTGGTGAGAAAGCAGGGTAAAAGTAAAACTCCTTAATCAACAAAAACTTGTGACTTCAAAAATATGCAAGACACATGAAAGCAAAGAATAAGCTTCTTACCCATGCATTTTTTTCATTTATTGAGTATCGTTCAGTTCAATTATACTCATAGAGCACATCACAGACCTCTGCTGTTCTTAACTGAAGTTGAAAGAAGTGGTTTCTCTCTTGCTACAGTGGTTGACAGGAAGAAAAGTATTAAAACACGGTTCCTAAACAAGCAGCAATTAAGAGAAAGAAGAACATGGTTAAAATAGTTCCCATTAATATGTTTTATTCCACTCTGCAGCACCCTTGAAGTAGTTAAACTGGTCAGTTGCTTCTATAACCCTCCCAACTATTTGTGATAATAGTTACAATTACTGGCCCTTCAATGCAAGTTGTTCTCCTCGTGTCCAGAGATTTTATGAGTCTTTCTTTTTTGTTATCTACACTGCAAGGCCTCACAGAGAAGAGTTAACTCTCTTCTAACCTTACAGTCCTAGAGAGTTTCAAGCTGCTGCTGGAGGGTGTGTGGACACATAGGTTGAACAATTCTGTTGGTATCTCTTACTGTGTAGACATGTGTTTCTACACCTATATGCTCTCATTGGCCAGTTTTCCAGTCATCTGCTACAGCACTGGCACCATTCACATTCCCAATATAGCACAATAGAGTGGCTTTTCTTGCATGGAGGGGATTTTCAACACAGAAGCTTTATTCATAACATAAAAAATGTCTGACTGGGTTAGAGCAGTAGTCTGTCTAGGCCAATGTGCTGCCCCCCACTGTCTCCTGCAGTGAAAGGAGATACTGTTTAGGGACATCATGTGAACCTGGCCACTTCCTGTGGTCTGTTCTCCTCATACACTCCCGGCATCATTGGATTAAGGATTTTAAAGAGCACACCTCTGCCTACTCCCTATAGCATCTGTTTTGATACTGTTATCTGAGGTATCTTCTCTTTTTTTTTTTTTTTTTTGGACTTGCTGATGCCGTCTACCTCCACAGCCTCTCAGGACAAGAAATTCCAGGAATTCACTAACTGCTGTATAAAAACCAGTATTTTCTTTTATCAGTTTTAAACCACTTCCCTGCTAGTTTCAGTGAGTGCCCCTCCCCAACCCCAGTTGTAATATTGCAGGATTTGATGAATGACACTTCTGCGTTCACCTTATGTACCACCTTAATGATTTTGTAAACCTAAACCACTCCTCAGCCTTCAGCTCTCCAAATGGAAGAGTTCCAGCCTTTTTAGTCTCTCCTCAGAAAGCAGTCACTCCATCCGCTTGACCCTTTTCATTGCTCTTATCTCTACTCTCTGTAGATCCACTGTCGTTCTTGTGACACAGAGATCAGAACTGTGTGCTGAACTCAAGGTGGAGGTGCACTGAGGTTTTATATAGTGCAAGACTGACCCCTCTGTCACGTTCTCAGTAACCTTCCTGACGATGCCCAACATACTGACTTCTGGCTGCTGATGGACACTGAGCTGGAAGATCACTTTTCCCCCCTTAGCATCTCTGATTTAGCCTACAGCACCTATTCTCTTTCTAAAAGGACTGGGCTTTTCCAGTCCCTTTCTCCATCATAGATCTTTTTTTTTTTTCTCCAGTCACATTTACTCTGAATACATGAAAGCTGCCAGAGTTAAAATCTGGACTAATTCAGTGACTGGTGGCTTCAAACTGCTGTGTTTTTAACCAGAGAGGAGAATGGAATCCTATCTGAAAACCAAAACTAGATCTGGAACAGAATTTGAAATATCATTTTGAAGCCCTTTTCAAACATACATATATATAAAAGTTACTGTTTCAAAATAGCAATTTGACTAAGATCTGGCAGCCCGTAGCAGGTATTTGTGCAGTACAAGGACTGTTTAGACTAGTTTTTGCACAAGCCTTTGTTTCAAGACTGTAGCAAGGGTGCCCTGGCTGCTCTGTGCTGCTCTTTAGATTCTCACTGGGCTTGTTCACACCGGGGCCTGTCTCCAGTGATCTCCAGTAAACAGCCTTTAATGGAAGAGGGCTGGCAATAGCTTTGATTCCTGTTGTTCTCTATCTGTCAATTGTGTGGTTATTACTAATGATGTGCCCTGTAGGTGACAGTAGGCCTAAGTTTCTCAAGCCTTTTCCCATCAGTCCTACGGTGTGCCCTACTGGGTGGGTGTGTTTACATGTATATGTTTCTGTGCTTCCATGATCTATATTTGTGTGTGTGCATTCATCTATTGGGTAGTGGTGGTTCAGCCTGTTCATTAGTCCTGTCTCACACTCCTCTGCCTGAACTGCCAGCAGTCAACTGCAGTGCTTCACCTTATTTGCAGCCTTACCTGGGGCGTTACAGATTTAGGCAGAGGGAAGCTGCTTTTCTGGCCTGGGAACATGACTGATGCCTGTCCTGAGGCAAGGAAGCAAAGATGGAGGCTGAAGTAACTTCCTGGCTGAAGGTTCATGCTCCAAGTGTGCCCCATTCGTACAATATTTCCATTCTCATATTTGTAACCATTCGTAATAGAGTAGATAATATGTAAGCTGGGTGGGCTAAATGAACCAACTAGTGAATCACTGTATATCCAGTATAGAGCAAATTTATCCAGCGCTGATTCTAAACCAGAGGTAAATAAAAAATGGTACCTTTTCAACTACTTGTTTTAAACCCATTATGAATAAAGGGCTGAATGTTGTATGTAGGTGTCATATAGTATATAATTTTTTGAGACACTCTACAGTCATAGAGATGAAAAGAAATATTTTGATGGAAGGCTCATTTTTCAATGCCTGTTTGAGTTACTCAGCAGGATTAAAAATAAAATTTAAAAAATCCTTCACATAAGCCAAGAGGTCTTTACAGTGTTTTACAAGTCATCTCTACTGTCTTTAGCTTCCTCAGGTAGAATTTGAAGAAGCCTTTCATACCAGATATACTACTTCCTTCTTGTGTAAGTGTTGTTGGATTATGTGTTATAATAAAAACATTTTGCAGCAGGTTATTTATTAAAATAAGAATACTTGTATTATACTAAGTATATATAACTTACATAATTATATCAGAATAAATATGACTGTGATTTCAATCCACTATAAAAATGTCATTGCAGAAAATATTCCCTTCTGTTTGTAACAGTTAGAGGAACAACTTCAGTTCTGTGATCATAGAAGCTGACAGCTAACACCTAACTACTACTGAGGTGATGCATTGTTTATGCCTTATTTAGATAGATAGGAGAAACAGGTCAGTCTGATTCATCACACTGTTCTGATTCTTGCCTTTTAAAAAGCTCTGTGTCTAGAAATGAAGAGCATGTGTACATCTCTCCAATCATGAGTTCTCCTGAAAAGGCAGTACTGGTCTTTCTAACTTTGGCCTTCTTTACTCATCAGTAAATAGGTAATTCCTGTAACACACAGGAGCTAGTGTTCTCCTTTGATCCCTTCATGTCACACCTTGAAAACATTATTTTCTCAAAAAATGCTGCTATGTTCCCTGTTCTCTTGGTAGCCCACAGTGTCAAAAGTGGGATAGAAGAAGTATCCAGGCATCTGTTGGGCAAAGTGTAACCCCTGAGCTTGCTCAGAACAACAGAAAAAACAGGATAGTTTCTTTTCTCCACCTCCTCAGAATATGTAAAGGTATTGTGCTGTTCCTGCTTTGACTGAATAAAGCCCAGGAGGAATGAAAAATTTGAGTCTCTGCCTTACTCAGCATATTGAGTAACCAGCCCAGGCCAGATATAAAATTCTTTTAAATGCAGGCCTCCCTGCTGGCAGCAGCACTGTGCCACTTTGACATCCAGCAATAATTTTAAATGAGAGTGATTTATTTTTCTTTAGAAGGCAGCAGATGGCAGCAAAGTTGTACAGATGGGCCAGACTAGTAGAAGAAGAAAAATATCTTAGTACACACACTCTAACAACATTCCATGGAAAAAACTTATCATTTGTTTCTGTCTGTCTTGCAGTGTGGTTAAGACAATAAATCAGGTTTAATGGCCCTCGTGCACTTGTAACGTGAGGGTTTTTTTCCCCCATTACCAGGAGTTAATGAAATCAGATTGGGGCGCGATGATGTGAATTATCACTCAGTAAATCATCTTTGTGTCTGCAGGAATCTCTTCTTCGTGCAAATCTTTTTATGTCCTTCATTAAATAGATACTGATTGCCTTGTGCAAATATTATCACAAAGTGCTAGACTGTTTGTGTGTGCACCCTGACTGATACAGGAGCTTCGACTGCCAACCTCTGCTGTGAGCTATGTACACCACTCACTCTCTCATTTGAGTTAGTTGTCTGGATACATCCTTTTCTGAGGCTTCAAAATAGGTAATGAGATTTTTTTTTAAAAGTAGACGGAAGAGAGAGAGGAGGAAGGAAATGCTACTATATAAAGTCATAGTGTTTAAAACACTCCAAAATCCTACTGCATTAAATAAAAAAATGAAGTCTGGGTTTTGGACAAGAACACTGGAAGTTTCTGGGATTCGATCCCTACTCATGAACACATTTAGCGTTGCACTTGACACATGTATGTTTGTTGAAGCTGTCATTGCCAGCAGCACCACATCCACTTAAGAGGAGCAGCAATGATCATACATTGCTGAACTCATTTCAGACTGAACTGAGAGTCTGGATTTGAGTCACCTCTTGTTGATAGAGTTCTTGTCCCTTACTTTTAGCTTTTAGTAGTTTCTTCAGTCTTCAAAACCAGAACTTGTGAATAAATGAAGTATAAAGCAAAACTTAGAATACAATCTTTCAGTATAAAAATAGACATGTTTCTGAAAGAGAGCTGGGGCTTAGATTTTTTTCCTGCTGCAGTCAGTAGAAGTTTTGTTTCAATTAGATGGGATCAGTCTCAGGCCTGGGATTTGGTGTTGAGATTCCTATCTGGCTCACCAGTTTGTCACCACCAGAATGTCTGATGTCTGTAGGCAGTAAGGAGACTAATGATATATGCCAGCTGCATATTTTTCATATTGTTTATCAATAAAGGGCCAGACTATGAATTTGTTCCTTATGCAGAATGAGATGCAGAGCTGCACAGTCCCAGGAAAAAAATGACTTAGAAAAAGTGACTTAGAAATCCAGCGCTTGTTCCTTGTCTCTAAAGAGAACAAATTTACTTTACAAGGTGCAGCTGTCTTCTTCCAGTGTGCAGACTCAGATCTGCTCCTGAGTCCTTATATACAGGCAGGGAAGTGTAGTGGCCTCTGAGAGTTTACTGTTTTCTAGCAGAGCCACAATAGAGGCAGGTCATGTAAAGGGAAATGAGGAACCCACACACCCTTTTGTCCTCTCCTGTAACAGCAGTAGGATGAATTACGTGGTGGCCTTTTAGTCTTTGAGTGTTTTGGTTTCATGATAACTCCTGTGACAGTAACCACCTATTAAAAGGACAATAATCATGTTTGTTTAATGAACTACTTAGTTTGCTCCTGAACTAACAGATAAGATCCGTTATGTTTGTTCTCCTGTTTCTGCCAATACCACTGGACATCAGAGATTCAGACCCGGACATTTGTTTGTTTATTTTTACACCATGTTAGCAAAGTATGTAGAAAATATAAACTGTTTTATAATTGCTGGAAAAGTTGCATGTAACTTGCAAACTGACAGATCTGGGAAGTGATAGTTGACTGAAAGTATTGGGAGAATATTTATTTTGCAAACCTATTCTGAGAGTCAGAATTTATTACAAAATATTTGCCTTCAGCTGGGTTGGACTGATCTTTCCTGACTTTGGAAAAACCCGGGCTTTTGTAAGTGGATGGGAGACTCAAGGAGGTCTAGTTTAATGTTTGGTAAAAGTTATCACAGAATCAAACAAAGTCAAAAGATTTCATTTGGCCTCCTCATTGCTGTTGCTGTTGCTGTTGCTGGGAATTTTGCAAGCAAACCACTCCAGTCTTATCAAATCATTAACATTGATTCTAGTCTTAATGGAACCATTTGTTTTTCATTCGGAGACATTATAGTTATGAAGCATTTTGACTAGTGTATATAGCATGTAGTAAAAAGGCTTTTACATAGCAAAGTTCTTTACCTCATGAACAAATTATGCTCCTTCTCCTCATGAAGGATACATGGCCCTGCTCCAAAGAATTAAGTATTTAAAAATCAAAACAATTTCGAAGCTGACGCAAATTATTTGGTGAAAAAAACTGTTCTTTAAGAAATTTTTGGATAATAAAAGCAAACCCTTGTGAACACAATAAACAAATTTTAGTTAGGCATAATTGGATTTAGTTATTGGTTGTAGTCAGTCATACTGGAATTTTTTCTCCTGATGCCTGTGTGCTCTACACTACTTAAGTATGATGTGAGATAATATAAAATGGTGTATTGACGGCACAAGGAAAATATTTGGATGGCTGTCTGGAGTTGCCATTATTGGCTTTAATTATGACTTGCTGTCCTTTGGGTACTAAATGAGCCAGAAAAGGCTTCATATGTGCCAAAGTATTCATTAGTATTCCCCTTTCTGTCATTGTACTTGCAGAAAAAGTTTATATCTGGCACCTGACTGCAGTTCTTATTAGCACGGACCAAGATGCTTTGCAGATTTTGATAATCATCTGAAAGTACACCAGTGTCTCTACTTTTTGGATACAGTAGAAGTTGTTCCTAGGTAACAGTGGCAGAACTCTTTGAGCACTTTCTGGTGTAACTGGAGAACAAACATTTTTTGTTTGTTCCACATGTGACGTGGCTGCTTAAAGTAAGTTTTGTCGTACCAACTGGAGAAAGAAAAATAATTACTTGTTTCCCTCCTCTAGGTTAGGGGACCTGCACTAGGACCTTATGGGAAAGCACTTGTATATCAGCATTTTAGGCCCCTTGCCACCATTCCGTATAGCACTAATAATGGAGCCACAAAAATCTTTCTGAGATAAAAATAGCCTTTGGAATCTATTTTGGTAATAAAAAATTGTGTATAGTGAAGTACTTTTTCTTTGCCATAGGGTGTCTCTCGGGTAAGTACAAAACAAAATAATAAATTGTAAAGAATATTCCGTGAACTCTTCTGACACTTCACTGTGGAGGGTCTGCTGAGAATGGTGACCACTCCTTTGGCATCCAGTCTTGAACAGACTGGTGGACAAGGATGAATTCCTGCTCCAATACATATTTACCGTTGCAAAACTTAATTTTAATTTAGAACCTTGTTTGACCTGAACTTATAGTCATGTTTTAAGCAGCCTTTGAAATGCTGACCTGTGGGACACCAGACTGTTCTTAGAAATGAATACTTTCTAAGTATTTCTAAGAAACTAAGGTGGTGTGTAAACAGATGCTCCTGATTTTGGAGGCATTTGGTGACATCTTCCACTTCTCATCTGTGACATTAAAGCATAAGCTGGCCTTGACCTAAGCACACAGCTCTTCTTGAACTTCTAGGACTTTAAGAGGATGCTTGCTTTCATGGGCTGATACTGTTTCACAGTCTTGTTCTCCCTGAAACCTCAGGGGCTTCAAAATCCTCATACTCCTCAGAGATTTTAATCTAGTTCACGTATGGATTTCAACTACTGTTTAAAGGTTAGTGCCCAACATTCTGCTTTGTGGGAAGTTCGTAGTGAAAAGATGCTTAGCCAAAGTTCTTCAGTAATGTCTCCTGCTTGGGCAGGAGGAAGAGCTTTCACTTGGACAGCTCTCACCTGGGGCAGGTGCAGAAATGGATGAGGAGGGAGAATACTGTCTTTATATATTTTAGCTCTTACAGACCAGTACCCCAAAACCTCGAACTCAGTTTGGGATATGGGGTTAGCTGTGCAATGGGAAAGAGTTCCTGCCTGCTCTGTCATTCTCCTCCAGCCTATCTAGCCTAGCCTAACTAGGTTAGCTACAATACACGGTCATAGTATTTCCAGGGTTTACTTTTCAGCTCCGTACATTCAAAGAATGTGCCGTCTTCCAGGCACAGGGCTACTCCCTACTTTCTGGCATGTCTAGTTCAGCAGTGTTGATCTTTACGCTTTAAAAGACACGGTTTCAAAGATTTGGGGGGGATGGAGGGAACTGAAAAAAAAAAATCTGTCTTTTCTTTAGTTGCTGTTTATTGCAAGTACTGAGTTTTGCTTCTCCCTACAAGCGCGGCAGGTGGCGCCCTTGATCCTTCCAAACAGAAATTGCACTTGCTAAGCTCCAGTAAGGTCAGAATTGTGCCACCCAGCACCAGCTTGCTGGTTTTCGCTCTGTCCGATTAGCCCAAGGATCTTTCAGCTTTGAGTGAAGTGTTTTCTATCAGTGACAGGGAAAGGAGGGAAGAAAAGGTATTTTAAGTGGGGACTGGGTTTTAGCAGTAAATGAAGAAAGGATCAATACAAACAAAAGTAGCTAGTTGGCAAGTACATACTTAACCACACTATAGCCCAATCCAGTCTTATGTCCCAAGTTTAGATGACGAAGATGCTAGCTGTGTAACCCATAAGTAAAACATTGTAGCTATTAAATTGTATGGTTCTGTTGAAGTCATTTTTGTTGTGCTATGTACTTTAAGTAGGATCACGCTTTCACCTACGCATTGTAATTTCCCACTACAAGCACCCCAAAACTTATAAGCAGCAACTATTCTAATTTCAAGATCTTTCATGATTTGAGAGTAGCCACTTGCTTGTTTCTCAGCTGGCAGCTATAATCTGCGCTGAAGATCATGCATTTGCTGTCACCCCTTACATCTTACAAAATCTGGATCAGAAAGGCCATCAGCAGTAGAGAAGTAAACTCTCTTCCAGCTGTTAACAAACAGATGGTAATTAAAACTGGCAAGTGTCAATATATATGCATTTTTTTTTAAAAAAAGAACAGTTCAAGTGGAAACCCCACCTCTCAAGATTCCAAAATTCTTAGTTGAAAATGTTTAGGAAAGTAACTAAAAATAGGCAATTCTGAGCAGAACTTCAAAACTTTGGGGAGAAAAATCATTATGAATATATGCCAGGTATCTAGTCAACTGGGTTCCTACCCAAGCTTTTTTGCAGCGGTATTCCTGGAAAGGTGTCATTGCCAGTTCTTTTGAATTTTTCTTGTAAATATATGTTCCTTAGGCATTTAGTATTAGGTAAAAAAATATGCCCACTTCATTTCTTCTAGGAGCACTTAGTGCTGCTGTTCCCCAGTCCTCTCCTGTATATGTTAACTATGTTCAGAGATACTGTAAAATATGGGAAATTGTATATTTTACCCAAGATGTTATTCAAATACACTTGTTTAGTTTTCAGGAGGTTTTCTTGGCGTGCAAAGAGTAGGCACCAATAGATGGTGCTGTTGGTGCATTAATAAGGGTGTTTCACGTTTGTTTTCTGGTCTGTGGCTGGAATTTGTTTTTAAAAAAAAAAGAAGAAAAAAAAAGAGGAAAAAAAGAACAAAACAACAAAATCCCTAATGCTAAGCTTTTATCCAAGATGTTCTGCCCGCACTGAACCGGTCACCGTTTAACTTTAACCTGAACTGTGGCCCAGGAAATCCTTCAACATAAATAACCTTGGAAGCTGCCATGACCATTTTTGGAACGTGCTCCCTCAATAAATCTGTTACTTTGTTGTGCAATGTTGAAGTGTGCAGTTGTTTCTCTGATTAATTAGGGCAAAAAATAAACTTGCATGATCAATCCAAGCTGTGACACGTTTCAGCCCTGGCTGGAACATGTGGATAGAAAAGGCCTTAGAGCCTTCTCAACAGATCTGCCCTGGGATTTTAAGATGCATGCTTGCTTTTGAGTTTACTTGATTTGACTAGATAAGGTGGCTGCTAACAGAGTCTGGAACTGAAGAGTTTTAGTCTGTCACAGAACTGCCATGCTAAGTTAGTACGGGTAGGATTGAACACAGTAAGAAGTCATTCATCTTGACCGCCTGCCCCCATGAAAGACAACATAACAGAACTGTTTTATGTAATAGTATTTTATTTCACATATTACCCATGGAGAACATACATGATACATTCTCTACATCTTTCACCAGTCTGAAATGCAAGATAACAAAAGGTATGGAAAAAGAGTTTAACGTTTGACATTCACGATATGAAAAATAGAGGGGATACAATGTTTAAAAATGCCCTTATGCAATATATATATAAAAAATGTATAAAAATAAAATATATTTTCCAAAAAAAAAAAGATACAAACAGAACATGACACAGGACAATCTTAAATATTGATACGTATCTCATGATCCACACACACCGCACTTATAATTAACAAAAACCACGTACAATTGCACTTTTCCTCTCTGTGACGTTCAAGTATATCGCAGTCCCCGCGGGGACTAGTGAGTGTCCGATTCCCTGCCGGGTGCAGATAACGCAGAGGGTAGAGCAGATGTGGGCGACCTGTCCTTGCCCAGAGCTGAACGTGCACCCTTGAACACTTGGGGGCAGAGGGCGAGGCCGGGGCCGCGGCCCCCGGGTCTGGGGGTGCCGCACAGCGGCGGGCGCTCGCCGGCGGGTCCCCCCGGCCGCGGGGCTCCCCTGAGCAACCCCTCCTCGGGGCAGACGGGGCCGGGACAGCTCTGAGCGCAGCCCGCCGGCAAGGAAGGCCCGGCCCCCCGGGTGCAGCGGCGGGGCAGGGGGCGACATGGCGGCCGGCGGGGCAGCGGCGCCTCTGGCGGCCGCAGGCCGGTCGCCTTCCAGTCCCAGGCGGCGGCGGGCGCGGGAGCCGGCGGTGCCTCGCCCGGGGAGGGTAAAGAGTCAGTGACCGCCCCGCCGCTGCGGCGGGCGGGGGGAGCAGCCCCTGCGCGTCCCCAGCGGGACGCGGCCTTCACAGCTTCCCCGCGCCGGGCGCGGGCGGGGGCCGCGGGACCGGCCGCCCCTCGCCCTGCCGGGCCCTGGCGACGCGGCCCGCCGCTCCGCCACCCCCGGCCCAGGGAGGGCGCGCCGGGGTCCCGCCCGGACGGGCGCTCTCCACGAATCCTGGCGGCGGCTCCCGAGCGGCGGCGGACCTCCGGAGCGTTCGTGCCTCAGTCCATCCATCCGAGACGGCCTCGGCCGGGTAGTGCGGCTCTCAGACCCCGAGGACGGGGGCGAGGGGCTGCGACTGCTGCGTCCAGGGGCGCCGCCCGGCCCGGGGGGAGCGCGCCGGGCTGCGGCGCTCGGGCAGGGAGCGCCGCCTGCGGCCGTAGCCCTGGGGGCTGATCTTGCTGGCGGGGGCGGCGTCGTCCTTATCCTTGTCGGTCAGCTGGTAGATCTGATGGGCCAACTTCTGCACCGTGCACGTCCCGAACCGGCACCCCGTGCGGATGGCTTGGAAGTGGGCGAAGCTGTTAATGCTCTGGCGGTAGCGCTTGACGCGGATGTGAGCATCCTCCCGGCTGCTGCGAGGCAGGAAGAGAGAGAGCGGGCATGAGAAAAGTGCACTGGGGCCCCGGAGGAGGGGACCCGGTGGGCCCGGGGCGGGGAGGGCAGGGAGCCCCCAGGCTGGAGGCGGGCTGTCCGGACGGTGCAAAACTCCCCACCACCACCCCCCAGCTCTGCCCTCCGCCGAGCGGCGGGAGAGGGGCGATCTGGTCGCAGAGCAGAGCTTGCTGCCGATGGGAGGAGAGGCCCCGCCGTTTTATGGCTGTTACTTTTATCTACGGATCCAGAGCTCAAGTTACTATTTATGTTTGACTTTCACAGTAAAGGCGCTGCTATCTCCCGCCAGCTGAAGAGCGCGGGGAAAGGGAGGCGGGAGGCTGCTTTCAGCGCGATGTGCAGCCCGGGCAGGACCCATGTCCGGGGCTTGGGGGATCTATAGCGAGAATAAGCCTGAACACCCGGAAACGAGGGGACCCTGAAACTTTCCACTGCCTCGAGCAAGTGCCCGAGCCCAGAAGGGGCTGGAATTTACCTGGGATGCGAGACTCGGGGATCCTCCTTCACGTCCTGGGTCCGTATGAGCGGCTGCACGTCGGCGGCTGCCCCCAGTCCCCGGAGCGCGCCCGAAGACTTCACGTCCCGCTTGGCTCGGCTCAGTGCCCATTTCGTCCATCTGAAAAGAGCGCAAGGGAAGAGGAGAGCCTGTTAGCGCAAGCCTGCAGGGCGGGAGCCAAACCAAATAGATTCGAGGAGCGATAATATTTGCCAGCGCCGAGATTTTTTCCTTTTTTTTTTTTTTTTTGGATGTTTCCTGAAAGGGCATGAGGCCTTTAAGGAGCTGTGCAATTCCCGCAGGGAATCCAGTCCCTCTGATCACCGCCGGAGCCCGGCGCGGGGGCGCGGAGGCTCCGCAGCTCCACGAGCGAGGCTGGGCGCTGGCAGGAGGGCGCGCTCCGATACTCACTTTCTTTTGAACTCTGTCGCTACGTCCACCCTTGCAGCATCCACCCCGAAGAAGGTCACAGAGCCGAGATAGAGCAGGGCTACGTGAACTAGTTTCATTCTGGCTGGGCTCCTGGTGGAGGGAAAAGAGAAGAACTGTAAGCATGGTCGCTAATAAAAGTCAAGTAAGGTCTGTCCTTTATTTCTGGTGATTCCGGAGAGCTCCTTCCCTCGGAGAGCCCCCAGGCTACCGGGGACTTTGTGTGCGATATGAACCAGAAGCTAATATTTGCTCAGCAACTTATCACAGAGTAAATAACAGAGCCTCCAAAGTTTACGTTTGTCGTGAGTTTTACTTGCAGAGGCGGCTGAAAACCAGCAGAATTTCCAGAATACCCCCAGCGGCTTGCACTAGGATTTAGTAAACCCATGAGATTAGAGAGAGCTGGCTATCAGACGCATCGTTTCCAAACTCCAGCAAGTGTTTTGCTGCCTGGAAGTTTATCCCCTGATAGCTCATCTTCCCACTTCACACGCAGAACCAGCTAGCTCTGGATCTTACGTTGTAAACTGCAGCTGATGCCAAGAGCCAGTGCAAGACTCGGCAGCATAACTCCAAGCTCTTCAAAACAGTCCAGACTTAGTAGATTTTTACTTCCTCTCCGCCTCCCCTGCATCTTTGTTGTTGTTGTTGTTGATGGAGGAAAAAAAATAGTTCTTACCTGACAGTGAGGATAATCCACTGAGACAAATGTTCTTGTAGTAACGATCCGAACTTGCAGGGTTTCCTGAGGAGGGAGAACTCCTTCTTTGTGTGTCTGAAGTAACCACTGCCGAGCGGCGCTCCACCGCTCCCTTTTATAGAGGGGGAAGTGGGTGGACCTTGGCGCGGCTAGGCGATTTTTCTTTCACCCCCCCACATCTCAAGCACTTCTTAATCATTCTAGCGTGGATTGGGGGCAACCCATACTAGGGTAAAAATAAGAGGATTATTGAAAATTATCTTAAACAACTCCCTTGGTATTTTGTTAATTATAACGACAGCTTTTAGATGTGGATTCCGAGTCATGGCATAACTTGCAAAATCTGATAAGCCCCTCAGTCTGTTTTACTGGGGACAGACTTTTTAACTGCCGATTTATAATTATGTTTACACGGTCTGTAGCATAATTTCTCATTCTAGGCATCTTAACTTCAGGTGGGTGAAAGCAGGGCAGTAGGAACTAGACTCAATCAATCTCAAAATCCATGCAAATCCATCAAATACCAAAGTTCCAAAAATAAACCCATATTTGGACAACGTGAATTATAATGAGTAACCGTAATGAATGCCAGCCTTCTTTACATAAGTAAGGAGGTGACAAATCAGACATCATTAATATTTATGACTCAACTTGAGTGCATTTTTTATCTAATAACATGTATTTGATTTACTTGATCGATTCAAATAAATCACAATTCAAATGGATTTGGAAGATGAAGGTTAGAGCGCACTTCTGTACCTTTGAACAAAGGAAGCGGTATTGCTTTGGGGCAAACACAGGGTCACTGAAATGCTTGGGGTTATGGACGCCAGGGAAGACTTGCCGTGCGTCGTTTTATCCCCAATCCTCAAACCTTTATATACGTGAGTGCACTTACTTCCCCGGTTATAAAGCTAAACCAGTGCAGGATCGAGGTCTCTAACAGCATTCTCCGGCTGGCCAGCAGCAAAACCTTAGACTGCCCACTTTTTGGTTTTCTTTAGTCTTTAACATCTTTGCTCCGTGACGCTTAAGAAATGCAGAGGTCCGGCTTCGCAGGGGGTGCTGGAAGCCAGCAGCAGATGGACTGTTTCTCTGCTTACTTGTCGCAATGCAAATTCAGCGGAACCGAGGGAAATGCCCCACGAGACTTGCGCCCAGGGGCGTCAGGGTCCCCTTCCCAGCGAGAGATACTCGGGAGGAAGGAATGAACTGGCGTGTGCGAGATGTTTCTCTCACATCTTGCCCCAAGCAAAGTGTTTCAAAAATCAAGTGAGTACGTACTCGTGACACTGCCTTTCTAGATAACCGCGGTATATAACACCACCCTGGAGAGGTATGTGCAAGGGGGTGACGGAAACTTTCCTGTGCACGGCTGACTCGGTCTAAGGTGCTCCCTCCCTCCCTCGCCAGCAGCGTCCAGGCATCTGGAGGCTTCTGTCTCCGGCACCTATCCGTACGGGGGCAGGCTGGCCCGGGAGCCGCCACCCCGTCCGGCTGCCGCCCCTCCGTCCCTCACACGCTCTCCGCCGGCACCCGCCGGCAGGGAGGGTCCGCACTCACTGCAGCGGTTCCCCATCGCATCCTCCAGCCAGCCCGCCCGCTTTTCTTCCCCGAGCCCCCGGCGCGGCTCCCGCGGGGCGAGGCAGTTTCCCCGGCCGTGAGCTGGCCGCCGGGGCAAGCCCAGATCCGCCCCTCCGCCGCACCTGCCCGGCCAGAGCGCGGGGCGGGACGCGGCGGCGGCTGCGGGGGCGCCGGGAGCCATCGGGGCAGCGCGGCGGCTGCCCCAGGCGCGGGGCGCAGCAGGAGCCGGCCAGCCCCGGGCTCTCCCTCGTCCCTTCCGCCCGCCGGCTCGGGCAGCTCCGCGGAGCCGCCGTCCCGCTGCCCCCCCACGGACCGTGCTCCAGAGCAGAAATGCACAGAGCGAGAGGCTTAGGGTTTATAACTCAGCGAGGAAGAAAGGGGGAAATAGGTGGTCTAGAACGGGACTGTATCATGACCAGAGCTGCACAACTGCATCAGACCACGATGACTGTGTTTTAGAGACCTCATGAGGCAGCTCAGGCTCGAGCGAGTTCAAGCGTTTCCTTGATCAGCAGAAGCTGAAACCGAATCTAACTTTTCCGAATAAGAAGGCAGGATTTTGTGTGATGAGCATTTCTTTGATTCAAATTAAGTCTCCTGTTCCGGTAAAAAAAAATCACACACTTCCCCAAATGCTGGAAAATCCCTCATTAAAATCCTTGGCTAAACGGGAAGTGTATTTTGTATACTCTTAGGCAAACAATGCAGAAAGAATTCTATGTTGGTTTAGGAACAGTAACAATAGTAGTAACACAACTCATGTGTGAGTTCCATACTGATGACAACTGTCATTTTAGTAATACAAAATTAGCTCATTCGAATTCACGAGGTGGAAAATTTGGCACATAAATTATCAGTTTGTTGCTGATGTGATTTGTGAAAGGGCTTCAGCAGGTAAAGCTGGTTCAAATCTAGTCCAAACATCATGTTCTTTGTTCAGATGCTCATTTTGTTCTTCCTAAGCACTTGCATTCCCATGGTGTTTGGAAATGAGCAATCGTCATTGAATTTGTACTATGAGGTAACAGTGTCCACTTTTAAAAAATTATTTGGTAAATAGTGAGTTATTTCCATTTCGAAAAAAGTTACACAGAATGTCCCATGGAAATATTATTCACAAACTATTATTCTGAGGCAATGCCACGCAGTTCAGCAAGACTGCGCTCTCCTCTGAAGTGTAGGGTCTTCTCTGGATGCTGCCTCATCCATGCGGGGAAGTTGGCCTGGAGGAACATCCAGCTCTTGTACTTGTTTACTGATTATCTTGGGCGTGTCATTCAACCTCTTGGTGTTGCCATATGTACAAAAGACTTTACAATATGTATCTGCTCTGGCAGGGAGATTGTGAAGATTAGTTGCTGTTTGTAGAGCATGTTATTCAGGCTGAGTTTTATTCCAAAAGCAAAGGTCTAAAATCTGTAGGCATCAATGGGGAATCAGTTTGAGGCAAACACTCTGTGCTGATTATGCAAGAAAATTGTTGTTTGAAGCCAGTGGAAGTGCCTTTGCGTGTTTCATTTGGGGTTTAAACAAATTTTACTGAATTTGTATGCCATGAGTATGAATATACTTGATTGTATTTCAGGCTGTATGAAATCAGCAGAAAGATGATGCTAACAGAAGAACGACACCCCATGAAGGATGTAAAACCTCAGTCAAGCTCCACACAGAAAAGCCTTGCTGTTAGTGCATGCACTCAGCCAGTTTTGTCTGTGCCAAGGGCACAGTGACAAGGGGCGATTCCATTTCTGGTAGTCCCATTGGAGGTGCTTTTGGTGAGTGTTATGTCTGATAGGTTTGAGTACACCAAACAAAGCCTCCTAAATGAGGGTGGGATGCATATTGGTAGGGGAAAACCTGGTCGGGGTCATGGCTGTGTCCCTGTTCTGGCATGGGGTGGGGTGACACTGGATTAAGGAACTGCAGGCAGAGCATGACCTTTATATTTCCTGAAGGAAGAGTTGACTGTAGAAGTTATTGTGAACCTTCACACCTTTTTGGTGGTAAGCGCACAGTCTGAGTGTGGCAACTTTGTCCCTTGTGTGCTTTCAGTCTCCTGGAGGGGCTGCAGCCCAACGGTTCTTTCCCCGGGATAAATATATGGCTGCTTACTGGGTCCTTCTGGAGACCTAGGCCTTGGTGTACTCCCAGAGCCGCTGCTCTGTGGGCTCCTTCATCACCCGTGAGAAGCCAGGCTACTCTGCTGTAACAGAGGGAATTATGGTTTTGGTGGTCTGGATGAAAGTTCAGTTTACTTTGCATTAGAATTTAGGTGAGCAAACAATCTGTCTGCTCCACTTCCTCATTTGTCCTACAAGAGCATAAGATTGCTCTATACTTAAGGGAAGTTAAGGAAGTAAGTTACGGATGACTGACTCCTTTTGCCGTCCGTGCAGGTACACAGCTGTGTTCAAACCCAGAGGAACAGTGCCCTTCCTGTTACATGAATACTTAAGACGTGCCACTTCTTATGACATGCTTCATAAACTAACCAAGCTTTGGCTATATTGGAAGAAGGAGCAAGGCTGTAAAGTGGGCGCTAGTAGTTTTAGGGAATCAATAAGTAACATCTTCCTCTTGATCCAGCATTTGTTAATGCCCTGGGAAAAGTGTTAGGTGATACTCCCCTGCTAGAGGTGCTGGCTTAAAAGAGCAGTGAGACTTAACCTTTTTATGAGTTCAGATTCAATAACCCTAAGGTCCCATTTCAGCTCCAAATTAGGTAATTTCTTAGTGTTTCTAAACTTTCCCTCCAGGTTTAGCTGTGCAGAACATTATCCCTTGCTTTTGTAAACTGTTGCATGTCCTGGCTTTGTGCTGTTGAACAACTGCAGCATCCCCCCCTAGGAGTCACGGTGATGAGCTTTATCCTTGTCTACCTTGCAGGGGTAATGTGTGGCTTCATTACGATTTGCGTTCCTTTGTTGCTACTTCAGAAATGCTTTTAATCAAAAAGCTCAGTGTTTTGAAAACAGCTTTGTGGGTTTCAGTCATTAAAGTCTACACGATCATGAACCAAAATGCCTATGCATAACTTTAGAAAGGTATTTGTTCTTCTAGCTCCTACCTAGTATAGGAAGTGACTGACCACACAGAGTGCATCTCTTGCTCAAAAAGTATATTCAGTCTTTTCGATGTATATATTACGCATTTTTCTTTACTTCTAAAGTTAACAAGCAATTTTATTAAGTTTAGATTTTTCTACATGACATCTACTTCAAAACAGTTAAGCCAGGAAGTTGATTACTCCAAGGAGATTTCGACCACTGCCCTCTGCTGAGAAGTCACAAGCGAGAACACTGGAATTGGTTGTTGAAGCTTCCCAACCAATTTGCCTCTGGGTTATCAGCAAGACACTGCATCGGTATGTCCCAGCTAAGCAGGAGGTGTAAGAATTGCACGTTTGAAACAGAAATGTCTCTGTGGAACCGCTAATGACTGTCTGCTGGGTCCCTCGTGATGGTGGATCGTCAGGAGCAAATCCAGTGAATTTGCTGCATTTCCATATGCAGCCCGGTACCCATGGCTGCTGCAGCTCCTCACTGTAGTGCAACTGATGTCCTTTGTGTTGTTTGTTCTCTCTGTGCTGTCAAACAGGACGTACATGGAAGCTTATCAGAATGTTTTGGCAGATTCTGCCAGTTAACCAAGCGCTGTACTGTCAGACACCCTGTTTATCACCAGCATCTCTGCGACTGCTGGCAAGCCCACCGGGCTTTCGAGGGTAAGAGTCCAAAAGGTGTTGGCCTCATCTGTACGTTATAAATAGCAACACAAAATCTCCCCACTGCCTTGTGGAGGGCCCTGCCAGCCACCGTGTGTGCCCAGACCAGCACGTCGGAGGCCAGGAGGGTTACGTTGAGGCACTGCTGGCCGTGGCCCCTGTTAGCAGCCAATGCCACCGCCAGGCTCCCGCCCCCAAGCGCTGCTACCGCATGGAACGGGGCACCCACGTCAGCCAGAGCAGGCAGGACGCAGCAGCCGGCAGGATCGGGCAGCCGCACCGCACCGCGCACCGCACGGCAGGGCAGGGCAGCCTCCTCAGGGCACCACTGCCGCGCCCGCTGGGGACAGCGCCGCAGGTCGCGGCTGCTGGTGTGAGGGAGAGCTGGGGCTGAAATCCCTTCCCTGTCCTCGCCTGCCTGTCAGCTGGGCAGCGGGCACCCCCACAGAGCCCGGCCGAGCCGCGCCGTTGGGGGTTAGCGTGCAGCCGTTGGGGCCGTTAGCGCCGCGACAGCCGCGCGGGCCGAGTTCCCCCGTGGCAGCATGTTCCGCACATCCCGGACAGAACGTAAACAGGAAACATCCTGGAAATCTAAGTCTCGATTCCCGAGGCTGAGCTCGGGGGGGGGTTGGCGTTAGTTTGCCGCCAGGTTCTATTTTCGCACAGCCTAAGCGGGGGCGATGCCCTTCCCCGGCAGCTCCTCTCAGGAGAGGTCCATGCGAAGGGCAGTAAGGTAAAGTCCCGCTCAGGCACCCGAGTTTTCCCGAGCGTGCAGATCGGTCGGACCTGCCGCGGTTTTTTTTTTAAGGGAGAAAGCGCTCCGGACCCCCTGCCCCCTGGGTGGGTACTTCACAGGGAAGCTGCGAGGAGTCAAAGCCCTCCCCGCCCGCGGTGGGCTGCGAAGCGAGGCGGTAGCATTTGCACTGGTGACCCCCCCAGGACAGCCGGCGGCCTGCGACAGCCCTGCCGTGCCGCCTCAGCCGCGTGTCGCCGGCGAGCCCTCAGCCCACGCCCAGCCCGGCGGGGTCACGGCGCAGCGGTCTCGGCGGCGCGCAGGCGCACAGCGCGCCCCGTCTCCAACATGGCTGAGGTGGTGCCGCTTCTCTTGCAGCGGGCGCGGTGGGGAGGATGCTGAGCCTCCCGGGAGCCTCTGCCGCCGCCGCAGCAGGGGTGGTGAGGCCTGAGGCGGGCTCCTCTCAGCCATGGCCAGGCTGGCCGACTATTTCATCGTGGTGGGCTATGACCACGAGAAGACAGGTAGGTGTGGCTGCGCGCAGGGCTGCCCCGCGGTGCCTGGCCTCTTCCCACCTCCCTTCGTTCCTGCCCGGCCCCGGCCCCCTCCCGCCTCCGGTCGGGCCGCAGGAGGAGGAGACTGCCGCGCACACGGGGCGCGTGTCCGGCCGTGAGGAGGAGGGCGGCTGAGGGCAGCGGGGCCGGCCTCACCCCCGCGAAGGGGCGCAGCGGTCGGCGGGGGCGAGGGAAGGGTTAATTCCCCTTTCCTGGGGCGGAACGGGCCGGCGGGAAAGCGGAGGGGCTCCTCTACCGCCCGGCGGCTGGCCGGGCCCTGGCACCTCCGCCTGGGGGGGCGGCCTCGCCTCCGTCTCGCGGCCTCAGCCCACCTGGCAGCTCCCCTGAACCCAGCCCTGGCCCCGCGGTGAGGGCGGCAGCCGGCCGGGGCGTACCCCGCGGCCTTGCCCCACCGCCCCGGCCGTTGGAAACGGGCAGCGGTTCCTTCGAGAAAGTGGGAGCAGCTTAAAATGTCACCCACGGACGTGCACAGCACCGGCCCCCCGCCCCGACCGACAGCCGGTGCCCAAGCGGCCGCTCCCGCTGGGCAGGCAGCGGGGGCCGGCTGGGTGCTGGGGGTGTTTGTGCGTGCCTGTTTCCCGAGCCGCCTCTGCAGAAAACGGCGGTACTGGGTGCCGTTCCCCCACCTTTGTACTTCTAGCTGAGGCACGTACACCCGCGGCCTCAATGGAGAACAAAGACTGAGGGGTCTTGGAAGGCAGTGGGGCTTTTTGCCCGTTTTGACTGGGGTCTTACAGCTTATCGCCTGTTGAAGGGGTGTTGCAGCTAACACCTGGGGAAGCGCTGTGGCACTCGGTAGGCCCTTCAGGAATGGCTGCTTTGCTTAGAGAATCGAGATGTTTTCTGTCTGCTCGGGTGAAAGGAAAGTGGTGTTATCTGCTATCGTTTTGTGGGTAAAGAGAAAGTGGTTTCTATTATGTAACTTTCTGTTAAAATATCACTTTTGTTGCTGGAGAGACCTTAAATGAGTATATAAACTGATTTGAAAATGAAGTGATTGTTAACTGGTATGTGTTTGTGCTGGGTATTTCAGAACAATCCTTTGAATGTATGTTGTTAATAAACTATTTTAAACAGTTGAATGTCCCCTAATTTATTTGACTATGCACCAAACAACACTCAAGTTTGTTACTCTAAGTAATTCTTTGAAGTAGCATTGCATGTAATCTGTATTTGTTCATTCTAAAAGTGTAGCTAATAAACTCTTAGAGTAAGATCTTTTTTTTTTTTTAAAGAAATATAATTTTCAGAGAAATCATTATATCTGTGTGTTTAAAGATACAGTGGCTTACAAAATTCTGCTAAGGGTCTCCTAGATTTTACTATACAGGTATTATTATTCCATTAGTTATGGCGTGGTTCCCTCTCCCACCCCATTTGGAAATAGACCTGTCCTAATTGTAGTGGCAAAATTATAAGATGTGAAACAGAGGGTACTTTATGTTAAAAATAAAGACCTCCCCTTTTGCCTCTCTCTTGTTTGGAACATTTTCCCCAGCAATAGTAGAGAGCCCAAATCAAAACAAAGAAGCAACCAAAAAATCCAGGGGTGCTTTTAAGGAGAAGACAAGGCAAGTAGGCTGCCTTCTTAAAGGGTATGATCAATCTGACATAGCCACTATGTGAAATAAAATCACAGATTACATTGCCAAGCTTTATGTTTGTAAAATGTCTTCATCTGTAGCGTTTAAGTATGTGTTTAACTTCCTGTACATAAATTGTCTCATTAAGTTTGTAGGATTGCTTGCATGGATGAAATTGAGCAGATTCAGAAATAACTCCAGAACCTTAATTTGAAAAGGTCATTCCCAGAAAGTAACTATTTAGACTTCATTATTTTGAATTACTTGTTGCTACTTTAATGCTTCATACTAAAAATGCTCAAAGGAACAACATTCTGTTGAAGACTAGGCATGCATTGTTTTCCAAATTCCTTTACCCCCACATGCAATCCCATAATACATGGAGTACTGACCTTTCTTTTTCTTGTAAAAGTCATAGTTTTTTGATGCATTTATTATGCCTCCTTCTATATGAAAAAGCAAGGGCAAACATTTCTAGGATTGTAGACTTATTACCCATGAAGCTTTTAAATTTTTAAGTATGTTCTTCCCCCCCCCCCCCTTTTTTTTTTTCATCTTCAACAACGTTCTGGCTTGGTTTTAATATCTTTGATTTTAATGTTGAGTGTAGTTACATTTTATAGCATTTTTTCAGGCATAATCTGTAGAATATCTTTGTGTAAACAAGCAAACAAAAATCCTGTAACCTTCCCCCTCTTCCCCAACCTGTACGTCAGCAGCAGTTTGGATAATATGCACTTGCGGTTAATAAGGAAGGATGTTTATAGTAATGACTGTTCTCCCAGAAAAGCCCTACTGCCTCTGCTATCTTGCTATAGCAGCTATCATCTGCTCTGACTTCACATGGGTATATGGATTTATTTACATGTGCCAATATCTGCAATATACTGAAAATGTGGTAAAGGTATTGCTTTCCTGTGCAGATTATCTAGCTTTATTGAAAAACAGTCACTATAAATATCTAAACTACTGTGTTTGTGTACTTGTGCAATTTAGGAGCGGATTTCTAGATTTTTCCTGTTGTGGAAAACCATTGTTATTGGTGCTACAAATTTTTTTTATCCAACATAGTCTTAAGGGGAAGTGAACGGTTTATTGTCCTCAAACCAAAGAGTATCCTTTGGGGGTCAAACATTTTAAAGTTCATTCCTGCTCCAGTCTAGGCCTATGTAAATTGATGTTACTGCAGTCCTAGTGCTGTCATCCCTATTGTGTTAAATCTTCCTTTTGTTTTCAGCTTGCTTTAGGATGCTGACCTGTCAAAAAGACCTTTCTTGCTGAGTATTTTGCCTGTGTCACTGTATTATTTTTTTTCTGGGTTACTTTTCTGCTAATTTTTCAAACAGAGTTGGCTCACCAGGATGTCAGGTGAATGTCAGTATCAGCATAAAGGAGGAGCAGGAGCATGCAGGACGACAGATTACTGCAGCCTGAATTTATATCAGCTTAAATGGTCCTAGAACCTTGGGAACAAAGATGTTAGTCAGGTGCCTTAGTCTCCTACATGCTTGGAGGAAAGTAATGGGTGCTTTTGAATGGTTCGCATTTATTTGTGCTTGGCAAGATGCACGGAGATTCAGTCTGAGTGGAAAATGAGCTTTGCCGTTGACAATTTAAGTGTCAGTAGACTTTCAGGCACGTAGGAAGTTAAGGAGAAGTCTTTGTGTTGTAAAGGGTGATCTGATTCACCTAGCTTTTTATGTATTTCAGGTACAGTTGACTGTATTCCCGCTTAAAAATTACTTAGTCTATATCTTTCACCATAAAATTAAGCTTAAATATATCATAGTTTTAATTGCTGTTGTGTATTTTAAAAACTTGTTCTGAGCCACTACAAAGAACTGCAATAGCAGTAGCTCCTATCGGAAGTTCATGTTCTGTGTCTTGACAGAGTTGGAGAAACCAGATTTAATAAATCCCTCAGACTTAATAAAACCCCTTATATTTATATTATATATAAGTGTATTATATAATTTTATAATTATTATTGTATTATATATAATATATAATTATATTAATATAAGTTATTATAAGTAATGTATATTAATAAGAACCCAACAGTGGGAATGTGAAGGATTTCAGTGATACACCAAGATTGATTGCTTTACCATGTTTATTTTGCATTCAGCTGAACCTTTACTAACATAGATAACCACATTTTTCTCCACCATATCAGCACAATATAAAGCTGTTACGTAACTTGCTACAAAAGACATTTACAGAAGTCTGTGAAGGGAACAAGGGTGCTAGAAAATGTAGGCACTCTGGGTTGAAAGCTAGAGAAAATCCCAGACTACCTTATTGTATATCCATTTCCTTTTTCCATGGATTTTGAAGTGTGTTTGATGTGCTTCACCAAAAATTCCCATTTAATATGTTTGCATAATGGAATGTGGATGGAATTTAGGAAGAACACAGATGTTTGCAAAGATCACAGAAGGGCATGAGAAAATGCCTTTTTGTTTGGTTTGGTTTGGTTTTTGCTGGTATAAGCCATAATCATAAATTTATCCTTGGAATTTACATATGGTGGTACTTGAAAAAGGTAAAAGAGAGAACATTTTGTGTCTGTCTTAGCTTAGCAACTGAAAGGTTAGGGAAGACAGTGCTAAATACTGGATTTGATTAGTTTACCCGTACACCCATAACGGCTTTCCTATAGGATGCTATTGTGTACCCAGCAGTTAACTCTGAAAACCTGCAAGATGGGGTGAAATGTTTTCTGTGAGACTTGTTTGCTATAAGAAGACAGACTAATGTTTTTCGTTCTTGCTTGTGTATGCAGTTGCAATGTGTATGACAGAAGGCTTGCAACAGTATAGCAGTTTTATTTGGCTGTTGTCATAACTGATAAATGCTGATATAACGTGTAGGTTCTGTTGTGGTTGTTTCTGTTCTGATTTTTATCAACTTCTTTTCAGGGAAGCCTTTCTTGTCTAACATAGCTTCATATCTTGGTGGATTTTGAAACTAGACAAGTGATTGATGATAGACTGGGAGAAGTTCCTAAATGCAGTTGTCTGATTTTTTTTTTTTTTTCCTGTGGGCAGATTTTGCTTGTGAAGAATATTCTTTTCATTTTGGGGGGCAAATAGAATATAATATCATGGGGATTTTTTGGTGTATTTGTTGTATATTCATAGTTGGGCATTCCTCTGGGCTAGTGTGTGTATAAGGAGTGGACGATTTGTTGGTGTCTTGGTATGAAATCTCTGTAAAACAGAAAATGTAGAAAAATAAGGGAATCAAGCTGTTACTTCAGTGGCTTTCTTATCTGTGCTGTGGCTTCATTTGATTCAAGTGCAATCTAGGGGAATCTCAAAGGGGAAAAAGACCACAACAAAAACTAAATCCTTCTTTTTGTGGCAGAAGAATTTTTGTAGCTGTAATTTAATGAAACGTCAAGTGTACTATCAGAACTGAAGCAGAATGCAGATATGTAAGTAACTGTGTTTTTCAGCCTTTCAATTTAAATCAAGACATTCATGGAGCCTGAAAGTTTATTCTATAAGCTATTTTCATTTGTCCTAAAATGCGAGGACACAGATTCTGTTGAGGGAAGTAGCATTTCATATCTTTGGGGATATTTTAAGACTGAATTGCAGTAAAGAAACTCTCTCTCCCCTTTTCTGTCCTGGATTAACTTTGTGGATTATCTAACAAAAAGACACTTTTCCTGCAGTGTGTTCATGGAAAACAGTTTGTTACGCAAGCCTGAATACTATTTAACCACTGCCCTTCTATAACCGCAAGCATATTTTTCAGTGGGGGGACAGTGAGAATGACATTTAACTCCTCCAATGTCACAAACGTAATAGTCTTATAACACTGAGGAAGATAATTATACTGCTATGGTAGTTCATTGACATGAATTTAAAATACCAGCTACCTCCCCAGCTACTGGTACTTACAAAGTAAAAAAACAAAGGAAAACCACAGTCACTGTGGAATCATTTTAAAATGTGGAACGGTAGATTCACTGTTCAACCTTGATAAACGTCAGTGAAAGTTGTATCTTACAAATATATACTGGTAATTAGGAAGTCTTCCTTTGATTCATCTCTTCTTTTACTCCTCTGCAGTAACGTGAGATGTTCAGGCTCCTTGCTTATATAGTGAAAAAAATTATTTCTAACAATAACACTATCATTATTGATGAGATTAATTTTCTTCTGCTCGATGTTTTGGGAATTGTATTCCAGTTATATATATTTGTTGCAATAAATTATTCCTTTGGTGTCGGTGGTATATTCTGAAGTCCAGGACAATCCAATTAGTG
Source organism: Gymnogyps californianus (assembly GCF_018139145.2). Classification (NCBI taxonomy): domain Eukaryota; kingdom Metazoa; phylum Chordata; class Aves; order Accipitriformes; family Cathartidae; genus Gymnogyps; species Gymnogyps californianus. Next base: position 12,375,532 of record NC_059475.1, read on the forward strand.
TTGATTGGGATTTGGCAGCTAAATCCCTGCTCATTGAGCCAAGAGCATGCTTGTTATTGCTTATGTTAGTGACTAGATACATCATGATTTCATGTCTCTAATGCTTACAATTCTGAATTTTCAGTCTTCTACAAATTGTATAATATGAAAAAATGCAATCATCGAACACAGTTTCAATTCTTTGTTTGCTTTGTAGTAGTCTTATGCTCAAGGTAACAACAAAGTCACTAAGCACAAAATTTCCACTAAACTGGACATAGGTAACGGACTCATAGTACTGCAGCCAAAACCAGTAGTTGGCGACAGTTAATACAGTCTGAGGTTTTGTGTAGCTGTAGTAGAGGAATGCTAATATACAGAAAACACAAAATCATCATAATTCTGGATACAAATTCAGGACAGCTGCATACAAAACCACATTGGACCCTGGGAGACCTCAATGGATAAAAAGAGACAAAGGAATGTTACTGAGGTTACAAAATCAATCACTCGGAAATTTGGGGCGGGGGGGGCGAGGAAGGTAGGTAGGAATAATGTCCTTTTAATGTGGTTTGTATGTTGTTTCCTAAGATTTAAAAATGCAAACCCCAGAAGATTCACTATCTGACACTTGGATAGGTCTTCAGCAAGATTGGAAATGTCTTTTTAAATGGTAGACTTATACGTTGGGTCTAATGGAATAGTAACTGGAAGAAAGATGAGACATTCTGGCAGAGGATTTCTCAGATACTTGCAGATGCAAAGGAATGACAACTCTTCTTTCTAGAATCTTGACTTCAGTTGTGGAAAATTGTACTTTGGAAAATGGGTTTCGTTGAGCTACCTTTGCCAGATGCCATAGAAATTAATGCCAGGAGTATTGAGTGTTGTCAGTTGGCAGCGTCCCCTTCAGGCTCTGTAGTGGGCTGCATATTGCTTTGATGTTGTTTGGGAACCCTTGCTCTGTAAAACAGTGGCCACTCTTCCTACTTACTCTGTTTGACTCATTCTGGTATTTTAAAATTCTTTCTGTCTTCTAGTTTGGCTTTCTGGGGTTTACCCCAGAAGAATCTCTGACCGTAGTGTGTCTCCCTCTTTCTTCCTCCTTCCCTCTGTTCTCTCTCTCTTAATCTCTGTTTAGCCATTTTTATCTAATCTTTGTTTTTATGAGATGAAGTCCTTTTGTCCAGTCAGTCTGATTTCTTGTGGTTTTCATCTTTAAATAAATATCAATTCATCACATAAACACAAAGGCCAGGTTTTGTCCCTGCTGTAAATTTTGGGCCTAAAAGAGTGTTTGCTAGAATTTTAGTTTAGGCAAAAAAGACTTTTCCCAGTCTTATTTCTTAGAAACAGAAAAAGTATGTGGTGTGGAGTTTTCTGAAATAATTGAGCTAGAGACAGATACTAAGCATTGAGACTTAAGATGGCACATTTAGTTTGGCTAAATAAGAAATGAAAATAGTTATAGAATAAGAGGTTAGAGCGCCCTTAGTAATGCTTATGGCTGTTAGCTATTTGCATATCTAAAAAGCATTGCGCTCATGTTTCTTCTTAGTTTCTTATAACTGCACCAGTTGTAGCACAATAAACCTTTTAGCTTGATTGCTGCATTATTAAACTCTTTCACATTTTAAATTTGTACATTTAACACATGTATTTGTGCTTTGGACAAAGAAATACAGACGCTAGTCCTTTTTTGTGACTATTGTTCTATGAACTATAAATATAATTCTTAAGTGGCAATAAGCATAAGCTGACTATATGACTACCAAAATACTCAAGACTTTTTCAAAAGGACAAAGTTGTGATCTTGTCATAAATACAACTGTAATGGACTTTTAATTCTTGAAATACTGTTGAATGGGCATACTGTACTTTTTAAATAACACTAAATTAGGAAGTCTGTGTTTTTTAATGCTATTACACAGGCTGCTTTTCATAAAAATGCAAATTGCAATTGCATAAAAAAAAAAAGCCACATGCTTTGTTCCTGCAGAGCTGTTTCTTCATAATTAGTCTCTTTTCCCAGAAAAATACATAGTAGTTTTATGAAGCTTGTGCAATGACTAAGAGTTACTGTTCTATATTGTTAGTATATGCTATTTTTAAACTAAGTTTAGCACAGATCATTTTAGTAGAAGTTACAGGAGGATTTCAGTTTTCTTTCTTCTTGATTGGTAACTTACGAAGAGAGAAGTAGGTTTCATATTTTTGAAGAACTTAGAATTTCTTAAAGAAGATTTCAAAGGAAAATTGATTATACTTTTCCTTCCTAAAACACAGATTTAAAACCACATTTTTTCCCATATTGGTAATTTAATCTATTTCTAGTCTCTCTCTCTTAGGTTGTGAGTTCTTAGAACCTTCAGTCTGTGAGAACTTTTTTCCTTCACTGTTTTTCGTTTCGTGATGGACACAGCTCTCAATACTGATCCTGTAAGAGCTGGTAGCGGATGCTAATGTGGTTGATCGAAAATTGTTATTGAATTCATTGTGTCTAGTAGAAGGGTCTGGATTTGCCCTTGGTACCCTCTTCTTTCCCAGCTTTAAAAACTCATAGTACTTGTAAACCCTAGAGATGGCTTTTGTGCAGTTCAGAAGGTCACCGCTCATTTCGTAAAGTGATGGATCCTTCTGGAGGTTCCTGGTGCTGTGACTGGCACGGTTGCTGGTGGGCTTCTAGGCGGAATTTGCTTTTTGTAAAGTAGCTTAGCCTGGGGCCTCTGCCTGAGCAGCAGATTGTGCCTGACTGCAACTGAGGAACTAGTTGGAATTCCCTGTTGTTGTGGTTTAACCCCAGCAGCAACTGAGCACCATGCAGCTGCTCCCCCCTCCCCACTCCCAGTGGGGTGGGGAGGAGGATCAGGGAAAAAAAAAAAGTAAAACTCGTGGGTTGAGATAAGAGCAATTTAATAACTAAAGTAAAATAAAATATAATACTAACTAATAATAATACAAATAATAGTAATGAAAAGGAATATAACAAAAAAAAAAAGAAATAAAACCCAAGAAAAGACAAGTGATGCAGTTGCTCACCACCTGCTGACCGATGCCCCAGCAGCAATCCACCTCTCCCAGCCAGCTCCCCCCAGTATATATGCTAGGCATGACATTCTATGGTATGGAATACCCCTTTGACTAGTTCAGGTCAGCTGCCCCGGCTATGCTCCCTCCCAGCTTCTTGCACACCTGCTTGCTGGCAGAGCATGGGAAACTGAAAATCCTTGACTTAGGATAAGCGCTACTTAGCAACAACTAAAACATCAGTGTGTTATCAACAGTATTCTCACACTAAATCCAAAACACAGCACTGTACCAGCTACTAAGAAGAAAATTAACTCTATCCCAGCCGAAACCAGGGCACCTGTTAAGGGAGGGAAGAGCTGCCGCCTGAGCATTGCCTTTGACTTTGGGATTCGCCCCACATTTCTTAGAAACATAATTAATGAATTCTTATTTTATGCATTTGAGGAGCTCCTTGCTTTTGCAAAATAGGAAACTAATGAATGTGTGTATCTCATGATCAGCAAATTTCAGCAGTGGTAGAAAGCCCAAGGTTTGCAATGGATGCTTTTAATAGTATTTCCAAAACAGATAACGAGACATATACACAGAATAAAAGGATGTTTTCTGTTCTAATAAGTAGTCAGAGTTTAGAGTTTGTGTTAGAAATTCATGCAAGTGCTAAGTGTTCAAAGTGCTGCAGAGAAATGTTTCCTGTGTAGATATCTAATAGTGACTAAAACTTAAGTGCTTAATTTAAGTAACAAATTCTGGTCCACTTTGCTAAAGTGAGTTAAGATAATGCCTGTGGAAGTCCCAGATTTGCCCTTTAGCTGGAGGCAGCTGCCCCTACGGCAATTTTAGACACTTCTGCTGGTTCCGTGCTAGTTCCACTAATGAGCTGAGGTTTTGACTCAAGCTGCCAGTAAACATGCTTTAAGCTGAGACACCTGGATTTGTATTGACATGATTGAGGCATGGGGCACATGTTCCCTTTTTCCAGCTCTGAGAGGCTGATCGTTTCCAGCAGAGAAGCAGCAAAAAGAACTAGAGCATCCCAAACCATCTCAGTAGGTTGTACTAGGGCTAGAGTGTCAAAGTTGTGGTGTGTCGGCTGTGATGGTGTTATAATTCAGCAGGACAGCCAAAGCAAGCGTCATGTTTTTTCAGTTACAGGCAACTGAAAAGAAAACAAAACCATAGAGCACCACATGTTTGTGATTTGGTATTCAAAACTTCTTTCAAAAGATTCTCTTTCCTGTTTGATTAATCTGCATAAATAACGATACCAGGTTTGCCACTGAGTAAACAGCATTGATCCAAGTAGTGATACTTTTGTAAGGTTGTTGTTTCAGTACTGGGTTTTCCAAATATTTTGTTTATAGTGTTTATTATGAAGAGAGATGAGATCATACATATTTAACAAAATATCCTTGTGGAGGCTGTTTTTATTATTTTGTTCTCTTTTGCCACATGGCATCTTTTTGGAAGAGGCAAGACTGTCACTGGAGCTTTTTTTTTTTTTTTGAGAGTGGTCTTGAAAAGTATCCAGAAAACACACTTTCTACCTTTCTGACCTTGTGAGATGTTTTTGCATTTTTAAGAAATTTGTTTGTTTACGTGTTTGCTTATGGGTTTCTTTTTCTTTTCTTTTTTTTTTTAAGAAAATATGGTCCATTTTTTTAGTAAATGGCCCATTTTTAGAAAATTGCAGTTCAAGAACATGTGGCTTCACTGGTCTAGTCTCTAGACATAGTCATTGATAGTCATAGCTGCTGTTCTTGTTAGTGGACTAGTAGAAGACAGAAGGTAACAATTTACATCCATACTTAATTCTAACAAAAATGAGGATTGTTCCTCATTACAATGAGATAGGATTTTAGAGGCCTAACTCAGGAGACTATTCATAATCTGTTGTTTTCTTGATAATATGCTTACCATTATTTGAAGTTAGAAAACCCAGAGGTAAGATTTATATAAAAGTAATAATAATAAAAAAAAGTCTTAACTTGGACTGGACCCATAGTGTCATACGTTTCGTGGAAGAGACCTTGGAGATGTTCCCTTTCCCAATGTTGTGATGGCTAAAGATAGGATGCTGAAAAATAAAACCCACGCAACTCATATCTTCCTTTGTTAGTTATGTGTGTTCTATTTATTCTTGGCCAGTGTTCTTAAAGTTATAATAAAGTTTGTGGGTTGCATTGTCTCCCCTTGCTAACCTCTTTCCTCCTTCCCCTCCCTGTCCCCCCCAAAATCAGTAATTTTTCTTGTTTCAGGTTTCTTGTAAAACTTAGGTCATGGCTACTAATAAAATACTTTGAAATCCTGAAGCAGAAGTCTCTTGAACTGCAGCATATAGTTCTGAATTAAAAATCAGTTTCTGTTTTATAAAGACCAATTTTACTCATTCTTCTTTGGGTTGGAAAAAAACCCCAAGGGTAAATATTTCAACAGAATATAAAAATTAATCAGATATTCTGATCAGTTTCTGTTATGCATCCTCATGTTTGATAATCAACTTTATCATCCAACTATCTGATTTTTTGCTGTTTTCTGTCAAAGTACACAGGTTTTGTAGCAAGAATAATTATTCTGCAAAACTCTTCAACACCCCTCCCAACCCCAAAAGGATGAGCATATGGCTTCTGTGAAAAATCTGATACAGAGGTGCCCAACTTTTTAAAAAATCCTCATATGAAGTCTAGAAATGAGCAGTAGTTATTGAGCAGTAGGAATCCCTAATTACTTACTGTCTAAATCTGGTATGTATTCGGTACCTAATATTAACTGTGCTTTCCTAAAGGTTCAAAAATAGATTTGCAGAGGCCAAAATATAAATTCTCTGTTTTATTAGATTTGTTTGATTTATGGTTTTATGAAGACTGAATCTTTTTTATTCTTATGTATTTGACAGTTACCAAGAAGAGATTTGGACTATAGTAATCTTAATATAGCAGTACAAAGCATCACATGCTTTTTACAGTTTTTACAGCAGATGGACAAAGATTTTTGTCGACAGTGTCTTGCCAATCATAATTTTCAGCAAATTTTCGTATCTGGGGCTTTTAAAGAACCTAAATTGTTGCTGGTTAAATGGTAAGAGTCTCAAGAGTTATGAGTAGATTAAAGGATAGAAGCAAGTGGTCATTATTCATAGGCAAAGTTGGTAGCATGGACTCCCAAAGTTAATTTTTCAGACCTTTTTTGTTCAACTTGTAAATATCTGGTAAAAAGAGAGGTGGAATAGTTAGGGGATGAGCCTTGCAGATGATTTAAAAGAAATAAATTAAAATAATTCAGAATAGCTGAATCTAAAGCTTATGGTGAAGGGCTCCAGAAAGAGCTCATGATACTGAGTGACTAGATGTTAAAATTTTGGATGAAATGCAGTTTTGATAAATACGAGCTAAAGTACAATAAGTGGTGACAAAAGATGGTCCTAACATACATTCACAACAGTGATCTCCAATTTAGCTATTGTCACTTAGTGAAAAAGTTCTTGAAATTTGTTGGGACAGTTCTCTGTAAACATCAGCTTTACATCTGGTGATGATGGCAACAGTAAACTCAGAAATAAACAGTATGGAATTGTGGAAAAAAAACCCACCAGAAAACATTGTGGTGTTGGGACTTGCAGCCTAGGTGACAGGAATGGATTAGGTGAATCCCAGAGGTCCTGTTCAGCCCTGGTTTCTATAGTCCCTAATCTTAAGGAAGACTGGATAGGACCTCCAGGAATCACCTGATCCATTCTTCTCCCCCAAGGCACAATTAGCTGTAGCCTTTGCTGGTCGGGGTGGATCTTTGTGTAACTCATTCTTAAAAACCCTCAGTAACAGCACTTTCACACCCTGCTTTGTCAGTCTGTTCCAGTGCTACTCTGTCTGACTTTTAGAAGGGTTTTCATAGTGTTTGACTCAAGTGGTTTTTGGTACAGTTTTAAGCCTGTTATTACTATTCTCCTTGAAGTGTGGTGACCAAACTCGATGTGGTAACTTACATGAAATCTTACCAAAACTGAGAGTGAGACTGTTATTTGCTGGTTTTGCAGGCAGTTCCATGTGCAGACATCACCCTGATTCCCATACTCCCCCCCCCCCCCCCCCCTTCTTTTTCCGCCAACATCACAACATCACTTTTTGGTCTACTTTAACCTCTACATCCCTTTTAACTAAAGTGATAACTATTTGGCCATCCCATATATGTGCAATCAGCTGTTCTGACCTAACTCTGCAGCTTTACAGTTCTCCTTAGTCATACTCTAACATTTTTTCATAACTTTTTCCAGTCTTTCAAGATCACTTTGAATTCTCATCTTGTCCTCTAATGTGCTTATTATCTGCATTTTCTGAAAGTGAGTAATAATTTATGTGTATATATATAAAATACTGGTGTGTATGTGTATATATGCTTATATATATAGAAAAAGAATAGGTTCAGTTATGTTTTGTGTTTCAGCCTGCAGTGACTTTAATCAAAAACAAAACAAAAACTGAGCATTGAACCCCATAATCACTCGTATCATAGCTGGGAAATAGAATTAATGCTGCTGTAAATATGACTGAATGTGTGTAATGAGTAAATTTGCAGAAAGTATATTCCGTTGATGTTCCTAGGTATATTAAATTTGAGGTGCTTTGTGGTATATTTAAATAGGGCTATATTTTAAGAGTCAGGGTACTTGGAGAAGCAAGTTGGCAAATTCATAAACAGCAGAACTAGTGACATCTTTCTGCACATTTTTGTCTTTTGTCTTGAATGTCTCTAGTAGTGCTGCTACTGGACAAGCAACAGGCTGTCTTGAATACTCACTTTTTTTTTCAAATCAGGGTCACTGGACAATATTTATTTGGGTTAAAGGCAGTTGATCACATAAACCTTGCTTCTGTAGGAAGCCTGTCTGAAAGTAGCATTCTTACTTGCAAGAACATGATTTACTGTCACTTAGAAGAATACCTGCTTTCCTTTGTAATAGACACATTATAGTATGCTCCAGTTAATATTCTGGGCCTGCCACAACCTCAGAAGGGAGAGGTTATGTTCTATTAATTTATTTCGGGCTCATAGTCAAGAGGCATTTAATTGTTTGCTAGGACATGGATGCAGCTCTATTTTCTTCAGTTGTGTTCTACTTTCAAACAACCAGTTCCTTCAGTTTCTTACAATTGCGAAGTATGGATTGAGGATTTTTTAAAAATTATTATTTTTACTGCTAATGGTGCATGCACTGGAAATGCATTTTGACGTGTAAAATCTTGGCAGCGTAGCTTATTTATGGGGCGGGATATGGCAGTAAGGAAATAAGTGATTTAGCATGTAAGCAGAGAATCATACTTTATTCTTGCATTACAGTTTTAAAAGAATTATCTAAAAAACAAAGAACATACTCATTGTTTAAAATCACAAATTGATGTTTATTTTAGGCCTTTCTATTTGTTGATGTTTTTTCGTTTTAGTCACGTAAGTATTTAACAGCATTTGCAGTACTTGTTTAACTATGCTTAGAGATCAGGTGAAATAATGTTATGCTACATGGACAAAAAATAATTCACATTATACAAAGTTCAGCTTTAGTGAAGACTACTAGTGTTAGAAGAAATACAAATACATAGTAACACTTCTGATGTTTCAAAGTTCATGTGTGTAGACTTAAAATAAATTTGGATACAACATATTATTTTTCAGCATCTCTTATAAAGGACTACATTCTTTGTGTTGATCCCCACTTAATTTAAGTCATTCTGGCAGATGCGTTCTTAGGGGAGGAGGGAATGAAATAAATTGTTAAACTTTGAAAGCCAGAACACAAACAAGTAGTGTTTAACTTGTGGACATTTGTGGATATTTCAAACAATGGTGTTAATTTTGATTGCCCTTTTGAAGTAGACCCATTCTTTTTGTTCTTGGTTTTGAAGCTAAACATATTGTTTGGAACTTTTCTGCAGCTGTGAAGAACAAAGTTTGTCGCACAGTAGTTTAGTAAGATGACATCATGAGATGATTTTGACTACTGTGGCAATCTGCTTGCATTTGCCCTTGTGTAAGCGTGATCACTGGCCTGTATTTGTTTCCATTTGGTTTAAATCAAGTAAGCATTGATGGAATTGCATTCTGTGGCTATTTACTTGATCCTGTTGTTCTGGGCTATTGTTATTTTGATCTGAAATCATTCTACTCAATCTCTGTTTCAGTTTGTTCTCCTAAAAGGTGCTCCAGGTAAGTCCTCTTATCTTTAGACAGCGGAGCATTCCTGTAAGGCTGTGTTGGGCTGTTGGTGGGTAACTCAGGGATGTCTGAGTGGTGACACACCAGTTCTTTGAAATTCTGGCATGACAGAAGGCCAATAAGTGCTGAGCCTTGCTTTCCCCCCCCCCCCCCCCCCCCGCCCCGGCTTATGGAGTACTGGAGAATGCAGAGCAAAACATGTCTAAGCACTTGGGGCCAAACTCTCTTGAGATCATCTTATGTTGTTTTACAACACTGGCTTGCACGTACTTGTGTGGGGTTTAGCTGGTAGAAAAGATGACCAGCCTGAACGCTGGCATTAACGCCATTCTGGCAGGTGGGTAAGGAGCTAATTTTTGCTGAATACATATGGGCCATAAGATACGCTCACACTTACTGGAAACTCTTTGTTTTTGCTGTGTTTTTAGTCTATAGTCAGTCCAGACAAAATATTTGGCCTACCAGGATATGTGAATCATTCTTCTTTGTAAGGCTTCGTTTATCATCTGTGTTCTGAAAATGTTTTGTATGAGGGAAACATTGAATGCACTCAGAAATTTTATTGTTAACGTGCGTTTTTACAGCTGTTATGTAAAAATCGTGCTTTGGTAACATCAAAATATTATTTAATTGTTTTAGCCTATTGGAACCACAGGAAATATACAGGGTGGGAAACTCCCAAATGACTCGTCACTCCTCATCACCTGTAGGTGAGCAATGGCATGCAGACTTAAAAAAAAAAAAAAACACAAAAAACCAAATCTTAGCAGCTAGTTAGTTCTGGGAAAAAAAGAGAAGAAAAGTTGCTCCTTCATCCTTTATGCATTGCTGATACTTAGGCTTTGAGTAGAAAAAAATGCGTTAAATTTTCCTTTATCAATGCAAAAATATATGTACAGTACAAAATTGATGTTAAGGATTGAGTGAACAGATTGACTTGTGTTGGTTTTTTTTCGTTGTAGTCTGGTTTTAAATGATACTAAGGGCATGTGAATGCAGGTGAGGAGGGCACTGTCTAAAATTCCATATGGACTTTCAACGTGCATCTTATTACCTGAAGGAATGCGACAGTTGCTGTGAAGTTGAGGGGAAAATAATGTTCTAGTAGACAGTTGAGATGACCTTCTAGTCACAAAATTCTGTAAGTTTTGAATAAATTTTAAATTAAGTATGACATCAGGAAGTTTGACGTGTGATATGTATGAATGATGTTTGCTGGGGTGTGAGTGTGTACAGCTCCATGTTCCAGTTCCTCTCACTAAAGGAGTGTGGCTCTGTAAATGCTTAGAGGCAGGAAGCGTTATAGAAAAATGATATTTTAAATAACAGTAAGGAATTAAAAAGGGCACTGGAAGAGCAGCTGAGAGATTATAAACATTGTCTTTTAGAGAGCAAGTGTGCAGTGTACAGAGGAAGAATCCTGTGAAGGTAGTGGAGAGATAACTAAAGGACTTGGAAGTTGGAGCAACTTCTTATTACAGAGGATTGAAAAGTAGATCAGGAGGAAGTGGATTTCAGAGCAAACATCTTGCATGTTGAGATGTGCTAAATTGTATTTACAGATTGGAGTTTAGATGTGGGTAGTTTGAGCAAGCTACAAAACAGGAATTTGCAGTGATGTGTGATACGGAACTACAAACAAACACTTGATTTAAGGCTAATGTGAGGCAGTTGGAGAAATGAGTTGCATGATATCTCTGCAGCACTGTCACAGTGTGGGCTATCAAAAAGGCCCTTATGAGGATGATTCCATCTTTACAGATTTCAGACTTGGGGAGGATTGTTTTGATTTGGGACAGATGAAGGAGATGTGTCTGAAGATACTGCTTTCGAAACAAGGAAGTGAAGACAGAAGGGATTATCTGTCTCTACTGCCTGAACTATGTTGTAGTTCATAGGCACTGTGTTGAAAATTTCAAATGAGCTGGCTTGATCATGTATTGCAAGAATATCTTGAACTTGCCAACTATGTTAAAAATTAACATCTCTGTAAATACTATTCAAAAGTAATTTTAAATTTTTGGAGGTCATGATAATTCCCTAGCTCTAGAGTGACAGTGTGTCCAGTGTAAAGCACCATTAAGCTACACTGATGTTGCAATTTAGCAGGAAATGTGGATCTTTCAAATAAGTTTTGGGTCAAGTATGTATTTCCTTTCCAAGCAAGTGCTTTTTACTAAAGATCAATGTGTTTTTTGATGTTACGGAAATATTTCTCTTATTGGTCAACTACCTAACCTGGAAATGCTTTTAGAAGTGATGATTGTTTTGCTTAAATGTGCGTCATACCAACTTTAACAAATTACACTTTGCTGTTTCTGTGGAGTACCCTTCTGGTATTGAAAACAACAAACCACGCTACATCTAAACTTAAAGTAGACTTAAAGCTTTGTTAACCTTCACCTTGAAAATTTCAGAAAGTACATTGCCTTCTGTATAAAGAATGTTATTTATGAAGGATTCTTCTATTTATTGTAAAGCAAGATGCATATTGTAAAGCATGCTTATTTTGGCTTCTGGTTTCTTGGCTTGAAGAAGGGACTGCTTTTTTGCTGCTATATCTTTTACCCAGATGTGCATTTTATTTCTTGCTTAATTTTACTTGTAATCCTTCATGTGCACATTTGATGACAAAGAAGTAGCAGAACATCCTTTACTGTGTACCAAATCATCACTTTGAATTCTGGGGAAAAAATGAGTATAATGAAACAGCTGAGATCCAAACATGTCAGAATTGAGCTTGAGAATAAACACTCTGCATTTTTCAGCTGCTCTGTGCAAGATAGTCTTTTGGAACATGAAATATGTAATTACTATGTGTGAGAAGATGCAAAGGACTCTTTATTTGATGTAAACACTGTCATAATGCTCCATGTTCTATTTTACTCCAGCTTTGGTGATTACTTACTTACTCTTTGTATTATTTGGGAAGAAGACATAAAGAACTTCTAAAGAAACTTCACAAGGTATTCCAGGTTATCACAAGGATAAAATTGATTTTATTCTTCATGGCAAAGATGTATGATTTTTTAAAAACCAGAATACAAGCCTTTGCCTTTTCAGTCATTAACCAGACATGAAGTCCAAATCCTCAAGTTCAGGGAAAAAATACTGCTCTGTCACAACATAACTTGTCATTCTGATATGGAGAGTCTGTAGAGCTTGTCAACGCCAACCCAAGGCAAATCCTGCTCTGTCAATGGGATGGTACAGTGAAACAATTGAAGGAACCTGTCTTGGAGGATTTGTCTGCATAGGGTCTCTACTGTGGGAGTTCCCATGTGAGGAATACAGCCTGCATAGATAAGGGTGTCTTATCTTTAATTAAAAATTCCCTTTTTGAAAAAGCATAAGAAAATATTTGTGTAATTGTACCCATAGTGTTTTCTGAGGTAATCATTCTTTAAGAAATATCTGTTTCCCTGGTTGGGTAGTTCTGAAATAATACCCATATTAAGTCTCTTCATCTTAGTATGTTACTATAGTAGTGTCAACAAATTTAGTTTTGGCTAAAGATTTACAGTTTAAAAGGTCAGTGGAAAAACAAAACCAATATGCTTTCCACCAAAACCAGCTATTCTTTTTAGCTGCTTCTTTCCCTTCGCCTTGTCTCCACACCAACAGACCTCAAACTTTTCATGGGTGTATGTCACTTAGTTTCTTTTGCCTGAACTTGTGAAATCTAACTTCAGTTTTCAAATTGCAGGCAAATGATTTTGTATATGGATAGTCACTGCTCCTCATATAGTCTAGACATAACGTCTAGATTGCACAGGTCTGTTTCATCGCATCTGAAATAATCTTAGATTTAAGATTTTCTCTTTTTTTCAGCCTTTTGTTTAAGATTTATATGCTAGTGCACTCAGTGACTATTTCTTTGTCTGAGACTTTCCTCGGACTTCATGCTTTATAGTGTTTGTGGCAGTTGTCTTTAAACATCTTGAGAATTGTGAACTCAGGCTAAACTCGATTTTTCAATATCCAGTTGTTGTTGGACATTCTTCATGGGCAGCCTGAGGATACAGTAGTTATTCTTTCTTTCCAAATACATTAGTTCAGGAGATATAAAATAGTTACTTATTTGCTACTAGCTTACAGTTCTACAGGTGTCTTCCCTATGGTTGGGCAATGTACATGAGAGAACATAAAGTGATGTCTTTTCTATTTTTGGGGGTCCTTCTGGACACTTAATGCAATGGTTGGGTTGAGCTTTGCTATCTATTGCCTGGTAACTTTTTCTCTGAATGGGACAGTAGCAATGTCTTCTAGATGGCGGCTCTGTGGTCTCCACTGAGAGGGGTGCAGTACAGGCACTGATGTATTTGAATGCCACTGCAGCAGTCGCATTCATACCTTTATGCTTCTAGGTGATTCTTAGCCTAGTGCAGCTGCGCAAGTGTAAACACCTCTGTTCCCTGTACAATCCAAGTTTGTCATACATTGATAGCAAACAGAATTGTAGCTTCCTTGCCTGTTCACTTCAGACTAAGGCAGTATGTTTCTCATGTTTTTCAGTAGATGTAGGAGACTTGTACGAGGGTAACGAAAAATGTTTTCCTGAGCTGTTTTATCAGATGGTTTATCACATAGTCCAAGTAAATTACCTCATTTAGAAGAAGAAAGCTCTGAGGGGAAACTGAGGTACTATGCCCATAGCTGCGCATTTATGAGTTCAGCATTGTCACGTTGATTCCCTTTCCCAGCCTCTTTGCATGGTATTAAGAATAAATAATCCCTGTATCTCTCCCAAGAGATAAGCTTTCCAGAAAGACCTGGAAAGTCTTGAGTAAAATGATGATCAGTTCATACTCCACCTATAAACATGCAACTCTGAGGTAGCAGATGTACGTGGAACGTATATGCAGTGCCAAAGAGATTGTAGACCTGGAATTTTTACACATTGCAAGTGTGTTGCTGTAGATGATGTGCAGGGGGAGGTTGCTGTGACTATTTAGAGTTGTTCTGGTAGGTTCTGCTCTATGTGTCATCTGATTCTCCAAGCACGGTGGTATGAAGCTGGACGTTTATGCTGCCAAAATACAGATCATATGATTATGGGCATATTCTAGGTCCATTATTTTATTTCTGTCTGTAGGGCTGCCTTATTAGATCTTGCAACACTGAACTGATGTTCTGTCCTAGTGGGAAACATGAGAGGAGTGGCTTTGGCCTCTTCAGTTTAAAATGAAGGCCATTATTAACTTTTTTTCAATAATTGTTCTGTTTGGTTATGTTCTGGTTTGAGTCATGAAGGAGTTGCCAAGTGTTGTGGTTTAGGCCCAGCCCGCAACAAAGCACCGTGCAGCTGCTCACTAATTCCTTCCCCCCCGGCAGGGTGGATAGGAGAAAATACAACGAAAGGGCTCGTGAGTCGAGACAAGGACAGGGAGGGATCACTCACCAATTGTGGTCACAGGCAAAACGGACTCGACTTGGGGAAAGAAGAAATCAACTTAATTTGTTACCACTCAAATCAAAGTAGGATAATGAGAAATAGAACCGTATCTTAAAAACACACCTTCCCCCCACCCCTCCCTTCTTCCTGGGCTCAGCTTTGCTCCAGATACCTCTACCTCCTCCCCCCACCAGCGGCACAGGGGGACGGGAATGGGGGTTGCGGTCAGTTTGTCACACACCATTTCTGCCGCTCCTTCCTCCTTGCGGGGAGGACTCCTCACACTCTTCCCCTGCTCCAGCGCGTGGTCCCTCTCATGGGGGTCAGCCCTCCACAAGCTTCTCCAACTCAAGTCCTTTCCGCGCACTGCAGTCCTCCATGAACTGTTCCAGCATGGGCTCTCCCACAGAGTCACAGCCTTCTCTGGGCCCAGCCACTTGCTCCGGTGTGGGGTCCTCCATGGGCTGCAGGGGAATCTCTGCTCCACCGTTAACCTTCCATGGGCTGCAGGGGGACAGCCTGCCATCTCACCATGGGCTGCAGGGGAATCCCTGCTCTGACGCACCTCCTCCCTCTCCTTCACTGACCTCGGTGTCTGCATGGTTGTTTCTCCCACATCCTACTCTGCTCTTCGCTGTAGCTCTTCTTCTTTTCAGCAGTCTTTTCCCCTTCTTAACTATGCTATCACAGAGGCACTACCAGTGTTGCTGATGGGCTTGGCCTTGGCCAGAGGCGGGTCCAACTTGGAGCCGGGGAAGCTTCTAGCAGCTGCTCACAGGAGCCACCCCTGTAGGCCCTCCCCCGCTACACAAACCCAACACAGAGTTGCCTTTTTTTATTTACTCTGATTGACACAATAGAGTTGGGATCTGGTAGAATTACTAAGGCAAGAAGATTTCTCATCAGAGGTACTTTCAGGAATGGGATTCTTTCCCACCCCCCATGGGGGAAAGCCAGGATCCAGAAACTTAGCACAACGGTTTTTGTTGGTTTTTTTTTTTTTCCTTTTAAATTGAGAGTAGGTATTCTATGAGATTTGTAACTTCCTTTTCAGTTTTATGTAGCAATTCTTGTACATGCATCAGAAAAAATGGATTTTTGCCATTTTGTTTAACTTTAGTACGATTTGTTGTTTCCAAATCAATGGCTAAACATTCTAATTTTTCTGTTAATGCAAAGCCTTGGTTTTTTTTTAATTTTGCAAGTAGATGTTTAACTTTGAAAGTTCTGAAGTTTAAGTACTCAATCTCCAGTAAATTCTTTTCTCCTCTGTTTTTCCGTTGACAATAAACTTAACAAAAAAGTCCATGAGGCTAAATAAATGACAGGTACAGATATGAGATAAGGGTAATAGGATGATGTGTACAAACCCTGTAACTCCTTTTTGTAAATTTCTATTAAAACATGTAGTTATTAAGTAATACAAGTCCTCAGAGGCCTAGTGTGCGAGATGTGCATACAACAGTTGAAAGTCATGGTGATGCCAAACAGTATTGGAAATTCCTATTAAAATTTAAAATTGCATTCACTGTATAACTGGACACAGAACGTACTATAAAGCCAGGGGTACTGTTTCATGACTGCTGAGTTTTCAATGTATTATCTCTTGAGATTTCTGAGAAACAACTCCTGTTGAAAGACTTGAAGTTTTTACCAGCTGCTAATAAATTATTCCTATATGACTGTTTTGCTAAAACGAGAATGGCAACAAGTTACAAAAGTTAGGCAGTAGAAAGTCTGTATCTTCTCCGTCTGCAGCTCTTCTCAATAATTGTCAAAGTATTTTTATTCTTGTTAGAAAGCATTAAGTAACTCACCTCAGCTGCAACTTGAACAAAAATCAACCCCAAAAGCTAACCCTGATAAGTTACACAGAAGCAAGGGAGACCTGGAGGGCAAACAAAAAACAGACACCACCACAAAAAAAACGAAACAAAAAACCCAGAAGCACCACCAACAAAAAAACTAAACTAAAAAACCCCCAGCAATCACTTATTTCGTTTTTCTCATATGCTTTTTGTATAAGTTTGAGGCCCTCAGATCCACAAATGGATTCTGTGATTTATTTCAGTAATGGATAGCAATAGGTTTTATAGTGTATGTGGTCAGCCACTTGAGGGAGTTAATACATAGAAAGCATGAGGATGAAAAGGTAAGACCTGCTTCTGCCACACAAGATTTTACCTCTGTGTCAGGAAGACCTTTTCGCTAAATTATGTCAACCTCTATGGTTGAAATATTGTTCAGTGATAGGGCAGTGAGGTGCGGAGCATTGATTTCTGTTCAGCTTCTCTTCTGCAAACATGTGGTGCTCTAACTGAAGCATAATAAAAGTATGTGCCTCACTTGGTTCTATATACTGTGCATGTAAATTAAAATACTTCTGCATTTCCAGTTTCCAGGATGGGGGAAGGAAGAAAGCAGTAGAGACAATATCTTGATTTTTTTGGGGGGGGGGGAGGGCGGGGCAGTGCCTTTTAAGGATTGTTTTGGATATGTTCCTGTTTTATTTCCTTGTACCTCTGCATTTAAATCTTTCCCGCTTCTGTTATTTCAAGTTAATATATGTTATGATTGTATTGTGCATAAGTAGGACATAACCTGAAACCTGTCTGGAGTATATGGAAAACCACTTCAGTTTAAAGACAAATGACTTTATAAGTTGCACCTTAGAATATTTATGTTGCAATATTAAGTGTGTTTTTGTCATAGTAATTGATTCAGCGTGATGTAGTAAGTCTGTAGAGGGCTACCTTACTAGCTATCCATA
Organism: Gymnogyps californianus; assembly: GCF_018139145.2. Lineage (NCBI taxonomy): Eukaryota > Metazoa > Chordata > Aves > Accipitriformes > Cathartidae > Gymnogyps > Gymnogyps californianus. Next base: position 12,392,910 of record NC_059475.1, read on the forward strand.
GTACCTTCATGATTTAAAGAAAAACCTTCAAAAGTCATCGGTGGATTTTTTTTTTTTCCCCTCTTATATTCTTTCACAGCACATGAGAAAGTGACAAATAAATGAGGAAATTAATGTAGCAAGGTTTTTTTCCTGATTAATTTAATGTTACTTTTATTCAGTGCCCTACCTATTAGGGATACAGAACAGAGAAACTGCACTGAAGTTGTAACTCAGACTCTTCTGTTGCAGTGCAATAATAGGTACTCTTGTCATCATGACTGTAAGAAAGTAAAAGAGGAGTAATGAGATGGATTGGGGAAGATTCCTTGCATAAAGTTGAGACTGGCATAACTGAGAAGCAAAGAGAAGTGCAAAATAGAGATATGTAGGTAGAGTGTGTGCCTGGCTGAGCAGGTGGGTAGAAGCTGTGCTGTTACCTTAATAACAGTTGATATAAAGTAGATGTTGTACCTTCAGGAAGCTGGCAGGGTTTGTAGGAAGATTCTTACGCATCTGACTGGTAGCTTTTTCTGTTTCATTAGTATTGATGCTCCTCAGACTTTTTTCATTCTGACAGAGAGGTTCTGTTTTTCCTCTTAAATCTCCATGGAGACTTTTTGGAGTTAAAGTTAGCAGAGATTATGTACACACAACATTGTCTTGTCATCCATAACTTCTCAGTTCTCTAAACTAATCCCAAGCATTTGTTAAGAGTGTGATGGCTAGATTGTAATTTTGTATGTAAGAAAAGAAATGTTAGAAAGGAGAAGGCTGTTTCTCTTGGGCAGTATGTTTCTGCCATGCTCTTCTGTCGGTGTCAGGGTTCTGACTGATGCCAGACATTGGTTAGATTAGTAAAGAAGCTTGCAGCTTATAAATTTAGAGAGCAGCTCTCATCTGTATATGTATTTCAATTATTTGGCATACTAAACCAGAAAGTCAGATAAGTAGCAAAAGTACCAGTACTTTCAAATCTAATAATAGAGTGATAAAACTTCTTACTTTGGCAAATAGATTGTTTGGAAGACAGAGATTTTGGTTTTGCTTACAATATTTATCAAATAGAATACCTGTTAATCCTTTGTTCTTGTGGACCAGGCTTACATGTTAAAATGCCCTTCATAGAAGGGCTAGTGGAAAGAATTTTCAATGTATTATGTGACATGGTTCCTGAATTTTGAGTCTTAAGGTGACAATGGTTTCTTTCTTATTTCTAAAATAAGATACACTAATATATATATTTTGAAAATATATACTATATATGCTCGTTGCGTATGTATGTATGCATTTTGGGGTAACATCGGAAAATATTGTCATCCTGAACAAACTAATAGGCCATAGTAATTTCCGCCCGCCCCCACCCCCCTCCACCCCCTTTCATGGTCTCTGTATCAGATGTTCCAATGGAAGAGATGTGGTTTGTGTAATTCATTTGTGTTGTGAAGGGATTTTTAAAATTTTTTTTACTTCCCCCTGTGCCCCCCCCCCCCCCGGTAGCCACCAGTTATGTAGGGGAGGTTGGAAAAATGAGGGAAGGATAAACCTGAAAGTGTAGGGCTTTTTCCTTAGATTGTAAAAATAATTTCCTTAATGGATAAAGCAGTTAAATAAGATCTTGCAGGGCCAGTGAAGACAACTTCAGGGTTGATTATTATTATTATGGAATGATAAAGCTGGAAGCTTTTACATTACATCAGAAATAAATGTGATAGAATACTCTGGGTTTCAGTGGATTCATTAACTTAAAAATGAGAGATTTCAGACTGGCTGTTAATACTGATGTGTTTGGTTGTAGTATAATGGTAGCAGAGTTCAGTACTTAATTTGTCAGGTTAAGGAATGCAGAGGGCTAGAACTGTGGTGATGCACAGTAGTTTTATAGCTGATGAATCGTCACTGAAAGAAACTTTTGTGCTGCCATGCTGTCTTGGCGATTTGCAGCTTGTGTAACAGCCACTTGAAAGGCATGTTTAAGAACAGCCCTTAGGCTTTTTGTACATAACACTGAGGATTGGTCTTATGTCTACCAGGCAAAGGGTAAGGGAAGTGGAAAGGTGCCTTATAACCAACTTCCACTTGCCCTCTGGTCCTGTGCTGCTGTTCTGTGGCACCTGGCCAAGCATACATAATGTGAAAGACTTGCTAGTAAACCACATTATTTAAAGATAGAGAATATATGTAATTTGCAACAATTTGTACATATTATGGAAAAGGTTGTATTTAGCAAGTAGCAAAGAAACAAAGTTATGTTACGGACTTGCTTAACGGTATGAGTATTTTATAATAATGTGCAGTTTGCATCTCAGTAGTCTTTAAAAAAAAAAGTAAAAGTACTTTCAGACATGTTAGTCTCATATGACAGATTCTTCGTTCATCAGGAGTGGAATTCTTGCTGATCTTTTCCCCTACTAGAAAGTCATGGCTCCCCTGTACTCTCCTCATCCCAAAGGCATTGTACGTTCTAAAGAATGTGAAAGGTATTTCTTAAAGTAAATTCTTTTGTACTCAGAGAAGGTATTTACTTCCACTGTTTAAATATTTAAACTTGACTGAAGAACAAAATAAAATTTTAGTATCATTTGTAGTTAAGTCAGATTGTATCATTCTGATTGTTCTACACATCTTACGTAGAACATTTTCCTACTAGTTTCAGTCTTTAGCTTGTACATCTCTACTATTTCTAGATCTAAAATGTGCTCTTCCAAAAAAAACCCCAAACCCAAAAACCAAAACCACTCACCCCTAAAAAGCAAAAAACTCCCCAACCTTTAATGTTACTATTCTCTCATAGTACACCTTTGTTAGTAGCACAGATGAGGCTAAAGTCATTCTACTATGAAAGTCCACAGGTCATTGTTCTCTCTCTCCTTCCCTTTCTGTGCAGGACTAAGGTGGTCACCAATTGAATATTGTTTTCACTCTATCAGGACGTAATTTTGCCTTTATTCATGATTATTAATTTGTGTCATTTGAAGCCAGTTTTTAAGTGTGTTCTGGCTTTGGCATGTTGAGCTACAGCATTAGCTGTTCTCCAGAACATAATTAAATGATTGGAAGTTATTACTACTAAGGGAGAGAAAGCATCTACCATTCATCCAGAAATAAATCTTTATTACCATTCAAGCCAAATAGGATAAATAGCCCCAAAATATTCTTTATTAAATGTCTAGGTCAAGTGCCTAAGCTTTTATCACGAAACATGTTGGTACGTATGGAGATATTTATAGGTATTTCTGTGTTTCTCTCTTCAGACCTGACTTACATTTGAAGGCTTTTTTTACTCCTACTGAAAACAATAAAACTCAGTGCTGGTATGCATTGGTCTAAAATATATAGCATATTTATGTGCCCAGCTTTTATGGTTTTGTTTTCTTGCTTGATTTGTAAAATGCTACGTGATGTGAAGTATTCTGATGCTTTTACCCATGCAGAAGAACTCCTGAGGGGCTGCTGAAGTTGAATCCGTTTGTTGCAGTTACTGTGCAGTACTGTGTGTATATCTCTCCCACACTGGAACTGATCCAATAAAAAAAAAAAATCTTTGAGGTAGTCCATCAGAATCCACAAAGCTGCTGAAATGAATATGCTAAATAAATATGCTGTATTTAAGCTAATATGGAGTAATCACATCACCTCTGAAACAGTAATGTGATACAGGTGAGGATTAAAAAAAAAATTATTTAAAACTTAAAATTATTTAGAGTTAGGTCCATTCCTTTTTTTTGTGAACTGAAAAGAAAAAGAAAGTTTCACTTCTTAAGGTAATATTTACTTTTAAACCTCTGGCAACCTTCCTCTAGATTGTACATTGTCTGTCTCAAAGCCGTATTAGATCATTCATTCTTTTGTTAATGAATCATTAGAATTATTTGTTTGACAGTGAATCACAAAGCAGGTTTGAATGAAGCTTATTGAGGAGTGTATTATTATCAAATTTGCATCACAAATGCTACATTCCTACATATATTTCATTTGGTTTCATTGAGTTACTGATCCTGTTCTTCTTCTCTGCTTCTTCTTTCTCCCCTCCCTGCCTCATTTTATCTCATTCTCTAAAAGGACAGCTTGAATTCAAGCTTACTACCTTTGATAGCTGTTGGATTTTCATTTCTATTGCTTTAGCGTCATAATTTGCCAGGCCCATCATTTTTGTAGATAAGACTCTGCTCTAGCTATAAAGTGCACCATTTACTAACTCACACTATTTCTAACAGGTAAGATTAGGTGTAAAAATGTTTTGATTACACTGAAATTACCTGCGTAGATGTTCAGAATTCTATTAAAAGCAAAATTTTACAGTGTAAAACTAGCCAAGAATGTAGATATTCGTTTCTAGGTCATGTTAAAGAAAAGATGAACTGCTAGTGCCTGGGAGTAGTCTACATTGTGGAAATGTATCATTCAAGTTTAGGAGTTAAATTATCGGTAGTTTCTAATCTTACAGCTTTATCACACAATCCGTTTTCATGTGAGTCAGATTTTATTTACAGATGTGTTGATTTTCAATAAATTCTACGTTATCTTCAAGAGCTTTCTTCTGTTCTTCAGACTGTTGCAGTAGTATGTCTCTGTTGTAGCAATATTATCGATGGCATCTTAGGTGACATTAACAACACTTGACATCTCTGAGAAAATAGGATTCTGAACATGTTGATCCAGTCAATAAACCCCCAAAATATGTTTTCTGTTATGAGGATGCATAGTTAGCTTAGCATCTCTGGCTGTTTCTGAACATACTTGATTCTTGGTAGAAGAAAATGGGGTAAATGTAAACTGCTCTGAAGTAACAACTGGGAAGTTCATAATGTGTTGAGATTTTAATTTATCCTACTTCATTTTGTATGGTTCATAATCCTCTGGCTAGTTGGCTAGAGGATGTTCTTTGTGGAGTAGTGGGGATTTAGTGCTAATAACACATTCAGTCTTAAGAGAACCACAAAATCTTTACTTGCTTTGGTATTTGCTTGAATTTGTTCTAGATTTTTTGATTGCTAGTTTTTTTTTCCTTTTTAGAAGAGGAAAAACATAAAAAAGCGAAGTAGACTAACAGAAAAGTTTCAATACAATATAGAATTTATGGGTGAACAAAAAAGCCAAGTGTATGTGCATTATATTAACAGGCATAAGTTTTAGTCTGTTTTGACACTGTTTATGAGTTTGTTTCTGTATAGGCATTTTTTTCCCCGAAGACCTGTGGGCTAAACAATGTGCAATCAGGATGCGTACCTTTTTTCCATGTTCATACCCTTCCTTTTGTTTCTCTGTCCACTTGTCAGGATGTACAGGATCTAGCCATTGAGATGTAGAGCTGTTTCTTAGTAGGTGTGATATTTGGGTTTGCTCTTGCTAGGCAATGTCAAGGCTTTCAGCAGCCTCTGCTGCCCTCTCCTGCTGTGCTTTCTGGCTTCTGTTCTTGGAAAAGTGAGTGACTTTCAGGATGGAGCCAGGACAAAATGGGCCCTTCTGCCTTCAGAAACTGATAGGGTGGAGGGTTCCACACATCCTGATGCTCTTCTATAAAACTGAGATATTTATAGCTTAATACAGATTCCCTTACCTTCTAAAGCATATCAGTGTTAGTTATGGGCTGGGGAGAAAGACCTCAAACACACTACTTAGGTTAACGTGCAGGTGAATAAAAAACATGTGAAATTGTCATGCTAGTTGTGATGTAGCATAGTTTCTTACATTTGAAGTGATAGGCTAATCTTGCATGTTCAGGAACTTCTAATATACTTTTTCATATTCCTGGGTCACAGGTAGTAGGAAAAACACCTTCAATTGTATTATTAGTGGTACAAGAAAAATAGATACTGAGTATGGAAGTTAACATTTCATATGTAATTTGGGTGATCTAGGCAATGTTTGACCAGATGCAGGGTAGAGTAACAGTTTGCTTTCCTTTTAAAAAAGACATAATCTCATTTTATAAAATGTTTGCATATATAGTTGAAAGGTTTGAAAGTGAAAATTCTGTGTAAAGATATGTAGTAGAGTATGAAAACTACTTTGATAATTCTTTCTCTAGGAATTAATTGCTCTGCGGATAGTTGGTGGGAGCACTAAGGAAGGGGTTAGAAGTGTGTCCTGGAAAAACAGTCATGTGGGGTTTTGCATGTATACCATTAAATGGTACAACAGTATCTTGAAGGGCTCCTGTTTTGGATAAAAAATAGAAACGCAGTTTAGAGAGAGTGTTTGAAAATACATTTAATTGAGTGTTGTATAAATATGCAATGAAAACAACTAGGGCTTGGATGAGATTGTACAGGACAAAGAGTACTTAAAGTGCAGACCTCTGTGGGAAAAGTAATGTTTACTTCAGAAAGTATCATCTATCAGTTTGACAAATAAAGCTTAACTGGCGTAAATTCCTGTTATAAAAATCTGCTTATGTAAAGACATTACTAGAATCAAGTTGCGTAGTGAAACCTTTCTGAATATATTAATCTGAAATGGCAAGTATCTGTTTGTCATTTTTACACATTTATTCTAGCTAGCTATATTACAAAATGTGTTTTATTTATCCAGCATACTTTTGGCTTTCAAGTTCTGGTACAAAAGGCTGCAGCTCTTTGCTGATGCACTAGGCATGTGTCTCGGGTGGAAATTGGTCTGACAATCCTGAAAATAAAAATACCATGTAAGTCGGGGTATTACATGGTATGGGGAACCGTTAATGTAGGTGCATTTATGATATTATCAGTGGCTGCTGGCAAGTGTTTGACTGAGCAGGCTTTAGCTGGATCACGAGATTATATTCTTCCCACAGCTGAGACAAGTTACTTTTCCTCCATGCTGCAGGTGATGAGGAACTTCACAAATGGATTTGGAAAGGCTGTGTATTCTACAATAGGTGTTGAGTAATTAATGCCTATTACTGATTGACTCTTATTTTCTCGGTCTAATTTGGGTCAAAACTCATCCCAGAAGGTACGAGTTCTGATGTTTTAAAAGTAAAGCTAGGTAACATCTTGTTTAAACTCGGCATGCTAGGCTGTACTGTTTGACAGTGCATTTGGTAGGTTTTGGGTAGCCCTGAAGTTGAAAAAAATCCGTACTGAATTAAGGTGACAACATGCATAAGGAAGGATATCTTGGAATAGTTTGATGGGGTATCTTTTTGGTGTGTCACTTTCAGCATGCAGAGAAATTCTTTCCTGTTTGTAGTTGTGATGATCTGGAAGGATACATGTAAGAACAGTTGGAATTAATTTGGCAATTTGACACTCAGACTGTATTACACATGCAAGCGCCACAGGATTTCGAAGTTTGTAGGGCTTTTGCACTTTAATATCCTTTTGCATGTAGTGGCAGGGCTGGATAATAGTATAGTAGTTTCATTTGGAGGTTGCATGTTAAAGATGGTGGTGCCTGTAGCCTCCAGGGGGTCTTCAGTGATAACCTTCTAGGTCTGGAATCTGGGAAACAATGCCATAATGGTTTGCTCCTATTTTGTTTTTTGCATTTTATAACTTAAAGTGCCGCTTCTAATTAAGGATTTACAGTAGAGTTTCAGTTTTGTGGTAGACATCTGAATAAAAGCAGATGAATAAACTCTAGTGTCTGGTGGTGCTGGGTAATGATTCTGAATACTTTCTTAACATTTCTATCAAGTGTTATGATTGTGGTGTATGCTGAATCCAAGTTATTACAATTTATTGTTGACTTATACATTTAGACACTCATAAATGGCATATAGATCAGATAGAAGGCATGCTAGAGTCATAGCCAGTAGCTGGGATTGGAATATGGTAGCTTTGTATGTATATGTGAATGCTTTTTTTGTTTGTAGATAGCATAGTTTTAATAGTAACAAATCTGGTGAGCCACTGTTCTTCACTGTTTTGCAATATGTACATACGGATTATATGCGAAAGTGAAGCAAGTCCTTGACTTTCCTAGTCATTAATAATTTATATCACTCTTGTGTTTTTTCAGCATGTTTGAACTAACAGCTTAGAGCTTAATGCGAAGACTATTCTAGCCTAAGCCAATGTTCTTTATATACAGGTGATACTTATTTCTGGAAGAATTTTAGGATAGTCTTTCCACAGTTAAACTCCTGTTTAATGATTTTCCTTTAGAATTTCAGATGCAGTTTTCATTTAGTTTCTTTTGGGAGGTAAGAGTGGAGTGTTGGCTTTGGTTTCTTTCCTAGACTAGTTTTTTTTCCTCGTTTGTTTTGGGTTTTTTGAAAATTTTTTTTTGAAATGTTCTCTTTGGGTGACTGCAGCTTATCACTGATAGGTAGGCAGCTCTCCCAAATTAAGTATTTAAGGTTTAGTCATATTTGGTCGTGTAAAGCAGATTTTGCCTGAATGTGGCAGAATGAAATGACTTACTTTGATACATCTGGTTCTGTTCCACTATTGAAATTCTTGTAGGGTTCAAAAATAAGAACAAAAGGTAACAGAGAACACTACAGAACAGTTGTCTCTGGTTGTACTTTTTTTGCTCTTTATTCCAGAGGGGTAAAAATCCTTTTGGGTATGATTGATATAATTTTTCTACAGAATTACAGTATAAACAGAAGGAAGGTTTCCTGAGCCCTTTAACAATATTTCTTCTATAATGCATTTTTCATTTAAAGTACTACAGAATTTGTAGTTCTGTATCTGAATGTAGCCCACATGGATATGAACACACCACTTACACTTGAAAACTTGAGAATAGGGAATATTTTTCTTGTACAGACTCTGTAGATGGAACATTCATGCTCCATGTGTGGAGAATGAGAAAACACATGGACGCATTAGCTGGAATGCATCTGGCACGTCTCTTCCTTGGGGAGATGGAGTGTTCCATAGCTGTGAGCTGTTTTCTTTTCAAAGTGGCAGAAAAAATGGTTCTATATTTGTTCTTTATCCAAGATATTCTGGCTTCCCGAATTCTTCTTTTGCAACTTGAGAACTGACTCCATCTTGTACTCGACATATGTTGTATCCTGTTACCACAGAGATGGAAATGTTAAGATGCTCCACCAAACATCCTTTATCAAAACAAAAATGACCAAGATCTTTACATTGGAAGATTGTCTTCTTGAAAGGGCACTGAACGTCTCCCTGGATCTGAGGGCCTTTGGCTGTCACAAGTTGAGATCACCTAAAGTCAGACCATTTAGCACCATCTTTAGTACCAAGCAAGTTTTCGTCAGCAAGCTCATCAGGTGCTGCTATCCTAACAAGTTCATTTTGAAGATATTACTTCTCTGTCTACATGATAAATTTGACAACCTGTTCAGCATCAGTTCATTCAGTAAAATCCAGGAAGACAAAGTTAATATATGCTTGAAGTGCTACCTTTTCAAGACCTCACGCCTTGGAGAGTATGGCTGCTTGTGCCAGGGAAATGAATCTGTGAGTTCTAGATTTGCCTCCACAAGACCTGCATTCCTTTTCTGTGGCTACGGTTCACGCATTCAGCCAGTGTATATTGGTTACAGTATGCTATCACAGAGAAAAATAGTGTAAATTTATTTTATTCTAAGCAGGTTCATCTTTACTTTTCCAATGAAAATTCGTCACCTTCATGGAAGTAGTACCTCAGAACCTTTCCAGAAGGCGGTCTCTGTTGGAACCATTATTTTCTTCTTGGGAAAGGTATACTGCCGTGATTAAACTTGCTGAAATAAGTAGAGGATGTCCTTCAGTGTGGAAATGGAACGATGTTTTACAGTCATGTTTTATCATCTGTCTGCAGCCTGGATGTCATTGCCTGTTAAGGAGATCTGATTAAACTCCTGAATCCTCTCTGTGGTGGGTTGACCCCAGCCAGTGGCTAAGCCCTCACCCTGTTGTTTGCTCACTCCTCTACAGCAGGACAGGGGAGAGAATCAGAAGGGCAAAAGTGAGAAAAACTGGTGGGTTGAGATAAAGATAGTTTTAGTAACTGAAGGTGGGAGGAAGAAAGAAAGAAAGAAAGAAAGAAGTGGTGATGCAAAAGTGATCAGTGTCCATGTCTCACCAACAGACCAGAGCCCAGCCTGTCTCTAAGCATCATCTACTTTGGTTGGAAAAACTCCCCCAGTTTTATTAGTGAGCATGATGTTATATGGTATTAGAATATCTCTTTGGTCAATTTGAGCCAACTGTCCCAGCTGTGTCCCCTCCCAACCTCTTGCCCACCACTAACCCTGCTCGCTGCGGGGGGCAGAGTGAGAAACAGAGAAGCCCTTGATGCTGTGCAAGCACTGCTGAGCGACAGCTGAAAAATCAGTTTATTATCAACACTGTTTTAGTCACTTACCTAAAACACAGCACCATACAGGCTGCTACAAAGGAAATTATTGCAACTAGACCCAGTACACTCTGTCCCTGAAAGTCTCCGAATTCTTTCATTTCACTGGGTAAATGGGGAATACCAGGTTTTTAGGAAGTGAACACTTGCTTTAATCCTTCTTCTTAGCTAAGCCTTCCAGGTTCAAAAGTAAGCATTTGAAGCACGAGGCTGATTTCAGCAAAAGCATTTGTTCCTTTGCCTCAGTGCAGTTGGGCTGTTAGATTATTTCACACTGTTTTCGTGAAGTGAACAAGCTGTCCTTCTTTGACTTCCTGCCCACTGAAACCAGACAGAATTACTTCTTGCTCCAAGTTGTCTTCAGGACATTTCTTCAGGAGTTATTAAGAGAGACCTAGATGATACTGATCTGTGGAGTTAGCTGTTGTGCAAAAGCTGAACACTGTACCAATGCAAGTTGTGGAGTGACTGGAGTTATTCTTGAATCCTTAGTGAGGAGAGGTCTACTTCATATAAAACTGATTCCAGTCTTTTAAGTTTGGTTCTGCGATTACATACTCGGCTAACCACTATGGTAAATCAGTATGTCTTCTTTCTAAGACAGACGACCTATTTATCTTATGTGACTCATTGCACCAGATGTTACCTCAGATGACTTCAAGTATCTGAAATCATTCTGAGTTCTCCTGGCAAGCATTCCTTTGGTGAGTGGGTCAACATTGCTCAGATTTGCTGTGATAGTACTGTTCAGCACTTGTACTTCCCCGAATCCTCCAAAAAAGTGACATCAGATGTGTTCCATGAGAGTAGGGAAGCTCATTTTCACTGTCATGTTGTGCAAGGACTGTGGTCTTGGTTAGAAAGTAGTTTTACATCAATGCTGTAGGGCTCTGGACTCTTTGAAATGAGTGAAAGCTTAGACATGAGGGCAACCTCACTGCCTATTACTAGATTGACAGGAAAAATGATGCAGTCATTTATCTTTTAATAAGCAAATTGTTTTTTGGGATAGGTACATGGAAATTCACCTGTCAGCAGTTCACCCACGTGGGGCTTCAAACTCTGATGTGCAAATTTGAGGTGTCTTGCTTCTAAACCATGAGCAGCAGACATGATATTCTAATGACGATGTTGGAAGTGGGGTATCGATCTGTTTTCCTTCCTACAGCAACTGGAAGCATTTCTGCTCCTAAATGAGTTTGTAGCCAAACTTTCTTGGATACACTCCTGATAACATCAGGGTGTCTGGCCATACTTATGTTTTTCTGGCTCCATTGTTAAAAATCTTTCTAGCCCAAGGAAAAACAAGGTATGTCACTGATAATCCCTTTTTTTTTTTTTATATAGGTGAGAAAATTTTGATATTTGGACCTTCTGCAATTTCTGTTTTGTGTGAAAGGGTAGAGAAAATTCAAGGCCTTGCTTAGCCTTGTGGTCTTTCACATGTGTGTATGCACCTTATTTTTCAAGACTGGTTGAATGCATTTCTTATTCTGCGTTAGAATGTTCTCCAGTCTCAGGTGAACAAGGTATTCAGCACTGCACGAGCACCGCATCGCTCAGGCTCTGGTTCTTGGTAAGTAAACTTCCTGTAGCGTTATTCCATCTCTGTAGTTTCCTGTTATTATGGGTGGAGTGTAGTAGTCTGTTTCGGTCCCAGTAATTTGCCTTTTTCTGTCTCAAGTAACTGAATTGTGAGGCTTTCTATGAGTTAGAATTCATATTAGGTCATTTAATTTACATCCTGGCAGGGCTTCAGAAGCATGTAAAAGAGTGTGATGTTTTCTTCAAAACTACTGTATAATCAAAAATGCTCTTTGAGAATCACCATCTAGTGCCTTTCATACCACTGAATTCTTTTCACTATTATATTAAGAAAACGTTCCGTATGTGGACTACATAAGAATACCACAAAACTAGAGAATTATTTATTAAAGTTTAAAGAAAGTCTGTTATTAGCCTACAGCTGAGAACAGGTCATGGTAAGAGTTGTTTTTTGTGGCAATAGTACTACTTAATAAAAATGGCTTTTGCAAGAGTTTGTTTGTGTGGGGACACAGGAACTTAAACCCCTTGGTGGAGACATTTCCCTCAGACATAAAGTAGCTGTACGGGTGTTTTATCTATAGCTTTGTCATTTACTTGTGGTTTTGAGCAATTAATCTTTCACTGAGTATAAAGTGGGGATGTCCCTGTTTTAACAGGTCATCTGTCACCATGATAACCAAAGATAGCGACCCCCTTTATTAAAAGTGTTGCAGTATTATGATGGAAAGTATTTTATAAGTTGAAGCATTAAGTTTGTGTTCTGACATCTGGCACAAGAAAAATGTCTTTGGAGTACAGCTGTTAGGCTGAAGAGAAATTAGTAGACAAAATCTTTGAAAACTAAAGTGTCTCTTTAGGTATAATGGTCCAGGATAATGATGTATTTAGTAGGCAAAAAAAGAAAAAAGGGGGGGATGGGCTATTAGCTTCCCTTTCTACGAGTCATCCATGATAACATAGCGTCATGCTAGACATGTTGTCACATCACATAATGTGGCCAGTGCTGGGTTATACCCAGTTTTCTGCACTGAGGTTCAGGGCTGCATCTGCAGTTCCTGTAGGATAAGTATTTTATACCACATTAATGAAGCAGCTCGATCAACACAGCAGCGGTCATTATAAGATTCTGAAATAAAACTTTGTTTTTTAGAAACTGTAGTAGTAGACGATACAGATGCTACTCCTTTTTATAAAGTAGTAGCTCCTGAGACAGTTACCAAAATTAAAAAATTTTTAATCTGAAGCTGACATGATTCTGTTCCTCTAACAAAAAATGCAGTAACCACTATTGGATCTGTGTGTGCGTGCGCTGTTGCATTTTAACTAACAGGATCCCACCTATTAAAGTCTGTAAGGTCAGGCTAATCTGGGGAAAGTAAAAGCTGAAGGACGTTAACTTGTAGTTCCTCCTTATTTATTAATATCTTAAGCGTTGCATGTTAAATCTGAACCTTACATTTTTACTTTCTTTACTTTCTATATTTAAAACAGTGCGCTCTTGCATTTCTTCCCCTGATTCCCCTTAAGGAACTTGTACATGATGCATAAGATTATTCCTATGGAAAGCAGGGTAATACAGTTTTCAACTGAGATCTTTATGTGGAAATGGAATAGTGTAGTGAATTCTGTGCAGTGTGTTGAGCAAAGCGAGAATGATTGAGATGGTTAACTCAAATAACACCTTTCTACTTGGTAGAAGAGTTAGAGGAAGCTCTTTGATTATCTGTTACTATAGTAAGCTTACTTTATTTGCTCAGCTAGATTTGACATTAGCATCAAACGAATAAAGAAAAATAGATATCTAAGTAATGACAATGGCTTGGCTTTAAAGCATTGATTTGTGTGTTTTGTTGATTTTTTTAAAAGGAAAAACCCTTTTCTTGTTAGCTTTTTTTATGTTACAGATAGCTGCAAAATGTTTGGCTGTCAAAATATTTAAAAAAACATTCACAAAAGTAACTTGAAATGCTATGGCCATTTATGTCAGTATTTTTGCTTGGAGGTCAGATACACGAAGCTATCTAAACCTATAACTGCGTGTTTCTTTTCTTACTACACCTATGTTCTTTACACAGGTCAGTTTACTTTAAAAGGTATATGGAGATTTAGGGAAAGGTAGAATGTATTCAGTTTAAAAGGGAAAAAAAGTGTCTGATTTGTAGTGAAGATCAATCTTTCACTAAGTATAGAGTCCAAACCTTCTACTTCAAATAAGTGAACTTGGTATAGCTAGAACTGTGTTCTAATGCTGTATTTGCTCTTCCTCATGGGATGGAAAATCTGTGCAGAATCTTCCTTCTGTCTCTCAGAAAATGTACTCTCTGCTCACTTATCATGGGTCTGTGTGTTGGTGAGCCCTACATTGAACTAAAGTTATCAGCCAGCTCTGGGAAGTGTTTTGCTTACTCTTTTGCAACGTTGCATTCCCTGCTAATTAGATACATCTGACTCCCTGGTGCCTTTGAAACAAGTCAATGCTTGAGAAGACACATTTGGTCTTGCACAGTGACAGTTTTCCTCATCAGCAAAATTTTCAGGTGATAATTCACACTGGTAGTTTTATCTTTTTCAAAGATGGACTGTGGTAGGGATAAGATTCCTCATGCAATCTGAATATTTGCTTGAAGTCCTTCTGACAGTAGGTCTTAAATGATGTTACACAAACCATTGTAATTTTTTGAGCAAAAAAAAATTTTGTGTTACTCTTAGTGGTTGTTTATGAATCTCTTTAACAGGGAAAGTATGTAATTTTATATACATTTTGAGAAACCCATTTGCTTTGCATTGTTTCCACTTTTTATTTAGAGATGTAATAGGCATGAAGTCTTTGTCTTTCATTTTGGAATGCTCTTTTGAATCACCATTTTTATGAGAACTTGTTTCAGGGCTCTTTCCTTTTTGACGGAAGTTGAGCTCTGTGACTCTCTCCCTCAAACAAAACCAGTTGTTCAGACCATTGGATACAAATGTGTGCTTCAAGGGAAGTCTCATTGTTTACCTTAGAAAAATGTCTTTGTCCAAGAGTTTACACATCTTTTACAAAAGAAGACCCAACCCCACACTTTGTGTATGCTTATTCCACCCTGTACATCTAGCTACTACTAATCTTATTCCGTCAAGTAGACTAGATCTAATATTATTCTGGTAGCATATACATCAGTTTTGGAAATAGCGTCTTGAGTTCAAGAAATTGTTTCTGTAAAGTAAATATTTCCATGCTTGGATCTTAGAATAAGCAATACAAATAGTAAATGTTACTATGCATTGAGTTTAATAGTAACTTTATCTTATTGATATATTTCACGTTTTATATTCCTACTGTTATTGTAAGTATGTTTATAGCTAACAGCTGAAGGGAGTGGAGAGAAGCTGATAGACTAACACAATATGCACTGCGTAAGCCTCATTTCTTTAGGAAACCAACTGGGGAAGGGTGAAGATACCCTGTTAAAGATGAAGAGCTAGCAGCTCAGAATATGCTGAAAGTACTGAGTTCTGACAAGTTTTGTGGAAGTAGGTAGTCCAATAGAAGAAATGAACAAGTATTCAAAGTTAGAAAAAGCTTACAGGACAATAAAAATGCTGTTGCACACCAGACTGCTGTGGAGCAGTTATTACAGATGCAAAAAAAATTTATCGGTGCTCACACCTTATTAGACTGAGATTCTAATGAGTGGGATCAAGCCCGTTAGGAATTCGGGCTTCAGTAGCTTGTTGCTCACAGCGCTACTTGTTCTTCCTCTCCCCATCCACATTTTCCATGTTTTTTTGTAGCGAAGTTTTGTGGATTTTTTTTTTTGTTGGGTTGGTTGATTTCATTTTTCCTTTACTCTAATTTGTTATTTAGCACTTTTTAAATGAAAATACAATTGCAATATTACAAAACTTCTTCAAACTTTTCACGTAGGATTTAGTCTGCAACTTGCCTAAATTCTGTAGGGTCTTAAAGGACCTATTAAAAATTTAATTTCATGATCATATGTATGGGTTTTCAAAATGAATAATTTATTACGATATCTTAGATGGCACTTAAAATGAAATTACTTTGAGCAGCATTGTCTTTTTTTCCTTTGTCACATGAGTCTCTTATATTTCCATAGAATGTCACAGAAGGAATCTCTTGTTGTGTTGGCTTTGTAGCCTTGTTTATCAATGTTCACACAGGTATGAATGATGTTGATTTCAAACCCTCCCTAAACTATATTAACACTTTCAATAGAGCATAGTACCATATTTCCTTGTTCAGTTTGCTGGGCCTGAATTTTGTTTAGGATTGTTATCTGTATGATGTCGTTCATAGATACAATTATGACTTTCTCTGGCTGCTACCAAGCATGATTAGACACTTCCAGAAGCTATAAGATGTTATTTTGTATATCTGAACAAATAACATGTAGTCAGTAAAATGATAAATATGGGATTTCCCCCCCCCCTGCCCCAGTTTAGCTTTGTTTCTACTCTACTCCTAGGAAAAAAAATAATAATAGAGGTTAAAACATGCTTGTACTTAAAATAAAAGGTAAAACAAGTGTTTCAAGATATTTAGGGTATGTTTTAATTATTGCATTTAGACCTGAATCTTCATATTCAGGAATCCTATAAATGCATAGTGATACAGAAGAACTGTTGTAGATATATTCTTCCTTACCTGTTATACTCCTATAAAGTGATCTAGAAAAATAAATTTCAGCAGATGAATAGACTTAAGAGTAAATGTAGAAAGCCTTTTTGTGAAGTTGTTTCTTTGCTGGATTTTAGAGTATGAATAGCTTTTCTTTATACTCAGCAAAATCAGATTACCGTTACAGCTACTTACAGCTCTACACTGTAAATATCTGTATACTTATTCTAGCCTTACAATCCGTGTTTGGTTAAAAAACCAACCAAACAAAAAGTAAAGAAGGTAAAAGAGAAGTATTTACTCAAGCTAGTTTTGTATAATATATTCAAATTTTGTATGCTGAAATGGGTGTTGATTTAATATGTTGAAATAATAATAATGAAAATGTGAAATTGTTTTAGGATAAAATTATAATCTTACAGTTATGTTTAGGAAATTTCAAAGTGGAGCTTAATTTTTAATTATCAGGTATATCAGTTAAAGATAAATCAAAGGGTGGTTGTGGGAGTAAGATAACTTACTGAAAACAGAAGTCAGATTTAATAAACAGGGCAGTGTTATTTCTGAAGCAAAGCAATATACATTCTTTGTTAGAACTGAGAAACTGTCTAAATTTTCTTTTTTTTCTGTGAGCAGTCTGAGAAGCTCTAAGATATTGATTCAGAGTACAAAGCTGAGTACAGTTTTGTCATCTTAATTTTGATACCTTCCTTGAACATAAATAAAAAAGATTTTTCCAAGACAGCTGGGAAGTCTTGTTCAGTTTGGTGTGTTCAAAAGAGTGTTTGTTTAACACAGAATGTTTATTTTTAAGTCTGATCTTCCTTTCCTATCCAGAAGCTGGCAAAAGTAATTTGTTTGCAAACAAGAAGAGGGATTGTCAGTGAGCAGGAAACTTTCTCCCTGCCAGCCCCCCAAGCTTTTTTCCAATTTATTGAATATTATGCCAACCATTGGATAGGGAGTAACCTGAAAATGATTTAACATTCACTGTTGCTTTCTCTTGTCTGTTATTTCCTTTTAAGACTTTTGCAAAGCCACGTTACTGTCCACCCAGCAAAAATACAGTGTATGTCCAGTACGTCCCAGACTTCTATTTGGAAGGAAGAGTCCTGAGATCCAGCTGTTACCGCCAAGCTCTGTTAATTGTATCAGTAACTTATTCAGGTGAAATTTTGAGGTAGTTGGAATCCTAGTGAAAGGTGGAGGACTGATGGTACTGAAGGGTTCTTCAACAGTAACTGACACCTTCATAGGTCCTAGGACAGAAAAGCTTTTTAAAGGACACTTCGTGTTATTGCAGAAGTTCCTACATGGGCTCTTAAAAACAGTGGATGCAACAGCAGCAAAAAGAAATAATTTTTTACAGAACTCACAGTTAAAAATGTCAGTGAGGTCATTGCCACTGGTCGCTAAGGTTTTGGTCTTAAGCACGGCTTTCAAAATGAGACAGCACTTTACATGACTAACAGTTTTTCAGGTATAATACTGACTTGGTGATGTTTGGTGTGTGGCTCTTCAGAGGGATTAGAAGCTGACAGAGTCCTGGCTGATCAAATCATTGTGTGCACTGTCAGCCAGGGCTGTTGTGCCTGATAATGAGCAGTATTAGAGGGACACCATTGCAGTAGGCAAATGTGCATCTAACCTATGGTGATGATTACAACATCTCTATTTACTGCCTCTTCTTCCTGTTCATTCTGCCCATGCTTCCTTTTTCTCTGATTTCCTTCCTCTTCTGCTTTTTATGGTATTTATCCATTTTTCATTTTGCTTAGCATTGATACAACTTCAGTGGGCGAAGTTCATCCTTAAATGTGAATTTTCCCCAGACTTTTCAAACCTATTTTAGAGGTTTTCTAACTGAGTAGCAATTGCTAGCCTTCTTTCAGCAGAAACACCTGTTGGTTTAGTGGAACGAGATATGGCATGTATTGCCATATTCCCACCCCCCTGCCCCCGTGCTTTAATTTAATTAAAATACAAGCTAGAATATTTTTCTTCCTTTATTTACAAAGCATAGAAATGATTTCTGATACCCAGCAATAATGAAGATCATAGTTGACCTGCGTAGGAGAATATCTGTTGCAATAGTGGGAAGGGTCATCCTGTGAATAAGGTGCTAATCTAAGATTTTGGTGGTATCGATTGAGCCTGTTTCTTGCACATCCTTTGGGGGCATAGATCACTTTCTCTATGCTTCCTTCCCCTGTGTATAAGATGGGTTAATGGCTCTGTGAAATAGAAAAGTCCCAAAATCAAATAAATATTGAGGCTTTCAGGAATTTGGACCATCCAAATATTTCAGGTAGTCCTGACTAGCAGTGCCAGTACATCTGGGGGAAGATTGAAATACTACTTTTTTTTCTGATAAGTTCAACAAATTTTTCCTGTTTACAAAGAAAAAGGCCCGAGGATCATCTTATCCTATTATTTCTTGTATCCTTGACGATATGGCAAGCGTCCAGAACGTCTGTCGTTCAAATTCCCAAGATTGTTGCATGCATTTCTTTTGAGTTGATTCAGATGAACTGACTATGAATTTTGCCAATTGTACAAATAGTGTCTGTGGTCATTGTTGGAAGCCTGTCTTCACTCCATCCTCCTAAAAGTACCAGCACTTTGTTTAACTTTTTGTGGCAGTTAGGCTGCAATGAAGTCTTTCATCTCTAGAATACATTAGAGTTAAATGCTCTTTATGTAAATTTTGCTGTCCAGGCTACTTCAGACTTTAAGATGCACATAGCCTGTGATGTGCTATAATCGGTCGAGCAGATTTTTTCAGAACTTCGTGCCATGTGTTTTAGGCCTATCAAAGAAATATTTTTCTTTCTAGGTATTTCATGTTAGTTCTCCTTTGGCTTCTTGTTCACCTCGGTTCCAGCTCTGACTTCTGTATTGGGACTGAGTTAAAATGGGGATATCTTTTGTGGTATTTTCTGTCTTCTGGCATCAAGATTTCTGTACCGATGTTTTTAAAGGTATGGGGAGACCTCAAGTACATTTCTGTTCCCTTTTTGCAAACAGAGGCATAAGATGGAGCATGAGTTGTCTTCATGCTTCCATGAAGAGCTTTTCCAAAACTCCTAAAAAGTGACAAGAATCCTCAATAGTTTAAAACTTCTGCTGTTTCAGATTATTTAAGAACTTTGATATGAAAAAGATTTTACTTCACAGCAGATTTTAGTGATGTCTTTCGCACTAGGTACTGTTTTGAAAAGAAGGATAAGCGGTACTGTACTCCTCCACCTGCATCTGTATATCTTTCACACTGACAATATGTTTCTGACTTTGAATGTGTAAAGTTGTACTTCTGAATACGCAAAATGATTTATTAACTTTACATGTAGGATCTATAATGGTCGTTTTAAAGTATTTTGTGTGGCATAATTACTGATCTTTCTCTGTGATCTGTAGTGTGTTTCTTCTGCGTAGACCTGAAAATGATATCTTTTCTAACAGATCACCAAAGTGCTTAAATTGAAAGCTTTGCATGTACGATTAACAATACTTAGAGCTCAAATGTATTTTTATCAGGGGTTTGTAAGCGAAAAGACAGAGTTTATCACAGTTCTCATTAATTTGGAATGTAAGTTGCATTAACAGCTCGCTTCTGGAATTTCAAGGGCAAGCAAGAGATGGCATGTGACCTTTCATGAGGAAAGATTTATATAAGAAGGGAGTTTAAGGGACTAGGGTTCAGGAACCAGCAGATTATGCCAGAATTTTAATGTTGCATGTTTGTATTGTTAAAAGAAAAAGATGGGGAAAGGAGAAAGAGGGCAGATCAGAAGAGCCTAGCTGGGGAGAAAAGTTGCTTTTCCCTTAATACCTTAAGGTATAGACTGCTCATTCAGCATTCTTATAGGCTGAAATTTCAGTTTTGGTCTTGAGCAAATTCACTATGTGTATATATAGTACAGGGACAAGAATGTAATGTCTGAAAACTTGAAGCCTGATTTACTGTGTAGTCAGCTTTGATTCTTAATGGATTAAAGAGTTAAGCCATCTTAAAGGTAAAGATACTATTGGATGATGATGATTATTACCTAGCACCCTTCATGAAAATGAAATTGCAATTCATTGCTGTAGGTATAAAATGACAGCTTTCAAAATTGCTGCAATATCTTCACAATTTTTGTACCCCACTTTATATGGCATAAGTATTTTACTACAAAATGAAAGAAAAAAATTGCAAAATATTTCGGTTAAAGTATAGGAATAGTTTTGCTTTTGTAGGAATAACTTTATGATGATAACAATATTGGTGTTTAATAATAGTAATGGCAGTAGTTTTGTAGGAAATATGTCTTGAATTCTTGTTACTGCCAGGCATGTTTTGCATATATAATTAATAATGAAAGCAATTACTATTTTACGTGGAACACAGTTAATGTGCATCTTCCATGCTATGCACATGCACATGTATACTATATTAAGTAGTTTGTTGTCTGAGTGATGTGTGTAGTGCATCTGAGTTTAAGTGGTTTCAAAAACCTCCAGAAAGTTCTGTGTAATTGATTTGAATTCAGTGAGCAGTGCTAGCTATGGGGTTTCCACCAGGTTTTTGGGCAGCTTGCACGTTATCTGAAAGGATACCAAAAGACAGAAATCTTTGTATTGATGATACAAAGATCCTTCTTGCTGGCTGTGGCTATCTGAATCTGTTAACACTGGAATAACCTATCTTTCCAATTTAAAAACAAGGTGTCAATATTAATGAGTGCCAGTTCTTCCTGTCACTCTCAATAGAGGGAGTGGAATGAACAGCAAAACCTCTGGAATCTTTGTAGATCTGGAATCTGTAAAGCAGATACTGGCAGGCACTAACTGGGGAGGTTACTACTGGTGTTCACTGGCTGTTCAGTGCGTGTGTATTTTTAATGTGGTGTCACATTTGGTTGATTAGCTTTAGCTAATAGGAATTTCACTTGGATATTGAAGGAATGTCCTTTTAGTGTTAAGAATTAATGAAAGGGGCTTGAAAGAAGACTTTGGAAAGGATAGATGCATAGTGGAGAGAACATGGTAGGGATCTAAAACTTATTAATGGGAAAATCTTAATAATTTTATTTTTTTATCAGAAAAAATGGGCAAAGGCTGACTTGTCCAGTGAAAGCAGTAGAGACCAGAGTGGGGTAGAGGTTACTGAGGTACTCCTCTCTCTAGTTTAACCAAATGAGCTGTACAGTATAATGGAATAGGACATGGCAGTCTGTCACAATGTCAGTGTATGCACTTTTGAAGCCCACCTGATCTAGTGAGCCTCAGTCCGTGTAGACTCAGAGTAACTGTACCCACTACACAAAATACGGGAGACCAGTGGATACATTTCAATGCATACTGAAGGCATAGGCATTATTGGAAGGGCAAAATAATACGTAGAAGTGTTCTCTCTCCCCTCTCCCCTCCATTCAGATTTTCTAATTTGTTCTTTAATAGAAGTCTTCAAATTTTGTTAAATATTTGTAGTAGATTCCTTTACATAAAATAGAATTTTGCATTATTGGTTAAACGTGTTTCAAATACTTGATCAGAAGAACTAAAAAACCCCAACAACCTCTGCGTTTGAAAAATCATTAAAAAATAAAGATGTAAATGAAACCTGATTTAACAATGAGTTAACATTTGGTATGTGGCCTTGATATTTTTGGAAAGTTGTCAGTAGTTATCAGTAGCATATATTGAAACAAATTATAGCTGCTATTGAAATCTCATGATCGGATTTTTTTTTCCCCCATTGCTGCCTGTTGTGCTAAAACGGTTGAGAATGTAAAATCACTTAGGTGCTGAGTTGCAGCCACCTCTTGAATAATCTGATATCTTCAGATGTAACTGCTCTGCTGAAAGATGAATGACTTAATAAAAGTCAGCTGAAGGCAGATAGCATCGACACCACCTCACCCCAAACCACGGGGTTTAGGGACTGACTACAATTTTACTGTTATTTAACTAGTTGGATTGAAAAATGCCAACGGAGAATCAACAGTAATTACACTATAAAGTATTGGAAAAATGTGGTAAGCATACTGTACTGAATTGGTTTTATTATTAAATGGGAGTGCAGCAACTGAGTCTGCTCTTGCACAGGTTTTAATCTTGTGTAGCAGCATTAAGTGAATTACTTTGTGTTTGCATTCATGTAAAGGAGTAGCGTCCATAAGACAGACCTTTTCTATCTATCTTTTTGCTTCTGTATAAGGATTAAATGTAAATTTCTGTCTGTGGGTGAAGTACACTTCCAGTCACGGTAAGAAGCTTCTTGTGGCAAGAGCAGGCCAGGTCCTCACTGCTTGTAGAATGGAGATTCTTTCAGGTGTTCCTTGGTCTAAACTTTTCACGAAGAATGCAACTTGCAGTTCAGTAGCTTGTGTATTTGAAAATAATAATTTTATTTCTTTACAAATTTATCAAATTACAATGAATTTTACTTTGTAATTGCAAACATATAAAACTCTGAGATTTTGAAGAATTGCCCTGACTTGGAAGGAGTGCAGATTCATTAAAAAAAACCCCAAAATCCAGGTAGGTCAGGAACTACCCTGTGCTAGTCACAGCTGTTTCCAGCCAGCTTTTAAACCAGTGTAAACACACCAGTGTGTGTGCCAAACCCTCAGCCAGCTAGAGGAGCTGCTGGCGTATCTGCTCACATGTATTTAACATAGAGCAGCAGCCATGAGAGACAGGAGATGTGGAAGAGAACATCGCTGGGGACACAGCTAGAGAGATACTCTTGGAAGGAGGCGCTCTGTGCCAGAGGAAGCACACCCCACGAGGGACACTGGCCACTGATGACTCGAGCTGGGTTGGGGACACCCCGGGAGGGACTGCAGCCTGCAGATCTGTGCTGGAGCAGAAGAAAATGAACAAGAGGCAAGGAACAGCAGAATAAAACTATGTGCATGACCCCAACCTTCTGCACTGCCCATCACCTCGCCAAAAGAATTGGGATGGATGGATTGACAAGGGAAGCTGAGATGAGAGAGTGGGGAGGAGAAGTGCTGGACTAAAGTCGAGCCTGAGAAGGGAGAGGAAAGATGTGTTCCCAAATGTTTAATTGTATATTGTCGTCTTTGATCAGTGGTCAAAACTTTATGTTAATTGGCAATAAATTAAATTGAAGTACCAATTCCCTGACTCAGGACTGGTTTTCCTGTGACAATAACTGGTAGTCTATGAAGCAGCCAGTTATTAATAAACAAACCTTTTTCTAGCCCATATATACTGTGTAGAATCTGCTAATTATCTTTGAGGACATTTTAAGCTGGTTAGAGCAGGTGATGTTTCAGACCTAATGAATCAATAGCTAAATCTACTAGATAATGCTAAAGACAAATTTCTGAATCCGTTGAGTAGCTAGCGCGATTTAACACATATTATTATCATACTGATGGTAATCTAATCTTAGGTACAAGGAGAATATAATTCAATATGATGGTGTGCTCTATTATATTTTAAAGTCACGTTGTAACTATTTGGAGTGTTCTGAACCAGGCTCCCAGTGGCTAGAGCTTATTGCTACTGCTCATTTTTTCTCTTGAAAGCACTTACTTCCTGCTGAAGTAAGAGCAACCCAAACCAGTTTGTGCGTATTTGTATTTGTACGTCTTTGTATGTCTTATTTTTAAATCTAATAACTTACTAAGATAAGTTATGAAATTAAATTCAAAACTATGGTTTCAATTAGACCATGGTAAAGCATTCAGTTGATTACAGTTTTGAAAGCATCCTCTACCTGCCTTCAGTACTCCAGAGGAAAAAAATTTGAAGCATGTAGGAATGTTGTACAGAAACTCTGTTTGTGTTTGGTAGTAGAGAGGAGTAAAACAGTTTGAAAGTAGAAGGATTTAAGGGTCTATGCTAAAAATCTAGTTGAAGGATTCACCTTGGCTTTACTTGAGACTTTTAAAGAGAAGAATACTGCATGTGCAGGGAAGTGCAAAATGATTTTTTCTAAATAGTACTTGGAACATTTTATTCTACAGATAATGATTTCAAGGTATCTCCTCAGCGTGTGAAACTTTCATTTAATTATTAGTTGTTCTGGAATGATTTCCCTTTGATCCCAGAGATGAACTGAAGTGCAAGTTCAGGTAGCATAAGAAGTTCAATCTGTCTTTCAGAAAATGTTCAGAGGTGCATTTCTTTCAGGTAAATTCCTACTGAGGTTTATAATCCTTCTTGGAAGCAAAATGGAATTACATGCAGTATGGTCTTTTAACGCTGGTGGCCAGCATTAGTGGCTTTCCAAGGAAAGTAACCTAAAAAGACTGATAACATTTTGACATAAAGGAGTGAATATTACAAATGTAAAAAAAAAAAAAAAAAAAAAAAAAAAATTGTATGTCTCTTAATTCTGAATTAAAAGAAGTTTCTATACTGTAATGTAGGGAGTGTCTTACTAGCAGTCTAATAAAAAGAGAACTAGAAGGATTGGTAGCTTCAAAACATGATGAAGGAGAAGAAATTTGGAGCTGCTTTCCTGGATTTCATTATTTATAGGTGTAGTTGGTAGTGTCAGAGGTCTCAGTCTTTTGAGAGCTGGCGTGGATTCAGAGTAAAAAAAACTGTCACCTGTGTTCACACAGAGAAACTTAGGGGACTTATACACAGCGGGGACTGAACACTTTTTGCTGCTGTAATTCTTTGATACTTCCTTTCCAGGAAGTCTTGGTATCTCTGTTCACCTCGGTCCTTCTGCCCTTGCTTGCTGTTGGCCTCTCAACCACAAGTTCTGCTCTACTTGGAGGATGCTTGTGCTCACTGCTGTCTTGGATGCATTTGTTTGCTGTCTCTTGCTTGCTCCACCTGCCAGTGTTAGAACAACTAGAGGAAGAAGAGATTTGACAGATACAATTTATGAAAAGCAGATAATGTGGTAATTTGAGACTTTAACTCAAAAAGGGAAGAAGTTCTGATAGTGAAGGAACAGCCCTCTCTGAAGAAGAGAGTAGTAGAGGCTCTCAGGTACGTGGCTGCATAAAGGAATGGGAGGAAAGATGAGCTTTCTGAGTGGGGTACCAAATGTGAAGGGTGAGAGGAGAGCAGAGAAGGCTAAAGGCTGTTTATTGCATGCTAGCAGCAAAATACATATCAATTCCTGCCATATCTAGTTGAAAATGTAGCTGTTCTGTTCTTTTTTTACTTGGAAGAAGGAAGCAGGGACTGGATGTCTATAGAAGAAAGGAGGAATGCAGGAGTGTGCCTGCCTTAGGAGGGAAGGTGTGTGACTGTCTGCTCTTCTGAGAGCTGTTTAGGGAGGGAATGGTAAAGCCTCTCCATTTATGCCTCCTGATTTAGGAAGGATGTTGAGATGAAATGGTGGGGGGAGAGGAGTGATAATCCAGTAGATGATGCTGTGTAAGAAGGAGTACGTGAGTACAAGAGTAACATTTGATCTTAAACAAGTGAAATTAGTGACTGGTGACCCTATTTAGTTCTTACAGTCTAATAGATATGGAGCTCCCTTGATCTTAAACAAGTGAAATTAGTGACTGGTGACCCTATTCAGTTCTTACAGTCTAATAGATATGGAGCTCCCTTTCCTCACAAAAACTGTAGCTGTAGCCATGTCTGTGTTTGTTCCTTGGTTTCTGGCACATCCTAACTCTGCTTTCTCAGCACCTTTACAGCTTCTCGCTAAATATTGTATCTCCTTTGGCTTTTAACTTGCTGATTTCATCTCTTACTGCTACTTACATCTCATAGCTAACCCAATCTGATTGCAGTTCTTCAGCATGCTGCCCTTGGGAATCACAATCAGTATGTGCTATCTTGGGGGTGAGATTGCTGTTTGGAGTTTACTCTGCGTAGTTTAAATGCCCATTGTACCAAGAACATCTGTTCCTAAATTATTTTCAAGAGAAAATCATAGAACGTTAAGTGTAAAAATACATAAACTGGAGAAAATACTTCTTACTAAATTGTCAGATTGATTCTACTAAGCGCCTTGTAAAATTTATTGTGGGTTTTAAGATAGAAGCAAATTCAAACTGTAAATTAGCAGGAAGCTTAAAGGAAGCATATTTTTTTTCCACCATAACATTGATTTATGAATTGCTTTATGCTAGCAACTTGAGTTGTGTCAGACTGAAAATTGTTTTTTATGGTAAAGCCAGGAAAATAATGTATTCATTGCTGCTACTTGGGTGTCTGCAGAGGAAGCAACACATATGGACTGCTACTACTAATGCAGAATTTGTACTGTTTCATAGTATTGAAGTACAGCTTTGAGAATTTCGCAAGAAAATGTTTAAAAATTTTAATGTTTAATTTCAAAGTTTTGTAATATGACTTTAGAGAAAGGATGATCCAATTGAATGTGATGGGTCAGCATAGATTATTAAGACTATTAAAAGATATTTTAAATGGTTGCAAATTTCAGCTCTGCCGTTTAGGAAACTTTATGTATAGTTTAATGAAAACTGGTTTCCTAAGTATCTGGTTTTATTTTAAATCAAACTTTTATCTATGCTTGCAGTGATATCAGCTTGCTTCCTTATTTACCCTGTTTCTCCTATGATCCACTTACTGGGTAAGGGAATGCATATACAGTGGTAGTCTAGAGCTGTGTGTGCTGTGCTTGGTCGGTTTGAATGTAACTGCTGATTGCCTGGGTGGGTGCTGCGTTACAGAAGAGGTAACTGTTCAGCTCTGCTGCTTTTTCCTTCTCTTCGGAGTAGAGGAAAGAACAGGAGTTTGGGCCTCTCATCTCTACCCAGCGATTGACTTGCAAGTATGTGTGTGTGTTGTGTCTGCTTACCTCTGAAATTATGTTGAAATCATCCAACAGATGCAGAAATTGCTAGAGTGAAGACTGAGGGATAGGTAATGTTATTACAGAAATCTTGTTTTCTTGGGTTTAAAATGTGTACGGAATGTTAGACAGGTCTTTGATGTGCGTGTGACATACGTGGCCATGTTAAAGCAATTTCCTTCAGAAATCGGAATAATATTAATTTTTCAATTTGTTTCTTATATTTGTAAGATAAATCAGAGAATTTCCTTTTTTCTGTAGGAAAAGGCAAGATTTGTGCAAGAGAGAAGGTCATTCTTCCCACTATTGTACCATGCTTTAAATGTGGAAAACATAAGTTGAAGGCTGTTGACTGCATGCTTTACGTTGTGTAGTGACTTAGTTCAAAATGGTCCTAGCTTTCAACGTTCCTTCAGGATAGTATTGATTAAAGTAAAAAAGGTTATGATTTTTTCAGTATTTACTCCAGGACTTCATCAGGTGGAAAACAAAATTCATGTTTGTATGTGCATTCCTGTACTATTCAGGATGACAGGACGCTACAGTTGAATATATGGTGTTTCTGAAGGGCTTCCTATCTATAGCACTGTGGCTTTAAAAAAAGGAGAGGGCTAAAAAAAAAAAAAAAAGACAATTGCATTAGAGAAGTTATCAGAAATTAGCAGTTTTTCTCTACACCTTTCTGTGTAGAAAATCACTGCTGACTTGTCCAAGGCAACCAACTAGAAATACTGGCAAGGAGCTAGAGTGTCCTGGATAAATCATGTGGATGAAGACTGCTTGTTGACAAATGTTTGATTTCTTTTTTAAAAATCACATTATCCATTATATCAGTTTTTAATTTACTACTGTTTGTAGAGAGAGACTAGAATTACCAGTAATCATCTGTCATTTTGAAAACATGCATAATGGGCATAGGCTAGATGCAGCTTGCACCTTCATTTCATGTAGTAACTCCTTGTGTTACTACTGGAGAATATTAAGATTGTATTTATTATATGACTTGCAAGACACATTTGAGGAGCCTGTTCTGCCTCTTGTGGTGAAACATTTCCTAATATTGGATATATTCTGAAAATATTCTCAAATTTATGGCAATTTAAATTCCACCATTTTGCCTTTAAGTAATTGAATTTTTTATCTTTCAGCAGGCCCAACAGAAGGTTTGGGGAAAATAATACAAAGATTTCCTCAGAAGGACTGGGAAGACACTCCTTTTCCACAGGGAATAGAGTTGGTAAGTTTGCATTACGTTTTCTAATTTTTAGAATTTCTTTCCCAACAGGGAATAGATAAGAATTATGTGAGTAGAGGGGATAGATAATAGCTTTAAGAATAATAATTTTGGCTAACTGAAGATAATTTATTCTGGTCTGTACCACTAAATAGATATTCCTAGAATACAGGAAAAGTCTGCTGCAAATTTAGAAACAGTGTGTTTAAAATAAATGTTTATTTGTGTCAATAGGTTTATCATTGACTACATTTTTAGAAGCATCATTCAGATGGCAGATGACTTTTCATTGTCATGTATTTGTGTATTGTAGATTAAAAAAAGAATTAAAAATAATATCCCAATAAACTGGCTTGATTAAAATGGTCAGTCTTTACCCAGTATTCTGTCCTTGACAGATGGCATAATGGGTGATTATGTAAATGGTACACTGAACAAGGCTAGTGTACAGTGATCTACTTTAAATGACCTCTCTGAGAATTCACTAAGGGTCACTTCTTTCCCTTCCCTGGTCTCATATTGTGAGATGCAATGAAAACATATGTCTTACTCATCTGAATCAGGGATTCATTAAATATATGGCTCTAAAAATCCTGCAGAGAAATGAAATACTGTGGTCACACTCTGCAAATTAGGTTTCTGAGAAGTCAGAGTGAAACACTTACTGCCGTGAACTTAGGAAGTTCTGGGACAGGATGAGGTAGAGAAGGAGATGGCCCGTAGGAAATGTTGCAATAGAAGTCTTTGTACTGTGGGACAAAATCAGCTGCAGAGGACAAAGACACTGACTCTTCACTGAATTTATTACACAGATAATAGCAAACATAGCAAGCTTTTACTGGTATGATACCTTTCAACCAGTGCTCAGCTCACTTGCTGAGTCATAACATGCCATTGGCCATGTGTTGTCTTCTCCAGTAAGAGAGGGGAGGGGATCTTGGTGTTTACTGCCTGCTCTCTGGTGTAGCAGAGGTTTATGTTACTCACTGTGTGCTGGTGTACGCAACTGGTTGCTCGTTTTCTTCAACAGTGTGGTTTTCATTTCTTCATAGTCAAGCATAAGCCTTATGTTTTGGGGGGATGTCATACATTAATTACTGGTGTAAGCATTATTTCTGATACACGTGATGGATAGTTACAGTGTTTGTGGTACACTTGCATAATACTGCATTTGGCAATGTAGTGCTGTGCTGAAACAATGGAAGCTCCTGCTTTCTCTGAAGTGTTTCTACTACTGTTACAACATTATACCACTCTGTATAGCAATTGCTCTTTGCTCTAGCTGGTAATTCTCTACTTAATACATGCCTAGCCAGCATGTGCTTGATGAGTACTGACTGAGTTCAGATAAGTGGCTTTTTTTATATAATACACACAGTTGTAGTTCATTAGAAGAGAAATAAACTTTGATGCCAAGGCTTAGGGGTGTTTGTTTTTTTTTTTTTTTTACCACTCTCTTGGGGTTGAACTAGGTAGTTTGATCTTGCCTTAAACAACTGCAAGAGTTTGAGTCATACTAAGATTTATTTTGTCATACAAATCTTCCTTACCTATTTCAAAGGAAGTAATGTGTCTGACTTCCAGTGACGTTTTGAAATAAATGAGCACAGCTTCTCTTAAAGCAGGGAAGCTTCTTAAATGATGTATCTGTACCCAAATGTTATTTGCCATTTAAGTTTAATTGTAGGATGTTAGCACTAGAAGAAATACCTTTCTAAAGATTTTTTTTTTCCTTGATTCAACAAAACATTATTTCTGTATCAGTTCTCAAATGACTCATTAGGCAAAACCATTAAGACTTTGAAATTTCCAAGTCAAATGAAATCTGATGACTTAAAACTTAAGGACATCTATTCAGGCAGTCGGCAAAATTAGTCAAATTTTGATTTGCTTTCCAAACATGGTAATAAAATTTTAATTAATTAAGATTGAGGAGTTAAAGAAACTGCAAAGATCAAGTACTAAAGTAAATCACTTATGAAAGTCAGATTTTGGCAGGATGTTTTTTTCAGGGTTTTGGATGAGTGTAACATGAATCAACATTAATTCATGGAAAGGAAAGAAGAAAAGCTGTGTTATTGTTTTCTGTTTGTCACCTTAAGGGCAGCTTTAATATCATTAAGAGGGTAACCGGCAAACCTTGGGGGGGGGGGGGGGGGGGGGGGGAGGGAGAAAGAAGGTAAGAATAGTTGACATAAATGTATATGAGAATGGAGGTAGACATATTTATGAATAGCACTTAGTTCTATGAGTAGTTTGAGTTAAAAACCTCTTAATTGTACTTCCTTTCCTTTGAGTGAAGGATCTTTATGGAATTATATGGTTTCTCTGAAATGGAAAAAAAGCAATGGTTTGTATCTGATTCTTGGTGAAGATCTCACCACCCTGGCCTGGCTGCTGCCCCCCCCTTCTGTAAAGCGAATTATTGGCCTGTGAATTTGGACCTTGGGGGGGGGGGGTGTTGAAATTTTTTCTGCCAAATAATATAGATTGAATCAGATAATTTGTCTTGCCATCTAATGGGTGATATGATCTAATAGTTGTTTCCCATTCATGTAGTTAATGGCATTTTATGAAACAAGGTGGGGGGGAAATAGTGGAAAAGACCTACGCCCACTCCCACCCCCCAGGCTTTAATACTTCAAGATTGAAAATGCCTGTTTGGACCCCTTGTGATCTCCGCAGCTTGTAGAGATGCCATTAGTCCAAGCTCCAGCCAAAAAATAATAGGCAAAATCCTCCGAGACTTTTGTGGAGGGCTCTTCTCTTTCCCCAACCCTGCATGCCCCCCACCCTTCTGGGCTTGAATTCGTGCAATCAGATTTCTGAGACATAGATTAAGACAATGTAGAGAGCAGAATTGTGCCGGTAATTTTTAAGTTAAATAATAAAAGCACTGTAAATATTTTTCATTTTGTTGAGCCCAGTTTTGAAAAATGGGCTAACATGGGAAAAACTGTGCCTAATGGACCTGCCCTTGGCTGAGTGAAAAGGGATGGATCATTTTGAGAACATCTCATTTAGGAAAGATGATAACCCTATTTCAACTTTTACTTTTAGCCTTGACTGTATTTGTAGTTTTGTTAATTTGACACAAATGTGTAGAGAATTAGGTCATTATAAAATGTAATTGCAGTTTGAACTTTACTGAAGAGTGTTATATTTGGTGTATATATATTCTGTATTAAAGGATTAAGAGTTACTTAAACTGTTTCTATTTTTCTGTATGTTGCATGTTAGCTATGTTCTGATCTTGTTTAACAAACACATAAGTTATGGAATAAACACATTGCCCAAAATTCAACAGAAATATACTTTATGAAATTTTATTGAAGTCAAGTGTTTTAATTTGTCTTGTTAAATAAATCGTGTGTCTTCTGGTTGTCAGTGGTAAGTGAGCAAAGCCGTGAGTCTCTGTTGAGGGAAAGATACTGTCAGTATGTCTCGGTCTGTATGTCTTCTTAGAGCTTCTACTTCTTTGCATCTCATGAAACTACCTAAAGAGATTTTTCTTAATCTTACACTCTTTGCATTTGCTATTTCTCTAATGGCTTCACAGCTTTTAACTTTGTTCTGTTTATAACTGAATACAGAAACTTTAAGTGAGCCACCTGCAAATTGCTGTGAAACATACCTGAAGTTTTTGTAATGGATTGTTGATAATTACAGTGGCTAGTAAGGGCCCTAATACTTTACCATTCGTTGAATTGTGTGATATAACTGAGAATAAGGTATGATATTAATATTATGTATCA
The DNA here is from genome assembly GCF_018139145.2 of Gymnogyps californianus. Lineage (NCBI taxonomy): Eukaryota > Metazoa > Chordata > Aves > Accipitriformes > Cathartidae > Gymnogyps > Gymnogyps californianus. Next base: position 12,425,045 of record NC_059475.1, read on the forward strand.
TTCATATTGACTGTTACTTCAAAAGCAGTAAGATACTCTTCTTTGATTTGCTAGACCCTTTTGTGGGCTGTTCAAGAGGAATATAGGAAACTTTTTGTAATTTCAGCTTAGACTCTGAGCATCATCAGTTTACTGACAAATAGCAGTCCATCTGCAGTTTACTGACAAGTACAAGTCAAAGTGGGTGTCCTCAAGTTTCATGGAAGTAAGCTGACTTTGAGGAGTAAAGAGAGATTTATATTCATTCTTAAAGTTAATAAAGTATTTGGCTCAGAAAAGCATTTAAGTCATAGGTTTTCAAAAGAATGCAGTTAGAACATACCAATTGGATAGTTCCCCCCCCCTGTTTTTTTTAAGTGAACGTTTTCGGATATCCTTCTCCATAGTCTGTCTGTTTCAGAGAAGTTATTTCAGCTTTACACAGATACAGCTTAAGTTTAAAAATAACCCTCTAAAATCAGCTGAGACATATAGAGCAGTTTAAAATTAGGGTAATCAAACTTCTTGTTCTCGCTTGCAGAGAGAATCCTTGAGAGAGTGTGTTGGTTGAATGAGTTAGCTTTATATTTCTGCATATTTTTCGTATTTATAATCCCGTTTTAATGCTGCCGTATACCTTTCTAGACATCATAATTAGTTATACATCAAAGGAGGAAGCTTTGGTATGTAATGTTACACTGTAAACTCATTTTTGTCCCAGGGCTAAATTAGCTAAACTAAGTGTCATCTGCATTACTCAGTGTTGGGAGGCTAATGTTAATTAGGCCAATGAAAGTCATACCTAGAAATAGATACGTTGTCATAAGTTTAAACTCGATATAATGTGTTTGTGCAGTTTGTGAGTAGCAGGGAAGAAAATTTCCCACTATAACCGGTGGTGGTGGTGGTAGTAGTAGTAGTGTCATGAATTAGTAATTTTCATTTCAAGTATGTGCAAGTATAGAAATGAACATACATTTCTAGACAAGCTAATCACCTATCCAAATAATTACTTAAATTATAAAATGTAATTGTAAATTGTAAAAACTGTTATTTAGTACAATCCTTTGAAGACAGCTTACATGTGTTATGATACTAAGAGAGGTGCTTCTGAAGAAAGGCTGCATGTGTCCCTTTGAGATCTGGTGGGTTGCCTACTTCCTCCTAGAGGAGGAGGAGTTGGTGTTGTTGGAATGAGCATATTAGGTTTTTGTGTAGAGCCTTATTTTTGCTGTATATCTCAGCATTTCTCCACCTTTGAGCAGCTTCAGATATGAACTCTTAAATAGATGTGAAGTATGTCTTTTGTGAAATACTGGATTCAACTTTCAAATTTCAACTAGCCTGAGACCTGAGATATGAAAAAAAAAATCAAATGAGAAGGAATGGTATTTATGTATTTTCAAAGTATATCTGTATTTTGACCGACCTAGTAGATGTCAGTCTTTTGACAAAAACCAACTTCATAGTCCTGTGCAGATTTCCACTTCATGATGACATACATAACTTACGAGTGACAGCTATACCTCTGAGATCTTAAGTGAATATACACTGCTGTTGGAGCTTCACAATTGGGTTGAGGAGAAGAAAGCTCAAAAAACTCCCACCAAAACCCAACTAGTTTGTCTTCAGAGTTGCATTGAAAAACAGAATTTCTGTCACTCAATTGAAGACATTTTAAGGTAAGCCAGATTTTAAAGTAGTGAACTCCTAAACTTTTGGAGATTCCCAGTGCAGAGTCTCTGAAAATCATTACACATGCTGTCAAAAGTAATACCTTTAAAATTCAAGTCCTAATCACTTAGTATTATTTTTGTTTTACCACTTTGGTGTAAGCATATTTTCTAGGAAAAAAAAAATCTGATACTTGAACATGTTACTACTTATTTTAAATAGGACATAAGAGACAAACTGGGTTGCAGATTAGCCAGTTGAGGCCTGAAGTTATTAAAGTTTTAAAGGGGTTAATCTTTAAATACTTCAGTCTTAGCTAGCTGATCTGTAAGCCAATTTTTCTGCAACATTAATGCTTTTAAGGACCTGAATAAAGGGTTGTCTACAGCATCCGTTTAACCTTCAGTGTACTTGGTCGGCTGCAGAGATTTTGGGTTTGTGATTTTTTTTTTTTTTCTCTTTCCACTCAAACTTTTTTTACCTCTCAAGAATCATTACATATGTAATTATTTAATGAACAACTGCATGACAGAGCTCAGTGTAGCACTTACAAATGCATTGTGTTCTTCTTTCATTCTCATTATGTTGCAGTACAGGTGCTTTCAGCAATTAGTAGAAAACAGATGATAGCAAACGTACGGCTGACTTTATCGGAGTTATATTATGGACTCAGTTTATATTACTTGTTTATATTAGCCTCCAGTGGAAATCTGGAGTGCCATAAATGTGTTGTATTTTACAGTAATATCTCTGCTGTGCTGTAAAATAGTTATATTCTGGTTTTAGAATCCCACTGCTTTTACTGAGTGGATTTTAGCTCCTGGATTTTGTAGACTAGTGGGGTAAAATAATTTGATATTGAAATCTAAGGACTTGCAAGTAGTCCTTGTGTAGCAAAACTTGGTCTTACTTGACTAAATACTGTGAAAGGGTGCAATTAATATGTTTTATCCATTTTTTTGGTTTTGTTTTCAATTGGGGAAAGAAAAAGAAAAATGGAACACTTTATAATACAGTCAACATTCTTAGTAAAAATGGTAAAATATTGAAGTGACACCTGTTTGGAATTTCAGCTCTGTAATCTTTCCATGGAGATTATTAAAAATAGAATGTATTGAAGTGTAACCTTTTTTATAACTATCAAGGTGTTTTAAGATACCTTTTTTTCCCCCCCCCCGACTGAATGATATTTTAAGTTAAATTCTTTTCAAATCTTTTGGAGGAGAAAACCATTTTTATAAGCTTTCTTAAGAAGTGCAGATGTTGTTAGAATCACAGAATGATTTGAGTTGGTTTTCTTCATTCTTGGTATCTGTTATCTCCACAAATAATACTTGGCCGCGTAAGATGGTCTTTTCTACCTAAGCTTTGTGTGTAATCTGGTATCTGTATTACCTCTCCATAAGTTTTTCTCATCTTCTTTAAAAATTAGAGGAAAGACTGCAACACGGATATTTCTGTAAGTCTCTGCTTGTCGGATTTTTGGATAACAGTCAAGCAGAGGAGATTCTGAGACCCACAGTTAAGTCATGTGGTGGTGTAACATTTACAAAACTCTGTGAGTATCTTGGTATTTTCAGCTTATAACTAAGAGACCCGTCTGTGAGAAGTCTCCTGGAGACCCTGCTTTTCCTGAAGGTCCTGAAATTTTTATTATTAAATGTTTTTTTGATGTTCCTTGTTTTTTAAAAAAAAAAAAAAGCAAGCTTCATATGTAATGATGGAAATAATGGAGGTATTCACTGAATGTAGTGATGCAAATGTGATTATGCTGCATTTAAATAGTGTTACGATGGTGGAACCATATCAGTATCATCATTCTTACTCTCTGAGTTCCCTCTTAGGTATTTGAGAATGATCTGTAGTTCTTCCCCTCAACAGTCCTGTCTGCCTGTGTCCAGCCAGTCTAGGATTCTCGCACAGATGTGGCATTTTTCCCTCCCCCTGTGCTCCTCTGAGATTTGAGAGTCTGCAGGATTTCGGAGCATTCTTTGTGCTCTTCAGTTTCACAGGGTACAAGACTAGAGTGTATAATACCTTTGGAAGAAATGGTTTTGTGACTAGTATGTTTCAGTAAGAATTTTTTCCCTCTCAGTTTATCCTATTATCTGTATGTACTCAGTGTGAACACATAAACATTTGTGAACATTTTTCATGCTTATTCATGCTTATTCAGAGGAACTAAGAAATGGTCTAGACTTAAAAGGGAGAGCAACATATAACTCAAACACGTGATATGAAAATGAGCTATGTATCCAGACACCAAAACTGAAGAGCAGAAATCCTGTTATATTTCATTTTTTGAGAGAAAAAACTATAGGAAAATTTTTAATTTTTAATTCTTTTCAGCTTTATTTTCCTTGAACACTTTATAGAATAGCCTGCTTATGGATGTGCTTTGTCTTTTTCCAAAAATGTTTGTTTATACTTGAAAGTTAACTTGGATGAATGCAATACATGACCTTCAAGTGCTGTATGTTTTTGAATAGCTGAACATGTTCTTAATATCAGAAGAGGTTCTTTAAGTGACCTATTCCACTTCGGACTAATCATCATGGAAAATTATTTCAGAATAATTCTATATGAAGACAAGTCATATAAGTTTGGAATGCAAGCAACAAAAGAGAAATTTGTCCAGAAAGACACAAACCAGTGTACACTTTTAAGTCAGTTAGAAGTACTGTACATGCTGTACCTTCTGAGTTTACAGCACTGTTTTGATGTTGTCCCAAATACACAAAAATGAATAGAGATGTATTTATGTGCACTGTAACGTCCAGATCTGTTATTATACAAAACTACTATTTTCCATTTGTTTCTTGTGCCATATGCAGTTGACTGTCCTTGTCGTAAGTTAGTAGTATACAAGTGTCAGCATTTCTTTGTCCTTTGTCTCGGCAAACAAGAGTGTTGTGCATCTTGAGCTAAGCGTGAATCAAAGAAGTTTAGCTTTTGAAAAAAGGTAAACACTATTCTGAGATGGCCAGAGGTTAGATATGAGAAGACTTCATATAAATAAAAGGAAGAGAATAAACTGTTCTCCTTGTCCTTTGAGGATAAGATGAGTAATGGTGAATGGGTTCTGTAGCAAAGAAGATTTGGTGTAAACAGTAATGAACATTTGAGTAGATGGAGCTCACACTGGTTAGAGTGAAATTTTGGAACAGTATTATTTGTTTTTAATGTTAGACAGATACCTATGAGGAATGACTTGTGAGGTATGAAAAGGGGAATAGCTTGGATAGTCTCCTGAGGTTCTTTTTAGATTTGTTAATCTGAAAAGCTAAGGCTTTGGCTTTCTATCTGCTTGTTTGCCTCTGCAGAGAGAGATGGTAGTAACTCATTGGGAAGATACCAAACTGAGACATCAGAATGGCGACGAATGAAGAAATCGGTGTGGATTACCATGAGAGATGAGATCTGGTCTTTAGGTATTGTCAGGTGTTTGTCTTTGCTGTTAACTACAGCAAGCTTTTTCTTAAGGAGTTCTTTATGTCACTGTTGGATCAGGTTCCTGTAACTACCAGAGAGGAAGAGAGAAAATTAAACTTGAACAAATGTAACAATCCAGTAAGGCATTGAAGTGAAGTACCTCAGAACCACTTACCAATTTGGTGTTTAAAATTCCTGTGTTTTATTTCGGCTCATTATTACAGATAATTATTTGTCAGCCTTCTGTAAGAAATTTGAACTTTTTTTTATGCTTGAAGTGCTGTAATTTAGGCAATTTTTTGACTGAAGTTTCTGGGGATTTTTGTTTGCTTGTTTTGGTTTTTCTGTGTGTTTGTGCAGGGAGCTGAGAATTTGTGTGGTTCTGGAGAGAGCCAGAAAGCAGGACTGTCTATTGAATTTATAACCATATGTCCAGTTGTCATAAAGCTGTCCTTTCTAGGGTTGTGTGAAGGAGCAGAAAGGCAGATAATGTGCATCTAATCAAACACAGTCTATTGGGCTGAATACAAGATTGTGAAATTTGAACTGGGTCATTGAATGTGTTTTGGGAATCCAGAAATAATTTATCTGTGAAGTTGATTCCTATGACTACAAATCAGTTTGGAATGTTTTCTAATAGTTCAAGAAAACAGACTAATGGAAAATAAAGGCTATTTTATGTTTTTTTCTGAACAAATTTGTTAATGGTTTGTGTTTTGTTAAAGCTGATACTTTTCATGCTAAGAATTTCCAATCAGTAGTACTTGTAAATCATGATATTCCCCCAACTCCCCAGTTTGACCAACTTTTTCATTTGTACTCTATATAATTTCTGTTACATTTGATGCAGGTTTCTTCTGCTGGCTTAAATCATCTCAGTGGTTTTAAAGCTTGACTTCTTAAACTTGGAAACTTTAGTGATGCCTTTATACAGTGTAAGTGCTTATTCATAATATGTTATAAAAGGTATATCCTAGTTGTGTTCATTAAAAAAAAAAACAACAAACCAATAATAAATATTAAGATGACCCTTCACAATTTTGCATATTGTGTGCTGCAGCTCATTGTATCAGCCCTTGTATTATCCTATTAGAAGCCAAACAGAAACATTGGTGCAGAGACTTTTTGCTGTTTCCAATTCATGTAACTCCTGGTTTTCCTTTCTGGACTCCGTACAGGGCAGAGCAGTTGTGTGCTCTAAACAAACACCTATGCAGCTTGGGGAGAAAGTGGCTGATTTCAGTGGTTCAGTGTCTGACTGAGACTGTGCCATGCAGAGTCCTAGGGAAAGGACTTGGAGGCTTTTTTCCAGTTTTTTTCAAAAGCAGCATGTTGGCCTCAAGCACCATCACTAACTTAAGTGTCAAAAGGAGTTGAATTTATAAATCCTGAGGTTGGGACGTTGGTTTGTTTGTTTATAAAGCAAAGACTGCTTAATATTGTTTCAGTACGGCATGTTGATGCTGTCTTGACTAATTGCATGGAACTGGCAAAACCACTTTCAGATCTTTCAGTTTTTATTGTACAGCCTTTTTAGACTATTTTGTCTATTTCCTAATAACATACAGCATATTGTTTTCTTTTATACAAAACCTGGTATTTGTAGATGGAAAAAGGAAAAGTTTATGAATGAACTTGAAGGTTAGAGGATATAAAAGGGAGCTAGGCTATTTAGGTGGCCCTCTTCCTACTGTGTTATTCTTTAATAATATGGTCTTTAATAATTTCTGATATGGTTCTGATATCCTGATTTTAGTAAGGATTTGGTAAATGACTGAGAATTTTAATGAAGAAACCTCCTTATTTTAAGTAAAAGTCAATAAATAGTAATTTTATGGAGTTTGCTTTTGATCATAGTAAAGTAAAAGAGTAAAGAAATAATGTAAGTTTGTATGCAAAATACAATTTGTATTAAGAGGAAGAAGAAAAATATAAATATATTCAGATCTATTTTGTAAGTGCTTGTTTTAGGGCTAGTCACTGATGAAGAATTTTCATCTTTGTATTGAAATTCTCCTGAGTGGGGATCTGCCATAAGCATGGCTTCTTATAATGAATTCTGAGTGTGGAACCAACAATTTTGTCAGCAGTTTACCTGGACTTGTCCTAGCAAAACCTTTTCTTCTTTCTCTGTCTTCAGTGCTCTGTGAATGTCAGAAATAAACCGATGTAGGCCAAAACCTTTAGAAGTGGCAAATTTCTAAGATGAGAGTGTTAATGCTGCAGTCTGATCCATGAAGTGCTATAACCTTATTTAATGTTGCTAAGAGAGACCTCTCTCAGCTATGTTTAGTTGTAATGTCTGTACATTTTTCAAGGACTTGCTGTCAAAGGATCACTTGAACAGGTGCTTTTATTTAGCTGTAATGGACACCAGGATAAACGGAAAAGGAATTTTATTTCTGTATCAGCAATAGAGTAATAAATTAAGCATTTGAACTGGCGTCTAGTATGGATCTCTGAAGCTCCAACTTTCACAGATTTGGAGATAAGGCAGTTCAGGCTTTAGTTGTGGTTAATGCTACTTGTATGATGATCCTTTTACAGGTTGTAGTTCTTTCTCAGCCTGCAACTCATTAAATCTGAGCTGCAGAGTGAACCTAGGCAGAGGAAGAACACTGATACCCAGATCTTCTTTTAATAGCTTTTGGAATTTATTCTCAAGAGCTTCCCTGGCTGAATATCACAAATCTTGCAGGTTTTAATGCAAGTTGAGAAGATAGGACATGACATCTCCCATCACCTTCTGTACAAGGGCCCATATCCCAACTGTCTTTGTTTTGATACGACTCTTACTGTTACCAGTTTTCTTTGTTTCTGCATCTGTCTTTTTTTTCTTCTTGTAGCTACTGTGTTTTCCCTTGGGGGTAAAGAAAAAGTGGGTAGACTTTGAAATGTCACCTGTGCTCTGCATGTTTCCCTAACACAAAAATACTGCAGTACCTGTCTCCATTCTGTGTGACTTCAAGAAAAAAATGAACAAAACCTCAAATGACAACCCTCTGCATATTAAAAGCATAAACTTGATCATGATGTCATGGCCCTGAGGTGAATTTTTTTTCTCTCCCCATCTTTTTGGATTTATGTATCTAACTAAGTTACTACTGATGTTTTTGAAGAAACTTTTCCATCCAGATTTTGTCATACAGATGTCCCCAAACTACTTGCTTATCTTTTCCTTGCACTGGCTGGTTCCTTAACCTTCATGAGAAACCATCTTTTATTTATGTCAACAAAAGGAGATATGAAAAACAGATCACAGTCAGATAGTGGACAGGTTTTCAGTTATCCTCAAATCAAAAATGTCTTTGTTCTTTTTTGTTGAAAGTATATGTATTCTGACTTGAATCCCTGCCAAGTTACTTGAACTAAAGCAAACAGTATATACACAAAATGAGGAATAAAGCAATTTTAATGTAATAAATAATGTGTAATAACACCCCCCACCCCCAAATAAAATGATCTGCTGTTTTACTGAGCTGCTAATATTCCTGTTGTCATTCTGCAATAAATTGTGGGGAATTTAATATAAGAACTGGCTTTGACTTTCTGGGTTATTTTCCCCCCTGTCTCCATGTCTTCAGAACTTAAAGTTTTAGCTCTTTACCTAAGTAAAGGCAGTTAAACCCAAATCCATTCTAGTGTGTCTCTAAAACAAACTGGTCGGACAAGGTCAGATTATGTAATTACTTTGTGTAGATTGACACAGTATATTACACTGGATTATAATCAAGCAAATATGCTTTTAGTATTAAAAATGCTCAATGCAATTATGATTTTGGTACTTTGTCTTAGGCTTACCTGTGAGCTAAGAGTGCAGGAAACATCCTTTTATTCTAAAAAATTGAAATAAATTCAAAATTTTGGTCCAAGAGAGAATATCTGCTTTTGTAATTTACTGAAAAATCTATGTTATAATGTAGTATTTTAAAAACAGGTAATATTCTCCTTCTGTAAATGGCATACACAAAATCAACATCACTTCATTTTTAACTGTATTGTTTCCTTTTCCACATGCGTTATAGCATGTGGACAAGAGAGATGTTCATTAAAATAATGGTTTATAAGCTTAGAATGAAGAATGAATTAGATGTAGTACCAAAATAGTGGGATAAGAAATGGGTACTAAAGTTACAGTGTGCATTTGTGACCTCAGTGTTTTTAACATTCTTCGAATACCAGATTTGTCTAGTTCTCGACATCACTTCATGATTATTCGCTATAACTGCATACCAGAAAAGCTTATTTCACAATGATTTTACTTCATTCTGGCCTGGTAATATACTTGTAGAGACTTGTTGGCATTTGCAATTTTTAAGATTTGTTGTTGGATCGTTTTCATATCTGTTTCATGTCTTGTATATTGAATTTGATCTCCTTCTCCCAAATAACAGAGGAATTGGCAAGACCTCTCAAAAAGTGGGTGGAGAGTACATTCTCCCCCCAACCCCCCCACCCCCAATTTAGATGTTTTGCTCGTATAACCAATGTGTGTTAGCAGCAGCAACTTCTATATCAGAAGCTTTTCAGTATCCACAGTGAGTTATCATGTTTGCACTGAGTAACAAAAATTGCTTGGAAAAAATCACTTGCTGAATCATTTATATAAGCATGTCTTCAAAGTTTTTCTCTTTTGAAATTGAAGTTTTGTTTCTTGTTCCACTTTGATCAGTACTATTACTTAAAAGGATGTGTTTTGGTCATTTCATGTCTGAATGTCTTTCATCTAAAAGACCAGCAGCATTTCCAACTGTGTAGTTGGAAAACTGTTTGGGAATATTGTAATAAATGAGTAGCTACAATTTTCTTTATTCTTGGGTAATACAGTTGTGAAAAATTCACTTGAATTGGGAAACTTTCCAATTTATATAACCAAAGAGGTACTAAATGAATGGAAATCCATTAAATAACAATCATTTTGTCAAATTTGATCAGGCTTGAAAGATTGTTGATGTTAGTTTTTTGTAATAGTATGCCTCAGCTGAAGAAAGTAGTTAAGTTATTTTGAGTATGCCTTAGAAAGTGTATTGCAGTAATAAATTCTGTGGAATCATATGCGATTAATAAATAGTTAAGTACATTTCAGCTGGGTTTAAGATGAAGGCATATCAGCATTAAATTTTGTTTATTCTGGCTGCCACAAACATAATTTTGTTTGTATTTTGTGTGGGAAAGGCTAAGTAGATAGTATTCAGTTAAGCGTTCAATAATACGTTTTCCAAAATGTTTCAGTTTACTTCCAAGGTGAACAATGATATAATTAAGGAAAATGTAATCGGATGTCAAATTTTTGTGCTGACTTTGGCTTTATACTGCAAGTAGTATAGTGTTGTTGTGGAAGAGTTCAGCTAAAACCACTTAACTCCTCAGTCCCTGAGTTCAGACTGTGAATTAATAGAGATAACTGAAGTGGGTTGGTTTTATTAAACCATTTCTTGGGTTGTTAAAATGGAAAGGCATAAGCAGTTTAAGCAAAAAACCTAAGAGCCTATTTAAACGTTTTAGCTGCACCTTGTCTTTCAGAACTCACCATTAAGCTTGCAAGAACATTTTGAAATTCCAGAAAACAAGATCCTTTTTGCTGGCTCTCCTTCCTCTTTTAACCTGTTTTTGTAGGAACTGCGAGTGCATTCATTGATAGAGGTATTTTTCTGCAGTGTGTATTTGTAATTTGATGATGATGGAAAAAAAATTGTTAGAAATGGTTACCTGAGCAGGAATATTTGGTGGCATGTTTTATGGGTTGGTTTTTTTTTTTGATGAAACATTTTGAGATTATCAGCCACTGAATAGGCATCTTTTCTAAGTATCCTGATTTCATTTGTTAAATACATAGATGTGATATATACTGAAGCATTTCAGGGTGTGTAGTATGGGATAATAATGACATACTACTTCTATTATTAAGGTGTGTCATTATTACAGCATATGCACACCCTCTTATGTCTTATTGCTTAAATATGATAGTGCTTATAAGCTTTCCTTTTAAAGTATTAATTTACTGTGATGAGTTAGGTAACAGCATATTTATGTACATTATTTTCCCTATTATGGATGATACCTTGCTTGTGGGTTGCAAAAGCAATACTACAGTGGAAACCTTAATTAAATTAGGGGTTGAATTTAGTAGTGGTTTCTGAAGTGTGTTCAAAGAAGGAGACTTAATGACTCTTGTCTCTTCAGATTATCAATTTTAAGTGTGGCAGAAAAGAACATACCTTTTCAATTTTAGTTTCATGGTATTTTATGTCTTGCACTGAATGAAGTAAGAATGGGGTGGTCCTAACTGAGTCATCTAGTATTTTGTTTTAATACGAGTTACCCCCTTCTTCAGGTTTTCTTGTTCGGGAGGGTGAGGTTGTTCTCTGTGCTAGCACTGATCCAGAGTGAGAGGAGAAAGCAAACTACCTAACTTAAGCTTCAATCTAGAAATGCATAAACAAGATTTGTGAAGTGAACTTACATATTTCAGACCCCAATAAGAGAGAGAGTGCAGATAAGATGTATGCTTTCTGCTGAGACAGCTTTAGGATGACTTGCTGTTTAAATTTCAACCTAGTGGCAAAAAGCTGACTGTACAATTTCTGCAAGGTTGTATTCCTATTAGTCTGTGTGTCTTACCTTCCACTTCCCTAAAGTATCTGCTTTACCGCTATGGGAACCATATGAATTTTGGAAGGCTATGTTTTAAACATTAATTTTAGCAGTGTAACAGATAAGTAGATTTGTATCTATTAATGCTGCTACAACTAGAAATGTTATGCTGTCGATAGTTGAGCTACTTTCCATGGTAACGCAAGGTTTAGGCTTCCTGAGGCTCTTCTGATAATTACATTGAATAGCAATGGAAATATTGATACCCAAGGTCAGAATAAAAGTTGATCAAGCTTATTGTCCAGAATCCAACAGGAATCAGCGCTGGATAGTTTGGGAAAGAGTGTAAGATATCATGAGATGACACACTGTTGCTTCTTTTGATGAATACACTGGCATATGCTGCTCCAGGTTTAAGAGGCTTCCACAATGATAGGATACATTTGGCCCAACATGTATGCTAGTTCCTCAGGAGCTTCTCCCCCATTTCTTTGTCTGAAAGTTTTTCAGCGCATTATTCTTTCGTCCTTCATAATAGTCCATGGCAATGTGTTCCACAGTTTCACTACATTTTATGAAAGACTTCCATATGTCTTACATCAACACATGATCATTTATATAACGCTCTCTATTTAATTTTCATAAGAAATAATGAATTATTCTGTATTTATATTGTTGATTTGGTTCATAAGCATGTAGATATCTGTTCTATTCCTGTCCTAGAGTGTATTTTTTCCAAGATGGAGAAACTTCTCTGATACAATCTTTCCTTGTACAGAAGCTCTTCCAAGCCTCTGGATACTGTTGTTTTTCTCTGTGACTTTTAGTTCAAATGTATCTTTTTTTGAACTGCAGGGACCAAAATGGCAAGTCTTACAGTATGTGTGTACCTCCCAGTTCCTTTCCTAATAATGTTGAGCATTCGAATGGTTTTTTTTCCCATGGTTACTGCACATTAAAGTGAAACACATTTCAGGTTCTCTTTCCTGAGTGGTAACAATGTAGTCTGTTGTTGCATATGCTTCTTAAGGATTTTTTTTTTTTCCCCTCATGTGCTTTAGTTTCCACTTCTCAGTTAGGAATCATGTGATGCTTTGTTACCTGATTACTTGGGATTGTGAGACCCTTTCATGTACTATCACAAAAGACTTTAGCATTGACTGTTCAAAATACTTTATCTTCCATAGACCTGACCAATTGACTGTTGAACTTTTTTGATATGTTCAGAAATTTTCTGTAGAAAACAAAACAACCCGAAGTCAATCAGCCCCTACTACACATGCACAGATCCCAGCAGAGATCTTTGTGACTATTTTTTCTAATCTGCCTCCATTGGGGGAAACTAACCATTTATTCCTACTTTTAAAAATTGATTATTAGTCTGAAGAGAACTGTTATCCTATACCATGACAATTTGGTTTGAGATTTTTTTTGTGAATGTTCTTGCTAAAAGATTTTTTGAAAAGTGAACTATATTGTTTTATTGAGTACATCCGTTTGCTTTTGTTGAAGAACTGTTAATAGATGGATGATTTATGATCTTGCTGTAGAGAAGCCTTTCTGATTCTTTTCCAGAATAATTTAATTATCTGTAGGGTTACTAGTTCTGTAATTTGACATTTTCTACAAGTTTGCTACAAGTAGAGCAAAAATTCTGGGTAGCTCTTTAATGCTCTTTAAAAATGGATGAAACATTTGCCCATCTTCCAATAACCCGCTGTCGTCTCCAGGGGTAGAAGGTAAAACCACAATTTATAGCTCTCTAACTTTCTATTTTGTTTACGCAGAGCTCTTGGAATAATACTGTCTGTTCCTGGTGGTTTGATACTTTCATTTTCATTTTGTGAAATCTTCTATATCTTCCTCTCCAAAATACAGTTTTGTTCTGGGAACTTCCCCAGGCACCTCTCTAAGAAACAATAATGTAGAGAATTCTTACTGGGTTTTTTGGAGCTCTTGATTAGTCTTCTTTGAGTGATCATTTTACCTTTGTCCTTATTTTATCCATTGTCATTACCAGTTTTTACAAGCTTTCTACTTCTGATGCATTTTGAAACGTATTTTAGTAGTCATTTTTATTCCTTAGCAGGCTCCTCCACCAAATTTCTCGATTAGTTTTATTGGTAGTTTTACATTTAACTTTTGCTGGAGTTTATGGTCACTTTTACTTTCCTTAACTGGCACAAGACTTTTTTTCCCCTAATGGTTAATTGTATTGTTTTCAAAAAAGAATTATAGCCACTGTGTGATAATAGGAAAATAAGTTTTCCTGAAAATACTTAGGGTATCAAATTCCCAAGAATAGGATTCCATGTCCATCTCTTGAAATGCACTCTGACCTCAACAGACTTCAGACTCATCACTGCTTCTTTAGGAACAGTCAAGTCTATGTGAGGTTTGTCACATTGACATCTAACAAACAAATTGCTACAGGTTCTTGCTGGCATCAGTTATATTCCTACTCCCCTGCTTTTCCATACAAGCTGGGTTCATTGTTACTGTGAGGGTGTCTTCTATTGAAAGAGGTTCAAGGCCGCTAGTGTGTAGGTCCTGTCTTAGAATAATGCTCTCCTACAAGAGGCATATCCAAAACCAGCCAACACATTCAAGGAGAAGAATGTATGTGTGTTTTGTATCTTCCTGCAATTGACTGCAGTGTCAGGGGCTGTACGTGTTGAATTTTCCTGATCAAGTCCCTTTCATCCCTCTGTGAGAGTCAATATTGAAGAGAGCAAACAATTGAGGTCAATCTCCTTCACTGAGGAACCTGAAGAAGATTCCCAAATGCTTGGCTCACTAGGAGGGGGAGTGGGCTAAAGCCATGCTTCTTTCAGTCCTGACCAAAGTGAGTAGTACTGAGAGCTAGAAAATATACTAGTCTTCATTTTCAGTTGATTTTACACTTGTGGACTTTACCATGATGGGAGGACAAAGAACTTTTACTTAAAAGCTGTAGTAGTATTGTGGCACAAAAGTACTGATGTGAGTTGTTGGGGTTTTTTGGGTTTTGTTTCTTTTTTTTAAGATTTTGGGCTCTAATTTCACTGCCACATCCCATAAAGTTTGCACAAGACTGCAATTTACATGCAATGTTTTCTATTACAGTAAACATTATTAATAACCTCATCTAGAAAAGAATTAAAATGCTTGAGGTCATGAACCTAATCCTTGGAACACCATGGGTCATAATTAGAGTTGAGTTTAGTCAGTGTGACTGAATGAATAAGTGTATGAATAGATGTAAGATAAAAATCTATATTTTTTTTTCACATATCCCTTATTTTTTAGAATTTCTGGGTAGTGAAAGAGAGGATGATTTTGAGAGTTTTTTACTGTGGCTTTTAAAATGCATGTAAATAAGTACTTGCATACTTTAAAATGGAAACAGCATAAATGCATGGAGTGCTGTCTACTGTTTTTGTCTTGCATATACTGGCTATCTCAATATGTTGTATTCAATGAGTACAATAATGTATTCACTTTTTAGTAATACAGTAGCTAATCTTCTATATTTTTTTGTCTTATTTTGAATTTAAGAAGATTATTAATTTGATTCTGTTTAAGTTAAAAATTTGTGTAATACTTTGTTTGGGGCAGGGGGGAGAAGCTTGTTAAAGATTGTTAAGTGTTGATGTACATTTCCACAAGTCTTTGAATACTGTCATGTGGATTCATTGGAAATGACCAGACAGAATATTTTTCTTAGCATTTTTTTTTCCTTTTAGTTGGCAGTATTTCCTTCTAGGGTTTTTTTTAAGATTTTCCTTTACTAAGAATACTATTTTTACATTACAAAACCAAAACCTACTGTCTCTGCAATTATTTTAGATGAGACATTAGAATTATGCGTAACTATGAACACTTCAATTTTTTCTTAACTATTAACACTTGATAATTTACTCCTTATGTATTTTGAAGAGAAATTTACCCATTACTCTTGATATGATAATTTACTCTTCGTATCAATATTAACATTAGTTTTGCAGAGTAGAGTAGCAGGCCTAATGGGAGTCAGTCATGAGTTCTGTTCGCACATTTTTGTATAGCATGTAGTGCAAACATGCACGAATATAATATTTTATCTTGTTGTGCCTTTTCTTTTTTTCGTGCTGGCATTAAAAGAATATATTTAGTCAGGTATTTACCATCTAAGGGTATTTTCACTGTCTCATTTCAAATATCTGACCCTTGGTGCTCCGAACTGTGTCTTTGTTGAAGTGAATTGACATTTAAGAACCCCTCTGTTAGAATAACCAGTAAAAGTTGGTTAGCATCAGTTACATGAAGAAACCACAAGTATGTGGCTTCCAGCAGATACTGGAATCTGGTACTAGAAGATACGTGAGTCGATACACTCAAGGGCAGGGCTGCCGTCCAGAGGAACCTGTATAGGCTGGAGAAATGAGCCAATGGAAGTATTATGAAATTAATCAAGGAAAAATGCAAATCTTTGTGCTTGGGAGGGAAGAACCACCTGTAGTGTTTCAGGTTGAAGGCTGACTGACTGGCTGGGGAGCATCTCTGCTGAAAAGGACCTGGAGATCTTGCTAGACAGCAAGTTAGACATGAGCCCAGCAGTGTGCCATGGCAGCAAAGATGACCAGCAGCATCCCAGGCTGCATTAAAAGGAGCACATCCAGGAGACTGAGGGAAATGATTATTAATGTCCTTTACTCAGCACTTGATAGAACCCATCTGAAATGCTGCATCCAGTTTTGGGCCCCTCAGTACAAGAAGGATGTCAATCAACTGGAGCTGTTCTAGAGGAGAGCAACCAAGATGGTCTGGTCAGGGCTCAGAGCACTTGCCCTATGAGGAGAGCCTGCGGGAGCTGGGCCTGTTCAGCCTGGAGAAGGGACAGCTTTGGGGGCACCTAACAGCAGCCTTCCAATACCTACATGGAGGCTATCAAGAAGATGGAGCCAGGCTCTTCTCAGTGGCACATGATGGGAGAACAAGAGGCAACAGGTATGAATTAAAATAAGAGAGGTTACAGCCAAATAAGGGAAAAGCTTTCACCATAAGGAGAGTCAAGCATTGGAACAAGTTGTCCAGGAGACTTTGTGTGATCTCCATCCTTGGAGGTTTTCAAGACTGACTTCGTAAATCCCTGAGCAATCTGGTCTGAATTCAGTGTTTATCATACTTTGAGCTGGAGGTTGGGCTATAGACCTCCTAAAGTGCCTTCCCCAGGACCTCCTGTGATCAGCACCATCTTGCATGTCATATATGTGCAGAGACTGGTGATGAGAAGGAAGAACTGTGCAGTGAGATTACATCTAAGTTAAAGCTGCATCCCACCTTGTGACAGGTGGCTTTACTGAGTTACAGACTGTTGGTATAAAGAGAAGAGAAGAGAATCCCTGTTGAGGAGTCAGTATGGAGTAAAAAAAATAGCATGTCTCCTACTCTAAGTTTTTTCCCATTCTTGGAAGGTACAGTGTAGTTTTACATTTCCATGTGTCTTGGTGAAAAACCTTTGAGGTCAGAAGAAAGTTTATTTAAATAATGGGTAAGTAAAGGAAAAAATGTTGTAGAAATCACTGTCTGATTTGAGTTGAAAGTAGTTTGAGTTTGTGATATGGTGAATTTATTTGCATTCAAATATCCTGGGTTTCTTTTGCTATTAACCTTAATTCTTAATTTATTGGCAGTCCATTTGTAATTTTTGGCTAAACATTTTCCCATCATCTGTTACTGATGCATATTTCCAATTTTTACCTTTAGTGTAAAGTCTAGAGGAGTAGAAATAGGAAAATATCAGCTGTTAATTCTGCAGAGAGCAAAGGCTGACATGAATTTTTCCGAGAACTTGAGGGACTTTGTAGTTAGACATAGTGGTTCTCCATATTAAAGCTTTTGAAAACTTTTCAGTTGATATTTATATTTTTCAATTGTGGATGTTTTGAGAAACAGTGGATGGTATTCTGAATAAAAGAAAATCATTATATAGTTCCTGGTACAGATGTAAACATATTTAATTTTACAAAACTTTCTTTCCTTGGACATCATGTTCCTTCTGCATAATACTTGGTGACATATTTCATGGTAGTATGTTTAACCTTGGAATTTTAGTGGTTTGTTGGGGAAAAACTGTATATTCGACATGTATCTTGTAATTCAGCTAGTTTTAGCTAGTTTGTCAGGGGTTTCTGGTGTGTGTATGAACTATAGCAAAGCCATCTTCGGAGAAAATGGGCTGTCTACGTATTTGTTTTAGTATGTTTTTAGGTCTGAAGTATTTTGAGGTAGCTTAGCTCAGTAAAAACATCTGCAAGGTTACTCTGCAACTTGCAATTTCACATAGCATAGCAAATGAGTGACGTTTGTTTTGCATAAAAAGTGACACGGCAGTTTCTGTAGTCTAGAAGGAACTTGTACAGAACAAGACGGATTTATTCCATAGACCCTGGAAAGTATTTTCTCATTGAGGCATGGAGTCCCACAGGGCCAGGACTTTGCATTTGCCTTTGTTGAACATGTTGAGGTTCCTGACCCAGTCTGTTTCTGCAAGCTGAACAGGTCTCCCGCAATAACAGTTCTACCTGCTAGTCTATCAACTGCTACCTCCCCACCCCAGTTGATATCACCTGCATTTTTGATGCAGCTATGTCCAAGTATCAGATGGCTTAGCTGAAAGAGGAACGTAAAGTGGAATTACAAAGACAGTATCAACAGATTTAAGAAATGCAAATATTTTAAATCTCTTCTATATTTTAGTATTTTATTCACTGCACATATAAATACTGTTCTTCTGTCTTCTTAAGCTTAGAGAAATGCAAATGATTATGGGTAAAACATTCAATTTGCAATTGTGAACTGTTGATTTTTTTTTTTTTAAATGCTTTTTTCCTATATATCTTAGCATTACAGGAATGAATATATTGTCTTTCTCTTTGGTTACATTCTATCAGTTATCTTACAGGAAAAGTTTGTCATTCAGGCAACTGTTTTTCCCAGGCAATATCACTTTTCTTCATCTAGTTTTGTATTTGCTTTTATTGATTTGGGATTTTTTTTCTCCATGATGTGAAAATACCTAAGAATCTGAAAACAATAATTTAGAAGTACACTGTATGCTTGTCATTGCAGCTTGTTTTTTAATGTAAAAAAAAAAAAAAAAGAAAAAACCACTGCATTGCAAAATGGCCTTACTACTGAGCAAGAAGGGCAGAGATGAATCCCAGCATGTAGGTCACTGAATGACTAGATAGGTCACACACATCACATGATTAACTTTGTAGTTGGTTTCTTGTAACAGTGCAGAGTTGTTTTCCAGCTCTCCTTGTTCTCCCTGCCCAACATCCTAAGGGTACTTAGTCTGGGAACTAGTTCTGGCTGCCATTCTTCAGTCTGGCCATCGGTAACAGCAGACTTCCTTCAGTTGCACAGAACAAACAACTCCTGCCATTGCTGCTGTGACCTGTTAACAAAACCAAAGTGCATATTCCAGAAATACCTTTTAAAGGACCTTGTTGGAAATAAGTACGTTTTCAAAAGTAGAACATTGTCAACATGCTGAGGTGTAATGTAGGAGATAGACCTATTTATTAATTGGTGCAAGATCTCCAACATTTTGTTGTAACTTGTGGCCTACTTCACAAATCTGCATTTGAAAAAGATGAAGGAGATGAAAGCAACTAGCTTAAAAATACATTTTTTCCTTCTTAATATTTAAGTTATTGATGGGCTGTTTGCATTTTATGGTAGCGT